>NC_045430.1:233929199-235247949 GCF_902635505.1 Sarcophilus harrisii
TGATATCTAAAAATCAGAAGACCTGACTTGAGGTTCAGATACTATGAAAGCTTGAGTAAACATCCAAAAAAGAACACAATTTCTACAGTTCAGTTTGCTCAGATATAAATTGTGGATAATCAAGGGGATACTATGCAAGACTAGTAAGAAGAATTAATTGCTGGGGTCCTCAGCTGGTACAGGCCTGCTGACACCAGCAGAGGTCTGAGCACTTACCCATAGTTTTTGTCGCCTCTATGACCTTTGGACGTCTCTGGATATGACAGAGTACAGAGACATCACTATGCAGTTAACAAGCTTTATTGGTTACATCGTCCTATCTGCTGCTCCTGTTTGCTTCTGCTGTTTTCTTCTGCCTCCTCTCTCTCTGCAGTCCTGCATTTATATCTCTCTCTTCTGCCCATGTCCACATACCTCAGCAATAAGTATGAGTATAGCTTGTGTATGTCAAAGCCCAACCTTGTGATGATGGCGGTTATCATGATCTGCTGCATGCTCAATCCCTGAACTGATGTGTCAACGGAACGTAATCCGCACCTTTAGTCAGCCAGGAAAAAACATACACCCGAGGACCTCAACATCTGTTTTCAAGAATGTGCTGACCTGACCGAGAACTAACAGACCACAAGGTCAGGTTGCATGAGATTTGTTTTCGCACATACTTGTTGCTTACACAGATAGGGCATTATGTGCAGAGTACACATTGATAAGATTAATGTAGATTCTTGATATCCTCTTCCCTAGCATTTCCTTCTTTTTGTTTTCTTTGAAGGTGTGCCATTTGGCCACTAGTCCCACAAGGGACTGCTGCATGAGAGAGTTTGCTTCTGCCTCCTCTCTTGCTGCAGTCCTGCATTTATATTCCTCTCTTCTGCCCATGTCCACATACCTCAGCAACAAATATGAGTATAGCTTGTGTATGTCACAGCCCAACCCTTGTGATGATGCAGATTATCTCCATGTGGTGCATGCTCAATTCCTGAGCTGATGTATCAATGGATCTGCTTATGTTATGTTATGTCATGTCATGTTATGTTATGTTATGTTATGTTAACATGTTATGTTATCCATTTAACTGCTTATGTTATGTTATAGTTTATGTTCTTGCATTTTTTTCCGCCTGTGACTGATTTATATGATGAGAGCAATAGTTAATAAGAACTGTTAATGCAATTCAAATATGTCATACCTTGTTGTTTCCAATCTGGTTATATGTAATCATTATATTCTAAATACTTAGGCAAATAAGTGTTTAGCATGGTCATCTGTCTGTTACTGGATATCTGTGTTTGGTTTTTAAAAAGGTTTAAATGGAAGAGGACAATTTGCAATGGTCTGTGAAACCTAAGTGCTGCTTTATTTATTGGGAATATAGCTGATAGTCATTTGCCTGCCTTGTGAAGCAAACTCAGCTGCTGGCTCTTCACATTTGGCAGCAGTCTGGTAAATCACGTCTTCTATCTCAGACTGTTCTAAGCTTTATCTGTTAGATGTGTTATTTTGTTCCAGATTTTGGTCACATTACAGCTATATTGACCTACTTTTGGGACCTGGATCGGCCTATCTAAAGCTTAGATTGACACTGCATCCACACCCCTTCATGAATTGAGAACCTTCAACCATTTCTCAGCCTGAAGCAGTTTTTTGAATGAGAGACCATCACCCATTCTCCTGATGTAATTTGGACTGATATGGGGGAAATAGGAAAGTAGTTGATGAATTATTGTTAAAATTACAACTGTATTACTATATGTTTAAAATTTGGGATGGAAATTGTTAAAATTGGCAAAACTTATTGCTGACATTAATGTATTAGCAAAAAACTTCATTCTCCCTTTCAAACTATATGCTATGCTCATATGCTTATGCTCTCCCTTTCAAACTATAAATCACATTTCTGATCATATTCTTTAATATTCATAATAATTATGTATCTAAAGAAACAAATATTCAATCAATTAACATCTTGTAAGAGCAGCCTGTTCCTTTAAATCAGTTTGTTTTCTTCAGCCAAAAGTGGCTGCAGCTTTCTACTGCTGCTCTGCTGCTCTCCCTCTGCAAATACACATTCCATCTCACAGCCGTCTCTCTGTGACTATCCTTTCCAACCAGTTCCTTCTTTTTCCCACTGATTTCTTCTTAAAAACATCTGCTCCTACTAATCAATCCTTCTTAAATCACCTTCATTTTCCTGTCCCATCTCTCTGTCTCTCTCCTCCCAATGCCTTTTGCTCAGACCTTCTGAGACATACTTGAAACACTCCCAAATTAATAACTCTTCTCACTAGAGCTCCATTTAAACTATTAATTGCTTTTGTAAATCAATGTCTCTTTTCCCTTTTCTTTAAATCACCTTTTTAAAAACTTTAAACTTCAAGATTCACAATTAATTTTGAATTAATTTCATAAAACTTATAATATAGTTTACAAATTATCCATACTTCTAGAAGCAACATACCATTTAAGTAGGGAGATACAAACACGACCATCCCCCCTAAGGTAAGCTACTGGCATTTTTTTTAATAACCTATATTACAATTAAATATTGTGTATAATACAATTAAATAAATAACAACCTATATTACAACCTACAATTACAATATTACAACCAAATAATAAAAAAGAAAAGTTTTTCTCTTCAGTTGTAAAGGCTACAATATCCAAACAATTCTTAAGATTTTTATCCTCTTAATACATCTAACATGTGCAAGGCAACAGTAAAATTATTTCCCTCAATTTCAATTTCAAAATTATCAAAATCTTTAAAATATAGTAAGTTCCCAAAACTCTTAATCAAATGTTGCAGACAAACAATTACCTAGTTTAGCCTTCTTAAACTTTCTGTTCTCTAATTCCATGAAAGCAAACTTGCTAATAATGATTTTTTCTTTCTTCTCCTGGCACAATTTTTTTTTTTCTTTTTAGAAGTACGCCTAGTTTTCCCACAGATCCAACAGGTAAGAGAGCACCTGTGTCCAGCTATTTACGTCTCTTTCTCTATTTTATTCCTCCCTTCCAATATCTGCAACTTATTTCCAATCTTAAGTTTCCAATCTTAACACACATGTGGATTTAAATTTATTTTAAAATTTACCAGTACTTTAGTTTGTGAAATTTCCAAAAATCTACCTAGATATTCCATTCAAATTTCTTTTCTTTAGTAAGCCAGGAAAGAGTTGAGCACCAATCCTTGCTTTACTTGAACATTTTCCCCCTTTGACTGAGTTCTGATAATAGGCTCCTTGTTTACAGAAGTGATAGCCACTATTCTTCTATTTTCTCAAAACTTTTCAAACTTTCAATCTATGTTTTTTTACCCTTCTCTCCCCCTTCCTGCAAAGCCACTGCCAGAGGCAGAGGGAGAGAAAGAGAAAAAAGATTTTCTTTTCTTGAGAAGCCCAAAACTACCTAATTACTAATACATGTTGAGCCACTTTGAAAGAATTACTATTTCCAATTCCCACAATTCAGCCTGACATATTTCTAAGCCTGTCTATCTGATCTGTTCCTATTCTCTTATTCTTGGGCTCTCTAGTTTCTGTAGAGATCTTTGGAGTGCTGGGAGTGGGATATTCATACCTTGGCAACAATGGATAGACTTGTACCTGCGGGGGAGGAAAAAGCAGAGGAGAAGGCACAGACAGAAGTTCTAACTCTGGCTCTAACACCACTTCTTCCCCTCACAAGCATTCTCCAGTCTGGCATTGTGTATTCAGCATGAGAGGACAGCAAGTGGGACCTTTAAGAGCTGCTCTAACTATCCCAAAGAGGATAAAATCTGTATCTTCTAAAGCATCAGGATTTGTATCCTCATGAGAATTCATTTGGTACCCTATGGTGTCAATCTTATCAGGGTCGAATCCCATATTTTCCAACCATGGGGATACCATCAAAAGGGTTTTTACAAATTTTCTGCATTGTTTAAGATGTACCATGATGTGTTTCTCCTTAGCCAAATTATATACCTGTTTACTATACACATCAACATTTGAGGGTGTCACCAGGGAAAACTGAATTCAGATCTCATCCCGGGAGGCTTATAACACTTCCCCCGGCCTCAACCGCCCCATTTAGCTTAGGCTGAGTGGCTACTCTGTCTCTGGGTGTACAAAACCTTAATTCCCTTTAGCTTCTGCCCCACATTGGGCGCCAGTTGTTGGACTCCTCAGCTGGTGCAGACCTCCTGACACCAGCAGAGGTCTGAGCACTTACCCATAGTTTTTGTCGCCTCTATGATCTTTGGACGTCTCTGGGTATGACAGAGTACAGAGACATCACTATGCAATTAAGAAGCTTATATCATCCTGTCTGCTTCTCCTATTTGCTTCTGCCTCCTCTCTTGCTGCAGTCCTGCATTTATATTCCTCTCTTCTGCCCATGTCCACATACCTCAGCAACAAATATGAGTATAGCTTGTGTATGTCACAGCCCAACCCTTGTGATGATGCAGATTATCTCGATCTGGTGCAAGCTCAATTCCTGAGCTGATGTATCAATGGAACATAATCCGGACCTTTAGTCAGTCAGAGAAAAACATACCCCCGAGGACCTCAACATCCATTCCCAAGAGTGTGCTGACTGAGAACAGACCATAAGGTCAGGTTACATAAGATTTGTTTTTGCACATACTTATTGCTTACACAGATGGGGCATTATGTGCATGGTACACATTGATAACATTAATGTGGACTCTTGATATCCTGTTCCCTAGAAGAAAATAAATGAGAGTGTAGATGTAGAAATCCTTTGAAATCAAATATGAGGTGTGTCTATGATCTCCATTTCCAGGTACAGATTCTCAGCAGATTTCAATAACAAATACAATCCATCAAGTATCTTAAAAATTGGCAAAACATCATTGCTATTCTACAAAATCTTGGAAATTTAGAGTGGTAAAGGGCCTCATTATATTGTCCCATGCAAGCCAGTGCTCTTACCTTATGAGAAGCATCTCCATTGCACAATGGCTATGACCTTGACAAGCAAGTGAATTGCATCTAAGTAAGGGAGAGCTTTAGAAGGTCATCAGCCTCACTATCTTCTGTGGATCAGATCCTTCTTGGTCCATTGCCCAAATATAGATCAAGAGGATTGGAGATGGCTGTTTGGCTAAGACAGTTTGACCTAGAGAAAAGCATTGACAATTATCTTGTCTTTCAGTGGGCCTTTGTTGCAATGGTTTCTTGTTGAGCTCCTTACATTGTTAGGGCTATTTTGACCCCACAGACAGCTTTTAATCTGAATGCAAATTCCTCAGCCGATTCATTAGGAATTAAGCCCCAGTCATACTCCAATCTTGCCCACCTTATGGCAGCATAATAAAACTTTTTGCCCCTCACCTTGGAAAACAAGTGTGTCATTAAGATTAGGTAAAAAATGAGGCAAAGATGGCTTCTTTAACCTATTAAAGTCACTATGACAACAGCTATTTCTTTCCTTCCTCACTCCCTCCATTCTTCCTTCCTTTCTTTCCTTCCTCGACTTCTTTCTTTCCTTCCTTCCCTTCTCCCTCCCTCCCTTCTTTCCTTCCTTCTGAATGAGCCCAGGTGCAAATTACTCAAAGGCTATAATACCCTAGAACTAAACTTCAGGAAATTCCTTGACCCCACAAAAGTAGACAGCATTGCTGATGATTGGTCAACTGATACTTCCTTTTCACTTCATGAATTGAACTTGGATTCAATTCGCTATTTCATCCATTCCTTGTTTCTGGCTCAGGGCCCCATATCATGATGGGCTGCTCAGTTGCCGTAGTTAGACCTGGCTTAACCAGGACAGAATATTTTCTCTTTGTATCTGGAGATGGCTCACAACAGCCAAATTGGGTAAAGTCTTCTAGCATCATGTTCCACAGAGTTGATGGGGGCTCATCTGGGATCTGTGCCTTCCTGATCTTTTCAACAATAGATTGAGGCCAGTTCTGATCATCTTGTGATGAGAGCCAGCCCACACGCAGAGGAGAAGACTGTGGGAACTGAGTCTGGCTCACAACATAGCATTTTCACTTTTGATGTTGGCTTGCATTTTGTTTTCTTACTAATTTTTGTTTCTGACCCGATTTTTGTGCAGCAAGATACCTATTTTTCCATATATTGCATTTAACATTTTAATATGTATAATATATATTGGATTACCTGCCATCTAAGGGAGGGGATACAATAAGTGCAAGCTGTCCCTGGAATTAGGTTTCTGTTGTGTTTCATCATACTGGCCTGTGCTGCTCTGTGTTTTCCCTTGACCAGGGAATTCCCCAAGGCCTGACTCTTGCATTCTCTCATTTAGCTCCCAGGCAAGTACATTGTGAAAGGGCTGTTGAATCCCCCATCCTTAAGCCAACCTGGAGGAGAAGCACCTTCTTAGGGAAGCATTGGCAGAGGGATTTCACAATAGCCCTGGTAGAGCATCATAATACTTTTCAAAACCTTCCCTTTTAATTCTGAAAAGGCCTTAGAATTTTTACTAAGGGAGATCATACTTGGGGAAGACTATAGTGTTTTCCTATTGCCCCTATACTTTGAATGGGGGAAAACTGTTCTTTGGTACCTATACTAGGAAAAGCTGGATGAGCCACATTCATAGCAGCTTCATCTCTCCCCTCAGCTGCCTCTGGGTAGCAGCCCTGGTCGCTTTTCTTAGTAATCCCCATACTAGCTCAAATTTGTTTATTCTATTTGACTCACATTTGACCTTACCTTTTTTCCTCTACTTATGAGAGTTGTTTCTTCAAGACTGTAGGTAATGAGATTCCCACTGATTTGGTAAACCTGGAATGACCATATCCCTGATTCTGCCACTCAGCACCCCCATCCTGCTGATGCCACCTACAAGTCACCTGTCTCTCCTCAGTTTACACCACTCTAGGATGGGTCAACGCCTCGCCCCTTTCATGGTGAAACAGGTCCAGAAGATGAGACCTTTCTCCCCTTGTCACAAATGAATTTCATCTGCACTGCTTGAGAAGGCATGAATGGGGCACTGGCCCTGCGGCCTTGGGCCTGGCCAGTCCTAGAGTTCCATGGATAACACTGGCTGCCAGATGCCAACTGTGTCTCTGTGAAGACAGGGAATACAAGACAGTGGGAGCTGGTGGGAGCCCGGTCTGTTATTTGCTTTAATCAGCATCATGCCATCATCCATTACCTTATTGACTGAAGCACTAGAATGGGCAAGGATTCCTAGCTATAGTGGTGCCAGAAAGCTGCCACTGATGTGAGACATTTGGAGCTTCCTAAATGGTACTTGTTGGGTTATAGTCAATACTGAGGAGAGGGATGAGCCTGAAGGCCTTGATAACCAGGAAGTCCTAGTGGAAGAAATGCATCAGAACTGGTGGGAGAAAGGAATGATCTAAAGAGAGGGGACTGAATGGGAGCAGGGGAAGGTTTCTCAGAGGCTCTAGGACCTTAGGCCCAAGTTTCAGGACATCATATGGCCACTATTCCCAGAAGATTGTTGTTCAGAAAAGGACAGACTCTTGGCCTGTGTTTCAGGAAGTCCCATGACCCTTAGGAAGGAGACAGCATTGCTGTTCATTGGTCAGTGGTTACTTCCTTTTCCATCCATCCACTGAACCCAAATCTTATCCTATTTAATCCAACCCCTCTTTCCGGCTCAGGGCCGGACACCATGTCAGGCTGCTCCCTTGGTGTGCTGGGACCTCTCCTTGCAAGCATAGAATCCCATGCTTTCTGTTTGCATCTGGAGATGTCTACCAGTAGCCATCTGAGTCACAGGGTCATGCACAGATTCCTGATTTTTTCTTTGTCCTGATTTTTTGTCTCAGAATTAGATTTTTTTCTTCCCCAACCTGAGAAATGTGGTTTAATGAGTTAAAGAGTTGAAATTATTTCACTGAGATCACTTGCTGACTTGGGAAGAGGGGGCTTAATTAAGGAAGCGAAGGAGAACTCTTGGATCACAAATTTTGACAAAATTGAATGTTGAATTCTCTACATGTATTTGGAAAGTACTAAATTCAAGATTAAAACATAATTTTTAAATAATATACTCAATCTTTTGAATGTAAGCTCTTTTCTCTCTCCTTTGCCTCCTTCCCTTTTGTCTTGATGTTTTTCCTTTTTGTCTTCCTTCTCTCCCTATGTTAGTATTGCTCCATGGTGTCTCATCCATTTTTCTCCTGCTTGCCCGCCCTCTGCCCTCTCCTCTCAGTAGGTATCTTTCCAGTCTTTTACAGGGGCTGCTGATGTGTCTTGGTAAATTTTGATTGTAGTTCCCACTTACATGTTTTATTTTTCTTCCAAAATTTTCCCTTTGATCTATGGGTTTCTACATTTAGCACTACTATTCTGATGTGTTTTCCACAATGGATTTTGTTGAGATGGTACTGGGCCTGTGTGGACATTTTTCCCACATGTCCTGTCATTCCAGATAATATTTCCAAAATATTTCTTCCATTATTGTGTTAAGATTCCCTTTTTGGTCAAAATGTTCAGGTAG
Organism: Sarcophilus harrisii; assembly: GCF_902635505.1. NCBI lineage: Eukaryota > Metazoa > Chordata > Mammalia > Dasyuromorphia > Dasyuridae > Sarcophilus > Sarcophilus harrisii. The sequence continues at coordinate 233,937,657 of NC_045430.1, forward strand.
TCCATTACTTCCATTATCTATTCCTAATCTGTTATCCAGATTTATCTTTTCAGTTATGTTTCATTTTGTTCAAATTGTTTTCAATATTTACAATCTCTATTGTAATTTCTTGGTTATTCTTCAATGGTTTCCCAAAACCAATCTTCATTTTTGCGAAGACTTAATTTCATCTGGAGACTCCTTTCCTCCTTTGCAATTTGGTTTTCTTTTTTTTTCAATTTTGATTTTGGTTTAAGTTTTTCTGATTTGTCTTCTGATTTTTAAATTTTTTTGAGTTGTGCACATTCTTTGGTTTTGCAGGCGTTGCCCATTAGTTTACACTTAAGTATCCACCTCTGAAGATGGAATTCTCATTTTTCCTGTTCTTATAATATATTTCAAAGATAGGGTGGTTCATTGCAGGTTTGTTTCTTTAAAAGAGCAATGAGTGTTAATAGGGCAGAATGGTCCTAAAGCTTCCCTTCAACATTGCCCTCTGATTAGGAAGTCCAATGACTCTGACCCGAACCCCCAGGCAGGAACTCCCCTAGCCGGCAAGTACCAGTAGCCAGAAGTGCCTGGATCCACTGGCCCTGTACCCATTGGGGGCTGGTTCCTCACCAGGGACACATCCTCAGGTTCTCAGTGGCACACCTGGACTTGGCTGTCATCCTAGTCAATCCAGCTTCACTCAGGCCTCCAGAACTCTTGATAATAGAGTCTAAGAGAGGAAGGTCTTTGTGGTTCCTGCTGAGGCTCCAGCCACTCCTAGGTGGGCTGGGGTCCTGACTTCTTGTTACTGTAGATTTAGTCTGGAGGTGTTTCCACTTTCGAGAGCTTCATCCACAGCCCGGTGACTTCTTTCACAGTCTATTGGGTTGTGTAAAGGACCCCCTGTGATAACCCGAGTCTTTGATATTTATGTTGTAATCTCCCTAAGTTACAAATTTGTTCCCTTTGTGGGGGAAATTGGGAGAGCTCGGACACCTGCCTAGACACTGCCGGAGCGGAAATGTTTAAAAAAGGACCAAAATGGATTTTTTGTCCCCAACCTTTTTCCTTAGGCATTTTGGAGGAGTGCTTGCGGACTGTTGGTGGAGAAGGTTTTGACTGGGGGGCCAAGGCTGGCTCTAATTTCCTGGTTCTCTTCCAGGGACCACTGGCTTTGGCAGTAAAGCCTGCAGTAACTTCTTGAGGTGGAGGACCTTCTCCCTGGCCCCAGCTGAAGGAGGGTTCAGCAAGAATTCTGGGGGATGTCTTGGACTCTGTGGGCAGCACCAGGGATATTTCGTCAGTATTATTCTGAGGAGCACTGACTCCTTTAATGGCACAGGCTGGACTGGCTTCTTGGACTGCAGAAGCTTCTCCCTGGGGCAAATTAGAGGAGGATTCAGAGAGAACTCGGGGGGGGGGGTCCTGGACTCACTGAGGAGAGCTGCAGATACTTTGGTGGTCTTCTTAAGAGGAGCATCGATTTTTTGATGGCAAATCCTGGGCTGGCTTCTTGGGGTGGAGGACCTTCTCCTTGGGCCCAATTGAAAGAAGGTTCAAAGAGAATGCTGGGGTGGACTCAGTGGGCAGCAGCGCCGGGGATACCTTGGCGGTCCTCTTCCGAGGAGCACTGACTGGTGGCACAGACTGGGCTGGCTTCTTGGGGTGGAGGACCTTCTCCCTGGGCCCAATTGAAAGAAAGTTCGGAGAGAACTCTTGGGGACGTCTTGGACTCAGTGGGCAGCGCTGGGGATACCTTGGTGGTCCTCTTCAGAGGAGCACTGACTTCTTTGGTGGCACAGACTGGGCTGGCTTCTTGGGGTGGAGGACCTTCTCCCTGAGCCCAGTTGAAAGAAGGTTCGGAGAGAACTCTGGGGGACGTTTTGAACTCAGTGGGCAGTGCCGGAGATACCTTGGCGGTCCTCTTCCAAGGAGCACTGACTTCTTTGATGGCAGACTGGGCTGTCTTGTTTTGGTGGAGGACCTTCTCCTTGGGCCCAATAGAAAGGAGGTTTGGAGATAACTCTGGCGGATGTCTTGGACTCAGTGGGCAGTGCTGGGGATACCTTGGTAGGCCTCTTCCAAGGATCACTGACTCCTTTTTTGGTACATACTGGGCTGGCTTCTTGGGGTGGAGGACCTTCTCCCTGGGCCCAATTGAAAGAAGGTTCAGAGAGAACTCTGGAGCATATCTTGGACTCAGTGGGCAGTGCCGGGGATACCTTGGCAGTCCTCTTCCAAGGAGCACTGACTTCTTTGGTGGCACAGACTGGGCTGGCTTCTTGGGGTGGAGGACCTTCTCCCTGAGCCCAATTGAAAGAAGGTTCGGAAAGAACTCTGGAAGATATTTTGGACTCAGTGGGCAGTGCTGGGGATACCTTGGTAGGCCTCTTCCAAGGAGCACCGACTCCTTTTTTGGCACATACTGGGCTGTCTTCTTGGGGTGGAGGACCTTCTCCCTGGGCCCAATTGAAGGAGGGTTCCGAGAGAACTCTGGGGGACATTTTGGACTCAGTGGGCAATGCCGGGTATACTTTGGCCTTCCGCTTCCATGGAGCACTGACTGCTTTTATGGCCCAGACTGGGGTGGCTAGTTTGGCTTCAGAAGCTTCCCCCTGGGGCCCTTCGGAAGAGGGTTCAAGCCCAGTCTCGGAGGATGTCTTGTGCTCTGTGGCCAGCATGGAATGGACTTTTGATGTCTTCTTCAGAGCAGCATCAGTTGTTTGGCCAGGACAAACTGGGGTGGCTTTCCGGTGACTTTTGGGGGAAACAGGAGGGAATGGTTCCACCATGATTAAAGGAACTGCCAGGGTCATAGGAGGAATGGCGAAAGCTAAACTCTTCACCCAGGATGGGCCCCCAATATCCTTTCCCTCTGTTTTTGGCCTGGCAGGAATGCTGTCCTCCTGGCCTTTGAGGTCCAGCTCTTGAGCATTGTTGCTCTTTGAAGATGGTACAGTTTGGTGAGGGGGACCTCGGAACATCATCCATTTTGCCTTCTTAAATGGATTTTTCTTCTGCTCCTGGACCAAGTCTGTGAATGAAGAGAGTACTATATGAGCAAAAGTGAAGGAATCAGGAAAGAGATCGTAGGCAGGAAAGATGGCAGCAGCACAGGGATTATGACCTACATAGAATGATAGCTAGCCTTTGGAGGACAACTGGACCCTGGTCAACATGCTGTCCTTTGTGGCATTCTTGGAGGAATGCCCGAGACAATTTCATTACTTCCAATTTTTGTGGTAATCCCATTATTTGAATAGTTTTATCTGTATGGAGTCACCTCCTTATACTGGAAGCTCCTCCAGGCCAGGACCCACCTTGGGCCTTTCTCTATATACACCCAGTGCTTCCTATGGAGCTTTGTGCACAATAGATAATGTTTATTGTGGCCTCCACTTAGTCTTCCCTCTTTCTTTGCCTTTGGTTTGTCACATTCTCATTCAGTCAAGTTTTACTAAGTGAAATGCAAAATTACTCTTAAAAGTTCCAAAGTTCAACAGGGAATGCATTTTTTTCTTTTTATTAAATTTATTTAAGATTTTACCCAATTTTCAAAAATATTTTTTCATTTGTCCTGCAAAATTTTTGCTTTATAGATTCTTTCCTTGATTCCCACCCACGATTAAGAAACTACATTTTCAATTTTTCAAAACATTTGCATAAAAGTTGAGAAAAACATCTCCCATCTTAATAAAAAATAGCCTTAAGAAAAATTAAGTGAAAAATAGATAGAAATAGAGAATGCTTTGATCTGTATTCAGGTACACTCATTCCTTTTCTGTAAATGGAAAGGATTTTTTTTTTGCCATGACTACTTCAGAATAGTTATGGATGATTGTGTTACTGAGAATAACAAAATCATTTTGTGCTGATCACCAAAGAACATTGCAATCATTTCATATATGGCATGTTTCACTTTGTACATGGAGGATTTTGCAGAGTTTTTTTTTCCCCTGTGAACATTCTGTTCATTTCCCAGTGAACAATGGTATTCCTTCTGATAAACTTGTTTCAAAAATTGTTTTTACATTTACTGTTGCTAATTGTATTCACCCCATTTATTCTCCCATTTCACCATCTCTCCTCAAAAGTGTTTTGCTATTGATCACTGACTCCTCCAAAATGACCTGTTGTTTTGATACCCCTCCTTTCCCATATTGCATTAACCTCTATTTTTCCTGCAGGTAAGATAAGAGTTTATATCCCCCTTCAGTATTTATGGTGTTTCTTATTTGAAGCAATACTGAAGAGAGTGAGGTTCACTCAATCAACCTCTCGAGCCCCTCTTCCCCTCCACTGGAAAAGCTTTTTCTTCACTCTTTTTCATATGGAAGTAAATTTGCACCATTCCCCTTCTCCTTTTCCTTTTTGCTGTTACAGTGGCATCTCACTCCTTTAAATTACTTTTTTTTTAAAAAAAAAAGCTATTATTCCTTCCTCTTCACCTCACACCTCTTATTCTCTGGCGATATTTATTCCTTCTAAGTAGCAGAATTACAGCCATGTCCTAACAAGTTACACATATCTTCCTAGGAAGCAATGGAAACAGAGAAAGCTGAAAACACTCCACTGCTGCAGTCTCTATCTTGAACTGTCTTCCCCAAATCGCATTTAACATCTGTTCGACATTTTGACCTGGGTACCCAATTGAACTGGAACCTCATGTCCAAAACACAATGTGTTCTTGTCCCGCACCCTCTTCCCTCTTCTGAAATTCCCTTTTCTGTCTCCCCGGTTTGCAGGTTCAGTCATCCCCAATCTTCCCTTTGCCTAGCCCACATATCATCCCTTAACTGAGGCATCTTTTCATTCCTTACTCAACAAAATTTTCCCCCAGAGGTTTTCTTTTCTTCACTCCCATAGCTAACAAGTTGGCCACCCTGTCCTCCTGTCTCCTAAGCTCTTCTGATAGGCTCCTTGTTCCATTAAGATTATGCCTTCTGATATTTTTCTATACTCTATTTATCTGGCATATTCAAGTTGACATCCTTTTGGTCCTCCCTCTTTCAATGCATTTTTGGGATATCTTCCCCTTTCAATACAGTGACTGAGAGAAGAAAAATATCACTACATGTTTGTTCTTTGATTCTCACCTTGGGGAGATACTCCATTCCTTTGTGCCATGTTGTACTGCAAGGATTTCCTGAGGGAAAGAATGTCAACAAATAAATACTCAGCTTTGCTTCCAAAAACTGCCCCATCTTCCCAGTTAACATAGCAACAAGCAGTCAAAGAACGTTCTTATACTTCCTAGGGCACAGCCCAGCTGTTGCCTTTTATCATCCTCTGTTTTCCCTGTAGAGCCCGCGTCAGCTGAATTCATGAAAAATAATCGATTCCTAGGGGGTCCCCGTCCCTTTTTCTTCCCTTCTGCATCCCTTCTTTCTGTGCTTCTCATCATTAAATGAAATCCAAAGGCAGTCTGTGAGAAACGCCATTGTAGGATGATAGAAGTAGAAGAAGTTGGAACCTTCTAGGAAAAGTGTCAGTCACTCTAAAGAAGAATCTATCAAATTCATTTGTTTGCTGTGGTGGGTACCTTCCACTGCTTAAAGCACAAAATTTCTAAGAATTATGCTATTCTGTGATTTCACAACATACTGTGGACCTGTCAGGCTTACAGTCCATTGGCTCCTATCCCTCTTTCTTCTTTCCCTGAAGAGTTCTCTATTTCTGTTCTGAAATCCACAAGCCCTAATGACAAAGTACTAACTCCAATGTGGATCAAATGGACCAGCAATAGTAGCTTGAAGTCTTAAACTACACTTGTACCCTGGATCAGCCTTAACACTTTCAGTGCCTTGAAGCACATCAGGTCACTAAGAAGTAATGAAAGATTTTCTACCCAAGTACAGGGAGAAAGCGATTTCCCATACTGCCATTGGATATCTACAGGTACAAAGAACAACCTTGTCCGTTGCCTCCAATCAAAACGATGGGACAGAAATACATGTTGAGATTACCAAAAATGTGCTTTGTGACTTCAAAATATGGTTTGGATTAAGGTGGAAGAGGCTCCAGTAGCTTATCAGAAAAAGTTGAAGAACTTTGATACTGCTCTGCCCCATCTCTTCTCTGGCTAAGGGAATCCAAAAGGGTTTAAAAGTTAAGATTAATCCCTCAAACAATGGAATTATTTGAATGGTCTAAGCAATGAGGTTCTTGTGGCAGTCTCCGGTTCACAGGAGGGAGAGAGTGTAAGAGGAAATACCTCTCTTCTGTCCTTTGCACTGTTCTCAACAGCCTGTCCCCATATACCATTTCATTTGATCCTTACATCAATCCTGGGAGGAAATGGAAGCAAAAAAGGGGAAATGTTTTGCCTCAGGGCCTCTCAACTCTGTCTGAGACTGAATTTGAAACTCAAGTCATCTTGACTCCCAGGTCCATGTCTTTCTTCTACTCAAGTACAGAGGAGCCTCTTCAGAAAAACAACAAAATGCCATTTTCTCTGTAGGTGAGTCTCAGATAATTTGAGTTATCTCCTAAGAGGATACCGAAGAGGCTTCTCTCTTATGATCTCTCTTGTATGGAGGACAATGAGGACAGAAGAACAAGCATCTTGTCCATTTCCTATTGTTGGCACAAGGAAGGTCTTTCACATTGCTCTCTAGAAGAATGTCTTCCCTCAAACCAAAATACAAACTTTTCATTCCTCCTCCTACACATATTTGGCTTTCCCCATCACCAGTATAGTGGGCATCATTGAGCCTCTTACCTGTAACAGATTCTCCAAGATGGGAAATACAAAGCACCCCTTAGCTGGTGAAATACCAGTTTATGGAGTCCTTCTCTGTGTCACACACACTCTCTCTCCCTTGTTTATCTCTGTTTTCTCTATCTGTATCTTCTCTCTATACCTCTATTTCTATCTTCTCTTTCTCTATAAATGTACTCTATCTCTAATTTCTCTATCTCTTCTATATCTATCTCTATCTTCTCTATGTCTATCCCTATCTTCTCTATATCTATCTCTATCTTCACTATAGCTCTCTCTAGATTCTCTATCACTAAATTCCTAGATCTATCTCTATTTCTCTATATCTATCTCTTATCTATCTCTATGGCTCCTCTATATCTATCTCTATCTTCTGTAAATCTACCTCTATCTTTTCTATAGCTATCACTGTTTTACCTATGTCTATCTCTTCTCTATGCCTATATCTTCTCTATATCTATCTCTATCTTCACTCTAGCTATCTCTATATTTTCTTTGACTATCTTTTCTATATCTATCTCTATCTTCTCTATATCTCTATCTTTATATCTATCTCTAACTTTTCTATAGCTATCTCTATCTCTATCTAGGTCTATCTCTATCTTCTCTCTTTCTATATCTATGTTCTCTATATAACTTCTCTATCTCTATCTCTTTATATCAACTACCCTCTCCCTTCCCCCCTCCCTCTTTATCTAACCCTCTCCTATCCCTTTCTCCTAACCCCCCCACCCCTCAAAATCTCCCTCTTTGCCTACCCTCACCCCCCTATCGCTCTCTCTCTCCTACCACCTCTCTCCTTCTCTCCTTCTCCTTCCACCTCTCTGCCTCCCTCTCTCGCTGTCTCTCCCTGTCTCTGGCTCTGGCGCTCTCTCTCTCCCGCTCTCGCTCTCACTCTCACTCTCCTTCTCACTCTCCTCTCACTCTGGCACAGAGCACGGTTGTTCCGACTGCTGGCCTTTTATCCTAGTAACAGATTGTGAGGTAGTGATGACATCAAACGGAACCATTTTTCTGTTATATCCCTTAGCGACTGCAGTATATGTGTAGAATCAATATTTTGTTTCCTAAACCAAAGCCATTCTTCCTGAATTGGGTTTCCAACTGTATTTCCCACAGATTCTCATTAAAACTTTTTGTCATCTTCCACATAATCTTTACAAAAGATTAAAAATATTTCAGAACATTAAATGTTTAAAATTCATATCTTTCTCAGACTGTACATTGATAAAGAAAAAATATATTTGCATCCGGTGTTCATGGGTAAAGGAATTGGTTTCACTTCTTTGTAACACATTTTTGATTTGGTTTTCATGTCTTTTCTCTTTCTGGTTAAAGTCCAGGACGGATATTTGACCTTTGATCACTGATAAGGCAACAAAATTGACATCTTCTCCTCCTCATCATCACTATCTTCCCTAACACTTTCAAGGAAAACTTTTTCAACATGGACCCTTGAAAAACCATATGTTCCAATTCTTCCCACCTTCCCCCCCTCCCTCACCTGGATGGCCTGCAATCCAACATGTGCTTATCATGGTTAAAAACATGTTCATTCCAACAGAGGCATACACATTTGTGCAATTATCTTGATGCCAGAAAAATGAAATCAAACATTTTTTTTAAAAAATGCAATAGAAAATAAAATTCAAGCAAAATAACAGAAACTGTGAAAATGCTATGTTGTGATCCCCACTCAGTTCCCCCAGACCTCTCTCTGGGTGTAGTTAACTATCATCATCACAAAATCTTTGGCTCAGGCCTGAATCCTTTCACTGTAGCAAAGAGCCACGTCCATCAGAATTGATTGTTGTATTGATATTGCTGTGTACTATGGTCTCTTGGTTCTGCTTATTTCCATTTGCACCTGTTCATGTAAGTCTCTCTAGGCTTCTCTGACATCATCCTGGTGACTGCCAAACTGTCTTTTAACTCTCACACCCTGGGGAGTGCATCTAGTCTGCCTCTCTTGAAATCATTTTGTGAATCCAACTCAGCCAATTTGTCAAGGCATTGGTAGATTTGTTGTGAAAGGGTTAATATTAGCCTTTATCATTCCCCTAGCAGTGCTACAAATCCACTAGGAAATAAGATGCAAAGGGACTTGATCCAGTGAGCAATTTGCTATACCAACAACCAAAATCCCCATAACCCCTAAATATTCATTTGACACTGAGGAATACACTGTCTTGTTATGTCTTCCCTTGCTATGCTTGATGTTTGAGAGTAAAAATGTCCTGGTGTTCCAATATATCACATGTTCCCTATGAGCCTCAGTTTCTTCACCTATAGAATGGGATTGGATAACAACACTGGTCTTTATGAAGCATTCTGAAGCATTCTGTAAACTTTAAAGTTTCATGCACATGTAAATGATTAATGTAAATTAATTTTATTTATTAATGTGCTTACTGAAAACACATCATTAGTGTTGTTCAGGTTGATATCTATGAATCAGAAGACCTGACTTGAGGTCTTAGTTCAGATACTATGAAAGCTTGAGTAAAGATCCAAAAAGGAACACAACTTCTACAACTCAGTTTGCTCAGATATCAACTGTGGATAATCAAGGGGATACTATGCAAGAGTGGGGAGAAGAGAGAAAGAGTGTAGATGTAAAAATCCTTTGAAATCAAGTGTGAGGTGTGTCTAGGATCTCTATTCCAGGTACAGATTCTCAGCAGGATTTCAATAACCAATATAATCCATCAAGTATCTTAAAAATAGGCAAAGCATACTTGCCACTCTACAAAATCTTGGAAATTTAGAGTGGCAAGGGGCCTCATTACATTGTCCCATGCATCTCCATTGCACCTGAATAACTTGGCTATGACCTTGACAAGCAAGTTAATTGCATTTAAGTAAGGGAAAGTTATCCAAGGTCACCAACCCCACTATCTCCTGTGGGTCCGTCTTGGTCCATGGGCCAAATGTAGATCAAGAGCATTGGAGATGGCTGTTTGCCTGAGACAGTTTGACCTGAAGAGCGGCATTGACTGAATTATCTTGTCTTTCAGTGGGCATTTGTTGCAATGGTCTCTTGTGGAGCTCCTTACATAGTTAGGGCTATTTTGACCCGAAAGACAGTTTTTAAACAGAATGCAGATTCCTCAATCATTAGGAAGTGAACCTGAGTCATGCCCCAAGCTTGCCCGCCTTATGGCACCATGAAAAAGCTTTTTGCCCCTTACCTTGGAATCAAGTGAACCATTAAGGTTAGGTAAAAAATGAGGCAAAGATGGCTTCTTTCACCTACTTAAAGTCACTATGATATCAGCTATTTCTTTCCTTCTTCACTCCCTCCATTCTTTCCTCTTCCTTTATTTCCTTCCTGGCTTCCTTTTTCCTTCCTTCCTTTCTCCCGCTTTTCCTTCCTTCCTTTTGAATGAGCCCAGGTGCAAATTACTCAAAGGCTGTAATACCCTAGAACTAAGATTCAGGAAATTCCTTGACACAAAAAAAGTACACAGCATTGCTGATCATTGATCAACTGTTACTTCCTTTTCAGTTCATGCAACAAACCCGTCTTTTGCTATTTCATCCATTCCTTGTTTTTGGCTCAGGGCCCCACACCATGCTGGGCTGCTCAGTTTCAGTGCTTAGACCTGTCTTGACCAGGACAGAATAAATACTTTCTCTTTGTATCTTGAGATGGCTCAGAGCAGTCAAATTGGGTAAGGTCTTCTAGCATCATGGCCCACAGAGTTGATGGGAGCTCGTCCAGGATCTGTGCCTTCCTAATCTTTTCAACCGAGATTGAGGCCAGTTCTGATCATCTTGGGATGCCGAGAGCCAGCCCACACGCAGAGAGGAGACTGTGGGAACTGAGTCTGGCTCACAACATAGCATTTTCACTTTTTTTGATGTTGGCTTGTATTTTGTTTTCTTACTAATTTTTTTTGTATTTCTTACCTGATTTTTGTGCAGCAAGATAATTCTATTTTTCCATATATTGCATTTAACATATATTTTAATATGTACAATATATATTGGATTACCAGCCATCTAAGGGAGGGGATACAATAAGTGCGAGCTGTCTCTGGAATTAGGTTTCTGTTGTGTTTCATCATACAGGCCTGTGCTGTTCTGTATTTTCCCTTGACCAGGGTACCTTTAATCCCCCAAGTCCTGACTCTTGCATTCCCTCCTTCAGCTCCCAGGCAAGTACATTGTGAAAGGGCTGTTAAATCCCCATCTTTAAGCAAATCTAGAGGAGGAGCACCTTCTTAGGGAAGCATTGGCAGAGGGATTTTGCAATAGTGCCCTAGCAAGGCTTCAAAATACTTTTCAAAGTCCCTTGTAAGTCTGAATACGCTTTAGAATTTTTACTAAGGGAGATCATGCTCCCGGAAGACCATGATGTTTTACCTATTGCCCCTATGCCTTTGAGGAAACAAAAGCTGGAATTGGGGAAAAGGTGTTCTTTGGTATCTATGGTAGTAAAAGCTGTCTGGATGAGCCACATTCATGATAGCTTCATCTCTCCCCTCAGATTGTCTCTGGGTGATGTCCCTGGTCACTGTCCTTAGTAACCCCCATACTAGCTCCAATTTGTTTCTTCCATTTTAATCGCATTTGAGCTGTCTGGATGAGCCACATTCGTGATAGCTTCATCTCTCCCCTCAGTTTGCCTCTGAGTGGGTTCCCTGTTCATTGTCCTTAGTTACCCCCATACTAACTCTAAATTTTTTATTGTATTTTACTCATATTTGATCCTTACATTTTTCATCTACTCATGAAAATTGCTTCTTCAAGGCTGCAAGTAATGAGTTTCCACTGATTTGGTAAACCTGGAATCACTAGATCCCTGTTTCTGCCACTCAGCACCCCCATCCTGCTGGTGCCACCTACAAGTCACCCATCTCCCCTCCTCAGTCTGCACCCCAGTGGGCCGGGTCAGCTCTTTGCCCCTTTCAGGGTGAACCAGGTCTAGAAGATGAGACCTTTCTCCCTTTGTCACAAATGAATCTGGTCTGGACTGCTTGAAGTGGCAAGAATGGGACAATGGCCCTGTGGCCTTGGGCCTGGCCAGTTCTAGAGTTCCATGGATAACACTGGCTGCCAGATGCCAACTGTATCTTTGTGAAGACAGGGAATCCAAGACAGACAGTGGGAGCTGGTAGAAGCCCAATCTCTGCTTTCTGTTCTTTGCTTTAAGCAGCATCATTACATCACCCACTTGCTTATTGACTGAAGCACTAGAGAGGGACAGGATTCCTTAGCTATAGTGGTGCCAGAAAGTTGCCACTGATATGAGGCTGTTGGACCTTTTTAAATTGTAGTTGGCGGGTTTAAATTAAAACTGAGGAGAGGGAAGGGCCTGAAGGCCTTGGTAACAAGGATGTCCTAGTGGAAAAAATTCATTAGAACTAGCATGAGAAGGTATGAAATAAAGAGAATAGACTGAATGAGATCTTAGGAAGGTTTCTCAAAGTCTCTAGGACATTTTGCCCAAATTTGAGGATATCACATGATCCTTATTATCAGAAAATTGTAGGACAGAAAAGTTCAGACCTTGATTAAGTTTCAGAAAGTCCATGACCACAGTACCTCAAAAGCATTGCAGATCATTGGTCATTGGTTACTTTTTTTTCAGTCTATCCAATGAACTCCATATTCTTTTGCTATTTGATCCATCCCCTCTTTTTGGCCTGGGTCCCCATGCCATGCTGGGCTGCTCCCTTATTGTGCTGGGATCTCTCCTTGAAAGCACAGACTCCATGCTTTCTATTTGCATCTGGATATACTTCTTGAGTAGCCCATTTGACTCAGAGGGTTGCACACAGATTCCTGATTTGTTTCCTTTTCCCTGGTTTTTTGCAACACAAAGGCTGACAAAAATGAATGTTGTATTCTCTACAGGTATTTGGAAAAATACTAATTTCAAGATTAAAAAAATAAATTTCAAAATAAATAATATAAATCTTTCCAGTGTAAGCTCTCTTTCTTTTTCCTTCTTTCTCTCATTTTCCTCCCTCCCTTTTTCCTCTTTCTGTCTTCCTTCCCTCCCTAAGTTGGTCTTACTCCATGCTGTCTTGTCTCTTTTTCTCCTTTTTGATCATCCTCTTTCCAACTTCCCTTTCAGAATCAGCACTCAATAGGTGTAATGGGCTGAGGCTTGAGTTGATGCACTGAGGTCCCAAGCACGTGAGGCTAAATAGTAATTGGACTATACTCTATTAATATACATGCTTGGATAAAGAATGGCCCCGCCCACTCTCTGTGCAAGTCCTGATGTGTTGTATAGGAAATGACGATTTTGGTGGGTGGAGGCAGAGAGACAGGAAGAGAAGCTGGGAGAGATTGGTCCTGGGTTCTATGCTCCTAGCTGCTGATTGTGTGGCTGCTGGTCTAGCTAGCTTCTTGACTCAGCTGCACACATTGCTATTGCCCATTCTCTTCCACCTCCAATCTTTCTTCACTGAGAATAAAGACTGACGATTTTCCCCTAACCTGAATTCCTGACTCCGGCTGATTTTAAATACATGGTCTTCACATTTGGCATCCAACAGTGGGAACCAAGGACTGAAGAAGTCTCCAGTGACCAGGAACTTGGGTGAGTATTGTTAATAGACAAACAGGGAACTTATTTTCTTAAAAACTAAACCAGTAATCTTTTTTTTTTTGGCTGAAATGGGACAAATGCTAGCTAAAGACTCTCCATCCCTCCCTCCAACCCCTTCAACCACACCCCGGAGTGGCGCTATAGAAAGCATGCTTAAGCTGATAGAAGGACAAGGGCTACTTATAACTTGGGAACAGGTAGCTAGACTTCTGGGTACATTAAACCGCATCTCCCCTTGGTTCGTAGAGCAGGAGCAGATCTCTCGAGATAACTGGTCCCAGGTTGGACAACAGATGTCCACATGTTACAGTGAAAATGGTCCTCATTCAATTTCCATTGAGGCATTCTATTTATACAATATAATTCAGTTAGCACTAAGAAACCCTATCCCTAGAAGAAAGAAAAAAGCTCCTGGTTGGAGTAGCCAAATGGGGAAGCCTGATATTAAGGAGGAAGACAATGAAGAGATTAATGACCATATCCCCACAGGGCATGGAGACTTAAGTGAGCAAGGGTGTGGTGACTTTCCACCTCAGGAGGCAGCTTCAGCCCCACCTCAGGAGCAGGTGATTGACTCTCCTCCATCAACTCCACCCTCCGGGATGGAGGGAGGAGGGACAGTGGGGGGGGGAGGGGCAGTGACAGCACCAGCACCTCCCCCTCGGCATCCAACTACTCCTATGAGTAGATTGCAACAGGACTTAATGAAGACCAAAGAAAAGGGTATAGATGTGGGAGAACTCCAAGCATATTTTTCCTGTAATTTCCCAGTTTAATTCCTCAGGTCAAGAAAGTTGAAGATATGCTCCTTTTAACATAGAAATCCTCAAAGACCTGAAAAAGGCTTGCACTCTTTATGGGGCTAAATCAGCTTATGTTAAGATGCTATTACAGAATTTGGCTTTGAAATCTTGACTCCTAATGACTGGAAATCTATAGCAAGGGTATGCCTAGAACCTGGACAAAACTACATGTGGCTTTCTGAATATAGTGAGCTGTGTAGGATACAAGCCCAACAAAATAGTCAAAATGCAGTTCATGCTGCAATCACCTATGACCTACTAACAGGTATAGGTCCCTATGCAGAAGTCACAGTACAGTTTAATTATTCCATAGCAGCATATGAGGAAATTGCTGCTAATGCTATCAAAGCGTGGGTTTCGATTCACAATAAAAATGACAAAGGTGAGGCCTTCACAAAAATAACGCAAGGGCCAGATGAACCCTTTGCTGACTTTGTGGGACGTTTGCAGACTGCTATCACAAGAACTAATGGGGAAAATTCATCAACAGATGTTTTAATGAGTCAACTTCATAAGGAAAATGCTAATGAGGTGTGCAGAAGAATTATACTAGGACTGCGCAAGGATGCTCCTTTAGAGGAGTTCATAAGACGCCGTGCCACAGTGGCCACAAATGCCTTTTATAGCCAGACTATGATGCAGACTTCCCAAGATCCCAACATGGGTAGACAGGGTCCCTTCTGGCAAGGGATTTCTAGAGAGACATGTCAATGCTTTCAGTGTGATAAAGTAGGGCATCTGAAAGCTCAATGTTGGTATAGAGGCAGAGTGAGAAAACAGGGTGGGAGAACAAGACCCAGCACCCCATATCCAAAATACAACGGAGGCTTCCATTGGGCCTCAGAATGTAGACAGGTTCAGGGAAACGGTGAAATCTAGAGGTGAAGAGAGGTGAAATCTGTTCCTCTCCAGCCTATGGATCCCTTGCCTCCAGGCACAGTAGGCTTGACCATTTTACCTATTGAGAGTACGTACAAAACAGTGTCCATCCACACACTGATGTGGGAAACTGGGGAATGTGTAGATAATATCCCAGTCACCAATACAGGTAGACAATGTGTGACTTATCACCCAGGAGAAATAGTAGCATCAGGCTTATTCGTACAGAATCCTAATAAGCAGCTAGGTGATAGTCACCCAGATTCTGATTCCAGATCACAAAATCCAGCAATATACTGAACAGCAGCTGTAACAACTGACCGACCTATGCTCACAATCTATATAAATGGCCTTCCATTGGAAGGACTGGTAGACATTGGTGCAGATCATACAGTCATTAGAGGTGCCAAATGGCCCAGTCACTAGCCAAAGATTAAGGCAGACACCTACATGTCTGGCATAGGAGGATCAATAGCAGCTGAAGTTAGTGCTGCCCCTATGAGATGGACTTTTGAAAGCAAAACAAGAGTTTTTACTCCTTTTATAGTGGAAAAAATCCCCATGAATCTGTGGGGAAGAGACGTTTTACAGTAATTAGGGTTAAAAATGAGTACTTCGGTTTTTTAAGCAGGGCTGCTGTTGAAGGCCTGCCAACACTTTCACCTGTTCCTATCCAATGGAAAACTGATACACCAGTGTGGATAGAACAGTGGCCCTTAGGTAGTGATAAAATTCAGGCCTTATTAGATATAGTACAGGAGCAGCTTGACCAAGGCCACTTACAACCTTCTCTAAGTCCTTGGAATTCCCCAGTGTTTGTTGTAAAAAAGAAATCTGGAAAATGGAGGATGTTAACAGATTTAAGAAAGGTGATTGAACAGATGGAAACTATGGCAACTCTTCAGCCTGGACTTCCATCTCCTACTCAATTGCCTAGAGAATGGCCTCTTTGAGTTATAGATATTAAGAATTGTTTCTATTCTATCCCTCTGGATAAGGAAGATATGAAAAGATTTGCCTTTTCAGTGCCCAGAGTTAACTTAGCTGAGCCTTATAAAAGATATGAATGGACAGTTTTGCCACAGGAAATGAAAAACAGCCCTACTATGTGTCAAATGTATGTTGCTGCTGCTCTTGCTCCAGTAAGAAAAGCATTCCCAAAAGTTATGCTATTACATTATATGGATGATATATTGGGATGTGCACTTGAGGAACAAATGTTAGAAGCATGTCTACAAAAGACCATAGAAACACTAAAGAATTTCAAATTATAAATAGCACCAGAAAAAATTCAAAGACATGCTCCTTTTCAATATTTAGGATATGAAGTATACCCTAAGGTGCTTACAGTTCAAAAACTGTCCTTAAGAACAGAGAAGCTAAACACATTGAATGATTTTCAGAAATTGATAGGAGATAAACAATGGATGCGGCCAGTGTTAGGCCTGACTACCTATCAATTGCAACTGTTATATGACATTTTAAGGGGAGACAATGCTTTAAATTCATCACACCAGCTTACAAAAGAAGCTCAAGAGGCTTTGAGAGAAGTTGAACTGGCTTTATCGAATGTGGTTGAAAGAGTCACTCAAAAACCCTTGGAAATATCAGTTTTTGCCACACAAGAGGCACCCACAGCAGTCCTTCATCAAAGAGACAGTATGAGAGTGGGTGAACCTCCTGGCACAACCAGAACAAAGCCTTACACCCTACCCAGTGCTAATGGCTAGAATTTTATTAAAGGCCACTAAGTGAACAGTACAATTATCTGGGACAAGACCTCACAAGATATACACCTTTTATACGAATACACAAATTAATGTGTGTTGTGAGACCATCCCAGAGTGGCAAATTTTATTAGCCATGGCTCCAAATTTTATACATGGGTCTCCATTAAAGATAACCAGACTATTACATAATTGGCAATGGATTCTTGAAGAAAAAGTTTCTAAAGTTCCTTTTAAAGGACCAACTATCTTCACGGATGCATCCAAACATAATATTTGTGCTGGGTACTCTCATGATCTAACTATAAAGAGAGTAGTCAGAGCTCATTTTCAGTCCACTCAGCAGAATGAATTGTATGCGATCATTCTAGCTCTTACTTATTATCCAGGAGACATAAATATAATATCTGATTCGGCCTATTCAGTAAGTGTGGTACAAAGAATTGCCACAGCCCAAATATAATTTACAGCCCAAATATAATCTGCAGCCTCTAACATATATCAGCTCTTTAAGAAGCTTCAAGAGCAAGTGAGAAAGCATCCAGGTAAGATCTATATATTACATGTCCACTCTCATAGTGTACTTCCAGGTCCCATTTTTGATGGCAATTCAAAGGCAGATAGCCTTCTAATTATGTTGGTCAATACTCCTTTATTCCAAAAAGCCCAGGCATCTCATTCTAAATATCATCAGGCTACCTGAGCTTTACGTTTACAATTTGGAATAACAAGAGAAGAAGCTAGGAACATAGTAAAAGCCTGTACAGCTTGCCTTCCTTTCCACACTCCTACACTGCCTCCAGGGAAGAACCCTCATGGTTTGAGACCCAATGAAATCTGGCAAATGGATGTGACCCATTATAAATCTTTTGGTCGTCTCTCTTTTATCCACGTTGTGGTAGACACCTTTTTGGGATTCACTTTTGCAATACCAGCAGCAAAAGGGATAGCCTGAGTAGTCACTGAATTCCTCACACAAGCATTTGCCATTATGGGTGTGCCACAAGCAATAAAAACAGACAATGGTCCTGTTTATACTTCAAAACATTTTGCACACTTTTGTGCACAGTATAAGATTTTACACATCACTGGCATACCTTTTAATTCTCAAGGACAGGCAATAGTAGAGAGGAGAAACGGAGAGATATTAAGAAGCTCCTTCAAAAACAAAAGAAAGGGGGAGCCACAGGTAACCCTAGAGAACTTCTAAATCTAACCCTTTATACTATTAACTTCTTGATTTTTGACAAAGATGCACTGGCTCTAGCAGACAGGTTTTATAACCCACCGGAAGGTCAGTGTCCAGTGCGAGCAGCTCCACTATCTTTAGATAATCACCAGGTGATGTGGAGAGACCCAGAAAGTGGTAAATGGAAAGGACCAGATAGGCTAACCGCTTTGGGGAGAGGCTTTGCTTGTATCTCTACAGGTGGAGAAGGAATCAGATGGGTGCCAACGAGCCATATTCACTTTGTCCATCGCAGAGAGACAGAGCAGAACCTTGAAACAAAGAAGACCCAAGAAATATCGGGTGGTTCTGTTGCTGATTGTGCTCACCTTTGAAAGAGCGTGGCAGTTATGACGTTTGACTCATGGACATCAAAGATTATCGGACTTCAAAACCCTCAGGAATCATTGGATTCTCTGAGACATAGGACTTGAAAACCCTCAGGAATCATTGGATTCTCTGACACATAGGACTTGAAAACTCTCTGAGAAATGATAAGACTGTTACAGTACTTCAAATCTGCTGGAATCATTGGATTCCCTAACACATAAAAAGACTTTTGCAGGACTTCAAAAACTCAGGGGGATCATTGGATTCCCTGACATGTGAAGCAATGGACAATAGATTGGTTTTGGACTATCTCTTGGCTGCTGAAGAAGGTGTATGTGTGCCCTTCCTTTTAGGACTTCTGGTGATCTTTTTATGTTGTTTATATACCCTCCTTTTAGGACTTCTGGTGATCTTTTCCAACACCATGTTGATTTATATTGTTTGCTATTCTGCTACTTGTGTGTACAATTCATGTTTGTTACACCACATCGAGCCTGCACTGACTGTGGGGAGAGTCATCCCTAATAGCCTCTTCATTATTGCTATGTGCTTGTGTAATACCTCCCATGATGATGGGTTTGTGCATAATAAGGCCCTTCAGCCCAGAAACCCGCTAGCAACCCCCACTTCCCTTTGGTGCTTTCACCTCCTTCCCTGAGAAGTCAGGGAGGGTGTGATTACCTCCCCTTGGGGGGTCTGACCTCCCTGAGGAGTCAGGGATGGTATGACCACCTGTGTTCTAAAACAAAAGAAAGCAGGAGATGTAATGGGCTGAGACTTGAGTTGCACTGAGGTCCCAAGCACATGAGGCTAAATAGTAATTGGACTATAATCTATTAATATACATGCTTGGATAAAGAATGGCCCCCCGCCCACTCTCTGTGCAAGTCCTAATGTGTTGTATAGGAAATGACGATTTTGGTGGGTGGAGGCAGAGAGACAGGAAGAGAAGCTGGGAGAGATTGGGCCTAGGTTCTATGCTCCTAGGTGCTGGTGGTGTGGCTGCTGGTCTAGCTAGCTTCTTGGTTCAGCTACACACATTGTTATTGCCCATTCTCTTCTACCTCCAATCTTTTTTCACTGAGAATAAAGACTGATGATTTTCCCCTAACCTGAATTCCTGACTCCGGCTGATTTTAAAATACGCGGTCTTCACAAGTATTTTTTATCTTCATAGTATTTTTCTGGGGCTGCTGATGTGTCTTCTTCAATTCCAATTGCAGTTCCCACATATTTGAATTTTTTTTGTTTCTTCCCAAATTGTTCTCTTTGATCTATGGATTTCCAAATTTGACACTGATATTTCAATTTTTTTTCCACAATGGATTTTGTTGAGATGGTATGGTGGGATTTTTTTTTTCTATCTCTACATTTTCCTTTCATTTTCTAAAATTCCAGGACAGTATTCCCAAATTATTTCTTTCATTATTATGTCAAGATTCTTTTTTTTTTTTGGTCACAATTTTCAGATAGTCCAGTTTTCCAATTTTCTATTCCTAATCTGTTCTCCAGATCTGTTTTAAGCTATGTTTCAGATTATTCTATTTGTTTTCAAAATTTATACTCTGTATTGTAATTTCTTGTTTTTTCTTCATTTCTATGGCTTTCCATTGCCAATCTTCATTTTTCAAAAACGTATTTTTATCTTTGGACTCTTCCTTCTTTGTAAGTTGGTTTTCTTTTTTTTTTTTTTTTTTCATAAGCTTTTGGTTTTTCCTAGGATTTTTTTGAGTTACTTTTTTCTCAATTTCTTTTGATTTTGAAATTCTTTTTTGAGTTCTTCTATACATTTTCTCTGGTTTTACAAACATTGCACATTACGCTTTACTTAGGTTTCCTCCTCTGAAGATGAACTTTGGTCTTCTCTATTCCTATGACATATTTCAACAATTGGGTTCTTCTTTTCAAGTGTATTTTTTTTTTAAAAGAAAAATGAGAGTTAAGCTTCTTTAATGCACGTGTGAGAGGAAAGGTTCTCAAGCTTCCCTTCACTGTTGTCCTCTGACCAGGAACCCCAAAGACTCTGACTAGGAACCACAAAGTCTCTGCCCAGAAACCCCAAACCAATAACTTTCCTCACCTGCAAGTACCAGCAGCCAGCAGCATCCCAACTATGCTGCCTCTGCACCCACTGAGGGCTCCTCACCAGAGCCAAGTTCTCAGGTTCTCAGCGGCACAGCTGGACCTGGCTGCCTTCTGTCTGGGAGTCTGGGAGATGAAACTCTCTGTAGTTCCTGTTGAGGCTCCAGCCATTTCCACCTTGGCCCAGGTCCCCACTTGTTGTTTCTCTGGATTTAGTCTGGAGGTGTTCCCACTTTAGAGAGCTTCATTCCCAACCCAATGGCTTTTTTCACAGTTTTTTGGGTTGTGTCTGAAGGATCCCTTATGATATCCTCAGTCTTTAATTTTAATATCTATATTCTCCCTGAGGCATAAATTTATTGCATTTATGGGGGAAATTGGGAGAACTGGAACTTAACAGTCTATGCTCGAACACCTTCCTAGACTCCTCCAGAGAGGAAATTTTTTAAAAAGAGCCAAAATTGACCATTTGTTCAGAACTTTTTCCCTGGGGCCTTTGGTAGGAATGCTTAGGGACTCTCCTCAGAGAAGATTTGCATTTGAAGGTCAAGGCTGGCTGGATTTTGGTCAACTTCTTCTGGGAACTACTCGCTTTGGCAGTACCACTGGGGTAGCTTCTTGGGGTCAAGAAAATACAGTTCAAAAAAATCATAATCAAAAGTGTGAAAATGCTATCTTGTGATTCATACCCAGTTCCCACAACGCTCTCTTTGGTTGCAGATGACTCTCATCATCACTAGATCATTGGTTCAGACCTGAATCATCTCATTATTGAAAAGTGCCATTTCCATCAGAATTAATTATCATACAGTCTTCTTGTTGATGGTCTCCTGGTTTGCTCATTTCATTTAGCACCAGTTTATATAAGTCTCTCCAGGTTTCTCTGACATCACTCTGGTTACTGCCAAACTTCTTTTTAACTCTCATACCCTAGGCAGAGCATCTAGTCTGCCTCTCTTGAAATCATCTTGTGAATCCAACTCAGCCAGTTTATCAAAGCACTGGTAGATTTGTTGTGAAAGGGTTAATTTCAGCCTCTATCATTCCCCTAACAGTGCTATAAATCAACTTGGAAATAAGATGGAAAAGGGCTTGATCCAGTGGGCAATTTTCTCTACCAATACCCCAAATCCCTGTACCCTCTACATATTCATTTGACACTGAAGTGTATACTATGTAGCTATACCTATTCTTGCTATCCTATATGCTTGATAATAAAAATATCCTGGTGTTCCAATAATATCACATGTTCCTTGTGAGCCTTAGTTTCTTCATCTATAGAATGGGAATGGATAACAACACATATTCATGAAGCATTCTGAGAAAAACATTCTGTAAACTTTGAAGTTTTATGAAAGTATAAATGTTTGCTATTGTTATTTAATTATTAATGTGCTTACTTAAAGCACAACCTTAAAGTCATTCAGGTTGATGTCTAAGAATCAGAAGACCTGATTTGATGTCTTTGTTCAGATACTAACTATGAAAGCCTGATTACTGAGTAAAAGTGCAGCACAATTTCTACAACTTAGTTTGCTCATCTGTAAACTGTGGATAATAAAGGGGATCCTATGCAATACTGTTGGGAAGAGAAAATGAGAGGGTAGATGTAGAAATCCTTTGAAATCAAATGTGAGGTGTGTCTATGATCTCCATTTTGAGGTAAAGATTATCAACACTTGTTCAATAAGAAATACAATCCATCAAGTGTCTTAAACTTTTGCAAAGCATCTTTGCTACTCTACAAAATCTTGGAAATTTAGAGTGGGAAGAGGCCTCATTACATTGGCCCATGTAGGCCAGTGCTCTCACCTTATGAGAAGCATCTCTATTGCACCTGAATAACTTGACTATGACCTTGAAAGCAAGTGAATTGCATTTAAGTAAGGGAGATCTGTCCAAGGTCACCATCCTCACTGTCTTCTCTGGATCCTTCTGGGGCCATCAACCTGATGTAGTTCTGGAGGATTGGAGGTGGCCCTGCAGGGAAGGTTTTTAACAGTCTGTTTGAATGAGGCAGTTTGACCTGGAGAGGGGCACTGACAGGATTATCTCGTTTTTCAGTGGGCCTTTGTTGCATTGGCCTCTTGTTGAGTTCCTTACATTGTTAGGGCTGTTTTGACCCCAAGACACTGTAATCAGGAGGTAAATCCCCCAGGTTTTTCTTTAAAAATAAATTTCCCTTGTAAATTGCAAGTTCATTAGGAATTTAGTCTGAGTCTTTCCACAACTCTGCTTACCTTATGCCAACATAATAAAGTTTTTGCCCTTGTCTTGGAATTCATCCAGGCCTAGAGTTTGCCTTCATTAAACTAACTGATCAGTCCAATACCATTATATAGCATTTAGAAGCATTTCATTATTTTAGATAAAGCTTTTAAAAGTCTTCCTACAGACAGGATGGAGAGAAAAAAAGAATCATAAAGAACTGTTGAAAAAAATCTAAGAAACAGTTGAAGAGATTTTTTTCTGCTCTTCCATATTTTTAATTGAAATAGATCTTGGTGGTTTCAAAATGAACTCCAAGCTTTGGAGCCTCCTTCCTTTTTCTGCTATAGACCCAGCCCCTAAGTGTATTTTTTATGACTTTCTTAGTTTCTTTCATCTAACTATCTTCTAGGCTGCTTTGTTTCATTCAGCTCACCTTTATATTCTAGAACTTCACACTCTAGAATCTCACACTTGCACGCTTTAGAACCTAAGAATTGGAAAGGGGCAGCAGCTTAGGAACACTTTTTTATACTGTGTACAGAAAAACAGATCTCTACATAACTTGAGAGGTTTGATTATTTTATATTATTTTTATATCTTTTCTATATTTTATCATATCTCATTGGTGCTATGCCACCTATAT
Organism: Sarcophilus harrisii; assembly: GCF_902635505.1. Taxonomy (NCBI): domain Eukaryota; kingdom Metazoa; phylum Chordata; class Mammalia; order Dasyuromorphia; family Dasyuridae; genus Sarcophilus; species Sarcophilus harrisii. The sequence continues at coordinate 233,960,816 of NC_045430.1, forward strand.
TGAAGCTATGTATGAATTGATAAACCAGAATAGCTTCACTATGTATAATACACTATTCTCTCTCCTCTCAGCTGCTGGATTAAGCTCCCATTCCATAATTCCAAAATTCCTTTCTTGCATTCTTTCCCATTGTTCCAGGCTATTTGCTATAATTGTACATTTCTAGGAGGAGGAAGTTATTTGGTGGCATATTAATAAGCATTTTGTAATTTCAGGATCAGATGAACAAGACATCCCTGGCAAAGGAGTTGCCTCCCTTTTAATGCATGGAATTTCCACAGAATTGGACAATTTTTCTTCAGAATTACCCTTATAGTTTGGCAGAAGAAACTGTACCTCCTATCTTTCCTACTTCCCTGGATAGGATTCTTCAATATTCTGTTGCTTTGATAGCAGATGCTTTTACTTAGTCTGTTGGATGAGTTTGTCACCCATCTGGGGATAGCATATAGTGTTGCAATGGAGCATAGTCAGGCTCTTGATAAAAGTTGATTGACATGGAAGATTAGGGACCTTCCATTCCTTCTATTGCTCTTCCCCCACCTTGAATCACAAATTTAGTGCTAGAAGGGACTCCAAAGGTAATATAACCCTAGTTCCTCATTTTATAGATTAGGAAACTGAGGTCCAAAATGAGGAAGTAACAAAATAATTAGATTTTCAATTGGGCAAAAAGAGAACCTTTGACAAATAATTCTATTCATGGTAAAACATTGAAAACCATAGATATCAAAACAGGTTTCTTTAATAGGATCAAAAGTATGACTAAAATCAAGCATTGGCATAGGAAATTTGCCAATTAAATCAAAGATAAAGCACAGATTCCTACTGCTTCCACTATTTCTTCACAAAACGTGAGATATGCTAGCTATAAATGACAGGAAAAATCAATTAAGACAATAATACTTGTAAAGAGGAAGCAGCATTATTTTCATTAATTGATGCAATTAATGCCTTCAATAAAGTAGTAGGATATGAATAATTTTAAAAGGTTTTTTTTTTCCTTTCTATTACAAACAAAACTCAGGATAGAAAGATGAATTTGCTTTATAATGAAATACATAGAATCTGGGAATTTACTTATGATCTTTGTAAGATTTAACTAAATAACAAAATGATTTTTATAGGAATAAAAGAAGTAAATAATTGGAGAATTTTAGTATTGATAGATGGGACACTCATAGATGGTTTAGTGGATAAAATGCTGAATTTGGATTCAGGAAGACTAGAGTTTGTATCCTATCCAGACACTTAGTAGCTATGTGACTTTTAGGCAAATCATTTAACTTCTTCCTTCCTCAGTTTCTTTATTTGTAAAATGGGGATAATAATAATGATACCTACTAGGATAAAATGAGGTCATAGATGCGAAATGCTTTGTAAACTTTAAAATCATAGCTTTCATTAAATATTTTGGGGAAAATGTACTCTGCAAGAGGACTTGTCTGGGTGTGTGTTTGGATATTTTTGTTTTGTCAAAAGACCTATGATCTAATCCTGATAAATATACCTTCTGCTGACCTAGAGTGCTGCTTCTTGGTATTTTAGTAGAAATTCTTCAGAAATTTCTATCTTCTACCCCACCCCTTAAAAACAGAAAGAATACTCACCTCATTACCTGTCTTCTGGTGGTAAGCCTTTGCAAACACTGGGCTGATCTTTGAATGACATCTACACAGTTCATAATTGAGAACTCATATTCAATGTCACTCTCCTTTGGTTAGGCCTGTCCCAAACTTGTGCTCTGCCTTTTCCCATGTTAAATGACCCTTATCACCACCAGGCCTGAGAAGTGGACATTTATAGAAGTACAGGTATTACCCTTTGCAAATTTTAAAAGGTAAATACAAATAAAGTTAGTTGAAGAGCTGTATTTCTTTTTCTCTACCTCAAAGGCTCCCCTACTTAGATTTTATTGAAAATTTATCAATGCCATGATTGTAGAAATAAAGTTATTGGGTGGTGAGCATCATAGGTTGTCATTGAAACTCTCGGTCATCTTTATCCCTTGCACAGTGATTAACCTGAAGAGCTTAGACAAATGTTCCTTGTATTATATCCTATAAGTATGCTGACGACTTCTTCTTCTTCTTCTTTTTCTTCTTCTTCCTCTTCCTCTTCCTCTTCTTCTTCCACTTCCTCTTCTTTTTCCTCTTCTTCTTCTTCCTGAGGCAATTGGGGTTAAGTGACTTACCCAAGGTCACACAGCTAGGAAATGTGACTTCTTTTTGTAATGAATAATGAATAAACAAGAGCTGGCTGTTAGGCTGTTCCATTTTCTGGGTAGCAGGAAGCTCTTCCCAACAAACAAATCATAGATACTATCTTAGCTTTTCTAAAACAAAGGAGATCCACAAAAAATCTTTAGTACATTTCAAATAACTACAAGGTAAGCATAAAATCTGGCAAGAGAAAGAGCCAAGAAACTTTGCTATATAATTGAGTGATTCAGTTATCTTTGCTGGTAAACTCGAATTTTTGGAAATGGTGGGAGCTAGTGGAAGCAGCATCTCTGATTCCTGTTCATTGCTTTAAGTGCCACTATCCTATCACCTCCTTGCTTATGGACTTAAGCATTAGGATGAGTTAAGATTTCTTAACTAAAATGATTTTTGAAAGCTTCCATTGATGTGAGGGTAATGGTTCTAAAATGGTAGAGGGCAGGCAGGTTACAGTGGATACTGAGTAGAGGGATGAGCCTGAAGGACTAGATAACAAAGATGTCCTAGTAGAAGAAATGTATCAGGATTGGTGTGAGAAAGCTTCAAAGGTATGAAATAAAGAGGAGGGACTGAATGAGATTCAGGGAAGGTTTCTCAGAGACTGTAGGACCTTAGACTTAAGTTTCAGGAGGTCACCTAATCCCTATCCTCAGAGGATTATAGACTCTATCTCTAAATTTCATGAAGTCATGTGATCTCTATTCTCAAAGGGCTATCTGGCAGAAAATGTGAGACTCTAGGCCTAAATTTTAGGAAGTCTTGTAATCCCTATATCGCCTTAGAGGGCTATATAGACCAGTAAAGCTCAGATTCTAAGCTTAAATTTCAGGAAGTCGGGACCCACAGAACAATACAATGAACTTTTGCTATTTAATCCATTCCCTTTTTCTGGCCTGAGGCTATACACCACGCTGGACTACTCAAATGGTGTGCTTGGACTTCTTGCAAGGACACAATTAATGCTTATCATTATTATTATTATTATTATTATTTCACCATTCAACATCTGTCCTCCCTTCTATTAGTTTCTGCCTTTCCTTTTCTCTTTCTTCTCCTAATTCCCTACAGGGTGAGACAAATTTCTATACCAAACTAAAATGTATAGTATTCCCTCTTTGAGACAAACCTGATGAAATTAAGATTCAAAAAATGCCTCTGTTCTTTCCTTTAACTATAATAGGTCTTTTTGTGCTTTTTCCTGTAGCATAATTTTACTTCCCTTTTCCTCTATTCCTAGTACAATCTCTTTCCCATCCCAATCTATTTGTTATATCATCATATTAAATTTAACTTATACCTATAATCTTTAAGTATACCCCTTCTAATTGTCCTGACAAAGATACAGTTCTCAAGAATTAAATTTATCATTTTCCCATGTAAGGATGTATACATTTTAACCTTTAAAAACATTTTGTTTTCTTTTTTACTTCCTTATGTTTCTGTTGAATATTGCATCTGAAGATTAATTTTTTTGTTCAGCTCTGTTCTTTTTATCAAAAATTATTGAAAACCTCTCTTTCCTTGAATGTCTATCTTTTCCCCTGAAAGATAATGCTGCGTAGTTGATTCTTGGTTGTAATACAAGGCCCTTTGCCTTTTGGAATGTCATATTCCAGGACTTTTGATCTTTTAAAGAGGAAACTGCTGGTTCCTGGATGATATGGATTGTTGTTCCTTGATATTTGAATTGTTTCTTTCTATATTGTTGCAATATTTTCTCCCTGATCTGACAGTTCTGAAATTTAACTATAATATATTCCTCGGAGTTTTCATTTTAGGATCTCTTTCAGGAGATAATCAGCACATTCTTTCAATGGCTATTTTACCTTCTGCTTCTATGATATCAGTATGGTTTTCCTTGATTTCTTGAAAGACATTGTCCAGCCTTTTTTTCATCATAACTTTTTCTTAGGTTATCTCTCCTAGATCTATTCCAAGTCAGTTGTTTTTCCAATAGTTATTTTACATTTTCTTCTATTTTTTTTTCTTTTTTTCCCTTGAGTTTTGTTTGACTGTTCTTAATGTCTCATAGAGTCATTCACTTCCATTTGTCAGATTCTAATTTTTAGTAAATTATTTTCTTCAGTTACCTTTACTTCCTTTTGCATTTAGCCAAATATACTTTGAAAGGAGTTATTTTATTCAGCAGATTTATCCTCCATTTCATCAATTCTATTTTATAAGGAGCTGTTTTTTTTTCCATTTTGTCAATTATATTTTTCAAGAAGTTCTTTTTTTTCCATTCCACCAAATTTATTTCTAAGATGTTTTCTTCTATCAATTTCTGGGTTTCCTCTTGGAATATTATTGTTCTATAAAAGTGATGAACAAGCTGATATTAGAAAGACCTGGAAAGATTTATATAAACTGATGCTGAGTGAAATAAGCAGAATCAGGAATATATTGTATACAATAACCGCAAGAATGTGCAATGAGTAAATATGAAAGAATTGGTTCTTCTCAGCAGTTCAGTGATCTGAAGCAATCCCAAATAGACTTTGGAAAGAAAATGCTATCTTCATCCAGAAAAAAAAAAAAAAAAAACTTAAGGAGACTGATTGTAAATCAAGATACTGTGTTTACTTCTTTTTTCTGTTTTTTTCTAAATGTCTTCCATGGTTTTTCCCTTTTGCTCTGATTTTTCTCCCCAACATGATTGATAAAGCAATGTGTGCTAAAATAAATTTTAAAAAATTAAAAAGAGAAAGTGAGCAAGAAAGATATCAGATCTTGAATGCCAACATAGGGAAATTAGATTTTGTTCTATGTGTAGAGAGAACTCATTCAATTTAGTTCAATAAATATTTTTAAAGCACCTACTGAGAACCAGTTATTGGAGACACAAAGGTCAAACAAAAAAAAAAAGTTAGTGACATGTTATATCCCAATGGGAGGGGAAAACAAGTTGTACTCAAATAACTAGAGGAGGAGGATATCAGTAGCAATGTTAGGAAATAAGAAAGGATCTATGCAAGGATCATATGCAACTACAAATGATGTTTTCTTTTATATGGTGTGGGAGAGATTAGAGTTAGGGAAATCAGTAAAGATAGAAATAGTTATTTTGAGGAAGAATCCTTTGGGCTTGGCCATTATTTGATGTAGAAAGGGAATACTTTAGGATGATTCTAATATTTCAAGGATAAATGACAGTATGATTTACACAATAGGGAAATAAAAAGAGAGAAATGCTTTTGAGGGAACAATTGATAAAATGAGTTTTAGATATGCTGAATTTGAAGAACAGAAGAGCCAAATGGAACTGTCCAACAGAAAATCAAAGAAAGAAAACAAATGAGGGAACAAAATTAGAACTGGAAATGTAGTTTTCAGTTATTGTTTTATGGTTGATTAAAGTTGTAGAAGGGAATCTCTAAGGCAAAAATTATATGGTGCTGATTATAGCAGGGACAGGGGCATTGTGACCTCATATGTAGAGGATTAAATGAGGAAACTGAGCTCTGGGAGGATATGAAAAAGGATGAGCTTAGAATATAGGAGAAACAGGAAAGTACAATTTAAGGAAAGATAAGAAGGAGAACAAGTTTAAAAGAGGGGAGAAGAGTTTAACAGTCTAATTCTTTGAAAAATATATGTGGAATAGGATGAAAAAGAGGCCAATGGAGTTGATTATTAAGAGATCCATGGTGGTATGGTAGAGAGTAATTTTCAATGAAGTATAAAAGTGAAATCCAGATTTGCATGGAGATAAGAAATGTGTGAGTACTGAGGCTGCAGATGTTAACAATACTTTAGATGTTTATATAAGTAAATCCATAAAGACAGAGAAAAGAGACTAAATTAATGAAAGAACAGGAGTGAGAGAATTTTTATTTTTATTGTTTAATAACATGAAAACACTGTTTGTAAGCCCAGTGTGTGTGTGCGCGTGCATGTGTGAGTGAGTGAGAGACAGACAGACAGACACAGAGACAAGAAAGAAAGATTCAAAAAGAGAAGATCTATTTCTGAAAAGTGAGGAAAAAATGGCAAAGTAAGCAAAGATAAGATACAAAGAAGCTTTAAGCAAAATCATAACTTGGAGATGGCCTGCTAAGGGCAAAGAAGGTTGAAAGAAGTCATGTGTTAAGAATCCTCTCAAGTCCAATTGAAGAAGTATAAATACTTTATACTTTTGGTACAGGAATAACAGAAAACAATATAGTATGAGAATAGCAGATCAGGGCATATGAACATTACAGAAGACCAGAGTACTACCTTAAAGAAGAAATATGCCTCTGGGTGTTAGCTTTCATTGGTGCTAACCCTAGTTATACTTCTAAATTTAAAGTGCTAAGAAAATTGTAGGAACAGAAATTATTTTATATACAAAAGAGAGAACCTATGCTTCTTAGCTGTCTTCAAAAACAGCTTAGAAATTTGCCACCTTTGATTTCCATTCTTTAAATTGAATGAAAATTCACCATACAATGCTTGCCTTGGTAGGGATATTAGATGTCCTTTAGTTGACAGTTCATGAGATGATAATAAGCAGGGTATGTATTCCATTGAATAGATTTATGTAATGTTCTATTTTATAACTACCTCATGCATATTTAAATTTGGCTTTATCAACATTATGTCAGCCACTCTGAAAGACTTCACTTCAAGGCTTAGAATGTTTCCTTTCTTGGTTTGTTTGCTCTTTATAGTAATTTATGGAGACTGTGGCTAAATTCTCTCCTTAAGCCATTCTTATGCCTCATTATGAATTGTAGTTGAATCTTTAGAGAAGGGGTTAAAACAAACATCATGAAGTCAGAATATTTACTACCAGAGATTTAAAAGAACCACCAGAGAAAGAACTAGTAATAAGCAATAACACCATCATCTTGACTTAATCAAAAGAAAAACAAGAAGAGGAAAAAGGGAACCACATTCCTTATAAACCTTCATTCCCTCTTCAGAGCATTGGGGTTTTCAATACAACAGTCTTAAGCCCCCAAGATTACTTTACAATCTCTGTAATCATCTCTCAATTCCCCAAGAGAAAAGTTGGAAAAAGCAGTGGCAAAAATGGCTTTGGTTATTTCTCAGGAAGAAAGAAAGTGAATATCTAATTGATGAGTTACAGGATAAAATAAAATCTGACAATAAAGGCACATGTGACGCAATTGAAAAGGCTGTGGGAACTTCTTTCAGGAATTGGAAAGAAAGAAAACATGTTTCTGAAATAAAAAAAAATAGGCTAAGATAATAGTGAGCTGAAATGGGATGGTGTTTTGCAGATGTGTAGGAAGAATAGACCCAGTGGAGTCAATAAGAAAATGCAGATTTAGAAAGGGTTTCTTTTCTTTTCTGCTTCTCCCTGGCATTTGGGAGTCCATTCTAAGTCACCAAGCACAGATTGATTTGGCCTTGATTTATTGATGGCTATCGAAACTGCATTTTAGATAATACAATGCAGAGAGAAACAAATCCAGAGACTTCTATTCGATTCTTACTAACTAGTAGCAAAAGTGAAATGAAGCATAAACCTTCATTGTCAGTCTGAATAAGTGGATTCCTAAATTTCTAAATAAACATTGAATTTCCTCTTGTAGCTTTTTTTTAATTGCAAGGAAGGAAGTTTTCAGAATTTTGACATGAAATCATTATACTAACATAATGTTAGCTACTTTCTTTTGATGTGGATCTGGGATTTCCCAAATGGAAGGAGGTACTAGTAAATAAGCAATGTTGATCAGTATATAGCAGCAACCTCTAAGCCACTAAACTTTCAGATGATTAGGGTCACTGATAAATTTCCTCAAGTGACTTGCTTGTGGATATAGGCTAACAGTGCTAGAAGCAAGATTGAAGCCATAACTTTCCTTATTCTGAGGCCAGTTCTCTATCCATGAGGTACCCCTGCTTATTCCCTACTATTTTAAACCAAATAAAAACCAAGTGTTAGTGCAAAAGCACTAAGAGATAGACTTCCTGTAGGATTTAGGAACAGGAAACTAAATCCTTACTTTGTAAAGCTGGAACTAATGGAGAACTAGTGGACTCATTGGACAGATGGAGTTTGGGGAAGAAGAAATTTTTTTTTTCTGACATGTCTTAATTTGATTTTTTCTTTCCTTTTCCTAAAGTGTTTCCACCTGACATTTTGTAATGTAATTTATGGATTTTGAACATTTGAATGATTGCATGTAATTTCCTCCTAAATAGGAAAGGACTGAGAAATGGATAATAGAAAATTTTCCATATGAGTTCTTACAGTTTCTGATCTTTTAGAACTGAGTGGGGTTCTTATGAAGAAAGCTGTCATCATGTTGGATTATACACTGCTAAAGGTCACAGATTATATGTTGAGAAATCTTAAAAATCATTGTCTGAATCTAAAGAAGAAGGATTGTTGTGATAAATGAGAAGTATCTCTTCCAAATATACAGTACTTATAGAAATTATTTTAAAACAACTTTGAATAAAAGCTTTATCAGGGGCTCTGATTATTAGTGGCACTAGTCAGTTACCAAAGCCTCTGATCATAATAGGCATTACTATGAAGAAAATTATTACAAAGGCATGGGCTGTGATGATTACATTGTAGATTTGAGTTCCAGGTTGGCCAAGCTCTGCTTGAATAAGGAGATTGAATACAAGCTTTCTTATATCAAAATATAGTCCCTGTGATTTTTTCTCCTAATATACTTTATTGATTTTAGATTTGAAGTGAAACCCCTCAACCCAAGGAGAAGACATTTGTTAGTAGTAATGTGTCTGAAGAATTATTCTATCGGTGATCCCATAAGACTTGTACCAATCTTGGAAAATAAGTTGCAGTTGAGTTGATGTAAGTAGAGAAATTAGAACTCTCAGGCTAGTGGCCTAAGACTCATAAACTATCACAAAGTATCTTAAAGCTGTTGTTGATTCATTCATTCAACCATGAGTTGTTAAAAACCTACAATATGGAAAACATTTTGCAAAGCCAAAAATTGACATTCTCCCTTAGACTACCATAAAATAAAATATATTCAAATCTTGCAACAAAGAAATTTGGAGAAGAGAACAATGACTCAGGAGGCTAAGGAAGAAAAAGTTCTAACTTGAGATAGTTCTTTTTTTTTTTTAATAGACTTTTATTTACAGGATATATGCATGGGTAACTTTACAGCATTAACAATTGCCAAACCTCTTGTTCCATTTTTTCACCTCTTACCACCCACCCCCTCCCCAAGATGGCAGGATGACCAGTAGATGTTAAGTACATTAAAATATAAATCAGATACACAATAAGTATACATGACCAAAACGTTATTTTGCTGTACAAAAAGAATCAGACTCTGAAATATTGTACAATTAGCTTGTGAAGGAAATCAAAAATGCATGTGGGCATAAATATAGGGATTGGGAATTCAATGTAATGGTTTTTAGTCATTTCCCAGAGTTCTTTTTCTGGGCATAGCTGGTTCAGTTCATTACTGCTCCATTGGAAATGATTTGGTAGATCTCGTTGCTGAGATAGCTCTTGAACTGAGTCTTAAAGGAAGTGAAGGATTTTTAAGCAATAGATCAGGAAACAAATTCAGAGATTCGTGGTACAGTTTACATGAAGATTCAAATGTTGCCAATAGAATGAAATTTTATGGTAGATACTGATTTTCTAATTTGTCTGGAAGATAGTATGGAAGAGTGAGAATGAGTGTGTGTGTGTGTGTGTGTGTGTGTGTGTAGTGTGTAATGTGAAAACATGCTGGAAAAATGGAAAAAAAACATGGAACATTGTGAAAGACTTTGGGTAGAGGAGTCTTTTTTCCCCCTAGAGAGGTAACTGGCAGGTGCTAAAGGTTTTTGTTTTTGTTATTGTTTTTTGACAAGAGGCATATCATGGTTAACCATTTTCTCTTCTTTGAATAGAGGATGGGGAAAGGAGACAATTATCATCTCACCTTGCTTACATGCTGTCTGGGGAAATGAGCATTTCTATCCTTTCAGGGCCCTTGCAAAGACAATGGCAAGTCCAGGCATAAACAGAATGGTTGAAAAAAGTAGACATATTTAATCTAGAGAAAAAATCTTAGATTTTGATATATGGTGTGTAATGTTCCTGTTGGTTTTCTGGAGATCTTTGAGCAGCCTTCTTTTCAGTAATCACCACAAGACTAGCCAGGTGTTTAAGGCCAAATCCTTTATTATCTCCTTGCCTGGGGCCTGGTTAGCTTTCTTGAGGCTCTTCAGATGGTCCTTGGTCTTAGTGGAGGAAGCAGGAGGACAGGCCAGCCACCACGAAAGCATTATCCAACCCCTTTCCTTTTAGAAGTTATATTAGTTTTTCTCGATATGGGATTGAAGTCATCCTTGATACTTAATTGTTTGAGAATACTAAAGATTCAGCCTGAGATCATCACTTGGTCATCAAAGCACGAAGAGCCAAAAGACTCTCTAGACATGTTCTGATATTTGACTTCAGGACCACCATGGGAAACTGAGGCAATAAAGCTTTGTTCAGCTGAATGAGCTTGAAATGTTTTCAGCACATCTCCTTGTAGAGTATTTTATTTCTATGACTAAATAAATCTCCTTTTATTAACTGTTGAATTACTCACAATTGTCTCTTTTCATTATAGACAAATATCTGAACTACAGACAGCCTAAAATAGAATGCAAGTAAGTGGATTCAGGAAGTAGACAGTTTGTGACAAGGAAATACATCTGTGAAATACATCTGTGGGCAGGAAAGGCATTTTGAATTAGCCTATTAAAAGACCTTATATGGAGATATCATCAGGTTGGATAATGGAATAAAAGATTTAGGAATTATAGAGGTCATTGAGATTTGCCTTTAAAAAAATTGAGCTCAGAGAGTTGTCTCAAGTGACTAGAGCTAGTTCACATAGACAGTGACTAGCAGAATAATTTGAATCAAATTGCTCTGATGGTAGGGGAATGGTTAAGTGGTTCCATAGTATACAGAGTGCTGAGCTTGGAGTCAGGAAGATTCATCTTCCCTTCTTCAAATCTGGCCTCAGATACTTATTAGCTAGGTGACCCTGAGAAAGTCAATTAGCTATTTCTCAGTTTTTTTTTATCTGTAAAAGGAGCTGGAGAAGGAGAGGCAAACCATTCCCATATTTCTGCCAAGAAAATCCCAAATGGAGTTATCAAGAGTAGGTTGGACACAACTGAAAAAAATTACTGAACAAGAAATCTCTGATATCAAATCCAGTGCTCCTCCTACATCAAGCTTTCTGGGGGCTTGTAACACCTAGTAGTAGCAGCAAAAACAATAGTAGTAACAGCAAGAGTAATAATTGTTCACTTATCCTTTACAGTTAATAATTAAGGAACAGAATTCCTAGTCATAGGAACAATTTACAAGAACAAAACAGGGAACCACCAGTGTGGGGAACTGCTTATCAGAGGGAGGATTCAACAGGCGTGGTTGGTTGCAAGACTGACTGTTTAGTACTACAGCCCATGTTTCTGTTGGGAATGGTATTATTAATATTTCTCAGGAATATCTACATGCTCAATTTGAGCAAAGACTGAATCCTGGAGTGAAACTATGAGCTGAGGACTCGTCTCAGGAGTTGCCTGGCTTTTTCTGTGCCCCTGAGGACTGTTTTGGCTAACAGGTCCCCTTATGTCCCAGACTGCTATGGGAATGGCTTTCTAGTAGATTTGCAAAGTCCTTCGCTTGGTATAGAAAAAGAACAAGACTAGAGGTTTGAGAAACCTTCTCTCCAACAGCAGAATGAGACAGGTTAAATGCTAGTGGGGCCCATTAATTTTTTTTCTTTATTCCTAGTGTCTCTTTCCTTTTCAACCTTTGGAGTGGGACCAAGTAAACAGTCAAAACCTAATACTCATCACATAAGAAACAATTAGGATTTACATAACACTGAAAGGTTTGCAAGAAGCTTTACACACACAAGCTCATTTAATGAGGTAAGTAGGTAATCTGGTTTTACAGATAAAAAAATTAAAATAATAAGCATATGTTAACTTGTCCAGGGTCTCACAGCCAAGAAAGCAGTGTCTAAGGCAAGATAAGTTTTCCTAACTTCAAATCTAATCTTCTGATAAATGTGGAAATATGTACAGAAGAATTGTACATGTTTAACATATATTGGATTACTTGTTTAGGGAAGGGATAGAGGAAGGGAGAGGGAAAAATTTGGAACAAGTTTTTGCAAGGGTGAACGCTGAAAATTATCTTTGCATGTATTTTGAAAAAAACTTTTTTTTTTTTTTTAAAGAAACTACTATAAAAAATGTAGAGTGCTAGACATTTTGGATACAAAGACAAACATCAAATGCAGCAAAGAATATCTGACCTCCATAAGTTTATATTTTATTTTTACTAAGTAAATTTGTACACATATAATATGTAGAGTAAGTGGAGAGTGGACTAGCTCCCTGGAGGGCCTCAGGATCAGCCAGAGTCAAGATAAGTTAAAGTCCTTAGTCTTTAGGGGAGAAGTGAAGAAGGCAGGTAAACTGCCACAAGGCTTGCCAAAGATGTATCCTGGATCCTGGAGTCCAGCCTCTCTCCTCCTCCTCCTGCTGCTAAGTGATCTTGGCCTCTCTCCCCTCGCCCTCCAATCCTTGCCTAAGATTATCTTAACACCAAACATTCAGCAAGCACCAAAGGTGAGAAAAGTCATTTATCCAAATATATGCTAATAGAGTCAGTATCTCTCTCTCTCTCTTTTTTTTTAATTTAATAGACTTTTATTTACATGATATATGCATGGGTAACTTTACAGCATTAACAATTGCCAAACCTCTTGTTCCAATTTTTCACCTCTTACCCCCCCACTCCCTCCCCTAGATGGCAGGATGACCAGTAGATGTTAAATATATTAAAATATAAATTAGATACACAATAAGTATACATGACAAAAACATTATTTTGCTGTATAAAAAGAATCAGACTCTGAAATATTGTACAATTAGCTTGTGAAGGAAATAAAAAATGCAGGTGGGCATAAATATAGGGACTGGCAATTCAATGTAATGGTTTTTAGTCATCTCCCAGAGTTCTTTTTCTGGGCATAGCTGGTTCAGTTCATTACTGCTCCATTGGAAATGATTTGGTTGATCTCGTTGCTGAGGATGCCCTGGTCCATCAGAACTGGTCATCATATAGTATTGTTGTTGAAGTATATAACAATCTCCTGGTCCTGCTCATTTCACTAAGCATCAGTTCGTGCAAGTCTCTCCAGGCCTTTCTGAAATCATCCTGTTGGTCATTTCTTACAGAACAGTAATATTCCATAATTTTCATATACCACAATTTATTCAGCCATTCTCCAACTGATGGACATCCATTCAGTTTCCAGTTTCTAGCCACTACAAAAAGGGCTGCCACAAACATTCGTGCACATACAGGTCCCTTTCCCTTCTTTATAATCTCTTTGGGATATAATCCCAGTAGTAACACTGCTGGATCAAAGGGTATGCACAGTTTGATAACTTTTTGAGCATAGTTCCAAACTACTCTCCAAAATGGTTGGATTCGTTCACAACTCCACCAACAATGAATCAATGTCCCAGTTTTCCCACATCCCCTCCAACAATCATCATTATTTTTTCCTGTCATCTTAGCCAATCTGACAGGTGTGTAGTGGTATCTTAGAGTTGTCTTAATTTGCATTTCTCTGATTAATAATGACCTGGAACATCTTTTCATATGACTAGAAATAGTTTCCATTTCTTCATCTGAGAATTGTCTGTTCATATACTTTGACCATTTTTCAATTGGAGAATGGCTTGATTTTTTATAAATTAGAGTTAATTCTCTATATATTTTGGAAATGAGGCCTTTATCAGAACCTTTGACTGTAAAAATATTTTCCCAGTTTATTGCTTCCCTTCTAATCTTGTCTGCATTAGTTTTGTTTGTACAAAAACTTTTCAGTTTGGTATAATCGAAATTTTCTATTTTGTGATCAGTAATGATCTCTAGTTCTGCTTTGGTCATAAAGACCTTCCCCTTCCACAGGTCTGAGAGGTAAACTATCCTATGTTCCTCTAATTTATTAATAATTTCATTCTTTATGCCTAGGTCATGAACCCATTTTGACCTTATCTTGGTGTACGGCGTTAAGTATGGATCAATGCCTAGTTTCTGCCATATTAGTTTCCAATTTTCCCAGCAATTTTTATCAAACAGTAAGTTCTTATCCCAAAAGCTGGGATCTTTGGGTTTGTCAAAGACTAGGTTGCTATATTTGTTGACTGTTTTATCCCTTGAACCTAATCTATTCCACTGATCAACTAATCTATTCCTTGGCCAATACCAAATAGTTTTGGTAACTGCTGTAGAGTCATTATCTCACATTGAATAGATAAGTAGCCTTAAGTACTTGGTTGTCTGATTCAAGCATACCTTTTTAGAGTTTCAGCTCTCTACAATAATAATAATAATAATATAGTAAAAAAAAAAAATCTAATTCTCTCTGCCCTTTGCCACCTAGCCTAGAAATCTCAATCTTTATCTTTGGGGCTGCAGAAATAGTAAATTTGAACTTGGAAAAATGCTTTTTTCTCTATTATTTAAGTGATGAGATGGAATACATTGGTTATAATCTGTAGGGTGACAGATTTCAGCTAAATTAAAGGAACTTTTGAGAGGTACTGTGATTTAGAGTTTTCTACCTGGGTCATATTGAGCAAGTCATTTCAATTCTGAATGTCCTAGTCCATTATTTTACAAGCTACATTAATGGTGCACTTCAATTACTTGTAATATTTATTTATAAAGTAGTATATTAATAATTATAATACCAATAAGTTTCATTATAAAAATATATTAAAAATAAATCAAAGGTGAAATAAATACAATATTTTAAAATTGTCTATTAATGGTATGGAACTATTTTTTGCTCTCATTAAAATATCAATTTTTATGAGAAATTTAATGACAACTAAATGTTTTAACATTAAAAAACTATATCTTATCAGATCAGATTTATAAATGTTTTTATTTAATCAGGTAAGCTGATTGATATAATTTTCCAAAATGTGTGAATTTTTTTAGCTACTTGATTGAAAGAGGAACAAGATAAAAATTTATGTTATAGAGAATAATCAATTTAGAGTATTTATGAGTTTATTGGCATGGGAAACTACAAGATAGAAATTCTGTTTGCCAAGAGTACCTACATCTTGTTATGAAGAGAAGTTGGTGAGTTACTAGAGCATGAAATAGTTTCTACATTCCCAGGGTCATGGAGCTCAGAGGTGTCAGAAGCAGGACTTAAAACTTAAATCTTTCTGGATTAAAAACCAAATCTTTATTTAGTATATCAGGGCTTCCTAAAACTTTTCTATTCATAACCCCTTTACTTTCAAAATTTTTACATGACCCCAAGCATATAGGTATATAAAATAAGTATATAAATCAAACATTTATTGGTAATGAATCATAATGAATGCAACATTCAGTTATGAGAGCCCATGTGGATTCGTGATACACAGTTTAAGAGATAGATACTACACAATATTGTCTCTTAGAATTTTTACTACATAGGTGGTACATTAGATAGAGTACCAAGCCTGAAGTCAGAAAGACTCCTCTTTGTGACTTCGTATCTGATGCCAGACACTTACTAGCTATAGCACTTAACTCTGCCTCAGTTTCCTTATCTATAAAATAATCTAGAGAAGGAAATGGCAAACCACTTCAGTATCTTTGTTAAGAAAATCCAAAATAAAGTTACAATAAAGCAGTTATGACTGGAACAATTGAACAACAAGAGCCACTGACATAGGTGAGGCCTGAATTTTAGGAATATCAATTTACAACTCTATGGAGGATGTGTTGGAGGAGGTACTAGCTTTCTATAGAGAAACCAGTTGGGGGTTGTTAAATAATCCTGGCAACTGGTCATGAGATCCTAGAAGAAGCATGGCTGAGTGAATTGTAAATCATCCATAGTTAGGCAGTCATTTCAGCCATGTAAATTTCAATATTTTAAACTTAAACTTCTTAGGAAAGATAAATATTGTAAGCTAACTTACTCTAGATCTCTATCAATAAGTTAGTATGGTTTACATAGCGTAAATAAATTGTAATATATTTTAATTATTTTTATATGGGGGCCCACAAAAATATTTCCCCACCCTTGCTCAATATCTTAGGAAGTCATTGAAAGGGGAAGGAGAAGGGAGACCATTTAATTTGGAGAGGAGAAAGGCCAGATTATTATGTCCAATCAGTTCAAAAAGTTAAGCTTTTTTATTATTCTAGCCCTCATGCAGTAAGGAAAAAAAGCAAAATAAAACTTAGAAGATTACCTAGAAGAGAATACTCAACAGAGAAACTAGTTAGGGGTTTTTACATAATCCTGGCAAATGGTGATGAGTATATAAACCAGTTGATAAAATATTTTTCTTTCTTCTGTTTTCTTTGGACAATTTCTTCTCAAATTGAATGTGTGTGTGTGTGTGTGTGTGTGTGTGTGTGTGTGTACAGATCCTTTTGACAGTCAGGTAAGGCTTTGGACTCTTCTCAGAATAATATTTTTAAATGAGTAAAATAAAATAATAAAATATAAAAAAATTATAATGAATATAGTTACTAACATATATATGCACATGTACATATATGTATGTACACACCTACGCACATATGTATGCACACACACCTACATATACACATATATGTATATACATATATGTGTGTGTATGTGTGTGCATGTGTATGGATATATATATATATATATATACACACATACACATATATACGTTCCCTAGACCTCAAGGAGATTTTCCTTTGGCTTATTTTAACTTCTTGATTTTCAAGTTCTAACTAATGAATGAGCTTTTGCCTTTGTCACTAAAGGTTCCAAATTTTAAACTGGTCACAATGGACAGAATTCCTACTTGATTTATAAGGCCCTGAATTTGAATTTTTATATGATTAAGTAGCTATATCACCGTTCTCTGCTTCTGACTATTCCCTACTTCCAGGATATAATTATTTCTGTGATTGGCCCAAATTATATAGACAAGCTATTTGAATCACAAACAATAGTCTCAAATTATGTCATAAATCATTTCTCAAGAAAACAATGCCAATAGAGAACTTGGGTTGCAGTTGTTTCTGTCAATATATATTATCCTAAATTCTCTGACCTTCAGGCAAGAGAAATGAATGCTTATTCTTGGGTTGAGGTAATACCTTTGAATCTGGAGGCACCCTTAAAGATCAACTAGTGCAATTCACTAAGATCTAGGGATAGGGAAATTGAATCCTAGAGAGCTTAAAGATTGTCCTAAAATCACTAAATGTTTGAATGAATATTTTAAAAAGCTACAGCAAATTCAATATTATTTCTATGCATCACTTATTCCAGATCAGAGAATATAAATTTTCTTCCCTCAGGATTCCAATTTATTATCTTTAAATATAAATAAATCATCTGCATTTTTGTTTTGCAGGAAGTTAATAGAGCAAAGTTTTAAATTTTATTATGTGAAGAGGTATCATAGCGAAAAATGTCTTACAAATCTTCAAATACCTTAAAGTGTTAGCTATTATTATATCTAGAGCCATGAAGCATCTTGTATCTTGGATTACCAAACTCAGAATTTCAATAGCTTCATTTAGATATGTGGGCTGAGCTTCAAATCAAGATAATCTAAGTTCAAATCTTCCTCTATATGATCCCAGTCAAGTTATTTCACCTCTGTCATTGTACAATTGTCTGGCTGTCCATGACCCCATTTGGGGTTTTCTTGGCAATGATATAGAGTAGTTTGCCATTTCCTTCTCCAGATCATTTTATAGATGAGGAAACTGAGGCAAGGGGTTAAATGTCTTGCCCAGAGTCACATAGCTAGAAATAATAGAGGTCAGATTTCAACTGAGGAAGAGGAATTTTTCTGATTCCAAGCCCAGCACCTTGCTGTCCCTTTCCCTTTACAGATCTATATAATTACTTGTGTGAGCTATCATAGGCAAAGTATGATCTGTCCAGTGATGAATAATCTTCCCACACCAGAGTTATGCTATTGAGTCATTTTTTTTTTAGTGATATTCAGTTAGAAAATATTCTTTAAGCATTTACTATATGCCAGTCATTATATAACTGAGAATATCATAAAAGGGAAAATGAAAAACCCTGCCCACATTCTGTTAGATGGGACAAAGTGCAAATAATTAGTATATACAAGGTACATATTGAGTAGATTTAAGGAAATATTAGAGAGAAGGTACCAGGGAAATCCAGAAAGGTAGGTGATGGGATTTGAACTAGGTCTTGATGAAAGGTGAAGGAACTAAGGCAAAGGGGATGTGGCAGTTCATTCAAAGTATAGTCTGGGAAAATAGGGTGGAAGCAGCTCAAGAAAAGGAATGAAGATAGGAGATAGCAAGTCATGGACAAGTAACTTTAAGCAAGCCAGAATAGCTCTATCATATATACAGTATGTGAAAGGAAGGGAAGTATAAAAGGATTGAAAATGTAAAGAGAGTTCAGGTTTTAGAGAGCCTTAAATGCAAAACTAGAGATATTTATCTATGCTTTTTGAAGTAGTTAGGAACTACTGGAGTTTACTAAATATGTATAGGAAGTGGTAGTGATAGGATTAGACTTGGGCTTTATAAGAAAATCATATTGGCAGTTACATGGATAGTGGGGTGAGACTTGAATAAGGAAAACCAATTAGAAAGTTATTTCAATACTCCAGGAGAGAAGTGAAGAGGTAATAAGGACCCAGACCTGGATGGTGGATTTTTCAAAGGAGACATGAAAGATATTGTGAAAGTAGAAACAAAATTTGGCAATGGATTGATTAAGCGAGGTAAATGGGAGTGAAGAGTTGAGGATGTAACCAAATTTGTGAGCCTGTGTGAATTCCATGATGCTGCTGCTCTTGACCATAATAGAGAATTTGGGAAATGGGACTAATTTAAGGAAATATGATGCTTTTTCTTTTATGCATGTTGAGCATGAGATGCTTCAAGATATTTATGATTCAAGATATTCAAGAGGTGGTTGGTGACTCAGGACTGGAATTCAGGAAAAGAGAATTGGGCTGGCTAGATAGAAATTCATTTGTACACTCAATAAGATAACATGAAAGAAAAGATAAAAAATTCTATTTTGTCTTTTCCATTATATTTCTTTCTGAATAATAAAAGTTTTGTGGAACTGAAATGCTTTACTAATGCTGAACCAAGCACCAAAGACACACAAAAAAGCTATATACCCATAGCATAGCTGCATACAATATTCACCCCTCTATGTTTGTATTCCTCCAGGAGAATGTTCAGGAGAGTCACCATTTTCTTTGATATAGTTATATAGATGTAGATGAATTTCACTTTAGTAGAAATGATAACTTGAAATTATTATTAACTTTGAATTGCCTTTGGTTTTGCTCTCATGAATAATTATAATGGTAATTACATGGCTAGGATTATCTAAACATTATCCTAATCTTTTTTTGTTATAGTCTTATGCAAATTAAGCCTATAATTTTCTATCTACTGAGATTGAGTTTTTGCTTTCAAAAATATAGCATCATAGCTATCAGACTTTATAGCAATATACAAAATAAGACTGGAAATGTAAGCTAGGGTAGGGAACATTGATCTTGCTCCTTTATTTTATCATTTTTTTCTGACTTAAATTGATTTGCAGCTGAACTAGAGAGGATTGGATGCATCCAAGTAAAGGAACCTCTAAGTTAGATATTGTTTTATTGACCCATAAAATAGCTTGAAATTATAGAGCCCTAAGTAAGATACCCTACATGCTATAGAAAGAACCAAGAACAATCTTGCCTTGATTTTCTTACTGTATAAAAGCTATGAAGTTCTTTATTAATGTAAGATTATATATATTATTTCTTACAAAACAAAAAGGAAAGCTTTTCTCTCTTCCAGATAAAAGAGAGTTCAATTACATTTTGAAAGTGCTTAGAGTGAGCTCTGATGTTTATCCAGGAATGGACTGGGACTGCAGCAATACACCATATGGCCTGAACTCTTTTAAGGTAGCCCTAAGGGCGATGTTCCATAACATAATAGAGATTTGCAGACAACTGGGATCTATAAAATATCATTATTTCAGATAGAACTATGGGATTTATAAAATATTATTTCAGATAAAACTATCATGCAAGAGTGTGCACAAAAATTTCCTATTTTAAAATAAACAAAAACCAAGCAAGCAGCAACAGTCAACAATAATACCTGGGATGTTCAGCTACCACAGGCAACATACTTAGGTTTTTAGAAAGCAAAGAAAAATACATTATAAGATTTTCTGTAAGGAAAGGAAGCTATAGAAAGATCTAGTTCTTGGGACTTTAGCTAGCACCAGCATGGTAAAGTGGACTCGCAATGGTCAACAGCCAGGTTCAAGTCTCTGCTCTGATACTTGTTGAGTGGGTGAAATTTTGAAAGTCACTTTTCCTATTAGAGCCTTTGTTTCCATATATGGTCCCTAACCATATGTGGGGACTATCCAAAGTGGCATTAATATCCAGCAATAGAATCACATAGGGATTAATCTAGGGTTCAAAGTAAGGCATGAATGTCGAAAATACAAGACAAGCCAGGGGACTAAAGACAATAGTCTCTGTGCATTCTTCTGCTTGTACCTATTAGCTAACTTTAATTTTGAAGAGTTAATTTCCATTTGTGTTCTTGCATTTTAAAATTTAGCCATATCTTCCAGATTGGTTTAAAACCCCAGAATATGACTTGACTTGATTCTCAGGAAAATTTTACCAATTTTTCTCATGTAAATTATGCCACATTTCCAGACTCTTAAATCTATGTTTCAGTAAAACTTAGAAGTCATCTGATTCAACACTGGCTTTGGGAATAAATTTTCCCAGCAGCTTTTCAAGTCCAGAACACTGGTGTTAGAGTAAGGAAAACTTGAATTATGAGCTTGACTCAGTAGGAACTATGCAACCTTAGGAAAATAATTTATCACCTCTCAGCCTCGATTTATTTATTTGTACATAGAGATAAATAATACCTATCTCACAGTTTGATTGTGAGGAACAAATGAAATACTTTAAATGTTTTGTAACCTTGAATGTATCATATAAGTGCTAGCTACTGCTGCTGGTTCTGAAGCTGCTGCTCTTGCTACCACTATTACCAATCACCAATTCAACTGAAATCTGCCCAAGTCAAGCCTATCTTCAAAAAAGGTCTCAATTTGGTAGTTCATGTTGGCAATTAAAATATGTGAAATTTGTAAGCCATAGAATAATTTATTTTATTTTTTTCTGCTTATACATGTATTATTAACTTTTTAAATAAACATTTCTTTATGAATCATGTTGGGAGAAAAAAATATGAATAAAAGGGAAAAACCACAAGTATGTGTTTGATTTACTTTCGATTTCCATAGTTCTCTTTCTGGGTGCAGATGACATTTTCAATCCAAAGCTATTGGGACTGAAGCACTGAGAAACCAGAAGCTGAACTACTGTATCCCTGGTTTTGCTCAGCATAAATTCATGTAAATTTTTTCAGATTTTTCTAAAATCATCTTTTCATTAATTTTTGTAGAACCATAATATCCCATTCTTTTCATATACTAAAATTATTCATCCATGTAGAGGGCCAGATCTCTGGAAAAGTACACTTGAAAAAAAGGATACTTACAGCAGGGTGTTTACTTAGTGTGATTGATGAGATAATAGTTCTCTAATTCACATATACTTTGTACTTAATATGGTGATGGAATGGTTCTCTAATTCACACATACTTAGTATGCCGTCATGATGTAATCATACTGAGGTATGTAAGGGCTGAGAGGACTAGAAATATAGACATTCCATCTTTGACCATCCTCCTGGTGGTTCTCCTGCCTACTTCACTACTTCACTAAGACCAACGCTGGTCCTGAGATCCTCCAGAAAGCTAGTCTGGACATCATATTTTGATATCCTATGTGAGACACTGAAAGAAACACACTATATTTTGAGACTCTGGATGTGAGGACCTACACTCAGCAATTTGACATATGTGATCATAAACTCAGTGGAGAAGTCCTTGTGACCCAGAAATATGGTGAGTACAAAAATGAACAAGCAGAAAACTGGTAATGATTAAACTAGTCACTTTCATTTTTTTTTCTCAGCTGAAATGGGGCAAATACTAAGAGCCTTCCCCACCCCAGGGGAAGTATGTAGAATGCATAATTAGGTTAATAAAGAAGCAAAGTTTGTTGGTAACTTGGAAGCAGATCATTGGACTCTTAAATATGTTAGAATGCATCTCTCCTTGGCTCTCTAAGGAAGAAAAATTAGAACCAAATATGTGGAAACTAGTGGGAGAGCAACTAATTGAATATTACAATGCTAAGTGTCCTGATTCAATTCCTGAGGAAACATTCTATATATACAACATAATACAGTTGGCTTTAAGGAATCCCACAAGTTTTAAAATAAGGAAAAATTTTAATGTGGACAGCCAGATGAGGAAGTGTAAGGAGAAAGAGCAGGAGGGGGATGGTACTGACAAAGCAGCTGAAAATCATGAAGAATTGGACAAAAAAGAAGTTAAATACCATGCTGATGAACTTAAGGAGTGTGATGCTTCTCAGTAGGTGCCATTAGGGCATTTCCCATATCCTGACCTTCCCCCCTCAATTTTGCTTTCCTGGGTGGAGCAAGGAGGAGGAGTGGGAGGGGTAGTGACACTATCAGCACCACCCATGCAGCAGTTTTATCCACCCCCTAAGACATGATTACAAAAGACATTAGTTAAAGTTAAAAAGGAAGGACAGGATACTGATTTGAGAATAGAAGCATACCCTGTGATTAAAGAGTTTGACTTTTCAGGTCAAGAAAGAAGACAATACACTCCTTTTAATCTGGAAATTATCAAAGATCTGAAAAGGCTTGCACTCTTTATGGATCTACATTGTCTTATGTTAAGATGAGAATTTGGCTTATGAAATTCTAACCCCTAGTGATTGGAAATCTATAGCAAAGAGATGGTTAGGACCTGGACAAAACTTGTTGTGGCTTTCTGAGTACAGTAAACTCTGTAGAATACAAGCCCAATGAAATAGACAACCTGGAGTTAATATACCAGTCACCTTTGATCAACTAGCACATTTAGATCCTTATGTAGACACTTTAGCACAGATTACCCTATAGCCACATATGAACAAATTGCTTCTGCTGCTATCAAAGCATGGTGCACCCTTGTTATGGGCCAGAACTCTGAACTTGAAACAAAGGATTCTTACAAGATGCTAAATCAGTGGAATTGATAGAGATAATGATTATCTAGTTTAGCATGGTTCAGTATGATAGATTTAATCTTACAACAAATAATGGTTTCCTAGTGATAAAATGATTGGTTTATACTCAGTGTAGAGCATATAAGCTAGAAGCCTCAGCCAGATAGATTTGGAGAGGGGCAGAGGCAGAGAAGACAAAGGACTGGTGGCAGGAGCTTAAGCTTTCAGAACCAAGGGGAGAAATTCAATTAGATCTTTGATCTTTCTGGTACCTGGCCTGGTTTCCTGCACTTCTCCCACTGAGACGAAGGCTAGTCTGAAAGGCTCTTCAGAAAGCTGGCCAGCTCCAGGAAAGAGATAATAAAGGATTTGGACTTTAACCCCTGGCTGTTCTTGTGGTGATTACTGAACTGAAATGAAGGCTGCTTCCAGAGACCCCAAGAAAACCAAATCAAGAGAACATTACACACCCTCCCAGGAAGACAAGATAGAGGGGAAGCCTTCACAAAAATAGTGCAAAGTCCAAATGAATCCTTTGTTGATTTTATGGGATGTCTGCAGATAGTTGTCATGTAAACTATATCCCTGGAGAGGTGAAATCTGTTCCTCTCCAGCCTATGGATCCTTTGCCTGCAGGCACAGTAGGCTTGATTCTTTCACCTTCTGAGAGTGCTTACAAAACTGTGACTATCCATACACTGATTTGGGAAATTGGGGAATATGTAGATAATATCCCAGTCACTAATACAGGTAGACAATGTGTGACTACAGGAGAAGTAGTATCATCAGATTTACAGAAAAACACTCCTGATAGGCAATCTGGTGATATTTACTCAGATTTTGACTACTAACAGCAGAGTCCAGGAATATTCTGAACTGTGGCTGTTACAGCTGACCATCCTATGCTGCCTATATATATAAATGGTATATATATAAATAGGTGCAGATCTTACAGTCATTAGATATGCCAATTGGCCCAGTCATTGACCAAAGATTAAAGCAGATACCTATATGTCTAGTATAGGAGGATCAATGGCAGCTGAAACTAGTGCTATCCCTTTGAGATAGATATTTGAAGGTGAAACAGGAGTTTTTACTCCTTTTGTAGTAAATAAAATTCCCCTCAATCACAGGGAAGAATCATAACAGTTAGGATTACAATGAATAATATGGCTTTTTAGGCAGGGCTGCTGTTGAAGGCCTGCCTGTACTCTCAACTGTTCCCATTCAATAGAAAACTGATACACCACTGTAGGCAAAACAAGTGACTCTTACTTACCAAGTGAAAAAAAATCAGGCCTTATTAGCTATAGTACAGGAGTAACTTGACCAAGGACGCTTACAACCTTCTCTAAGTCCTTGGAACTCCCCTGTATTTGTTGTAAAAAAAGAAATCTGGAAAATGGAGAATGTTGACTAATCTGAGAAAAGTAAATGAACAGATGGAAACTATGGGAACTCTTCCATCTCCTCCACTAAGACCAAGGCTGATCTTGGTATCCTCCAAAGAACTAGGCTGGACATTATATATCTATCCCCAAAATGATGGGCATCTATTCATTTTCCAATCCTTTGACACCACAAAAAGAGCTTCAACAAACATTTTTGCACATGTGACCCCTTTTCTTTACTTTATGTTTTCCTTGGAATACAGACCCAGTTAGTGGCACTTGTAAGTCAAAGAATGTGGACAGTTTTATAGTCCTTTGGACGTAGTTCCAAATTGCTCACCATAGTGGTTGGATTCTTTCATTATTTTCACCAGCAATGCATTAGTGTGCCAGTTTTACCACATCAACTCCAATATTTATCATTACCTTTTCCTGGCCAATCTCAGAGATGGGAGGTGGTTCCTCAGAATTGTTTTAGTTTGCTCTCAGACCTGTGGAAGGGGAAGGACTTTATGACCAAAGAAGAACTAGAGATCATTACTGATCACAAAATAGAAAATTTCGACTATACCAAACTAAAAAGTTTTTGTACAAACAAAACTAATGCAGACAAGATTATAAGGGAAGCAATAAACTGGTAAAATATTTTTACAGTCAAAGGTTCTGATAAAGGCCTCATTTCCAAAATATATAGAGAATTAACTCTAATTTATAAAAAATCAAGCCATTCTCCAATTGAAAAATGGTCAAAGGATATGAACAGACAATTCTTAGATGAAGAAATTGAAACTATTTCTAGTCATATGAAAAGATGCTCCAAGTCATTAGTAATCAGAGAAATGCAAATTAAGACAACTCTAAGATACCACTACACACCTGTCAGATTGGCTAAGATGACAGGAAAAAATAATGATGATTGTTGGAGGGGATGCAGGAAAACTAGGACATTGATACATTGTTGGTAGAGTTGTGAACGAATCCAACCATTCTGGAGAGTAGTTTGGAACTATGCTCAAAAAGTTATCAAACTGTGCATGCCCTTTGATCCAGCAGTGTTACTACTGGGATTATATCCCAAAGAGATTATAAAGAAGGGAAAGGGACCTGTATGTGCACGAATGTTTGTGGCAGCCCTTTTTGTAGTGGCTAGAAACTGGAAACTGAATGGATGTCCATCAGTTGGAGAATGGCTGAATAAATTGTGGTATATGAATATTATGGAATATTATTGTTCTGTAAGAAATGACCAACAGGATGATTTCAGAAAGGCCTGGAGAGACTTACATGAACTGATGATGAGTGAAATGAGCAGGACCAGGAGATTGTTATATACTTCAACAACAATACTATATGATGACTAGTTCTGATGGACCTGGCCATCCTCAGCAATGAGATCAACCAAATCATTTCCAATGGAGCAGTAATGAACTGAACCAGCTATGCCCAGAGAAAGAACTCTGGGTGATGACTAAAAACCATTATATTGAATTCCCAATCCCTATATTTATGCCCACCTGCATTTTTGATTTCTTTCACAAGCTAATTGTACAGTATTTCAGAGTATGATTCTTTTTGTACAGCAAAATAACAGTTTGGTCATGTATACTTATTGTGTATCTAATTTATATTTTAATATATTTAACATCTACTGGTCATCCTGCCATCTGGGGGAGGGGGTGGGTGGTAAGAGGTGAAAAATTGGAACAAGAGGTTCGGCAATTGTTAATGCTGTAAAGTTACCCATACATATAACCTGTAAATAAAAGGCTATTAAATAAAAAAAAAAAGAAAGTCAAAAAAAAAAAAAAAGAATTGTTTTAGTTTGCATTTCTCTAATCAATAGTGATTTAGAGCATTTTTTTTCAAATGACTATAGAATTTCATCATCTAAAAATTGTCCATATCCTTTTGCCATTTTTAAGTTGGGAAATGACATGTATTCTATAAATTTGACATAGTTCTTTATATATTTTAGAAATAAGACCTTTATCAGAAACACTGACTGTAAAATTTTCCCCAGCTTTATGCTTCCCTTTTAATCTTATTTGCCTTGGTTTTATTTGTGCAAAACCTTTTTTTAATTTAATGTAATCATAGTTGTCCATTTTGTGTTTCATAATGTTTCTTGTTCTTAGGTCACAAATTCCTCTCTTTGGGCAGCAACAAAATAAATTCCTCCCTTCTCCAAAGATCTGATAGGTAAATTATTGCTTGTTCTCCTAATTTCTTTATGGTATCATCCTTTATACCCAAATCATGTACCATTTTGATGTTATTTTGGCAAAGGAAATGAGGTGTGGGTCTATACAAAGTTTCTGACATGTTATTTTCCAGTTTTCTTTGCAATTTTTGTGAAACAGTAAATTCTGATTCCTGAAGCTAGAGTTTGAGGGATTTATTAAATATTAGATTATTATATACATTTATTATTGTTATTTGTATCTAACCTATTCCACTGATCTCCCACTCTACTTCTTAGGTAGTATCAAATGGTTATAATGACTGCTGCATTATAATAAAGTTTTAGGTGGTCATGCAAGGCCACTATACTTTTTTTGTTTTTTTTCATTAATTCTCTTGATATTCTTGACCTTTTGTTCCTTCAGATAAAATTTGTTCTTTTTTTCTAGCTCTATAAAATAATTTTTGCCAATTTGATTGGTATGGCACTAAATAAGTCAACCAATTTAGGTATAATTGTCATTCTTATTTTATTGACTGGGCTTAGCCATGTGCAATTGATATTTTCACAAATGTTTAGATCTGACCTTATTTTTATGAGAAGTGTTTTATAATTGTGTTCATGTAGTTTGCCTTGGCAGTTGACACCCAAATATTTTATTTTGTCTACAATTATGTTAAATGGAATTTCTGTTTTTATCTCTTGATGATGAGTTTTTGTCAGTAAAATATAGAAATGTCAATGATATGTGTAGGTTTATTTTATATCCTACAATTTTTCTAAAGGTTTTAATTATTTTAATTAACTTTCTGGATGATTTTCTAGGATTCTGTAAGTATATCATCACATCATCTGCAAAGATTTATCTCCTTTATTTATCAAAGTTTTATCTCCTCATTACCTATTCTAATTCCTTCCATTTCTTTTTCTTATTGCAAAACCCAATAATTCTAGTACAATAATAATGGTGAATAATAATAATAATAGTGGAATATGCAATAATGGTGGTGATAACGGGCATCCTTGTTTCCCCTTGTTCTTATTGGGAATGTGTCCAGCTTCTCTCCATTACAAATAAAGGTAGATATTGGTTTTAGATAGATGCTGCTTATTATTTTAATGAAATCTCCTTTTATCCCTAAGTTCTCTAGTGTTTTTTAATAGGAATGGATGCTTTATTTTGTCAAAAGGGTTTTTTCCATCTATTGAGATTATTATATGATTTCTGTTGGTTTTATTATTGATATGGTTGGTTGATATGGCAATAGTTTTCCTGATATTGCATTCCTGTTATAAATCCCATTTGATTATAGTGTATTATCCTGCTGATTAGTTGCTGAAATGTCTTTGCTAATATTTTATTTTAAAATTTTGGATCAATATTCATTAGGCACATTGGTCTGTAGTTTTCTTTCTCTATTTTGGCTGTTCCTGGTTTAGGTATTAGTAGCATATTTGTGTCATAGAAGGAATTTGGCAGGACTCCTTCTCTACCTGTTTTTACAAATTGTTTACATTATATTTGAATTAATTGGTTTTTAAATGTTTGGTAGAATTCACTTGTAAATCCATCTGGTCCTGAAGACTTTTTTAAGGGCATTTATTAATGACTTGTTCAATTTATTTTTCTAAAATGGAACTATTTAAGTAATTCATTTCCTTGTCAGATAATCTGGGGAATTTATATTTTTGTAAATAATCATCCATTTCAATTAGATTATCAGACTTGCTGGCATGCAATTTGGCAATATTATTGCTTTAATTTTTTTTTATTGGTAGCAAATTCGCCCTTTTCATTTTTGGTGCTGGCAATTTATGTTTTTTTTTTTCCTTTCCTTTTTCTAATTAAGTTGACCAAAAGTTTATCTATTTTGTCAGTTTTTTCATAAAACCAACCCTTAGTTTTGTTAATTATTTCAATAATTTTCTTAGGTTCAATTTTAGTAATCTCTTCTTTGAGTGTCAGAATTTCTAATTTGGATATTTAATTGGGGGGGTAATTCATTCTTTTTCTATCTTTTTTAGTTGCATACCCAATTCATTGATCTCCTCTTTCTCTATTTTATTCAAGTAACTATTTAAAGATATAAAATGTCCTCTAAGAATTGTTTTGGCTTCATCCCATAGGTTTTGGTATATTGTCTCATTAATGTCATTTTCTTGGATGAAATTATGTATTTTTCTCAGATTTGTTCTTTGACCCACTCATTCTTTAGAATTAGATTATTTAATTTAAAATTGATTATCCTATCTTTCTCTGATCCCTTATTGAATATAATTTTATTGCATCATGATCTGAGAAGGAAACATTTACGATTTCTGCTTTTCTGCATTTTAATGTAAGGTTATTGCCCCAATACATAGTCAATTTTTGTGTAGATGAAATGTACTACTGAGACAAAAAATGTTTTCCTTCTGTCCCTATTCAATTTTCTTCAGAGATCTATCATATCCAAGTTTTCTAGGATTCTTTTAATGCCCCTAGTTTTTTTTTCTTATTTATTTTGTTGCTAGATTTATTTAATTCTGAGAGGGGAAGATTGAGGTCCCCCACTAATCTATTTCTTCATGTAACTGGCTCAATATCTTCTCTAACAATTTCGATGCTCCGCCACTTGGTGCATATACATTTTGTATTGTTACTACTTTATTGTTTATGATACTCTTTAACAAGATGTAGTTTTCTTCCTTATCTTAAGTTAAATCTATTTTTGCTTTTGCTTTATCTGATATAAGAATTGCTACAGCTGAAGCATAATAAGTTATTCTCCAGCCTTTTACCCTTACTTTGTATCTCTCAGTTTCAAATGTGTTTCTTGTAAACAAAATATTGTAGAACTCTGTTTTTTAATCCTCTCTGCTATTTGCTTTTGTTTTATGGAATAGTTCATCTCATTCACATTCATAGTTATGATTACCAGTTCTGTGTTTTCCTCCATCTTATTTTCTCCCATGTTTATACTTTTCTTTTCTTTTTTCAACTGTCCCTTACTTTAGTAATGTTTTCTTTTTAACCCATTCTGCTCTCTACCTCCCCTCCTTCTATCACCCCTCCTCCCTTCTCTTATCCCTTTCTCTTAGTGTTTCTGCCCTCCCTTTCATCTAGTCCCTTTTCTTTCTAGTCCTTTTTCTTTCTCTTTTCTCTTCCTAATTATTTATAGAGTAAGATAAATTTCTATACTCAATTGAGTGATTAAGTTATTCCCTCTTTGAACCAAAGCTGAGATTAAGCTTTAGACAATGCTCTTCTCCTTCCCTTCTTTCCCTTTATTGTTATAGGTCTCTTACGCTTCTTCATAAGATCTAATTCGTCTTATCAAATTCCTCTTTCCCCAGTACAATCCTTTCCCTATCCCTTAATGTCTTTTTCTTTCACATCATTATATCAGAGTCTATTCAAAACCACACCATCCATCCATGTGTGGCCCCTCTAACTGTCCCAGTAATGGATACAGTTCTTAAGAGTTACAGATATAATTTTCCCATCTAGAGATATAAACAGTTTATCTTTTAAATAATGCATATTTTCCTTGTTAAACTTGTCTCTGATTCTCTTGAGTCCTGTGTTTGAAGATCAAATTTTCTGTTTAGTTCTGGTTTTTTTCTAAATAGAAATGATTAAAAGTATCTTACTTCATTAAAGATGCATCTTCTCCCTTGAAAGATGATTCTCATTTTCTAGGTAGTTAATTCTTGTTTGTAACCCCAGGTCCTTTGCCTTCCAGGATATTATATTCCAGCCCCTTTGATCCTTTATTATAGATGCTGACAGATCCTGGGTAATCCTGACTGTTGCTCCTTGATATTTGAATTATTTTTGTCTGGCAGCTTGCAGTATTTTTTCCTTCAGATTATACTTCTGGAATTGTGCAACAATATTCCTTGGGGTTTTCCTTGTAGGATCTTTTTCCAGAGGTGATCAATGGATTCTTTCAATGACTATTTCCCTCTCTTGTTCTAGTACACCAGGGCAGTTTTCCTTGATGATCTCTTGAAGAATGATATCCAGGCTGAGTTGCTGTTGTTATTGTTGTTGTTGTTGTTGTTGTTGTTATTGTTGTTGTTGTTTGTTTGTTTGTTTTTTGCTCATGGCCTTCAGATAGAATGATAATTTTAAAATTTTCTTCCCTGGATCTATTTTCCTGGTCAGTTGTTTTTCCAAGGAGGTATTATATATTTTCTTCCATTTTTAATTTGTTTTTAGTTTGTTTAACTGATTCTTGATGTCTCATAAAGTCATTAGTTTCTATTTGCCCCAGTATAGTTTTTAAAGTATGATTTTCTCATTTAGTTTCTGTACCTTTTTTCATTTGATTAATTCAGCTTTTAAAGGTGTTGGTTTCATCCAACAGCAAGAGATACAAAGAGAAATTCCATTCAAAATAACTGTCGACAGCATAAAATATTTGGGAATCTATCTACCAAAGGAAAGTCAGGAATTATATGATCAAAATTACAAAAAACTTTCCACACAAATAAAGTCAGACTTAAATAATTGGAAAAATATTAAATGCTCTTGGATAGGCCGAGTGAATATAATAAAGATGACAATACTCCCCAAACTAATCTATTTATTTAGTGCTATGCCAATCACACTTCCAAGAAAATATTTTAATGATGTGGAAAAATTAACAACAAAATTCATATGGAAGAATAAAAGGTCGAGAATCTCAAGGGAATTAATGAAAAAAAAATCAAATGACCGTGGCCTAGCTGTACCTGATCTAAAACTATATTATAAAGGAGCAGTCACCAAAACCATTTGGTATTGGCTAAGAAATAGATTAGTTGATCAGTGGAATAGGTTAGGTTCACAAGACAGAATAGTCAACTATAGCAATCTGGTGTTTGACAAACCCAAAAATCCTAACTTTTGGGATAAGAATTCATTATTTGACAAAAACTGTTGGGATAACTGGAAATTAGTATGGCAGAAATTAGGCATTGGACCCACACTCAACACTGTATACCAAGATAAAATGGGCCCATGATTTAGGCATTAAGAACGAGATTATAAATAAATTAGAGGAACATAGGATAGTTTATCTCTCAGACTTGTGGAGGAGGAAGAAATTTGTGACCAAAGATGAACTAGAAACCATTACTGATCATAAAATAGAAAATTTTGATTCTATCAAATTAAAAAGCCTTTGTACAAACAAAACTAATGCAAACAAGATTGGAAGGGAAGCAACAAACTGGGAAACCATCTTCACAGTTCAAGGTTCTGATAAAAGCCTCATTTCCAAAATATATAGAGAATTGACTCTAATTTATAAGAAATCAAGCCATTCTCCAATTGATAAATGGTCAAAGGATATGAATAATTTTCAGATGATGAAATTGAAACTATTACCACTCATATGAAAGAGGGTTCCAAATCACTATGGATCAGAGAAATGCAAATTAAGACAACTCTGAGATACTGCTACACACCTGTCAGATTGGCTAAGATGACAGGAAAAAATATTGATGAATGTTGGAAGGGATGTGGGAAAACTGGGACATACATTATTCGTGGAGTTGTGAACAAATCCAGCCATTCTGGAGAGCAATCTGGAATTATGCCCAAAATGTTATCAAACTGTGCATACCCTTTGATCCAGCAGTGCTACTACTGGGCTTATACTCCAAAGAAATACTAAAGAAGGGAAAGGGACCTGTATGTGCCAAAATGTTTGTGGCAGCCCTGTTTGTAGTGGCTAGAAACTAGAAAATGAATAGATGCCCATCAATTGGAGAATGGTTGGGTAAATTGTGGTATATGAATGTTGTGGAATATTATTGTTCTGTAAGAAATGACCAGCAGGATGAATACAGAGAGGCTTAGAGATACTTACATGAACTGATGCTAAGTGAAATGAGAAGAACCAGGAGATCATTAAATACTTCAACAACAATATTGTATGATGTATTCTGATGGAAGTGGATTTCTTTGACAAAGAGACCTAATTCAGTTTCAGTTGATCAATGATGGACAGAAGCAGCTACACCCAAAGAAAGAACACTGGGAAATGAATGTAAATTGCTTGCATTTTTGTTTTTCTTCCTGGGTTATTTTTACTTTCTGAATCCAATTCTCCCTGTGCAACAAGAGAACTGTTTGGTCTGCACACATATATTGTATCTAGGATATGCTGCGACATATTCAACATATATAAGACTCCTTGCCGTCTAGGGGAGGGGGTGGAGGGAAAGAGGGGAAAAATCGGAACAGAAGTGAGTACAAGGGATAATGTTGTAAAAAATTACCCTGGCATGGATTCTGTCAATAAAAAGTTATTATAATAATAAAAAAAAAAAGCTGTTGGTTTCTTTTGTGTGTGTGTGTGTGTGTGTGTGTTTGTGTGTGGTGTGTGGTGTGTATATGTGTGTGCATACATACATATATTATCTATATATATATATATATATATATATATCTATAAATAGATAGATATATAGCATTTGGCCTATTGTGTTTTTTAAGGAGTTGTTTTCTTCAGTCAATTTTTCCTTTCCTTTTCCTAGCTGTTCAGTCTCTCTTGCATACATCTTGTTTCTTTTCTCAGTTTTTTTCTTCTACATTTTTTATTTGACTTTTAAAATCTTTTATAAACACTTCCAAGAAGCCTTTTTGGGCTTGAGATCAATTCATATAATGCTTTAAGATTTCCTCTGGATATTTTGTCCTTATTTGAGGTGATGTTTTGGTCTTCCCTATTAACACAGTAGCTTTCTATAGTAAAGGTTTTTTTTTTTTTTTTTCTGTTTCTGGCTCATTTTCTTTTCTTTTTTGCATTTCTTCTTTTATGCCTTTTATGGTCAAATTCTTCTTTTGGGGTGAAGGGGGCACTGTCCCAAGCATTCTGTGCATCTCTGATTCTTAGCTTTGAGTATAGGGGCCCCTTGTGTTTGGTGTTTTGCTCACATCAGGGGTAGCCCTATCTGTTCTTTCCAGAAAAGTCTGATTTCCCAGAATTTGCCTTCAGAGCTGGGACTGGAGGCTTCCCCACTGATCTACTATGCTATGGAGTAGGACACAGGGCCTCAGTAGCTGATCTGCTATGTTTAAGAGCCTCTCATTACCTTTCCCCATTACCATTTGAGTTGAACTGAACATCCTTTTGATCCCTGTGGGACTAAACTTTCTTGAAGTCCTTCTAGAGCTGGAAAGTGGTTTTATTCCATTAGACTCTGTTCAGAACCTTGGTTTTAATTTGTTTTCAAGGGGAATTTGGAGAGCTTGAGTAACTTCCTTGCTTTGCTTCATTATCTTGGCTCCATCCCTGGAACTCCATCATCTAACACTATCTAACAATTAATAAAAGAAAGTTTACTTAATCATAATGAGAAGGTGATATTAGATAATATTATAGCATTAGTTCAGGTTTATGTGGCATCTCTGACTCTGTGTTGACCTTGTTGTTCTATAAATCAAGAGCCTGAGAGAGGAGCTACTTTGAACACCATGAAGTTCCATTAATGTTTTAAACCTTAGATCATTGGTTTTCTAAATCAAAAGACTCATATAGACATATAGATATAAATAGTTTGGAAGAGTGCCTTATAAGGAAAAACTGTCTAATTTTCATGCAGTAAAAGCATATAACCTAACCTACATGGCAGAGCCTTTGAACATATTTCTCCTTCCCTAGACCATGATTCAAAATTGTATATGGCAAAAACAACCAATTATTGGTTGAAAATTTCTTTTTGTTTTCCACCCTACACAAAAAAATAGGTCTACTAGTTTGTAATAGGTCTATTAGTCTCTTTTTTAATCTGACATGTCAGGGATTTACAGAATGTGGGGAGTTCACAGTTGTCCAATCTTTATTCCATTCTTCCTTTTTACACTGCTTTTACTTCCTGATTTTTAAATCTGGCCTATTTTGACATACTCTGTCCCATAAATGCCCAAAGTTCAATGATGATTGAGAACTGGGTGTGAATTAATAAGTGAAAGATAAATGATGAAGGAGGATGATTGTCTATATCATATAGGTAAATGTAAGTACACTCTTATAGGGAGATAACTTGTCTGGATCATATTTTATAGTACAGATTTGGCAATTTTTTTCTCAACTTGGAGAAAAAATTGGAATCAGACTATGCTTCAAAATTCTGGACTTGCATACAAAAATGTTTGCTGTGATATACTTTAATATAGCACCTATACAAATCCCATATTAAAAATGAAATTCTCTAGACATCCTAATTCAGAGATGTTTTTCCAGAAGATATATTATAATTTGAACAGCTGCAGATCTCCAAAATTAGATCTTTTGAAGGATACTGGCTTAACAAGAAATGGGATAAAATGGATATATTGCCCAGATCCCAATATGTATTTGAATGGGCAGCCCATCAAGCTAATAAGACAAAATATTATATATGGCAAAAGTATCCAATTACTTGTTGGGACAAATATCTCTTGGGAACAAACAGGTAGGCTTAAACTTGATTTGGAAGAAGCAACTAGTTTGGCATACATTTGTGTTTTAAAAAACCATACTTTCAATATTCCTATAAAGCTCTTTGCTGCAAAACTCCATCCTTTTTAATCCCAAGATTTTAAATCTCAGGGATGTTCCATAGCTATAAATCCTTAAACTCTCAGGTCAGAAAAAAGGAGATCAAAGAACTCATGATGAGCAGCCTTAAAATTCTCAGTAAATAGAGAATGAAATTATCTGTCTAGAGAAATAATGGCCTAAAGTGGAATTCTCAGAAGATTTTAGAAAAATTAAAATTGAAAAAAAGGAAAGATAAGATGAATGGATACTCTAGTATATTACTGATGATTGATTTTCAAGAAGTAGCTTGAAGGATTTCATTAATGACATATTTGACTATGAATGAAAATGAGTTGCTCATATGAGAAAGAATTGTAATAATAAGTCCAAGAATTAATTTGTTATCTATCTATAGCATATTAGATGGGCTTTTACATATTGGGAGGATTCCCTCTAAAAGTTTTAAGACAAAGATAAGGATAACATAGAATGAGAAGAGGATTCAAGGAATAGGCAGATCCAGATTTTCCCTGGTGGAAGGAAAATTTACCATTGAGACATTGAAACATTGAAGCAAAATATGGCATTCATGTTTTATGCCTAAAGTAGATTTTTTTAAAGTAATTTTGTTTAAGAAAGTAAATTGCGTACACAGCAACAAGATTATGTGATGATCAACTGTGATAGACTTGGCTCTTTTCAACAATGAGGTGATTTAAAGCAATTCCAATAGACGTGATGAAAAGAGAAAACTATGGAGATTGAATGTGGATCACAATATAGTATTTTCACCTTTGATGCTGCTATTGTTGTTTGTTTACTGTTTTTTTCTTTTTGATTTGATTTGTTTTGTGCGTTATGATAAATGTGGAAATATGTTTAGAAGAATTGCATATGTTTAACTATATTGGATTATTTGCTGTCTGAGGAAGGTAGGGAGTAAAGGGAAAAAAGTCTGGAACATAAAGCTTTGCAAGGGTGAATGTTGAACACTATCTTTGCATGTATTTTGAAAAAGAAAAAGAAAAAAAAAGAAAGTAAATGTGGCTGGATTCTTAGAAAATGGTTTTTGGGTTTTTAATCAAAATTTCTGAAAATGTAAAAGAGCAAGAAAATAAGATCTTTCCTGCCAAATAAATGAAATATTTACTGCTATTCCCTTTGAGGGACTTTTCTTGCATAAAACTGAATGGTTATTTCAACTTTTTATTTCTCACAGCAAAGTAAAAATACAAATTCACAGGGCAGAGATGTGACTACTTTGGAAGGCAAAGACTGCAAATCCATGGAGATACAGAAGGCAAAATATCACTAAATACTGGAACTTTGTCAGCCATGGATTTCTACATGTGTATAGTTAATTTTTGATACTTTGGAAATCCTATTTGGAGTTTTTCTTTTGATACAGTACAATGAGCAACAAAACCAACTACCCAAAAAATACATTCCATGATCATTTTTAAGCAAAATTACCTAAAAGATTAGATGTGACATTAATGTCAAATCCCTTGGGGGGAGGAAGGAAAAAATATGGACTGGATGTGTTATTTCATAGATTTAGTAAACTGTGTAAAGAAAATTCCCTTTATCAATGTAAATAGGCATTTTTTTTTTTGCAGAGTATAGAATTAGTATACTTAAGCTTTCTTTTTGTATCATATATCTCTCTGGGAATCTGAAAATTCCTAGGGATCCCTTCTCAAAACAAGAGTTATATATGCATAAAATAAATAGGACTGCAAAATATATATTGAAAGTTATCAAAATATCCAAAGAAAAAACCCACAGATTCCAGAAAAAGGACTTTTGTTTTATGCAACTACCAAAGATTGATATTCTAAGTGACTTACCCAGAGTCACCTGTTCAGTATATGTCAGCTTCTGTTTTCATTATGATTTGATTCTAATCCTTATGGAGGTTTTCCTTCCTGATATTTGCGTCCCCCTATTCCCTTCAGTAAATGCAGTTAAAGTTACCCAAATCCATTTTTTTCTCACAAAATGAAAATAACTAGTATTCCATATTTTTTTAAAAAAAGGAATGATATCAATCAATCAATTTGAAACCACTCAGAAGTGCCTAAGAAGTTAAAAAGCAATCAACCATAGCTTAATGAGTAACATAGTGTGCAAGACCCTTTTCAATTGTTTCTTTCTGTTATACTAATAGCTTAAATAGACAAGGTATACACAAAAGAAACAACATTACAATTTTGTCAAGGTTTTTGACATAAGTTGGCAAATCAGTCTTGACTACTTTTTGGAGGGTGAACAACTGGCTTGTGTGCTATCGCTGACTTGGAATTAATTTGATGGGAATTTGTATAATGTCATATATAAATCCTGCTGAGGCCTTTGTAAGTATGCACCCATTACATTTCTAAGTGGGTAAAATAGTATGGAAGACAAAACTATAAATTATTCTCTAAAATTATAAAATTCTCCTTATAGAGATGGAATAAAATTGTCTATCTCAGTAGTAAAATATTTTGTTTTGTTCCATTTTACACTCAAAAAAATATTGAGGACACTAAGGAACTCACATCCATCAATGTTAAAATAAATTAGAAATCAAAACATCATAATAATACTAAGATGAAATGATTCTCTAAGGATCACATAGCCAGTATTTATTAGGGTCAGAATTTGAACCCATGTCCTCCTGAATTCAAAGCAGGTTCTCGATCCACTACCAGGATGTTTGCTGTACCTATGGAGAATATTCAGGAAATAAAGTAAGGCCAGAAGCAGTGGTGGAAGACATGGAGAAAAGGGGGAATTGAGGGATTGGGGACTGTGGCAAACACAAAGCACAATTGTAAGAAAAGGAATACAATGGGAAAGGTAAAAAGATGAGCTTGTTATCAGAGTTGGAGGGACTTCAGAGTTCAAACTCCTGGAGGAAGAACTATCTCATTGATGGTGAAGTTGAAAAAATGTTGTCTAAGTTGGAAGAAAATCAAAATTTCATGGGAGTTGAATTTTATAAATTGAGAGCCCATGGGGATGCTACCACATTTTTATGATAGTCATTGAATGAGAACAGGGATTGGGATTAGAAGGAAGATTTTTTGGAGAAGAAATGATATCATTGAGGAAGGGGAGAGGTTCACCTCAAAGCATTGTAGGTAATAGCGACAGAACTTAGGGAGGATGATATAAGATAACATGTACTATTGAGAAGGAAAGATTGCTAAATGAAGGTAGTAGTGGAATCATCCAGAAGTAATGGTGGGGAGCAATGAGTATGTTGACTTCTCCCTGGCTCATTGGGACAGGAGATAGTCCACATCCATGACATCTCTGAGGTGTAGTTCCGTCACTACACCAAAACAGGAAAGAGAAGAAAACAATTAAGAATAGCTGAAAAGGATCTGAAGTGAATGGAGGCCTTTCTTCACAGTAGTATTTCCAAACCATCTCTTCTACTCAGATCCCAAACTCTATTTAAGGCCATTATTTCTTTAGGCAGATAATTTCATTACTCTAGTAACCAAAATTTTTAAGGCTTCTCTTTTGTCTCCTTTCTTCTGTATATCAAAAAACTCTCCGTTTTAACTTAATCTCTCTTCTTTTGGTCTAATTTCAAAGGATGTGGTATCCTTTCCCCTTCTTAAGGCTAATCTTTGCTTCCATTCCATTATCTAGAAACTTGCCTTAATGGGCATTTCCTTCCTCTCTATAATCTTCAAGCTTAACCACTGATTCTTTCCATGATGTCTAAATAATGCTAAGTTTTCTGTTATTAAAAACAAAAACAACTTCACTCCATTCTGTCTCATCTCCAACACCAAGTTATCCTATCCATTGATAAACCACAAAAAGAAGCTTAGGAGTATTATTACACAAATGCAAGGTAACTAAGGAACATAATCCATTTCATGTGTTTGTTTCCCTTTTTAAAGCATTTCAAAATAATTAGTGATGGATAAAGAAGATGTATCATTACTGTGTCAAGAGTGGAGAAAACTGATGGACAACCCATTTGTTCCATTTGTGTCCTTGAGATGTCAAGTGAATGTAGAGAAGAGCCCCAAACTAGGAAACATGCCTCTGGTGAACCTTGGGCATGGCATGGTCAAACATTACACAAGATAAGAAAACATGGGTGGGCTGAGGTCTAAATCATTAAAGGAAAAAAATCATTATTGAGATTCCAGATCCATTAGATTATTAAATCCTGCTTCATGCTGCTGTGCCATCCCCCTTCCCCAATCATCTACTAATAACAAGTATTCTGGTGATTAACCTTTATAGCTTAGCAGTCATATAGCCACATAAAGAATCAATATGGCTGTTCAAAGAAAAATGAAGCCATGCTTGACTTCATTCTAGAAAGGGGAAGGTGAACTTTGCCTATCATTGTACCCAGGAATATTAAAATGAGAAAGAATCGTTTGAAAGGCTTATACTTGGGACAAATGAAAAAGAACTATTGCTTCTGAAATTTCTGATCTCACAGTAATCACTACCAAAATAGTTTCCAGAAAATTGGTGTTTTAAAACCTTTTAAGGTCAGTGATGTCATAGACTCATAGATTTAGATCTGGAAAATAGGCCATCAAGTCATCTCCAAATTGACACCAAGAGGAATTAAATGATTTGGCCATGACTTAGCATGTCATTTGGCAGTTCCATGATAACATATGATTTTGAGTCCTTCTGACTTCAAGTCCTGTGCTAGGATATCCTGATGAAGAAAGAATATTCTGCTGGAGGAACCAGGATTCTAACAAGGTTTAATTATTCTTGAATTTTTATTTTTAAGGAGAGTTTTATTATGGATAGAGTAAGAAATGTCATTCTTGAGGAGCTTATTCTTTTAGCAAGATTTAATGAGGTACCTGCTTCACACATACTTTACTATGTAAAGTGCTGGGGATAACTTTTTTCAAATGTGACTTCAAGGAGCTTATAAACTCATACTCTACTATGAGTTCTGATATATTCAAAAATAGATAAATAGAAAAAATACAAAGTAATTTCAGGTATGGATTTCATTATCAACTGGAGGGGGCATAAAATTAACTTGCTTAAAGATTCCAAAGAATGAAAAGATGAAGGAAAATAATCCTAGACAGGAGAGAGAGCCTATGCAAAAGTATGGTGTTGAGAAATGAAACATCATGTTAGTGAAACATCAAACTAGGGAACTGGGGCTGAAATGTAATAGGTAGGGCTGGGCATGGATAAATGTAAAATCTTTCTGGAAAGATAGATTGTAAAGGACTTAAATAACTAAAGTAGTTATTATTTGGTTTGATAGTTAAGAAAGAGCTGATGGAATTTCTTGACCAGTGTAGCAGTGTGGTCAGACCTATACTTTAGCAACTCCAGTTTGACATCTTTGCGATGCATGTATTGAAAGTGTAGAGACTAAATTCATGGTGATCAATTAGAAAGTAGTTTATCCAGATGAGATATGATGAAAGCTTAAACTCAGAGAGGTGACCATGTAAATAGATATGTAAGTAGATAGGAGACAGATGATAGATGTTATAAATGTCAAATTGATAAGACTTGGCAACTGATCCAATATAGTTCAATGCTCTTCTGTTGGTTAAGAAACTGTAAAATAATTTCTTATAACAAATAACATAAATCACAATTGAGATAGAGATGAGGAGAGTAATATATTTTTTAAAAAAAGTAAACAGTAATCATCACAATCTTTCAAATTATCCACCCTGCCTCCAATGAAACCCATGGAAAGAATTTTTGGACATAGTTTAAGAGAAATAAAGATTATAACATGTTTTAAATATGAGGGAGGCAAAGTCATTCTTATATCAGTTTTGTTTTATCTAGATGGGTCTTTGTATGAAATTCAGGGAATGAGAAAGTAAATTAAGTGAATTGTTTTGTCAAAATAGGATCAAAATTGTGATTCTCACTAAACATAAATAAGGGACAAAAAAAGGAATGATTGAAGGGCGATGCTTGAATTTCTACAATCCCCATCAGAAAGACATATGACTAGATATTCAAAGACTTGTGGTTGACAGAATGAGATAATATATCTTCATGGTACATTGTAAACCTTTAAAAATTACTTAATGAATATAATAATTATTGTTATTATTATCCTTCATTTTAGATCTATCTTTTTTAATCTTTCAGATTTATTGAAAATAATAAAAGTAATCTTCATTACAAATTCTTTTAGTTCTACTCTAGATTAATAAATTGGTTATGATTTAATATTAAGCTTTCTTCATGTGAAGATGTTTCATGTACATAAAACATATAAAAATAAGTATAAATAAAGATGTTAATAGGGTCTAGCCTAATTATCTCAGCTATTTCTCATCTTTCATACTTTTTACACACTCTTAAATGCTTGTTAGTGATTTTCCATAGAAAATATAGCTTTCATGGGGAGTTCTTTGATTTTCACTGGAGAATTTAATCTACATGATTTAAATGGCCAAAAAAATCATGAGGGAGTCTAGATCAAGATAAAAATTTGGGCTAAGAAGGATGAAGGTTATGTAATACTGGATAATTTTATCTGATTAGAACTATAATCTTGAAAGAGTTATGCCTGGAGACTTTCAGCACTTGTGAAATGGAATGAATGATCATGTGTGATTCTTTTTACATAATGTCTTATTGTTGAAATGAAATGGAACTTAAAAATAGAACCAGTGATGGAGTACAGAAAGTACACTTGTTGGACTTGGTAAACATAAGAATTAGCTCACACACAGCTAATCAGAAAAGTCAGATTATCTGCATAGCTCTGAATCTATTTGTAATAAAAACACTGAATTGAATTGGTTTCATTCCACCCCAAATAGCTATATATTGGAAAGAATCCTAGATCTGGAGTTAAGAAAGACTTCACATACCATCTAGGCTATTTATCAGATTTATGACCATTGGCAGGTCAGTTAACACACCTGATTCTCAGTTTCTTCATCTGTAACATGAGTATAGCGGATGATAATCAGTTCACATGGTTGTTAAGACTATCAACTAAAATTATATATGGACAACACTCTGCAGTCATGAAAGCACTTTAGAAATGTGCTGTTTATTATGATTGCTTTAACATATATTGCTGAGGAAGAATTTTTTTCCCAAAAAATTATTCTAAACTATAATTTATTCTTGTTACAACAATGAAATCTGCTATTTCCTCAATAAAGACTTCCATCTGTGAGGAAGATTCTTCTACCAATGCAAGTTGACATCTTCACTGACACAATCTTAGTTGCCTAGGTCAGTGTTTTTTAAAGCTGTTGTCTAGTGGTTTCACTCATGTCTGACTCTTTTTGACCTTATTTGGGGTTTTCTTGGCCTTGAGTATTGGATAGAGGATAAAGAATTTGCCTAGTCACATAGCTGACTAACAAATGTCAGATAGAACAATTATTAATATTGTTTACTATTAGCTAGTCATTGTTCTAAGTCCTGGGAACATAAATCAGTCCATTCTTTAGTTGTGACCAACTCTTCATGACCATATCTGGGGTTTTCTTGACAAGGATTTTTGTGACGACCGTGCTAGTACCCCAGACACCTCGGAATCAGCCGGAGTCAGGATAAGCAAAAGTCCTTAGTCTTTATTCTTGGTCTTTAGATGCAGGATTGAACAGGATGGAAACAGAATCTCCACAACGGCCTTCTTCCTTGTCTACCGCAAAGAGTGACTCTGGCTCGTCTTACTCCACCTCCTAGTCCCTCCTATAATCCTCTGTATACACCAATCATCAAGCCAGCACAGAATAGTGGGAAGGACCATTTTCCAAGCATATGCCCATAGAGTATTGTCCAATCAGTAATTAGCCCTAAGTGCTTGAACCAACCTCAGTGCAACAACCTGAGTTTCAGCCCTCTACAGATTTTGAAGCAATTTATCATTTCCTTCTCTAGCTCACTTTATACAGATGACAAAACAAGGTTAAACTTGGCCAGGGTCATAGAGCTAGTAAATTCTAAGGCCTTTAAATTCTGGAAGATGTCTTCCTGAATCCAAACTTAGGGTTTTTTTCACTGCTCCACCTAGCTTCCCTGGGGATATATATATATATATATATATATATATATATATATACATATACATATATATGTTATGTATGTATGTATGTATATACATGCACAAAAATATACCTATCCATAAATACTTTATATTCTAATGGGGGCATGGCATGGAACTATGTATAAAAAGGAGCTGGAAATCAGAGGATTGTTGAGGCAGGACCAAAAAGGAAATGTAATGTCTGTAGAGACAAGAGTAGAGTTAGGCGTGAAAGGAGCACAATGAGGAAAACTAATGAAATGGCGGTCTGATCCAGAGCTCACCAAATGAATGTTCTTTAGGTTGGATGCACCTCCAAGGTGAGAAGGCCTCTATCATAGAGTAGACTTTTGAAAA
This sequence comes from Sarcophilus harrisii, assembly GCF_902635505.1. Taxonomy (NCBI): domain Eukaryota; kingdom Metazoa; phylum Chordata; class Mammalia; order Dasyuromorphia; family Dasyuridae; genus Sarcophilus; species Sarcophilus harrisii. The sequence continues at coordinate 234,004,653 of NC_045430.1, forward strand.
GAAGTATTCAAGGGCAAGCATTATTTGTCATGTCACAGTTATATTTCCATTACCCTTAATCATGTAGTCACAACTTATTTAGGCTTTCTACAAAACAAAATACTCAAAGGGAACACATTTCCTCTTCTTGTTAAGAAGAAAGTTGTTTTGGTGACAAGATGGAGGAGCTCAATATATCAAGTCTTCACTGGGAATCATAAGTTAGCTTTCTGAGAAGAAAATTATTATTTGAGGTGGGCTCTCTATTTTGAAATAAGGTTTCACCCAATTTAAATCCCTTGGACTCCATCCAAAGACCGTCCTAAATAATACGAAACTTGCTACAAGAATGACTTTCCCCTTTCCTCATAATCTTTATTCTAAACTATGTCCAAGAAATTTTTCCCCCCAGGTTTTATTGGAGATAGGGTGTGTAATTTGAAAAACTGTAATGGGGACTCCTAAAAATAAAAGAAAGAGGATTTCAATCTTCCCCTTCTCTATTCCAATTGTGATTTATATAATTGGGGATGGGGAATATCAGATTCCCTAGTAAGATCTTTCCCCAGTTATATAAGAGCAATGTTTTATAGGAAACACTGTTACTGTGACCAGTATCTCTTTGTTCACATTAAAAAAAATCTTTTCAATGAAGCATTAGTATGAACAAAGTTCAATAAAGCAAGTGGTCATGTGGGCCACTTTTGAAAAGTATTTTATTTTTAACCCATTTCCTGGTGAACATGGTAGTCCAGTCTAAGGTACATTAGAAGTTTGAATGTGTTGTTTTAGATGTGAAGGTGTTCATGAAGACCAAATCAGTTCTAGGCATTCGCCTCTTTAGGATTGGCTTGGGGTTCCCATAGGTTTAAATGGAAATGGATTGAAATCTCCAGTTGGACATCAGAATTTGGCCTGCACTTTTTGGATTTCTTTATGTAGAGGAGTCTTGATATTTTATTACCAGTTTAGGAGCATAAATTAAGGAAGATTCCATTAGTGTCCCTGATTTAACCTTCCCTCTCCATTCTGGTTTCACTTAAGATTCCCATTTCATTCAATTATTTGAAACATTTCAACTGCAGGATAGCCTTAACCTAGCTTATTTTTTAAGTGGCTACATAAACTACACTAATTGTCTTCAAGCATTCAGTGGGCTTTATGGGAAGGAAACAGAATAAATAAAAAAAAATAGGCTCATTAGTGTTAGAGGGACTGTTCTTATAATACATTATACATAATATGGGGGACATAAGCAGAATAGAAGGAAAAGGAAGAATATTTGGGCTGGGGAGAGAGTTATAGGAGATGGCTGTTTGTGAAGTTAGAAGCTTAATCTACCAGTTTCCCAGATGAAATGAATGATGTATCAGTTGGGTTTAAACTTATTAGAAGGAAGTTTAAAGCCAGAATAAGGAAATAAAGGGGAATTGGTAGTGGTGAATTAACCTTTTTCATTTCTTGAAGTAAAATCAGGGTGACTTTTTTGAGGGAGGACACAAATTCACTCATTTGTTCTTTGTCTCTCTTTTGAGGTAGCTAAATGGTGTAGTAGATAGAACAGTGGGGTTGGAGTATAGAAGACCTGAGTTCAAATGTGGTCTCAGACATAACTGCACAAGGCACACAACTTCCTTTTGCCTCAGTTTCCACAACTATGAAATGGAAAAAATAACAGCATCTAAAAATTGTTGTGAGGATCAATGATAAAGTGCTTTGAATGGTACCTGATACATGATAGAGACAACATGAATAATAATTTCGCTTCCCTCAGTCTCTCTCCCTCATATTCTGCTTCTTTTCTTTTGGATTTCTCCTATTTCCTTTATATCTCTCCTATATTCGCTGTCTGCCTGCCACTCTTCCTTTCCTTTCCTCCCCTGCTCTGTTTCTTTCATCTCCTCCTTCTATCCTCCCTTCAAACCTTTCCTCCCCATGATACAAAATACTTAGTTCTTATGTATATAATAACTACCTGTGGGATATCCCCTGAAAAAGAGTTACTCAGCACTAATACTAATATTTTTCTCTTATGACAGATGAAAGCATATCTAAACATATGATCTAATGAAATATTTTGCTATTTGTTTTACAGTTGTTGTCGGTCTGTGGAATAGTCATCAAATAGGGATTCTACTGAAATTTCTGCTCTGGCCTTAAGCTAAGTAGCATGTGATTCTGTAATTGAGTGACATGCCCTAGTTCCATATAGACAAACCTTTGTGATTCTACTTCCTTCACTTTGGGGAATGATCAGATTTCCAAATTTCATATTTTACATTTCTCTCATAGCCTAGTTTGCTCATTGAAGGAAAATAAAATTTGCTTGTAGTGAACTACAGCCCAGCAATTGAAGAAGTTAGTTCTTAAATTATGAGATCTGATATATTGAGTGTTATTGTCCCACTGATATTCCTTGTCCTCTATCACTGGATATATTTATGTTTTAACTTATCTTCCCAAAATGAGGTTGTATGATATGATATTCTTACAGTTTCCTCAATTACAATAACAGTCCTAGTTTAAAGAAAAGGATATTGGGGCAAAATGAGGGTAACTTTTCCCCAAAGGGATTAAACTAATGCTTTGAGCTACTTAGTGCCATCTACTAATGAGAGGGAGTTAGGTATAAGAAAGACCTGAAAATATTTTGTGTAAACACTACTTCTGTGGGTTTGAATAAAAAAAAAATTCAGATGATGAGCTGTGAAAGGGAGGTATCATCCTTAGTAAACAAATGAAAAAAATAAAGCAGAGAAGTGTTAAATGATTTGTCACATGACACTCAGCAATCTAAATTAACTTTACCTTTGAGCCATGGGGGAATGAAAGAGGGGGAGGTTGTGCCATTTTATAACACATTGTTTGCATAATGCCTCAAGATACCCTTCATTAATAATGCTTAGACTTGATAAAGAGATACTGAAATTAATAAAGAAATGCTAGAGAAAATTACACACTTATAAAAGGGATACATAAGGGAGGAGAAACAGCACAGAAAATACAGTGGGAGACAAACACAAAGGGAAGGATAAAAATAAATGAAAAGTAGGTAATCAGCAGAGCTCATCTAATGTACTGAAATGGACATTATTGCCCTCCTTTCTGTTGTTTCAGGAAGAAGTTTTTCCGTTTCTTGACTCCAGGCCGACTTCCAGAAGTAATCCATATTAACTGCAGTTTATGTCTTGGGGGACATAGGGGAACATGAAAGAAACATTGTTTATGTTTGCCTATCAGTATGTTTTCTAAAAAACAGGGAAAAATCTTTTCACTTCATTCTTGGTTCCCATGAAAATGCTATTTAACCCAATGCTATTGGCCTTTGTTTAAGGGCATATGTGATTTTCTTAGGATCTCTGTCAACAAAGACTGATTGGCCCCTGAGGCAGAAAGAGCTACTCACTCAATAGAGATGAAAAAAAAAAGTAAAAGTGGAAATTCTTGGACATGAGACTTTGCACTATGAGAGTAATCTTGGACTTACTGGCAGATATTTTTTTTGCTTAGGCAATTGTGGTTAAGTGACTTTCCCAGGCTACACAGGGTCACAGCTAGGAAGTTTTAAGTGTCTGAGGTCAGATTTGAACTCAGGTCCTCCTGACTTCAGGGCTGGTGCCCTATCCATTGTAGATGGAAGATTTCTTGAGCATTTTAGAGGCCATACACTACCTCATCCACCAACAAGCGCTGTGTAGTAAATCAATGAAGTGAAACTCTGTTATGAAAATTGTGGTATCTTGTGTTAACTTCATTAGAGCTAATGCACTAAATCACAGACAATTTCAGGAATTTCTGTCTGAGCTAAATGTTGACTATGAAGATGTTCTATATCACACAGAATTCCATTGGCTGAGTCGAGGCAGAATTTTAAACCGTGTCTATGACTTGCTTCCATAGATTACAACTTTTCTACTTTCAAAAAACAAAGAAGTACCAGAGCTCAATGATGCAGAACGGAAATGGCACCTTGCCTTTCTGACAGATGTAACAAAACTACTCAACAATTTCAGTATGCAACTTCAAGGAAAGGAGAAGCTCATCTGTGATATGCAATCACATGTCAAAGCATTTGAAGTAAAATTAGGCCTCCTCATCAAACAAGTGAAGGAGGAAAACTTCTGCCATCTCCCCACAACTCAAAATCTGTTAGCGGAAAAACCACTGATTGCATTCTCAAACAAAACATGTGTGGATTCGCTGGAAAAATTGCAAAAGGAGTTCCAGTTTAGATTTAAAGAGCTTCATCTCCATGAACAGAAGATACAACTTTTCTGTAATCCATTTTCTATTGACATTGAAAATGTGGATACAATTTATCAAATGGAACTGGCTGAACTGCAGAATTGTGACTCTGAAAGGCACATTCAAGTCAAGCAGCCTTCATAATTTCTTTGCATCTCTCCCTCTGAGACATATCCTCATTTCAGGAACCATGCACTCAAAATGGCAACTATCTTTGGCAGCACTTATGTCTGTGAACAGACTTTTTCTAGAATGAAACATTTGAAATCTCTAACCAGATCAAGACTAACGGATGCACACTTGCATCACTTGTTACGACTAGCAGTGACAAATATGGAACCAGACATTGACCATCTCATTAGCCAAAAGCAGGCCCATAGTTCCCATTGAAATACTGGTAAGTTTGTTGATTTAACTTTACTTTATTTTAAATATTGTATTTGTTCCCATTTTGTTTCTTCACTTCAAAATAAGATATATGCAGCATGTATAGGAATTTGTTCATAGTTTTTGTTTTTACTATAGTCCGGCCCTCCAACAGTCTGAGGGACAGTGAACTGGCCCCCTATTTAAAAAGTTTGAGGACCCCTGCCACAACCTAAGCAGATGCAACTACTGAAAACTCATAAAAGAAATTCCTTTCCAACAAAATTCTTACGTCTATCAAAATATTGTTAATGAAAATGTCTGCCTTACTACTGCACACTGAGCATCCCCAAACCTCTTGGTCCAGCTGAAATCTCCTATTTGTTCTTTTCCCCATTAGAAAGTGAACTCCTTGCGAGGAGAGATTGTCTTGCTTTTCTGTTGGTATCCATAGCATTTAACATAGGGTTTTAAACTTAGCAAATAAATGTCTTTCCATTCATTCCTTCATTCATCAACTATGATTTAATGTTGAGGAAATCAATGAAGTCATCACTCTATCTAATGGAATGAAAGCCCTTCCTTCCTGCCAGAGTAAATTTTCACACCAGGCCATAAATTGTCTCATCACTCTATGCCGTAATATGTCCTTATTCATGGACTGTCAAAGAATCTTGCTTCAAGTCAGAAGGATTCATCCTACTTTCTCAATAATGGCAGCGCCCCCCCCCCCTTTCTTGGCTATTGTTATTTAACTTGCTGAATCCTGCCAAGAAGAATTCATTTTCCTCTTGAAAAATGACATCTGATTAAATGCCAAATGACACTGGGGTTCCAAAACCAATATTTCATTTTGTTGCTGGTCAACATTTTTTTGCTCTTATCATATGTTTTCACTTGATCACTACCTCACTATATAGCAACTTAAGAAAGATCTTGAAGCTTTCTGGTAAAAAATAAGACACGAGGTTCCATGGTATTTCAGAATAATTCATGCTGCCCATCCTCTAGGCAACCAGCCAGGCCCTACTGGGAGAAATTCACTTTCTTTCTAATATAGTTTCGGCTACAATAAGCCCTTCAGGAGAGGAATTAGAATCAAAACTGTTCAAAGAATTTGAGTAGGAGAGGAGGGTGGCGAGAATGGGAGGGGGAGAGAATGATTGGTATTGTTGTTCTGAATCTCCAAAATATTTATTTGTAAAGTTCACAATGGAAAATACCATAATTGTTGTAGATATTCAAGAAAAAAACTCAAAGGAAAGTCTGTTGAAACCATTAGGGTAACTAACTTTAAGAGATAGTCAATTAAAATTTATCAAAGTGTTGGCATTTCCTTGATTAAGGAATTCAAACACATCCATGCTTCAAGTTTTAGTGATTCCTACCTAAAATATGAAGCAAATTCTTTGAACAAGGAGAAAGATGCCAGATGTTAAGGTCTTCCCCTCTTCATGCAACTGTACCTGTGTTCCACTACCTCATCTTGTTTTGTATTCTGACAAGAAACAGATCTGTCATCTCTTTTAGTATAGCAGAAAAGAATACATTCATATTTGATGCCCTTGGAAGCTGGCGATCTGATACTTTGGATACTCCCCTTTTTAAAAAAATGGAAATCATGTCACTCCATGATGCCATGTTCATCATTTCAGTAATATTATATTATCTCATTATATAAGGAGTCAAAGATCAGAGTTCAACTCCATTTTACATATGTTTAAATTATGTATTGATATCTGCCAACCTTAGAGCAGGAGTTTAATGTAATAGGATTGTTCCTTTTTCCATGGACCAAATTGATATGAAAGAACTTATTGTTCAGTCATCTCCACCGGGTCACTCTTCATGACTCCATTTGGCATTTTCTTGGCAAAGATGTTTTGTCATTTTTTCAGTTCTTTTTACAGATGAGAAACTGAGACAAACAGGGTTAGATGACTTGGCCAAAATCACACATCTAAATAAGTGTTTGAAACCAGAATGAAATCGGGAAGATGAGATGAGTCTTCCTGATTTCAGGTCCACTTTTCTCTTGACTACACCAACTAGCTGCTTTGATTAAATCATTTTTTATACTTTAGAAATGTTTCTAAACTTTAGAGATATAAAGAACACTAATTTTGGAGTCAGAAGACTCAAAACCAATTAAATTCAACAAACCATTTATCTGCAAGTTACTTGAAAACATAGAATTTTCATGTTTTTGTCTTTGTAACCCCTCACTAGGCACAGAGTTAACACATAGAAGGCTCTTAGTAGATACTTGTTGATTAACCACAATCCATATGCATACAGATACAGTACTTAGCATAGCCTAGTACATAGCTGACCTTACTAAATGTTTATTGGATTTGATAAAGAGACAAAAACAATCTGGCAATGGAGGGAGAGAATAAAATGTCATTTTTCCTTCAGCTATTTTTGTCAAATAGTGATGGTTATTTATTACTGTGCATTGTGTAACTAAACTATTCCACTGATCCACCATTCTATATCTTGATCAGTATCAGTTTTCTTTCATGATTACCATTTTGCAATATGGTTTGCAGATTGCTTCTGCTAAGCCTCCTAAAATTCACAGTATTTTTTATTGATTCCCCTAATATTTTTGACCTTTTTTTTCTTTCAGTTAACTTTTGTTATTTTCTTCCAGTTCTATAAAATAATACTTTAGTAGTTTGAATGGTAGGGCCTTGAGTATGTAATTTAATTTAGGCAGAATTGTCATTTTATATTGGCTTGGCTTCCTGGTGGGCAAATAATATTTCTATAGTTGTGTAGATCGGTCTTTACTTGTGCAAAGCGTGTTTTGTAAATATGTATATATAGTTTCTGAGTTTATCTTGTCATATAGACTCCTAAGTATTTTATTTTGTCTGGAGTTACTTTAAATGGAATTTCTCTCTCTCCTTGAGTTGATCTATGTTGGTATTATATAGAATACTGATGATTTATATGGGTTTGATTTATATCCTGCAACTTTGCTGAAGTTGTTAATTATATCAACTAGTTTTTTACTTTGTTCTCTGGGATTCTCTAAATAAACTATCATATCTTCTACAGAGTGACGTTTTTATTCATTTTTATATTTATTCAAATTATTTTTCTTGTTTTATTTTTATACCTAGTACTTTTAGTACAATATTGAATAATAGTGGGGATAATGCAAACCCTTATTTCACTCCAGATTTTACTGGGAAGGCTTCAAGATCATATTTGTTATAGATAATGCTTGCTCTTGGTAATAGATATTCTTTATCATTTTAAGAAGATCTCTATTACTTCCTATGCTTTTTAATGTTTTTAAAAAGAATGTATTGTATTTTGTCAAAAAAGCTTTTGTTTGCATTTAATGATGTAATTATAATATTTTGGAGGTGTAATTATTGATGCATGCAATCCTTCTGATAGTTTGCCTAATTTTGAAACAGTTTTGCATTTATTATATGAATCCCATGTATTCATATTATGTGATGTTTATGATAAATTGCTGTAGTCTCATTGCTGGTATTCTGTTTAACATTTTTGCACTGATATTCACTAAGGAAATTGGTCAATAGTTTATTTTTCTTGCTTTATTTTTTGTGGTATAGGTATTAAAATAGTGTCACAAAAGCAATTTGGTAGGAATTGCTACTCACCTATTTTTCCCCAAATAATTTGTATAGTAGTAAAATCAATTATTCCTTAAGTGTTTCGTAGAATTTACTTATGAATCCATTTAGTACTGGGGGTTTTTTCTTAGGAAGTTTACTTCAATTTCTTTTTCTAATATAGAGTTATTTAAGTTTAATGAAATTATATTGTCTATGATTTATTTTATGCACTCTTCTTTTTAAAAATATTCAGAACTTAAGAAATAAAAGAAACATTTCCATTACAAAGTAGATTAGAAAAGAAGATTGCACATGCAACTGCTAATGTTTTATGTATAGTTTGCTTTTCCTTTTGAATATATAATGCAGTTCTCATGTAATTTTCTTGCTCTTCCATCCTAGAGATGGCTGTCATTAAATACAAATATACATGTATATATCTTCATATATACATGTATATATGAGATATGTAGATATATATTTACATAAGTATATATGCAGACATAATCATAGTATACATGTTTTTATTTATCATTTCATTCTCTGGATGGAGATACTATTTTCCTTCTTCAGTCATAATATTTTAATATAAATTAAATCAATATTTATTAATATGTCAGATTGTCAATAATATAACAAATATATACATTTATATGAATATTAAATATGTATAATAGTCAAAATGACTTGGCTGCTCAAAGTTGTTCTTTAATAGATATTGCTATTACTTCATACAACATTCTCTTGGTCCTGCTTGTTTTGCTCTTCATTATTTTGTTTAAGTGTTTCCATGTATTTTGAAAGTCACTGAGAAAATAATTTCTCATTTATTACATGTATACATAATATACATACATAATATACATATTACATGTATATTACAATTTGTTTAGTCATTCTTCAACTGACACACATCCCCACAATTTCTAGTCCTTTGACTCTACAAAGAGATCTCTTATAAATATTTTACAACATATGTGTTCTTTTCATTTTCCCCTACTCTTCTTGGGAAACAGATCTAATAGTGGTATTTTCACATTTTTCATTTTTGCTAGTCTGATAGATATAAAGTGATATCTCAAGGTTCTTTTAATTTATATTTCTCTAACCAATTATGATTTAGAATATTTTTTCATAAGAATATAAATTGCTTTGATTTCTTTATTGGAAAACTGCCTGTTCACATCCTTTGACTATCAATTAGGGAATGATTTGTTTTCTTATAAATTTGACAAAGTTCTTTATATATTTAAAATATGAGACTTTTATCTGGGAAAGTATAAATTCCACTCCAACTTTTTTTTTTTTTTTTTTTTTTTTTTTTTGATCTTGGCTACATTGGTTTTATTCAAACAAAACCTTATTTAACTTAATGTGATTAAAATTACCCATTTTATAACTTTTTAGTGCTCCCTAACTTGTTTTTTTTTTATAAATTGCTTGCCTACCATAAACTTAATAAGTAATATATTCTATATTTTTCAAGTTTTCTTGTAATTTCACTCTATATTTACATCATGTATTCATTTTGATCTTATCTGTCTAAGGTTTACCAATTGAGCATTGTTGTATGCCCAATTTCTACCAAACTTTTTTTTCAGCTTTTCCAACAGTTTTTTATCTAATAATAATTTTTATCCTCCAAAATTAAATATTTACACTTCTCAAAATTAAAGTTGTTATAATTATTTGCTGCTATTAATTGTATGTCTACTCTGTTCCATTGATATACCTTCCTGTTTCATGGCTAGTAACAAGTAGTTTAGATAATTGTTGCCTTTTATTATAGTTTTAGATCTGGTAGTGTTAAACATAATTTCTTTATATTTTTGTTAGTTCATTTGATATTCTTGACTTTCTTTTTCTTTCAAATTAATTTTGTTGTTATTTTTTCTCAGCAAAATATTTGGTAATATAATTTGGATAGCATTGGATATATAGATTAATTTAAATAAAGTCTCATTTTTATTATAAATCATGTTGTTCTTTATACTAACATTATTAATCTTCTAATTAATTTTAATCCATGCCTCCATGACCTTTTATTCAATGTAATTGTTATTGTATTATTATATAAAAGGGTACATTTATTACTTCTGCTTTTCTGGATTTGAGAAGTATTCATATTCTACTACCTGCCCAGTTTTTGTGAAGGTGACATGAACAGTTGAGAAAATAGGCATATTCTTTTTTATTCACAACCTGGTTTCTTTGGAGGTCTATCATATCTAACTTCTTTAAAATTTTATTCTTCTACTTAACTTTTATTATATTTTTAAATTTAATTCTGATAAAAGAACAGTGATAGTTCCTTTACAAAAATTTAATTTTCTACTCTAATTCATTTGAGTTTTCATTCAAGAAGGTGGATGCTATGCCATTTTGTGAATATGTATTTAGTGTGCATATTATCATTGTTTAATGTTGATTTATTGATATTGTAATTTAGTGTTTATTTTGTTATTCATTTTTGATTTGTAGATATTGTCATTGATTGCTATTGACATTGATCATAGTTTTGTGCCTTTTATTAAAATATGGTTTCTTTCCTTATCCCTTTCAATTAGACATATCTTTGTTTTTGCTTTGTCTGAGATCATGATAGCCAATCTTCCCCTCTCTACTTTTTTTTTCATCAGCAGAAACACAGTAGATTCTGTTTCAGCCACTTATTTTAAGTCTATGTGTTTCCTTCTCTTTTAAGTATGTTTCTTGTAAACAATGTAGTCTTGGTGTCAGGTTTGTAATTCATCTTGCTATTTTCTCTCATTTTATAGTTGACTATTCACCCCATTCACATTCACAACCATGATCAGTAACTGTGCATTTTCCATCGTCCTATTTTCTTCTGTTTACAGAAATACCTTCAACATATTGTGGACTTGGTTCCATACCACTGCAATAAGGCAAATATCTAAATAAAACTGTCACATGATTTTTTTTGGTTTTCCTATACATATAAAAATTACATTCTCACTATATTGTAGTCTATTAAATGTACAATAATATTATATCTTAAAATAATATACCTACATTAATATAAAATACTTTATTGTTAAGAATCCTAAACATTATCTAGGCCTGTAGCAAGTCATACTCTTTTTTTTTTCCTAGAGGAGATCTGTCCTTGATGTTTATGACTGCTGACTGATCAAATTGGTGATTGCTAAGGTTGGAAAGGCGGTGGCAATTTCTTAAAACAAGACAGCAATAAAGTTCAAGAAGAGACAGATAAACAGAGAGAATGAGCCAGAAGAAAGGAAGATGAAAATTAACTATTTATATGGGTAAGGGTTATAGTCCTCTAAAACAACTATAATATTAACATCAAAGATCACAGATCAGCCTACCAGGCATAATAATAATAGAAAACTATTAAATGTGAGAATTATCAACATGTTACATAGAAAACACAATGTGAGCATCTACTATTGGGGAAAAAAATGGTGTCAATAGTTCTGCTTGACATAGAATTGCCATATATCTGCAATTTATAAAGAAAAAATTGCAATATCTGTGAAATAAAATAAAGTAAAATGAAATAAAATGAGATGCCTTTATCCTTCTTTCTCTTTTTTATGCTTTCTCTCCTCTAAAGTCTATTTTCTTTGCGTTCAAAAATTTTCTCCCTCCCTCCCTTGCCATTTCTCCCCAAACTAATAGGTTAAATATGTACAATCCTTTTAAACATATTTCCACACTCATCATGTTATCCAAGAAAACTTGGACCAAAAGGGGAAAAATGAGAAAGATAATGCAAACAAACAAAGAAGTGAAAATACTGTACTTTGAGCTACATTCAAGCAGCTGATGTTACACCCAGAGAGTTTTTAGAAGTTCAGTACTTCAACATGATCAATCAATCACGAAGCAACCTGATGGGAGGAAGGGATTATAATTAGGAAGAATAGAGTTGTATGTAGCTGGGACTACTGAGATATCATCTAGAGAGGTGAAATCTGCCCCTGTCCAGCGTATAGATCCTTTGCTTCCAGGCATAGTAAGCTTGACCATTTCACCTTCTGAGAGTGCTTACAAAACAGTGACTATCCATACACTGATTTGGGAAATTGAGGAATGTGTAGATAATATCCCAGTCACCAACACAGGTAGACAATGTGTGACTTATCACCCAGGAGAAATAGTAGCATCAGGTTTACTGAAAAACAATCCTGATAGTCAACTTAGTGATATTTGCCCAGATTTTGACTCCCAATAACAGAATCCAGGAATATTCTGGGCTGCAGCTGTAACAGCTGACTATGCTCACTATGTAAATGGCATGGCATACCACTGAAAGAGTTGGCAAACACAAGTGCAGATTGTACAGTCATTAGAGGGGCCAGCTGGCCCAGTGATTGGCCAAAAACTAAGGCAGACACCTATTTTTCTGGCACAGGAGGATCAATAGCAGCTGAAATTAGTGCGACCCCTTTGAGATGGATATTTGAAGGTGAAACAAGAGTTTTTACTCCTTTTTTAATTGAAAAAATCTCCATCAATCTATGGGGAAGGGACATCTTAGAACAGTTAGGATTACAATTGAGTATTTGGCTTTTTATACAGGGCTGCTATTGAAGACCTGCCAACACTCTAACCTGTTCCCACTCAATGGAAAACTGATACACCAGTGTGCATAGAACAGTGGCTCTTAGCTAGCGATAAAATTCATGCCGTATTAGATATAGTACAGGAACAATTTGACCAAGGACACTTACAACTTTTTCTAAGTCCTTGGAATTCCCCTGTATTTGTTGTAAAAAAGAAATCTAGAAAATGGAGAATGTTTACTGATTTAAGAAAAGTAAATGAACAGATGAAAACTATGGGAACTCTTCAGCCTGGACTTCCATCTCTTACTCAGTTGTCTAGAGAATGGCCACTTTGTATTACAGACATTAAGGATTGTTTCTATTCTATCCCTCTAGATAAGAAGGATGTGAAAATATTTGTGTTAATTTAGCTGAGCCTTATAAAAGATATGAATGGGCAGTTTTGCTACAGGGAATGAAAAATAGTCCTACTATGTGTCAAATGTGGCTGCTGCTCTTACTTCAGTAAGAAAAGCATTTCAAAAAGTTATGTTATTACCTTACATGGATGATATCTTGGGGTGAGTACCTGAGGAGCAAATGTTAGACGCGTGTCTACAAAAAAAAAAAAACATAGGAACACAAAGGAACTATAAATTGCATATAGTTCCAAAAAATTAAAATACATGCCCCTTTTGAATATTTAGGATATAAAGTATATCCTAAGGTACTTACAATACAAAAACTTTAAAGAACAGAACAGTTGAACACCTTAAATGACTTTTGGAAATTGATAGGAGATATCCAATGGAAGTATCCAGTGTTAGGCTTCACTACCTATCAACTTCAATCATATGATGTTTTAGGGGGAGACACTGCTTTAAACTCACTATGCCAGCTTACAAAAGAAAATCAAGAGGCTTTGGGAGAAGTTGAACTGGTTTTATCTAATGTGGTTGAAAGAGTTACTCAGAAACCCTTGAAAATATCAGTTTTTGCTACAAAAGAGGAACCCACAGCACACAATGTGATAGAGTGGCTGAACCTCCCAGCACAATCAGAACAAAGCTTTACTCCTTACCCAGTACTTGTGGTTATTTTTTATTAAAGGCCATTAAGTGAGTAGTATAATTATGTGGGATAAGACCTGACAAGATAGTAGACTTCCAGGTCCTATTTTTGTAGCAAATTCAAAGGCAGATAGCCTTCTAATCATGTTAGTCAATACTCCTTTATTTCAGGCAGCCCAGGAATCTCATTCTAAATATTGTCAGGCTACTAGAGCTTTATGTTTACAATTTGGGATAACAAAAGAGGAAGCTAGGAGCATAGTAAAAGCCTGTATAGCTTGCCTTCCTTTCCACACTCCTATGCTCCCTCCAGGAAAAAAACTCTTGTGATTTGAGTCCCAATGAAATTTAGCAAATTGATGTGACCCATTATAAGTCTTTTGGTCATCTGTCTTTTATCCATGTCATAGTAGATGCCTTTTCGGGATTTACTTTTGCAATACCAGCAGCAAAAGAGAAAGCCGAGTGGTCACTGAATTCCTTATACAAGCATTTGCAATTATGGTTGTGCCACAAGCAAGAAAAACAGATAATGGATTTGCATATGCTTGTAAACATTTTGCACACTTTTTTGCACAGTATTAGATTTTACACACAAATGACATAACTTTTAATCCTCAAGGACAAGCAATAGTAGAGAAGAGAAGCAGACACATCAAGAAGCTCCTTGAAAAACAAAAGAAAGGGAGATCCACAAGTAACCTTAGAGAACTTCTAGAGTTAGAGTTAGAGTAAAATACAGAGTAAAAAAGAAAAACCATGGGAGAAAGAAAAAAAAACAGAAAAATGAAGCAAACCATACATCTTGATTTATATTCAGTCTCCTTAGTTCTGGAGGCAGATGATATTTTCCATCCAAAGTCTATTGGGATTGCTTTGAATTATAGACCCACTGTCTTTCACAGTTGATCACACATTCTTGGTGTTATTGTATAAAATGTATTCCTGGTTCTGCTCGTTTCGTTCAGCATCAGTTCATGCAAATCTTTCCAGGACTTTCTATAATGAGCTTGTTGATCATTTTTTATAGAACAATAATATTCCCTTACCTTCGTATATCACAACTTGTTCAGCCATTCCCCAACTGATGGGCAGCACATCTACTCATTTTCCAATTCTTTGCAACTACAAAAAGAACTGCTACAAACATTTTTGCACATGTGGCTTCTTTTTCCCTTTTTTTTTTTTTTTTTTTTTTTTTATTATTATTTCCTTGTGATACAGACTCAGTAATGGCACTGCTCGGTCATAGGGTATACACAGTTTTAGAGACCTTTGGCCTTAGTTCCAGATTGCTCTCCAGAGTGGTTGGATCATTTCACAACTCCACCAGCAATATATTAGTATCCCAATTTTTCCACACCTCCGACAACATTTATCCTTATCTTTTCTTGTCATCTTAACCAATCTGAAATGTGTGAAATGGTACCTCAGAGTTGTTTTAATTTTCATTTCTCTAATCAACAGTAATTTAGAGCTTTTTTTCATATGATTATAGATGGCTCAAATTTCATCATCTGAAAATTCTGTTCATATCCTTCGATCAATTGAAGAATGACATTCAGGAAGAATTGTCATTTTTTTTTATTGTATTAGCTCAACCTACACATGAGCAATTAATATTTTTACAATTATTTAGATATAACTTTATTTGTGTTGAGAAGTTATTTGCAATTTTGTTCCTATAGTTACTGAGTTTTTCTTGACAGGCAGACCCCCAAGTATTTTGTTTTGCTTATAGTAATTTTAAATGGAATTTCTTTTTATCTCTTGCTGCTGGGTGTGCAACCCCTTTTTAATTCAATGTAATCAAAGTTGTACATTTTGCATTTCATAATATTCTCTAGTTCTTTAGTCATAAGATTATTTACAAAAATATAAACTGCTCACATTAACAGAAGAGGAAACAAATTAACTAAAAAATCCTATTTTAGAAAAATAAATTGAACAAGTCATCAATGATCATTCATCCATTTTAATTAGATTGTCAGACTTGCTGGCATGTAGTTGGGCCAAACAGCTTCTAATTATTGCTTTAATTTCTTTTTCATTGGTGGTAAGTTCACCCTTTTCATTTTTGAGGTTGTTAATTTGTATTTCCCCTTTCCTTTTTCTAATAAAATTAACAAAAATTTTATCTATTTTGTTTTTTCACAAAATCAACTCAGTTTTATTATTGCAATAGTTTTCTTATTTTCAATTTTATTAATCTCTTCTTTCAATTTCAGAATTTCTAATTTGTTATTTAATTGGGGGATTAATTTGTTCTTTTTCTAGTTTTTATAGTTGCATGCCAAATTCATTGATCTTCTCTTTTTCTATTTTATTCATGTAACTATTTAGAGATATAAAATTTCCCTTAAGACTTCCTTTGGTTGCATTTCATAGGTTTTGATTAAGTTGTCTCATTATTGTCATTCTCTTGGATGAACTATTTTTTGTTTCTGTGATTTGTTGTTTGACTCATTCGTTCTTTAGAATTAGATTATTTAATTTTCAATTGGTTTTTATTCTATCTTTCTCTGGTCCTTTATTGAACATATTTTTATTACATTGTAGTCTCTAAAGGGAGCTTTTTTTTTCATTTTTGCCTTTATGCATTTGATTGTGAGGTTTTTATGTCCTAATATATGGAGCTTTTTGTGTAGGAGCCATGTAGTACTGAGGAAAAAGTATATTCCTTTCTGTCCCTATTCAGTTTTCTCCAGAGATCTATCATATATATGTTTTCTAGTATTTTAATACCCTCCCTAGTTTCTTTGATTTATTTTGTGGTTAGATGGTTGGATCAGTTTTCAACTCTACCAACAGTTCATAACTGTACCAATTTTCTCATATATCTTCAAACTTTTATCTCTTTCCTTTTTTGTCATCTTAGCTAATCTCATGGGTGTGAAGTGGTACCTCATGCATTTTAATTTATATTTCTCTAATGAAGAGTGTTTTATATCTAAAATCTGCCTTTTCATATCATTTGATCATGTGTCAATCGAAGAATGACTTGTATTTTTATAAATTTAAATCAGTTCTCAACATATTTGAAAAATAGGTTATTTTTTAGATAAATTTTATATAAAATTGCTTCTTAGCTTTATGAATTCCTTTAATTGTTTTTGCATTAATTTTAATTAATTATTCATTATTAAATAAATTATAAAAATAAATAAAAATTACTTATAAAAACCGATTTTACTTTGAAATAAAAACTACACATTTTGCAAATATTAATATTCTCTATTCCTTTATTCACAAATTCTTCTCTTTTATGAAGATCTGACAAGTAAACTATTCCTTCCTCTATGAATTTGTTTATGCTGTCAGTTTTTGTTTAGGTCATGAGCCCATCTTATCTTGGTATACAGTGTATGATTTTGGTATACCTAATTACTGTCACTTTCTTCAGTTTTCTCAGCAGTTTTTTTTGGGGAAGTCAAATTGTATGTTCTTATCCCAAAATCATGTGGGTTTGTGTTTGCTTTTTTATTGTCCTTGTTTATTGTCCATATTATCCTTCATTACTATGTGTTTGTATTCCCAAATAGTTACCTTTTCTTTTGTTTAGTTGGTAGCAGTTATTGGCAAAGATTCAAGTTTTTCTATTCTGCCAATTATTTTTATTATACATGTCATAAATTCTGCTCTTATAGTACTTATTCTTTAAAAATCATTTGTGAACATCCTGTATTCCTTATTTTCTTCAAATTCCACAGAGGTCATATTTCACCAAATGTTGATTCATTTTTCTCTGATTTGCAATATTTGTTCATAGATTTCTAATGTTTTACTTGATTTGGAAATCATATTTTCTTCTGGTGTTAATATCTACATAACTGTTTTATCTGATTATGATCTGAATTTTCTTCTTCCTGAAAACTGATAATTTTACACATCTTTTATTCCCCCTTTATTCACTTTCTGACTTCCTCCCCTTTCATGGCAGAGTAGATCTCCCATGTTACATGGGGACTAGATCTCAGAGTCTAAGATTCCTCTCATACTTGACAACTTACAGTTCATTATCCTCTATCTCTATTCCAACTGACTTCTGGGAAAGCTGCCCCAGATGTATGATGAACTCTTTGCTTTAAGCTTAATAGTGTGTTATCCAGCCCCTCTCCTTCCCCATGTGTCCCATCTTTTATCTATGTACATTAGTTCTCTTGCCTAGTATCACAGAATGATTTCTCACTTCTGTAGAAACCTGAGCAGTCTCTGAATTTTTTAGTTTGGAGTTCTGTTTTAGAGAGAGAGAAGGGTGGAGGGAGATTGGGGTATAACGTTGAATTCTGTGTTAAGTAAATGAAATTTGTGCAACCCTGCTTCTAGGAGTGTTGTGTGCAGATATTTTGAGTGAAAGTTAAGGTTATTGACCTTATCTGAAGATAGTTAATTTTCTTTTCTTTGGATTTTTGGTGTCCTAAATTGTAGTGAAACCTGAAATTGTTTTGCCTCCAGTGAATAAATCCTACTTTGGAAAGATCTGAGAGATTATAAGAAGCAGATAGAACATCTAGTACTCCATCTTGTTGGTAACATGACCTGCAACTCCCAACTGATCCATTTTTGGTATGGGCTTGGATAAACCTTTCAATACTTTAATTTATCAAACCAATTCCCCGGTAGCATCTTTAACAGTCACTGAAGAAAGCTCTCAGTAAGCTAAATTTTTTTTATGTTTCTTTGGAGCAAGATCCTTTTTTTTAACCAAAAAAAAAAAAAAAATCCACCCAGAATAAAACACTTAAAAGAAGTGAGCAGTATAATCCATGTTTATGATGCAAAATTCTATTCAAATAATAGGAAATTGAGGAAAGCTTACAAAACACATTAATTTGATGCACCTAGTTAGCATCACCTGTTTTATATCTGCTTACTGTCAATAAAAGCACACATGAATGACCATTATCATAATAAAATAAAAATATATCAAAATTATTCCTTATCTCAAAATCATTCATATAATGTTTCAGAGCAAAAGTCAAACTCTAGCCTAGATAATCCATGACACTCCCATGTGAGGTCTAAAATGCATTAAAATATAATTGAAAATATTTAACCAAATCACCCCATTTTTAAAGAAAAATATTCAGTTTTGTGTATATAAATATATGTATGTGTATGTGTTTATATTTATATGTATATCTATATATAATTTGCATTTATATACACATATATAGTAGCATGTACATTTACATACCTCAGTTTACAAAGCCTTTACTAGGAATTTCTACCAGAGAAAAGAGAAAAGAATCTTATAGCACTTAATAATCTGGTAGACAGGTATATGATGGATGCTTTTTCTGAAGAGAGAGTGATAATATATATATATATGTGTGTGTGTGTGTGTGTGTGTGTGTGTATGTATATTCACATATATATATATATATATATATATATATACATATTACAATATAAGATGATGAAGGGATATGAGATTAGTACAATGTATTTCCACCTTAACTTTAAAAGTGTCCATTAGCTGATACATATTTGGAATGGCTGGACAATTGGAAATAAAGTTCAAGACTTTATTTTATAGCTTTCCTCCATCACAGAATCTGGGAGAAAGTACTAATATATACCTGACTTTCTGAAGAAATTAATTAACTCACAAATATCTTTCCGATAACACTATTGTTTAATACTATTCTCAACAAACCAATTTTATGATGAGGACTTACTCTGAACTTTGTCTTCTTATATTCCCCTCTTTTTCTGCAGTCATCTTGTTGTGGCTATTATCTTGCTTTTAACTTCGTGCTACAGTCTTTTGCTAAATCTTTCTCTCAAATTTCTTTTCCCTTTATTCTTTTTCTTTTTGTCCAGGTCTTATCATTACTATTAGCTCAGTTTAATTCCTTGGTTTGTTAGGTTCTTTTTTTCAATCCTCTGGAATATGTATATTCTATGGGGGTAATTGCTTGGATTTTCACACATTTCAGTCATTTTAATGGTATGCCCCCCTTTAAAAATATTGATTATGATCCCAGGAAATGGAGTTGATCTTGGCCCCATTTTTCCAATAGAGAAAGAAATTCTGACTTCATAGTAATTTCTTCTTGACTTTTTGGCCCAGATTCTCATCATCTGTCTTCCAGTGTTAAGTTCTGAGTCATTCATTTGTTCTCTTCCTTGTCTTTCTATTCTTGCTTAGTCTTGCTGCCTGACATTAAATTAACACTATTTCCAGAAGTGCTGACATAATCTCAGAGTTGGTAGATTAGAATGTGAACTATATAAGGGAAGGATATTTATTTTGTCTTTTCTAATATCCCCATTGCTTAGTATAAGAACTGGAAAACAGTAAGTACTTAGAAAATATTAATGCAGTCTTGAATATGTTCATCAAGCTTCTTTAAACTTCTAGCACTGGTAAATCCATTGCTTTTTTAATTCAATTTTATTTATTTTTTATCCTGAATTTTCTCCCACCTCCTTCCCCCTCCATAGGGAGAAAAAATATTACAAATAGGTATAGTAAATCAAAAAGGTATAGTAAAGAAAAAGCTAATTCTTGAATTAGCTATGTCTAAAAAAGGAAAGGGGAACATAAGAAAAAAATATGCTTCAATCTGTATTCTGTATTATGAGACCATCAGCTCTTTATCTAGAGGAAGATAGCATGTTTTATCACATGTGCTTTAGATTTGTTGTTGATTACTATGATGATATGGGTTGCTTAGTCTTTCAAAGTTGACTCTCAATGCAATATTGTTGTTATTGTACAAACTTTCTCCTGATCCTGTTTACTTAACTCTGCACTAGGTGATACATACCTTTCTGAACTTTTCTGAAAACACTCCTTTTGTCATTTCTT
The DNA here is from genome assembly GCF_902635505.1 of Sarcophilus harrisii. Taxonomy (NCBI): domain Eukaryota; kingdom Metazoa; phylum Chordata; class Mammalia; order Dasyuromorphia; family Dasyuridae; genus Sarcophilus; species Sarcophilus harrisii. The sequence continues at coordinate 234,025,261 of NC_045430.1, forward strand.
GCAGCATATTTGTATTTTATTACATTCATAACCTGTTCACTCTTTCCTTGATTGATCAGCACCTCCTAAGTTTCCAATTCTTAGCCACTGTGAAAAGTTGCCATAAATATTTTGTATATATGGATCCTTTTCCTGTTTCTCTGATCTCTCTAGGGTTTAGAACTAGCAATAGTATCACTGGGTCAAAGGCTATACATTTAATAGCTTTAAGGTAATAGTTCCAAATTACTTTCCAGAATGCTTGGACCAATTTACAACTCTACCAACAGTGCATTAAAGTACCTGTTTTCCCACATCACTTTCTAGCATTAGTCATTTTCCTTTTCTCTCATCCTAGTCATTCTGATCAATATGTTTTTCCTTATCCTACTTTTTGCACTTTTCCTTCTCCCCACCCCCACTATCTTCTCTTTAAAGGTTTGTGCTATTTTTCAATAATTGCTCCCTTAATTTGTTTGTAAATCCATCTATTATTATTATTATTATTACCCCTTGGGAAGTTTATTTATGATTTGTTCCATTTCTCTAAAATAGAACTAATTACTCTATTTCCAATTCTGTAGATTTCAAAAATTTGAATTTTTGTAAATATCCATCCATTTGATTTATATTATTAATTTTATTGGCATAGTACTTAGTTTGTCAGTTTGTCGACATGTAATTTCACAAAAAAAATCAACTCAAATTGCTTTTGTTTGCTTCTTTATTGGTTGCAAATTTGCTTTTTTAATAAATTTTTTCCTTCTTATAGAAAATTAGATATAAACTATATTTTTTCCAGTTTTATTAGCCTCTCCTATATTATTTATGATTCCTAATTTGTCATTTAATTGGTGGATTTTTATTTTTCTCCCTTTTTTGTTTGCATGCCCAATTAATTGATCTGTCCTTTTTTCTTTTATGAATAAAAATGTTTAAAGATTTAAATTTTTCTCCTGACTTCATCACATACATTTTATTATGCTGTAATTAATTTTTAATGAGATAATTGATTTTTTTTTTGTAATTTGTTATTTGGCTGAGCTTTTTTTTAAAGTTAAAAATCCTTTACTGAATGCAATGTTATTTCATTATGTCTGTTAAAAGATGCACTTTATTTTTATGCATTTGTTTTTGAGGTTTTATGTCATTTTTTTAAAAATGTCATACACACTTGAGAAATGAGTATGCTACTTTTCCCATTAGTCAATATTCTCCAAAGATATCTCATATATAAACTCTCCTAAAATTCTATGCAGATTCTTCATTCCTTTTTTGTTCATTTATTGTTAGATTATCTAAGTCTGAAAGAGATAAATTTTAGTCCTTTAATATTGTAATTCTTTGTATTATTTCTGGCTGTTATTTAATTTTTTAAAAAGTGAATTTAGATGCCATGCCATGTGGTGAATATCTATTTAGTATTGGCATTAATTAACTATGATACTTTTTAATAAAATGAAGGCTTCCTATTTATTACTTTTAATTTTGCCATACTTTTGTGAGATTATGATTTCTATTTCATGATCTGTTAAAATTGGAAATAAAACCCAATAGAAATTCCTTATTTTAATTCTGAACTTTTTTCCCCTTTTAAGAATGTTTCTTACAAAGAAAGATATTTCTAAGATTCTATTTTCCTTGCTTTCCTCTTCCATTTACAAAAATTTTCATTCATAAATCTCATTATGATAATTAATTGTGTTCCCCTCTCTAATCCTGTCTTCTTAAATTTTTTTCTTCCCCTTTCCCGTCCCTCTTTAATAATTTGCTTTGATTTTGACTAATCTCTCAATTATTTTCTTATCTTCATTATTCCTCCTTCTTCCCCTTAATTTTTTTCTTCTTCTTAATCTATTGGGTGTTTTATATATATATGTATTTTAGTATCGGTTAATTTGTGCATGCTTTTCTCCTTTGACAAATTTGATGAGAGTAAGGTTCAAGTGTTCACTGATTTCCCTTAAATGTATCCTTTTACTGAATAGGCTACTTTTTACACACTCATTTATGGGAAAGTTTTTCATATTCTTCCTTTTTTTCCCCACCTCTCTATTTGTTCCTCTCTTTCATGCTTTTATTTTTTAGGAACTCATCAAAACAAAACAAAATCACTCTAGACTCTCTATAATTAGGTTTCTATATTCACTGAGAAATCTAAATTTATTTTTGGAGAGAATTCATGTATATCTTAATATAAGAATATAAATAATGTAAATAATTTAATCTTGTTCAGTCCTTTGTTTTACGTTAATGATTTTTTAATGCTTTTTCTGGACTCCTGTAGTTGTATATCAGTTTTCCTCTTGTCTTTTCAACAGTAATGCTTGGAGGTTTTTTATTTTATTAAAGGTCTTTTTTCCCCATTTAGGATTATAGTAAATATTGATTTATAACTTGTTCTTGATTAAAGACTTAAATCCTTTCCCTTTGGGAATATCATTTCAGGTATAAATCCCTTGTGAGTATGACTATGGAACATTGGTACATGAATTCTATTTTCACACTGTTTATGGTATTTTTTTCCTTGTCCTGTGAACTGTAGATTTAAGATAAAATATTCCTGGGAGCTTTTATTTTAAGCTTTTCTTTAGGGAGATAATCACTGTATTATTTAGATTTTTATTTTGTCATTTAATGATTTCTTTAATGATATCTAGAATCTTTTGTTTGTAAAGTTCAGGTAATCTAATGATTCTCAAATTATCTCTTCTATATTTGTTTTCCACGCCAGCTTTTTCCTATGAAATACTTGAAAATTTCATGTGTTTTTTTTTCAGTTTTTGTATTTTGTTTTAGTATTTTAGCTAATTCTTATTTTTCAAGCTGTTATTTTCTTCAGTAAGTTATTCTACTTCACCCCCCAAGCTATTGATTCTTTTCATATATTTCCCTTATCTTTCATTTCTTTTCCTCTTTTTCTCTATCTTTCTTGAATATTCTTAAAATAATTTTAATCTCCCTTTTCCTAAACATTTTCTTTAATTTCTCTAGAAATTAGGACGTCTCTACAAGAGAATTCCTGTGGGCTGTATATTGACTTAGTTTTTTTTCCAAATTAAAATACTTTGACTATTTTGGAGAAAAAAAAAATCACATGAAGTTGTAAGCAATGTCAGTTTTTCTGGATATAGTTTCTAGATTCCTGGGTTCAAGTTATTTATTTATTTATTTTCCCCTTGAACAATTCTTTTTTTATTTTTTTTTGTTATACTTTTTTATTTACAAGATATATGCATGGGTAATTTTTCAGCATTGATCCTTGCAAAACCTTACATTCTAACATTTTCCATCCTTCCCCTGACCCTCTCCCTCAGAAGGCAAGTAGACTAATACATGTTAAATATGTTAAAGTATATGTTAAATACAATATATGTACCTATCCATACAGTTATTTTGCTGCACAAAAAGAATCAGACTTTGAAATAATGTACTGTAATGGGCTGAAACTCGACTTGATGCACTGAGATCCCAAGCACGTGAGGCTAAATAGTAATTGGACCATACTTTATTAATATATATGCTTGGAGAAAGAATGGCCCCCGCCCACTCTTTGTGCAAGTCCTGATGTGTTGTATAGGAAATGACAATTTTGGTGGGTGAAGGCAGAGGGGCAGAGAGAGAAGCAGAAAGAGACTGCCGGCTGCTGTCTTGTTGCAGCTGCTCACATTGCTAATCCTCCTTCACATCAAAAAGAATAAAGATTAAAGATTTTCCCTTAACCTGAATTCTTGACTCTGGCTGATTTTAAAATACATGGAACACAGGTGGTCATGCCATCCCTGACTCCTCAGGGAGGTCAGAATGTACAATTAACCTGAGAAGGAAATCAAAAATGCATGTGGGCAAAAATATAGGGAATGGAAATGCTATGTAGGGTGGTTCACACTCATTTCCCAGAGTTTATTCACTGGGTGTAGCTGGTTCTATTCATTATTGAACAAATGGAGCTGATTTGATTCATCTCATTGTTGAAGAGGGCCACATCCATCAGGATTGATCATCATATAGTATTGCTGAAGTATATAATAATATCCTGGTCCTTCTCATTTCACTCAGCATCAGTTCATGCAAGTCTCTCCAGGCTTCTCTGAAATCCTCCTGTTGGTCATTTCTTACAGAACAATAATATTCTATAACATTCATATATCACAATTTATTCAGTCATTCTCCAGTTGATGGGCATCCATTCAATTTCCAGTTTCCAGCCACTATAAAGAGGACTGCCACAAACATTCTTTACATAAAGGTCCCTTTCCTTTCTTTAAGATCTCTTTGGGATATAAGCCCAGTTGTAACACTGCTGGATCAAAAGGTATGCACAGTCTGGTAACTTTTTGAACACAGTTCCAAATTGCTCTCCAGAATGGCTGAATGTATTCACAATTCCACCAACAATCTATCAGTGTACCAGTTTTCCCACATCCCTTCCAACATTTAGCATTATCTTTTCCTGACATCATAGCCAGTCTGATGGGTGTGAAGTGGTATCTCAGAGTTGTTTTAATTTGCATTTCTCTGATTAATAGTTGTCATGAGCCAGAACTTGAAACAAGGTGATAACTCAAGGGAGATTTTAGAATCCTAGTATTAACTCAATGAAATTGATACAATGCTTGTTGGTTCACACCTTAGAGCAAATCCTTACAAAGTGATAAGTCAGTCGCCTAATTTAGCATGGTGCTTAGCAAATTCTTAGCTTACTAATGTATTTAAGTACTCATTAGAGTTCACAAGTATGGGAGATTCACAAAGTTAATTTTGTAACTTTGTAAATTCACACATCCCTTAATCCCTCCCTCAGAGGAGTCAACCTTTAAGAAATTACATATAAGAAGCTGACAGAGTCTCAGTCAGTTAGTCAGTTCGGGACATTGCCAGGAGTGGGGGAGGAGCACTCCGGGAGGAAGCCCACAAGGCCACTCTCAGAGGTGGAGTGAGATTCATTCAGTTCATCTCACATCACCATGGTGGATGGCCTCCTGCACTTCCCCCACTGAGACCAAGGCTGGTCTGAAAGGCTCTCCAGAAAGCTGCCCAGCCCCAGGCAAAGAGACAAGAGATTCATTCCATTTTCAACCTTTGTGCTGGCTGGAAGCTGAAGGACAAACCTTTGGATTTGGAGACATTCAGAGAGAGCTTTTGGAACCAAGCAGAGAGATAGGCCACCAAGAAAATTAACCGGGCTATTTTGGAGGAAGCAATAAAAGATCTGACCTTTTAACACCTGGCTGCATTTGGAGTGATTATTACTCTGAACTGAAACTAAGGCTGCCTCCAGAAAACCTCCCCAAGAAACCTGCTCCCAGAGAACCATCATTTATATTATAAAAAAGAAAAGAACACCACAAATAGTGACTTGGAGCACCATTCATATGACTAGAAAAAGTTTCAATTTCTTCATCTGAAAATTATCTGTTCATATCCTTTGTCTATTTATCAATTGGAGAATGGCTTGAATTCTTATAAATTAGAGTTCAATTCTCTATATATTTTGGAAATGAGGCCTTTATCAGAACCTTTCACTGTAAAGATGTTTTCCCTGTTTATTGTTTCCCTTCTAATCTTGTCTGCATTAGTTTTGTTTGTACAAAAGCTTTTCAATTTGATATAATCAAAATTTTCTATTTTGTGATTAATAATGATCTCTAGTTCTTCTTTGGTCACAAATTATTTCCTCCTCCACAGGTCTAAGAGGTGAGCTATCCTTTCTTCTTTTAATTTATTTATAATCTCATTCTTTATACCTAGATCATTTTGACTTTATCTTGATGTACAGTGTCAAGTGTGGGTCAATGCCTAGTTTCTGCCATACTAATTTCCAATTTTCCTAGCAGTTTCTGTCAAATAATGAATTCTTATCCCCCAAGCTGGGGTCTTTGTGTTTGTCAAATACTAGATTATTAAAACTATTGGCTCTTTTGTCCTTTGAACCTAACCTATTCCACTGATCAACTAGTCTATTTCTTAGCCAATACCAAATGATTTTGTTAACCGTCCATTTATTCCTATACTCTCAAGTGTTTTTAATAGGAATGGATGTTGGATTTTATCAAATGCTTTTTCTGCATCTATGGAGATGATCATATAGTTTTTTGTTAATTTGGTTATTGATATAGTCAATTATGTTAATTGTTTTCCTAATATCGAACCAGCCCTGCATTTCTGATATAAATTCTACTTGGCCATGGTGTATTATCCTGGGGCTAATTTTCTGTAATCATTTTTCTAATATTTTATTTAAGATTTTTGCATCAATATTCATTAGGGAGATTGGTCTATGATATCTGGTTTAGGTATCAGTACCATGTCTCTGTCATAAAAGCAATTTGGTAGGAGTCCTTCGTTCCCTATTTTTTCAAATAGTTTATATAACATTGGAGTTAATTGTTCTTTAAATGTTTGGTAGAATTCGCATGTAAATCCATCTGTTCCTAGGGATTTTTTCTCAGGGAGTTGATTAATAGTTTGTTCTGTTTCTTTTTCTGAAATGGGACTATTTAAGGAATTTACTTCCTCCTCTGTCAATCCAGAAAGCCTATATTTTTGGAGGTAGTCATCCATTTCATTTAGGTTATCAAATTTATTGGCATAAAGTTGGGCAAAGTTATTCCTAATTATTGCTTTAATTTCCTCTTCATTTGGTGGAAAGTTCTCTCTCTTCATTTTTAAGATTAAAAATTTGATTTTCCTCTTTCCTTTTTCTAATCAAATTTACCAAAGGTTTATCTATTTAATGTGTTTTTTTTCATAAAAACAACTCTTAGTTTTATTTATTAATTCAATAGTTTTTTTTTTAATTTTCAATTTTATCAATTTCTCATTTTAATTTTAGAATTTCAAGTTTAGTATTTGATTGGGGGTATTTAATTTGCTCTTTTTGTAGCTTTTTTAAGTTGAAAGCCCAATTAATTGACCTTATCTTCCTCTATTTTATTCAAGTAAGCCTCTAAAGATATAAAATTTTCCCTTATTACCATTTTGGCTGTATCCCACAAATTTTGGTATGTTATCTCCTTGTTGTCATTCTCAGGTAAAATTATTAATTGTATCTATGATTTGCTGTTTCTCTCATTCATTCTTTAGGATGAGATTATTTAGCTTCCAATTACTTTGTGGTCTATTTACCCCTAATTTTTTGTTAAATGCAGTTTTTATGGCATCATGATCTGAAAAGAATGCATTTACTATTTCTGCCTTTATGCATTTAATTTTGAAAATGCAGAAAGACCTGCAGAATGAAAGACCTAATTTTGAGGTCTTTATGTCGAAATATATGGTCAATTTTTGTATAGGTTCCATGAACTGCTGAGAAGAAAGTGTATTCCTTTCTTTCTCCATTCAGTTTTCTCCAAAGATCTATCATATCTAACTTTTTTAAATATTGTATTTACCTCTTTAACTTCTTTCTTATTTGTGTTGTGGTTTGATTTATCTAATTATGAGACTGCAAGGTTTAGATCTCCCACTATTATAGATTTGCTGTCTATTTTTTTTCTTGCAACTCTCTTAATTTCTCCTTTAAGAAGTTAGATGCTATACCACTTGGTGCATATATGTTTAGTGTGGATATTGCTTCATTGTCTATGCTACCCTTTAGGCAAGATGTAGTTTCATTCCTTATCTCTTTTAATAAGATAATTTTTTTGCTTTTCCTTGATCTGAGATAAGGATGGATACCCCTGCTTTTTTGACTTCACCTGAAGCATAATAGATTCTGTTCCAGCCTTTTACTTTAACTCTGTATAAATCACCTGTTTTAAATTTGTTTCCTGTAAACAGCATATTGTAGGATTCTGGCTTTTGATCCAATCTGCTATCTGCCTCTGCTTTATGGGAGAGTTCATTCACATTTACAGTTAAAACTACTAATTCTGTATTTCCTGCCATTTTATTATCCCTAGATTATGCTTTTCTTTTTCTTACTTCCCTTATTCCCATCTCCATTATTAAACACTCTCCATCTTTAGAATTCCCTCCACCCCCTTTGTGTACCTTCCCCTTTCTTATACCTTTCTATTATTACTCTTTTCCTTTTCCCTTTTCCTCTCCCACTTTTTAATGGGATGAGAGAAGTTTCTCTGTAAACCAAATATGTCAATTATTTTCTCTTTGAGTCAAATCTGATGAGACTAAGATTCACACAATATTCTTCCCTCTCCCTAAATTCCCTCAGATATGATAGGTTTCCTTTGCCTATTCATGAGATGTAATTTCCCTCATTTTATCTCCCCTTTTCCCTTTTTCTGATACTATCCCCTTTCTACTTCTACTTCCCTTTTTTTATATTATATCAGTAAAATCAAATTATATATGCACTCTATGTATTAGGTTTCCTTTGCCTATTCATGAGATGTAATTTTCCTCATTTTATCTCCCCTTTTCCCTTTTTCTGATACTATCCCCTTTCTACTTCTACTTCCCTTTTTTATATTATATCAGTAAAATCAAATTATATATGCACTCTTTATGTATGCCCATAGCAGAAATACAGTTCTCAAGAGTTCTTTTTACCTTTTTCTGCTTCTCTTGAGTCCTATAGTTGGAGATCAATTTTTTTTTTTTTTTTTTTTTTTTTTTTTTTTTTTTTTTTTTTTTTTTGTTTAGCTCTGGTTTTTTCCTTAGATACAAATGGAATTCACCTATTTCACTAAATATCCAACTTCTTCCCTGGAAGAAAATGCTCAGCTTAGCTGGATAGTTTATTCTTGGCTGCATTCTAAATTCTTTTGGAATATCAGATTCCAGGCCCTTTGATCTTTTAATGTGGAAGCAGCTGGATCCTGAGTGATCCTTATTGTAGCTCCTTGGTATTTGAATTTTTTTTATGATTGCTTGTAATATTTTTTTCCTTAGTCTGATAGTTCTGAAATTTAGCCACAATATTTCTTGGAGTTTTTATTTTAGAATCTTTTTCAGAAGATGTTTGATGAATTCTTTCAATGCCTATTTTATCTTTTGATTCTACTACATTTGGGAAGTTCTCTTTGATGATTTCCTGTAAAATAGTGTCTAGGCTCTTTTTTTCATCATAATTTTCAAGAAGTCCAATAATACTCAGATTATCTCTCCTAGATCTATTTTCCAGGTCTGCTATTTTTCCAAATATATATTTAACTTTTTTTTATATTTTTTGGTTTTGCTTGATTGCTTCTTGATGTCTCAATGAATCGTTCATTTCTTTTTGTTCAGTTCTGATTTTAATGAGTTATTTTCTTCAATAGCTTTTTTTTTAATTTCCTTTTTTATATGTCCAATTGAGTTTTAAATGAGTTGTTTTGTTCTATGGAATTTTTTTCCCATTTCACTAATTTTTTTTTACTGAGTTATTTTCTTTTTCCAATTCACAAATCCTACTTTCCTGCGAGGTCTTTATCTTTTCCAGTTCACAAATTCTGTTTCCCTGGGACTTCTTTACCTTTTCCAATTCACGTTTCAGGAAATTGTTTTCTTTTTCCACTTTATCAAATTTTTCTTTTAGTGAGTTATATGCCTTTTCCATATGCTCTTACAGAGCTTCTCTTTCCTTTCCCCATTTTTCTTCTAGTTCTCTTTTAAGATTTTTTTATAGTTTCTTCTAGGAGAGCTTTGTGTGATGGGGACCAGGTTACATCCCCCTTTGGGGTTTTGTCTGGAATTGTTTGCTATTAGTCTCCTCAGGTTTGAAAACCTGCTCTCTTTTTGTATAGAAGCTATCAATAATTACAGTTCTCTTGGGTTTTTTACTAATTTTTAAAAAGCCCTTAAGGTCTGCCTTCAGGGCAAGGAGGTTCTTAGCTTCCTCTATAGACAGGGATAGATGGGCACTAGCCACCCTGCCAATGGGATGCAAAGAGTGGCTGAGTTGCGGAACTGTCCTGGTAAGAGTCCTGCAGTGGAAGTGTCTCTACCCTGGGAAGGATGGCACTGCTGTGGAAGTTCCACTGCCCCAGGGAAGGGCCCCTTCCTGTGCAAAAGTGTGGCTGCACCTGGCAGAGCCTTTCCCCCCTCCCAATACCCCACTGTGCATATATGGCTGCCCCAGGCAAAAGCCCCACACTGCAGAATGAAGCTGCTCAGCTGTGCTATAGTAATGCTGAGTCACTTCTAGTGCTGGGTGGGTGTATTTAGGTCCTGTTAAATTCTGGTGTTTAGGGGGGTACACTCTACCTTTGGCCTTTTTGTAACTTCTCTGCTTCTCTACTGCTTTGCAACCAAAGCAGAGCAGCCAACCTGTGGTAGAGTACTCCCTGCAAATTCCGACCTCCCCACGCCCTGTCTACTCAGTGTGCTACCCTCCATGTTCTGCCTCCCTGCCTGTGCTGGCCTACTCCTCCTGATCAGGACAAATTTATGGTCAATCTGGTGATCTTCCAGGTTATTTTTGGCTGGTAATTTGTTGTAATCCCAATATTCGTGGATTTTACCAAACATTATTTCTGAGGCTGAATTTGGTAATCAGTAGTGAGGGTGGAAGGGGACCTTAGAATGACACGTGTCTTCTCTGCCATCTTGGCTCTGCCCCCATATTGACTTAGTTTTAAAATGCAAGGCCAATATGCTTTATTATATATTTTGCTCCTGTTTGACTGTACTTACATTTGAGAGTATTAAACGTCATGGACACATGTTTGACACTTCTGTCTTACTTGACTAATATGGTGCAAAGAATTCATTATAATAAACCCAAACCTAGATCCTTTGACTTAAAATTCCATACTCTTTATTGGCCAACACAATTTATCTCTTCCTTCCTTTTCTGACAGTATTGGTGTTCTGTCTTCTGATGAGAACTATGGGTTCTCTATATGATTCTTTGAATCTTAACACAATGGTACTCCCTCCAGCAGAGCCTTCACCCTTTATGGATGAGTTTCAGATCTATTATAAAGCTCACCAGTCTCTGTGGTTATTTGTCTTATTTTGCTTCCCTGGTTTACATTCATTTACTTTTAAGGTCCTAAAACTTGTTAGAAATTTCTTCTGCCTTATCATAAATTTTCAGCCTTTGGAGGGTCTACCATTTTTTCAAGCAATACTTTGGTATCCTTCATAACAAAGACATTAAAGAGGACTTTCTGATCTCATATATTTATCTTTAATCCAAAGATCAACATAGTTTTGGGTTTGGGTTGGGAAATATGTGCTAATTGACCTAGCAAAAAAAATATCCACATAATAAATTTTCTGTTGGTCAGAATAAAATTCTTTTTGTGCTTTACATTGGCTAGAGTGAAAATGCTCAGTTTATTGGACTTCAAGCTCTTTGAGATGTTTAATTGCTTTTGAACTTATTTAATTCATTATATGTTGATGATTACTACTGTATAATACAGTTTTCAAATTGTAATACTACACAGTCTAATGTCTGCTTCAATTTTTTTTTCCTTGATAATACCTTTTGATCTTGTTGATAATATTTGTTACTATTTTGTCTGACTGTACAAAGTAAATCCATGATAGTTTGAATGGTATCATACTAAACTACAAATTAATGTGATATCAATTTGTAATATCACCATGGGCAAATCATGATAATCAGTGTCTCTTCATTCTTGTATTGATATACACACAACACATATACACAATATACATTACAAATATATTTCCCCACAGAGAGAATTTTTCAGTTTTGTATTTAAATTCTGAATTTAAGTTGGTTGACTTCAATTTATTTTATATATTTTTGTAGCTATTTTGACTCGAATTCATTTTTTTGTCAAAAGGCTTACTTTTGCCAGTGATATTGAGCAAATCTGTTGATAATATTAGGAGTATGGGAGGATTAAGCCTTGCTACTTTGAAGATATAAATTTCTTTGATTAAGTAAAACATTCTATCATCTGCAAAGAGAGAATTTTTGTCTCAGCTTTGTCTATAGTTCTTTAATTTATTTTTATTCTCTTATTGTTATAGCTAGAATTTGCAGAATATCAGTTGAATAAGGTCACACATACCATTTCACATCTCGCATTTCAAGGATCCATTATTTTTTTTAATAGGAGTATTCTTTTTACTTATCTCAGCTCTTAAATATTAATTAGTAAACTGATCATAATAAGTGGTCACTGGCTTTGTATGACTGAAAAATTCATCAATGTGTAATCAAAATGATGTTCCCTTCTAAACTGAGAAAGGCCAAACCTCAGTTGACAAGTGCATTGTTGGGACCAGAGGTAGAACACTTTCATCAGGCTGGGGTCTGCCAAAGCTTAGACAGCAGTGGTGTAGTTTTCAAGGAGCCAATGTTACTGCCAAGTCGTGAGAAGTCATTAAAATACTTTAATAGAGTTCAAATATCTACTGTTATGGTCCAGAACTCTGAACTTGAAACAAAGGATTCTTACAAGGTACTAAGTCAGTGGAATTGATAGAGAAATTGTTGTCTAATTTAGCATGGTTCAGTATGATTGATTTAATCCTATAAGAAGATGTTATGGGCCAGAACTTGAAACAAGGTACTAAGTGGAATTGAGGAAACAATGGTTAAATGTAGTTTAGCACCAATTTAATCCTACAACATATAATAATTTCTTAGTGATATAATGATTGGTTGGTACTCAGTGTATAGCATCTAAACTAGAAGCTCTTAGGGCCAGAAAGGACAAGTGCACTAGAAGCTCTCGGAGCCTCAGCCAGGAGTCAGTCAAAGAGATTCAGAAGCCAGAGAAGGCAGGTGGGTGCTCAAACTCTCGGGAACCAAGACTACAGAAAGCCTCTAAGAAAGCTAACCAGGCCACAGGAAAGTAGAGAAGACTTGGAAAGAGACAATAAAGATTTAGACTTTAATACCTGGCTACATTTGGGGTGATTATGGAACTGAAATGAAGGCTGAAGGCTGCTTCCAGAGACCCCAAGGAAACCCCAACAAGAGAAGATTACATATTAGAGAGAATATTACAATCTACCATTATAAAAAAATTCAGAAATCCAATATATTTGTATTGTCTTAAAGTTTTTTAAAACTCGTTTTAAACTGAATGCTATTCTTTGGGGGGAAAAAAGATCAACACAGATTATCTGCTCAAGATACTTGGATTTAGGCTTTTCATAGAAGATAAAGCTAGATTTCTAACTAACTGTAACAAAGTTGATGATTCAGAGTAGTTAGTCATAAGGACAAAGTTCCATTATTCAAATTCCAGTTCTGTCACTCTTGAGGTAGTGTACTTTGCAAAACTCACTTAAATTTTATTAGTTTTTGTTTCTTCATCTGCAAAATGGGTATGTTGTTGTGAGAATCAAATGATTAGTATACCTAATTGAAATGATCTGGGATATTTTTTTGGTCAGCATGACTGGCATAAAATTGCTTGTGATAGCATAGGGGTCATAAACTTGGGGTTCATGATGCGTGGGTAGATTTCAGATGGTCTATGAAGTTCAATGGGAAAATGATATATCTTTTTTTTCATTAATCTATAATTGAAATTTGGTGCATCTTGCTTATCTTACATCTTACATCCATCTTACAATGGATAGAGTCCTTGTCTTAGAATCAGGAAGACGCCTTTTCCTGAGTTCAAATCTGGTCTGAGACATGTATAAACAACGTGACTCCAGGCAAGTCATCTAATCCTATTTGTCTCAATTTTCTCATCTATAAAACAAGCTGGAAAAAATGGCAACCAACTCCACTATCTTTGCCAAGAAATTCACAAGTAGGGTCAGGAAGGTTTGGGCAGAATTAAGAATAACTCAACAGTAACAACTGAAAAGGCATTTTTGCCAAGTATTTAAAAATTTTATCTTGAGAAGGGGTTCATAGGCTTTTCTTGTTTGCCAAAGTCTGTTCATTACACATAATGAAGAACTCTCAGTAGATTAGTCCCAAAATGTTTGCTGAGGCACATGGAGGCTAATTGACATGATCAGACTCAAAAAAATCATAAATGACTGGGAAAGAATTTGAAGCCATGCATTTTGGGTAATTTTATATCACATTGCCTTTGTTGTATTGAAAGTGCCATATAAATTTCATCTGATTTTGACTACTATATCTCATTTATAGAATGAGATACAGAGGCTCAGGAAAAAGACAGGGAAAAATAGCATAACTAGGAGAAAAATGAAGCTTAGCTGAAATATTAAAGTAATAAAGGGACAGTTCCAGAGGAAAAAGCTTTGTATTACTAGGTTTTATGTGACTTTAAAAAAACATATTCTTGGAGCAGTTAGGTGACTCAGTGGATAGAACACCCACCTTGAAATCAAGAGAATCTGAGTTCAAATCTTGCCTTAGACACTTAATACTTCCTTGCTGTGTGACAATGGGCAACGATATATTCTTTACTTTCATAGATGAATCTTTTGCTTCCAATTTAATAAGAAGACTGGTCATTGTCAGTTTTCTTTTGCACTCAAGCAAATTCCAGACAATACTCTGGATAATTTCCAATATAGTAGGTCAAACAATATTAGGTAACTATTATTTTTAATCATCTAGTCTTAAGTTTTTTTTCTTTGGATTTTTGTGTGAAGGTGGGAGGAAAATACAATTTTTATTGTTTTTCACCTTTTATTATATGAAGAAAATCCGCACAATTAAAAACAATCACTATGATTTATTGTGAAAAATCAAGGTAAATGGGTACATTGCAAACAACTGATAGTTAGGATAAAAGATCAAAATCAGATTGCCCAGGATACTAAATAAAAGTACTTGGTTAGTTGACTGGTATTCCCAAGAGTTTCATGTTCTGCACTCAAAAATTGCCATTTGTTCATTTTTGCCATTTGTGTATGTAGCGTGTACATGTGCGTGTGCATATGTGAAGTAGCATTGAAGTGGTGATGGATTTTTCAAGGAGGAAGAACAATTGGAATCCAAAACAACTGGTTTCCTGAGGGATTTACACAGTATAGAGATATTAGCATATTGGTGCTTTCAAGACATCCTGTGAGGTAAACTCTTATAATCCTTATCTTTTATTAAAAGGGATGGAAGTGTGGAGGAGCCATAGAGAGCTGTTATTGATCTCTGTCTTTTCAACCAAACAGCTCAACTTAGACAATCTGATGGCTTGAACTTCCTTACAACATTGTCACACAAATATCAATAGAAAAAACTTACAAACAACTCCCTATAAAGTTTGTTGTTCCTTTTGAGCTCAAAAATTAAAAAAAAAATCACCATCAAACTGAATTTGAGCAAGGGGGACATCAAATGAAAACAAATTGCATCTCAATTCACTGTGTAGTGTTGTGTCTTATTCTTTGGCTGTAGCTTCTGCCATTCCATGTTCACTTGACCTTAGTGCTAGCAAGTGATTCCTACTTAACCAGCATTGTTCTCTAAAAGAGATGGAATGATTGTTTAAGAAAAGAACAAGTATACAAAGGCACATAAATAGTTTGAAAAGTAGTGACTTCTTCAGAGGAGCAATGATGAGAGGATTATTTTTCTAAACAAATACATCAAAGTGGAGAGACAAGAGTACTTATGATCAGATAGACTCGGTTTGAAATCTCATTTCTAACACTATTTGTCTGAGGGGTCCTTGGCAAGTCATTTAACCTTTCTCCCCTTCAATTTTGACACCTAAAAATGGTTTAGAATAATGGAAGCATTTTAATATGGTGAAATGAGCATTGATTTTACAGCCAAGTGACTGGATTCAAAATCTGTTTCTAATGTTGGCTACCTCAATGGTCTTAGGCAAATTATTTCACATTCCTGGGCTTCTGTTTCCTCAAGTGTAAAATGAGGGACTAGATTCATAAGAACAACAATACTGCACATTTGTAGCACTTAGGATGTGCCAAGAAGTAAATATATTTTAAATGTTATCTCACTTGATCATCACGATGACTTTCTAAGATAGGTACTTTTATTATCCCCATTTTATAGTTGAGGTAACTGAAGCAAATAGAGGTAAAATGTTTTGCACAATTTGTAAGTGGCTGAGATTGGATATGAATTCAATGCTTCTTCCTCCAAACCAAGTTTACTGTTCACTGCCTGATGTTGCATGGGATCTCTTATACAGTGTAGATTTAATGATGGTGTGATTTAACTAGATTGACTTAAGGTATAAATTAAATGATAAAAATGATATTGTATGATGGTATTTGATGATATTTTGCAATCATTCAAGTGCTGTATAAATGTCAGTTGTTTTATTCCTAAATAAAAGTTCTGACAGACATGGCTAAAGGTGTTTAAAAAATTAAAACAAAACCACTTTTATTGTTTAATATGTAGTCAAACTTGACAGTAGTGTTACAGAAATTGCTCCCTTCTCCCCTTCTAAAATCCCAAATTTGTTGACATCAGCTGAAAGTGAAGAACGAAATTAATTGTGAAAATAGCAATCAACAAAGAAAATAAGAGAAATATTTGATCATCACTAGTTTCTAGGCCTCTGAATATGAATTCTGCCTCCTTCCCAATCAATATGCTGGCTTTCTTATATATTTGCTACCAAGAAATGATTCTCAACATATTGTCAGAATAACCAAAATTAAAAATGCAAAGAAAGTCAGGTCCAAAAAGCTGTATGGGGAAAGAATATAATGAATTATTGCAACAATATGGAAATTCCCAGGGGCGAAAAAAGTGGCAAGTCAATATCTTGTAATGGAATACATTCAAACTTAGATTCATGAAATCTTATAGTTAAAAACAATCAGGAGTTTATAGAAAAAAAAATGTGATATCTGCATATATTCTTGTATTTAAGCAGAGGGGTCCTGTATGTCACACCTCTTTTGCAATCAAACATCATTAGTGCAAATTCAGACACAATGGTTTTACATTTGCAGGCTCAGGTAATTCAAGAATAGCAAAATCAACAATTATATCTGTTACTGAAGAATGTAACCCTAGAATGAAACATTTCCATTTCCAGGACAGGGAAAATGGGAATGATGTCCAAAGTACTGGTACAAGTTCAAATTGTTCATTTCGGCAAGTTTTGTTCTAGAAAGTTTTGAAACCCTTCATTCCCCTGAAAGACAAGGTCCTTGAGATGAGACACAGTGCCTTTGGAAACAGTGAAAAACTCGATGGCCGTGTTTCCATCATCCCCTCTCTGGGTTTCTTCATTTTGATAAACTTTTGACTCAGATTTCCTCTCCCATCCTATTCTCTTTTAGAAGCCATGTCTTGAGTTTATTGTTGTATTTGGCCCATAGGTGCTTTGTTGAACATTAGGTAACCCACTGACTTTCTGATCCAGACAAAAGTAGCACTTATACTTAGAAATACAGTAGGAATATATTCTACCCCAGGACAACTGATATGCAATGACAGGAGTGTTGGAGTTTTATTCCTTTGCACTTAATATTCAAATGCCTACAAACAGAATTACCAGAAACAGTTGTAAATTCCTGGCAGTAAAATTTCCCATGATTCCAATTGGCAAACTAGAAAGTCTGTCTTTTTTTCCCCTCCTCTCTTTTGCCTTGAAAATAGTAGTTTTCCAAGGTGCTAGCCAAGTACTCCCCTCAATTTAGACAAGTGAGAGAGAGTGCTCTGTTTTTCCCCCTTAGAAGTCAGTGAAAAAACTTCTCTCTCTTTAACCAGGCCCCTAGTGCACATGTTCCAGTATACACAAAATGACTGTTAGAAGAGATTCCATTATACTCCCTTGATTGATGGGAATGTATTTTAGCAAGGAAGACCTAATTTCACCTTTTGTCATTTTCAGTGCTGTCAAATAAAAGTACCTGAGAAGACTTGATTTTGAGCTAAAAATATATTAAATTGGATTTTCCCCTATCATTCTCTATGTAAAGATTGCTGCACTATATACTATGTGATCCCCACAAAGACATTTCTGAAGAAAGTCAAAGCCTATAAAATGTGAGTCTTTCCCAGAGTTGCACTCCCCAGAGTAGCATCTCTCCCTTCAGGAAAATTCTTTCTGGCTTACACTCTCCTGTGACATGAAATGAAAGAAAAAAAATCTGTCCTTATTAAATAATAAGCAGTGACAGAGAGGGAGTCCATTCTTGGTTAGCTATCAGACTCAAATAAACTTAATTACATAGTTTGATAGACTTGGGGAATCATCTATATGGGGCCCATGCTGGAGGCCAATCCCTCTGGCTACTCTCTTATTTTGTGGAGACATGGATAAGCTGATATCCTCTGGTCCACACAATTTATGCTTCAGCTTCTCCTAAATTTCCCATACTTTAATGTGGTTCCATCTGCCCCTTTGTCCATTGTACTGAAGTTGGGAAGACTAATGGATAGGGCTTTAGGAGCTTTGTTAATTATTATTAAGATACTGTTACTCACTTACATTTCCCTTTCCTCACATAGAAGGAACAATGATATAGGGTTTATAATGGAACTTAATGGACTAGATAGGAGGTAATTTAGCTGAAATATTAATATAGTAATAAATTAATATCTATCATATAATAAAGTGTTAGAATTTGAGTCAGGAACACCTTAGATCTCACTACTAAATTTTCTTTTTGTGTTTATTTGGGACTTTTATGTCCTCATCTGGAGAATGGGAATAATGATAGCACCTACTTCATAGAATTGTGGGGATCAAAAGAGCCATATAAAGCACTTTGCAGACCTCCAAATCCTATAGAAATATAAAATACTATTATAAATATGGGCTGCATAATTCTTTATTGACACTTCACTCATGGAAAGCTATTGTTTTGCATTCCCAACATATTGCACAGTACATGACACATAGTAGGCACTTAACAAATGCTTCTTGATTTATTCATTAGTTATAAGTACAGTCATTAAAAAGAAGACACCATTTTTTTTTAAATCACTGCTCCAAAGGAATGGTGGGGATCACTGAGGTATTTTTATGTAAGCCAAAATTGGCAAAAATGAATAGATATGATTTTAAAGTCAGAAATTCTTAATGCATTACTCCATTGATTTTTAAAGCCATTGTCCATTGAATAATTCTAGATATTTGAGGAAAGGTAAAGGTAAAGTTTCTAAATGAAAATCAGATAATTTCTTTTTCTTTTGTTTTTATTTTTTTTTGGGCAACTGAGGTTGAAAGATAGTAGGATGAAATGTCTCTGTGTAGAGTTATGTAATGCTACAATCACATGTAGGTAGTTATTTGTCCTTTCACATATTGAATTTTTTATTTCAGAAAATTTCCAAAAGTCCATCATGACATATTTAATAGATTTTCTTTCATTCCCATGTTAGTTGATAATCATCATACTTAATGATAGTAAAAATAGAGAGAGTTGTTGAATGGAGTAGGGGAAAAATCAAACCAAACCATGGATAGTACAGTACACAAATGAAATAAGTATCAATAACACAATGGCCTGCTTAAGCATTCTACACACTGACTGAGGGTCAGTGTTCTTGCTTAAATGATCAAGGCAATTGAAAACACTTCTGGAAAAGGTCAATGTCAAATTACAGTAAACTCCATCTATTCTGACTATCTATCTGCAGAATAATTAACCCAGGGCATTTCTTTCATTAAAAAAGAAGAAAAGCTATAAAGGAACATTTTGAGGGAGAGGTCTGCAATGATTTTTTTCCCTTTGTTCTACTGCTGAATAAAGCCAAACTGGAGTCAACAAGGCTAATCCTAATTTCATACAGATTACAAAATCAGAGGCTAAGGACCAAGTGGAACAATTGATGATGGATATTGAGGAAATCTTCAATGGATATAATGTACAATTGCCCATGAGAAAGGATATGTAAAAATAAGGTCTCTATCAAGGAGAGCAAATCTATATGATGAGAAGTGTTTATGTCTTGATTCAGCCATTACATCAGCAACAACAGACTGCCCTATGGCTTTATCTACTTCAATCTCTGATTTAGCAAGGCAAATCAAGCGCTAGAAAAGTACCTTTAAAGGAAGATCTCCATACCTTTTCAAAAAGGTAACAGTAAAAGCCAGAAGGACATTCCTTCTAAAGCTGTAAGTAAAGAAAAGGTCATGTAGGATCCTACCAGTTTGGATGGGAGGATATAGTAATAATAAAGTGACATATAATAGATAAAGTGTTAAAATCTGAGTCACTATTTTGGAAAGGCAGCATTGGCTGCAATGGTACCTTGAACACCAATAACTTGACTCTATAAAATCTACTAATAAAGGGCCTAGGTTAAAAGTACAAACAGAAATTAGGGAGCGAGTACCTGTGAACCTAAAAGTTTTATTCTTTAGCTACTAGTTCTTTTATTGATCTTCAGAGTATAATTCACATTCCTAAAAAACTACCAAAACTGCTTTATTTCTGGAATTTTTAAAGAAACCTAAAGCTAATAAAATTTGAGAAGCCATGAGAGGAACATTGATGGAAAAAAATGAAAAATGTTCTTTCTCAAAAGACCAAGATTCAAATAAACAGCTATCTAAAACTTCTCTGGCAATTGTGAAAAAACATCAGAAATTAAAAGGAAAATGTGTGTGGAGTGACAAAAAGGTCACTGGAATTAAAGGAAGAATTAAATATTTATTCTGTGACCTCAGTTTTCTTGCTCAAACTAAAGTTGTTGTATTTAATCTTTAAAGTTCCTGCCAGTTCCATATCTCATGATGCTACACTAGTTACAATTAAAATTGACATAGAAAATGTGGTTATTCTATCAGTGGAAATAAAGATGAAATGACAGCCAATCTATGACATTGTATTTTTCATTAAAAATATCCAAATTTATGTTGCAAAATAAACAATAAGTTGCTTAGAGTTGGAAAAAAATTGAGCAACATGTTTGACATTTGGTCAAAGAAGATTGCTTATAATTAAAAGTTGCATACAATTTAAAAGCCTGGCAAAGGATTGTGATTAGAAACAAGGTAAGTAATAAACTACTTGCACCAAGCAGACTAGATTTTTAGAATTCTTTTCAGCAACAGCTGAACAAAACATTTAATAAACTGGACATCATTTGGGCACCAAGAAGTAATTACAATCCAATAACTTGCACCATTGAAAAGAAGAACCCAATGAAGGCTTGAAGTCACTTGGTTGCCACTAATTATAATTATAGATAGAATTAAGTTGAAGGAGAACAATGAGAATTATCTTTATAATGAGAATAAAAATATTGTCATCTCCTCATATATGTGCTACACATTGTTATTCACAGGAAATTTTCATATGCCTTATCCAATTTGAGCTTTATAACAACTCTAGCATTATAAGAATAGAATTGGAAGAGAACTTAGAGTCTTCCAATCAACCAACAAGGAAAAGGAAGCCCAGTTAGGTTGTGCAATTTGCCAAAGGTTATATAGGTAGTACGCAGAAGCAGATTTTGACCTTGGGCCCTCTAACTCCAGACTCTTTGCTCTTTTTTTTCCTACATCACAAACTATTGAGGTAGGAAGATTTTTATAGTCTCCACTGTATAGATGAGGAAACTAAGTTTCCAAGAACTAAGTAATGCCTTGGATCACAGATTTAGTCATTGACCAAGTGAGGTTTAGAAAATAAACTCTGTAGTCATTGCTCTTTCCACGACAGAATTGTTTCTTTACCAAAATAAGCTTATCACAGTGTTTAATACGAGACTCTTATAAATGCAAAGTCCAATCAAGTCATTTTTAGAATCATCTCTGAATAACTTGCATCATTTCCATCAAAGACTACTCTTAGATGTGTAAGTAAAACTATGCTTCAGAAAAGTACAAAGAAATGTTTTGAAGCAGATTATTTCGCCAGATACTTTTAATACTCAGATCTCTAAATGCTTAAATATTGTAGGCAAGGAGGCTCTCTATTATTCCTTTTAAGAGAATTCTTAGGGAGTTAGACAAATCTGTTGGGTATTTCCTCCAAAGTTGTTGAGTACATACCTTTTCAACCTGTGTAGGTCCTGTCTTTGTCCTGTCATATATTTTTGCATAATAGTTACCCATCACATGTCATAGATACCATAAAGGCAATTGGACTGTCTAATTGTTTTTCTTGCACCTTACTTGACAGACTCACTTCCTTTTCTGGACATAACATATTTTCATTATCTTTTATGCTCACTGTCTTAGAATTTTCCAATAGTGATATATTGCATTACCTTCCTTTAAGACTATTATTAGATGTCTAAGTAAAACCAGGCTGCAGAGAAAGTATAAAGTAAAGTGTTTTATAGCAAATTATTTCACCAGATAGCACTATTTTCAATACTCAAATCACTAAATACTCACATATTCTAGGCTAGGAGGCTGTCCATTACTCCTTTTTTTAGAGAATTCTTAGGGAGTTAAATCAATCTGTTAGACATTTCCTCCAAAGTTGTTGATCACAATTGGTTAATATCTTTTTATCCTTTGTAGTTCCTATCTGTGTCCTGCCCTATATTTTTGCATAGGGATCAACTCCTCTCATGTTATAGATACGATAGAAGCAATAGGAGAGTCTAATTGTTTACCTTCTACCTTACTTGACAGACTCACTTCCTTTTATGGACGTACTTATTTCCATTATCTTTTATGCTCATTCCCATGGAATTTTCCATTAGAGATATATTGCTGTCTATCAGAACCATTATGAATTCTACTGTTGCTCACTGAATGATCCATAAGATGACTCCTTCAGGAAATGAGAGATTTCATGACTCATAAGTATATAAGGTATATATCATGACCATAAAAATATCAATGTTAAAATAGATGGATTTTTTTTTCAAATTAAAGCTTCAAGTCACTAAAAACACCTCGAAATTTCCCACATGCAATGCAACTAATTATTCTACTTAAAAAAAAAATTGTGAGTCTAGTTCACCATCCAATGGCAATTCCTGTTCATGATATATGCATGGTTGGGATAGAGGTCAAAGTGAACAAGAACAAAAAGAAAAAAGATGGCAAAAAATTGAGAGTGAATAAAGGGCCTAATATCAAGATAGATTATCACCACTTCCTAAAGAAATTTTTTAAAGTCATTTTCCAAAATGAAGAGATCAAAAAAGCTAAGAAACTACATTAGGCAATATCTGATTATCTTATCAAATAGACAAAAAAAGAATTCATTTGTAAAAATACCATAGAGTAATTGTTGCAAGAGAGTTGTTGCATGATACAATAGAGAATACAATGAAACAAATGCAGTATATTTTGAGATGAATTGTCTGCCTAATGAAATTGGTTTGAGCTTAGCTACTTCAGTACTACTTGGTAGATGGTGAAATGTAATTAAAATGACCAGAACTGGACATCAGAATGCCTGAGTTCTATGCCTTCCTCTATGCCATAGCTAAATATGGGAAAATATTTTTTTTTCTTTTCTGGGCCTTCTCTGTTTCAGTTATAACATGAGGGAACTAGATTGGATAATGAAGAAGAAATCTTAGGTTATACAGAATAGTACAGCATTTTATGTCAATATTTCTGTAAAAATAATGCAAGTAAATTAAAGATTTTATGGAATATGGAAGTTAGTCCTGTTTGATTCCTACTCAGAACATCTATAGAACATCTACAAATTTTTACAAGTCTTAAATTGTAATAATTCACTGATTCAAATGAAAAAGGGGCTGAGAAAGTGTTATATAAGTATTTTTCATCTTATCCACATTTATCTTTTTTATCTATTTTAATAATAAAAAAATGTCAGGTTCTCCATATTCCTTAGGAGGAATCTAATTCCAAAGGAATTAGATAATTAACTTATGGCTTTATAGCAATCCAGAAGCAATTGCTCAGCTTTCACTTGAAAAGTCCTGATGTCAATGGTCAAAGTAATATGCCAGGCTCAGTAGCCCTTAGTTTGAGATCCACAGCATCAACTCTTACTATACCCTATGGTAATACAGTATAGTGAAGTAACATTTCAACTTAATTTTCTTTATTGGTGATTTTTTCTTGATGTTCTTTTCTTTTAATCTACTGTAATTTGCATGGCTATTACATATGTAAGTCAAAATACATATCAAGTTATTAATTCATATTATTTAAACAGTTACACTCTCTAGATAGAAAGCCTAACTTTCATTTTATATTCTAAAACACTAGAGAGTTTTCCTTTGGTTGTATAAGGGAATACAAGTACAGAGTAGGGATACAGAATAGAAAGCAAATTGCATGAAAAAGGAAAGATGTCAGGTAAGGTTGACATAAGAAATCTTCAATCTGACCTGAGAGAAATTCTTCCCCATAGCCTCCTTCAAATTCTGATGTGTTTGTAATCTAAGGTTGCCTTGAATATTTCATATTTAGTCAAACTGAGTAATTCAGATTACAGTTGTGAACATTTTTCATAGAATTATCAATTCTCACAATGCATCCAAAGGATGGTATCTTCTATTTCCTCCACTAACATATGGGAAATTATACTTATATACAGGCATAACAGAATTATTTGTCAATTACTGCCATTGGAAGACAAATTTTACTGTAAAAACCAACCAGAGCACAGCATCTCATCCCAGAAGGAGGTTGTCTACATGATAATTAAATATTCTTAGTGTACCAGTTGCACCAGTTAAATGGCAAGTCATTTGGTTATTGCTACATAACTAAATCTACCCACAAGGCATGTGTTGGAACAGTTCATATAAAATGAGAAGGCATATGGCTGTAAGATGGTCATCTTAACCTTCATTTTAACTTGCTTCTCAATTCTTTAAGGAGACTGTTACATAACTTATGGGGGGAAAAAAGGTTAAATGCCATGTTGGATAACTTTAAAAAAAAAAAAAAAAGCAAAATGTGCTATACAAAAAACAGTACTGGTTTACTTCATGAAGACAGTTATTAAAGAGAATCATCATTTATTAGTGGATTGAAGTCACTGAATTCAGACATTAGAGTCTCTATACATTCTAAAATGTTAGTAAGGTACTACTTACTATATATATATATATATATATATATATATATATATATATATATGCATGCTACTTGAGACCTGAACCTGCAAATGTTGAACACCGTACCTTAACAGGAATCACTTTGTACAGAATGTAAAGGGTTCATAAGTCAAGATGGCAATGGAATTATACACATAGGATTTAAATTTCAACTTTAGAAGTTCAGTGTATATTAACCTTTTCCTCCTCAAAGAATGTTTAAAATTCCTTTTCTAGTGGGGATGTTCACAATCTGGATTGTGGTTAGTCCAACCAGGCCAGCATAACTGGTGACCCCATTTAAAGAGTTTTTAATGTCTTCTTAACCTAATTTGGGAAGGAAAGGGTTGGTGTGAGTGGAAGAGTGGCTCATGTAGGCAGGAAAACGTATGGCACTGCAACTGAATGAACCACTTTCCCCATGGGACATAAAAATATTCTAATATTAAGGATTATTTTACAACTCAATGGAATTATGCAATAATGCAATCCATTTTCTTTGTCCAGATGACAAAATGCAGTCTTAACAGTCACAAGAGCCTGCCTTGTGTTAGCTATAAACAAAAATATATTTATATATATATATATTTATATTTATGCAACTACTATGTGCTTTAAACAAAATTACTGTATGAATCAGCAGGGTTCTGAAACATTTTCCTTTTTTTTTTAATTTCTGGGGATATGTGCTGGAAATTGAATGGCTTCTTAGGCAAGAATCAACAATGAAACAGGCCATTAGTACTGACCTGGCAAAAAAAATTAAATTTAAATCCACACATTTGTTTGAAATCCCTCAATAATTTTGCTTCACAAAATGCCTGAGAAACTCTTCCTGTTTCTTTCTCCTCTTAGTCACGAACATCTTTTGCCTTCATTTCATTTCAAAGGTAGACCATGCAGGCAACATTTTTCAAAAAAAGAAATCCAAATTTGACATTCTGAAATAAAAGTTATTGCCAAAGACACCAAGAAGCAAAGCTTCTGTGCCAAAGGTTAACCTAAAACTGGTGCTGCCTTTATAACCTACAACTCCTAAAAAGTGGGAGACACAGTTTAATCTTTTTGAGAAAATGTTTTACACTTTAGAATAATGAACTTGTTTGAACACTTGAAAGTAGACCTTGAAAACCAAAAGTCTATTGCCATTTTTCATTTTTGAAGATTAGAAATTGCTTATTTTACATGTAATTTTGCCTGCATGAATTGGTTTTGTCCTACCATCTTAAAATATTATTGTCTTTTCCTTAAAAAAACAAAACAAAACAAAGCATTGTCAATTTGCAAAAACTATCACCTTTGAGACCCCAGAATATATATGAACCAAAGGGGATAGAACCCTTGTGAACTAAAGCTTTATTTCTTCCCTTGATTCTTATGCAACCCCACACCTAAGCCAACAGCATGATGCCATGTCAGAGTTGTGACCAGTCCGCTGGGGATGTTCTAAGTGAACTGTATGTCATTTCATTAAAGAAAACTACTGCACAGCATAATCTGGTGTTTTTGCAAATTCCTTTCCCCCAGCTTTCTTGGGCAAGGCTGATCCAGAATCATTCCTTGTTTAGGCTACAGCAGCTTAGGGCGCCTTTATTTTTTTCATTGTTTTTTAATTTTTTTTTAAAGATATAGGCAAAGTTAAAGTCTTACACCTGTAAGCCAGTACTGGTGCTCTGTCCTAGAAATTTTAACACTGCTCTGATACAATAAAACCTTCTTTTTCTCCAACAGGTTCAACTTCAGCATATGCAGGATGTCCAGAGCCTCTTCGAAACTTCATAGCTGGCCATCGACTGGGACGCCGCTGAGGAGAAAAAAAAAAGAACAAAACAACAAAATAAATATAAAGAGTAAGTTCAGATAATCTGAATGTCATGAAGGGGAAAAATCTTCAATTAATTTGTTTTAAATTAATTTACAATAACATTTAATCAACTACTATCTCTTTGAGATAAACAATAAGGTATAAGCATTAGAGACCATGAAAATACAACTGGCCTTGGAGTCAGCTTGAAATGGATTCAAGCCCTTCCTTTGTCTTGATATGCAAAATGACTTACAGCCTCTCAAGCTGCAAAATAGTTTGCAAATCTGCATCAGGTAAAGGGAGTTTGATCTCTCAAACTTCCCAACATTAATAAATTACAACTCAGGACAAAACAAAACAGAAAAATAAAACAAACAAACAAAAATCCACCAACATTATTTTTCAGTCTCCCAGACCTTCTCCCCAGTTTCTTTCACTAAATAGATGACAATTCATTGTAATCTCCTTAATATATCATCTGTTCTACTCGCAAACATAGCAATTTATTATAGGTAGAAAAGGGTAAACAAGAATGTTATGTACTGTGAATACAGAATCAAAAGACCTGATTTTGAATATCAGTTTTATTTAGTATGGGATAACTATATCTTTATTCATAACTAAACATGATTTTAACATTTTGATTCTTTAAAATCTTCATTTAAAATTCTCAGGAAAGACAGTTTGATTTTCAAATAGATATATGTACTCATTTGTAAGCTATGTAAGACATAGGGAAATAAAATGGGGGAAAATAGAGTTTGATATGAAATAGGTATATAAAATCAAACTTTTTTAATATTAAATTTTATTTTTAAATAAACCAACATTTGCCTTTTTTTACCTCCTAACATGTCTTAATAGCCATCTCCTATCTTCTCATTAAAAAAACAAAGGAAATTTTGATATATTTTACTTGAGCAGTATGATAAATATGGAAATATGATTAGAAGCAT
Organism: Sarcophilus harrisii; assembly: GCF_902635505.1. Lineage (NCBI taxonomy): Eukaryota > Metazoa > Chordata > Mammalia > Dasyuromorphia > Dasyuridae > Sarcophilus > Sarcophilus harrisii. The sequence goes on from NC_045430.1 coordinate 234,052,742, forward strand.
TGCACATGTTTAAGCTATATCTGATTACTTGCTGTCAAAGGGAAACAGGAAGAAGGAACATCGAGAAAATTTTAGCATACAAGGCTTTGGAAAAGTGAATTGTGAAAACTATCTTTGGATGCATTTGGGGGAAAAGGAGAAATTCATGTGACAAATATATAGAGAATTAAGAGAACATGTTTTGTAAGATGGGGAAAAAAAAGTCTCTTCTCTCAAAAGCCTCATATGCTAATATAGCTCACCTGCATTGATAATTCTGAAAACTCTTATTGTTCAGGCTAAATCTTGAATCAGAAAGGAAAAATGACCTCTTATACTTAGATCAAAATTTCTTTGATAAGCCAGTGTTAAGATGCATCATTTTAATTGTTTCTGCAACTCAAGTAGGTTGTAAAAACTTACTAATACATAAGAAGACTTTTTATACTTAGATTTAAGGTTACAATGTGGTTTTATTTTATTAAAAAAAAACCTTTTTAGCCTAGAAATTGTAGTTATGACAAGGTCTTCCCTGAAATTAGTAAACAATGGGGGCCAGCAAATAGCTATATTATGCATTTCTTAACATTTATCCTCAGAGGATTCTCAAATGATGTTAGCTCTGTGGTTTCCTGACTCAGGGACTTTTTAAAAAATAATTTACCATCTTCAGAGAAGAAAGCTTGTTGAAAGAAAATTCAATATAATTATATATTAAGAGCCTGTTGTTATTTAATCATTTCTGTCATGTCTGATTCTTCAGGACACCATTTTGGGGTTTTCTTGGCAAAGATAATGGACTGATTTGTCATTTCCTTTTTCATCTCATTTAATAGATGAGGAAACTTAGATCACACAACTAGTAAGTGTTGAAGGCTGGATTTGAACTCATGAAGACTGCCTTCCCTTCAGGGGCAGCACTTTATGCACTACAGCACCACTAGCTACCCCATTAAGAGCCTACTATGCATAAAATACGCTGCTTTAGTCCCTGGTGATTAAAAGATAGTTCCAGTGTATCAAATGTTTCTTTTATAAACTGACAAGAGAGCCAGCATAGAAGCATGCAAGCATTCCAGGAGAGAAGCAGTGCCTCATTTTGGGCATCTCTCTTTTATTGGTACATATTTTGGCTTCTTCAGGGGAGGAATGTTGATCTTTAAAATTTCCAGTCTTAACCTCTTTGCCCCACATAATGTGGAAAATGAAGCATGATTTAATCACTGATGATTCTTTCATCTCTAATTGCTAGCTCCTTTATGATAGCATGAATTTCAGATTTATTTATTTATTTATTTGTGAGGTAACTGTCTTTATGCAATTCATAACTTAAATGATCTTTAACACTTTATGATTTTTTAAAGTCTTCTATTACTTAAAATTCTCATGAAAGTTTGATTTTCAAATCAATAGATGCACTCATCTATAAAATGAAGACATTGGGAGATAAAATGGGGGAGAGCTCCTTGCTGATAGTATGCAGTGGGCATTTTATAATTGCAAGTGGGATTGCACTTAACTGGAATTGAATTGGAACATAATATAGAAGTATGTCAAGACAAGGAACTTCATGAGGGGCAGTGGAATTGGAAGTTGTTGTTTGTTCTTCATTTTTAATAGCTTTTTATTTACAAGTTATATGCATGGGTGATTTTACAGCATTGACAATTGCTAAACCATTTGTTCCAATTTTTCCCCTCCTTTCCCCCACCCCCTCCCTTAGATGGCAGGATGACCAGTAGATGTTAAATATCTTAAAGTATAAAGTTTGTCCTTCATTTTTGAAGATGACAGCGAATCAGGGAAGTGATACCATGACATCTGAATGAATTGGATTTAAGTGAGGGAGGGCTATGCAAAATCACCAGCCTCAATTTCTCCCCTGAGCCATCTGGACCCAGTGGCCAGATCTAGATCAGAATGGCTGGAGACAGCTCTGGATGCAATAGATCTTGGCCTTTTTAAGCTAAGGTCTTTACCAAGTGTCTGTTTGACTGAGGCAATTGTGCATTCATTAATTAAGAGTAGGTAAGAAAGGGAATTGGAGGTAGGACTAGCTTTAAGTAGCCACTTTGAAAAATGAACAAAAGATCACAAAATATACTTCCATAATAAAAATGGTATTTTGTCAACTGTATAGGTCAGACATTTCTGTAAGGATCCTGGTAACTAACTTTGACTTTAGTAATGTTAAAACTCAACACTATCCTAAATAATTCTTTTGTCACAGGGAACTCATTTCCCTATGGTAGTTCACTCTGTATTAGGCCCAAAGCCCTTGAGTGATTTGTCTACTTTTCCAAAGTTTGCAAATGTCAGAGAGCCAGGGGATAGAGAATTTGGGTCCGTGCATTTTGGGGTGTAGGGTAGTAGTTTCAAAATTAAATACAAATAGGCCAGGCATTGAACTACATAAAAATACTGGTAGGCCATATATTGACTTAGAAGGCTTCAAGCTACCCAACCTACCCAGTCATCCATCTTAATACTTTAATGTATTAAATCAGATAGAAACTACATTGTCATCTTGTGCAAGCCACACTCAGAAGTGTTATAGTCTCCATGTATCCTGTGGGCCATGTATTTGACACATCTGGAACATAGAAATTTGAAATCTTTCTCCACCATTGAAGCTCAGCACCTTTTCCACTACTTATAGTCTTAGTGAATTGCTAAAATCCCTGACTTGCTCAGGGTTATCTAGACAGACTGTGTCAGAGATGGAATTTTAAACTCTTTTCTTCCTGACTCAAAACAAAGGAGTCGAACTACACTATGCTGTCTATATTCTGTACAATTTTAGGATTTGTGAAAAACAAAAGGGATTTTTGAATTGCTGCTGATTTTTTTTAATAAAATCTGAAAAATGCCAAATAAGTATTTTTCTTTTAAATCTATTTGTCCTATATAGATCACATGTTCTTCCTCTGTTGCTGATTATGAGCCTTGGAAATGATGAGCAAGTATAAATAGCTTTCTTTGCAAAAAAAAAAAATCTGTTTTGCTGTAAGCATCAGGAGAATGTATAAACCAGACATGCATACATTGTTATAAATGACTATATGTAGGCATATATAAACACGTTATATATTTTGTATAGATAGCTACACATATTTATATACACATATTTATAGGTATATATGTGAATATATATATATATATATATATATATATATATACATTATACATTTTATTTTCCTTGTTGTTGTTCTTATTTTTTGTATTGTATCAATTTTTCATATTTAGATTACTGTGTTGTGTCAAGGGGAAAATATGTTAATTATTTGTAACTTGAATCATTTTTCTGTTCCTATTTTGCAGTTGCTTTTTCCTGAACAAAATAGTTTCCTTTTATTCCTTATAAATCAAATTAATGGGGCATTCAGTGCATCTATTAGAATGACTGAATTCCTTGTTTCTCAAAGAAAAGTATGTAGTGGCCATGACCAATTGCACATATCAGTGAAAGGGAGCTTTGACAAGAGGTATTAGAAGAATAAAGAAGACTTCAGCTCACCTTCATCATTTTACTTTTATCATCAGACCTCAAAGAAGCTATTTAGTTTATCTGAACTTCCATTTCCTTAATGGTCAATTGAGCATAATGATATATGCAATGTGCTATTTTCATAGGTGTAAATTACTATATGTGTGAATACCATAGTTATGAGCATAAATCTATCCATATCTATACACAGATATGTACACCCACATTGGATCATATTGCAAAAGTTCTAGTGCATATTTAATGAATTGTTTTTCAGTCATTTTAGTCATGTCTAACTCTCCATGATTCTATTTGGGGTTTTCTTGGCAAAGATACTGAAGTAGTTTGCTTTTTTCTTTTCCAGTTCACTTTATAAATGAGGAACTGAGGCAAGCAGATTAACTAGTCTGTCCAGAATCACACACTCAGTAAGTATTTAAGGCCAGATTTAAATTTAGGAAGGTAAGTCCTACTGATTTCAGGCCAGGCACTCTGCTACCTACTTCCCCTTTAACCTGTTAAAGGACTATTATTTATTGTTACTTTGATCAAAGGAAATAATATATTTAAAACATTTTGAAGTTTATAAAAGGATTATAATAAATTTGGTAGACATAGAACTCTGTGGTATCCAAAACCATTTATATACAGTAAGCTTTTCAATGCAGCCTCCAGAGTGACTTTCCCTATCAGCTCCAGCACCTTAGTCTCTTGATTGATGATTGACAGTTGATGATTGATGATTGAATGATGAGTGACAAAAATGTCTTAGGTCTACATCCTTACAGTAATCTAATCATCACTGTTATCCCTAGAAAGTTTAACCCCCTTGGTAGCCTTCCAGAGAAGAACATCTTTCCTAGGCAGTGGCTCCTTATATAGTTTATTTTCCCAAATTAGAATGCAAGCTTCGAGGGGCAAAAGTAGTTTACTTCTGTATCTGTATTCCAGGGTACAATAAAATGCTTAATATATGCTCATTTGTTCATTTGCAGATAATATAGGGAGTTATTACCTATGTTTTACAGATTAGAAATCTGAGACTCACCAAAAGCAAATGGTTTGCCTATGATCACATGGCTGCTAAATGGCAGGACTTTGATGTAAATTATAATTATTATCATTACCCACTTTGACATAAGTTTTTTTGCTTGTTTTATTATTTACCTTCTAAATTTAGATAGATTGGTGAACATATATGGGATGATTAGAAAGTAAGAATAGTTACCTTCTTCAGTTATTGCCTTGGGACACTGAGAAGGTAAGTGATTTGGTCTGGTCACTCATTAGTATATGTCAAGAGCAAGATTTGAAAGCCATCAGCTTTTTACTTCTGTGGCTGGCTTACTATACCATTCAAGGCTTACTATATCTTAAAGCCTTGTTCCTTACAGAAGCTGAAAGTAATAGAATTAAGAATTTGTAGTGTTAATATTGCAATTTATTAAAATCATTATGTATTTATATCTGATTTCTCCTATTATATTATAAGGTTCTTTATGACAGAGGCGATGTATCATTTTTTTTGTTCCCCATGACAATCTACTATATTTTTATTGTTCATTTTTCATTCTTGAAAAGGACTATGATATCAGGAAAGTGATTCCATGACATGCAAGTGAATTGGATTTTAGTGAGGGAGGGCTATTCAAGATCACCTGCCTTACTTTCCCCTACAGAGCCATCTGGGTCCAGTGACCAGATATAGATCAGGAGGAGTGGAGATGGCTCTGGATGGAATGGAAAACTTGGCCTTTTTAATCTAAGGTCTATATCAGGTCTCAGTTTAACTGTGGCTATACCCAATCAGTGATTAAAGTTAGGTAGTAATGGAGGCAAAGAATCTCCTCTTTTACCTGCCCCCAAAATCTAAATAAATAAATTTGGGAGGGGAAGACCCTCTGGGTTTCTGGCCAAAGCAAAAAATATGGCTATTTACATTCAATCTGAGTCAATCAGGATCTAACAATGACCAAATAAAGTTTGACCAGGAATCTATTAGGGACCAATCACTGAGAATTGGAGTGCTTTTGTTTCAGGCATGGTCCTTAGGACAGAAATCTAAATAGTAAAATCCAAGATATCTTGGGAGGATTCAAAGATTCAAAAGGAAAAAAAAAGGTTTCAAGAGCATCTGTAGATAAGGGAGAAGGGGAAGAAGAGAGAGAGAGAGTTTTCCAACAGACCAGTTTCAGTTTATGGCCCAGCTCTACTCTACACCAATTTATTTAGATTTTTTAAAATTAGGTGAAGGAGGAAATTTTTTGCCTCAATTGCTACATTGCCTTAATTACCTACAATATAGTTACTTGAACATTATCAGTATTACTTCAGAGCTAATTGATTTCTCTTTAGGTATACTTTAATGACATCATCTTTCTTTGGTCTTATGACTTGTTTCAAGTCTTGTACTGATATGGAAAATCATCCATGATCTTCTTAACCAGAACACCAACTTTGACTTACTTTCTGCTAAAGGAATTATAATCTGCTTATTTGTCTAACAAATGTAGGCATCCAGCACCTATTACAGTAATCATCCCACTTTTAAAATGAGGTTTATAAGCCTCTCTGTAAATGAGCCAATTCACTGTTGCATAGTGATGTGGTTAAAATAATAAGGGAAGGATGCCTTGAGTTGTGAATATTCCAGTAAATGTCTAATGTGAGTTAGAGCTGCCTGGAAATGCAATAAACCTGGCTGAATTCCTCATAAGGGGGGGATTCCTATAAAACTGGTACTGTTGAGTACACCAGCACTTCTGAATTAAGGCAAAGGAAAGTTTCTTCTGAAGATAGAAAACAGCTAACTCTTCCAACTGCTCTGACATTTGGAGCAAGAGATTTGTGTATGTGGAAATATTTACTGTCACAATAGCAGGGTGTTTTCTTTAGCATGTAATTACAGAAAAATTAAAAATATAAATTAAAGTGACCTGGGTCTCTTCCAATTCTAAAAAGTGATTTTAATTCAATTGTGGGATGAAGATAATGTCAGCAAAGGTTTATAGATAGCCACAGATCTAAAACTGATTCCCGACTAGAAGGCCAGTTCATTTTTCATCAATTAGATGCACACATAGACACTTATTTTTTGGTTATTACTTTAAAAAAAGGTACCAAATCTAAGTCAAAATAGCCTCTCTCCATCTTCCTCTTAAAGCACATTTAATTATAAAAAATAGGCATTTATAAAATTACTAGTTACTTGATATATTAATTTTGGCCATACACTGTTCTTTGTCGTTGTGACCAAGTTTTGAAAATTGCTAGGAAAAGCAATGATCTGTGAAGAGGGAAGGGAGGAGGCAAAACATCACTGCATTTGTTAGACAAAATAAGTGATGGAGAAGATTGATTACACAAACTCCAAGCAGATGCACTCACCATCATCTCTACAACAGCCTTTAATTGGTTAGTATCAGCCTTTAATCATTTCTTTTTCCAGACACTTCAAAAGTGAACTGCACATTGTGATCTTTTACAAAGATTCGTGTAATTTCTATGAAAGCTAGGGCCATAATGCCATAAATTTCTTCTGTGATAGGAAAGCACTGATGGCCATTACAAGTGTCACTATATAAGCCATCATTCCTATACAAGTACACTTGGAGCTAATATCCCAGGAAATGACTTTTACAAGAGGAGCATCACAAAAGTAGTCAGTGGTTTTTAGTATGGTTGTTAGTTCCGATGCAAAAAGTTGGTTTCATTGTGTGATCAGCTCCATGATATCCTTGGCCTGGTCGCTGGTGCAGGGATTACTCAGATTTCTTACTTTGCCCCCTTTTGACTTTTTAGCTGCCTCTTCTCATTAATGGTCTTTGACAGTGGTCTAGAAGAAAACAGCTGAAGCTCTCTAGTCATTTCTGCATCCTATAAAATTTACTATGAAAATAGTTTTTATGTTGTGTGATTTTTGTTTATGATCGTGTCTATCCCTGTTCCCATTAGCGGAGAGAGAAATATAGCCTGAAGAGAAAGGAATTTGATTTGAAAAAAAAATAGGAGTTTACTTGCTGAGATTTGATACATATCTTTTGTAAAACTCTCTAACTTAGAAGAATCCATACTTGTGCTTATTCAATCATTTAATAATCCTTATGGGACAGAACTAATATTAATGTCCATAGTTTCAGTCTTGGAGGACCCATGATTTCATAAATGTTTGTACCTTTTTTACTAATGTAATGTAGAAAGCCTTGTGGTTTCATGAGCAATATTGGCATCTGATAGCCAATACTGTAAAATAAACCTTTCAAATTCTACCTAAACCTGTTCACAGGTGGCAGAGCTATATTCCACATCTGTAGGTTCGAAACTATTTTGATTCAGTAAGAATAGAATGGTTTGGGGACTATGGCAAAAGACTTGGAATCTAGAAGAGCTGGATTCAAATTCCACCTCAGACATTCAGTAGCTATTCAACTATGGTTTATTCAGATTTCTCCAATGAAAAATGAGGGTGCTCTCACTCTGAATCTATAATTCTATAACCTAATAAGGCTTGTGTTCTAGGAGAGATTTTGTTTGTACATAGTTGTTTGGAAATTGTCTTCCTCCATTAAATTGGAAGCTTTGCAACGGCAATAACAGTTTTTAGTTTTTTTTTTTTTTTGAATGTCTAGCACAGAGTAGGCAATGGATGAGTTGACTGAGTTATTGCTAAGTTACTTTCTATAAACAAATTTTATCCCTTTCCATTTAATTTAATCTCATTCTCTTAACAGTGTTGTGAAATCTACATTTAGATCTGTCACTATCTATATGTTTCTAACCCAAGCTTTCACTTAATTTATTTTTAATCGGTGTTCTAAATATTTTTCTAGTTCTAGTTATTGAGTTCATTTGCTTCTATCGTTTTCATGTACAAGAGAATTTGCTGCAATTTTCATTTTTTAACTTAAAAACCAATCAAAAAGGGCAGTTTTCTGGATCAAAAAGCAATCCAATATTTTATTTTACATTATTGTTATAAACTTACCGTGTGGCTTTGTATCCACTAGATGGTGACTATTTCCTATACTAATAGCTTCATTTTGAAATTTAGAGTTCTTTCCTCTTATTTTATGAGCAAAACAACATCATGGTTACTATAAAACCTTAGTCAATCAGCCATTTAATTTGAATGCAAAGCTGAGTAGAAATACTTTAGTAGCAGATCCAACCTTTCACAGGGAAAGAGGAAAAAGTGGATGTGATTAGTGTGCAGGGAACAATTCAAAACCTAAAGAAGTAATAGGTCATTTCTATTCAAGAAAGAAGGTGGATACAATTCTTCTCCTTTTGATTCCAGAGGGAAGGATGATCAGAAAACAATGCTATTTAATGAATAGAGACATGTAGGGAGAAGAATAGACTAGCTGTTGCTTTCCTTTTAGCTCCTTCAGGTCACGACTGATAAATCTCCCTCCTGAGGCTAATGGAAGGAAACAAGTGCTTTCTGTGTCTTGGATGTGACTCAGCTACTTTCCTATCCAGCTCACATGTTTTAGCATGTAAGAAACTGTGTTGACTCTGGTTGGAGTAGGGGAGGAAGATGTATTTTCTCTCTTAGCCCTCCCTATAGTGGAAAGTATATTAATGGTCAAAGATTCAGATGAAATTAGGAATAGAAAAAATGTTAGATCAGATTTTAAGATAAACTTGTTTAAAATGCAGATCTCTAAATGTCTGTGACGCTTATGAAAGAAATGGATTTTTTAGTACCAAAGGTATGAATGTAGTATACCAAATGCCTTAATAGTAATCTTAGAAAAATGAGCCTTAGGAAGGGAACACTTGCTGGTTAAGGAAATGAATATTTGGCTAAGATTGATAAAAAAGCAAGTTGAGTCCACACATGTTTAGTAATACAATATCATGTGCAAGACACAAAATATGGGTGTCATAAAGAAGGAAAGCATTACAGGTATGAGGAACAGTCAATGAAAAATTTAAAGAAATAAATAATACCGATTTTTTGTATTTTGGTGGGAGTAAGAAGAGCACTAATATCATAAGAAGGGATACATATTTCAAGGTAGAAAGGACCTTGGAGACTTTATAGGTAAAAACTGGACCACTACAAAGTGATCATTGATTTGTCTGAAGTCATGGAGGTAGATGGCTGAGCCAATAATGAATATTCATATTCATTAAACTTCAAATCTCAAATATTTTCTACAGCATCATCACTGAGGTCACGATTGGTCTTGGCCAATTGTACAATTCATTAACTGTGTGACTTGAGGCAAGATTGGTTTTTTGTTGTTGTTGTTGTTGTTTTTTCCCCCATACTTCTCTGGAATCTGTTTCCTTCTCTGTAAAATGAGTGGTGTTAGATTAGATTAAAGGTGTCAAACCCTGCAAAATCCCAGAATGCAGCCCAAACCCAATTAAAACAAAACTGAAAAGTGTTTAGCAAAATTACATATATTTATGTCTGTATATCTAGATGTAGACATCTAGATATATCTCTGTCACCTTTCAGATAAGTGGCAATAGAGTTCTTGAGCAATCTCTCAAATCCCTTACTTCTTGCTTTTGAATCACTGAAGCTTGACAGGCCTCCCAAGGTTGCTTCAAATCTGCAGAAACTCTGATTTCTGGTCAATGTTACTTTGTAATTTTAAAATTATTCCCTTATTAAGATAGAATTGCTTGTGAACTTTCTTGTTTTCTGAAGGCTATATGCTAGTATAGCAAAATATGTCAGTGTCCATCTAGATATATTTGAAGGAGCCAATCCCCAGAAGATAACCAGGTACTAAATTTTCTTTGTGCAATAACTCATATCAGTCATTGTTGGTGGTATGACCTACATGGCAAAGGACAGTGTTCCCATGTGCAAAACTTTGAGGATACAAAACTTGCCTAGTAAATTATTATTCTTTTCTGACAGGTTTTCCACACCTACTTGTACAGAATTATATGAGTGTGATGTGGCCTGTCAAGCTTCAGTGATTCAAAAGCAAGAAGTAAGGGATTTGAGAGATTGCTCAAGAACTCTATTGCCACTTAGCTGATTCTAATGTGAATTTTGATGTGAAAAGATTAAGATCTGCTCTGAGGTAGATGGGATAAGTAGATTTGAACAACATTATCATCACTTCAAAGAGTCAGGAAAAAAAACACATCTATGTACTTAGATGATCCATGCCTCCCATTCTCCAAAATGTTCAAATTTACCTAAAATTATAGTTATGAAATTTAGCAAATTTCCATTTTGAAAGCAACATTGTATAGGAAGTGGATGAGGAGATTTGGTATCAGGAAAACCTGGTGAAATACTTACATATTGTGAAAGGTTTTAACCAAGTCAATTAACTTCTTAGCTTCAGATTCCTCATCTATAAGATTAGGGTAATACAACCTTCTGCCTTACAGATCTCAAATGAGATTAAATGAAATATGTAAAGCATGTTGCTATTATGTTAATATTTTTAATAGTTGTCATATCTACAAATTGGGACAGTTTCTCAAGGCAGGAGAAATCATCAATTCTTATGTTTCATTGTCATTTTTAAAGCATCTTATTAGTAATATATCTATGCAGTGGTCACTACTAGTAAAAACTGAACTATCATCCATGCCCTGAATTCACTCCCTGATCATATCATGTTCAGCGCTATGAAAAATAAATTTTGTCTAGATAAACCTCATATCCTAACTTTTCTCATTACTAACTACATCAAAGCTTTCTAAACTATGAATTGGTACTTTATTTGGAGTCCGGTAACTGAATGTGGGTGTTGCAGAATTGATTTATTATCAGTAAATGTTTGTTTATCAATTTTATGCACCTATATATCCAAAGTTGTGAGTGGAAAAAGTTTAAGAAATCCTTAACTAGATAAACCATATTAAAATTCTATCAGCTGATAGTTATGAGGATCATATCCCAATAACAGTCAAAACTAGTCCTCCAAAAATAGATGTTTTAACAAGCACCAACCAAAAGTTGGTTACCATGTAAATTGGCAACAGGGCCATAGCTCTTCAAATATACCGGGTGTTAAACTATCCAAAATACAAGCTGGCATAAAGCATCTCACTGAGGGTATTAGTAATTAAATGGAGTAAGTCATTTAGTTTTCCCCTTTTTGAATCTCATTGTTATTTCCCCCAAGCCATATAGTCCTTAGTTTTGAACCATCTGAAAACAAACTTCATGTAAGTATTTGGGAAGGAAATAGAACAAAGAACTTAGCAAAATAAAAGGCTTGCTATTTGTAATGCTTCCACTAAATGGGAGAAAAATATTTCTTTTAATTGGGGAAATCATTTTGACAATGCTCATTTTGAAGTTTTTCTATAAAAATATGATTACTTTGGAGATTCAATATATATTGGGGTTGATAGCACATTCACCAAACTGCCTGAGCAAGTTTAGAGACCCCAATAAGACAGTACTGGAAATAGTTCATGTATAAGCTACAAAAAATCTCATTTCAGTCTAATTCCCCATGTTTCTGTTTTTATTTCTACAAAGATGTACTCTAATAATGTAGTTCAAGGGGATGAAGCTGACTCCTAGTTACAGTTCTGATCTATTTCCCTCTCTTAGAGTAATTTATTGCTTGCTACTGGTTCCTCCTTTTGCTTCCCTTTAAAAAATGAAAAAATAATCAGGATTCATTTTCCCCTGAACTTTCTAAAACAATGATATGGCTAAGGTAAAAAAGAGGGATTCCTTTATTTATTTAGATTTTTTTGGGGGAAAGAGCAGGTTCTTTGCCTCTGTTTCTACCTAGTTATATCCCTGAATGGATGGTTGCCTCCGTTAAACTGAGACCTGTTGAACACTGTAGTTTAAAGAGGTCACTATCTCCCATCTCCAGTCATCTTGATTTATATCTTGTCACTGGATCTAGACAGGCTCTGGAGGGGAAATGAGGCAGGTGACCTTTCCCAGACTTCCCTCATTTAAATATAATTTGCTCATGTCATGGCATCCTCTCCCCAAAGTCATGATCCTCTTTGAGAAAGAAGGAAAAACACCAAAGGTAATATCCATATACACATGTTTCTGTACACACCTCTCCCTTATAGTCCCTCAAAGAAGTCAAAATAGCTGAAAAAAAATAAAAGACCAAGCTCTAATCATGTTTATCCCCCCAAACCCAACAGCTGTATTTAGGTATGTGGTTCTCCATCTGGATATCCTTTGTCTCCAGCTGCTAGGAAAACTCAAAAGAGCACAACTGCCCCAGGCTCATTTTTCATGGTCCTAGTTAGCAACAGTCACATTTAGTCCAATTAGGGAGGGGAAATACCTTCATATATATGACAAACTAGCCAAACAAAAATCTATTTTAATGACTCAAAGTGCTGGATGCCACCTCTAGAGCCTAAAATATTAAGATCTTATAAATAAAAAAAGCATCAGAACTCAGTCATGATGATCGGAGAAGTACTATATCATCAAGCATCCTGGGGAAATTCAGGATCCACATTTTTAGAAATTAAGAACTACTCCTTTTCCTTTTATAGTATATAGGCTTCATAGTGTTCTAGAGCTCAAAGGGATTTCTAGTTCAATCCCCTGATTTTTTAGGTAAGGAAACTGAGTCCACTAAAATAACATTTGAACCCAGGTTCTCTGTTTACCGAGAAAGTACTTTTATCAGTGAATTTTTCAATTGAAGAGACAAAAGCTTTTTTTGTTTTGTTTTTCTGTCATGGAAGATATGCTGTATTTTCTTTGCTAAGATGTTCAAGGTTAAATTGAAATTCATTGCAAAGTGATTGAAATAGAAGCTTATTGCCCTATTGACTCAAAAGATATTACTTTTTCTTAAATACCAAGAGATCACCTTGGACAAGTCAGTAAACTTCACTGGGCTTCAATTTCATCGTTTGTAAATGAAGGGGGTAACATCAGAAGGCTTCTGAAGTCCTTTCTAGTTCTATGGCATTAAGCTGACTATATATCATTATTTTACTTTTCATCTAGATGAAAAAAAATAGGAGGTGGCATTTTCCAAAACAGCGCTAATGCTCTGGTCTTTGGCCATGAGTTGCCCCCCTCCTTTGCTGGAATGCTTGTCCTCATCTCTCAGTGCCTTGGATCTGATCCCTTCCTTAATCTTGAAAAATCATGAAAGATTTTTCTCCATTTGTGCTTTCCCCACTGTGTCTTACCATTCTCTTCTTACTTGTTTCTTCCCTTTTGCTTTTTGGCATGAATACAGGTATTCCCCTTATTAATTTTTTATCTTGTGCCTATTTCCAAGAAAGATTTGGAATGTATATGATCTAATGTTAGAGTCTTTGATTGCATTTTCTCAGCATGCATTATCTGTTGAGTCCCTTACTAATTCTCCTCTTCATAGTCAACAGATTGACTTGTACTTTATCTAAAGCAGAAGAGATAGAAGAAAATAAGAGCGAACTAATAGCTTAGTACTTTCATCATCATGACTGAAAAGGTTCTCTTTATTGTTTCATACACTAAAATCTTATACAGGACAGAAGACTCTCTGTCCTGTGTGGGTATATGCACTCATACATGACACGTTTTTCTGCATATTAATGATTTAAGGAAAATAATAATCATAATACTATGGGGAAACTACAATACTTTTAAGAGAGGCAAAAGACACATATATAATCTATCTATCTATGTATGTATAAATAATTGTATTCTTTCAATTCCTTGTTTGTTTCTTTGAGGAAATACAATAATAATTAGTATTTTTTCAATTTTTTGTAATAAACACCCATAACTTATTCAGCAATTCTCTACATTAATGTTCTTGTCCTTTACTGGAAATTTTCCCATTTTCCCACACCCTTTCTAAAATAAATGACCAAACTAGAACAGGACATAGGCTGCTTATTTCTAAAGGGCTATACTTACTATTAGTTTATATTAGAGATTTTATACTAGGGATTATCACCAACATCAAAGGTATAACTATGCACCTCATGATCAAGTGTGGAATGAACCATTTGCATTCCAAAATTTTGCATTTTTCAAGGGCAATTTTAAGTGAGAGAATAATTACTAATGCTAATTATGTGACTAGTCAAAAGCATTAGACTCTAGTGGAATTACATGACTATTTCAAAGCCAAAGGCTCCTGGACAATCTTCATCCTTGGGGGTTGTGAGTGAGAAAGTAGAGGACAATTGCTTTCATCACAGTTGGGATTAACTTGGGGCCAAGACTTATTAAATCATGATTTACAGTAAATGGGATCTTTAGTTTTCTTTCTGAAATATCAATTCTAACAATTAGCACAAAAGCTTTTATTCTGATAAAAGAAAAAAAAAGGAGTTAAGTGGGGTTTTGGTCCTAATTTGTCTTAGCAGTTCAACATACCATCCTTGATATGGACTCTTCTAATAATTTTACAAAGCTAAACCAACTATTAACCATTGCAATTGGTTAATGTGAGAGATTTCAATTATTTTATTAGGTTAGGAAGCTGTCAGTATGATATCAGAAAGTGCTGGACCATAAAAAGGGTTATAGTACTGACAGCAATGAGACATCTGGCTAATCTCTGACTCTGCTATATGTTAGCTTTTTATAGAATGCATAAATGACCTTGGTAAACATATAAGTTTTCTACTTCCACCCATGAAAAAAAAAAGCACATTAACAAAATTAATAACAGCTTGCCAAACAAATTTCTCAATTATCATCACATTTTCTAAGAACACTACTTATGGAAATACCTAACTAGAATGTTTATGATATTTGGGAACATGTTTCTTCTGGTCCTTATGAAGTTTTTTTTTTTTTTACCACAATGCACACAATTGGCAGAACAAAGTAATTTTCTAATGGCTAGCATATTATTATATTTTAAAGTTATGATTTGTATAACACAAACCCCAAACCCCTATTTCTAATAGAACAAAATGTCAAAAGACCACGATAGGCTTTTTTAGTTCAACTTCCTAAGAAGAAATTTTGAACATATGACAATATCATATAATTATAAAGACTTTTAGATAAAGTTGTTGCTTATTTTGTAAATTAGTTAATTGTATTTATTCATTGTTATATCCAGTGCTAAGCACTTAAACATGCTTGATGATAGACTTTCATACCATACTTTCTAATCTATGTGGGAGAATCATCACTCGAATGGTTATGGGATGATGAATTTTTCAGCCAAATTAACTTAAAGTCATAGAATGGTTGTAGAAATTTTCCCATAGGAAAGTCTCCATATGAAAGAAAATATCAATTCTTGAAAATATGGAAGAATGATATGTTCCAAATGAATAATATAGGCAATAAAACATTGAAGAAGTCTTTCCTGACAATCTTCATATGTATGTATTTTTATTTTACCTACCATCTGTCTAATCTATACATATAGATAAATTAAAAATGTCATAAATACTACAGATGCAGTTAATATATAACCTTATTTACATGTTATTTTGATATACACACATTATATATATATATATATATGTATATGTATGCATTTTCTTCAGATCATATTCTTTAAAGATAGGGATCATATTTTATGCCTTATTATTCTCCCCTTTTTACCCTCCTTACACAGCTTCTAATAAATTGGTTTGCCCATAGAAGGCAGAGATAGGAATTGATATCTTCTATATCCCTTATGTTGAGGTTTTTTTTTTTTTTTACTCATTTCAACTTTAGAGATGGAGAACAGATGGTTACTGTGTATTGTAGAACAGGAAAGACAAATATGGTCTCAATTTTCCTTAGGCCTATGAAGGAAGGGGTAGTTTGAAGATTAAAGGCAATTTATCACCCATTTCCTATGAATTCTGACTACTCTGAGATGTAAAATGTTTACTCAGTAAAATCAAGACAGATGGTAAGATCAGCCACTGGGGTTAAGTCAAAGAACTAACATTATATCCATGGCCCTCTACTCACCTCAATGAAGAATATGCTGGCTGCTGATGTTGGATGGTTATACATGTAGACTGTCACAAGGATGGCTGTTGCTATGATGAGGACAAGGATGAGGATCCCTACAATTAGACCAGCATGAAGAGCTCCATCTTTTTTCTCTGCTGCACTGTCATCAGTAGAGGCTACAAGAACAGCAGACTTATTAGTAGAATGTTCCTAAATTTGTGTTTCATTTGGGGAATTTAAAACTTTTTGTGAACAGTAATATATTTCATTCTGTTTTTCTAAATATCATTTCCCATAACATATTTTCAGCGATACTGACTCTAGAATGAGATCAGATCTTCTTTGTTCATGCAACTGAACATTTTTACTGTTAAAGAGGTTTCTTGGTGTTTTATTATTTTTAGTTCACTAAAATTAATTTATTGCAAATGTAATTTGGATCTTAAATATTCTTGAGTATATAATGAATCTACCTTTAATTTCTTCAAGGAACTACTAGAATTGTGTTATGAACAAATTACTGAATAAATATATTTCAAAAACCTGGCTGATATTTTTTAAAAATTAAACTATGGCATAAATCTTTCTAGGACATGTATGTAAAAGCTAATCTACTATTTTTCCAAATTCTCATCTAATTCAATTGGTTGAAATTATTTTTTAAAAGTGTAACAGTTGGATGCCAAATGACCCACAAATAGTTTCATCAGAGTTCAAAGATTATGTTTAGCCAAGTGGAAATATTCCATTGTGCTGTTATTGACATGTTTTACTAACACACTTTCAGAGAGTGCAACATTAAATTATCTAATAATTTTAACCCAAAAATCAATCAGAAGAAAATTATAAATACATTATAAATTATAAATAAAGAAGAAAATTTAAATTCATAAAATACTAAAGTGTGAAGAGGTAGCAATGGAGTGATCATTGCACCGCTTCATGGAGAGTTAATATTTTGCTTTTTGTATACTTATTAAAAATCCACAGAGGGTTGAGAGCTTCCAAGTTCAAACCAAACTCACCTATTTTTGCTTATGGTAGAAGAAGAAAGGAAAGAGAGATATTTGAGAGACTCTAGAGCAAAATAATCAGGCAACTGCACATTAGCATATGACCCATCAAGTACAAAAGATGTCCTTCAGGAGGTGTTGGAGGATTTTAAATTATTACCAGGTACTTAAAAGTTAGTTTTAATCTTCTCAAAATATTTCTTCTATAAAAAATTAAATAATCTATAATATTATGTAATCATCTACTTCATGCTATTCTTTAAATCAAAACTCTGCAATTGCCTACAGAATTGAAAGTTAACTTTACACATCAATATTGCCAACATCTCCAATCTGATTTCACTCACTTTTTTTCACTCTTTCCTAAATGGTACCTGCTGGTTCAGTTAGGTTGTGTTCTTAATTCTCCTTGAAGCATATCACACTCAATTCTTTAATCTATCATATTAGACCCTGGAATGTTGGGCCCTTCTTTGGGCATTCAAATCCTATTGAACATTTTAATTGGATTTCCTGTCCCATATTCTTTAGGAATTGTTATAATATAATATCATTGTGTCCTTCTCAACATCTGGAATTACTGGTCTTCCTTACTCTACATACCATAGTTTTACTCATCCAAAATTTAACAGTGATCAGGTTTATACAAACAAGAAACATTTTTAATTTATTATAGTGGAAAGAGAAATGGACTTGGTGCGAACAGATCTCAAAAGACAATGCAAATTATTAATGATAACTCAAAAATGCTTAACTTCACTAATAAAGAGATGTGAATTAAAACCATTTTTACAAACACCAAATTGGTTAAAAAAAAATCTAGTACTATGAAACGCATTGGTGCGGTTGGGGAGAAACATATGGACTAATTCACTGCTGATAAAATTGCAAACTTATAGTTGGAGATCAATATGCCAGAACACTTAAAAAGTTACTAAAATAATCGTACCTTTTTACCTGTTAGTTGAATTTCACTGGGCATAGTATTACTTGAAAATGTTCTTGTGAAGAATTAGGTAGCCATTCAAAGATTGGGTCTTTGGGCCCAGGATCACAAGAAATTGAAAAAAAAAAAAAAACCCAAAGCTCTCAACTGTTTAAATAAATTTTAGTGTACTAACAGAATACTATGATGCTATTTAAATCTGAGAAATATAAATAAATCTGAGAAGAGACTTCTAAAATCATGCAAAGCATAAATTGTGTCCAATTATGACTATATAAAATTGAATGGACAAAGAATCATCAGAGATTTAGAGGGAATAAAAAAGTTGCATTTTACACTTTGAAACTTTTGTAAAAGTAAATCAATTTAATTATATTCAATATCATATTTTAAATGAGCCATTCAGCAATAATTAAAAGATGACTTGGAAACCAACATTTAATAGCGCTGTAATCATGTATAAGTCACAGAATCTCTATAACTGTTTCTTATCTGCAAAATGGGCATAATATGTGATCTATTAAAATGTGAAAATGAATATTATTTTTGTCATGAACATGTAAAAATAGTCAGTTGTTTTATTATTTAGAAGCCCAATCATTAGTTGGATGAATATAGTATTAAAAGTAGAAGAAAGAGAATGATCAACACTAATTTTCTAATTTCATCATACTTTATCATACTGATAGATGAAAAAGTACATTTCTAATAGAAATCAAGGTGAGTCTCTGTTGCTAAAGAGAACAGAGATTTTTATCCTTATCTCTATGTACAGTGATCTCTTCCTGTTCAAGGGCATGGTAATTAGCTAAACTAATGTTATCAGACAGTGATTGCTAGTGGGGGGAAATGTAGGATAAAAGAAAAAAAATTTTCATTTTAAATATGAATCTTATGGTAGTATAAAGTTAGTAAATATTAACTTCAAAATGCTAAATTTCTATGCATTATCATGTATTTTCTGGTAAAATGAATTATATCCTGATGTGAATTGAGTTAGGAAAATAGAGTACTGGGATTTCTGGTAGCATATTTTTACTTTTCTTCTCATTTGTAATTTGTTTTGGATATAGTCATTACTATTACAGACACTGAGCAACAATGCTACTATTTTAAAGGTCATGATGAAACAAATTTACATACGCAAAACTTATGTTACTTTCTTTTTTGTAAAATAGAACTCTTTTCTATAGGAAGAGCCCAATGGGAAATTATACACATAAATATGTATGTGTATACATATATATATATACATATGTATATATATATACACATATGTATATACACATGCATATATGTATACACACACAGAGTTAGGTCCCTGAAGTTTTACAACAAAAATAGTTATGGTTAGAGGGGCTATGGGAAGATGGCACACTAAGCATTCTTGATAAAGCAGTATCAATTGGTCTAAATATTCTGGAAAGCAATTAGGAATAATAAAAGAAAGTTATATTTTTTGAAATATTTAGCAAAGCCCTTTTTAATTAGCAAAAAAAAAAAAACAAACAAAATTAGAAACACTTGAGTAGTTCTTCAAATCTTCCACACTTGGGATTTCTTGTGAGCACTCACAAGGTGGTTAGCAAAAGTGATACAAGGACACTTTCAAACTATGTTTTAAGAATTGTAGAATTTTTTATATGGGAGACACAGGACCACCCAGCATGGCGGGCTCTCATCAGAGAAGATGTTGTGCTCTAAGAGCAGAAATTAATATAAAAACACAAAATAAGAGAAGCTACCCCAAATGTTCATATGGACTATTTGTATCCAACCTATGGCAGAGTATTCAAGCTCATGTTGGTCTGATCAGCTATAATCAGCCACACTGTAATTACTGTCATTTTGGGTCTTTGTCATACTCTTACACATACATGAATTCTGTAGGTCAAAGTGGAGAGTATCCTATGTGCCTTAAAATAATGTTATAAACTGAATTAAGGAAAACTCAATGGCTTCAAAAATATAAATGTGACTGAACAACCACTACACAACCAAGTTGAATTTTTAAAATTATAAACAAGATGTTTGGCCCCAAAGAAGAGATATAGGAACACAGTTCTTCCTGCTCCTTTACAGAGGCTGGCATTGTCATATAAGGAACAGTACATGTTAAATAAGACTTTATTTTGCTTTGATTGATCTTAAGGAATTTTTGTTTTATATTCCTCTTTTTTTGGATTAAATTCTCTTAGAAGGGACAGCTCCCTGGGAATGGGTAAAGGAAGTAATTGGGGAAAATGTAAGATATATAAAATCTATTAAAGTCTATCAAAATAAATCATAAACACTTCAAATAGTATATTAAAATATAAAATCATTTCCTGCCTAATTTTTAGAAGTGTAACAAATGTAAATAACTATAAATTTCTACAGTAGAAATTTAGTTTGTTGACCCTGAGGCAAGAGGAGTCATAATAAATTAATTTAATTCAGTTTTCAGAAGCAACAAATAAATTTGCCAACATTGGCAATAACTTTTACTGACGCTACAGGAATTTAGATGGTTTAGTTTAGAGGGTTGAAAGAGACCTCTGAACAGCTTTCAGGTTGAAAATCATGATTACACTCAATATATCATGATAACAGTTTTGAGAAAGTTCAAAATAACTAGGGAGTTGTGTCATGACCAATCACTTCTTTTTGGAGAATCTTTAGATGTTCACTTTTTTTCTAATTGCTTTAGCAACTACTCAAACCAAATTATTATTTTTTATTCTTTATTCCTAATCTTTCCCATACTCCATCAAGGTAGGAGAGTCTACATGTCCAGCTTTTTGCTTCTCATTAATGATTGATAAGAAATTTCTAGTCATATGAAAAGATGCTCCAAGTCATTATTAATCAGAGAAATGCAAATTAAGACAACTCTAAGATACCACTACACACCTGTCAGATTGGCTAAGATGACAGGAAAAAATAATGATGATTGTTGGAGGGGATGTGGGAAAACTGGGACATTGATGCATTGTTGGTGGAGTTGTGAACGAATCCAACCATTTTGGAGAGTAGTTTGGAACTATGCTCAAAAAGTTATCAAACTGTGTGTACCCTTTGATCCCGCAGTGTTACTACTGGGCTTATATCCCAAAGAGATTATAAAGAAGGGAAAGGGACCTGTATGTGCATGAATGTTTGTGGCAGCTCTTTTTGTAGTGGCTAGAAACTGGAAACTGAATGGATGTCCATCAGTTGGAGAATGGCTGAATAAATTGTGGTATATGAATATTATGGAATATTACTGTTCTGTAAGAAATGACCAACAGGATGATTTCAGAAAGGCCTGGAGAGACTTACACGAACTGATGCTGAGTGAAATGAGCAGGACCAGGAGATCATTATATACTTCAACAACAATACTATATGATGACCAGTTCTGATGGACCTGGCCATCCTCAGCAACGAGATCAACCAAATCATTTCCAGTGGAGCAGTAATGACTGAACCAGCTACGCCCGGAGAAAGAACTCTGGGAGATGACTAAAAACCATTACATTGAATTCCCAATCCCTATATTTATGCCCACCTGCATTTTTTATTTCCTTCACAAGCTAATTGTACAATATTTCAGAGTCTGATTCTTTTTGTACAGCAAAATAACGTTTTGGTCATGTATACTTATTGTGTATCTAATTTATATTTTAATGTATTTAACATCTACTAGTCATCCTGCCATCTAGGGGAGGGGGTGGGGGGTAAGACGTGAAAAATTGGAACAAGAGGTTTGGCAAGTGTTAATGCTGTAAAGTTACCCATGCATATAACCTGTAAATAAAAGGCTATTAAATAAAAAAAAAGATTGATAGGAAATAAAATATAGGCAACTTTACATTCAGGAATAAAAGGAGCTTTCCTTATTAAAACACACATATATGTGCACACATCTATACTTCATATATGACAAATATCTCCTTTGCCTCTACAATTTTCAGAACATTTAAAAATATACAAAGCATCAAGGATGATCATTGGTATATTACAGTGACCTATGCATGTTCTTTGATTTTTTTTAACTATTGTGAAACATAAAGTGATACTTAAATGCAGAGAAGGCATCAAGGGCCATCAAATCAATGATATATGTATATGTATGTATATATATATATATATATATATATATATACACACACACACACACACACACACACACACATATATATATATATATATATATATATATTAATAAATCTTCCTTGGCACCACACTACCAGAGATTGACTAGATGGGAAAGTCTGACAAAGAGAGGAATCATTCAGGATCTTATGGATATAGTTCATTGACTACTTTTATAACAATACATGTCCACAAAGAAACCAAAGAATTGTTTGCATTCTGTTTTTTTTTTCCTGGAAAATCATTTTGTTTTAAAGCCATCTAGCTTTTTCTTTAATCACATTTAGCTACTTTTATCACATAACGAGATTTTTAGGTTTCTATGTATTTTGTATTGATAGCTAAAATTTAGAGTCAGCATCCAGCACTATAATGTGCTAAAATGTTTTAAAGGCACTAGAAAAATCTGTTCTTTATTTAGTTTAATTCTGCTATGTCACAGAGATGAGCTAAGGCTGCCATTAAATAACTGCTATAATTAAATACAAGGAAAGAAACATAGCTATCATAAAAGAAGTAGTCTTCACCTGAAACCTAAATTTCCCATTAGCCTAACTCTGTCCAGGGACAGAAAACTGAGGATCTGTAAAGATGAAGGACAATATAAAAACTGGCAGAAATTGTTCCAAATTTATAAATCTTGGAGAGTCAATGCTGAAATGTTTTCTTCCAATAAAGAAATAAGCATGTACTTAGGGAAGATTAAAGATTAGTTTTCCAACTTATGACTATAAAAATGTAAGGAAAAAAGATCCCTTTGGAATCTTATCTGAAACATTTATGGATTTTGAGCCAAGTACATGGTTTTATGAAGACTGACAGAATGTCAACTTAGTTTCCTGTGCAAATTTTCCCATGTGCATCAATAGATTTCATTCTTTAGCACCTCTTTTCAATTAGTAAGAGTCCTAACCTTCCGTGTTTCCTCAATTAAACCTCTACTGAATGACCATTTTAAAAATCACTCTTTCCATTCATTCTTTTGGAGAATGATTATATTACTCTTTTTTTCCATCTCTTCAAGTATATTAATGACATTCTCATAGGATACCTACAAATTTTTACGGAAAACAGTCATGTCATCTATAAATATATACCACAGTGTAAATACATTAATGGTTCATACTGTAATATTATCGTAGAAGATATTGGGATAAATGCAGGGAACAGACATCGACAATGGCAGGCAAAACCATGCTAAGTTCATTAAGCATGGCAGAAGTGTCTCTGTCATGGACTTGCCTGTCAATATAGCTCCATGGTTACAGGCTGTGCTCTTAAAGGGGAAAATTGATGTTTAAAGACTATAGAAAATATTCTTGCCAAAGAAAACTTTGTATATGACAATGCTTTTTTAAAAATTATAATCCTTTCATTTCCTAAAACAGAGGAGAAATAAAACTTGTCAAATAATGAAGAGAAGCTTAATTCTATAATAACCAGAATGTTTACAAAAGAATCATCACCTCATCTGCTTCTAATCATGCTCTGTGATTTAGCAGCATAGCATAACATGATATAATATAATATATATGATATGATATGATATAACAATATAATATAGTATAGTAATATTTATGTGTGTATATATATATATATTCCAGATAGCATCCTGCAGTGTTGTAGGGTTCCACAAGGTAAAAAGCAATAAAATCCTCAAATCTATGTAATAGCACATTCTCTTTTCCTCTCATCTTATGCCCCACTGGCAATTGTCTATGATTTTGAACATATAATTTCTGTACATTTTTCAGGATATGAGTTGTAAGTATATATTTTTAAAAATCTTCCTTTCAGGGATAGTTATTTATTTGTTGCTTGATTTTTTTTTAAGATCAAAGACTGAGACCTTTTCCAGCTATCTGGAAATCCCCCATCACTTAATAAATAAGGATACATACAGTGAGAAGAGAGAGGATTCAAAAGTTCCATAGATAGTAATTGGCAGAATTAGGACTCAAAGCCAGATCTTTCATGGCAGATCTAGTAAAATGTTCTCTCTACTGTATCATGCTAGTCACATTTCATATACTACTCAAGTAATAAATAATATTCCCCTAAAACATTACCTATTTTTCAATCTAAAAATAAATTAAATTAATATATTCTCTATAGATGAGGTATTTTTCCTTTAGTCAGTGTCAAACTAAGGCATACTAACTAATATAAAGATCTGAAGGACAGGGATGCTAATACACTGATGATCTAACTTTGAATGAAACCAATTGTTCTACATACCAGTTGGAGGTATGATTTAAATAAAATAGCTCCAATGTTTACAGCATTTGACCCATAGATCCCACTCCTAAACATATACTCTGAGAACAACAAGGATAGAAAAAATGATCCAATGTGAACCACAACATTTAGAATAGCACCATAGATGGCATGAATTAGAGATAACACATATACACATATTATATATACCCACAGATGTAGGTGTATACATGCATATATGTATATAATATATGTCAGCACTTTTTTATCATCAAAGAACTCAACAAAATAGGCATTTGAATATAATGGAAAACTTTTATCTATTTCATAAGGAGGAAAAAGGAACTAAGGAAACATTAAATAACTTGTACAAAAAAAGGTGCCAAATAAAGAAATCAGAAATGAGGAAATGATACACAAAATAGTTATAATAAAGAAAGTGAAATAAATAAAGAAATAGCAGCAACAGCAAAAGGGTGTGTTGTTAAATGCTGTATGATTATAATGACCAAATGTGGTCCTAAAGAAAAAAAAAAAAAAAAAGAGAGAAAATCCATCACTTTCTCTTTCACTGGAGAGAGAGGGGTCTGTAAATGTGGAATATTGGATATACTGTCAGACTCAATAAATGAGAGCATTAGTCTTGTGGAAATGGGGTTTAAGAAAAAACAACAACAATAATTTTATTACAAGGTAATATTAATTACAGGAAAATGGAGGGTAATATTTGTAAACAAAGGTAATATATAAAGATATCAATATATTTTTCTGGTTATAAAAAGTTTTTAAAAGCATAAAAATAGTTAAACTTTTTTTTTAGAAAATAACATTCATTCACATGACTATATTCAAGGGAAGAAGGAAAGATTTCTATTTCAAGCACTACAGGGAATAAATAATGGAAGTATTCTCCTCTGGTTCCACTGTTTATTCTATCATGGAGCATAAGGAGGAAAAAGTAAAAGACCATCAAGGTTTCTTAATTGTCTAGACTTGCTGGGAAAGGAGATAGCTTATATTTATTTCCAAAAACATGAATAAGCACAGATAGAATGGACAGGTCTCTATATAGTACAATTTGAGGAACTTCAAAAGAAATATGATTACCAAATTAGCTTTCCCTTCTTACTTCCATGCTATCCAAAGTACCTAATGTTCCCACAGTTGGAAATAATATTTTAGATAATGGATTAAAGATTCTTGTTCATGTATGTTCCTCATGTTATGAGGAAATGATAGTAATTACTACACTATTAGAAAAAATTTATCCGTCAGTAATAATCTTTTAATATGAATTAATGTTATCGAAGTGATTACTTTTTAACAAAGAATTGATTTCCTTTTATCAATAAAGACAACAAAGTGAAATTTCAATATTTATGCAAACTAAAAAAAATATAGATGGGTACCATCAATCAACAAATATTTTTAAGCACTTACCATGGACTTGGAACTGTTGATACAAACAGAACAAAACAAAAACAAACAAAAACCCAGCCTCAGCTCTCAAGAAGATTACACATCATTATACAAATCACTAAATACACACTATTAAACAGAGTGGCTAGTTGGAAGATTGATGATGTGTGGAAGTGGGGGGGGGGAATGTTGGGCTACCATTTAGGATAGCTAGGTTATTGGATTAATTTTCTATGATATATCAGAAAAAGTTTACTTGGGCAACAGGGTGTAGTTTATTGGTTTTTATGCAATTTTTACAATGAAATCTGA
The DNA here is from genome assembly GCF_902635505.1 of Sarcophilus harrisii. Classification (NCBI taxonomy): domain Eukaryota; kingdom Metazoa; phylum Chordata; class Mammalia; order Dasyuromorphia; family Dasyuridae; genus Sarcophilus; species Sarcophilus harrisii. The sequence goes on from NC_045430.1 coordinate 234,079,075, forward strand.
AAATATTTGGAACATGTGGCATTGTCCAAAGATTTTAAGTTCTAGGCAAACTTTAAAAGAAATGAAAGCCTCAACCATCTAGAAACCATGACAAAAAATGAGAGTTTTCCAAAAGACATTAGAAGAATCCTCAAGTCAATCACATCTTCTTCCTAATTTATCCTTGTAGTGACAGTCATGGAAACTTCAGTCATCTCAGTTGTGCTATTTGAGCAATATCTGAGCATTTATTTTCCAAATGGTTCATAGAATTGATGTGTGATTCTCCCACTCTATGTAAATGCATGCTGAGAAGATAAAGGGTTCTCAGTGGGGAAGGAAGTAAGCACTAATTGGACTCACAATATAGAAAATAATACTTGGCTAATATTTACTAAGGTCACTAATTCCATTTAAGATAAGAATCAAACTGTATAAAACTCTACCAGATAGTCACAGTCAGATATGAATGGTAAATTGGTCTCTTTAGACGGGACAATTTAACCTTCAAAGCAAAGTTTCAAATCCTTAAAAAAGAATGAATTCTTCCTTAGATTGATACAATCAACCACCCAATCAGTCAGAAGGCAATTATTAAATAGCTACCAAAAACTAGCCCTGTACTAAATACTAGGAATATAAAGATGACAACATGAGCATTTCTATACTTAAATACCATATATTCTCTGGTAGAGATAGAATATGAATTTGTAAGCATATGGAGAATGAATGCAAAATAAATAAAGTAGTTCTATTAGGGTATTAGCAGTTGGGGATGTGATAGTTCTATAAGCATAAAATGAAAAGATTGTTAAGGAAAGGAAGGGCACATTTATTAAGTTTCAGTAACATTCTTGAAATGTAATGATCACATTTTGGTGATACCATTATATGGCATTTATTAAAAGTGACCATCTTAAATGATGTTATCTCAGTCCCATTCCCATGGACTTTGGTATCAGATGTAAGATTTGTGAAGATTAATGAGAGTCTTTTACGCTTCTACCTTAAATAGCCTATTTACGATTACATGTATGTATATGCCCATGGGAAATGGTCTTTATTTAGACCCTGGAAACAAAACCAACCTATATCAGCCTAAGCACTGAGACATCCTTTTTATTCCTGGAACTTCATGCAAACGATAACATTTCTTAGATATTTTCTTCTAGTGGAATTGATGTTACAACCCCACAAGAAGGTGAGGAAGAAGGACTCCATGGCTATACAGTGCATCTTAATGATATAGTCATGATAGTGATATTTTAAATAAACCAGGTTCTGAAACTTAAATATGAATTTGGTTACAGAGGAAGATAAAAGGCACACCATACATCAATATCACAAATGAAAAATGAAAGCATGGAGAGCCAATTGTGCAAAGATATCAAATTTTCATGGCTTAAAAGAAATGGTAGCAAATTGTGGTTGGATATAATATCTCAGGAGGACAGAAAGAAGGAAGCTGAATAAGAAAGCATGGCTACCAGGTAGAATTGACTGTGGAACCTGTTATGGAACTTATCACAGGCTTTTATATACTCTACCTCAATGATGGCACAAGGATTTAGAAACCTAAATCTCTCTAGAGTAAAAGACTAATATAACATGGTAAACAAAGATAAGACAGTCCTTTCCCTCTATATCTGCACTAGAAAGTATTTCATAATATTTGCTATTTGAATAATCAACATGTGAGTCCTATGATAATAGTATCTAAATCGATAGTTATTTGATGAATTACTTCTTTCCTAAAGGGTAAGTAGATTATCCTAAATTCCCCTTTGATTGATTCTATAATTTTATATAAAGCCAGTATTTGGTTGTACTGGTCTAATTTTCAATGGTGGGTGGGTGGGTGTTGTGGGGGGGAAGGGATAGCAGTGAAGCAAGGGTTTGTGTGGGGGTGAAGAAGGAGAATGAATGAGAATATGAGTTGAATGTTCTCAAGAAATATTTAGATGACTACCTTGGGAGTATTTTTAATAAGGAATTCCTCTTCAGGTATGGGGATGCATGAAGTTCGGAAGTTCCTTCTAAATAGGAAAACCAGTAATTCTAATTGTATTACTTGCTTTGTCATTTTAATCTTTCCAATGGTTTTACTTAACTGGTGAGTATATTAACTTGTAAGGATTATAAATAAAATAAGATTTAAAGAACTTTATTTTATATATAATCCTTAGAAGTTAATATACTAAAGTTAATGTTAAAGAAGTACAAAGTAATGACCACCCTCTTTCTCCTTTCCCTTCTTTCCTTCTGGCCCTAAATTCAATTTTTGAAGGTTAAATGATAAAACCAAAATTACTTTGAAATTTAAGGGGAAAAAACAGTCTCAACATGCATGTTATAGAAGAGACATGAGTTAATTATTCTTTTGCTGAAAAATTTTGTGGTTGGTTTTGATCCAACAAGTAATTAGGATCAGTGGAATAACATTCTGCCACATTAGCATACAGCCATGTTTCTAGTCAGTAGTTATTCTTTGACACCATTGTAATTAACTCCTGTCTTTATGGGTCAGGACACTTTCAATATCTCATATAATTTTATATGAACATTGAAGAGTGCGAACTGAATTAAAATTTAGTACAAGTATGACATGATGCTATCTAGAGCAGACCTACAAGACTTAAAAGAGGCTAATTTCATATGAAGTCTGAGAAAGTATTTGAACTCAGATCTTTCTGACTCATGTTCAATGCTCTCTCCACTAGTACCAGCTAATATAATCAGAGAGGAGGCAATGGTTTGTAATAGAACTCAGGAGCATGAAAGGGATAAAAAATGTTAGTAGAAAAAGAATCTCAGAACTGAACATCAGCAAAAGCTGTCCTCAAGACTAAGAATGGCAAACAGTAGGAGCATATGTAAACAGAGGGCACGAGTATTTGAATATAAAGGAATAATATTTTTAAATGATGAAATTTAAGAGGTAAGAGAGGAATATACTGGGAGAAAGAGAAAGGGAGAAGTAAAATGGTACAAATTATCTGCCATAAAAAAGAGGTAAGAAAAAGCTTTTACATTGCAGAAGAAGGGGGAGAAGAGAGACAGTGAGTAAACCTAATTCTCATCAGAATTGGATCAAATAGGAAATGGCATACATACTCAGTAGGGGAATAGAAATCTATCTTATGCTGCAGGAAAAAAAGGAGGGGAATGGAATATGGGAAAGGGGGAGGATGATAAAATAGCATATTGGGGAAGGGAGTGGTCAGTAGCAAAATACTTTTGAGAAGAGATAGGGTGAAAGGATAGAGAGAATAAATGGAGGGGGGATACAATTAGCAATAGTAATTGTAAAAAAAAAATCAAAGCAAGTTTCTCTGATGGAATATTATTGTTCTCTAGAAAATGATAAACAGGAAATTTTCAGGAAAAAAATTGTAGAAACTCTTCCATGGACAAAGTGAAATATATTGTATACAAAGTAATATCACTGTTCTAGGTTGACTACTTGTTAATGACTGTGTTACTCTCAGTAGTAGAATCATGAACACCTACTCTGAAGATCTTATGATGAAAAATCCTATCTGTATCCAGATAGGAACCGATCAAGTCTGAATATAGATCAAAACATTCTCTATAACAATCTATCTTTCTCTTTATTTTTAATTTATTTTTTCTTGAAAGTTTTTATTTTCCTTAGAGTAGGAGATCTATGGAAATGTTTTGCATCAACTTCACATGTGATTTCTTAATTGTGAGTCAGAAACTCAAAAATCTTAAAAAAAAATGTAAAAAAAAAAAAAGGTTTGAATGTAACTGGGGAAAATATTAAATAATTTTTTATGTTCAGAGATATTTTATGATGTTCCCTGTGTCTTTATTTATTTTATCACAAATATAAGCAACTGATATTTTATTTTTTAATGATCAGATTGGAATTTGATGTATTATCTTGATTTACTCTGGAAATAAACAAAGGAAAAACATATATATTTAAAAAAAAAACAATCTTTTCTCTCTAATGATTCCACCTTATTCACACTATCAAAACACAAGTTATTTAATTCATTGTCACTGGAAATACAGAGCTATCTACAATCAAAAGAAAGTATGCTTTCAATGCATTCATTCTGGCACATATATTTGAAATGAGTTAATAAATCATATCACTGGGGTGGCCAGTGTATAAAGTATTAGACCTGCAGTTAGGAAGATCTGAGTTAAAATCCTACCTCAGAAACTTACTAGTTGTGTGATTCTGGGCAAGTCACATGAACTGTCTAAATCTTAGCTTTCTCAGCTATAAAATGATGAGAATGCTATCATGAGTATCAAGTAAGATAAAATATATAAGCCACTTTGATAATTTTAAAGTTAAATAAATGTTATCAATAATGATTTAAAATATTTTTAAATTCAGTACTAATAGACAGTCTGTGACACAAAACCTCTCATTCTTGCTTTATAATTCAATTTTCTATTCTAAAACTTTGGAAAAGTAGATAATTCATTTGCCTTTGGAAATCATAATATACAGATTGTGTCTTTGGAATCACCCATTTAATATCTATACACACACACACACACCAACTACTTTGTGAACACAGGCAGAAAAAAATAGAAAAAATTCTAGAATGGGTAGAGAAAGGGGGTCTTTTTTTTTCCTTCCCATTTCAGATGGAAAAATGTGTCCTCAACATCATTTGAATCATTTGTTTTCAGTGCATTTTTCTCCCCCATATCCAAGCTTGGGCTTCTGTGAAAACTAGCCAGATAAAGCATAAGATCAAATTTAACTCTGACAATTTTTACAATTCCGTGAACTGAAAGTGATAGATGTTTAACAACCTGTCAAAAAAGAAGTTATGAGTCTATGATCTAAGGAAAGACAAGATAAAAAGTCCAGGGGAGGTAGAAAAAATGCCAAAAGATATATTACTTTGATGATATATATTTGAAAGGAAAAATAATAATTTGACTGAATGATATATGTAACCTTAAGACACTTGATCTGTCACTATAGACAACAAGGCAATAAAAATAAACCTTAGAATTATGCCCCTGAAAAAGTCCAAGTAATGCTCTCATATTTTATAACTGGATAAAAAGTTTGATATGAACAGAAGAAATTTGGAGCATAACCTTAGAAAATCTGAATTAGCCCAGTTATTCTCAAGGGCTTATTAAAAGTGCACCTACATTAGAATGTTGAAATGAATCACTTTGTAGAGTGTGTCTTTGAATTAACTTTTCCCCTCATCTATGTTACACTAGTTTGACCAATAAATTCTGTAAAATTCCTCAACAAAAGTTTTATTCAGGCATCTCAACATAACATGAAGGTTATTCTCGGTTCTCAAGGTTTGTGGAATCAGATTTAATGTCTAGCAGTGTCTGACAAGTTGAAAAAGACCTTGAATATGAGTTCTGGTAGCAAATCCTCTATAATTCATGGAACAAACATTATGAAGTATGAAAAGACTATTAACTGGACTATATTTTCTATTGTTCATGAAACAAATATTATGAACTATGAAAAGCCTATTAACTAGATTATATAAATATGATCCAAAGATGCTTCCAGACTTAAAAAAAAGATAAAATGCATTTCATTCTTCAGTTTTCAATTGCTGTCAATCCAATTAAATAACTCAAACTAATATCAAATAGTTAAGGCATGTAATATGTCACATGAGAAGATAAAAATACCAAAATAATCGCTTTGAATTTCATGCTGATAAAAGTAAGTTTTAAAAAAAAACAGGCAGCAGGACATAATCAAAAGATTAATTTTAGACTTCCTACTATTTATTTGTAGTACCCTTATTAAACAATCTATATCCAACAACCATTCATCTTAACAGTCAGTGAAATAGATCAATTAACATATCTCCTTAGAAAGATAAATAAAGGAATCAATTTGATCGTGTACTCAAAAACAATAGAAAATATAATTTAAAATGATGCTTGGTCATACTTGTAGGATTTGGTAAGCTTAGAAGCAAAGTGACTACCCTGAGTTATTTGGAGATGCTGAAATACTGTCAGTTATAAAAGTAACTGGCAAGAGTATCCAACTTAACCTATACCTTGATTCTTGCTTGGTATTCATAAATACAAAAGCTAAAGGCCTGTTTTTCTTCCTGCAACACAATGTTTTCTCCAAGAAGAGAGTTAGAAGTACTGGATTAAGAACCAAAAATCATCCAATTTTCTAGGATAAATAAGGACTAATTCCAGTAAATCAGAATGAGCTGTATAAGTAACCAGAATGTGAACAAGATTAGAGCAAAAGTCAAATTTAATATCAAATTCAAAGAAAGAACAAGTAGTAGAAGATAGTCCAAAACTTAACTTCAAGCAGTTCAAAAAGTAACTATTTAACTGTTTAATACAAAAAATCATAAGTGGAAAAAAAATCAAGAAATTAAATATAGCCCTATGTTTAGAGGAGTCTATTATAAAACATGTTTCAAATGGAGACCAAGAGTTTCCAGAAAAAGAGCAGTAACAAGAGCTAGCATTTATTTTGCATTTTAACATCTGCAAATCACTTTACCTCAATTATTGCATTATCTCTTCAAAATAACATTATGAGCTAAGTATTAATATTCTTCTCCTTTTACAGATATGGAAACTGAGGCTAGTTTAAGTGACTAGTCCAGGGTCACAGAGTTAAGTGAATGTCTGAAGAAGTATTTGATCTCAACTTTCCATCTCCAAGTCTAGTGTTCTCTTCACTTGGCCAAAATGAAGCCTCTAACAGTCTCAGGAAGTACCTCAATCAGCAAAGGCTACATTTATCGGTCAAAAAGAGACATGAGAGCTTCTACAAAAGTTTATAGTAAAAGATAGTTTGTAAAACATTATGGAAGAGTTATAGAAAATTACAAAAAATATTACAGTGTTACAGGGGTCCTCAAACTATGGCCTGCAGGCCAGATGCAGTAGCTGAGGACGATTATTCCCCTCACCCAGGGCTATGAAGTTTCTTTATTTAAAGGCCCACAAAACAAAGTTTTTGTTTTTATAGTCCGACCCTCCAACAGTCTGAGGGACAGTGAACTGGCCCCCCTATTTAAAAAGTTTGAGGACCCCTGAATTGTATAACATCAAAAATATTTGAAAAAAAAAAGGAAAAAAAAGTCCTATGTACAAGACAAGGGAAATTGTCTAAAGAGATAATACATACACACAGGAATAAATCAGTAAGAGTCCTAGCCTACTAGGTAGGACACAATATCTGAAACTCTGAATCATTTGACCATTCAGAAAAGCAATTCTGAATAATGCTAAAAAAAAATGGGGCAAATGCTAAGACATCCAGATTCTTTGATCTAGGGAGCCTAGTATAAAGCAAATACAGGAAAAAGATCAAATATAAGAAAGAAAATACTTCCATACACAAAAATTCATAACAACACTTTTAGGTCACAAAATCCCAAAGAAAAGAGATATGTGCTTATTGAGAAGAAAATGAATAAATATACTATGGTTTATTAATGTAATAGAATGTTACTATGTCATAACAAATATAATTAATTCATAAGATGTTAAATCTCATATGAACTAACAATGTGAAGAAAGGCAAACCATGAAAAGACTATATATAGTGATTAAAATATTTTAAAAAATGAAAGAATAATATCTCTCCCCCAACAATAACAAAATGTGATTGCTCTTTAATTACAGTTACAAAACTGGACCCTGGAGAAGAAAAAAATATATTTCTCTTCTCTATTTACAGAAAAAAGGGACAATAAGTGCAAACATTTTACATACTGTCAGAAATTACTGATGTGCTGGCTAGTTTTGTTCAACTGCCACTTTTTTTCTTTCTTTTAAAAAAAGTATTTATTACAAAGATGAATGGGAAGAAGAATGATAAAGCATTTATTAAGTATTTATTATTTGTTAAAGCTTGCTGGTAAGAGAAATGAGGGATAAACATCTTCAAAAATGAATGTGACAGATAATAACAGTATAATAATTAACCATTAATTTTTAAAGGTATGTAAAGAAGATTGAAATTATACAATTAATGGAGTTTGAACATGGAAAAAATGACACAAACCTTAAAAAGAATGTCAGGGGCATTAAAGGTTAAAATGAGCTGAGAATAGTAAGGAAAGCTAAAGGCAAAAACATGAAATTATTTAACCATATGGGCAAAAGAGGAAGATAAAAGAAGGGATGGAATGGAACCTCTGTTTGAGGAAGACGAGTTAATTCTGTTCAATTCAATTGCTTATTGTGTGTCTAAAGACAAAAAAAGAGCAATTTCTTTCCTCAGGGAGCTTACTTTGTATTGGGTGATGTTAGAAAATATATAGGAAAAAAAAAGATGGTCAACTGTTATTTTGCTGTTTTTATCTTTGCTTGAGAGAATGCTTGGCCTAGAAATAAGAGATCAAAAATAGAAAATATTGCCAACAAAATCTAAGGATACAGGAAAAGAACCTTGATGGATTTAAAAGAACAAATCTTAATGAATTGCATTATAGGGTCCTGACTGTATTGACAAATATGATTGCTAAAATAATATCAGCACTATCATTGAAAGATCTGAAAAATGCCAGCTTGAGAAGGGCAAACATGCTGATAAAAAAATAGATTGAAAATACAGTCTGTATTCTATTAGGCAGATGACTATCGGACACCTAAAATAATAATGAGAAAAAGTCCCCCAAACCTTCATTCAAAAGAAGTCAGGAAAAACTAAAATCATTTCTTTTTATTCCCCTTTCAGGATATGAGGCAGGTAGATGAGAGGAATGCAATATATGTACTCTACCAAAATTTTAGCCAAGTGTTTGATAATCTCTCATGCTTAAAATTTGTAGATGCTAACAAAATGATAATTTTGTTGGAAGGATTTGGAAATGATTGAATGACGAAATACAACAAAATAGTCATTAATGATAAAATGTTAACTTAAAAGTTACTTTCTCATGGAGGCTCCTATGCTTAGTCTGTTCTGTTTAACAGTTTTAGCAACAATTTTAGTTTTATCTAGATAAAAGCAATGATGGTATGTATGCTTCTCCAAATTGCAGATTTCAGGAAGGAGATAAGAATTTTTATAGCAACTAATATGTGCCAGGCATTGTATTGAGCACTTTACAAATATTATTTTATAATATCCAAATTTTATAAAATCTAAAAATAATTTTTACAATGAAAGTGTTATTAAGTATCTTGATTACATAATTGAGGCAAACTATGGTTAAATAACTTGTCCAAGACCACACAATTAGGAAATTTAAACTCAGTTCTTCCTAACTCCAAGCTCACTTTCCATCTACTATTCTACCTAGCTGCCTCTAATTATAGCTAACACAGTTATCGGAGTTAAAATATTGCATGACAGAATAAGATTCTGGGAGGTCCAGACAGACTAGAACATTGGGGAAAATATTATATGACAGAAATTTAATAGGCAGAAATGTGAAATCTTGCCCTTATACTAAAAAAAATCAATCTAAATAACTAGATAGCAGATTGTCTGAAAAAGATTTAGGAAAGAGAGGCTATGGGTTACAGCTTAATATGTAACAACAGCCAAAAAGTATAATTAAATTTTAGGTTATATTAAGAGGATTACTTATAGGACTAGGAAGGGAATTTTCCTCTTGCACTCTGGTTTAGTGAGCTCTCATCTGGAATTTTGGAATACTCTGTTCACCTCTGAGCACTTACTGTAGGCTGTTGCTTGCTGTTCAGTTGTGGCCAATACTTTGTGGCCTCATTTGGGGTTTTCTTGGCAAAATTCTTGGAGTGATTTGCCATTTCTATCTCCAGCTCATTTTTTAAATGAGGAAACTGAGGCAAGCAGGGTTAAGTGATTTTTCCCAGAGTCACATAGCTAATAAGTATCTGTGGCCAGAAGTGAACTCAGGAAAAAGAGTTTTTCTGACACTGGGCCCAACACTCTATCTACTGCATCACTTAGTTGCCCCATATTTTAGATGGGTCATAAATGAACTGGAGAGTATCCAGAATAGCAAGATTTTTATGTCATTTATAGAAATCCAACTGTCATTTAATTACATGAATATAAATAGTATCTTAGAAAGTTAGATTTTAAAGCATTCTGAGACATAAGGTATAAATCCTTTCACTTCTCAATTGAAAACAATTGACCTACTAATTCAATTTATACTTTTTTTCAACTTCCAAAAATATTATTATAAATCATTTACAAAATACACAAAGTTCAGGGACCTAGTTAAGTTGTTGTAAAATCATTAATTTTATTCTTTTTAAATATAAAATTTTAATGCTGGAAAATAATCAAGACAACCACTAAGACAGAAAATGTAATATTGATACCAGCTACAAAACCATAAAATCAAGTCCTCACTTAAAGGTTGAACATGGTATTGATTTAGGGCAGAAAAGAGACCAACCCTTCATTTTGCTGAGGAAATGGGTCCAAGGATATGAAGTCATAAGAATTTGAGCTCATCTTCTGGCTAAAAATCTAATTTTTTTAAAAAATCAACTGTACCATACAGTACAGTTTTTATTTTTCTTAAGAAAATGGGCATAATCTTATGAAAAGGAAAAATCATAAATACCTTATAATGGCCATCATTAAAATGTAAATGGTAACATTTATTAAGCACTTATTAAATATCATATAATGGTTAAATTAATCCCACATTTCTGGAAAGTGTAAAAATTTAAAGAAACTTTAATTAGAAATCTTGAATATAATCTTGATTTGGCTAGTTCTTATAAACTGCTTTTACGATGTAAAAAAGAAATCATTACTTTTGACAACACTCAGTGGTATTGCATAAATTTTACAGTTATATATTCATATTATACCATTAAAAGACTCACATAAGAATATTTAGCATAGGGCACATAAGATCATAGATTTGGAGCTGAAAAGGGTATTAAATGTCTTATAATCCAATCCACTCATTTTATAACTGAAGAAACTGAAGCTAAATGTCCTTTCCAAGGTCATAAAAGTGAATGGCAGAACCATATTCAAACTTAGATCTTCTGACTCAAAAGTCAGCCCTTGACACATTTACCAGTATAATTATTTTTTCTTCAAAAGAAAACTGAAAGCAGAGGAATAATTTGCTTTGTAGATATAACATCATTTTGAATTTTAATTTACCTAAAATTAATTCAGCAAGCAATTAACTTTCATAGTTCCAGATGGCAAAAAATTCAGAATTTATATAGAATTCTTTTATTATAACTTCACAAAATTTTGATTGCCCCATCTTGCAATGTACCACAGAGATGAACACCTGCCTCACTTTTTTTTTTACATTACAAGTTATTTTAAATTACAATTCTGTAGGTTCTTACTTTTAAAGATTAAGACTTCTTAAGGACCACGAAGATCTATCTAAATCTTTGAATTAAAGATTAGACCTGTAGCTTCAGAGATATTTTCTGTACTTAATCAAAGAATTATCATAAAATCTAATGCATGATCAGAACTTTGTCGAAAGTGGCTAAGGAGATACCCAAGACTGAATGAGAACATATTGTGTAACTTTGCTGCTTTGGAACTTTGTGCTTCATGTCAATCATACATTAAAAGCTCTGGGCAAGTGAATCAGTAATCACATCAGTCACTGGTTCTGTAACTGAATTCAAATGCCTTTGTTTATGGAAAATATCCCTAATTGCTTATCTTTCCTCTTAAATCCACTGAAGTGGCAAAGTCTGCAAAAGTAAAATATAAGTTCCCACTCCTGACATGAAAAATACTTTGCTGATTTTTAAATTGAGTCTTCTTTACTCTTACTACTTTCTATGCATTTCGAATATTTGTAAAAATAACACATCCTTTTTTTCAATATATTAGGGTTAGGGTTAGGGTTCGCACTTCCTTTTAAATCATGGGTCAATAGGGGGGGGTCTAAATGAAGCATTGGTACTTTCAATCAACCAGTAATTCTTTATAAAGCACTTAATGTGTGCTAAGTGCTTTGTGAGATCCTGGAGATACAAATATAGAGAATGTAATAATCTTTACCTTTCTCTTCTCTGACTTCATCTGGAACATGTGTGACTGTAAGCTTTTTGAGAACAGGTAGCATCCTTTCCTCTCTTTGTATCCTTCATGTTTAACACAATGCTCCAAACATAGGAAGTCAGTGATAAGTGCTAATTAACTTGATTGTATTTTCCCAATGTTGATTTTTAAGATACTTCCTTCTTTCTTGAGCTCTTTTCCATTTGAGCATTCCTAATCAATTAATTCTAACTTTCATCTCAAAATATTGAAATCTGCTTTTCTAAAGTCTACTGTAAATGTATGCCTATTCCAAGAATTTTTCCTTTGTTTATATTTCATTTGAATTCTCTTCAATGTAAAAACAAGTGTGTTAAGTGATTATTAAATATGAGACAATCCAAAGAATATGGACAATTCTCAGACGAAGAAATTGAAACTATTTCTAGCCATATGAAAAGATGCTCCAAGTCATTATTAATCAGAGAAATGCAAATTAAGACAACTCTGAGATACCACTACACACCTGTCAGATTGGCTAGATTGACAGGGAAAGATAATGCGGAATGTTGGAGGGGATGTGGGAAAACAGGGACACTAATACATTGTTGGTGGAATTGTGAATCCATCCAGCCATTCTGGAGAGCAATTTGGAACTATGCTCAAAAAGTTATCAAACTGTGCATACCCTTTAATTCATTAGTGTTTCTACTGGACTTATGTCCCAAAGAGATGCTAAAGAAAGGAAAGGAACCCGTATGTGCAAGAATGTTTCTGGCAGGTCTCTTTGTAATGGCCAGAAACTGGAAAGTGAGGAATTGGAGAATGGCTGAATAAATTGTGGTATATGAATATTATGGAATATTATTGTTCAGTAAGAAATGACCAGCAGGATGCTTTCAGAAAGGCCTGAGAAACTTACATGAACTGATGTTGAGTGAAATGAGCAGGACCAGGACATCATCATATACTTCAACAACAATACTATATGATGATCAATTCTGATGGACGTGGCCAAATATGAGATGAACCAAATCAGTTCCAATAGAGCAGTAATGAATCAAACCAGCTACAACCAGCGAAAGAACTCTGGGAGATGACTATGAATCATTACATAGAATTCCCAATCCCTATATTTTTGTCCACCTGCATTTTTTATTTCCTTCACAGGCTAATAGTACACTATTTCAAAGTATTTGTACAGCAAAATAGCTGTTTGCACATGTATATTTATATTATATTTAATTTATACTTTAACATATTTAACATGTATTGGTCAACCTGCCATCTGGGGGAGAAGATGGGAGGAAGGAAGGGAAAATTGGAATAAAAGGTTTGGCAATTGTCAATGATGTAAAATTACCCATGCATACAACTTGTAAATAAAAAGCTATAAAAAAAATGAGACAATCGACAAACAACTATTAATCATCTATTATTGACACACCTGGGACTACACTTGCCATTAAAGATGCAAATATAAAAATGAAATACACTTTGTCAAGAATTTCATATTTTATTAGGAAAGACTATGTTATATGCTCAGGATATACCATATTTTATTTTCTGCTTTCAATAACTTTCCATACTTCAGGGTTTTAGTTGTATATTTCAATGAATAAAATATAATATAAATCTCAACTTATCCTCATCCAACTCTATGTAAATGGTTGTTTACATAATTTATTGTGTTTATAGTAAGGCCACAACTTCCGCCACAAACAGGAACAAGTAAGATCTTGTTTGCTATATTGGTACTTTTTTATTTTTAAAGACATATTCTTTAAAATCCCCAAATGAAATTTATTCATATGTTTTTGTTTTGCCCTTTCTGGCTTAATTTTCTGTTGTTCATTTAATGCTTTTTCTTATTTATCATACATGATATTAGTGCTGTTAATTTAAATACACAGGGTTGTCACTGTCAATATATGAGAGTAGATCACTACAGAAATGCTGCCAATATGTATAAGATTGACCATTAGATTTGCTCCTTGAGAATAGGAACTACTTTTTTTTCTTTATCCCCAGTATTCAGATCAGTACCTCTACACAGTAAGCAGTTAAGTGTTTGTTGACCTCTTCATTTAATTTTGTGTGTTTTCTTCTCTGAAGATGTATCTAAAAATGTTCTTGTAATAATTTGAGTAAGCCATGTTAGGCTTCCTCTAGTTCTGCTTGTTGCTTCTTCTATTATATATTTTTTTCTGTTTTATACATAGATTATCATTTCTCTCATATATTGCAGGTAAACCCATCCTCTAAACTACTATTTCCTTTGGCTGACATCTTGACTTCATGAGCTGTTTTGTTCACTAAGGCAACTTCTTGGTTGTTTAAGTTTTTTCATTGGGGTAACTATAACATGAGTTAAATTTCCCTAAGAAATGGTGTTAATTACTTATTGCTTTTCCTTTTATCCACTTCCTATTGTTCAATATAAATATCTTTTTAAATAGATTAGACAGGCACTATTGTGTATATAATATGTTTTGATATTTAGCCTTATCCCCAAATTTTGGAATTAGTTTTGATACATTATCTAATTAGTCTACAACTTGTCTTACACACTGACAACTTATTTTTATATCATACTTCCTTTGATAGCTTGAGTTTCTACACAAATTGCATTTATCAATACATCCCTACCATTTCCATTTTCAGGGAGTTCTCTTCGATGAAAAAAATGATTTCAATAAAACTAATGAACATACTAATTCCATTTCCAACTTTATGTTCAATTTTGAGATAACTAGTCTCCATTTGCAAAAAAGTGAGAGAGATAGTTTTGGGTCTAGCTTTGGACATAATACATTTGTATTGTCTAATCTAAATAATTTGTTAGTGTTTTTCTGTATATGTTATCATAGTCAAGATGCATACTGCTTTCTTGCATTTATTATAGATTTACTTCTTATGACGTAATATTAATACATGATATTCTTATATCAAAATTTGCTTAAACAATCCTTAGTCATTAAACATCTACTACATTTCTAGTTATTTGATGCTTTTAAAAATTGGCAATTTATTTTGATAATTTATACATCAGTATCTCCTTGTTTGTTTTCTATCATTTAAAATTAAGTCAATTTCAATTTTTAATCATGTTATTTGATATTCATCAGGACAGCAGATAGAGCACTGGGGTTACAGAGAGGATTTGAATTCAAATCTGACCTCAAATATTTACTGCGTGGCTCCTAAGAAAGTTACTTAACCCTATTGTCTCAGTGTCCTCATCTATAAAATGAGCTAGAGAAGGAAATGGCAACCACTCCACTATTTTTGCCAAGACAACTCCCAAATAGAATCAGAGAGTTGAATATGACTGAAACAACTCAGCAATAACAGATTATCCTTTACCTTGGGCCTTTTCTTAAAGTAATAGCCTATTGCATCTAAGTAGGATGGTACTGAGTAAAGTTTCTGGTATCATTTATTTTTAATTATCAAACATACACCTGTGTGTATACATGCATACATACATATACTCTATATATGTATGTATGAATGTGTGTATGTGTGTGTGTGTGTATATATATATATATATATATATATATATATATATATATATATATATCCCACAAGCAGATATTGTTCCCTAAAGCTGCAGTTTGTTGTTTTCTTATACTCATTATAATCACTTAAGACGAAGTGATCAGTATTTCCATCAAGTTCATTATTTGCTCCTTTGAGGAGAATACTTATGTGATGTGGTTTGATCCTTTTGGCGATATATCAATTCATTGGTGAAGAATAAATGTTCCATTCGGACAGTCTGAAACTATACTTCCCAAAATCTTTTTTGCCCTCTTTTCCATTATTACTATTCTTCTAGCCTTAGAGAAGTGGATAAAGTCTGTAAAAACTGAAGGGCCATACTACTACCATTTATTCTTTAAATAGAGCAGTTTGTTTTCAGTCAACATAGTATATTTCCAGACCTATCACAGAAACATTTTTCTTATGGAATCCTGTAAACAATCCAATGGGGTCTGAAAAACTAAAGTATTTAATTTACAAAAATGATCAATTTGTTAACAATGAAAATTAAAATGATTATGAACATAACAATGGCTCATGAAGCTGTTTCTATAATTTCATGGAGTAAAATTTAATTTAGGATGCATTAAAAGTGAATAGCTGAGAGTATTTCATCATTAGCCAATCAATTTTTGTTTACACATACTTTTATTAAATAAACTTCCTTTTGAATTTGAATTTCAACCTAATATGCTAGCTAGAAAATTAAAATGTAATATATAGATTTATATACATACATACATATATATATATATATATATGAGTTGACTTACATTTTGAAATTCTTTGCTACTGTCTTACATTTAAATTTTAATGTAGAGCCTTTTGTTTGTTTGTAACTTAGGTAAGATAAAAATTTTAATTCAACATGAATGTGAAATCTGATTTATGGGGAATATATATAATACAATATAACATATATTTTTAAAGTTCTGGAATACAATTTGAAAGCGTATGTGGGATCAAGCAAAGTAGGATAAAATAAATACAACATGTAGGATATACTTCTTGCTGAGGAAAATAGAAAAATCCTAATGGAAGCTGTGACACTTGAGCTTTAACATCAAGGAAAGGAAGGAGTTTTAGAAAAGGTGGAGTTATATTATGTGTACACTTGGGGCTGGAAGTGATGGGGAGAGATAGACAGTATGTAGAATTCTTTAGCAATATAAGTGGCTGCTAAAAATGGGAGTAGATATAATATAGCCATGGGTTAATTTCCAGAGGAACTAGTAAGACAAGCATAAACACAACGATTGGATATGATGCATGAGGAATAGGAAAGATCAGTCTGATATTTATGAAAGCTAAAATGATATTTTTACCCTTCCTAAACGTTTACATTATTTTTACGTCACTAAGCAATATTCCTTATTGATGAGTATTCAATCAAGATCATCTTTTTAAAAATCTTGTGCAAGATACAGTTGAAATGGAAAAAGTGCTTTGTAAAAGATACATATATATATATATATATATATATATATATATATAAACAAAATTGAATCTCTAAGGATAGAGATCAGGATAGATCAGGAGATAAGGATAGAATCAAATCTATGATTCTATTTTTCTCTAAACAGAATTTTACCCATTATCACCATGCACAAAATTATATATCATCTGTTTGTACAAAAATCTGTAATAAATGAATCGATAAATTATATGTCATAAGCCTTTTCCATACAAACTAATATAAATATAAAAATAGAAGAAAACAATAGAGATTTCATTAACCTGTCTTTTATGGTCCAACAAAGAATTACTGTATATAAAAATTTCCCATTATTGGTGGCAAGTTTCTCTTTCAGTATTTCTACTAATTTACACACACACACACACAGAGAAAGAGAGAGACAGTGAGAATTTCTGTCTGAATAGGAATTCAAGTAGCTGGGACTACAAAAATAAAACCTTGTCTAGATTAATGGCACAGCATGATCCTATTTATACAACAGATAATGGTGTAATGAAAAAACCTTGTCCTGAGTTATATAAACAATAGTGTCTATATAAATTATTTTATGAGGATCCATCACACTTACAAAGTTACATGCAGATTATCTTTGAAATAATATTGCATCAAATATAAAGTATATATCTAAAAAATAAACATTTTTACATAAAAATTCCTTCACACTTTGTCTTATATAAAACGGAATTTTTCTCAAATTGCAAGTTCTGACATAAATAGTACTAAAATATGTAATGGAAAATGTTTCATGGTTGCAATTAATTAAAAATTCTTCAATCTTTTTTTTTTTTATCTTTTGGACCCCTCCCTCCAAAGAAATGAGTAACTGGGACTTTAAAAAACTATATTCTAGATAACTTTATACTTAAGAGAAAATTTATTTAACATAATTATTTATGGAAGTATAAACCTTGACAAATCTACATAATTATTGGGATTGAATATTGGAATATTCAATTTAATTGTGCATTTTTGGTCATAGGGCACAGTACAAAAATTCATCTACCTTGATAGAACACCTTACCCTTGCTGTCTATTGCCATATGGCTCTGAAGCAAAGTTGTAGAGCATAAAAGCAAACACTATGATCTGCATTTTGTAAATCCTGTTCAATTTCTTGATTAGAATGAATGAAATTGATTAGTATATATTTAAGTAACCTATTAACATTGCTTATGAAGAAAAGTATTAGTTCCTACCTCCATTATCTCTTAAATGTAGAGCTATCTTGGTATCATCTGGAAAAGAAATTCAAAGTTATTACAACAGGAAGCTTCCCTTAATAATATCATAAATCTCATTAGCAGGATTATTCTACTATCTGTCTTAGCTATAACATAATTATGATTCACAATTTATTGAGAAGTCACTTTCCAAATCAATAAGATTGTCCCTAACTGGGGACAAGATGATGTGATGGACATTTTTAAGATTGTGCCTTATAGTTAACTATAAGAAATAGCATTCTGAGTAAGAATTTCAAGACAAAGATTTTAGTGCACATAATGTATAATGAAGTACATAGAACATTGCATGGAGGGAATGTTAAAAGAACAGCATACTGAGAGTTAGAGTAGGGTTATTGTTGTTGTTGCTATTACTTTGTTATGTCAGCTGTGCCCCAGTTTAACTGTGTGTTATTGACTAAGACACTTCATTTCTTCCAGATTTAGTTTACTAAGTTGTAAGACACAAAAATGTTGGAATAAATGACCTTCAAGGTTCCTTTCAGATAAAAAAGTTCAGTGACTTTATACAAATTATATATATATATATATATATATATATATATATATATATATATATATATATCCTCTAAGCCTAATAAGGCCTGTCATCACTGATAACCTGTATCGGCTATAATGATCTTGCAGTCATGGCAATTAGAGTTGGAATATGCCTTAGAAGTCATATATTTCAACATTTTCATTTTTTAAATAAGAAAACACCTCACAGAGGGGAAAGGAATTGTCCAAAACTGCACACATATGTATATGGGAAAGCCAGCATTCCATTTATTTTTAATTTATATTCATAAATTTATAAATATTAAATTTATAAATTTATTAATATTAAATGCTACTAAGGAAAAGCAGAATTTGAATCCAAGTTCAATTTCAAATCCAGTGATCTTTCCACTATCGCCTAATCAATTGTTACATATATTTTCTTCAGATTCTCTACAATTAATAACTGTGGTGACATTTTACTATTCAAGTATAGCTTTGTTTTTTCTTAAAATCTTGACAGAAAAGTTATCAACTTAATTTAGATAATAAGTTTGACCTTAGTGACAGATTTATATTAAACCATTGAACACTGGGATGTATAACATAGTGACTCTTACTAAG
The DNA here is from genome assembly GCF_902635505.1 of Sarcophilus harrisii. Taxonomy (NCBI): domain Eukaryota; kingdom Metazoa; phylum Chordata; class Mammalia; order Dasyuromorphia; family Dasyuridae; genus Sarcophilus; species Sarcophilus harrisii. The sequence goes on from NC_045430.1 coordinate 234,098,369, forward strand.
GTATCCCTGACCTTTTTCTTTCTTACAGAATCAGACAGGATATTTTGCTATCAGTAACAGCTAACTTAGTAATCTATTGATTCTTTTTTTTTTTTTTAACACTGATATGAGTAGCTGCGTCAATTTAGATTCTCCATGCTGTCAATATACAAAAACCAACATGTAACTTGATCTTAGAAAAAAAGCATATACATAATTCATAATTGTGAATCAATTCTCTTTGTTCTAATTATTTTCATGCCCAGTTGAAGCTCTATGCAGGGAAATAAGATAGAATCTTAATACCATCTTCAAATAAGAACATATCAATTACTCTAAAGGTAAGAGTACAAAGGAAAGAAATTCTTAACTTTCTTATAATCATTGTATTTTGTCTTCCACTTTATCACTCAAGTATAAATTTTCTAATCTAATTGCAGTAAACAAGGAAATTCACAAGTGGATAATATTGTATGTACCCCATTTATTTCCATGCTCTTAATTTTCATTAAGGTCATTTTGTCTTCTTTAGAGCAGAATCTATATCTTTCATGAATTTTGTGACCCACACAAAGCATCATATATGATACTAAGTGTGAGATAAGGTAATTAATCCTTTTGACTGACGGACAATAGAATAATTATCTCAACTATTAGATTTAGGTTCTTTTAGATTATAATTTTTTTTTTGTTTTCAAAATACAAATTTATTGGATATTTAACAGATATAGGGTCGTTTTATCATATAACAACAAAATCCTGTCCTAGCCCTAGAGACTCAAGGAAAACATTAATTTTGTAATTCATTTTTAGAAAAGACAATTAGCTGTTGTGTAATGGAGAAATGAATGGTCCAACTAGCTGAAGATATATTAAAGGAACCCAAAAGACATGTCATTCTTTTGATATTATTTTTGTATTCCAAAGAAACACTAGAAAACATGATTTACCAAGAACTCTCCCTTTAAAATTATACTTCAACAATTATTACTGGGATAAGAAAAAAAATCAGATGTTTACCACCTTCTGTGGGGAGGCTGGTTGGTAATTGTGGTGAAGTTATTCTTCTGGTGGTGGTTAAAACTTTGAATTGTGTAGTTGTTGATTGCACAGTTGTGGTTGTCTGGGAAGATGTTTCACCTGACTCTATGCTGTCACACATCTTCTCTTTGGACTGATGACAAAGACAAAAAATAAAATCAGAATTAATAGAGAACACATTTTTTAAATCAGGTAAAATGATTTCATTATAAAAATAATATGAATCAAGAACCTAAGAAAATAGATCTAAGAACAAGATTCTAAGGCCAAATTATGAAGAATATAATTTTGGAATGGACTACATTTATACATTATATTAACTAAAACTATAAAAAAATTAGGGTAAAAAGAAATGCCATATCAGTCTCATAGATGATACTGCATTTGCCATGCTATAACTGAGATGGATATATATGCATTTATATATGTATACACACACAAATAGATGTCAGAAAATGATTTGTTTGAATATTTTTATTTGTTGTAGTTAGCTCAGTATATGACATATATAGGCATTTAACAAATATTTGTTTAATTGAATTTACTATTACAATCAAGCATCCATTTAGAATAATGCTATAGTTTTATTGTTATTTATTTCTATGCCTTTACTGTTATTATTTTAATTTATCCCTGTGCTATCTTCATTGATAGGAACAATGCAGAGGAAAGAATAATTTTTTTTACCTCTTCCACCAGTTGATCTTTTGGCACATTTTTTTTTGGATAGTTGTCAATGGTAAATAAAAGAATCTAGGACTCTTCAAATGACAGTCACCACTTTTGTTTACCAACTCTTCTTTAAAATTTGATGGAAAATGTGAAAACATGGAATTATTTTCTTCATGTCACAGCAGGATATCTACAAGATCATTGGATACTGGATGGAGAGTAGAGTCCATTCTTAGAATGCTCTACTCAGCTCTATCTAATGACTTCCCTAAAGGAATCCTAAAGGAAATGATTTATTCCTTTAAATCCTAACTAAAATCCTAGCTTTTCCAGAAATCTTTTCCCAATCTCTTTTAATTCTAATACCTTCCATCTGTCAAATATTTTCTATGTATCCTGTATACATTTGTTTGCACATTGTCTCCCCAATTATATTTTCAGTTCTTTGAGGGCAAAGATGATCTATTGTCTGGAACATAATGGGTGCTGAAAAGATGTTTATTAATTAGTCCTCTTCAAAAATGGAGGCAGAGAATTTCTTCCTAGAATCTATGAACAATAATCTTTATATGACATAGGTAAAAGTAAGGATTGGCATTATTTTTACTTTAATTTTATGAACTAAAGATTAAAAGGAAAATGTTAGTTTTAGTGGTTATCTAGAATAAAGTTCACTATGCAACAACATATGAGCTTGTGATATTAAGGGATTTACATACCTCTTCAGGGCAACCACTGTCTACCCAGTCTTGCCGATGTCGATCAAATCCACTAGAGCATCTTGATATAAAAGTCAAATTATAGTCCATCGAAGAAAGATACAAAACACAGAAGAGAACAAGAGGGAGAAAGGAGAAAGAGAAATGGTAAATCATCTATTTTAAAATTTTCCCACTTCAGCATATTAGATTTGTTCTAGAGAATATGCAATTAAAAAAGTCTAGAATTGTTTAAGTTTTTCAGAGTGGTTGGTCACTCTCTTGATGGATCCATTATAATTAACACTCATCAGTAAATTCTTGGTCTAAATAACACTACCATGCTTTAAGTCTGATTTCTAATACTTATTTAAATTCCATTTATGGTAAATAAGATGTGATATTCTCCTATTTACATACTAAGTTTCCCTGTCCCTTGAAATGAATATAGGCATATTTCCACTAAATAATCCATACTATGATGATCTCATTTTTGGGATTTAGATCTGTATTAAATGAAATGCATCCATTTCACAGATTAAAAACATTCTTACTGATACAGGAATTAATTTTTTTGGGTCAATACTTTGGCATATTAGCCATTTAAAATATGATCTATGTGTTTTAGTTGCTCTCCTGGTGGGCTTCTCTGATACTTCATTATGGTGTGAAAGTGATCCTAGGTTCTTAAAATCTATATGCTGGCAGAAAACAAAAGTCTTACAGGTCCTGTCTAACCAAAAGACCTAGAAACATTAGTTATCAAACATATCCTAACTATTCTCAGAGACACTGGTCATCAAGAGACTAATCAGCCCCTGAGTAAAGATCTTTGATTTTGGCCACAAAAATTCTTAAAATCTACCCTAAGAGATATCAAATGTTTTTTTTATTTTTTTTACATGTAATCTGGGTGGAAAGAATGCTTTCATCAATGAACAAGAAGACTTTTCAAGTTATTATTCATCAAAGAACTCAATTTGTTTAATTTGAAGCCTTTTTCTTTTCAATTGTTTTTTCCTTCTCATCATCCTTCTAGTACTTAAGCACAGTGCTTGGCACACAGCATGCATTTAAGAAATATGTATTTAATGACTCACTTTCTCCTTAGGGAAAAGTACTTTTGAATAATAGGAAGGTGGCAATTGTCCAGGAAAATGTATCTTGGGGGGAAAGTGATGGCAGCTATTTTTACAAAGCACCTAAGCTTTACTTTCTGAACTCTTGAAGCATGCCAATTTAGTGGAGAAGGTGATTTTCTGTTTCACCTTTTAACAAGATACTTCAAATCTGGAATGGTATAAAGGGCCTAATTTAGTGATCTAGTGGCAATGATTGACCATGACATGAGGAGCAGTTAATGAGTTTTTAAAATGTATCAGTGGTACTTAACAAAGAAATCTACTTAGAAGAGCATAAATTCCCAATCTGATACTATCAGGAATTTTGAAAGACAGTATAGTGGAAAATCATAGGCTTTGGAAATACAGGAAAAAGGTTCATGGTTCATCCACAGATGCTTAAAATTTATGTGGCCTTGGCAAGTCATTTAAACTTCCTGGCCCTTGTTTCCTCATCAAGGGAAAAAAAATAAGGTAATTAGATTTACTAGATCAAGGGGTTCATGAACTCTGGCTTCATGAACATTTAAAATTATATTTTGATAACTGCATTTTATTATAATTTTTTTTGCAGTCTTTTGTATTTGACTTTATACATTTAAAGCCATGCTAAAAAGAGTTCCATAGGATTTCTCAGGCTACCAGAGGTGTCCAAGACATGACAAAAGTAAAGACTATCTGTAGTATATGGACGCAAAAATTACTTTTCCAGATTTAGACCTAGGATTCTATATAACTTCAAAGAGAAGAGAAGATAAACAGAATAACTGTTTCTCTGTAAAGTAACTGTAAAGTTACTGTAAAGTAACTGTAAAGTAAGGTTAAGACAGTCATCACCAAAAAAGCTGCTATTCTAACCATATATTGTTGATCAAAAGATTTATAATTAGAATACCAAACCATTCCAGTTTTATGCCAAGAAAAACCCAATGGAATCACAAAAAGTGGGGCATGACAGAACCAACTGAATAAATTGTTATAATGAGAGTCTGATTTATAATTCAAAGTTAAAAAACAGGTAGGATGCCTGTTATTTTGTTTGTATGAAATCAGAAGTATAAGAGCATTATGGCAGTGTGATGATGCTAAAGTCAGACAGGTGACTATAAACCTATCAGGTTCTCCCTTAGTCAGATGCATAAGGCAACTAGTGACAGTGAACTCTAGGAAGGAAATGTAAGAATAATAATAAAAAAAAGAAATATTCTCTGTATCTCCAACGTATCCTCTTAAAGCATCATACAGCAGGGAAAGCAGGTTTCCATCCATCAACAAATAGATTGGCAGAATAAAATTTTATCCTAGATAGGTTAGTCTGTTAATAGTTTGAAAGATTTTTCTGGGCAAATTGCAGAAGTTTGCACCAAGCTCTGGTATTATCACAATTTTAATTGTGCCCCAGGCCAACTGGTGTAAGGTAACTTCAATTGTTCAGTTTAAACACTTGTAAAACATAGATTCATCTGGTTAGTGTGCCCTAAAAGTCTGTTGAGGGGCAACTAGGTAATGCAGTGGATGGAGTGCTGGGCCTCAATCCACTTCATGAGCTCAAATTTGAATTCAGACCCTTCTAGCTTTGTGAACATGGGTTAAAAATTTAATCTTGTTTTCCTCAGTTTCCTCATTTGTGAAATGAGTTGGAGAAGGAAATAACAAATCACTCAAGTATCTTTGCCAAAAAAAACAAAAATAAAAACAAACAAAACCACCCAAATCTTGTCAGAAAGAGTTGGACACATTTGAAAATAAATGAACAATAAAAAACCAAACTTTAGACTCCATCTTGACCATTCAGCAGTTTTTGAGGACATACTACTGAATTAATATATGATTTGAAAGCATCTCTAAGAGAAAGTTGTTTGATTCTAAGCAAATCGATCTAGAAAACACATAGGAGATATACAGAAATACAAAGACACATTGACTTAGAGAGGACATGTCTATTTCAATTAATGAAGGTGAATCTTTAAGTTATTGCCTTCAGGGATTTACTTGGGTTTCAGACTCAGCCTTTACTATGACTTTCATGAATAATTCTTCTATAACATGAGAATGATAAAACAGTCTTATTTGATTAAATCTTGTAATAAATGAGAACATAACACAAAGTGCCATTCCCAACTGGAATTCAAAGTTGGACGCCATAAGAGATAATTGAAATTACTTAACCTGCAGGTGGGATGCCGGCTTTGTGTAGAACTCATGGGGAAAAACTAATAACGCACACACACACACACATATATATATATATATATATATATATATATATATATATATACATATATATATACACATACATATATATGTATATATGTAATAGTAAAATCTATGTCTATATGTCTCTAGCTATAATTTTATAATAGGTTGATTCCTAATTTTAGGTTCCAGAATGGATTTTTTTATACGTAAAAATGTATACCTCATATATAGTACAGAGTCTTAAATGAGCTGTATCCTTCTCCACTCTAAGACCACATTAAGTTATTACCATTATATTTTGTTAATATACCATAATCTATTGGATGACATGCTCAAAAGAAAATTCAGCACCTTTTCCACAACTTCAACTGACCCTCCTTTAAATATTCTTGTTTCTATCAAGGATATCAGCCCTATCTTAGTCACCCAGTTTCTTAGGGTTATATTTGACCCTTCATTCTTTCTCATACCTTATATCCAATATGAAACTATATCTTAACCATTTCACCTCCACAGGATCATAATTATCTTCCTGTATATTTACTCCTTTACTCTTCCTCTTATATCAGGCCCATACCAACTCTAACCTGGACTAGTTTTATTATGGATTTCCAATATTCCAGTCTACTTTTTATCCAAATCATTTCACACAGAGCTGCCAAAATAATCATCCTAACACACATGTAAAAATCTTCAGTGGCTTCCTGTTACTGCTAAGATAAAATACAGACTCCTCACACTAGCATTTAATATCACCCACAATCCAATCTAGCTGTAACCTACCTTCCAGACATTTCATATTGACTCCTCCCTTGCTTTTATGTATTCTACATCCCAGCCAAACTGGACCGACTTCTAGACATTCTCCAAACTCAGCATTTCATATCGTACCTCCATGATTTTGAACAAGTTATTTCCCAGTCCTGGAATGTATACTTTCTTAATCTGTAAGTCTAAGTGCTCATTCTCTTATAAATTTCAGCCCAGGTGCTGCCGTCAGTATAAACCTTTCCCTTATCCAACCATCTAGATGGTACAAAGGGATAGAATACTAGAAATAGAGAGAGTTGAAAACATCTAAATTCAAAACTAGGTTCAGGCACTTGCTAGTTGTGTGAACCTGGACACTAAACTTCTGTTGGTTTCAATTTTCCTATAAATAATATAAAAAGACTTCTCATGATTATTGTAAGGATCAAATGAGATATTAATAAAATATTTAGCAAATCTTAAGATTCTATATAAATTTGTTATTATAATTGTTAATCTTTTATCTCTTGTCAAATAATTTTATATTTATTGTTCAGTTCATAGATTGTATTCCTACTAGTCCTTCAATCTTGACAATGTCAGCTCCTGGAGAACAGGGAGACCATAATACAGGGCTTTTTGTTAACATCAGGTCTTTAATAAGCACATGAGTTGAATTGATTGATGTTATTGGATGGATATTTAAAAAAAAAAACTTCAGAAACAGTTCTATTTATCAAAGAAAATGTGATTTACAAGGGGAATTCAGAAATTATACCTTCTTCTCTCTTTCAATCTCTTTCTCCTCTTGCTTTTCCATTTTTCCTCCCCCTGCCTCTCTCTGTCTCTTTTTCTTTCTCTCTGTCTCTCTTATTGGTACATGTTTATATATGCACACATATTTATACTTATATATGTATATAAATTTATCTGCCTTTTAATGGAAATGTAGAAGTCCAGGGAAGGAAAATCTTCCTACCAAAGCTGATGTATGGATGAGCAGCTATTGTACATCTTTGTCTTAGAGAGTTTCCTAGAGCCCTGAATTGATAAGAGATTTGTTCAGAATCACACAGTAATATTGTGTGACAGGGATAACTCTTGAATCCAAATCTTCCTAATTTTTAGGTGCCTTTTCTACTCATGCCTCTTTACAACAATCCCTCTCATGAAGAAATTAACATGGATAAAAAGGATAAATCTTATTTTCCTTAGTTTAAAATGAGTTAACATATGTTAATGAAACTTATGAGTAAATACTATTACTATGTCTTTAAAAAAAACCCACATAGACACAGATGTACAGACATATACAAAAACTTCACAGTTGTAGAGAACCAGTTCAAGAATGCTTTTCTGAATTACTATCTAAAGTTAATGATCTGCAAAATTCCAAAAACTCAAGACAAATATCTTAGCAGATGATCTGATGGTTGATGTTGCCCAAATAGTCACATGGGGAATTTGTACATGTATTATGACATCTTTATGGAGGAAAAAACAATTACATATTGGGTATAAAATATTCTTGAAGTAGTATAAAATGAAAGGGGAAAAATGTGTTTCCAGCAGGTATGAAATGGAAAATGGCTTAGAAAACTGACTATATTTTATACCAGAATTTATAAAAAAGAGGTGAAGATATATAGAGCAGATATAGTATAAAATAGTATGGATTCTTATATAGCACATGCACAGAACCAACAAGGAAATTATTCTTGTTTAACATCTACAAGGATATTAAATCTTAAAAATTAAAAAAAAGTAAAACAATTAGTTAAGAATTCCTTTTTAAATGGCCTCTGGAATTAGTATAGAGTCTGGTTACCTTGAGGAAGTCACGTTAGGTTAGTCTTTTCTCTACTAAAATAGATTTAATTGCTACAAATAACCTGAATTTTCATGAAGATGAGATTGGCAGATTTCTGGAGGTGGAGCCAAGCAAAGAGTAGAGAAAGCAGTCAGTACTTCCCTCCAACTTCAAAATAAGGCCTCAAACCAAATTCTGGAGGGGCAGAGCCAACAAAAGTTCAGAGTGAGATGCTCTTACAGAACAATTTAGTAGGTTGGAAAGTGAGAACAGTGACAGAGTGAACGATAGCAGAGAGCCTACCTGGACGAAAAAATGGCATTGGGAAAACAAAAGAAGTAGCAATTTTGGATGCTTTTAAGTCAGAGATGTTGAGAGGACCTGGAAACTTGTCAGAAAAAAAGGGTACCTCTTCTGCTAGCAATGGATGCAGAACATGAAGCTGTTTGGCAATTCATTGCCTACTTTCACTTCTGGGTCATAATTCAAAGACACAGATTAATTAATGCTTTTGAGAAAGATGGAGTAGGAGCCCTGAGATTAAATATTGGGCAGTTTCATTGCCTATATCTACTTCTGGATCACAGCTCAAAAGTGGAGAGAAATACATTCAGTGAGGGAGTGGATAACTTTACGGGAAGTATCTGACCCCAAGGGATCACTTCTGACCTCTTGAATAACAACATTATTACCTCTCCTAAAGGCAAAGTAGTCTTGAAAAACAGTATCAATTGCAATTCTGAAATATCAAATAATTACAATTCTGTAGTATCAAAGACTCTTCCTCAGTAAGGAGCAGAGTACAGTGCATCTCTCCCTATATCACACCAAATGTGAAGCACCAAAAGTTTTTAAATACCAAGAACTAACTTTGAAAATATTAGTACAAAAAAGTGTGAAGCTTAAAATAATAGCCACCATTCCACTGCCATGTTGAAAAAAGAGCCCAATATGAACATAAAATCTGTAAATCAAGAAATGAGTTAAAAAAAAAAAAACGAACAGTTAAAAAAAAAAATCCTGACCATAAAAATCTACTATGATATCAAGATATATACTCAGAAGAAAACAAGGAAGTGAAAACAACTACAAAAGTCAAAAAAAAAAAAAAAGAGGCAGTTCAACAACTAGAAAAAGAACAACAAAAACCAAGATAGAAATCATGAATATTAGAGAAATTAATGAAATTTATAGTAAATTTTAAAAAAACTAATAAATAAAACTAAGATGATTTTATGAAAGAATAATATATATATTAACTATTAATTTGATTTTTAAAAAAGAAAGAAGAAAAGCAAATTATTGGTATAAAAAATGAAGGCAACATGAATGAAGATGAAAATTGAACAAATAATTTTGAATTATTTTGCCCAAATATATGCTGACAATCTAAATGAAAGGAATGAATCTCTCTCTCATTCTCTCTCTCTCTCTCTCTCTCTCTCTCTCTCTCTCTCCATACACACACACACACACACACACACACACACACACACACACACACATATATATACACATGCAACATATACATATACACACACACAATCCAGATTAATAGAAGAGAAAGACTACTGAAATAACTCTATCTTAGAAAAAGAATTTGAACAAGACATCAATGAAATGCCTAAAAAAATTTCTCCAGTTACAGATGGATTTATAAGTGAATTCTACCAAACTTTTATTTTTTGTTAAAAGCTTTTTATTAAAGCTTTTTTATTTTCAAAACAGATGCATAGTTTTCAACATTCACCCTTGCAAAACCTTGTGTTAATTTTTTCCTCCCTTTCTCCCCAGCCCTTCTTCTAAATGGCAAATAGTTCATTACATATTAAACATATAAAATTCTTAATTCCAATATTAAAAAAAAACTATTTTGAGACAATAAGTAAAGAAAAAATCCAATGAAATTCATTTTATGATACAAATATAGTTTTGATACATCAACCAGGGACAGCTAAATAGAAAAAAAAAACCTAGAGCCCAATTTTATTAATGAATATTATTTTAAAATTTTGAAATAAAAATTCAAATAAAATACCATGCAAGGAAATTATAGAAATATATCACAAATATCATACATAATCATTCGAGATTTATAACATGAATATGGTTCTGCTTCCATACAGTAAAATTATCAGCATAATTGACAATATCAACAACAAAATTTAAAGCAATAAAAAGAGCATGATTGTGTAAATTGATGCAGAAAAGTAATTTGACAAAATTCCTATTAAAAACTCAATAAAACAAAAGAATTAATGAAATTTTTCTTAAAATTATAATATCAATCAAAAACCAAGACCAAACATTATCTGTAATGTAGGGAACAATTAGGAGTGAATAATATTAGGAGTGAAGCAAGATCCATCATCATCACTATTTTTCAATCACTATTATCATCAACTTGAAATTCTAGCTATAGCAAAAAGATAAGAAAAAGAAATTGATATTAAACTTACATAAATCATTAGTATTTTTATATACTACCAACAAAACACATCAAGAGAATAAGAAATTCCACTTAAAGTAATGATAGACAATACAAAATATTTGGGAGGATACAAGCCAAAACAAATCCAGAGAATAAAGACAAATCTAAAAAATTAAATCCATTGCTCATAGATAGCCTAAGTCAATATAATTTTTAGAAAAGGATAATCCTGCCTAAGTTACCTTACTTACTTAATGCCATACCAATCAAGCCACCAAAGAATTATTTTATAGAACTAGAAAAAATAGTAATACAATTAATTTGGAAGAACAAAAGACTGAGAATATAAAAGGAAATATTGAAAAAAATTCAAAGAATGCAGCCTGAGTCCAGCATTCAAAATATTTTATTAAGTGATAATCACCCAAACAATCTGATATTGCCTAAGAAATAGAGTGAATTTATTTCAGTAAATCAGTGGTAGAGTTCAGGTAAACAGTATACAATAGTAAATGACCATTGCAATATTGTACTTAATAACCCTAAAGATACAAGCTTTTGGAGTAAGAATTTACCATTTGATAAAAATTTCTGGAAAATGGAAAAGCAAATTGACAGAAATGAGGAAGAGACACATTTCTAACTCCATTTACCAAGATGAAGTCCAAATGTATAAATGAATTCTAAAGTGTAATAATATAAGTAAATTAGGAGCATATACCTGTCACATCCATGGAAAAGGGAAGAGTTTGTGCAAACAAGAGATAGAGATCATTACAGCATAAAAAATGAAGAATTTTAGTTACATGAAAGTTTAAAAAAAATTACACAAATGAAATGCATGTGGATAAAATTACAAGGAAAGCAAGAAACTATGTAAATAATAATTTGGTTTCAACTTGTTTTTTCAGGTTTTGTTTAGTAATAATAAGTTGCAGAATCGATGAATATTCAAAGATGAAATTAAGATAGTATAACATAAATTAAGATAATACAACTAAACTATCACCATCATCAAGTGAGTTGGTTTCTACAACACATCATACACAAAGAATTTTTAACCTTCTCCAAGGAAATTAAAAAAAACAAACCAAAAAAGTATTTGTACAAAAATATTTATAGGAGCTTTTTGGTGGTGGCAAAGAATTTAAAATCGAGGGAATGATCATCAATTGGGAATGACTGAACAAGCTGTGATATATTATTTTGATGAAATATAATTAAGGTATGAGAAATGACAAGCAGAACAGTTTCAGAAAAACCTGAGAAGATTTAAGTGAAGAGATGCAAAGTGAAGTGATTGGAACCAGAAGAATATTATCCACATTAATAATAGCAATATTGCAAGGATAATCAACTGTGAAAGAATGCTACTGTGATTGAGGGAATGATTCAAGACAATTAAAAAATCCACAATAAAAAATTCACATTCAAAGAGAATTGATGAACTTTATGTTTTATCATTTTGCATTTTCTCCTGCAACTTGGCTAATGGAAATATGTTTTGTTAGCTTCACATGTATAATCTCTATTATATAAACTTGTTTGCCTTCTCAAGGAGGGAGAAAGAAATGAATTTGGAATATAATATGTTTTAAAATGATTATTAAAAAGCTTACTTTTAAGTAGAAAATTAAAAAAAATTAAGATTGACTTGCAATTTGATACACATGATGTTTGTAAAACAAGCACCTTTCAAAGCAAACAACAGGTTGCTGAATCTTTCTATAAAAGGATGGAAAGATACAGATGGTATCTTGCCCAATAATAATAATACTTGCTTTCAACTTGTTTTTTCAGGTTTTGTTTAGTAATAATAAGTTAAAGAAACAATGAATATCGGGAAAACTGGGACATTGATGCATTGTTGGTGGAGTTGTGAACGAATCCAACCATTCTGGAGAGTAGTTTGGAACTATGCTCAAAAAGTTATCAAACTGTGCATACCCTTTGATCCAGCAGTGTTACTACTGGGCTTCTATCCCAAAGAGATCATAAGAAGGGAAAGAGACCTGTATGTGCACAAATGTTTATGGCAGCCCTCTTTGTAGTGGCTAGAAACTGGAAACTGAGTGGATGCCCATCAGTTGGAGAATGGCTGAATAAATTGTGGTATATGAATATTATGGAATATTACTGTTCTGTAAGAAATGACCAACAGGATGATTTCAGAAAGGCCTGGAGAGACTTACACGAACTGATGCTGAGTGAAATGAGCAGGACCAGGAGATCATTATATACTTCAACAACAATATTATATGATGACCAGTTCTGATGGACCTGGCCATCCTCAGCAAGGAGATCAACCAAATCATTTCCAATGGACCAGTAATGAACTGAACCAGCTACACCCAGAGAAAGAACTCTGGGAGATGACTAAAAACCATTACATTGAATTCCCAATCCCTATATTTATGCCCACCTGCATTTTTTATTTCCTTCACAAGCTAATTGTACAATATTTCAGAGTCTGATTCTTTTTGTACAGCAAAATAACGGTTTGGTCATATATACTTATTGTGTATCTAATTTATATTTTAATATATTTAACATCTACTGGTCATCCTGCCATCTGGGGGAGGGGGTGGGGGGTAAGAGGTGAAAAATTGGAACAAGAGGTTTGGCAATTGTTAATGCTGTAAAGTTACCCACACATATAACCTGTAAATAAAAGGCTATTTTAAAAAAAGAATCAATGAATATTCAAGAGATGAGATTAAGATAATATAACATACCCTTATAACATACCATCATCAAGTGGGTTGGTTTTTACAACACATCATAAATAAAGAATTTTTAACTTTCAATGATCAAATTTTGTTATAATTCTTGTATTGTTATTTTCATATTTTATTTTATCTTTATTGTGAACTTAGATATTATTAGTAAATACAAACATCAAAATGAAAAAGATGATTTTAAAAAAGAAAATATTAATTTCTATTATATATCTACATTTATAAACCTATATATGTTTTAAGGTGTATTTATCTATATATTATTAATAATAATGATATGGACAAGAATTTACACAGTGCTACTCTGTTTGCAAAGTACCATAGAGATATTATCTCATTTTATCCTTCCAACAACCCTGAGAAATAAGTAATATCACTACTTTAATTTTATATATGAAGAATCTGATACAAAGAGAGATTAAATGACTTATCTAGGATCACATATATAGATAAATATTTTCTTAGGTCATATTTGAACTTATATCTTACTGACTCCAGGTCCAGCACTCTACTTACAGTGCCACTTAACTGCTTAGATATAAAACACATCAATATCTCTATTATGTATATATATCTAGTAATAAAAATAAAATTTAAGAAAACAAGAAATTTAACAAAGCACTTCTAAATCTTTATTATTCCTTTCTTTTCATTGCTTGCTATCCTCTTCTAAATTTTTGCAATTTATTTTTCAGACAATGTTTGGCCTTCTTCTTCCTGGGGAGGTTTCTTCTGAAACCTTGTTTTTTTTTCATTTGAAAATTCTATTATTGGAAATAGTAAAAATAGAAAGATTTATACTAAACTTATTGAATGCATTTTTCAATGTCTGGCTCAGATATTTTCTGAGCACTGGCAAGATATTTTTAAAGCATGTATTTTTATGAGCAAAGTGACAAACAACACTTAAAAATACTCAAATTGATTGTAGAAATACATTTTTAGATTAATATAGAGCTAATGAATGAAAAAAAAAAAGAAGAAAACATAAGACTGAGAATTATCCTCCTGCCATACATTTCCACATAAGTTTAGAGTAAAACTTTAGTCAAGCAAATGCTAATGATCCTACTTTTCCAAGTTAACCTGATGAAAATTTTAACCTGTGTGATGGTAAATGTCCCTGGCATGTTAGAGTAGACCTTAGCTCAGCATATAATTTACACCTACATAAAAATTTCTTAAAAAAATATTTGAAAAGAAGCCCAAGAAGTGTTGATCAGATATTCTGAAGTTTGAAAAGACCATTTGACTCACAAGAGTTGCCTCCTTTGGTTTATGTAATTATATCTTTAAGAGCAAGCCAATTTCATGGAGACATGAAGGTTCAATAATGAAATTCTTATTTTGGGATAATTTGCTAAATAATCTGACTCCTCATATAACTAGCTTTGGAAATTTCTGTGGTTTAGGATTTTAAAAAAAAAACAGTATTCTTCATTCAATACTTTCTATATATTTTAAATTTGTATTTAAATTTTATTTGTGGAATAAAACAAGAATTTTCATAACATAGTATAATAAAAAGATTACATGCCAAAATGTAAACCTCTTACATACAACATGCTATTCATTTTAAATATTTAATAAATTTATCATGTAAATTTCTTTTTTTGTCCATTTTCTCCTTCTTTCCCCCATTCTAGAAATGGTTACCATCATAAACAAATATTTTGTACATATGTTTATATATACATATACATAAACATATGTACATATATAAATATATGTGTATATGTAAAATCATTCTTTACATTCTTTCTCTGGATGCCATAGCATTTTTCTTCATAAGTCCTTTATATTGTATTTACTAGTAGTGTACTAGTCACCCAAATCAAATAACCACAGTTTTCACTAAAATAGAATCTCCATGAATGAACTAGTATCTGTGAATCTCTAGGTTTTGTCACCTGTGTTTAGCAAAATTGGAAAGTTGCTTTGGGAAAATAGTGATACTCTGTAAGAATCCAATTTCTACTGTGAAAATTTTGGATTTTCATGCTTGATTAAACCTATTTGATTACTTCCTTTAAGCCAGTAAAGTTTGAGTTTTGTATTCCTTCTATTGTTTTGGCATTTTATTTTCATTAGATAGTTGTGAAATCATTTGGTGCCAAACACTTTTTTTTTTGTCTTTTCTAGTCCTTTAAGAAACTTTCATAACTGATGTGTTTCCTGCCATAAGTCAAAGGGAAAGAGGCAAAGGTCTAAATGCTATTCTACATACTATATGTGTGTGTGTGTGTGTGTGTGTGTGTGTGTGTGTGTGTGTGCGTGTATTAATCAGTTGCTCTGCTAGTAACACTCAGATCATTGTATCAAACCTGAAATGGATCTGTGATGTCACTGAATGACGCAACTATTCCCTCCAAAGATGTCTATGCTGGCAGCTCTCATCTATGTCTTCCACTAAATTCACACTATTTTGGTCTACTCAACATGCTGGCTCAGTTAATTGCACTCTCCTAAAATCTCAAAATTTACAAAAGAAGCTTATGAGTTATCTACCAGCTTGCTCTTGTTTTGGTACAGGAGTGATCCCAATTTTTTTTTCAATCATAATTTTTTTTGATGATAGATTTTTATACAACTTATCCATATTCCTTTTAGTGTTATTATTATTGGAGCTATGGTCACAATCAATAAATTTTCATGGTTTCAGTTGCCTCTAAGACCAAATAAACTGTTTTTGATATTTAAAACTCTTTATGACCTTTCTCTTTTTACCTTTTTAGTCTCCTATTTATTCCCTTTATGCACTTTAACCCTATTGGTCAATTACATTCACCCACATATATAACATTTCATCTCTACCCTCTGAAGCTTTGCACTGGCTTCAAGAATTGGCTTAAACAAAATTTTCTATATGAAATCTTTTTTTTGTTTTGTTTTAACTCCTTTCCCAGAACCTCCTCAGCAACTAGGTGAAATGTCCCAAAGTACCATATTAATTTGATATACTGTTTATACTCTTATATGTATATTTTTCATCTCCATTAGAATGCCAGCTCTTACTTGTACAAACTTATGCAGAGAAAAATCTCTCTGTTTCTATACATAACACTGTAAAGATAAGTACCTTTGACAGATTTAAGAACTCTGATCAATGTGGAGATCAAACATGATTTTAGAAGTTTGGTAATAAAGCACATTACCTACCTCATGACAGAGAAATAAGGTACAATATTTAGACAAGATCAGAGCAAGAATTTATTTTGTTTTACAATGCATATCAAATATCAATGAAGGAATAATAACACTAAACAAATATATACCAAATGGCATAGAATCTAAATTTTTAAAGAAAAAGTTAAATGAATTATAGGAAGAAATAGTAAAACCATAAAAGTGGGGGACCACAATTTTCCTCTCTCAGATCTAGGTAAATTTAATTATAAAAAGAATAAGAAAGAAGTTAAGAAAATGAATAAAATCTTAGAAAAGTTAGATGTAGTAGATTTGGGGATAGGGGGACTAAATGGGAATAGAAAAAAAAAGTAGCTTTTTTCTCATATTTATAGGACACTTTCACAAAAATTGACCATGCATGATGGATAAAAATCTCATAACCAAATGCATTAAGGCAGAAATATTAAATTTGCCTCTTTTAGACTGTAATGTAATAAAATTATATTTAAGAAGGGCTATGGAAGCATATATTGAAAATTAATTGGAACTAATCTAACCATAAAGAATGAATGGGTCAAAGAACACATAATAGAAACAATAACTTCAATAAATAGAATGACAACCATAAGAAAACATTTCAAAATTAGTGGGGCATAACCAAAGAAGTACTTAGAGGAAAATATATATCTCTAAATGTATACATCAATAAAAGAAAAAAAAAAAGATCAATGAATTGGGTATATATATATATATATATATATATATATATATATATATTTCTTTAAAGTATAAAAAAATTAAAACCCTCAATTAAACATCAAAGTGGAAATCCTGAAAACCAAAGGATTAAAAAATTTAAAAGAAAAACCACTACACTAGCACTACTTGTAGCTGGTTTTATGGGGAAAAAATAAATAAAACAGATGAATGGATAGTTAATGTTATATAAAAATGTAGTAAAAGTAAGAATGGTGATACAACTTTTTTTAAAGAACCTAGCATTTCTGGTGGATTTCTGGTTTAATATGAGCCAATAATATGATATGGTACATAAAAGGACTAATGTGATGTTAGGTTGTGTTAATAGAAAAATGGTGATTTAAGGATAAGGAGGTGATATGTCTATCCATTCCCTGCTCATATCCCATGTTAGGAAAACATTTAAGGAAAAGTGATAGAATTCAGAAGAGGAAAATGAGGATTGCTAAGGTTTGTTTTTTTTTAATTTATTCTATATGTAGATTTGTTGGAGCAACTGGGGATGTTTAGCTTGGAGAAGCCTTGAGTGGGGGACATGGATATTTAGCTTGAAGAAGAGAAGTCCTGAGTGGAAGGAATTGTATTGTTAAGTTTTTAAAGATTACCAAGAGAAACCCCTGACCATCAGTTTATTGGTGATTGGCTTACCTATTCATTATAAATTACCAAAAAGCTATCTCTTACATTTTTCATTCATTAAACTGGGAAAGCAATTCTACCAATAAATGTCTGCATCTGCTCTAAATTTTAGTCATTGAAAGTTGCCTGAATATTGGGAAATGAAATGACTTGGACGAAGTCATGAGTCAGTGTACATCAGGAGGTTGAACTTCATCTCAATATACATAGGTGTATATATTCACTTATTTGTATATTTTTATAGGTTTAGTAGTTACAGATTTGTATTCATCTAAGCCTACTGTTTTCATCTCTGATATTATTGATAATATTATTAGAAGCAGCTTAGAATAGGTGATTGAAAATAAAGTTCATATATGTAAATAATCATCAGGCTTCAAATTTTCTCAATAACAAAATTCTTATAATCTAAAATAAAACAACACCCACTTTATAATCAGCCCAGTTTATCCACTGCAGAATTGCCTGGAGTTAATGGTTTCAGAGTTCTATCCCCTCCATGATATTTTTCCAAATCTCTTTCCAGATTATTATGCTGAATGATTGTTCAATTTGTGACATATTTACTGGAATGGCTCCTTGTTCCAGAATTAATTCTGTATTTTCAAATTGAGCTGCATTTGCTGACCCATTCACCCAAGAAAATCAAAACATTTTGAAAATATCTATATACTTTCCTGACTTGGTTTGTCTTTATTTTTAGCATCTTAGAACAATAACTTTGCTAAACTGTATTTTTATTTCCTTTATTGAATGGGATTTTATTTGACATAGAGACAACAAAATCATTAGACAGTTCAAGGTGAGGACAAATGACAGGAATTTAATATTCCTATTTGAAAAGCATGAACACAAGTAATCATATTATAATCATTATAGTATCTAGAAGACTGGTTAAAATCTTAGATAAAGTCAAATATGGCAATATCCTAGACAAACTCATTTTTAGCATTTTTATGAGGTGAAAATAATTTTAGTAATTGATTTCAATATAAATTTTGCTCAATTTTATCCATACATGAATTTGTCAAAACATTACACACACAAACATCAAATATATGCATGTGTAGGTATGATATTGATCACCTACGGTTGTTCATCATCTAATTTTTTTAGCATTCATTTTCCCTATCTTAGAGAAATGTTATTTTTGAAAGACCTGCTTCCTAACAAAAGTAATTATTAGTTTTCAGATGAATTATTGCCACAAGATAGAATACTGCATTGAATGCTTGACCTGAAGATATAATCATTCAAGTTCAAAAGATAACTTAGATAATTAGAACTATTTAGTCTATGCAAGTAACAGTCTCTTAAAGTGTTGCCTCATTTTAAAAATGGGAATAAAAATAGCATATACTTCACAAAATTATTTTGAGAATCAAATGTGATCTCATATATAATGTGCTTTGGAAACCTTAAAGTGCTATATAAATGCTAACTCCTGTTATTTTTTTAAAAAATTTGTTGAGATTCTAAAGCAACTCCAACTTCAATTATTTAGACAATTTTTGGTATATCTGATACTGCATGTTTGTAAACTTCATGGATTGTAAAATTAAATGATTTTAAGTGTCATCAAAGCATAAAAATATTGATGGGCACAAATTTATTAGATCTGAAAACTCTTTGGAGTATTAGAAAGTGTAATTAATTAGAAGGGTGGAGCCAAGATGGCAGACACAATACACATGAATCTCTGACCTTCTCTATAACCCTCAAAATAATTACAAAATCCAGCCTCTGAATTAGCTCTGGACCAGCAGAACCCACATGTATTGGGACTGCAACAAATTATCAGCAGAAGATAATTTCAAAGATTTCCATAAAATGTCTATTTAAATTGGAAATGGGAGGATAGTTTAAGCAAGTTAAGTGGAAGCAGGCTGAGCACAGATGCCAGTTCAGTCAGTTCAGAGCTCAGGGGCAGTGCAATCTCAGGGTGGCAGTGCAGACTCTGAGGAAACAGACCAGAAAAGGTCTGTTTCAATCAGAAATGGGAGGGAAGCAGCTAACACAAATACCTGACCACAAATGCCAGTGCAAGCAATGCAGAGTTCTGGGGCATTGCTGTCTCCCCTGGCATTGCAGATATCATGTGGCAGAGTATCTATGAGGAGGAATCCACAGGAATCTACAGCAGTGTTGGCCACTCTGCCCTGGTTGCAAGCTAGTAGATCAGCAGAGATGTTATAAAGCACCCAACACAAACACAAAAAATCAATAGTGAACCCCAAAACATCAGAATCTCAGGGGACCTGGACACCTACCCAGAACCAGGAATGAATCAGCACCAACCCAGCACAGCTACAGTTACTTGGAAAATTTTCCCTGACTTAATGGCAGATCTTAACTTTAAAAAAAAATGAGTAAAAGAGTAAAGAGGATTCTAATAATTGACAGCTTTTATGGTGAAAGAGAACAGATTTCAAACCTTGAGGATACTAAAGGCAGATTGTCTCCAGATGAAGCCCCAAAAGGCAATATAACCTGATCCCCATCACACAAAGCTCTCCTAGAAGAAATTAAAAAGAATCTTAAAAGACAGCTAGAAGAAAAATGGGGAAAGGAAATGAAAAATTTGCAAGAGGATTTGGAAAAGGCAACACAGAAACTATCTGAAGAAAAAAAAAAATTTACACAGTTGTAATAAGAGCCAGGATTTGGGAACTGAGAGATTTTCAAAGAGACAGCCCAACTGACACATTGTGTGGCTCCTCCACTAAGGCCAATATACCATTATAATTTTTAGAATAAGCAAGTTTTACCTTCTCAAACAAGGGGAATCTTTCTTTTAGAGAGAGATGTCTTTTCTCAATTAAAGCTTTCACCCAGTGAAATGAGGTGGGGATTCATGATTAAAGTGGAATCCAAGGAAAGCAGAACTCAGAAACTGAAATCTCAATTAATTTATCAAGTTAAGAGTGTGATGAACCAAAAAAGGTGGAAACATCCAAAGATTGATGATGTTCAGAAAACAGCAGTAACATTGGCTTAAAAGCTAGGGGGAAGAATTATGTTTCTTATCTGTATTTTTCCTAGTGCAAAATGAAATCAATACAGCTGAATCATAAATTGGTTAAACAAGTAAGCAGTGTCACAGCACAGAAGAATTAGGGGACAATTAACACTCATGAGGAGCCTCATTATACATATGCACAGTTATAATGATTGTGATTTGGAAAATAAAATCTAAACATATAATTATTGCCTTGACAATTCTAACCAAAAATTAGAAACACAGGTGAATTTTTCTTAGTAAGATGAGATATGGAAGATATCAATTAAGCTGTAAAGTGCAATTTTCCAAGGTGTACCTAAAATCCCATTTATTAGCTATAAATTTCCCTTTGAGGCTCACAAAGTACTTCCATACTGACAGCAATGTGAGGTAAATAGTGTTCTGGAAATCTAATTATTTCATTTGATAGAACTGAGTCTCAAAGAGATTGGGTAAGTAGTAGAGCACAGATCTGGTGCCATGTGTTTGAGGAGTGTTGACTAAACCACATTTTGGCGTGAGCTGAAATTGTGATTGGTGTTTAATGAGATGGAATAGTCAATAAGTGTTTCTTGGCCTCCAAAATCATCAGACAATACAATGGATATTTAATTTAAAAACTAGTGATTATTCATTTCTCACTGATCCCTCAAGTTAGAAGTTGTCTGTCCTTTATCCTTACATAAGATTTTCTCCTGCTCTTATTAAATTCTATTCTGAACTGTAGTTATTGGATATGTATCAAATAATCCCATGTGTCTAAAAAAATGTATTGTTATACAACTGAAGGGAAGAGGCAGGGAGAGAAGGAGAGAGAAAGAGAAGGGGGGGGGGTCACGTAAAACAGAGAAAGGAGTAAGAAGATGGAGAGAGAAAGGGAGAATATGTGAAAGAGAAGGTTGTAAGGAGAAAATTTTTCTGTTGGTGGGGAGTAAGGATATTTCTTGTGGTCCAGAAGCTAAGGAAAAGGAAGTGGCTAAATTTTAAAGAATAGATATGAGAGAGCTTATATGTTGGAATACCTTATTTTTAAGTAAAGTAAAAATAGCAAGTTAACTCCTGAAAATATGGATCATGGGAGTGGCTTGAGAGGGAGTGAAGAGGAGAGTTGATGTAACTGGGAAGGAAATAGTCAAGTAAGATTAAAGAATTCCAAAGTACCAGACAAGATGGGTAGGGTAACTCTGAGACAAGAGAATCAAAAGTATGGCTAATATAAGGGTATTGAGTACAGTAAGGATATTGAGAAATTGGGATGATAGAATATGAATTCTGAAGGCCTTGAGGATGAAGGCAAGGAATAGGATAGAAAAGAGCACAATTAGTCAGGTGCCAAACCAACTAGGAATTGTGGAAGTGACAACTTTTGGCATAGAGCAGTGATGACATAAAAGCATTGTTCTAGTCTACTTGTAAGGAACTCAAATGGAAAGGTCAATAAGCAAAGATAAAAATGGTGAACTCCAAACTTCTTGCTCTTTGAGTGTAATGAGAGAGAGAGAGATGTGGACATCATTAGAATGGGCTAAATGAACATAGAATCTTCAAGGACGAACTAATTTTCATTTAGATAAACCAAATAGAAGGCATTTCATTTTTTTTAAAATAAGAATTTAGGAAAACTTTTTAATAAGGTGATTTTAGAAGTAATATAGTAGAATGCTCAAAAAGGAAATGGATGAGTGTTTGGAGGGTAATGGGAATCATTAGAATGAAGATTCATATTGGAGAAGAGATAGTGAGTATCACTGTGATTCACCTACTATGCTGAAAGTATACATATTCATTATATTTTTAATTTCTGCCAGTGACAAAGAAAGCTATTTGCATAAAGTCAGTGTTTAATAAATTGTAAAATAAATGAGTGAATTCCTGGATTGCTCTTGAAGATCTCACATATGGGGAAGCACAGGACCTGAGAATTAAGATTATAGTCAGAGGAGGTGGCTTCACAGTCCTAGGAAAAAATAAGACTATGGAAAACTGACCTTATCAATCCCCTACTCCATTCCCCTTTGACTTTTTTCTCTAATTTTTATCTTAATTTATCTCACTTTTTTTCTCTTCTTCTAACTCTCATCCAAGGCTATTCAATTTCACCTTATCTTCTTCCTCGGACTCTACAGATTTTACCTTTATGAAAAGTACTCTCTGCTCTCAAAATACCTCTTCCCCTTCCTGCCTCATAATCAAATCTACTCCTTTAGTAAATATGAATAAGGCCTTGATCTTAAGCCAGTGGCAGGTAGGGCTAAAACTGACTCACGTTTGTCATCCCTCATACTGGATCACTGATACATTTGAGCCAAGAGCTACACTTTCAATTTAAGTATTTGAGTCAAAGGGTCATGATTTAATCTACTTTATATCTTTCACAGTACCTAGAATTTGACCAATAATAACAATGACTGATCATTACCTTGTATTTCAAAATTTGCATTGTACTTTTACAAACATTATCTTATTTGTACTTCCCAAATACTCTGCAGGATATTTTCAGTAGGTATTATTCTTTTCATTTTATAGATAAAGATTCAGGTAAAAATAAAAAGTTATATGACTTGCCCAGGATCATACAACTGTTATCACATGCAGAATTTGAACAAACTTTTCTTTGTTCTTTTTAGTCCAGCCCTTTAGCCACTCTATGACTAGAAGCATTATTCAAAAAGCAGGCTAAATAAATTCTAAAACTAATTAACTTTGAACATTATCCAAATCAATGGACATAGACCCTTTCAACTTCTGCAGGTATAAAAAATGGGATCACAAAATAGAAAGCTGACATTAACTTTGATAAGATTTTTTTTTTCTTTCATGAAACACAGTTTCCTTGCCAGCAGTCAGTTTTGCTATAATAACAGAGCATAGAAGAGATTGGTTCACCTGAGTGTTGGAGGGACAGGAAGGAGTGAAGCAAAAGAAAATCTCTCTGATATCTCTCAATCATGAGTTATAGACCTGGCACTCCAGAATTAGGAAACCACTGGCCCACAAAACTGTAACAAAGGCTGGCAGCTCTACCTTTGGACATGGTAAAGAAAAATTATGCATATACAGATATATGTATATGTGTAGACATATAAACATATATTTATAGATATATTTTATTTATTGTTTATTTACTTATTTGAATTTCCACAAAGTGCCATAATGCAAGGTGCCTCCAAAGCTCATGGGAAGTGAAGAAGGAATGGAATGCTACGTTTTGGTTTTCTTTGAAATAAGAAGGATGAAGCTATGTGTCAGTAGGTGTGCTGTATAAGTACAAGAGACTGTTGGGTCTGCTATGACTTATTTTTTTTCCCCTCCAGAGTACCTACTTTAATGGCTCATGGCCAATGTTAGAGTTTTATCTTCCCAGAAGAATCAACAATACGTGAATCAGGTCTCACCTATGTTCTTGTCAGATTGCAATGTTGACTGCTGGCAGAGAAATTACAGATCCTGAAAAAAAAAAAACCTGGCTCTTCAAAGAGAGGCATTATGAGAATTTATTCTATTATCATTCACGATTCTTAGAAACATGCTGTGTGAGTAAGGAGCATTGCAGAAGATGCAAATATCATAAAGAAAGGATTTCCCATTTCTCAGAGAGCCAGAAGAGAGACAATTTCTAGAAGAAAATATAATAGAGGACATTTTTATCATTCTTTTTTTTACATAAACATTTTTTATTCAAAATTAAATGTAATTGAAACCAAAATTTATGTGCAGAGTTAAGTATTATTTTGCCTCTTTACCTATTGAGGCCTATGCCTTAAGCAGCCAACACAATTGATATTTTTAAAAAAATTATTTAAGATAAAAAATGATAGTACCAACTCTGTTATAGTCTAACTTTTGTCAAGAAAAGATGCAAAAACAAACAAAAAACATAACAAAAAAAACAACCCTCAGATAATTTGAAGAAGTCAAGATTGGAAGGACTAAATTAAGTAGAGAGCTTAGATGCAACAGGACAAGGAAATTTGTCACTAAATCACAATTTTCAAAATAAAGTTGACCAATAATGCTTTTAGGTAGAAAACGTATTAATTGAAGTAATACGTGCAACACTCCAAGGTTAATAACAAAGCTGTTTGGACAGGGGAAAGAAGCAGTCATAACTGCAAGAGTCAAAGTTGACAAATGGGAAAGAAGTCAGGTGTTGCTGAAATCAAAGTAGTAGCTATGAGAAAAATTCCTTTTTCAAAAGAACACTGGTTTCATCAGCAAAGGAGCCTTGGACAAAGGAATTTCTATTATGTACAAAGGAGCTTGGGCTTCTAGTATAAATCACCACTTCTGAAATTAATTTTGTCATTTGTCTTGAGACACTGAGAGTCAAATAACTTACACATATCCCTGTGTACTCAAATTAGAACTTGAACCCAAATCTTTTGGCAACTAGAATATCCTTAACCATTAAATCACATAGTCTCAACATGCTAAAAGGCTTAGTTATACATAAGTAATTTTCTCTTTTATAAGGAAGGGTACAATAGGGAATAAGGTAGGGATTAAGGGGAAATGATTGTGTTGAAAAAACCAAAGATACCATATAAAAACTTAAATTAAAAAAACCCCAAAATGATAAAGTACAACACCAATGGACTCATAGAGCATGGGCTAGCCCATTATAGTGTTCATGCAACTATCAAGATGGTGTAAACTTTTGTAAAATATTTTAACAAAAACTACTGAGTTAACGAAGCTCCTTATACCCACTGACTCTGAGCTCATTACTGAAATTAAATCAAAAGGATTTTACTAAAAAGGGAAAAATGTTCCTTTTTGTACAAAAATTTATAGTTGCTTTACTTGCACTAGTAAAAAATTGGCAAGAACCCACATATGTCTAAAGTATGGGAGAATATTTGCATTTTTTCACATTGAAAAAGAAAAAAAAACTAAATTCATAACATGGAGGTCAGAGGTGAAGAATTCTAACATTTGCTTTAAAATTTGGGGAAAGGGTGACTCTTTCTAGATAGCTTTTTAGAATGAAATCTTTACAAGAATAATTGATATTTATGTAATGCCTTCATGATTGGAAAAGCATTATAAAGAATGCTGTTGTAAAATGCCACACTAAATCTGCTGTATGTTTGAATCCTGTCTTTAGTTTGTGTTTGCTTCTATGTTGCAATTATATTTTCAGTCAATCTTATTAAATTTGTTTGCACACTTGATCAGTGAACAATCCAATGTGATCAATGTGACTTATTGAACAGAACAGTGGATTTAGAGTCATGATGACCTGACTAAGATGTTTGTTGTATGATCTGGGCAACTTTAGCCTCATTGAGCCTCAATTTTTTCATCTGTAAAATGAAGGGATTGGGGCCTTTTACTTCCATGTTCTCTTCTAGCTCTAAATCTACAATCCTATAATCCTATAATATGAATTATCCTCTTCTATGTAAATTAGTTATTCACTTTTTTGGGGGGGTCTAAAAGACAAAACTTATTTTATATAGTAAGTATATAAAGGAAAAGTATTATATTATTCTTAAGGTCTTATATCTTTATATTAACAGATCTTTGGTTGATGGTGTTTAAACTCCATATCAGGCACTCTCCTAAGAAATATTTTATTTAATCCTTACAAGAATCACTGAAGGAGGTAAGTACTATATTGTTCTGAGTTTATAATTGAGGAAACTGAGAAAGACAAAGCTTAGTGGCTTGGCCAGAATCATACAGCTACTCAGTGTTGAAGGGTTGATTTGCAATCACAGTGCTCTACTCATTGTGCCACTTAGTTAATATTTAATGTTTTCCTTAAGGTATATAACACACTATAATCTTTCATCTTACAACAATACTCTGAAGTATATACTTCAGGTCTTGTCATCTGGAGTATATCAAATGACTTTAACATGGTCATGATTTTACTCCAAACATGAAGATACTTCTCTGATCACTAAGCTTCACTTCTTTGCTATTCTTCCATGATCCTGTACTACAGGTTTGTTGGGCAGCCAGACCCATCAATTACCAAATGTTGATTCTCTTAGAGTTTTATGTAATTGGTGTGTTCAAACTGTCTATGTTTTGTGAAATTTGACCCAGAAAAGGTTTTAAAAAGTTTAAGAAGAATTTAAGAAGGTTTAAGAAGTTTTAAGAAATTATGAAGCAATTTTCTGCTCTACAAGATTGAACTAATATTTCATATTACCAACAGCTCATGCATGTATGCTATTTTTTCCCTTCTTGACAAATTTGGAATTTATTTGGATTGGCTGACTGAGTCTACTTCAATCCTGAGAGAAAAAGCCATTTAATTCAAAAGTTGTGTTCACAGAAACAACTTAAATGAAAGTCTCTATTCTGCTCCTCTCTTCACTTTTATCCTCCTGATCCTTTATAAAACTTGTTTTTTTTAAGGTTGTCACTATTTTACTATCCTCTTCCATCTAAAGCCATTTTATTTTCTAGATCTCTTTACCTAAAATGGCTGGGCTTTCCCAGGATCCCACAATCCTGATTTGGAGGCTGCAAAGGATATCCAAAATTATCTGGCCCTCAAAAACTGAAGAGTAGAGTAACAATATGTCCTGGATCCCATATATATGGCAAAACCAGAATTTGGACTACAAAGTCTGCATTCTTTCTACTACATTTTTTAAAATACATAGTTCCTGTTATTCTTAGAACTTCAATAAATTTTACCATCATATACTCTGCCCTTTTCTCAAACATTTTTTCATCATAATTCTCTCATTAATCTTAGTTCCATTTACTTTGATATATTCTCCTTCTTAAAATCAGTTTTATTTTTTCTAAAAGATTTGTGTTAAAAAACAAAAAATCAATCATATTTTTCTACTAATTAAGCCATTTGTCCTCTATTTGTTACTTTTGCAAAGAAATCAAAACCAGCAAATAACTAGATATTGACCTAGAGAAGCTAACTTTATTCTACCCCAAGAATAACGAAAAATACTTTCTTCTTCTTGGATAAAGAAGTCTAGATAAGTTTAGAGAGTATTAACAAATCAGCTGAAAATAAAGTCATAACCCAAAGTCTGGAAAGAATAACCTATATGTATTTAAAAGAGAATACTCTTTCTACAAGTCAACAGATCAAGACTGGTTATTGCCATATTGGCTTTTTTGCTGGTTTATCAGTTAGATAGGATGTATCTGTGGAGCAGGTCTGGAGAGTGTTCTACTCTCTTATTCTTCCTAAACTCTGCATCACCCTTAGCTCTCTGGTTACCAGAACAAATATGTGATATATGCAATTTACAGAGAAAAATATATTGGTCACTACATGGGAACTATGAGAAGAACTAGTTCATTCCTTCATTATACCCAGATCTACAGGAAAATAAACAGCATATAGATGATGAGAAAAGAAAGAAAATGGTATGAAACGGAAGTCAATTTTATCTTCAGTTAAGCCAAAATCAATTAATAATATGATAAATTATTGTGAATTTACCTCTGTATATGTTAATTCCCTCAATAAATTTTAAGCTGCTGGGGGACACATATGGTTTAAGTTCTGTTTGTGTGTCCACAATGCTTCTCACACAGAATATACTCATAAAATTGAATTATACATTCACAAACTTCCAATCTTTTATTGTCTTATCCCGGAAGAAAACAATAAAACTCCAAATTTAGCTTTAGCAATTAATCTTTTTTTTTCTTTTGGAATGTATTTATTTCTCTCATTTTATGTCAGAATTCTCTATTTGTTTTTTCTGTTTTTTTCCCTCCAATGACTTTGATGGAAACACCTCCATATCCCAGGCCTTTGAGAGTCATTTGAGATTCAATTGAGATTCCTTTCTTGAAGCCAAGTTGATGGCAATACCTAACCATATCTGTAGTGGTCTCTGAATATCTGATACACGCAATCTATTACCAAGCTTTTAATCAAATGTTTTTCATCCTTGTGGATATGTCATTATGAAATATAACTATGTCTTTAGTGGATTGTTGTATATCTAAAAGTTTTAGTGACTATGAATATTCTTTTCCTGGTTTCCAGTATTCTCCAACTGTGATACAAGTAAATGATCTATGTGATTGCGATATTATTGAAAATTTGAATATGACAGTTATTTTATTATTATATTATTGTAGTCTAAGTAGTACTTTGATGAACATTTGGATCGATAATGGACCTATGACTTCACTGGCATGGGAACTACTAGTTAAAGTAACCCCCTAACCAAGAAAGACTGGATTCTTCTCTGTAAAATATAATCTTAAAAGTTTTTTCTGGAGACCAAGTCACTCAATGACTTCCCTACCCTCAAACAGCCAGTATGTCAGAGGTATTTGAACCCAGGTCTTCCTCAATACGAAGCAATTGCTTCAGTGTGTTTGTAGGGACTTTGGTAACCTTTGTAGGTCAAATAATTGTCAGCAGAATACTCACTGAGTGGATATTCTATGGAAGATTTATGAAAAGCTTTTTTAAAAAAAATTGCTCAGGAAGGGAAGATGTACAGAAGTAGTTATCTATCCAGTGGAAAGAAATGTTATGGCAGTGAGATCCCAGAGCCACTAAATAATTCACCTCCATTTAAATCCCATTCTGAGACTGCCCCATGTCATGGAGACAACTCTGGGTGCTCCAAAGCTATGCAGACAGAGGATATAGATTAATAATTCTTGAAGACTATCTAATATGTCATAAAGAGATCATCATTTGCTTCAGTGAAGGGAACATAAACACTGAAAAAAATCAAAGGGATTTTGAAATATTGAATGGATATTAATAATTATATTACAGCTAATGTCTCAAATTCCAGATGCTGTTGTCTGGAGTTTTTTACTTGTAAATATTCTCTATAGCAGTGACAGACATAATAAGAAAGCAATCTCTTTGGCTGGATGTTGACATGTAAAACCACAGTTCAAAATTATCTTTGTTGTATTGTATTTTTAATTATTTTGGTAAATATTCCCAATTACTTATTGTTTAGGCCACTCTAGGGATTTTGCAGGCAGTTGGTGGCCCTCTGGCCTGGACTTTGACATCTCTAACTACAGCATTGCTTCCCATGACATCTTTTGCCAGATTATCTTAATAGGAAGGGTATATTTAAAAATCAAACACCCTGAAAGAAAAATTGGGATGTTCATGTCAAATATTATGGAGCACTGTAACCCTTTCCCTTTTTTAATTCATAGGAACAGGTATTATCGCAATTATGAAAAACAGAGAATATTTTAATGATGCTTTATTGCACAAACTTTGAAAGTACTGTTCCTGTCAGGAAAACATTTTTCATTACTTCCTCATTTTGAAGGCTGAATACCTATAACTAAAACCTGCTCTTCCTTCTATCATATGTTCTCCTTTTACAACTTCTTATTATATAGTCTATATATTATTTGAATGTTACTCAAAAAAATCAACATTATAATCACATTGATTGTAAGTCTAGACTGTCCTAATATGCCCCACACAAGTTAAAATTTCCAGTGCCCGAGCAGACAGCAAATTTTGTTTTTATGCAATTTTTGTTCCCTTGCCATTTCCACACCATATTTCCCATGCTAATTTAATGCCTACTGTTCTTAAATTGAACAAATGCAATTTCATTCTTGGGCAATTAACTCTTAATTATTTTCAGGAGAACTCATTATTTTATTAGTGCAAACAAGTAGAGGGAATGGATCATGCAATCTACCACCAAAATCGCACTTTTAATTTTTCCCCTCCAACTTCCTAAAACATAGCAATCTAAAGAAAGGGTATCACATCTGGATAATGAATAAAGAAACTTTCAGAATCACTTGGATAACCTGAAAGAGAGGACATAAACAGATGTGATGTTAATTAATTCTTGTGATTTTTTCAAGTAAGTTTGCCAAATGATGTACGGATTTAAAACAAACATGATTTTCTGGCTCAAAAATCAAAGAAAACTTGAAGGAAAATCTCAATATTTCAGGTGGGAACTGCTGCCATCATTACCCAGAGACTATGTCCAAATATATTTAACATTCAGAAAATAATAACCAGGCTTCTAAATTCCATTTATGTCTATCTTCAAAACTGGCCCATTGCCAAGAAACCAATTGATTACAACACTTAGGGAAGCTAACACCCAAAAAAGAAAAATAATAAATAGAAATATGCTCTTCAACTGTTATTTGGAATGGAAGAATTATATTCTTATAGGATATATGGAACCAGAAAGCCAAATTACATCCTTCCAGAGAAATAAATGGAGCCTAGAAGTTTAGCAATGATTATTTTCCGCTCCTAAGAAACCTTTTAAACTTCTATATTTTTTCTCTTTAGTAATACTGAATCCATCCTCAACAGCCAGCCCTAATGATAGTCTTTTGAAACCCTACTTCTGGTAATAGGAAAAGTGACATCAGGTATTGTTGTACCACAATAAATATCTATATCATAAAAGGACTGTTGTATATTTCATGCAAACTTATTATTTTCCCTTCGTTTACAAAATCCTGGTCCTAAGCAAATACACCATGATGTCAACTAGCATTCCACAAAGAGGAGCCTTCTTAATCCCAAAGCACTTTGAGTACCAAATCAAGGGCTACCCCTTCTATGAGGAGCTGGGGTTCATCCCAAAGAATAGTCAGTGTGCTTTCAGAGTACTGCAAAAGACTTTTTCTTAATTTTGTATAAGTTTCATATTTACCAATATTTTAAATTCAAATCCTAGAATAATCTTTACTAAATCTATGACTTCACATATGTCACTACTCTACCTTATGTTTCTCATTTGTAAAACGGGTATCATCATAACACTTACTTTCCAGCGGGGTTGTGGGGTTCAAATAAGATATTTGTGAAGCTTTATCAAACCCTTAAAGAAATATATACATATAAGTTATTGTTAATATTAACATAATACTCTCTATTTTAATCACCCAAAAGAATGCAATTTTCTTGAAGCAGAGACTAGAACAATTTCAGTTTTGTCTTTGTTTCTAGCATTTTGTATGTTGTGTAGCAATAGTAGGCAATTAACAAATGTTTAAGAAATTGAACTGTATTGTATAATATGATGATCATTGAAAACAGTCAAGCTATACATTATTTAAAATTAATTTCCAATTTTTAAGTAATATACATCTGCCTTTTTTTTCTGACTTCTTACCCCAACTCAATAGGAAAAATATAAAAGAAGGATATATATGTGTGTGTGTGTGTGTGTGTGTGTGTGTGTGTGTGTGTGTGCATTTATGGGTATATATATATACACATCTATCAAAACATGTATGTGTATATAAAATACATATATATCATATGTATATATGTAGACATAGATATAACTACATATATATATTTGTATTTTTCAATCTGAACTGAATCTTTTATTTATCTTATGATAAGATAGATAGCATGTTACCATGAATCCTTATAGTTGCTTCTTGTATTGATCAGATTGGTTGTCTTTAAAATAGAGTTGCTATTATATGCTTTATTTTCCTGGCTCTGTTCACTTTACTCTGTTTCAGCTCATCTAAGTCTTCTCGAGTATCTCTAAAACCATGTTTCTTTTTTCACAATTTTTTATGTTACAATAGAACTATAATAGTACAATCACTTTTGTATACTATAACTTGTCTGGTTAGTCCTATACAAAGGATACCCTCAATTTCTAATTTTTTTGTTATCACACAAAAAGGTTGCATAAATGTTTGGTAATATGGGTCCTTTAATAGTATTGCTGGGTCAAAGGTTAAACACTTTAATAATTTTTAATAATATTTAACAGTTCCAAACTGTTTCCCAGAATTGTTGGACCTCTTTATAGTTCCACTAACACTAGAATTTACTTGTTTTCTCACAGTCTACCCCAAATTGATCATTTTTGGTCAATTTTATGAATCTAATAGGTCTGAGGTAAATTCTCAAAATGATTTTAATTTGTATTTCTCCATTTATTAATTACTTGGAGCATTTTTCTCATATATCTATAGACAGCTTAGATTTATTTTACTGAAAAAAATGCATTTCTATCATTTAACTATTATCCCTTGAGGAATTTGAAGACCATTTAGCACTTGAAGAATATGCTTTTCAGTTTGAGTCAGTTGCTTATATATCTTAGAAATGAGACATCAAGAAATGTACTGCAAAGTTTTTTTCCCATTTACCTCACTCATTATATTTTAAAAAAGACTACTTCTAAAGTTATGTGCAGTAAAACAAACATCATATGATACAAATTCAAATATAGAATTTTTACATAAAAAGTTACTTAAAAGCATTGTTCTTCTGAAAACTCCCCAAATCATTGATATTATTTGGATAATATTGAAACAAACAGATTATATGAAACTTCAAAATTAAATAATTTTTATAACTTGATATAGCTACCACATCTCCAAAATTGTATGATTTTATTTTTTAACTTAGGGAAGATAAATTGAGGAAATGAATTACTTTGTTATCACTTTATAATCCATAATCTTCTATTCTGACAACAACCTATTTGCATTTTTAGGAACATACTTTTTTTATAATAATTTGATACATCAAATGGAGATAAAGTTTTAAATAAAGTTTTAGTGTATAAATGAAATAGGAGTAGTCTTGAAATGATATTGAAACACAAATCACCAAGGGGTTCCTAGACACTTAATTTTTGTGTTTGTGATTATGACATTTTCAGAACCACCCAAGTTTTTGATACTCTTCTGCAAGGATTTGTCACCTAATTGTAATACTTGACACTTACAATTCATAGGTTATGTATATAATTTTGTTTTACTATCAATCTAATGAAAAGGCAGATATTACAATTATTATAATCATCTATATTTTTACAGATGAAAAAAACCAAGAGGTAAAAATCATAGACAGAATCGAAAAGGATCTTAAAAAATATTTAACATACTTCCTTCATTTTAGAGATAGGAATCTTAGGATTCCTAAGAGAGATAGGAAGAGGAAAAACAATTGGCAAAATGTCACATGTAATGAACTTTATGCCAGTTAGTTGCTACTAAGTGGAAAAAATGGAAAGGAGGGATGCCATTAGAGAGGGTGGAGAAGTGGCTTACTTAAGAACTTTTTCATAATTGACAATGATTTTTGAAGTCTGCTCTGTTTTCTCACTTATGCTGACTAAAAAAAAAACAAAACTAAAAATTGTATTTGTTTGCTATTAAAAAGTAGCATCAGCTGTTTTTTCTCACTTTGTCCCTCATAACTGGGCACTGCAATGCTAAAGTATTCCAAATCATCACATCAAATAAAATATATCTATATTTTTGTGGGCTTGATCTTGAAGGAATGGCATAAAATCTAATTTTTTGTTAAGGACATAAGTTCACATTTTTAAGATTCATAACTCATCTGAACTTTATAATTTGGTCTTTCCAATGCAAAGGGTCATTAATGACCTTATTTATCTATTAGATAACCTCTATTCATAGCCCTACCCTATCACTCTGTCTTGCCAATATTTAATTTTTCCCATCTGATTGTTTCCTATAAATGCATGTATATTTCTCTCATCCTAAAAAAATAAAAAAAACAAAAACAATAATCCCTTTAATTTTATCATCACCTTTAGCTGTCGTCCTCTATCTTTCCTTTTCCCAGCTAAATTCCTTGAGAAAGCCCCCTATACTTGGTGCCTCCATTTCTTCTCACATTGGATTTTAAATCTTCTGAACAAATGAAAATTCAATCTAATATTACAAATGATTTTTTATTGTGAAATCTGATGGGAGAGTATGTAACAGACTTTTGGGGGAAGAGAAGATTGTATTAGTTATTATTACCATGCCACTTTAGTAAATACACTCTATTAAATTCTAAGTCTGCTTCATTAATTGATTTCAACTGATAATCATGGAGAAAAGCACAAAAATGTGAATTCATGAGAAACAACATTAGAGAAAGCAACTCCTACCTCCCTTCAGGGTCCCTCAGAATTGTGGGGGGGAGGGGGGGAATAATGTAGCGTTTGCACTCTGGGGACCCACCAGTGTAAGTGTAACTTAGAAGAATAGTTCCAAAGTCTGAAATATATCAAAAAAAAAAAAAAAAAAACTCTCCCTTCTGGATCCTATTATTCCCTCAAACTATTGTCATATATCTTATCTCCTCAGCCAAATTTCTTGAAAAACCTAATCCCATTCACTGATTGAACTGTTTTTTTTTTTTTTTTTTTTTGCTCCTCAATCCTTATTATGAAACTAGTTAACTTGCCCATTGTTTAACAGCTCAATCCATTTCAATTCTCCTTTGCTTTATTTATATCATTATTTACATTTTATTTAGATTTTATACAATACCTCCTAACTATGGGTCATAACACAGATTCTTTTTTAGGACCCTCTTCTCTTCTCCATCTCTTTTTCTCTTTGATAATCACATCACTTGCTGGACAGTTAATTAACACCTCCGTGTTAATGACTACAATTCCAAATCTCTATTTGTCTATTGATCACATAAATCAGATGTTTTAGAAACATCTTAATATCTACATATTCAAATATGAATTCTTGTCTTTTCCCCATAAAACTTCCTCTCAATTCTAAGGCTCCAGTCAAGTCTATACAATGCTAGTAAATAAATGTTCCTTAAGCACAGGTCAAATGGCTTCTCTACTCAATTAACTATAGTACTCTATTGCCTCTAGAATATTCTTTTCAACTTCTAAATCCCTACTAAATTAGCAAACAATCTCCCTTGTATACTGCTTCCCCT
Organism: Sarcophilus harrisii; assembly: GCF_902635505.1. Classification (NCBI taxonomy): domain Eukaryota; kingdom Metazoa; phylum Chordata; class Mammalia; order Dasyuromorphia; family Dasyuridae; genus Sarcophilus; species Sarcophilus harrisii. The sequence continues at coordinate 234,133,995 of NC_045430.1, forward strand.
CTAATATTCTGTCTAGTAAAATTGGCATTTTCTCTGTTCTTCACATGTTCCACTCTATCTCCTCTGCCTGTAAGTTAATATTGGCTATCTTATACACCTGGGAAAGCAATGTACTTCCTCTTTGAGTCCATCTCAAACCATTCATCTCTTCCTTTAAGATTCTGCCTAAACACCATCTTCTGCTTGAATAGTTCTAGATACTCTAACTACTCCTGTTCTTTTTTCCAAACTACTTTGTATTAACTACTTTGTATATTTTTGTATTTTACCTTAATATTAATGCTGCATATATTTACATATGTACTTGTCTCATCATTACAACATAAGTTCCTAGAAAATTTGGGTTGTTTTATTCTTTGTATATTTGTTTCTCATGTCTAGAACAGTTGCTGACATAGTAGGTGCTTAGTAAGCACTTGTTTATGGATTCATTCAACACATAATAGATAGTCTGAACAGTTTTCTATTTGTAAGAAAGGGACTAATTCTTTGAAAATCAGACTGCTCTAGGAAATTTAGAATATATGACTATCATATTTAATAATGAAAGTAGGATAAGAAATCCAAGTTTTTCTTTTATTTTTTCAAATTTAGTTTGGATGTAACATCTGCAAAATTGATCATATCTACCTAAGAAGCAATATTTTCTCTAGGGATATTTCAAATGCTGTTTTATATCACTTGTATGTTATATAATCATTTACTATATCTTTGACATAGTTTGAAAGGTTTTTACTAATCAAAGCAACATCAGATGAACTATATTAATGAAAAGGGACATTAAAATCCCCAAAATGAATTATCTGGTAGGCCAGACAATAGAGAAAAATGAACAAAAATAAGTTAGAAAGTATGATAAAGCAGACATGCTAAAGGGGATTTTGACTTTTGAACCATTACAACTTTTTTAAAAAGCAATTTTTTGATGTTAGTAAGGTTATCACATATATTTACTGCTATCATAGATGTTTCAATTATGGAATTTTCTATATTTTGAATATTTAATTATTGTCATCATTTAATATTTATTAGACCAAATTATGAAAATATGCAAAAACTGTCCCCACTAATGTCTAGGATATACATAAACATAGTTATAGAATACATATACCATATAAAGCTGCTAAATGGTACAGTATATAGATCATCCAGCTTGGAATCAAGAAGACCCAAGTTCTAACCTAGCCATGGATGCTCACTAGCTTGTTAACCCTGGGGAGGTTATTTAACTCAGTTTCCTCATCTCAGTTTCATCAAAATGAACTGGAGAAGGAAATAGCAAAAAAACAAAACAAAACACTCCAATATCTTTGCTAGGAAACCCCCAAGTGAGGTCACAAAGAGTTGGATACCACTGAACCAACAATAAAAACATCCTTACATATCCACCATATATATCATATACATAGATACACATATCCTCATACATATATACATATACAAACATAATTCAATGGTACTTTTCAATCTCTATTTCCTATACATAATAGTGTCATTTACATGGGTAAACTCTAGAGGGATGCTAAGAAATTATGCAGTGAATGAAAAAAAAAAATATAATGGGTAATTTAGCCCTTCCTTTTTGGGTGATTGTTGTTTTACTTTGTTTTGTTTCTCTCAATTATTTGCATAACTGCTTCATTTTCCCATTTTACTTTGTTTATACACAGACAGAATATATTATCAGTCTCATCAGTATGAACATTTCTAAAGATATAGACTTCAGAAGGAGAGAAAAAAGTTAAACTTTTCTTTATTGGTGGAGCTGTCAATGAAGAAAGAATACATTTTTTCCATCTTGTAGAAAGTGTGCATTGGAAAAATAAGTATTTTTCTTTAGAAAAAATAAATGTTTTATAAATTATAAATATAAACTATAGGAAAATGTTTATTTCATGTTTCTATATTCTTAGTTCATTTCAAAGCATGATTTCATTAATGCAGGGAATTCTAAGTGTGAAAATACCTTCCAACAATGTAGATCACTACAAATCCTCCTTGATTTTTAGAATGTTGCCTTAAATTTGACATGTGAAGTGAATTCTCCAGAATCCTGTAGCTAGGGAATATGACAGAAACAGAATGCATTGCCAGGTATTTCTGGCTCTCAAATCTGGCAATTTGCCTCTCATGCTCACGGTTATTTGCATTTTTTCCATTTAATCTTTACTAATTTTACCAAGCATGACTCATTTTTACTTTTAAGATAATTTTGAAAATACAATGAAAATGGAACATCCTTAAAGGGAACTTCAATTTATCACTAAAAAAAATAAAAGGAATATCATAATTTAGAGAATTGTGTCTAGTGTTTTAAGCCTAGTTTTAAAATGAATTCAGGTATTTTAGTTTTAAATCACTAAAAGTTCTTATTATGAGTTTGTGTGGGTAGAGCTCTATACAAGCAGAATACAATTATTTTCTTTTCCCTGATAACTGATCAAAATGCCTTTTCTCCCAGAGAACGTAACTTCACCTTATGATAATCACCACTAACTGATCTTCATCCACAGAAAAACACAGGAAAAGAAGAAACTTCCAAAAAGAAGAATGTGAGGACACAAAATTTGAACCACTTAGGCTAATACGTCTTTCATTTTATTGATTTTTCTAAGAAATATATTAAATTCATGGAAATGCTTTTTGGCATTAAACAATTCTTTAAGCCCCAAGTCTAAGAAGAAATTAATAAAATGCAGTAGGAAATTAAGAAGAACAAAAGTGCAATGAGCCACAGATAAACCAATTAATTAACACGATTCAATACATATGTAATTAGCCTCCTAAAGATTTCTATTTTTTCTAGTTGAACTTTTAATTTTGTATTTGTATCTTCATAAGATTTCATGTGACAAAATACTGAAAAATCATGTTAAAAATTACTAATGAAATTTAATTCCTTCCATCACTACTTCCTATTACTTGAGAAAATAATTTCTGAAAAATATAGCTTCCTTAAATTCTAGTTCTTCATTTTATACAATAATTTCATGATAATTATAAAGCCAGTAGAGCTTGATATTTTTCTCTAGGATCATGTATTAAAATACTTTTATTTAAGAATGAATAGAAAATGCAAAATATTGAGCTTCTTTTTCTTATAACACGTGTGCGTCATTTCTTTTTCTTGCCTGAGAAAACATATTTCCAAAAACAAAACAATCGAAAAATACTGTACACAGAATCATTCAGAAAGTTTGTGAAATTAGTTTGTCACACAAGTGTTATATTTAACCATTAATGCTTATAAGTCCATTGTGCTATTTTAAGCTGAATATTTAGGGCACCATTCATATTATGAAAAATTACTTCCTAAAAGATATTCTGTGGTGCTACATCTTAACATAGAAGTAACAATAAGCTTTCAAAGGCTTGGCTGACAGCAGTCCTGATAGTTTCCAAGAACAAGGTTAACTATATGTGGAGACTTATCATGCTAAAATTATCCATTAAAGAAGATTTTTGGAGAGCTTTTGGCATAGCGACCCACAAAACATCATTACAACACAGATATTAAGGTAATGCAATATTTAGCTCTCTTTGGTAATCAAATAAATGAATGAAGTTAGTTTGTAATGAACTAGAAAATTAAGGAAAATCAGGAGGCAATTCAAGAAAATAAAAATATAAATAATCCCAAAACCTTAATTTCATACTAGCTCCCCAAACTATTTGTCAAACATAGTTAAACTATATTAAATCAAACTGCACTTTTAAAAAGGCTAATGAGCTATTATTTCAGAATTGTTTCCAAAAACAAAATTACTGATCATAATCTAAAGGACAGAAAATATAATTGTAGTTTGAATTGTGGTCAATACAGTTTTGCTCAGAATGTTACACTGGGCCAGGAAATGAAGAATGCTTCATAAATCTTGGAGAGCACAGCTGTCGCTGCATTAGCTGATGAACTGGACTTGCCTTCATTCCCCATTTGTCCTTGCTGCAAATGCAGCAGCAAAATCATATTGAACTCACAATGATCATAATGGAAAAATCCAAAGTCTCCTTAATTAGCTGCTTAATGTATCTGCCCTATTCCTCTTTGGAGGATAAGCAGATTTTATAGTTCCTTCTCTTTTCATTCATTGCTGACAGTGAAATTCTCTCTGACACGAGTGAGTTGTATAATTTAAGTCTCAGCCCTGTAGGTCAGTTGTGTAGAACATGGAGTCAATGAGGCCAATATTTGATTCCTAACTGGGTCAGTAGCTTTCAGTCTGCTACAGAGAGCCCCTCTAACCCTGGACAGTCATTTCTCTAATATGTCACAAAGCAATGAAAGTTAAAAAAAATGTCAAGTGAAATATCTCAAGCCAATTTTTTTTTACAGAAAAGGAAGTGAAAATATTAACAGACCATAATAATAATATCCAGTAATAACAATAACTAGCATTTGAATGGCACCTTAATATTTGCAAAGCATTTCACAAATATGATCTTATTTTCACAACATGTCCTGGGTTTTAAGTGTGATTATTATTCTTAATGTACATAGGGGAAACTGAGTCAGCAGACATTAAATGACTTTCCTAGAATCACATAGCTAGTGTCTGATGTTAGATTTGAATAAGTACTTCCTTATTACAAGTCCAGCACTGTCTCTATTGTGGCAGTCCGATAAAGGATAATAACAATTATTATTGTTGTTGTTGTTATAATTATTATTGTTCTTAGTAATTAAAATTTATCATAATTGTAATTTTAAAATAGATTTTTCTTTTCTGTGTTGTTTGAAAAAAAAAAGTCTAGTAACAGAAGCCAATAAATATGTGAAAGTCACACTGGTATAAACAAAAATGATGAACTTCTTTAATTTCTACAAAAAGGAAAAAAAAATAACCCCAACAAACTGAAACCTTATTCGACAAATTCTTGGATGTCATCCACAAATTCATTCAACAAGGAAAAATCTTACTGTTAATATAGTTCTCTTTAGAATGCTACATGATTCTACAAGGTCAGCAGGTGAAAAATCCTTTGTAAAGAGCACAGTTGCCATGTTCCTCTTTACACATGGGAAGCTCTTGAACTGTTCATGGACAGTTCCTTTGAGGACAGTAGCAAATTCCTGAATTGTGTTCTCTCTTTCCAGAGTGTTCTTTTTTTTAATTTAATGAATACAACATATATTTTATGAATATTTTAGCTTCAAATTTAACAAAAGAGAACCAACTTTTCTGTAGTTTAATGATAGCAATAAAAATTGGCTTATTTCAGCTGTATCTTAAGAAGATGCTTAGGTAACTCTCTAAGACTATAAGTTTAAGAGTAGGTGGTAATCAACATTGGTAAGGGGGGGGATTTCCACAGGGTATTCACTATACTAATATACTTTTCTTAGATGACTCCAGAGGTAGGAAAGTAATTAGTTAAATTGTTTGTTAATTTAAATTGCAGATTTTTCTTTCCTCACTATATTTGGTCTTTCAACATAGTGTTTTACCATATGTACAAATGCTTAAACATAAAATTCAGTGCTGTAACATACATTTAAATTCTCACAGGAATGCAGAAACCAGATTTGTTTATTTTGTTACCTTTGGAGTTTGCTACACCAGCTACAGTTGAACCCAATCTGAGAAGAAACACAAGGTCCACAGCTATTAAACTGGAGGCAAGCTAAAAATAAAATACAAGAGGGGAAATTGTCAAAAACACATTTGTGTATTTTAATAACAACTACTTCTTATAGGAAAAAATACCACTTGAATATATTCAATAGGTCAAAATATCTCTGGAACTCTGGTATAGGATTAGAAGGTGTTAATTTGATTTCTCAAAGAATCCTGAGAAATGTCAGAACTTTATATTTAACAATCTTTGCACCATTCATTCCCTTATTTAGGCAACTTACTGGGTAGTGGGGTCATCTCCACAGCTGAAATATTAGTAATCTTCCCCATTTGGAGTTCTACCCGGTGGTATTCATAAATTGTTCTCCTTCGAACATCTACCACAAAAAAAAAAAAAAAAAAAATACAGGGAATTGTGAAAAGGAAAACAAAACAAAATATACAAATGTTTTTTCTAAGCAAATTATGTCTCACAAAAGTCAAGGAATATAGAAATTGCACTAATTTCCATCTGTTATACATTTAAGTCAAATTCTTTATCTATTTGGTCTCTTAAAGATTATTTTAGGAGCCTTTTTCCAGTAAGAAATTTGTGAAAATTCTGATCAGACTCTCCAGTAGCTCACTAATTTATTTAGATAGAATACTAATAGTTTATTTTCCTCAATCATATCATATATCAGATGCTTCCTTTCCTATATTTGTCTCCTGAAGATTTTGACAACTAAAGCTAAAATATAATGGCAATAGTTCTTCCAAGCTACAGTGATTCTTCTTTTTAATGTTTTTTTTTCCTAAATTTCATTTAAAGACAAATTTTTAGATTAGTTTAAAATTTTTGAGTTCCAAATTTTCCTCCCTCTCTCATTCTTTTCCTAAGATGGTAAGCAATTTGATATAGATTATATAAGTGGAACCATGCAAAACATATTTCCACATAAGTTGTGTTGTGGGAAAAAACAGAACAAAAAAGCTCACAAAAATAAAGAAAATGAAAATGGTATGATTCAATCTATATATTCAGATTTCAAATGTTCTTTGTGAATAGAAATTTTCTTTCAATATTGTTTTGGACCACTGTATAGCTGAGAATTTCTGTCATTAATAGTGGATCATCATACAATGTTGCCATTAGTATGTACAATATTCTCCTGGTTCTGCTCACTTCACTCTGCATCAGTTCATGTAAACCTTGCCAAATTTTCTATATACCTACTCATCTTTCTAGCAGTATTCCATTATATTCAAATACCATAACTTAATCATTCCTGAGTTCCTAAATTTTCAGTTCATTGCCACCACAAAAAGAGCTGCTATAAATATTTTTGTACAAGAATCACTTTTCCTAAAGTGTTGATGGTGATTATAAACATTTATATAATTTTAAGGCTAACAAAGCACTTTATATATATTATCACATTTGAGTCCCAACATATCCCATGAGGTAGGTGCTGCTATTATACCCATTTTGCAGATAAGGAAGCAACCTGATAAATGTTAAATAACCTCTTCATAGTCACACAAGCGAGTAAGTGCCCAAGGCAGGATTTGAATCTAAGCTTTCCCAGTATCAGTTCTAGCAATGAATTCATTATTTCATTTAGCTGCCCCCACTATGGGGAAATCAAGACTTTTCCCCCCGCTTAAAGTTTGAACAAACTTGGGGTTAGGTTAAATAGCATGACATTTGCTTCAAAGTATTACTATAATAAATAATTATAATTGTATTATCATAATTTATCTAAGTATATAATAAATGCAATACAACAAAATAATATAATTATAAATACACATTATATTTGCTATAGTTATAATTTATATTATTTATTCATATTATTATGTATTGTTATACTATTTTATATATTATATTTATTATATTATATAATTTAAATATAAATAACATAATAGAAAACTTTAAAAAGTTTAATTTCTCTATGGAACATATGATTTTTTAAAATAAAATAATAATAATAATAATAAATTAGGGAAGGCAAGTAGCATAGTAGGAATAACACTATCTTTACAATCTCAGAACTTGAATGTGGATCTAGGTACACAAAATATTCACCCAGTCAGCAGGTATTAAAAATATTGAGTGAAACTGGGTAAGTTTTTTATCCTATCTAAGAGTTAGTTTCCTCATATGTTAAATTATAGGGTTATATTAAATCACCTTTAAAACTCCCTTCAGGTCTAAGTAGATGATTTTAGGAATTCACCATTGAAATTCATTCTCTTAGACCAAACTCAAGTTATTGGTGACAGCATGCAAACTACCTTAGCAGACTACTTATTCTTTTGGCCCCAGATTTCAGAAGATCTTTCAAATCCTAATCTAGGTAGTCTCCTAGGCTATACCAACTTCCTACCACATCTGAACTTTTACTTCCCACTTGAATCAATTGTATGTGAGATAACTTCCATCCATAGATGTCCCAGAAAGTATACCCTGCTTTCTGAGAGGGTGAATCCAATTTGAACTTCCAATTCTAGAGCCCAAGTCAGTTAATTAGTGAATAAATATATGCAAACTAATGTACTTCTCTCACTTTATCGCCTAGCCCTAGATATTAGATATTTGAATTTCATATTGCATCCATGGACGTCATACTTCCAGACTATTGACATATTCCACTCATTTTCTACTTTCTCAGAACAAAATTCCCTGTCATGATTACTTCTGTTCTATAAGTGTTGTTTTCCCATATTAGAAAGGAGACTCCTTGAAGGGAAGGGATATCTCAGGAAGAGATACCTTTATTTTATTTTGTTTAAAAACACTTATACTCCACTCTTAGGAAATTTCCTGGAACATAGTAAGTGTTAATAAATACTGAACATAGTAAGTGTTAATAAATACTTTTCTGTTTATTGATTCAAAAGATTTATAGATGATCATACTTACACAATTACTTTTGTGCAAATGCATTCACCACAATTTGTAAATTAATTTAAACAATAGCTCCAATGAAGAAGACAAACTGTTACAAAGCAATAGAAAGTATTGGAAAGAGAAAAACTAAACTTGAAATTTTATATTTTATCTGAATTACTAATATTAATTTCTTACAAAGAAGTTAACATTCTTAAAAAGATGCTGATAGTAATGAGAAGTTAATTGCTTTGCTGAGAGTCATCCTGTTAGTTCAATAGGAAAATCTGAACTTTGGTATATACCTCACTATAACTTTAGACTCAAATAAATATTTTCACTCTGGCCATGTTACTAGATGTATACCAACCACTATTACAAGAAATATGATAACCTTCTTTCAAGAGACTTTCAATCTAGTTGGGGAGATGATTATATCAAATGTAGAAAGGACTCTGTAAGTGATAAATTCTTCTTTAAATGTCAGCTGTAGCTATATATAAAATAACTTAACATTCCCACACATGGTACAAATGTGGTTTATATAGAGACTGTTCCAAAAGTCTTAATGAAGTGTTAAGCACTCAAAGCAGTTAAGGAAAGATTCTAATCTCAGACACTTAGCCCATGGGCAACTGAGTTTTTGATAACACCTCCAATTGCCATCCTTAGTGACATGTCCAGTTCACCAGGAGAAGGAACTCCCATTTAGAGGAATTCCCTCTAGTAAAGCTGATTACAAAATATTCTACAATTTTCAATTTTTAAAAAAGTTTCCCAGATTATTCAGGAGTTATGGGATTGAAAGCTGTGACCTATGGCCATACAACCATTATGTGTCAGAAGTCAGTTCAGCTTGTCTCCAAGGAGAGTTTTATCTCAATTAAGTCGAATTCAAATTCTGAAGAAGATCATTGGAGTCAGTGGTAAATGGTAGGAAGAGGAGAGTATAACTGTAGTCTGGAGGCCTGAGTTAAAAGTCTTAGCTGTATAACTTTGAGTAAATCAGTTTATTCATTTAGTTCTCAGTTTAAATATCTGCAAAATGATTTCCAATAATCTATGAATACATACTTTAAAAAAACTCCATTCAGACACTAATATTTTTGAAGGGCATATTCAGCTGAATAAAATAGAAGAGACATGAGTACACTTGTACTTGGTATACATAAAATTTAGACATATGTATCAGAAAATCTATTTTTCTTTTTAAGCATTTGTCTTGAGAGAAAAAGACAAAAATTGATTAGCATCATTAGATTTCTCAGCTCAATAAATTCCTACATGTTGCTTCTCCATTTCTTTTGATAAACAAGAAAATTAGATGTTAGAAATTAATAGACTGTATGGATCTATAATGGGGATCATATAATGATGAATTTAAAGAATTTAATCTCTGACCACCAAAAATTAATTAATAATTATAGTGAATAATATGAAGGCTGTTTGTGTTAGGATCAGTGAATGGAATGAAACATGTCTTTTCCTTTTTTAGATATGATACTTGTTAGTTATTTCTAGAATGGTGGCAGCCTGGGTGAAGGGACAGTATTTGCACAAAGCAAAATTAACATAATGAGTTTTTGCTTAGCTAGAGAATCCAAATGGTAAATTCTGTTATATTTCAAATATGTATCTGCCAACTAATAGTTATTAATAGTGAGAAAACTCTAAGCCAAAATAGTAAACTTTCATTTATTTATGCACACATACATATATACATATGTATATGATGAATGCATATATATATATATATACATATAGAAATATATTTTGCTTAAAATTAGACTCAACTAATTTAAAACCAGAAAAGCTTTGGCTCTAGTACTTCAAATGAACCCAGCTAAAGTACTGTTTTCTTTCTTGTCAGAGGTTATAGTATTTGGACTGTTTTTGTAGCACCTCATTGAATCAGGACATGCTCCAATACCTAGCAATTAGGGATCTGTTCAAAAGCAAAATTTCCTTGTAACACAATCAAACATATAAAATCTAATTAATTAACCAAAAAATCCTAAAGCTATGTGCTACAAAATGCTAATTTTAAATCACAGATTTGTGACCAGCATATATTACTGAATCAATTATAAGGTATAATTAACAAATTCAGGAGATACTGTCAATAGCAATCATTTTCTATGTGCTCATATGGGAATACATGCAATCCAATTTAAGCAATATACCCTATCCCTTATAATTATTCTTTGCAATAACATGTAAAATAATACTTAAATGAGAATTATTAGCATTTACTCCAGTTCTTTTGGCTACTATGATTTCACTGGCTTGGTTATTTCTTCTATGGACTCAGATTGTAATCTCTCCATAATATGTTCTTTAACAGTTCCCATGGTCAACATCATATCACCTTGAAGCTATAGTAGTGATGAACCTTCCAAAGGAGATTCTCAGGCAACAGTCCTTTACCAGTTCCACCTTTTGAATTTGCAGGAGAGACAGACAGGCCAGAAATTGTCCTCCATTGCTTTCAAGAACTCATAGTCACTTTCCTATCAATGATGAGGCAACACAATAGGATTTTCCTGGCAGTGACTTATCAGTATTAATAAATATTTAAATCACATTGCTACATGATAATCCATATATCATTCCGTCCACACCATTCTTCACCTACCTGGGAGGCTAATATCTAAATATGCGCTTATTTATTCAGATCATTTTTTCCCTCTTGTTCTCCAAACTTTGATACTAGCTTGGGAATGCATAAACATATAGTAATGTTCTGTGACTGAGGTAGTGCTGAGCAGTGAAATAAATTACTTGCTAATAATTCTTTATTTACATAATTCCTCTTGCTTAATGATGAACTCCAAATGGTCACCACATTTTTCCGGTTCATTCTTCAACAGTATTTACAGAGTACTTATCATGTAAAAAGAATCATATCATGCAACCACACAATCCACCTAATTTTCAAATATGAAAAGAAATTTCTCTTAAGAGTATTCCATAGTACATCTTGATCTTCCAAAAATATAGTCCAAGTTTCCCAAAAGACTTTTGAAATAGCTCTTTTGCGAAAGAAAACAAAGTATCAGTAAAGAAAAAGCCCAAGGTACTGGTCTGATTGAAATGCTTTCTCCCCAGAGCATAGAACTATGTCTGGCATGTCTTAAGTGCTTAATAAAAGCCTATCAATTGCTTGATTTTCTATATAACACTCAGAGGTGAGAGAGAGTTTCTCCCTTCCTCCAAGTTTTCTTCTTAAAGCAAGGAACTAGATAAATCTGAGGTCTTATTTTAACAATTTACAAGGAAGATCCAACCAGAGATTCATTTTTTTTCTTCCTGCATATCTTATGAAATTAATATACTGCTCTATCCCTCGATTTATGTAAACTTTCTCTTTCCTTCAACATAGAAAAAATATGGTTAAATGAACCAACACCCAATTGCCCCAGTATACTATCTAGAACAACCACAGAATATTCTTTATAAAGTCCTTTAAACATTTATCAGTATCAAAATACTAAAAGTTCAATTTGGGCAAAATGCTATCTACCTCTGAAGTGTTTTATGATATGTCAAGGGAACATATTTTATGGAATAACTTTATAATCTCCATTTATTTGTCCTTATAGACAGCCTTCAGTGGTTAATGAGGTCTCTAAGAGCCTTAGTGACCAAAGGAATTCTGCTGGTGCCCTGAATTAAATGTAGAGCTTCATTTTTCATTTCATTGGTCCTTGATCCTCTTATTTATTTCAATTTATTCACTTTGATTTAAAAACTAGAACTGCTCTATCTCCAAAACATCAAAACAAAAACTATTGTGATTATCTTCTCTTCTGTGAGTCACAATTTAACAGATTTTTATTCTTAACATACTTAGCAATGATAAAGGACTAAGAAATATAAATCATAACTTCTAATATTCAATCAATTCAATAAATTTAATTTAATCTGGAAACAACACTACCATAAAAGTCTTCTAAACAGCTTTTTTTTTCAAGGTGGGAAATGAGCTTTAAAATTGCAAATTACAAAATCTCTTGCAGAATTTTCAGGTCTAATTAAACATGACAAAATTGCAGAGAACTAGCATCTTTTGGCATAAAATTAAGTAAATTTCTTTTGGCAGTGACTGACATGAATCACATTAAATATCAAATCTAAGTTTTAAAAAATCCTTCCAAAATTTGAGAACAGCTCTTAAAAATTTTCACTTATGATGAAGTTATTTTGCTAAATCTACTAAGTAGCTTTAATTAAAAAAAAATACCTCTAATTCCATATCAGGTTTTGTTGGGATATTTTCAATGAAATGAAACTAGTTGATTTAGGACATGCAGTCACTTTTTTATCATCTTGAAAAAACAAAAGCAGTTTGAAGATCCTAAAATGCTATGTAAATGTGAGCACTTACACATACATTTTGGAAGTATTCATTTTAAATTTAAAGCTATTTCACCCAAACTAATCTTTTCCACTGTGTAATAATATAATGTATTTCTGTTATGGATATGAATGATGAAATTATTTGATTTTGTCCATTACAAAAAAAAATATGAACATGCTTTTGGTTTAGGCTGCCAATTAATGTGTTAATAATAACACTACAATATAAATTGACAGTTACGTAGCCAGCCTTAGAGTGGTCAAGGAGGTCAAGGTTGGAAATCTTTGTTCTACAAAATTTTTTAAACTTTATTTTTAAAAGGCCAAATTTTTGTATTCATTTGTCAATCATAATGTTGCACATCAAATCACATTGCCTCATGAAGGATGGATTATCATGTATTGGTTAATATATATCTACCAGTAAGTAGTCTCCAGTTCTCAAAATGCTTGTGAATTCATGGATAAAAGATAACAATTTAAGGAAGTGTTAAACTTAAATGAATGTCACCTGGGTTAAAATGCAGTGAATTCTGGCATTATTTTTGAATGATTTTGTTAGAATGACTTTTGTCTCAATGTTTTGAAATCTTAAAACTAGCAACTTAACATGAATTTGTCACATCTTGCTGTGTAGTGGAGGACTAGTATTAGAGGGACTTCCAAGCCTCAGTTTGTTATGATATATTTTGAGATAGGTGTTATCTAAAGAAATGAATCAAGGTAAGTCCCTTGACTTTATCTCCTATCCATAGGCTTATTTTACACTTTTTTCCTAAATAATGCCTATATTCTGACATTTGTTCATTTCTCACTGCTATTCTTACATTTCTTCTTGTCCCCTTCCCACTTTGGTGTATTAACATATAATATGATCTAAGGAATGGAGCAGATTCTTTCTACACCTTTGCCTCCTGGAATTCTTCATACCTTTCAAGCTTTCTACTATACAAGTTTACTCTAAATCTCTAAGATTAGTCTGGGATCTCCTACATGTTCATTCCTATAATTATTTGCATTTGAGTTGTTTAATAAATTTTATTCTCTCCTCTGGTTTCTCTGGCTGCCATAAACAAATACACACACATACACACACACACACACATACACACACACACACTCACTCACATGACAATATATTCTGTGAGAGTAGAGATGTGGTTTTTTCTCCTTGTATCACATGTTAGGTATTAAATAAATGTATGCAGATAGCTATAAGTACAATTTTGGTACTTGTATAAGGAAGTCTTTGAGTGAGTAAATCATATAATTTAAAACTCTTTTATCCAATCAATATTTCAATCAATTTGGCTTTCTTGCTATTCCTCACATATGACATGGCATCTTCTGTTTTTGTCTTTGTACAGATGTTTTGTCTTTTATCCCTGGAATATACTTATTCTGCAACTCTGCCTCCTCAAATTCCTAGCTTTCCAGTTCACATAACAACTTCTCCATTAGGCCTTTCCTGAGAACCTGTTTTTTCCAACTGTTAACTGCTTTCTCATTTTCTGCAATGAATTTTTATAGACACTGTACAAGTTTTGTGTATAACTATAAATGCACATATTGTTTGCCAATGGCCTACTAGGAGGAAGTAAATTCCTTATGAGAAGGGACTGTTCTATCTTTATATTTTCATTCCCAGTACCTAGGACAGCATCTTTATGTTTAATACAGAGACTTCCTTAGACCTTGTTTATTTTGGTTTCTTCCTTCTGAGACTATTCTGTTTATCCTCTATATATCTTATTTGTATAATAGTTATTGTATATTGTCTCTCTATTAAATCACGAGTTCCTTGAGAACAATGACTGTTTTTGCCTTTCTCTGCACCATAAGTGCTTAGCTTAGGACATGAAGAATAAGGAGAAGTTAATAAATACTTATTAACTGATTGCCATATAATACTAACACATAAATGATTGTTAATTTATTGATTAATGCTATTTTTCTACTAATAAGTCACAAATTATATTTTCTCTATGATAATGTTATTATATAAGAACCATAACAAATGGATCTTGACAGGTTCCAGGTAAAGTAGACCTGACGTATTTTAGATAAGACTTTGGTTCCACTAATGTGCACTTGGAAATTTCTGAAAACAAAATGTTTTCTGGAATTATGAGAAATGCTACATTAATTAATCCCAGGGATAGAGATTTTCAAAAGTGTAATGGAGGAATGTAAGTCTACTAAAGAATAATAATGAAATTGAAAATGATAAATTGGAGAGTAAGATTAATGGAATGAGCACTTATATAAATGAGCATCTTATATTTATTGAGGAAAAAACAATGCATTAAATAAAAATAAATCCCATAGGGAATGATCTGAAAAGTAAAATGCTAAGTAAGCTAGTTAATGTTTTCTTAAAAGCAACAATGATGTTAAGATGCAAAAATGAAATAATGGAATGTAGGAATAAACATCTTCCCTCACAAGAAGTATCTAAATCCAAATTCCTGTCCTGTCTTTTGCCATTTGTAAGACATTGGACATGTCATTTAACTTTTGTGAATCTTAGTTACTTCATTTAAAAATGAGGAAATTAGCTTAGATGCCTCAAAGGCCCCTTCTGCAATAAATTTATTACTACCTTATTGATTAATTTGAAATGTGATAAAGAGTAACATTTTTGGGAAGTGATAGCAGGACAAAGACTAAGAAATAAACTGAGTATCAACTCAGGTGTAATTTGAAAGAGAAAAAAGTGGGGTAAAATACAGGAAATTAATTAATGACCATCTACCTTTCTCTACACACTTTATCTTGATGATGAGTACCCATGTAGTCATCTATAAAGTCTATGGAGAAGGCATCAAAAAGCAAGCCATTCATCTCTCTCCTAAGATGTAGTCCCATATTTCCAATTGCCAGCTAGAATTATCCATCTAGAAGAATCATCATAAATATTTATTACCTTTCTGCCTAACTTCACCCTTCATCCTAAATACCTATTATTGTCGAGGTCAGAGTCAGCTTTCTAGCCAGTCAGCTATGTTGGAGTCTTCCTCAACTCTTCACTCTAATTTTGTCCTACATATTCAATCAATCATCAAATCCTAATTGTGGTGTTCTCTTCTTTGAAATAATAATGGTTCTCTCTGGGAGAAGGTTTTTTGGGGAGGTTTTCTGGAGGCAGCCTTAGTTTCAGTTAAAAGTAATAATCATCTCAAAACGCAACCAGATGATAAAAGTTCAGATCTTTTATTGCTTCCTCTAAAATAGCCCAGTTAGTTTTCTTGGTGGCCTATCTCTCTCTGCTTGGTTCCAAGAGCTCCCTCTGAATGTCTCCAAATCCAAAGGTTTATCCTTCAGCCTCCAGCCAGAACAAAGGTGAAAATTGGAATGGATCTGACTCCTCTAGCTCAACTCCAAATGTCTCCAGCCAGCACCAGGGTGAAAGTTGGAATGAATCTGTCTTGCCTCTGAGAGAGGGCTTCTGGCTCTCCCAGAGTGCTCTGTGTCTGTCCCAGAGTGCTCTCTGGCCCTGAGAGTTTCTTGCTTATATGAGCTCTCTAAAGGTGTGAACACAAGCATTGTTTCTATCATTTCTACTTAGTACCTTGTTTCAAGTTCTGGCCCGTAACATCTCCTTGTAAGATCAGATCAATCATACTGAACCATGCTAAATTAGATAATTATTGTCTCTATCAACTCTAATGAGTTAACACTTTGTAAGGATTCCAACACTAATGATGCCATTTCTTTACCATTTCTCTCATCATTTTCTTTTTCTCTACTCACAACTATCACTATGCTAAACCAGGCCCTTAGAATTTGGATTATTGCAATAGCTTCCTAATTGATCTTTTCCCATGTGTTCTCTTTCTTCACTAATCTTTTTTTTCCCACAACTAACAAATTATTCCTATAGAATCAGTATAACCATTTTCTTCCACTGGCTCTGGAAATTTATATGACTTTCCATTGACTTTAGGATATATGTCAACCTATCTTCCTAGACTGATTGTACGTTACAATTCTTCATATAACAACCTTGTTTACTTGCTCATTCTTTGTAGACCATATTTTCTTTCTTTTGTCATAGTCTATATTTCAATCCAAATGCTGTCTCTTTCTTTACCTCTGCCCCTTGAACTTCCTAAAACCCTATGAGGCTCAATTCAAATATCACTTCGTTCATGAGGCCCTAACTTTTGTAATCTTAACAATCCCTCAGCAAATCATCATTTTGACTTTGTACACAAAAATAGAGGAGTCCTCAATGATTAATAAAAATGATTATTTTGGAGTGTTAAAAATAATTTAGAAATTTTTGTTCTTGTGTGTTTGGGTTGAGAGAGAAGCAGGGAGAGAAACATAAATTTACAAATGTTAGCTACTTTAAAGATCATCTATGCTAATCTTCCTATTTTTCAGATGAGATTGGAGAAGCTATATAGTGATGGAACTTGTAGAGGGCTGAAACTCTGAATCAGACAAAAGAGCACTTAAGGCTACCTATTTGATGTGAGACAATGGCTCCATTAATATATATTTGGATGACGGCTCTCTTCACCATTGTTGCTTGCTGAATGTTTGGTAGTAAGATAATCGAAGAAAGGATTGGAGGGTGGAGGGAGAAGAGTCAGAGTCATTTGGCGACAGGACAAGGAGGCTGGAGACTCCAGATTCCAGAATCCAGGAAGAGATCTTTGGCAAGCTGTGGGGCAGCTTGCCTGCTTCCTTCACTTCTCTCCCTAAAGACCAAGGACTTTGATTTATCCTGACTCTGGCCCCCAGGGAGCTAGCCCCTACTTTACAGGAACCTCTGTTTTTATGTATATTTTCATATCAAAAGTAAAACAGTATTCACCATTCTTCAATTGTTTCAATAAATCTTTGGCAGCTTGATTTTGAATAGCATATAAGTTTCATGACATCAAGAAAATAAATTTTTCTCTACACTGTATTTGATATCTTTATATGTGGTGGGCCAGATTAACATGAGAGTATTCTTGGATTTATCACCAATCTGCTTATGTCTAACCCCCATAATGAATATTAATAAGAACCGAAAGAAGGTCTCACTAATAGGATAAAAAAAAAGTTGTATAATAGACCTTATGGGAGATGGTTAAGAAACAAGAATAATGTGCCCCCCACAAAGAGAATTATTTGAGCAGGGCAAGGACAGAGGAAGGCTTAGACAATTAGGTGATATAATGGAGAGTATGTTAATTTGAGTGGTAGTGAGACCTTCAGGATTCAGACCCTTCTTCAGACATTGTCTAGCTATGGGTCCAAGAGCAATTGATTTATCTATCTGAGCCTAATTTTCTTCACATATTAAATGAGGACGTTTGGCTTAATGAATGGCATTTAAATTTCTTCCATTGTTAAATCTATGGTCCTGTGATCTTTAAATGCAGTTTTCCCTCTTGTATTTCATTCAGTTGGCTACAATGGAAGCAAAAGAGAGCATAAACTTTGATTTGATAGAGAGATGGATTTCCTAATGATAGTCAGTGCTATACATTGGAAAGGAAGGAAACCATGAAACTCCTGCCCATGGACAATTGAACACAGGATACATTCAAATTTCTTAGGGCTGATCAAATGTATTGCCAGCTAAATACAAGGGGACAAACTAGAGGATTTCTCAGAATCCCTTCAAAATTCACAATCCTACAATTTCAGTAGTCCACCAATCACAAAAGCAGCTGAAACACTTGGTCAAATATTGAGGCTGACATCATGAAGACATATAAGATGCAGGAGAATTCTTCCCCATTTATACATTCATCACAAGGTAAATTGTGTTCTTTGATTAATACAGAAAACTAAAGTATACATCTAAGTTATTATGTATGCGGATGTGACAGAGATAGACAGAAAGAGGGAGAATGAATATAAAATGACTGACTGGCATGATTAAATCTGCATGCAAATTCATATACATCCTATCAACAAATATAATCAAAATTGATCCTTTAGAATGAGATTTTTTTTCTTCCCTAACATAACTTATATACCTCTAAAGCTCTTTTAAAAACACAAATTATACACAGAAATACAAATAGACAGAAGAGGATTAGAAAATAGGGACCAAAAGATAGAATGATAGATAATAGACAATGAAACATAGAGATGCAGAGACAGCAAACCAGTTATGATCTGTATACAAATCCATTATGAGGCATAAAATAAAAATGACACTGGTATTAGAAAATATATCTGTATTTCTTTTCAGTTTGCAACAAAATGAGTCAAAACAACAAAAGACTCACTAAAGCTCATCTTTTATAAAATAAATGCAACAGATAATTGTCTTCTTGAAAAAGACTTATAAAGAGCTAAATTTATTCCAAAGGCTCATCAGTTCTCTTAAAAATGACTAGACACAAATTTATAATCTAGCTATCAGATCTTTGAGGTGCCTTCTTAGAAGACAAAGCAAGTTGCAATTGAAATTCTTTCTGTGTCTTAAAGAACCAACAAATAAACTGAAACAACTAGTCTTTCATTTCACTTTTGCTGTAATTGACTGAAGCCATGGTTGATTTAACACCCCGAAAGACAAGAATGGAAGAACATGCATATTGAAAAGGAAGCTAACATTGGCTCTCCATGGGCTAACATTATTTAACAGCTCTGTCAGGATGCTATTATATTTCCTACACATACTAATATATTCCTGCTTTGTTGAAAGGACAATTTAGTTTCTCGAGAATCCGCCTCAATTTAGCAATTCCCTTGAATAATATTACCTCCCACAAATTGTGAGCTAACAAGGAGAAAACCCTTTGAGGATTCCCACCCTATACCAAATAGAGCTCTGTCTAGTGTAGATATTGAATCCTGAAAGAGTACAGTAAGGAGTTACATGAGGCTAGCCACTCTAAAGACTGCAATGCTTCTATTGCTTGGGAAATCTCTAAATAATTTCCACTCCATTTACCTGCCACATTCCGGAGATGACATAATGAGGCAGAATAAGCTTCAGACAGGACCACACAGCCTATGCTTGTGACAAATTATACCTACCATTAAGAAGAAAAAGTCAGAAAAAAAGGATGTGCATGGTTGAAAGGAAAGAAATGTTTTAATCATGAGTTGAGTTTCATCACTATCATTTATTGCTCAAATCAAAGGCATCAAGGGAGAAAAGGACTCAGTGAATGTTCTCAAAAAAGAATAGGTTTAAGGAATTCCATCATCTATAGGATAGTTGCCTATATTATTATATCTAGTGTACAATATAGGTGCACAAAAAATTCAGTTATGTCTGCATGGTACAACAGATATTGTCAAACGGACTGATAAACTCCACCAAGTTTGAGAAGCAGTACCACCACTTAGTTCTGACCATACAAGACATTTACTTTCTCTAAAAGTAGACTGCCTTGCCTCTTCCATTTTCCAAATCTTTACTGAATGATTCATTAAGAAACCATACATTAGGTATGAGGAACAATCATATTAAAATAAATCACTGTCCATGTTACCCCCTACCAACATATACACACTCAATAAACTCAAGTAAGCTCCCTATTGACTTGAAATAGGGAATGCTCTGTTTGGTATTTCTTTGTAACCTAGCCTCCTTCTGCCTTTCCATTTTTCTTACATTTTGCATCCTGAAACGTACTCTTCTATCCAGTGATACTTGTATGACTCTTCCATGAAAAAGATATTCCACTTCTCTGTCTCAGTCCTAGACAGTTTCCTCAGCTCTCTCTCATGTTTGGAACATTCTTCCTCCTCTTTTTTGACTTTTCTGGCTTCCCTTAAGTCCCAGCCAAAGTCTTCTCCAACCCTTCTAAATTCCAGTGCCTTCTTCCTGTTCATTATTTCATGTATATTATATATATATATATATATGTGTGTGTGTGTGTGTGTGTGTGTATCCCCAGTTCTAAGCACAATGTCTAACACAAAGGAGGTGCTTATTCAATGTTTGTTGATTGATTATTTTAGCAGTTTAAAAAATACCCAGAAAATCAAGATGGACTATCATGTAAAGTAATATATATGTTGACTTGTCTGCTCTGCTTAATTTCAACTTTACCTAAATTATTAGTTCAAGAGAAACAATGAGATGGAAAATCACAATGGGAGTTATAAACCAAATACAATTACTTTTTAATTAACAAGCTCAAATTAGCTAAGTGATTTGTTGTTCAAACAGCTAAAGCAGTCTTGAGTTAATTTACTTGTTCCAAACACCCCTACAAAAGATCCGAACTACGTTATTACTTTTCTCCAACATACATACTGGGAATCTGTTGGATCCTGTGGACAACTACAAATGCATCAGACAATCCCACTTTCACTGGATGGTTTGTTGTACTTATCTGGGTCACCAACACAGGAATCTAGAAGGAAAAAAAAAGATAAAAAGAAAAGCAAATAGATTTTAGTTTTAAACATGTTCTCAAAGGAAAAAAAAACATAACAAAATAACCAAATGTGATCCATGCTGATTATATGTTTGATGACTGAATTCAAGTAATTGAGAGGGAATGAAAAGTATTGAAAACTAAAGATACAAGGATAAGAATAGGACTGAAACTGTGATTTCACTGGTGTTTAAACTCACAGTAAAGAATTACCATATGGAAGATTAACACCATTACTGAGACATCATCTTACAGAGTTCCTAATAGCAATTATAGAATAATTTGCCCAGGATCACATACAGTATGTTAAAATGGGTGGGGGATTAGAACACAGGTGTTTTTTGGTTTTTAGCTTCACTCTAATTTTGTCATAATTGATATAAATTATATCTTCTGTGATGAAATTAATATATGTTTATGTAATACATATGTAATAGGTATATAAACACACACAACAATACATATATGATGTAATACATATTAATAAATGTACACATGTATACACATATAATCCATATACATACAAGACAAAACATGCCTTATTAAAAATTTTGTAATTGAAAATGAAGGTCTCTATAAGAGTCTTTCAGTTTAGATTTGTTTGAAATATTGAGAAGCAACATGTTTTAGTGGAAAGAGCTCCAGATGCATAAGAAGAGGACCTATCTCAGACACTCACTAGCTACATGGCTTTAAACAGGTCAAAATCTCTCATTCCCAGTTTTCTCATCTGTAAAATGCTTTTGACATTTCTGTCAGCTAAGTCACAGAGCTGTTGTGTGCAAAGCACATTAAAACCTTAAAGTACAATATACAAGGAAGCTGTTATCAAGAATGAAATGAAAACATAAAAGCAGCTTCTTGACCTGTTGAGGGTTAGCATTTACAGAGATGGAACTTCAAGGTTCATCAAGTGAACTTTATCTCATTTGTTAAACACATATATTTGATAATAAAGTTCTTAATAAGAACCAGGAAAATTGAACCTGTGTTGTTCAGTTGACAAATAGCTCTATATACACATATGGACACTATAAATGTTTGCTGATGCTAGCCAATTAAAATATACATTTTAAAAAAAAAAACTTTTTTCTTGGAAACTGAGTGGATGCCCATCAGTTGGAGAATGGCTGAATAAATTATGGTATATGAATATTATGGAATATTATTGTTCTGTAAGAAATGACCAATAGGATGATTTCAGAAAGACCTGGAGAGACTTACACGAGCTGATGCTGAGTTAAATAAGCAGGGCCAAGAGATCATTATATACTTCAACAATAATACTAGATGATGACCAATTCTGATGGACTTGGCCATCCTCAGCAATGAGATCAACCAAATCATTTCCAATGGAGCAGTAATGAACTGAACCAGCTACGCCCAGGGAAGGAACTCTGGGAGATGACTAAAAACCATTACATTGAATTCCCAATCCCGATAATTTTGCCCATCTGCATTTTTTATTTCCTTCACAGGCTAATTGTACAATATTTCAGAGTCTGATTCTTTTTGTACAGCAAAATAACGGTTTGGTCATGTATACTTATTGTGTATCTAATTTATATTTTAATATATTTAACATCCACTGGTCATCCTGCCATCTGGGGGAGAGGGTGGGTGGAAAGAGGGGAAAAATTGAAACAAGAGGTTTGGCAATTGTCAATGCTGTAAAGTTACCCATACATATAACCTGTAAACAAAAGGCTATTAAATAAAAAGAAAAGAAAAAGAAAAAATAAATAAATAAATAACTTTTTTCTGAGTCTGGAATCTAAACATATTTAGATTTTAATTCAAATGAGAACACAGAAGAAACATATGAAACAATTTTATTAAGAGGAAAGTGCTATATAAGTTAGTATTATCAACTTTTGTGGGAGGGAGAAAGGGGCAGTTTCTAGGTTTTTGAGTTCACTGATGTAGGAAACTTACTCTACCAGTGTAGGCTAGCACATTTAAAATTTTTAAACCATTTGTTTGTTCATCTGGTTGTCTACCAATTTATCTTTTTAGGGCAAATTATAGTCTTAGATAGTTACCCAAAATCTATGGTTATACACATGTGTCTAGGGAAGAATTTTCACTCAAGTCTTTCTGACTTTAAGGTTGTTCCTTAATTCATTCCATATTGTTGTCTTTCACTGACTTATTATGTTATAATGGATGATTCTTTGAAGGTCTGTTGATGTAGAGCAAGCTATTTGCGTCCCTTTTCAATTTATATGTCATCACTGTAAGCTGTCACTGGAAAAGTTATCCTAACTAAAAGTTAAGTATTCCTTTTCCCTCTTCTATGCTACCTTTCATAATTACTTGTAAAAAGAGAGAATTGAATTAAATGCCTTTTAAGATCTTATTCACTTTTAAATCTGTGATCCTTATGTTATTATAATCATCATCATCATTACTTTTTATTCTTTTTCTTATGATCTTTATTTTAGAGAAAACTCTTAAGAATGACAGATAATGCTACTAGTGAACAAACATTTACCCAGTAGCCTGAAACAACCCCAAAGATTTTTGCTTTCTATCTGGGTAGATTTAACAATTTAAAAGTGGCAACATTTCTCAGAATACATTGCAACAAGCCTACATGTTGAACTTTAAAATTCTTGACTGAAACTTCCACCAAACACCATGAAGATTGACATCCCAAGAGCATATTTTGTTTTCTCTTTTCAATTCCAAATTTTAAAAAAAAATTGCATCTTGGAACATCTAATGCTTTTAAAAACATATCTGGGAAAACTTGGGAATACATGAACAAAGAATGTATTATTATAGGAAAGGCATAAAAAGGCCAACTGCTGAAACCAAACTGACTTAGTTTGGGAAAGACTCAGTGGGAGGTATAATTACTTTAATACAAATAAAAATAGAAAATAGTCTTTCTCCAAGAGATACAAGGACAAGAAATAAAAAAAAGGTTTAACTTTGAGGAAAAATGTCTTGTGGAAAGGTAATCACATTATAGGAGAAAAGATTCACTACTATATTAAAGAGCATTGGCTTTTCCTTCCCTCAGATTTTCCATTCAATTAAAAAAAAGGTTATTTTATTAATATTGATAGATAAGGAGAAATCAAACCAGGCTTCAAGCATCATTATTCATCACACAAAAGAGAGCCTGAAACATTTCCTATAGATGGGTTCCTTTAACAAATGCATTTTAAATTGGATGGCCAGTCAATAAGCATTTATTAAGCAAAATGTATGTCTAAATGATAGAGATACAAAGAAGCAAAAACCATTCTTGATTTAAAGAAACTCATTCCAGTGGGGGTGAAAACATAAATAATCACAGAAACAAAAGGCTTGTAAAACATTTATTAAGTACTTATTATGTGTTGGGTATTGTGCTAAGTTCTTGACATGCAAATATCATCAATTAACATAGACTTGTCATCAAGAAACTGAGAAAATTAAATTGATTCTGTATCATTTTTACAAATCCTATATACACTCAACTGATTTTGTCCAATAATGGCTTAAGTCACGGTTCTTTGTTTTTGAACTCAGTTCGTAATTTAGTTTTTTGTTTTTTTTTTTTTTTTAAGAAATCCAGTTATTCAGCTAATCACTATTATATTCTTTCTCAGGGAAATCTGTCATTATTGGAGGATGTAAGTAATGTAGGGGGATACTATGGAGTCTAGTCTAATAACTTTAAATCACCAAGCTATCCTCTGGGATGTCTGGTTTATTGTCCAAATAAATCTCTTTCACTATCTCTAACCTTGCAGATAGATTCAAACAGAGAACATTTCTTAGTCAAAGATGAAAGGAAGGATATTGTTACTAGCCCACCTTTTCCAAACTCCAAAAAATCATATTGTCCTTCATGCATCAGCCATGAAACCAATAATGTATATGTCAATCCCATGATGTCACCAACTTTACACCAATTGTATTATTTCCTCTCCTACCCTGTTGTGCTTCTTGTTCTTGCTTATGAGAAGGTCTCCATCTCCATCTCAGAGTCTTTGGTTTAAACCAAAGCAGTCATCAACCTGTTCTATTTTTAGAGTGAGGCCTTATTAACAAAATGTTATATTTCTTGGAGAAAACATGCCTTAGTCTATCTTTGTTGAATTTCATTGATAATACAACTTAAATTACAGGGTAATTTATACATGAAGGGGAACTGGAAAAAAAAAAAAAGATGGTACATAACATCATTATGTAAAGATGTTGGGAAAGTGGCCAGAACACCTGGTTAAAGACAATCAAAGGCAAAGCTCACACCAGAAAGACTAGTTTCCAAGGGTCAAAAAAACTACTGAAACTCAAATGACTTTAAGGCTGCTACACACAAATAATCAACAATGATAGACTTAGCTCTTCTCAGAAATACACTCATTCAAGATAATTCCAATAGACTTTGGATGGAAAATATTATCTGCATCCAGAGAAAGAACTATGGTGATTGAATGTGGATCAAAGCATACTATTTTCACTTTTTTTGCTGTTCTTTTCTTGTGGTTTTCCCCTTTTATTCTGATTTTTCTTTCCCAACATGACTCATGGAAATGTGTTAAAATTGATTACACATGTATAATCTATATTAGTTTGGATGCTGTTCTTGGCAGAGAGATTGTTAAAGAGGAAAACTGACGATCAATATCTTACAAAATTAATGTTGAAAGCCAGTTTTACTTGTAATTGGAAAAATAATATGCTGGTATGATAAAAAGATAAAGAAAAAAAGACTGATCCATACATAGCTGTCAGAAATTTAAAAATAAAAAATCTGAAAAAGTAAAGGAAATAAAATTTCAAAAATAAAAAATAAATGAGGTAAATTCATGACAAAAAATGAAATAGGAAATAGAAATAATTTTGCTAAATTATAGGTTGAGAGTTCTAAGAATTCAAAGCAATTGAATGCCTTTGTAAATAGAATATGCTCCCAACTAACAGAAATAAAGATTTTAATTTAATCTCAGAAACAAACTGACCAGACCATAAATGAAGTGTCAAAGGTAAGTGAGGAGAAAATAATGATCTAAATTTACAAGCAAAATCTGTCATTTAAAAGCCACAAAAATGATTCCTAGAAATATTCATATACTTTATGACACAAATGTGATCCTACTATAAGGAGGGCCAAACAAAAAGAACTATAGAAAAATATTACTAAAGGATAGTAGTACAAACATTTTTCATAATTTCTATGTGATGAGACCTCAGCATTATTCCAGTAAATAATCCAGTAAATTTATAGAAGATTGTAAAAATGGTTCAACATTAGGAAAATTACCATTATTAATTATATGATCAATCAATTACAAAATAATTTCAATAGATCTGAGGAAAAGTTTTTGATAAAACATGAAACTCATTTATGATTAAAAAAAATTAAAAAAAATAGGTAAGATTGAGCTCTTTTTTGTTCTGATGAAAAGTATATTTCTAAAACCTAGATATATTGCCGTTTACAATGGAGAAACACTAAATTCTTTCTAAGTACCAAAAAAATAGGTTAAGCAAGGACATCATGTATTCTCACTGTTATTTAACATCTTTAGAAATTTTAATTATTGTAACAATAGAGAAAAATTAGAAGCATCAATGTCTGCAAAGAAGAAACAAAATTATCCATCCTTTGCACTTGACAAGACAGTATATTTAGCTGTCAAAACACTCCATTTGTACTTCACTTAAGAAGGGGAGAATTATTACTGTAGCCCTCTGCCTTTTACTTAATTCACTATCTATAATGTCTAATCCAAGATATATGGACTAAAGAGCTGGTAAAATGGGTTGGTTATGGAACTGAATTTCATAATATGCATGATAAACATCCTTTAGCCCCTTCATTATATTTTTGTGAACTATTTTGACTGACTATAGTTCTCACTTGGAGACTCTGTAACATTATGGAATTTGACAATAGAACAATTTCACAACAGAAACATCTGGAGAAACTCACTGTCCATAAAGAAGGAATTTTTCATGTGTTCTCAATAATACAACTCCTCTTTTAGAGAAATGGGAAGCACCTTTTGTAAATTCCTCTTCCTTTTATATGTCTTATTTGATATGAATAATCCAACAAAGTTATTTCATGTTATATTTATCAAAGAATATGGCCTAAGACACTTGTTGTAGGCAAGTCTTTCAGAATGCATTTGCTTCTTTAAATTGTAAGGATTTCCAAAAAAAAAAACAAAACAAAAAAAAAAACCATTTCTCTACAGCTTTAAGTCGGTAATGTGCCTGAGCTGAAGTGGTCTACAGAACATTATTTGTGAAATTCTGTCCCCTTATCAGATTTTTATTAACAGTATGCAATATAATAATCCATCACATTAAAGAGCATTGTAAGAATCAGTTTGTTTTGAAATAGCACTGGTTTTGTCAGAGGACTTTAGTATAAATCTGTGTGCGTGTGTGTGTGCATGTGTGTGTAAGTAAAAGCATAAGGATGTGTAAGTAAAAGCATAAGGATCTGGGTCTTTAGTTATGTCATTGATTATCTTTTTAAAGTAGAAATAACTTTTGCAATTCCTTCTTCAATAATTCAAATTCTTTATTTCTTTGAACATATCATAGAAAAGAATCTTAATAATCTCAAAATTGTGACACTTCCTACACAGACTTCCTGTATATATATGTAATTTACTCCAGCTGTCATTCTCATCTTTGTCTTCTTTGGTACTTTCACCACTTCCTCCTTTAGCACAGCATGGTCTCTACCATTGAAGTCCAAATGTGGTAGTTGTATTATCATTGATGACGAAAATCATCATAGGAAAGTCAACATGACTTTGCATTTTTGTCTTGTTTGTTGTTGTTTGTTTCATTTGTTTGAGGACATTGGTGAAATTCTTGATCTATATTTGTCTTATGCTTGGACAAACAAGTTCTCACATAAAACTTCCCAGGGAAACATTTTTTCCTTCTGAAGTGTGTATTTCTTCTGTCACAAACAGGATGGATGGAGTCTAAAATTTTATGCAAAAATTTTAGAGAACTCTTAAGAAACTCCTTAAGTATCCATCAGTACTGGAGTAGTCATGATTCCATGAATTATAGTGTTAAATCTTCAGTTTTCTGAAGCAGAAATTGTTAAAAAATAAGGTCATCACAATAAACTTTCCTTGTCTATAAAAACAATTTCTTATTATATAAGCTAAAGGTGTAAGGTCCAGGCTAGCTTCCTGGAGGCCTCAGGATCAGTCAAAGTCAGGATAAACAAAAGTCTTTGGTCTTTAGAGGGAGAAGTGAAGTTAGATGGACAAAACTGCCAGGAGTTTTGGCAAGGATCCCTCCTTGATTCTAGAGTTTAGAATTTCCACACTTTTCTCCTCCTCATCCTGTGACCAAGTGAAGTTCTCTGGCCTTTCTCACCCCATCCTCTAATCCTTACCTACAATTCTCTTAACCCCAAACATTGAGCCAGCCTTAACTGTGAGAAGAGCAATTCCAATATATGCTAATAGTCATTGTTGAACAGCTAATTGGGCTTAAGTGCTCTGTAATCTGATTCAAGAGCACCTATTCAAAGTTTCAGCTCTTTACATAAAGGAGTCTAGAGAATAATTTCTCAATCTTATCCTATATTCAGCTACTATTGTTCAAGCAATTAGATAACCCCACATGAATAAAAGGTAAACCCTCCCTCATTTCTTTCACTTGAAATCTTTCTAAGAAGTTATATCCTCCACAAAATCCTTTTTGATTCCTCAAGATGATATCACTTCTTCCTCTTCACATTTTCTTGGAGAATTCCCTGTTTGGATTTCTTTAACCATATCATATTCTACCTTTAATAGGATTAATTATAATGATGATAAGTCTTTGGAGGACCATGCATCTTAAAGGCCAAGACCATGTTCTTTCTGTCTTTTTTATACCCAGTATTTATCATTGTAGTTTTCAGAGATAGTTAATAAAATAAAATTGAATTGATATAAATGTATCTTTTCACACTCAGTTAGTTTGTCCTAAGATGAATTTCCTTTACCAACCAAACTCCCTCATTTCCAAATATAGTGTACCTAATGTACATTTCTGTCTGTATTTATTTGTTTGTTTATTACCTTGGTAGGACATACACCAGCTTTGGATAATCAGATATAAGCCTTAACAAAATAGAGTTTGTTTCCAAACTAGGTTGAGAGATTTCAGAAGAATTTTTAATCAATGTTCCCTCAGGAAGCATTTATAAATTTAGCATGAACTGTGCCAGGCACTTGGCAAACAAAATAAAAAACAATAATTCTTGTTCTCAAGGAGCTTGTATTTTATCAGAAAATGTTTATTTTTGAGTATATATAAAATGCAAATAAATAAAAGAGAAAGAAGTATAAAATAAATAGTAGGAAGCAATGTACTAGCAGCAAGTGAAAAACTGAAGTGATTAAGACAGCAAGTGTTAATTGTGGGAACTGAGTGAACCACACTAATTCCATTTTGTGACTCATTTCTGGAGGTAGCTCAGCTCCCTTTCTATTCAGTTGTGAGTTTGTTTCAATGTCTGTCTTGTATGAAAACTTTATTCAATTGTGGGAATTGGTAAAAAAAAAAAAAATGTATTATATTGTTTGAATGTCTCCCTAAGTGATTGGGAAGCTGGACCATCTCCACCTGCTGTTTAGAGACTCTTCACTAAAGACCCAATCTGAACCTATTATTGATGCAAGTAGTTTACCCATAACTGTTGGAATCCTTACAAAGTGTTAGCTCATTAGAATGGATAGAGACAATAATTATCTAATTTAGCATGGTTCAGTATGATTGATCTGATCTTACAAGGAGATGTTATGGGCCAGAACTTGAAACAAGGTACTAAGTGGAACTGATAGAAACAATGCTTGTGTTCACACCTTTAGAGAGCTCATATAAGCAAGAAGCTCTTAGGGCCAGAGGCACTCTGGGACAGACACAGAGGCACTCTGGGAAGAAGCCCACAAGCCCACTCTCAGAGGTGGAGTCAGATTCATTCACTTCATCTCACACCACTGTGGTGGCTGGCCTCCTGCACTTCCCCCACTGAGACCAAGGCTGGTCTGAAACCCTAACCCTAAATTCGTCCAGCCCCAGGCAAGGAGACAAGAGATTCATTCCAACTTTCATCTTGGTGCTGACTGGAAATATTTGGAAGAAGAGAAGCCAAAGCTGGCAGAGGCAAAAGATTAGTGGCAAGAGCTCTTGGAACCAAGGAGAGATAGGCCTCTAAGAAAGCTAACCGAGCCCCAGGAAGAAGATTCAGAAACTGGAGATAGTAAAGGATTTGAACTTTCAACACCTGGCTGTATTTGAAATGATTATTACTTTGAACTGAAACTAAGGCTGCCTCCAGAAACCTCCCCAAGAAACCTGCTCCCAGAGAGAACCATTATATTTTAAAGTTTATGTTCTTTGGTTGGAGGAAGGTGAAACATAACTACATCTCAAGAAACAAAATAACTTTTCTGAAAACTTGCTCTACACTGATCAACCAGTCCCTTATTGTTTCTATGCTCCCTTCCTGTACACAGGGAGAGGAAGACACCTCTTTTTCTAATTTCAAGAAATTGCAACTGTTTTATCCTCCAACTTCCAACTTGGACAGTGCCTAATTTTTCTTCCAATTAGAAATCAAATTACTTAATATTGTATCCTGCTGTTTTCTTTTAATTAATAATTAACTACTTCAAATCTATAAAAATCTGTCTCCCCTTGTAGTCAGGATCACGTCCTAAGATGAGGAAGGAGCGTGGTCTGGCACGTATTGCTGAATAAATAAAAATGCTCAGAAGCTTGAACTTTTTTCCTCAGCTGTTTCTTCTTTCACTTACCACAAAAAGGAAAACATTTATTCAGAAACAGGTGCTTGAAGGTTTGCTTGAATTATCAGAGACATTATCTTACTCAAAGTTAAGGAGGGAATATATTCTGGTACCAATTTATAATGATGGATAATGATTGAGGTGTGTGTGTATGTGTATATGTATGTGTGTGTGTGTGTGTGTTTGCATTGGTGTGTACATGTACAACAAAGAAATGGGCAGTCTAGCTAGATCACAGAATATGAGAAGAGGAATGATTAACATAATAAAACTAGGAAGACAGGTGAAGGACTAATTATGAAGGGCTTAAAAAGGGAAATGGAAGAAATTACATTTCATCTGAGAGGCACAGGAATTTATCAAGCAAGGAAGTGACATGATTAGATCTAAGCTTAAGAAAATCCACTTTGGTAACACTATGGAGGATGCACTGGTATGGTGAAAGATTTTAGGTAGGATGAACAATTACAAGACCCCAAAATCATATTTTCTAACTATGAACTAAATTAAAATAAAGATAGGCAAATATCCTAATAAATAATATCAAATGGATAATAAAAAGTAATGAGACTATAACAACAATTTAGCAAAGATCCTGCCTTAAATTCATCTTTACTGTTCACTTCTTGACATGGTGAATTTTTTTTGCATTTTAGCACATAGGTACACACACATATATATATATATATATATAGATAGATAGATAGATAGATAGATATAGATATATATAGATATAGATATAGATATATATAGATATAGATATATAGATAGATATAGATATAGATATAGATAGATAGATATAGATAGATATACATATATACACATTTGAGTACATGCTATACCAAAATATAAGAAATATGATGTATATGTATATACCTACACATATGTATGTTTGTGTGTATATAGTATATGCATAGATAGATGTAGATATACATAACCACAAACATATATATGTATACATATATATATAAACATATATGTAATTATACATCTAGGGTATTCCCTTTGAACCAAAATAAATGAGAATATTTTTGAATAGAAGCAGAAAGACTCAGATAACTAGAAGAGATAATCAAATCAACACAGAGAGATGATCAAAAGAAAGAGAGAAAAATATATATATGACATTTTCTGATGATGCAAATTCAAGGTCACAACAAATATTTCCCCCCCCCTTTTTTTTTACTTCAGCTGAAGCATAATAAATTATTTTCTAGCTTTTTACCTTTACTCTGTATGTATTTTTCTATGTTTCTTGTAAACAACTATGGTGGGATTCTGTTTTTTAATCTACTCTGCTATTTGCTTCCATTTTATGGGAAAATTCATTCCATTCACATTCAAAGTTATGATTACCAGCTCTGTATTTCTCTCCAACCTGTTTTCTCTCTTAGATATATTTTTGTTCTCTTTCCAACCTATCCTTTGAATTTTTTTTTTGTATCCACTCCACTCATCATTTTATCTCCTATCACCCTTACCCCTTCTCTAGTATTATTTTTTCTAACCCATTTCACCCACTACTTTATCTTCTATCACCCTTTCATCTTCTGGTACTTTTTCCCTTAGTGTTTCTGCCCTCCATTTTAGCCCCTCCCTTTTCTTTCCTCTTTCTTCTCCTACTTCTTTATAAGGTTAGCTAAATTTCTACAGCCATCTGAATGATTACATTATTTCTTCTTAAAACTAAAACCATTGAAATTAAGCTTCAGACAATGCTTATTCCCCTCTCTTTTCTCCCACATTATAATAGTCTCTTGCACTATAATTGAACCATTATATATTGTACCTTTCCTCTTTTTCATGTACTGACCTTTTCCCACCCCTTAATGTATTTTTCTTTGATGTCATCACATCAGACTCTTTTCAAAATCACTCCCTCCCACTGTTCATGTGGTGCCCCTCTCTGTCTACTTCAGTGACAGTTTTCTAGAGTTACAGATATCATTTTTCCATCTAGGGATATAAAGAGTTTAACCTTTAAATAATATATATTTTTCTTGTTTACCTTTCTATGCTTCTCTTGATGCCTATGTTTGGAGATTTTTGTTTAGTTCTGATTTTTTCAATAGAAATTATTGAAAATCTCTTACTTCATTAAAGCTATATCATTTCCCTGAAATATGACACTGAATTTCACTGGGTAGTTAGTTCTTGGTTGTAACCCTAGGTCTTGGCCTCCAGGAATATGGTATTCCAAGCCCTCCAATCATTATTGTAGAAGCTGTCAGATCCTGGGTAATCTTGACTGTTTCTCCTTGATATTTGAATTACTTTTTTTTTCTGGCAGCTCATGCATTTTTTCCTTGAGGTTTTAGTTCTGGAGTTTTGCAACAACGTTCCTTGGGGTTATCCTTGTGGAATCTTTTTTTGAAAGTGATTGATGCATTCTTTTGATGAGTATTTACCCTTCTGTTTTTTTTTTTTTTTTTTTTTACTTTTGGGGCAGTTTTCCTGAAACATCTCTTGAAGAATGTTATCCAGGTGATTTTTTTGGTCATGGTCTTCAGATAGGCCAATAATTTAAAATTGTCTCTTATACATCTATTTTCCAGGTTGGCCAATGAGTTATTTTACATTTTCTTCCATTTTTTCATTCTTTTTAGTTTGTTTGACTGATTCTTGCTGTTTCACAAAGTCATTATTTTTCATCCCCTGTTCTGTTTTTTTTAATTTATTATTTTCTTCAGTTCGTCTTGTGTCTCTTTTTCCATTTGATTATTTCTACTTTTTAAGGACTTGTTTTCTTCAGAAAAGTTTTTCTTTCTTTTTCCAAGCTGTTGATTCCCTCGTGCATATCTCTTGTTTCCTTCTCATTGTTTTCCTCTCTCTCTTATTTGCCTTTTAAGTTTTTTATGACCACTTGCAAGAAGCCTCTTTGGCTTTGAGAACAATTCATATCACTCTGAGATTTTTTCTATGCATATTTTGTCCTCAGATATCTGAGTTTGTTTTTTGGTCTTCCTTGTCACAATAGTAGCTTTCTTTGGTCAAGTTTCTTTTCTGTTTCTTGTTCATTTTCTTTCCTTTTCTTTGGGTATTTCTTCTTCTTCTTCTTCTTTTTAACTTTTTTACTTTTATGATTGAGCTTTGCTTCTGGGCAAAGGGAATGTTGTCCCAAGCTTCTTGTGTAGCTCTGAGCCTTGGCTTTAAGGGACTCCTGAGTGTTTGCAGGGGATAGCTTTGCCTGCCCTTTTCAGGAAATAGCCCATTTTCCCAGAGTTTTCCTTCTGAGCTGGAGATGGAACCTGCCCCACTCCTACTGAGCCAGGATTGAGAGTCTTATTTGCTGCTTTGCTGTGATTAACATCCTCTCACTGGCTTTCCCTGAGTCTATCTGAGCTCAGCAACCTTTTCACCTCAATGGGACTGACTTTTCTTGAAATTTCCCCACTCTATCTTAAACTGGAGAGTGGTTTTCTTCCATTAGCCTCTGTTTAGAGGCTTGGTTTCATGTGATTTTCAAGGGAAACTGGGAGATCCCAAACAGCTCCCCAGAAAAAACTTCATTCAATTCTACTTTTGAAGGAATGTTTTTCTTCGGTTGGTTTTTTGTCCATTTTTGGCCAATTCTACTCTTTAAGAAGGTTTTGTTTTTTTGGCAAATTGTTTGCCCCTTTTTCCATTTGGTTAATTCGGCTTTGTAAGCACTGTTTTTTCATACTTCTTTTACCATTTGGCCTATTCTTTTTTTCAGTATTTTTTGAGTATCTTCTATACCAAGCTGTTGAAATTTCCCCCGCCCCCCCACAGTTCCTTACATTGATCTAATTTCTCTTTTGAATTTTTCTTCTCTCTCTTACTTCATTTTCAAAATCTTTTTTGAGTCCTTCTATGACCCAAAAACAATTCATATTTTTATTGGAAACTTTGGATCTATATCAAAAGCTCTTATAAGCTTTGACTTTGGCATCTTCTGAATGTGTTTTGATGTTTCCTGTTACTATGATAACTTTCTATGGTCAGAACATTTTTCTGTTTTTTTTTTATATAGTTTCCCAGTCTATTACTTGAGTTTTAACTCTTTGTTAAAGTAGGACTTTACTTCCAAGGTGTAGTGTGAACTGTGCCAAACTTCAGGATTTTTGTGCAGCTATTTTCAGAGATTCATCTAGGAAGTGAATTTGTTTAGAATCACTATTCAAGGACTTTGGAGAGGATTACAGGAGAGCTTGGGCAAGTTCCTACCTTACTCCACCATTTTGGCTCTGCTTTCCTGACAAAAACTTTTTATACAAATAAATCCATATTTAAACTCCAATATAATGAAAATGACAATTCATGCATTCCCTTCGATTTAGCAGTGTCACTCCTGAGTCTACATTCCAAAAAGATCATAAAAGAGAAAAAAGAATGTATGCCAAAAAAAAAAAATTACAGCAACTTTTTTTGTAGTAGCAAAAATTTGGAAACTGAATGGATTCCCATCAATTGGGGAGTGGCTGAATAAGTTATAATATGTGAAAGTAATGGAATATTATTGTTTTATAAGAAATAATGAGTAGGCTGATTTAGAAACACTTGGAAAGACTTAGATGAAGTGATGCTAAATGAAGTGAACAGAACCCAGAGGACATTGTACACAGCAATAGCAAAATTATGTGAGGATCAACTATGATAGATTTAGTTGTTCTCAGAAATGTGGTGATCCAAAACAATTCTAATAAACTTAGGATGGAACATTTCATTTGCATGTAGAGGGAAAAGTATGGAGACTGGATTAAAGCACAGTATTTACAACATTTTTGTTTGTTTTTCCTTCACATGGATTTTCCCTGTTTGCTCTGTTTTTCTTTTTGTTTTAAGATTTTTATTTTCACATTCTGGAGAGTAGTTTGGAACTATGCTCAAAAAGTTATCAAACTGTGCATACCCTTTGATTCAGCAGTATTACTACTGGACTTATATCCCAAAGAGATCATAAAGAAGGGAAAGGGACCTGTATGTGCACGAATGTTTGTGGCAGCCCTCTTTGTAGTGTCTAGAAACTGGAAACTGAGTGGATGCCCATCAGTTGGAGAATGGCTGAATAAATTGTGGTATATGAATACTATGGAATAGTATTGTTCTGTAAGAAATGACCAACAGGAAGATTTCAGAAAGGCCTGGAGAGACTTACACGAACTGATGCTGAGTGAAATGAGCAGGGCCAGGAGATCATTATATACTTCAAGAAAATTCTATATGATGACCAGTTCTGATGGACCTGGCCATCCTCAGCAAGGAGATCAACAAAATCATTTCCAATGGAGCAGTAATGAACTGAACCAGCTACGTCCAGAGAAAGAACTCTGGGAGATGACTAAAAACCATTACATTGAATTCCCAATCCCTATATTCATTCCCACCTGCATTTTTGATTTCCTTCACAAGCTAATTGTACAATATTTCAGAGTCTGATTATTTTTGTACAGCAAAACAACAGTTTGGTCATGTATACTTATTGTGTATCTAATTTATATTTTAATATATTTAACATCTACTGGTCATCCTGCCATCTGGGGGAGGGGGGGGTAAGAGGTGAAAAATTGGAACAAGAGGTTTGGCAATTGTTAATGCTGTAAAGTTACCCATACATATAACCTGTAAATAAAAAGCTATTAAATAAAAAAAAAAAGAAAAAAGAAAAAAAAAAGATTTTTATTTTCAAAATATATATATGGATAATTTTTCAACATTGAGCCTTGCATAGCGTTGTGCTTCAGATTTTCCCCTCCCCTATTTGGGAAGCAATCCAATATATGCTATCGCATGGTAAATATATGTAAAAATCTAATAGTGTAAACATATTTATGCAATTCTCTTGTTGCCCAAGAAAAATCAGATCAAAAGAGAAAGAAAATGAGTAAGAAAACAAAATGCAAGCAAAAAAAGTGAGAATGCTATGCTCTGATCCACACTCAGTTCCCACAGTCCTCTCTTCTGGGTGTAGATGGCTTTCTTCATCGCAAGATCATGGGAACAGGCATCATTCACCTTATTGTTAGAAAGAGTCACGTTCATCAGAGTTGATCATCATATAATCAATATGATGTTGCCATGTACAATGATCTCCTGGTTTGCTCATTTCATTACATAAGTAAGTGTCTCCAGACCTCTCTCAAATAATCCTCCTGATCATTTCTTATAGAATAGTAATATTCCATAACACTCATATACCATAACTTATTCAGCCATTCTCCAACTGATGGGCTTCCTCTCAGTTTCCAGTTTCTTACCACTGCAAAAAGGACTCCCCAAATATTTTTGCACATGTGGGTCCCTTTCCCTCCTTTAAGATCTCTTTGGGATATAAGCCCAGTAGAAACACTGATGGATCAAAGGGTATCCAAAGTTTGATAACTTTTCATTCTGTTATTTTTGTACAACATGACGAATATGGAAATATTTTTAAAAGGATTGTATATGTATAATCTATATCAGATTGCTTATTCTCTTGGTGAGGGGAAAGATAAGAAGAAAAGATATGGAACAAAAAAATCTTGCAAAAATGATTGTTGAAAATTACCCTTATATGTATTTGAGAAAATAATATACTATAGAGGAAAAAAAAATCACAAAACAAAAACAAAAATGACAAATCTACCTAAATCAATTTATTTGAATATATTCAGTGCTGTATCAATCAAATTATCAAAAATTACTTTATATAGCTAGAAAAACAATAAAATTCCTCTGGAAAAACAAAAGTCAATAATATCAAAGGAATTAATGAAAAAGTGTGAAGGAGAATAATCTGTTTCAAACTACATCTTGTTGTTAATTAGTCATTTTTCAATTGTGTCTAGTTTTTTTGGCCCCATTCAAAGTTTTCTTAGCAAAGATTTAGGAGTGATTTGCCAATTATTTCTCCATCTAATTATACAAGCCAAAAACTGAGTAAAATGAGGTAAAGCAAATTGTTTAGGATCACATAGATAGTAATTATCTGAGGCTAGATTTAAACTCATAGAGATAAATTCCAGGCTCAGAATTCTCTGCAGGCTATCCCAGTCTAATATATAAACTTTTCAGGGATAATTTTAATCTCAGTCAAGTTAGAAGGACATATTCTGAGATGAAAGGGAAAGGGAAATGAGTTGTAGTTTTAGATAGGGAAGATAAAGTTAAAAACAATTTTGTAAGGAATGAAGATGAGCTAATGAAAGAGATTCAATGATATCATTACATGGATAACACAAATTTCTAGTCGACAAAGGCATCATTATTTCTGTGATTATTTCTAGGAACATAATCACTTGAAAGGAAGAAGCAGCTCATAAAATTTACTCACAACTGAGGGCTGACAGGTAGTAATTTTGGAAGAGTCAGAAGTAAATGGGATAAGATTTCATTATTTCGGTGGTCAAGACTGGATACGGAAATGTGACTATGAGAGAGTTATCAATATATGTGAAGAATAGTTTAAAAAAATAAAAGCTCAAAGGTCAAAATAAGGGAAAATAATGGGTACTGAGTTATTCAGGCAGCAAGAGAGATAGAAGAATATAATATTTACTTCAATGAATGGAATGTCAGAGTTCAGGATCTTGTATGCAAAAGTGATTTGAGTGATAGTGAGTAACAATCTGAGTGATTTAAGAGATGGTAAAAGAGCATGGGTAGCTAAGTGGCACAGCAGATTGAGTGCTGGACTTAAAGTCACCTTCTTCAGTTCAAATCTGGCTTCAGACATTTTCCAGCTATGTGACAATGAACAAGTGACTTTACCCTATTTGCTTCAGTTTTCTCATCAATAAAATTAGCAGGAAATGGAAATGGTAAATAAAACACTACGATGTCTTTGCTAAGAAAATCTAATGGGGTCATGAAAAGATGGGCATGACTGAAAAATACTGAACAATGATGAAATATATGATACAATCATCTTGATTAAAAAAAATAGTGTCTGTATCTCTGGATACATATTCAAAGAGTAAAATGTTGGAATGGAACAATGTGATATAGAACAGAAATTGATAGTGTGTATATATCTATCTATCCATTCATCCATCTATCTGTGTCTCTGTGTGTAGTGATATGGTATAGAAAGAGTAATAGAGAGAAAGCAAGAGGATCAGTGTTTAATTCTTTTCTCTGGCACTTACTATTTTAGGGACCTCAGGCCAATGAGTCATTCTGGGTTTCATTTTCTTCATTGTAACAAGAGAGGAATGGATTTATTGTCCTTTAAGTACCTTTCATCTCTAAATCCATATGTCTATGACTGAAAGTAAAATAGATTGACAAATGGATGAATATATAGGTATGCTATATATATACACACACTAACAAACTTCGGACAATATTTATCACTACAGATGAATAACAAGAATAATCCACATATGGACAGATACAGAAACAGAAAGATACAGACATATACACTTAGGCATGTGTGTATATATGTATGTGTATGTGTATGTATATATGTGTATATATACATACATATATGTATGTATATATACACATACATACATATGTATTATTAAGTTATCTCAATGTAATTTAGGATACATGCATATATCTATGTATATGTAACAGATACGCAAAGCTTCTCTAAACACTTAGTTTGATAGCTGGTTGTGATGTGGACATCACTGTGGTTCTTTCATGGAATACACAGTAGAGTGCAAGCTCTGGATAGTTCTTCCAAATTGGCCACACTTCAGTATCACTTGGTACCAGAGGACATCTCACTAACTAGAATCAGCATAGCTAAACACAAATCAGCTCATCATAAGATCTACAATAGATTATATTGGCCATAGTAAGACATGGAGATCAAATGTTGCAGGTAAAACTGAAGGATGTGCTCTGTGTTTGTAGTCTGTGGATCATATTGTCCAAAGGCCTTTCTTGTCAAAGATACTAGTCTGCCATTTTTTTCCAGTAACAAATAGAAGTTATATTGTGTATCTAATTTATATTTTAATATATTTAACATCTACTGGTCATCCTGCCATCTGGGGGAGGGGGTGGGGGGTAAGAGGTGAAAAATTGGAACAAGAGGTTTGGCGATTGTAAATGCTGTAAAGTTACCCATGCATATAACCTGTAAATAAAAGGCTATTAAATAAAAAAAAAAAAACAAAACAAAACAACCACAAAAAAAAAAAAACAAATAGAAGTTAGATGAGTTAGAAATGCTGACATAGCTGGAAAGTGTCTGAAATCAAATTTGAACTCAGGTCTTTCTGACTCTAGTTAGGCTCAGTGCTCTATCCCCTGAGGCACCTAGCTACCTAAGGCTAATTACATCAATAAAATCATGCAACTTCACTAAAGAAGACCTATTTAAAACATTTAAAGACAACCGTTAAGTCTTTTTTTTTTTGTATCTTTTAATTGCACTTTCCTTATGAAAACTCTGTTGGCTAAGATATTCTGAGGTTTGTACATGTCTGATTTTATAATACTTTCTGGACGATTACATGAGATAAAGGGTCATTATAATATGATAAAGAGAAAGTGTCATCAAGTCAATGAAACTTTAAAAAAAGTCCAAATCAATTAAAGATATTATAGATAACTAGAGTTATTTGGCAAAGATCATTTATTAATTATGTATTCTTCAACAGATACTGCATGTTAGATTAAGGAACATTAGGCTTAAGTACTAAATAGTAAAAGAGATTAAAAAGCAATTTTCTTTAACAAATCACAACATTTTTTCAATATGACCTCCTTAAAGATTTGGCATTGAAATAGATAGTATCCATTATGAGAAAAAATAGAGACTAACTCCCTTTGCAATGAAAGAAGTTGATAACCTTTTTTCTATTACTTTTCCCTGTTGATCACAGAGTAACATCATACAATTTTTCTGTATCTTTTTAATTTTATCAGCTTCATCTTTCCAAATAATCCATGAATTAGAAAGGAAAGGCAGGCTAATGATGATTATAGAGTAAGAACTAACTCTTTCCCTTTAAAAAAAAAAAAAAGATAAATCTTTAGGAGAAGGGAGAAGAGTTATAATTACAGTGCTATTGGATTTTTTTTTATTATAGCTTTTTATTTACAAGATATATGCATGGGTAATTTTTCAGCAATGACAATTGCAAAACCTTTTGTTCCAACTTTTCCCCTCCTTCCCCCCATTCCCTCCCCCAATGGGAGGTTGACTAATATACGTTACATATGTTAAAGTATAAATTAAATACAATATAAGCATACATGTCCTAACAGTTATTTTGCTGTACAAAAAGAATTGGACTTTGAAATAATGTACAATTAGCTTGTGAAGGAAATCAAAAATGCTAGCATGTAAAAATATAGGGATTGGGAATTCTATGTAGTGGTTCGTACTCATCTCCCAGAGTTCTTTTGCTGGGTGTAGCTGGTTCAATTACTGCTCCATTGGAACATCAATAAAATCATGCAACTTCACTAAAGAAGACCTATTAAAAACATCTAAAGACAATCTTTAAGTCTTTTTTTTGTATCTTTTAACTGTACTTTCCTTATGAAAACTCTGTTGGCTAAGATATTCTGAGGTTTGTACATGTCTGACTTTTATTTGGTTCATCTCATTGTTGAAGAGGGCCAGGTCCATCAGAATTGATCATCATATAGTATTGTTGTTGAAGTATATAATGATCTCCTGGTCCTGCTCATTTCATTCAGCATCAGTTCATGTAAGTCTCTCCAGGCCTTTCTGAAATCACCCTGTTGGTCATTTCTTACAGAGCAATAATATTCCATAATATCCATATTTATTCAGCCATTCTCCAATTGATGGGCATCTACTCAGTTTCCAGTTTCTAGCCACTACAAACAGGGCTGCCACAAACATTCCTGCACATGCAGGTCCCTTTCCCTTCTTTAAGATCTCTTTGGGATATAGGCCCAGTAGTAACACTGCTGGATCAAAGGGTATGCACAGTTTGATACCTTTTTGAGCATAGTTCCAAAACGTTCTCCAGAATGGATGGATGTATTCACAATTCCACCAACAATATATCAGTGTCCCAGTTTTCCCACATCCCCTCCAACATTCCACATTATCTTTCCCGGACAAGTGTATAGTAGTATCTCAGAATTGTTTTAATTTGTAATTTTCTGATTAATAATGACTTGGAGCATCTTTTCATATGGTTAGAAATAGTTTCAATTTCTTCATCTGAGGATTTTTTGTTCATATCCTTTGACCATTTATCAATTGGAGAATGACTTGATTTCTTATAAATTAGAGTCAATTCTCTATATATTTTGGAAATGAGTCCTTTATCAGAACGTTTGATTGTAAAAAATAATTTCCCAGTTTAATGCTTCCCTTCTAATCTTGTCTGCATTAGTTTTGTCTGTACAAAAGTTTTTCCAATTTGATATAATCAAATTTTTCTATTTTGTGATCAATAATGATCTCTAGTTCTTCTTTGGTTATAAATTCCTTCCTCTTCCACAGGTCTGAGAGGTAAACTATTCTATGTTCTTCTAATTTATTTATAATCTCATTCTTTATGTCTAGGTCATGAACCCATTTTGACCTTATCTTGGTGTACGGTATTAAGTATGTGTCAATGCCTAGTTTCTGCCATACTAATTTCCAATTTTCCCAGCAATTTTTGTCAAACAGTGAGTTCTTATCCCCAAAGCTGGGGTCTTTGGGTTTGACAAACACTAGATTATTAAAGTTATTGACTGTTTTGTCCTTTGAACCTAACCTATTCCACTGATCAACTAATCAATATATTTCTTAGCCAATACCAAATGGTTTTGGTAACCGCTGCTTTATAATTTTAGATCTGATACAGCTAGGCCGCCTTCCTTTGATTTTTTTTTCATTAATTCCCTTGAAATTCTTGACCTTTATTTTTTCTATATGAACTGCTATTGAATTTCTATTAGAATATTTATATAAAGATTTAAGAGAGAAGTGGGGATTACAAATAAAAAGTAGTTTTACAAAGGGAAAACACTCCACAAATTCCATTTTAGTACTCTAACTTGGTTTAGGAATACAGACAACTCCAGAAATACTCAATGCCATACTCGATGCCTTCTCATTGCAGAAAAGGATCAAAACCATCTCTGGACCTACTTTTTAGAATTCCAGTTATTTTGCTGAAGCATGGGACCTGCAAGAAATATTTAATATATCTATTTCAGTTTTCTCATTTGCAAATGAATAAAACTCAAGAATTACAGAGATTCCATGACTCATCATAAGCTCATACAAACTTGATAGCTTAAGTTAAGTATCCACTTTCCTCAGACACTCAGGTACCATGTTCTTTGTATCTTCTTATAATATCAGCATCCAAGATGAATACAGAAAACAGCAACAACCACTTTTTCTTTTTATTATACTTTACAACTATGAAATTCAAATATAGACATTTGAATGTACATGAAACTCCCTATATTTTCACATTAAATTGTAAGCTCTTTAAGGGCAAGGCACAGTGCCTGGAAAATAATAGTTGCTTAATACTTATTTATTGGTTGATTAGTTTAGGGTTCATCCCATAAAGACAGTTAAGAGAACCTGACTGTGAGGGGAAGCATATTTGACAAAGGAATCTGCTTGAATGGTTTCAGTTAACTCAAGAAACACATGGCCCACATAAACCACACCATACTATTTTTTATACATAAGCAAAAAAGTGTCTAAAATCTACTGTTCAAGTACCAGACACCAGATAGCAATGAATATTTACTTCATTATCATAATTATAGTAATCCCATGTCACTTGAAGCAAAGGTGAACATAGAGATTAGAAGTTTTATTCCCAAAGCAGCAATCCTTTCCTTGATATTAAATGTTTTATTCTCCTTTTGTCTCTTCTGAATGTATATACTTCAATCTCTCTTATTTCTTTTAACTTTCTAGTTGTCTTTTTTGTTTCTTCGCAAATCAAATTTAAACAACCACTTATTAAGCACCACCTACTTTTGTAGAGGCAAGATACATCCTCTGACTTCATGGAGCTTACATTCTATCAAAAGAAGGTCAGTAAGTCATTTATTAAGCAAAAATGTTACATGCTTACTATGTGTCAAGCACTATGTCAAGCATGAGGGAATACAAAAATGTCAAACAAAAAAAAAATAGTGTCTACTTTCAAGGAGCTCACGTTGAATAAGAAAGACAACATGTAAATGATCAGTTATAAACAAAGTATATGCTGGACACATTGGAGAAAATCAAGAGAGGAAGACATGAGGATTAAGAGAGAATGGGAACTGCTTCCTATAGATGGTCAGGTTAGGCATGGTCAAAGTTATGACATACATGAGAAATGAAATACAAAGTGATACATAATAATTGAATCACAGGTACAAGTTAAGGGCGATAAGATGTCCCAAAGAGCTAAGCTCTTTACTAATTCAGAGGAGTAAGGAAGGATTCATAACAAAGTGGCACTGGAATTTGACTATAAAGGGTGGTAGGAATTCAAAATAAAGAAGGGCAAAGGAAGCCATTGTAGGCACTAAAAAAATCCCCATATAAAAGAAAACCAGAATGTTAAGGATACAACAAATAGTAGTCTGACTAAGGCACATCATATATGATAGAGTCCCCT
Organism: Sarcophilus harrisii; assembly: GCF_902635505.1. Taxonomy (NCBI): domain Eukaryota; kingdom Metazoa; phylum Chordata; class Mammalia; order Dasyuromorphia; family Dasyuridae; genus Sarcophilus; species Sarcophilus harrisii. The sequence continues at coordinate 234,178,440 of NC_045430.1, forward strand.
GTATGTGTTCAAGCTTATTCTGGGTAGCACCAGCTTTGCGGCTGGTCCTGAATACAAAGTTAAGGATCCTGAAAAGTCTCATAGTTTCTTCTTTCTTAGATCCTTTCTTGTAACCCAAGGCCATCAAATTCTGGGGTGCCTAAATATGTCAAAATGCAAAGTAGCTGTGTGAAATGGCCATGGCAATTACCTACATTTGCTAAGGCTTATAAATCTTTCTTTGTCCTTACCTTAAAAATCAGTTGGTCTAAATGAAAAGATGGAGATCTTAAAATCAAGAAACCCTACCTTCAAGTCCCATCTCTGACAAATTGACAACCCCCTTAAATTTTTAGTGTTCTCCCTCCACATACAAGTTTTTTAGTCATGTTCCTATCCACATTGCTGGAAGGAAATTCCTTGTACTAAGAAGAACACAGTAGATTGATAGCTGACAAAGATTTTATCTCTCCATACTTGGGTTATTCATCACTTGATTTGAGGGAATATTCTTATCAGCCTAGAGCTAACATTGTTCTTCAAAATTACCTGACCAGAGAGCAATAGGCTTGCGCCTAAAAAGTGCTATGTATTTACAGTTGTCAATATGATCTATTCTTTTATACATACATATATATTTTTTGGAAGAGCTAGTCATGATAAAGTCCAAGATGCAGACACTTCCTCCATTACTGTAAATCCTCAAGCAAAGAACAGATGATGGTATTAGAAAATTGCCTGTGGCATTGATTGCCTATAATCAAACTGATCTGTTCTTCCCTTGACAAGGACTTTTATCTACTAAGGCATATTTGTTTATTATAGCCACTCCAGATCAATAATCTGCGACATGGAGATTGTGATTTACAATCTAAGGCCACATAGGTTTTAAGTTATGTGGTCAGGAATTAAACCCAAATCTTCTCATTATGATGCCTATATTGTCCACATAATGTACACACTTGAATCTTCAGATATAAAAACTTTCTACACTCAAATGAAATCATTACAGATAACTGAATTTTCCTCTTCAAAAATGTACTATCATTAATTTTTCATCTTTGAGATTCCTTTTAAATAACATCAGTCTATACATCAAATATTAAATGAACATGCCAGAAACTGCATATAGTAAATGAATGAATTGAAGTTTATAGATAAGCCTCAATTTAGATCAATTGTCTAAGACTACTTTGCTATTTTCTTTCTGACAAAATAAATCAGCACAGTAATGGCTGACAAAGCTTCATATGCTCTAAGTAATCAGGATGGAAAGAACAATAACAGCAGTTCTGGAAGGAAGTCCCTGGTTTTCCCATCTAGGACCTGGTAGGATACAGCCCATCATAAGTAAAGGAAGTGGGTGGAAACATGTATCAGCAATAGAGCATGAGAGTCTTGGTGACACTGAGAAACCAACATGCAAAATGGTAAAAACATACTGTAGCCTGCTGAAGTAAACCACATAAAATTTTAAAAAAACAAACAAATTTGCATTAATAAATAAAATTTTGTCTAATTATCTGTGACTTGGTCTGGGTCTCTCCAGATTAATGTTCCATTCAATTTCAAAATTCAATAATCTTTCATTATTAATTTATCATTATTATTATAATTACCACCAGCAAACTGGTTAATATTGTTCTAAAGCAGAACATTTTTTCTTACTAATGTTCTGATGCAAAGAACTCTTAGTTAAGTAGCCAGAAAAAGAAAATATTTTCTTCACAATGATACTCTAAAATAGGGAACAACTATGATCACTAGCCTATTTTATGGTTGAAGAAACTGAGACTTAAAGTCAAGGGCTTGCCCAAAGTTTCACAAAGAATTTGTGTCAGACCTGAGATCGGAAGACAGACCTGATGCTGAAATTATCATTTTAACCATCACACCATGGTACTCTTTTTTTCATGTGCTTTCTTAAATTCATACTGAGAAAGAAATGAGAGGTATAAAGACAAAAAAAATGGGATTGCTTTGTAGGCATGAGTTCATTTTCCAAAAGAACTTAAATATCCTCCAAAACCCAATGGAAGACATTAATATGTAAAATTGTAATAAAATACACAGAATACTCGGATCAGAGTGGTATGAGAGACTTGAAGAAGGAAATAATTTCTGACTGAGGCTATCAGAGAAAGCTTCATGAAAAAGGTTGAACATTAACATTCTTGAAGGAAGAAAAAGTCTTAATAGGGGAAAAGGAGAGATTATAGGTCAAGTGAATCATAAATTTGGATCTAGTGAGGACTATAGAGGCCATCATTCCCAACTCCTCATTTTGAAGAAGTGAAAATTAAGACATATGAAAAATTGATAATGGATTGTATATCAACATCCTCAAAGAAAAGAATGAGAAAGGTAATATTAGAGAATAGAGTTTAAAGATTTACATCAATGGAAGAAGTGTCTCCTTTCTGAACTAATCAGAAGTCATTCAATCTAACTTTACTTGAAGCAGCAATGTCCTCCACATTATGTTTACATTGCAAGTCATCTAGTCTCTAGAGATGCTTTACTTCTCAAGGAAGCCTATTGCATTTAGGAATAATTAAAATTATTAAGATCTTTTTATAGAAAATTTTTATCCCTCTTGTTTTCTTTCTGCCCTCCGAAAGCAACTAAAATGATTCTAAATCCTTTCATTTTATGATATATTTTCACATATTTGAAGAGGCTATGATGTACTTTTTGTAAGTGAGACTTTTTCTAATGTAAACACCCCTATTTCTTATAGGAACTGTCTTCTCATAGTCCTTATCATTCTGGTTCCCCTATTCTTGATATGCTTGCAAATATCTCTCTTAAATAAAACAACTACAATCACACTCTATGAGTAGTCTGACCAGATCTCAAACATATCAAGACATGATATTAACAATAATATACCCAGAAATCACACTAGCTTTAGAGGTACTCATAATCTGGTAACTCAACTTGAGTCTACGGTCTACTACTAGGTATACAAAGTCCTTTTTTTTTTTTTTTTTTTTTTTAACAGATGTGAGTTACATATGAAAGTATTCCAGATCACTACTGAACAGAGAAATGCAAATTCAGACAACTCTGAGATACCACTACACACCTGTCAGATTGGCTAAGATGACAGGGAAAAAACAATGATGAATGTTGGAGGGGATGCGGGAAAACTGGGATACCGATGCATTGTTTGTGGAATTGTGAACAAATCCAACCATTCTGAAGAGCAATCTGGAATTATGCCCCAAAAGTTATCAAACTGTGCATACCCTTTGATCTAGCAGTGCTACTACTGGGCTAATACCCCAAAGAGATACTAAAGAAGGGAAAGGGACCTGTATGTGCACAAATGTTTGTGGCAGCCCTCTTTGTAGTGGCCAGAAACTGGAAACTGAGTGGATGCCCATCAATTGGAGAATGGTTGGGTAAATTGTGATATATGAATGTTATGGAATATGTTCTGTAAGAAATATGTTCTGTAAGAAATGGCCAGCAAGATGAATAGAGAGCCTTGGAGAGACTTACATGAACTGATGCTGAGTGAAATGAGCAGAACCAGGAGATCATTATTTACTTCAACAACAATACTGTATGAGGATGTATTCTGAAGGAAGTGGATTTTTTCGGCAAAGAAAAGATCTAACTTAGTTTCAATTGATCAATGATGGACAGAAGCAGCTACACCCAAAGAAAGAACACTGGGAAATGAATGTAAACTGTTTGCATTTTTGTTTTTCTTCCCGGCTTATTTTTACCTTCTGAATCCAATTCTTCCTGTGAAACAAGAGAACTGTTTGGTTCTGCACACATATATTGTATCTAGGATATACTGCGACATATTTAACATGTATAGGACTGCTTGCCATCTGTGGGAGGGGATGAAGGAAGGGAGGGGAAAAATAAGAACAGAAGTGAATGCAAGGTATAATGTTGTAAAAAATTACCCAGGCATGGGCTCTGTCAAAAAAAAAAAGTTATAATTATCTTAAAAAAATAAAATAAAATAAAAGATGTGAGTTACAATTTAACCTAGTCTCTTCTAGTACTGTTGTCTATTAAAATTTACCTTATTTAGTTCATCATTCTAGTCTATCCATATTAGATGCATGAATGAAACTTGGCTTGAAAAAAAACTTTGATATCATATTTTCCCAAATCTTTTGTAAAGTCAACAATAAGCAAAGTGAAATTTTGCACACTCCACTGATATCCTGCAAATCCAAACTAAATAACTCCATCATGCTTTCCATTTATCCTCCTCTCACTAAAAATCTTTACCTAACAAAACATTTAATTCTTCATTCATTTTATCTGATTTATTGGTACTTGGGTATCTTTCCTTGGCAAGACTATAAGCTTCATGAGACAAGAGACCATGTTTTAACTAACTTTTAGGGTTGCCAAAATCTAGAACAATGTTCTACAAACCAAATATTCTTAGTAAAGTTTGAGGAATCCACAAAATTGATGAGTTCAGATATATCTCTATCAAAATCACTGAAGGACTTGTTGGGTAAAGCAGGGCAAAGTACAGGCATCTCTGGCATACCACTGAAGAACTTCCTCCAGGTTAAACACAATTACTTTTGGCATTTTTTCATTCAAGTTTCTTTTTAATCCTAATGAACTTCATATTGATTTTTAAGATTATATTATTTAGGATGAAAAGTGAAAATAGATATAGGCAAAGTTGTTCATGCATTTACCTCTCTTATTTGAGGGGACTGAAAGATGGTCAAGGAGAGAAATAGTAACAAATTCTGATCCACATAGGGGCCCCAGCAAGCATACTCACCATGATAATTGCATTTACACTTTATTTAACACAATTATTTAGTCACAACAATAATTATGATTGCAGAGCTTCTCCAGGTCGAAACTATGCCTGAGTACTATATCCTCCAGCTCATTCATCTTTACCCTGTACATAGGTCATAATGAAAGATTTCACCAAAAAAACATGTTTAATTCAGGATATAATATATTTTACAACGCTGTGGTGCAGTAATTAGCAGGCTGGGATGATAAGTTATTCAAAAAAAGGAAATCATGTTACTCTTTTAAACCTTTTTTAATGAATATATTTTGGCCCCAAATAATAAAGTTTGTTTTTAACAATTCAATCTGATGGGTGCAAAGTAAAGAATACTTTGATCTTATCTTTATCTTGCTACCATATTTCTCCTTTACTCACCAAATTAAGAGCAATAATTGTGTCTACATATCCAAAATCATCAAACTTCTTTAGTAGCCAGAGTTCCAAATATAAACTTATCTTCCCCCCCAAAAAAAAAAGTATCTATGTAGAATTTTCAAATAAAAGGAAATCATTAATCCCTGGTAACAACACATAGATCAACTGAAGATGAAACATTCTTTTTGTTCAAATTAAGTTAAGGCATATGAGATGAAAGACATAATCAAATTACTTCTGTAGGGACTTTGAGTGCAAAGGGGAGATATACAGTAAGACAAGAGAGAGAAAAAAAACCTCAAGAAAATAGCCTCTCTGCACATTCACTTAATACCATATGACAAAATACAGGAAAACCACAATGGAAAATTGCTTTTGATAAAAGCAGACTAGCATTTTACTTGGAGAATGTCATACCCACAACAAAGGGCAAACAGAAATACTAAACTATTAATCTGCCATGAGAAAAGCTTATTGGGAACAGAGTAAATAAACCTGACAATATTTTGATAACAGAAATCAGAGGAAGGCAATAGTTATAATATGAAACTACCTTTTTTTACAAAGCTTGAAGTTATGTTTTAAAACTTTAGACCATGTTGACCCTGGATGAAGATGCCAAGAGTCTTACCACTGAAGTTAAAAACTAAAGAAAAATAATAGTATACATTTCAAATTGATCCTGTCATTTTCTAGTCTCTCTATGAAAAAAATAGTAGATTGTTTTCAAATGCTGATAGATGAATTGACTCTGCTGATATTCCATTTGCATTCTAGTTTTTTATTTCATCTTTTGCAAGAGATGCCATTTTGAATTAATATAAGGAACTTAAATTGTCAAAACTGCTTAAACCAATACAGAAGAGCAACATGTTTATAATTTCCAGTCTTAGTTGACTGGGACACTGAAGGGATACCTAACTTGTCTGTGGTCACAGGGATAGTATATGTAAGAGGCAGAATTTACCCTACATTTTATTGGCTCCAAAACAGATACTTTTTTCACAATGTCACACTTCCTCCCATCCCAAACGAAGATGGGAAAGATCTTAAGAAATAATTATTACTTAAGCATTACTATGTGTTATGCACTATGTCAGGTATTCTGCCAATATTGTTTCATGTGTTCCTTACACCTTCCAAGTAAATACCCCATTTTACTCCCATTTTACAGTTGAAGCAACTAAGGCAATCAGAGGTTTGCCCAGAGTTATACAATTAGCAAGTATCTGAGACCAAAACTGAAAAAAGTCTTCTTGACTATGCTGTCTACTGTGCTACTTAACTAACTAAGATAATCCCTAAGCTAATTATATGTTTGGATGAAAATGAGATTGAAGTTATATTCCCTTTATAAAATAAAAGATTACAGGATCAAAGATTTAGACTGGGAAAGAAGCTCAGATATGATCATGCTTAATTCTCTATATTACAGATGAGGAATCTGAGTCCCAGAGATGTGGCTTTCCTGAAATTGTTAATAGCTAGCAAAACCAACCAACCAAACAAACAAACAAAAAACAAAACAAACACACAGCAAAAAACACAAAAAACAAAACTATGATGAAATTTGACCTCAGGTCTCTTTGATTAAGCAGTGTTTTCTTTTTCTATTGTAATATCCCCCACTTGTTAGATGAGTAATGTGCCATATATATTTAAAAGTTACAAAATGGATTTTGCCATGGAAATAACTCAGTCCTATATTTGACATTTTCAAAGCATGGAAGATGGCTCCTACAAATTATAAATCTCTCCAAAATTTATCATTTTCAACTTAAAATATTTCTCTTCTTTTATCCACTATATGCAGTCTAGACAAATTGGTCTGTAATTAAATTTTGTTGTCTCACTGAGTATAGAATTTTAGAATTTTCAGGGACAGAAGAAATCATGGATTCTCCTTACAGAATTCACAAAAAGTAATCACTTAAGGAATTCAAATGACAAGGGACTTCCTCTCAGCTCAGACACAGCACTTTACTTTATAGTTTCTGATTTTTCTTTATGTTTAGCTCATATTTTCACACCTGCAATTTCCAATTACTAGACAAGTTTTTCCCACCTAATGCCAAATAAAATGACTCTCCCATATAGGAATCTTTCCAAAATGAAATTAGAGAAAGCATTCCATTGCCCAGGGGTCCTCAAACTACAGGCCCACAGGCCAGATGCAGCAGCTGAGGATAATTATCCCCCTCACCCAAGGCTATGAAGTTTCTTTATTTAAAGGCCCACAAAATAAAGTTTTTGTTTTTACCATAGTCCGGCCCTCCAGCAGTCTGAGGGACAATGAACTGGCCCCCCCATTTAAAAAGTTTGAGGACCTCTGCCATAGAGGGTGAATAATTTTTTGTCAGATTGAGTTGAAAATTTTGGGCAAGGAAAATTTTGGAAAGCAGTCACTATAGTAGGATGATGATGGTTATCCTGTACTAGTAATATTCTTCCACCTGAGTTTTGTGGTCCTGGAATTTAATTCTCTGTTATTATTATTTCCAATTTCTATTGGAGATCATTCATAGTATGGGACAAAATTGACATTGCTATGTCATAGTCAAGTTACAGTGTGTCTGACTATGGTTGATCAGACCAGTATGATGTTGGAAAACTCTACCACAGGTTGGACACAAATAGTCTATATGAACATTTGGGGTAACTTCTCTTATTTTGTGCAACTCATATTGCCTTTGGGCTAATTTAGTTCTGCTTTACTAAATTCAGGGTCATTTCTATTGGCCTAGGATAAGAAATAGTCAATTCTGTAGTTGTTTGTTTTATTAACGAATCAAGTCTAATCTATTATTGTGAAGGATGGACTTATGATAGCCAATATTCTGTTTCCTATCTCATCACATAGTCTCATCTATTACCTCTTCTTAACACAGAGACATCTAAAAATGCACATATTAAATGTTTTTCCTTAAGTTTAATTAAAACAGTCAATGAAGGCTTGTACACATGACTACTATAAAGTTTATGACCATAAACTTTCTTTTGTACTTTGAGGACAGAATTTCATAAGAACTCAGTACAAAAAAAAAAAATTGACCTTTTGGTAATGAAAAAACAAAATGACAAACATATTCCTGTGTTAAATATTTCAATCAGCAATGTGGACAAGGATAAGTCAGTAACCCCTTTTCTTTTACAGGAAATTGATGAAATACTGACAGTCATTAAAGACCAGTTAAGTTCATGAGATATAACCAAAGAGCTAGTAAGTGATTTCTACATCATAGTTTCCAAAGCTATCATACAAAAAACAGGTATTTCATTATTTATCATAATATAGAAAAGAAAAAAAAAGCATAGTTTGTATTTAGTGTCAGAAAGCTTTAATTTTATGGACTTTAAGGAAGGAAAAATAGCCAAAAGAAAGCTAGGAAAAATTCTGAAACACAATTGTTTTCATATATGTATCGATATCCAGAGATATATCTATATTTACATATAGACATTGATATAATTTGATGAGGGGAAGAAGGAGAAGGATTCTTTTTATTCCACTTACTTCTTTGTATCCGAAAATGATCCGCCCATCACTGAGGAGAGTAGCCTGGAAAGTGAAACTGCCTAGGTTGTAATTATCTTGAAGATGTACATGGTCCCACTGGACGACGAGGGCTGTGCCTACAAACCCCAAAGAAGGAATGATATAAGAACAACATACTAACCAATGATCTGGGAAGAATTCATTCATTTGAAAAAAAATAGCTCTCCTTCAAGCTATTTGATTTTATTCAGTTAATTGGCATGCTAGTGTTGAAAAAGAAAATTTGACTTTCTTTTAAAGAAAAGGATTCACTATTATCTATTTAACTATTCAGCAAAACCATATCTTCAGAAAGAGATTAATATTGAGCCCAAAGTGAGAAAGTTTGCCTTAGGAGCCCATTAATGTTAATAGATGCTGCCTCTCTAAATTTCCCAGAGCCACTTTCATAATACAGTCCAAGTGCATTGGAGGGACTTCAAATACATCTGACAAATGCAGAAAGAACAAGAAACACATTAAATGGCTAAAACCATTCAAGAAAAAGAAAAATGAAAACTAAAACATTCTTTTACATTTAGCTTTATGCTATGCCATTATGCAGATATTACTTTACTACTAATGAGAATTATATATTTTGATTCCCAATGTCTGAATTTTTGTGTTTATTGCAGTGCTTGGAGGCTGCTAGAAGGTGGCTCAAAGGGCCTCTGGACTGAGATTTCAATGGCATCCTTGAAGTGTACCAATATAAGCCTTCAGCATCAAACCTTAGATTTTGAGATACTGGCAGCGTTTACTAGACAACTATAAACATACAAATCTGAGTTGGGAAATATTTTAATGAGTCCATATAGTCACTAAGAATTTTATACTCTCATTTTAACTAATATTATGCACATTTTATAAAAAAAAAGGTAGATGAGAGATTTCCCCCTTAAAGTTGCATTCTTATAGTTATAAAAGACAATTTTCAAGGAACTTAAAAAGTCATGCCAAAAATGTAGCTTACAAAAGCCTTAAAAGAGCAAAACACATTCTTGCATTCAGGAAAAATGTGATACAAAAAACAAATTAGTGTAATTCTTTTAAAGTTCCCATTTTCTTCTATTAGTAAAAGTTCTCTGAAGCAAATTTAGATTTTGAAGTATAATGACAGTTTAGACATTCTAGATGCCTGACACTCCTAAAGAGTGTGAAATCTTAGAAATATTTCTTATTAACATATGTCAAAGCAATACTTTCTTGGTTACTCTCTCTATGCATGTATCGTAGCATCTCTGAACTGGAAAAAACCACAGGAGCCATTTTGTCCAACCCACACTTGTATAAACATCCTCTCTATGAAATATCCAACTAATGGACATCAAATTTTGCTTAGAGATCTTTAGAAAGAATGAAATTATAACTTGTAACATAAGATAGCAAGGTGGAATATTTTACTGTTGGATAATTATAATTGTCAGGAAATTCCTATATATTTGCTTTTTCTTACATCTTCCTCCTATTATCATAAATCACATCCTACTTGAAACCATCAGGTTCCCAATATGTCTGCCCTTCTCTAGGATAAAAATCCCCAATTCCTTTAGCTGCATCTCTCACTCTAATTAATATAGGTTCCCTCACTCTTCTGGTTGTTCTCGGGATATTTTGCAATTGATCAATGTCTTAACCTAAACTGAAACCAATCCTAGTACCTCTGCCAAGAAAACTTCATGAACATTATGGTCCTTGGGATCACTAAGAGTAGAACATAACTGAATGACTCAACAAAAAATGTATGTATGCACACACACAAAAAGAGAGAAAATATATAAATAAATATCTATTTTTATATATATGTATATTTTTATACATATATATCTGTGTGTATAGTATATGTGTGTATAGACTGAATCTATCTATCTATATATATATATATACACATATGTACACACATATTTGTTTATTCAAGCTTCTCTTACAGAAAGAAAAGTTAAATAAAAAGATTTTATCTTCAATGAGATGTTTCTCTTCATTTTAGTTGCAATGACTTTATATATATATACATACACATATATATTTGCATATGTGAATATTTATACATATATACATATATGGCTCTGAATTTGACTCAGTTCTCTATATGTTTGCTGTAAAAAAAAAATCCCTAGTTTGGCTTTTCTTCTAATCTTGGTTGCATTGGTTTTGTTTATGCAACTCTTTTTAAATTTAATATTATCAAAGTTATCTATTTTATATTTTGTAAGGCTATCCTTTATTTGGTTGTTAATTCTCCCTTTGTTCCTATATACAACACATACATTCTTCATGTTCTCCTAATTAACTTATCGTAGTAAGCTTAATGATTTCTGACAGATTATTTTTCAATTTATTCAGTAGTTGCTGTTAAATAGTGAATCCTTATCCTAGCTTGGTTTTAATAATTTCAATGCTTTTCAGTTATTTTGGTTCTGAGTTTTGTTTTCTTAAGTTTTTTTACTATTTAAACTTATATATATTAACTACACCAAATAGTTATTGTTCTTATGATGGTGATGATGATGATGAGGAGGAGGAGGAGGAAGAGGAGGAGGAGGAAGATGAGGAGGATGATGATGTCAGAGTATGGTTTAAGACCAGGCACTACAATGTCTCTTTCCCTACCATTTTTAAACAATTTTTATTTTGCAAACCTTGACCTTTTGTTTCCCCCACTTTAGATTATACCTCTAAGTGGACATATATTTATACATAATGTATATATGTAAATAATCAAGTCTTTGATAATTTGATATGATAAGTAAATTAATTTCATTAGCATTGTCATTTTATAATAATGTTCCAATAGCAAAGAATTAATAAGTATTATTCCTATAAAGAGCATTTTGGAGTTAGATTCATAGAGTTCTTCTGGACGTTTTCAAACATAGATTTCAAAATATTTTACATATTCTATAGCTATTTTCTGTAAAATGTATTCTTTCTATCCTTTATAATATACAGAAATCTAAAAGGTGTAGGTTAATTTTATATTCTGCTTTGTTAATGATAGAACTTAATAAAATTATTAGTTAGAAATTATTATAATTGAATATTTAATGTTCTTTAATTTTATTAGCTACAAAAATCAATATTTTAGTTTCCATCTTAACTTCCGCATCTCCTTATATTTTTTCTTTTCAATTCTATGGCCAAAATTTCCAAAATTCTGAAAAAAAATATGCCAATAATGGAAATACCTAACTCCTTATTTTATTATAGCTTTTTATTTACAAGATATATGCATGGGTAATTTATCAGCATTAACAATTGCAAAACCTTTTGTTCCAATTTTTCCCCTCCTTCTCCCTCTCCCCTCCCCCAGATGGAAGGTAGACCAATACATGTTAAATATGTTAAAGTATATGTTAAATACAATATATGTATACATATCCATACAGTTATTAAAGAATCGGACTTTGAAATAATGTACAATTAACCTGTGAAGGAAATAAAAAATGCAGGCAGACAAAAACAGAGAGATTGGAAATGCTATGTAGTGGTTCACACTCATTTCCCAGAGTTCTTTTGCTGGGTATAGCAGGTACTATCGATTATTGAACAAATGGAATTGATTTGGTTCATCTCATTGTTGAAGAAAGCCATGCCCACCAGAATTAATCATCATATATTATTCTTGTTGAAGTATATAATGATCTCCTGTCTTGCTCATTTCATTCAGCTTCAGTTCATGTAAGTCTCTACAGGCTTACTCCTTATTTTATTGGAAACATCTCTAATATTTCTCTAAAACAGATATCACTGCTTTCAGTTTTGGATACTCACTATAATATTAAGGAGAGACCTATTTCTGTTTTTAATTTTTATTTTTTTGCTAAAAAAAGATGTTTTGTTAAATGCTTTTCTTCCATAATGCATGGATACAAGCTTGTGATTTTTTGTTTTTGTTGATAAGATGGTCTCTTGTGTTTAATACTTTCTTAATATAAACCACTCTACTATTTTTCATATAAATATAACATTCTTGTTTATTAAATTTGATAACATTACATTCCCCTCAATATTTTAGCCTTTCAAAATATTTAAATTTAGACTGATTCATTGTGCAACTTTTTTGTTATCCTTCAAACTGATGAGAATGTCATACATATTTTATGTCACTGAGAAAAGTGCTAATTAGCCTACAGTTAAATATAGATTTATATGCCACTCTGCTATGAACACTATTCTATATTTTCATTGAATCATGTCTGAGTAGTCAATCTAGATTAATTTTAAGAATTTTTATTTTCTACATAGAAAATTGACTCAAATTTATAAAAATATAAGCTATTCTCCAATTGATAAATTATCAAAGAACAGACAAAACAAAAACAATTTTCAGATGAGGAAATTAAAACTATTTTTAATCTTATGAAAAAAATGCTCTAAATCACTGTTGATCAGAAAAATGCAAATAAAGACAACTATACACCTCTCAAATTGGCTAATATGTCAGGAAAAGATAATGATAAATGTTGGAGGGAATTTGGAAAAAACTAGGACACTAAAATATTGTTGGTGGAGTTGTGAAGTGATCCAACCATTCTGGATAGCAATTCAAAACTATGCCCAAAGGGCTATCAAAATGTACATACCCTTTGATCTTGCAGTGTCTCTACTGGGATTCATATCCCAAAGAGACCATAAAAGAGAAAAAAGGACTCATGTGTGCAAAAATGTTTTTAGCAGCCTTTTTTGTGGTAGCAAGGAATTTTAAACTGAGTGGATGCCCATCAGCGGAATAGTTGAATAAATTATGGAATATGAATGTTATGGAATATTATTTTTCTTTAAGAAACAATCATCAGAACAAGTTCAGGAAGGGCTGGAGAGATTTGTGTGAACTGATGTTTAATGAAGTGAGTAGAAGCTTGTACAGGGCAACAAGAATATGTGATGATCAATTCTGATGAACATGGCTCTTTTCAACAATGAAGTGATTTAGACTAATTCCATTGGACTTGTGATGAAGAAAGCCATTTGCACCCAGAGAAAAGACTGTAGTGACTGAATGTGGATCACAATATAGAATTTTCACCATTTTGTTGTTATTTGCTTGCTTTTTATTTTCTTTCTCATTTTTCCCTTTTTGATTTGATTTTTCTTTTGTAGCATGATAATTGGAATTGCACATGTTTAATATATATTAGATTACTTGCCATCTAGGGAGGGGGTGGGGGGAAAAGAGGTAGAAAAAATTTGGAATATAAGGTTTAGCAAGGTGAATGCTGAAAATTACCTTTGCAAATATTTTGAAAATTAAAAAGCTATTGAAAAAATTGAAAATTTTTATTATTGAAAAAATATTTTTTATTTTCTTCTTGGCACAGATATTGGTTATTTTTTTCTTACTTGTTCTAACAATTATAGCAGGAGCTGAAGATGAAGCAAATAAAATTTGCAATGGAACATTTTCTGGTGTAACAGGGTCAATAAGTCCCAAAAAATCCTGTATCTCTTTTCCCTCACTTTCATACTCACCTGTAAAAATTGAACCATTTTAAAAATTCTTATATACAAATTTCTATTATATGCTGTACTGAATTTATAATTTTACTAAATATACTGTTAAATTTCAAGAGGGAAATGAGCAAATACACTCTGTATACACTATTTCTCCAAAGAGTATTTTTATACACCCTTAGAAGCAATATAATATACTAATTCACTAGAAGTCAAATTCTAATACAATGTCTTTTTATGATGTGTATGTGCTACTGACTGTTACTATGTCTGAGAAATTAAACATCTATAAAAATGAGCTCTATGAAATTGAAAAAGGCTTCTAGTATACTTTTCTTGCCTATCATCAAGGAATCAGCTTAGGGAGTTTGGAGACACTCATTTCTAGAACAGATAAAAATGATTAGCCACAAGAATGCATAAATATTGTTTATTAAAAAAATCAAGGATTCATTTTCTGAATATATGGATAGATCACTCATAATAGTAACGGTGGCCCCTGGGAATGTATAAACATGGTATATATTTATTATCCATAAATAAATAATAAGAATGACAGAAGCACAAAATCATGAAATATTAAATTAATCTAAAATTTTTGATGTTAATATGGCAGGGATTATTTAATGGCATTCCATGTTAATTGACCTTCATTAAAATTCCAAAACTTTTTATTTTAGCTCTCTTGACTCATGTGCCTCCCCAGAGGAAATAAGATGACTGAAACATGGCATACACAATCATTTGGCTATTTGGTTCACTTATTGATTGGTTTTCCTTTTTAATTTTTTTTCTAATTTTTTTCTTTATTCTTTCTTATTCTTTATTGTAAGGGATAGTCTTTTAGATAGAGGAGCAAGAATGATGTACAAGAATGAGACAGTGACATAAAAACAAGTTATTTCATTAAAAATTAAAAAAATAATTCAATATACCATGGAAACTCCTCAGAAGCTCATTTTTAAATATTATTAGCTATTTCTTTCCTGAATATAAGAATTAAGTATGGAATAGTTTGTCCTACCCAATCACACCACTGGTTTTTCTACCATTTAAGGAGCACATATGGTTACACCAAAACTGTCAATGAATTATGCCAAAGTTTTATTGAGTGCTCAATATTTAAAAGAAGGGTTGTAGCAGATACTGAAATATTTTATAATATAGCCTTATCTTGTGAAGATATATGCTTTACACATACACACACACTCCTAGAATCACATGAATGCAGAATATTTAAAACATTTAAGTGTTATCTTAGCAATTACAATTTTTTTTCCCTTGCCCCTTTACCTTCTCCCTCCCTAAGATAGCAAACAACATGATATAAATATATGCAATCCTTTTAAACATATTTTTCATGTTGGGAAAAAACAGACACACACATACACATACATATGTATCTTTCTTTCCTATGGCAGGGTTATGTTGTGTTCTGTGTTTTAATCTCATCCCTTTCTTCTTCCTTTACAAACATGCCCATGGTTTTGTCAAACACAAATAACCTTTTTCAAAATTCTCTTAGATTCAACTGCTAAATATACCAAATGTTCTCCACCATGTCAATTAGTCAAAGACTAAGACATAGTGTGGACAGAAGAGAGTCACCTGTTCAATATTCTACCACATATTTGCATATAAACACATGATCTTATATATAGGTTTTTTTGTTGTAATGTTGTAACATTAATTTTGTCCCAAAGCCTGGTCTACTTTATTTTTTTTTCTTAATCTTGAATATACTTTTATTACAGTATTAAAATCTCATATTCTATTCCATTTAGACTTACATAGATAAGTATCCTGAATTTTTTTCTTTATATTAAAAACTCCTTTGCTTAAGCAAGTTGGAGCTGCCCCACTTGACAGATGAAATTGGTGGCATGATACATAGGTCTTGCTCTCTTTTAAGCCTTTCCACTGTTTTCAAAAATCTACCTACATATTAAATTAATTTGATATAAATAAATCATATGGGTCCATCAAAGTCAATGTAAGAGTTTTTAATATGTCCTAGTAATCAATCTTAATACAAGTTGAAGTCCCAAATGCTACTATATTTTGCTTGAGTGACATTGCTGAAAAATCATATTAGGAAACCATTCTATAGTATTTTTGCATTTGTGCAGGTCATAGTCTATCAACCCACAATATTACATCTTTTTTCCTGTTTTTAGCTCTATCTAAAAATTCTGTTATTTTTTTCTCATGAGACTTAAATTTTTTTAAATAGAGGTTAAACAATATATATATATATACACATGTGTATATACATATGTGTAGAAATTTACTCATGTTTATATATATGTACATTTATATGCATAAGGATTCAGAAAGAGATGTGTGTATGATATATGCATGGGGGGGGGTATGATGCATCCAAAAATTGCATCTTCTAAGAGCATTAACTGGGAAAGTCTATTGAGGCCCTCATGCTAAAATTTAAATAAAACTTTTTATCTCAATTCCTTTACCTTGTTATGTAAGACAAAGGAGTCAATGCCATTCTGGATATTTTCCCCCCATAGGAATCTTAATGTATGCCTTCTCTGTAATAGAGATTTTTTAGTTGTCCTTTTGGTCCTCTTCTCTATATAATTTTAAAATTTTAAATGTGAATGCCCTTCCCCATTATGATTTAAATCTAATGTTTTTTCAATTACCTTAGTCTCCTGTCCAGTATACTTTTTCTTATTTTCATAGACATGCTTTCTCTTTTTTTGCTAAAATCTTGGTATTCTATTATCAGATGATTGAGAAAACAAAATGATGTTCTTTAGTACCACTCAGGAACTATAATTTTTAACTTATTATACCATGTTTTTGTCATAAGCTGTATCTCCGAATTGAAGTCAGAGATGAAAACTTTACCTGTACTACCAATTATTTCAATTCTCTATTCATGACTTCATCATCCCTAGAGTTACATTTGACTTCTATTCAATTCTATTTCTACTTTAGCAAAAAAGAAAAATGATGTTAATTTGTTTGATGATTCCTGTAATGTTCTCTTATACATGCTGAATATTCAATTAAATATAATCCAATGAAGATGTATTAGGCAACCAACCATGGACATTGTGCTAGACACTGGGGGTATTTAAACTTTTCAAATTAAGTTTCTGTCCTCAGATTAATAACATTCTTATGAAATCAACAAAAATGAGCATAACACATTTAGGATATATTTTCATATGAGAAATAAAAGAGATGAGAGAATGATTTTGGAAGAGAATAATCACTTATAATTTGGAAAGATTGGGAAAAGTATCAGATAAAGTAAAATAAGAAATTAGCTTTGAAATAAAAGAGCAATTTTGATAGAAAAAGTTTACTTCATATTGAGATGCATTCATGTAGGGAAAAGTAGGATGAAAGGGTTGAATATATAATACAGTTTTGCTGAGATATGGAATGCATGCATGAGAAGTATAAAATCAAGCTGAAAAAGTAGGTTTGGGACAAGACTGCAGAGAATCCTGAAAGCTAAAATAAGATGTTTACATTTTGTTTTCCAGGATATAGAGCATCAGTGAAGAGTGCTGAGAAGAGTCAAAGTATTCACATGCCATCATGTATGTATAACTCTATAAACAGGAACATAAAATATAAATGTTAACTGTGACATGGACAGCAGAGAGGAGACTAGATTGGAAAAGAAAGGAACTAGACAACAATGCAACCTTCTGGATTTCAAGCCTGAATAACTGGGAAAATGTTAGTATGTCAACATAAATAAGGAATTCAAGAATATTTCCAATTTTCCCTGGGAATATTTATTTTAATATGTTAAATAATTGTTTAAGCATATTGACTTTGAAACATGAAAGTTATGTAGTGGTAGATGTTAAACAACCAACAGTTGAAAATGTAAGACAAGATCTTGGGGACAAGTTGGTGTTAGAAATAGAGGATTGGAATTCATCTGCATAGATATGATCAATGAAATGCTGAAAGTAAGGAAAAAAATTCTTCTAATGAAAAGGACAATTACACTTAGAGAGAGGAAGAAAAGGAACATGTAAGGGCAGTGAAAAAGTGGCATTCATATTTTGTAAGCTAAAGATGTAGATAACAGGAAAACGCAATTGAAAAGCAAGTTCAAATAGCATAAGAATGTCATGGAATAAAGACTAAGAAAAATTGAATTTGGCAATTATGTCACTAAGGACTTTGGAAATAGCAGTCCTAGTAGAGATCTAAATACAAAGGATTGAGCAGGGATGGAGTGATAAAGTGTGAGCAATGAGTAAAGCTGATTCCTAATAAATGTTTCATAGAAAAGGAGAACAACTATGTGAACCAAAGTAGTGAGTGAATGTGTGCATGTGTGTGTGTGTGAATATACATGTAATTTTATTTTGTGAGGTAGGAAAAATTGGAAAATTTTTTCAAAGGAGATGGAAAGAGGTCAATAGAAAAAGCGAGACAGAAAGAGCAGGAAAGAAGTAGAATGACCTACAAATCAAGATTCTAGAGAGCTATAATTCTGGAGAAGCATACTTGAAACAAGGTGTTAACTCAGGAATTGATAAGACAATGGTTATCTAGTTTAGCATGGTGATTAATAGCTCTCCTATGATGATGTAATAATAATAGAGTATTTAAGAGCCAACAAGGACTGGACAAATGATATTCCATTTTTGATCAGGTTCCTGATGATTCTCCTTCATTTCTCCACTGAAGGCCCTCCAGAAAGCTAGCCAGACCCCAAGTGAAGGAGACAGACTGTGAAGGAGATAATAAAGAATTTGGCCTTTATCCCTGGCTATTCTCATGGTAATTACTTAGCTGAAATGAAGGCTGGTCCAAAGACCTCCAGAAAGCTAACCAGAACATTACACAAGATGATGAAAAAGACAAGAAGGGAATGTCATGAACTACCTAAGCAACAGAAAGTTTGACTTTGACAAGAAAGTAAACTAACCTTTCCTTTGAAACTTGAAGGGCAGCTAGATAGCACAATGGATAGAGTATCAATCCTATAGTCAGGAGGACCTGAGTTCAAATCTGCTCTCAGATACTTAACATGTCTTGGCTGTGTGACCCTAGACAAGTCACTTAACCCCAATTGCATCAACAAAAAGAAAAAAAAAAAGGAAAAAAAATAAGCTTGGAAAAAAATTGGAGAAGATTCCGACAAGTTTTAAGCTATAATATCCAATAGGCAAATAAGTTCATTTTGAATGACCTTATTCTCTCTCTCCCTTCTCCTTACCCTGCTCCCAAAAAAAAGGTAGAAAGTAAGCTCCTCTTCTGAGAATGAATATGGTATGAGATAAGGAAGAGAATTATAAGAATAGTCAATATGGGGAATACAAATGAGATTAATAAGTGGTGAATAAAAGACTGCTAGACAGCCATAAGGGGCCAGTTAAAGTAAAGCTTGAATGTGTCTTTTACTTAAATCTCAATATCCAACTTCCTTCATTAACTTGGGAAGGAGAATAGAAAAGGAAGAGACTAAGCTGTTATGTGGAATTCCCAAGAAATGCCAGGTTTGTGGATTAGTAGAACAGAAGTAGCAGAAGTCAAAAGGGCCAATGGATTGATCATAAGATTATGGGTGTTAGGCTGGAAAAGACCACAGAGAACTTCTAATTCAACTCAGACATTTTATAGATGAAGAAACCAAGGTCCATAAAGTTTAAATGACTCACTGAATTGTTAAGTAGCAGAAGCAGGGTGCTGTTATTGTCATAATCATCAAGATTGCACTATGCTGCCTCTTTGAGATTAAAATACGGTAGAAAGTACAGCATTGGAACATTAGAATAACTAACACCAAAGTCAGAATTGGCTACCATCTGGAAGTAATGAGTGCTTCCAAGTAGACTCTTCAAGGACAAGTTGGGTTATCTTTTATTGCACAAACTATGATTATCAGTCAGATTGATGGCATAATGAAGAGAATTACAGATTAGGAGATAAGGAGACCTGAGTGCAAATAGTTCTTTAGATATTTATTATTGGTGTGACCATAGTTAAGTTACTTAAGTTTTCGTTATTAATTTCTCTCAGCCCAGATTTCCTTATTGTTAATGGGGGGAAATATATAGTCTTACAGGGTTCTTGTAAGAATAAAATTTAAAAAAAAATATGCAATTGGGAAGAAATAAAATAGTATTTCAAAAAGTAAATAGAATAGGATAAACATATAAAGGGGTTAAATAAAACTTTATCAAACTGCAATATAGATGCTAGATGAAATTAGCATCATTGATTTTTTAAAATGAGCATGGGGCTAAAATGAGCTTCTGAAATCCCTTCTAGTTCTTAGTTTTTTTTTTTCTTCTACATTTTTTAACTCAATTAAAAAATGCTTAGTAAGGGCTTGCCATATCTCAAATACAATGCTAGGCAACAGGAACATAATTTAGAAATTAGAAAAAAATTTTTCCTCAGAAAGTTTATTTTATCAGAATGATGATTTGAAAGTATCAGGAAGGCTCCAGAAGAATACCGATTCCTGCTCTGTTTTTTTTTTTTTTTTTTAAAGGAAGGAACTATCAAGGAAGGGATAGCCATATGAGAAAGAGCTCTGAAAATGAAATCAGGGACACAAGTTCAAATCTTTCCTCAGATACTTTCTAGTTTTGTGACCCTGGGTCAGTCAGTTAACCTCTGTCACTTTCAGTGTCCTCAGCTATAACACAGTGCTAATAATAATATCTACCACCAAGGATTATGGTGAAGATAAAAGTAGATATTTGTGAAATACTTTGCAAACCTTTAAAGTGTTATGTAAATGCTAATTATTATAATAATTATTTTATTATTATAGCTATTATTGCTACTACTAATTATTTTTAGTATTATTTCTTCAGAAGGAAATCATCTCTGAACTTATCAATGTGAGGTAGAGAAGAATAAAAAGAACAAAAATACAAAAGGCACCTTATTCAATCTAGAGCATAGATTCTAAATTCTCTAGCTGGTGGCAGGACAGGTAAAATTGACAAATGGACATGACTAAATAGGAAGGAGAAGGTGAGAAGAGGTATATGAAAAAGAAGCATGTGCCTTGTTAAATAAGGATACCAAATGGCAGACATCAAGGGGCAAATTGGCAAGATATACTGGTCATGGTGGAAAGGAATACTGCAAAGATAGAACTTTAGCAAAAGAACTGGGGTGGGGATTGGTCCTGGGATTCTATGGGTATAATGAAATCTGATATGAGGAAACTCTCCGGTTTGATCCATCTGTGCCATTTATATTCTTATAGGATTGACCAGAGCTCAGAGATGTTAAGGGTTTTATCTTAAAGCACACAAGCCAATAAATGTCAGAAGTGGAACTTGATAATACTTAGCTCTTAAGTGAATTGTCTGTGAATCACCATGTAACCTTTCAGGAAGAAGCTCACAGGATTATAGCCAATAAGGTTCAAATTAGAATTTCAGGGTGATAGGGTTTTCACAAAATCATGCATAGCAATTATAGGAGGGCTTTTTGTTTTTAGAAATTTTTTACCAATTGGAGTGCTCTTGGTTCTATGGGTGAATATGTAAGCACATGGATATATAGATCTATATGGGATATAGATGGAGAAACAGATAAATATTCTCTCCATATATTCACACACATATGTATATGTAGGTGTGTGTATAAATATATATGCACACATACACATGAATGTTTGTATATGTGTATATACAGACACACACACACATACACACACATACCCACATATAATGTGTGTATATTTCATATGGAGGTTTTCTATACTTAACAGAGATTTTCCATACCCTGTCTTGAATTGGGAGTCAGTTAACTCAAAATAACATTATTTACCTTCAATTTCCTATTGAGGCTTATTACAAATGCTGAAGCTTTATTGAATTTCTCTTTGCTATACAATTTTATGTATCATACAACATGGAGCTCATTCTAAACTCCATTAAAAGAGGATGTTCTCTATAATTTCCCATAGAGATGAAAATGGCATTCAACATCTATAGGGTACTCAATAATGTTACTATTGATGAGCAAAATAAAAAACAAAAACAAGCAAAATACCCAAACAATATTATGTTCTTCAGTGTGAGATTTAAGAACTTCAAATGCTGAACATACAGCATATATGCTTTCTATGAAATCTTTATTATAGATACAATAACAAAAATATTTTCAGATTAGTCCAATGTTTGGGTAAATTTGTTGTTCAAATTCACCAAATAAGTGATAAAATTAAGATGATACATACCATTATCAAAGTATCTGATGGTTGAATTTCTGGACACACTAGGGTCAAAATTTGCCATTAAAGGAGCTATGTACTGTGTGGCTGTTAGCATTCGGTGTACAATTTCCCCTGTATATATAAAACCTGCAAGAATAAAAATAGAAACAGAGGTAAATAATTCTGTAGACCTATAGGCATCACAACTAAGAAGAGTCATTTCTGGAAAATAAATTATATCAAAGGACTGGAAATAAGTGAAGACTTGCTTGACTATATTATATTGGAGTTAATACATCAAATTAGAGGCCAAAGATTGAATTTGATTTATTATTATTTTATTATCATACTACATATGGTATAATAATGCAATTAGATTTTATAGAATATATGCAAATATACTGATATAAGATGAATATGTTTACATATAATCATATACAATATAATTATTTTCATAAATTTTATGTAATATATTAATTATTGATGCCATTAATTATTAATTAAAATACATATGGAATTTATGTTTATTGATTGTTAATATTCATACATATTATTAATATTATTAAGTAAACATACTCAAAATTTAAAATAAACAATACAAATAGGAAACAAAGTTTTTAGAGAGGTGGTAGTATGATTTTCCTAAAAAATTTACTTGATTGATGCTTACATAGTGCTAAAACCAATTATGGGCTATATTTTTATTGTAAACATTGGAATTATTGACCATATTTCATTATTATTCATATTACTTTATTAGTAAGATCAATAATTAATATGTTATACATTTGTTAATATTAATATCAAACAGCACTCAATACATCTATTCATTTAAGGTACATCATGAACTATATAGCTACAGCTATATAGTTTATACAAACAATTTATAATTCACAATTAAAAAGTTTGAAAGAACAGTACTTGAGCCTAACTAGTACTTTCCTCAAATTACTTAAACATCATTAGCACTAAGATATATCTGTAGATAAGATTAAAAAATCACTTCTAGGTCACATAAGCAAGTAGACTTGACTTTCTATTTCCAAACATCCTATACTACTCCAAAACAAAATTTTAACATGAAAAATAAAGCAACATCAATTGTTTCTAAAATCTAGGACACCTAGAATCCAAAAGAAAGTAGTAGTAGTAATAATAACAATAATAATAATAATAATCCCCTAAATACTGGAACTGATACTTAGCTAAAGGCAATGAGGCCATGCTAGCAAACCCAAACACAGGGCTACAAAACCTATCTTAGGATCCCGTTGCCTTCTCACTCTTTCCTGTACTTTAGAGACCCTGGCTCCAGGATACAAAAGTTTGCTTGAGCCTCAACAGCCAGATTGGCCAAGACCCTTCAGAAACAGATCCAGGAAAACATTAATAGCAGAATGAAATATGGTTTCTAGATTCAGCAAATGAGTCCAAGTCTCTGTGAATAAATACTGTAAAATAAAAGCAAATGACAACACCTGAGTCAAAAGGTCCTCTGAAAATTGAAAAGAAGCTGGAAAGGAATTTGGACCTATACAAATAAGGTGACTATATTTCCCATATATACTTTGAACCAGAGACTCCATTACTGAATATAATCCCAAGGAAGCCGTTGATAAAGATAGAGTGCTCATATATTTTAAAATATCTAAACTCATTTTTGTGAGGGTTAAAAATGGAAAACAAAGTAAATATCCACCAACTGAGGGATGGTTGAACAAATTAAGATACTTGAAAGCAACCAAATATCACTGTGCTATAAGAAATGATATGGGACAAATATATGAATATATATAACATGGAAACAAATACAAAGTGACGTAATCAGAAGCAAGAAAACAATATACTCCATAGCAAATCTAACAAAATTATCAAGACCACATCAGGCGCAAAAGAAGAGATTTGAGAAGATACCACCAACATATCCCTTCATGAAGGTAGGAAATCTACAGGTATTACACAGACATTTTCAGATATTTTTTCAATGCATTCATTAGCTTTTTTTGACATTTTTCTAAAACATTATTTGTCAAACAGGATGGTCCATATGTAAAAGATACTGTGGCAATGCAAGAAATAGGAAATAATAAGAAATTTTATTTTTAAAATGTAATATATATATATATATATATATATATATATATATGTATGTATGTATATATGTTCTGGTTAAAAAATTAGCAGTGCTTCCCTAATCTGGATAAATGTGAGCTTAATGAAGATTAACTTGCCTATAAAGTATTTTGAGCATCTTTTCCATAGAAATTCCAGCCAACAATCAATTATTCACTTTGTGGATTACCTGTAACAAATGTTTAATTTAAAATTGGCTTTTTGCCATCATCTTTTGGGTTACCTATAACAAAATTTGCTGAGTTATCAGTCTAAACTCTAATTAGGAAGCCTATGTATTATTATTGTCTACATGTATGTCTTTAATATATGTAATGTATATATATCTATAAACATAACTGCAATTTAACTACATGTACACACATAGATATTGAACTTTTAATTGAACATTTAATTTTCAGCTTAGATCTTCGATTTCAAACTGTGTTGAAAGCATATTCCCTTCATTGACATGGATCAGTAACTTGTCAATAATTTGTCTTCACAATGTCAGACTTTAGCCCAGGTTTCATGAATTCAAAACTGGTTCTCTATACACAAATCCATTTTGCCTCAGTGTAATGTAAATGGGTGTTAATTCTCTGAGTGCACAAAATACACATTTCAGATTTCATAATAATCAACTCACCTCTTTTACCTACATTATTGCTACTGATGATTAAAATATTTGTAGAATGTACTGACCTACTTTATTAGATGATCAGTTCCTCATAACTATGCATATTTAAATAGAGATTAGATAACCATATTTCAGGGATCTTACATAGAAGAACTGATATTTTCAGAATGGATAAAACCAGATGATTTTAGAGGATTTTCTCCAATGTGGTGATTCTGTATTTTTTTTTTTTTAATGAAAATAGGTTCTTACATCTGGAGGGTATTTAAAAGTTATATAACTTGACATCTGTTATTTTATTTTGCTCTTCTAAACAAAATCATGGCCTGTAATCTGATTTTTATGTATGTATATCACAGACTTCAAGGTGAGTTATTTTTGAATAAATTACTTCAAAAGTAGATTATATTTTGTTCATTTCTTAGTTCCTTTTCCATTTGTGGCAAAATCTTTTTCCTTAATTTCTATTAAGAATTATTTTCCTAATAATTAATAAAGAGGCAATCTAAGGCAATGTTTTTGAATCCATGATATGAGCAATTAGTATGAATTTTAAAGATATTTTAATTTTTTTTCTCCCTTAACATCTTTAGAAGGAAGAATTTTGGGGGCTTACATTGAATTTCTGTATATTTACTATTACGTATGCATGATTGCTTTGAAAGTTCTTTCATGGCAGAAGCATCTTTGCTTTTTTAATATCTCCCTAGAGGCTTATATTTCCAGAGTCACACCCCAAATGTTCAAAGAACAGAATCAAATCTTCAAAATGACATTCATGAAAAATAACTACCCTGAGTATCTCTGGGTCATGAATTTTCCTCCTGTTAATAGCATGCATTTTTAATTTCACATGAAAATGAATGCTACTGAAAGCTAGATATCACATTTATAGATGGGAAGTTTAGAATGAAACTTAGTTCCATTCTAAATAATCCGAGGTAGTTACCTAGCCTAATGTGAATTTCTAATTGGCTGTCAAATTAATTTTTGCAAAAGGTATGAAGCTTAATTGATGGGAACTTCATCAGAAATAGGGATTGAATGAATTTTCTCCCTTCCCCCCTCAGTGGAAATAATTCATGCTTCTAAATTATGTGATACAAACACAAAATCATCTTACAGCATCCCTGCTTTGAAGAAGCATGGCCATTGCTGAGTCCAGATATTTAATTATCAGTGCTAATATTTAAAAATAAATGGTAAGAGCAAAATTAACTTCTCCTTGAATTGCTTTCTGTATAAATTTGGCAAGACGGGACTCACTACTGTCTGTGACCTACTTTCTGGATTGTAGTCATCATTTATTGCTGTGTCCTTTCGCCAGGCAAGAATTTTCCAGACATACAATTTCCTGAACTACTTATTCCTTCCTTAGTGGGAGGGGTCTGGAAAATTTTCCAAAGTCAGGAAAGAAAGATTCAATGAAATGTAATAATGCCTGTTATGCTGGGTTTTGTCCCTTTGTTTATTGTTGGGTATAAATAAGCTTTAAATTATGTCTTACCAATAATTTTGTTGTTATTGTTTTTTGTTTCTAAGAGTCCAAGATAAAAAAAAAAGTACAAAATCCCATGATGACTTTAATGTTATTTTCACAAGACATCAATTTTTTTCTTTTATCCTTGCTTATAAAAAAGAAAACATACCTATCAAAAATCAGGTGAATTTTTAATGGCTGAAAAGTAAAAGCTTTATTGAGGCACTGAACACTTTAACCTAATTGGACTTATATTTCAATTTAAAAACAAAAAAGGCAGAGGAGAAAACTTAAATGCAGTAGTTAAGCCCTGCTTAATCTGATGAATCAGATCCACTTAGAGAATTGGAAGCAGCCCTGGGAACAATGAAAAAATTTTCAAGCTTCAGAGATCCTTGGAGACATTAATAGCCCATTCAAATGTTTACCACTTTCATATAGGTATGCTGGGCAAATATACTTTTGCTGAAATACCAGGACTTTTCCAGAGTTACATAATTTCAACTAATTTAAATATGAAATTTATTTTTTCAAATTTTTAGGCAGAATCCAAAACTTTATCAGACACATATATCAACAAACTTCTTGGTAATTTCTTCTAAGTATCTTGAGCTTTTATTCATAATAAATTGAATTATGCAATAGAAATAATACTGGATTTACAGTGTTAATACCTGGGTTCTAATTCTCATTCTGTCACCAAGTTTCTGTGATTTTGGGCAAGATGTTTTACTTTTTAAAGACCCAGGTTGCTTATCCATAAAAAGAGACTGCAGGAGATGATCTGTTAGTGGTTTTTCAGCTGTATAATTATTTAAACAACAACAGGCCGTCTCTTATCTAAGAAAAAAATGTACATTTTTAAAAAGACATGATTATTCAGGAATGTTTCAACAGGAAGTTACCAGAAAATTAAGGTAAAAGTGTTTATTCTTTTTTGTTCACAAATTGTTCAATATAAGATTTTTTACTTAGTGTTTGAAAAAACCAAGTTGTCAGTAAATTTAGAAACACATTCAGGACCTATCAATAACTATTAGTTGATTTTAGGCAATTGATAATTGATGAAAAGATAATTAGTCATATATTCTTAGCTAGAGTTTTGTGAATTTATTCTATACAATTCATTTGTATAGAATACAATAGAATGTATAGAATACAAGTAAAAAACAATTCTATGTTTTTTATTTTCTACATTTAAAAGTTTTCATCTGAGCTGTCCACAAGCTTCACCAGACTGGGTCTATTATACCAAAAAAAAAAAAAAAATTACAAATCCTTATTGGTATATCTTTGACCTTATACAGGTGCCCACTAAGGGCTATGCCCATGGCTGAGTGTGTGAACCCAAAGATTGATATATAAGCATTTATTAAGTACCTCCTACATACTAAACATTGTATTAGGTTTTCACAAAGTGAAACAGACCCCTTGAAAACTATATAATAAGGGGCAGCTAGCTAGATAGAGCATCAATCTGGGGGAAGGGAGGGAGGAAGGAGGCGGGAGGAAAGCAGGATTTCATTTATAACAGTTTCTCTCTTGCCTCTATAGACTATTAAATTTTGTTTCCTGAATCATATAGACCTCTAAGCCTTATTGTTTTTTTTTTTTTTTTTTTGCCAGATACTGGCATCATACCTGTGACCTCCCATTTTTAACACTTGAACCTGGCAGCCATGTTTGACCCTAAACAAAAATGTTGTGATGGTTGTTAATCTATTCCAAAGGAGATATATCACACTTCTGCTTGCATCTCATCTTGATTTCTGCTGCTAATGACAACTGTTAAGGCTTGGCAATTAGCCAAACAACCAATACAACTCACAGGGAAACTTCCTTTCCATCTGTTCTGCCAAAGTACCTATACTTGGAATTCTTGATTTAATAAAACCCTCCTCACTAGTTTGAGAGAATAATGAGTTTATAAAACATCATCCTCTGTTTATTACAAACAGTTGCTTCATTTTATAGCAAGTGTCATGCTGTAAAGGGTAAGCATGTAGAGCCTGTAATTGGCTGTGAACTATCCTGTGAAGTTTTAATGTTGAAGTTGCTAAAAAAAAATATGCACTGAATCATCTTTCACTTAAGGTTCTGACCCAGGAGGAAAGAGGGAAGAGCTGACCAATTTTACTGGCATGATGTTAAATGCTGAAAACCAGATGAAGTGCCTGTGTTGTAAAGCACAAGAAAATATCTCATTTTTTATTTCTTTATATCTATGAACCCTGAAACAAACGTCATAGATCTGCAAAGGTGTCTTCTTCTACCTACCACAATTTAGGGGAAAAAATATCTTCCTCATCTTGTTGTTGGGTCTACTGTTGATTAGATGTGAGAATGAGAAAATGTTTCACTTATAAGGAAAGGAAGCATTTTATGGATTTTAAATCCTTTCTTCAAAATTAGTGGCAGAAAAACTTCAGGGATCTTACAGATAAGACTTTTTTGTCTTGCTGTATTTTACACAGATACAATTTCAGGAAGCAATTAAGATCAGGAACAAACACACACATACATGCACACACACACATACACACACACACACACACACACACACATACACACACATACACACAGTGCAAACTATGAGCCAAATGCTTACTGTTTATAATTTAGTCAGTCTGCTAAGCAAAACCATATGTTGCAATGATTGCTAATTTGAAAATTAAAATGCTTTGGTAAGTTGTCTGGCAAAGTAACTGTCTGCCAGTAGCGACTATACAATGAGAGGTTTCACATAACAGAGGTTTCCACTGGGCAGAGTTTTGTTGTCAGTGGAATGCACAGCTCATTGGGAAATTCGCTGGATGTATTGTAATATATAAACTGTTAGTTTAAAACACACACACACACACACACACACACACACACACACATACACAGAAAGGGTTTCTGAAGCCAATAAGACCAAGACAGGGACTGTATTTTTGTGGGGAAAGGAAGAGGAGAACTATTGATGGTAATGGTGGTGGTGATGGAAATTCAATACAATTTCATTAACTATATTTGTTGGCCTTCATATTTCAAATGTACAAATAAATACAAATACTGTATAGGAATATATAAATTCCTATACAGTATTATAGGAATTATATTTGTGAAAAACCCCACCTGGAATTCATTTAATTAATATCTTCGTTGTGCATAGATGACCAAAATTAAATCAACAATATTAAGAAGATATTATTTACTATTTTAAGAGGATGGCTTTTCCCCTTAAACTCCTAACTTTCTTCTAGGAATGATAGAGGAGTTAATTTTCAGATATGATCTATAAAATACATAGTATTACTTTTTTCAGAAAGATAAATAGAAAAGTTCTCCCCTTCTTATGCAGGAGTACCCTTATAATGTACTTAAAGAATTTGACATGCAGAATTTCATTCTACTGAATTCAATTCACTCTACCCTTATTCCAGTTTAGGTTCCCATCCTTTTGCAGGAGTTCAGAACTCATGTATATTCTCCCCTTCTTTCCATTAGTGTATTGAAAATCCTGGATAAGATTTATATTCAGCCACATATCCCCAACTATTTTCTGTGGGTCTTGTATACATCTAATAAATGCACCATAATCTCCCTTGACAGATTATAAGATTCTTTGATAGCATGCTTAATGAGGTATCCTCAACACTTAACACAGAGCTTAGAATATAATAGGTATTTTAAAGTGTTTACTTCTTAACAGGGAAGAAATACAAATCATACCTATAATTTTCTAATAATCAATCAGCATTTATTAAATACTAACTCTGGGTCACTGTACTACCTGCTGGGAATAAAACCAAAAAGAAACCTTCTTCAACAGGTATAGCTGGTAGACATACATATATACACACACACTATCTGTATATATATACACATAAATAAATTTATTTTCTTTGTATGTGTAGGTATATTCATATGCACAT
The DNA here is from genome assembly GCF_902635505.1 of Sarcophilus harrisii. NCBI lineage: Eukaryota > Metazoa > Chordata > Mammalia > Dasyuromorphia > Dasyuridae > Sarcophilus > Sarcophilus harrisii. Next base: position 234,208,915 of record NC_045430.1, read on the forward strand.
AGATGTATATATGCATTTATATGCACATGCATACTTATACATATATACAGACACACATATAGAATAAATACAAAGTATTTTGTTAGGGAGAGACAGTAGCACCTTAATTAATGAGAAAAAGTTATATGTCATACAGATAAATTCAACTTTCAAGGAAACAGGATTGCAAAAGAAAAGAAGAAAAGAAAGAGACCAGACATATAAAAAGATTAGGAAAAGGCAAAAAAGTGGGAAACTCAGAGGCACATATGCTGAACAGTAAAAATAGTTTGGCTAGAATGAAGACTCCACAAAAATTAATAATCAGGTAAGAGAGATAGATTAAATCCAGGGATAATGGGTTTTAAAAGATAAAAAAAAAAGTTTAGATATAATCAGAGAAGTAATAGAGAATGGAATTTATTGAGGAGAGAGTTATGTCTAAAGCATTTTAGCAACTAAGTGAGAGGTGGATCAGATAGAGGAGAAACTTGAGAAAGGAAGAATAATGAGAAGGCTATTCCAGTTGCTTAGATGAAAGGGGTGAAATCTTAATATAAGTTGGCAGCCACATGAACAAGATAGAAACAGGTACCAGAAACTTTGTGATAAGATTAAGCAACACATTAGATGTATGGGATGAAGAAAGTAGAAGTCAAGGACAACTCCAAAGTTGCCTACATGATGACTGGAGAGATGATGTTGACTTTAACAAAGATAAGAAATTAGAAGTTAAGAGAATGTCAGGCAAAACATTGAGTTCTAACTCACCAACATGAACAGAGTACAGATCCATTGAATAGTTGCTTATTATTATAAGGAAAACCCAAAAAGGGATAAAGTGTAGAATGATCTGAAATAAATGAGTAAAGTTTGTATCCTTTGTGATTATATAAGAGATGGCACTTATTGGGTATGACAGAATAACATATGGGGAAAGACAGAATTATTCAATTCCTTTTTTTTTTCTTTGCAGGGAGGGTAAAGAATAGAGAGACTGGAGAGGAGAGAATAAAAGTGACTAGGGAAGAGTTGTAAATCTTTTTTAGTATAGAGATTAAAGGGAAGACTTGGATATATTTAATCAAAGTTACCAGTTCTATATGTATATGTATCACTTCTTCAGGTACTGAATGCACTAGCAGATTGAATGGATGAGTAATCTGTCAAAGATCTTTAAAAGATCAGAGACTGGAGATATATAGCAGGATTACAGAAAAACAGGCAAATATTCAAAGTTTCACAAAAAGGAAAATATTGGAATCTACGACTCAAAAGCCATTAAGCTTGAATTAAATTCTTGCCAAAATTCTAGACCATACCATTAAAGTTATGGTTAATGAACATTTATTTAGAAAGGAAAATTGTCATCAGTAAGATTGACAGGGCTATAAAAATGTAGATCAGGGAAATATAGTACATATTTTCTGCTTAGTTTTAACAACAGATTGAATAAAGTCAATCAATCTATTCTTATGGGGGGGACGAGAATGTTGAGCTATGGATAGCATCTTAGCAACTATAAATAGTTCCTGGAGGCAGCAGTACAGTGATGCAGAGATGAAATCTATTGAATAGCTAGTTTAAAGAGGAGTCATTAATGACTCATTGTCAGCTTTTGTGGAAGTGTCTAGTAAAGCACATCAGGGACTTAGGCTTCAAGTTGTGATTTTTAGCATTTTTTTTCAATGACTTGGGTAAAAGTATAGTTGACACGTCAAGTCATGTATTTATTTTTTTACTTTATAATATTAATTTTTAAATATCATATATATGTCATATATTATAATATAAATTTTGTGATATTACATTTAAAATATTATTAATAATTATTATTGCAAAAAAAAAAGGAAAGAAAAGAAACTCTACTGGATAAATGAGCAAATGGCCCAAAAAAAAGCCCAGAACCTACATTTAGTCACCTTTCCAGAATAAGCAAGGATAATATGTTGAATACAAACTCATTAACAAAATATAAAAGAAAGATATTAGAGAAGATTGTTATTAATTTCATTCTTCCAAATTAATAATAAAAAAAAACAGTCAATGGGGAAAAAGAAATCTGAAGATAGTTTGGTAGAAGACTAAATCAAGTCAGATTATCTCTTATCCAAAGGCATTGAAAGATTAAATGGAAGTACAGGAAAACAGTAACAACAACAATTCACAAGGAAATGGAATAGATCTTCCTGTACATTTGTAATTATCTAGTTTCTTCACTGGTAATCACAGAACTACCACTTTTAGACACCTAAGAAATGACAGCAAAAAAGAAGAAAAATCAACAACACCTGGACAAAGTATCTGGACCTGACTAAATCCATATCTAGAAATTGTAGGCTTGGAAAGCATTCAGAGAATTATTTTTAAGATATCTGAAAGAAGCTGATATTTCAAAAGTTTAAAAAAGTGAAACTGTATTAATATTAAAAAAAGGGTGAACAAGATAGTATTTATAGCTACCCACCCACAGACCAAATTTCTCATTTCTATAAAATCTGCAAGAGAAAGATCTTTGAATGTAATGAGTTTATCCTTTACACAAATATGAGAGAAACTAGTTGACATTTCACATTTTTTTCTCTTAGCAAACCCTATCTTCATATGAACAAAACTGAAGAGCTATAAAGTAGATAGAAAAGATTATGTTTTGCTTATATTGGTTGATTAATAAACAGCCAACGACGTTTGATTCAAGAGAAGAAAATTGAGCCCTAAAAAGCTTTTTCTCTGGCTCGGTGTTTCCCATGTACATAGTTAGATCATGTAGATTCTTTGATGAATAAAACTACAATAATAATAATTTTGTTCAATGATTCTCTACCAATATTAAATGGGGCAAAAAATAGGGAGATAACTGCTTTCCAAATGTGATTGTCACTGTCATGGAGGATTGCCTAAGCAGATTTCAAGTGGAAGAAAGATTTCCCATAGAAAACAAACTCCTCAGATGCTATAAATTATGAGTAGTATTTTATTTTCTGTTTAAAAAAGGACTCTAAGGGACCTCTTCATTGAGATTTGTTGCAATATGTCAGATATATTTTGCAATTCTCATAGGAAAAACTCAAGGCATAATTCATATTGCCATACAGTTGAATGGAATGACTGAGTATATCAACATATCACCTTTGGACAGATATTAGAGACAGAAAATGAGCTGAGACCAGATTCAAATACTAGGAGAATAGTTGAGATCATATTTAAGAAATAATCTCAGCTTTCAATACTGCCTTGCTTAAATTTGAAGCTTGCTTCAGTTTTATAGTGACAAAGAATTAGAAATCGAGGGGAATGCCTCTTCATTGGGAAATGACCAAATTGTGGTATCTGAATATAATGGAATAATTTTGCTCCAAAAACATGATAAGCAGACAGATTTGTATTGTATTAATACTACATTATATAAAAAAAAAAAAGTTGGAAAGACTTAGATGAACTGATGATAAGAGAAGTGCATAGAACCAAAAGAATATTGTACCCAGTATGAACAACATTGTGCGATGATCAACTTTGATAGATTCTTCTCAGTCACACAATAATCTAAGACAATTCCAAATATGATGGAAAATGCTATACATATCCAGAGAAAGAATTATGGAATCTGAATGCAGATCAAAGCATACTATTTTCACATTTTTTGTCTAATATAGAAATATGTTTAATATGATTGCACATTGTGAAAAAGAAACCCCAACTTTTTCCTTTCCACCAAAGACTACTGTGTGGATGCATATCTTTTCCCAAAAATATACATCAGTGAAAGAAATCATTAAGTCTATCCTTTATATTTAAAATAAGTTTCTTCCTTCTCAATTTTCATTCATTGAATATTTATTAATTAACTATGTGATATAAATAGGACTAAGGAAATTGACAGCAATGTGTAAAATCTTAATATTCTTCAGCAAAGATTTTTTTTAAATTGACAAATGATTTGAAATTGAACAGCTTTAAGTTGTGATTTGTTCATTTCACCATTGAAATTTCATTATCTCAAATGAATAGGGCTGTTGTAAACTAGAAATACATGAATGTGAATATTAATTTAACTCTTTATCCTCTTGTAATAAACAGATTCATCTATTATAATTTTTTCCCTTTATGAGATGTTTGACATTGTATTCCCTTGATTTTGAAAGATGCTTTAATTAAACAAATATTCAACAAGATCACTTTATGATATACATAATACGGTATTATTTTGAAAATATTATACATAGTTATATCTATTTTTCATCCTTTGTATGGTCAGATTTTAATATTATCATAACTACATAAATTTCTTTTCAGGTTTTATGGCTTTAATGTCTTTCTTTCCCTAAGGAAAAAGTATATTTCTTTCCTGTTCAAAATATGAACATGATTTACAAAAGGACATGATGTTAGAGATTTATGGAAAAGGATTGTAGGTAGATAAATAGGTAGATATATAAATAGGTATTTCTACCATTTTAAATCCCTAATTTTCTATAAAGCACAAGCATTACTTTTCCTTCACCTCCAATTTAATTTTTATACATCTAGTAAATACACATTGTTTGCAATGTGGTTCTCTTATTAGATTTTGAGTTCCCTGAGAGCAACTGATTTTTGTTTGTTTTATTTGTTGTTATTTTTTTGTTTGTTTTTGCTTTGTTTTGTTCCTCATTTGTTTTGCCTTTATTCTTATGCTTAGCACAAAGCATAGTACCTGGTATCTAGTAACTACTTAATAAGTGGCTGTAAACAGGATTACTGCTTACCTTCCTGACCCCTCAAATGGTTATGACTGATTTTACCCTTAAGAACAAAGCCAAACCAAACCTGTGTAAGTTTTATGTGCATTTTTGTTTTATATATGTGTGTGTAATTTTTTTCAGTCCTGACTCTTGTGTTGTGTTGTAACTATTGTGCATAGTTTATTATGTGTAGAGTTTAATAATCTACCCAATTACTCTCCTCTAGACTTTTGTTTGTAATTTTATTTGATTCTTTGTGGCCTCATTTGACATTATCTTGGCAAAGATATTGGACTAGTTTGCCATTTGCTTCTTCAGGTCATTTTATAGATGAGAAAAGTGAGGTAAACAGAGTTAAATGCCCAGGTCATAAAGCCAGTAAGTATCTGATGCCAGATTTGAACTTAGGAAGATGAGTCTTCTTGATTACAGGTCTGATATTGTATTCACTTGACCATCTTGTTGCCCTGCCCTTTTATATGCAGATAGGTATACATATATATATACACATGTACATGTAAATAGGTATCTGTCTAACCACATATACATTTTATTTCCTGATTTCAGACAAATTCTGTCAGGCTAGTTGCTATTTAATTTCTGCCTTTTTTATCCCCAGACACTAGCACAATGCCAGCCATACAGTAGGAGCTTAATAAATACTATTTAAAAAAATATTGATCTGAAAAAGAATCAATATGGCAGGTGCTCCAAAAGACAATGTAGAGAAGAGTTCTAAGAATAGATTTAAATGTATTGATCAGTGGATCACAACTCATTATGTAAGGACTCTTCCCTTTGTATACATGACCAGGAAAGGATATGAGTTAGTAATATAATAAGAATGAGGGAGAGTAGTCACAATATTAGCCATTGAATACTAAGATACCAATAAGAAGGACTTTGGCAAGTTATAAATATTTTGTCTTGAGGACATGGATGAGAATAATAAAGATATAGGTTGTTATTTGCTCTAGGGAAGGGGAGAACATATTCCCAAAGAATATCAGGGATCATCTAAGTGCTGAATTAAATACCACCATGGTGAAAATATGATACTTTGGAGGTAAAGGGTCAGATCATTATTCCCAACTTTGCTCCTTATTCTGCTTTTGAAGATGATCAAGTTATTTAACCCTTAACAACCTTAGTTTCCTTAACAATAAAAATGGGTTTTGGATTTATGTGATGCCTAATATTCCTTTTGACTTTGAATTTTAGGTTATTTATGCCCATTTTTCTTAAAACAAAAAAAAAACTGTTTCAAAGTGATTTCTTTTTATTTATTTAGAGAAGATTTAGGTAGCATATAAATGCTTCTATCATTGTTAGTAAATAGGATTGAATATACTTATTTTGGGCATCGACAGTGAGGCAGAGAAATAGAGGAGTATTTGACTAGCATTTAATTAGATTAAATTTCAAACATTTCATGTTGGATGTTGACCAGGGCTTCTTAAAACATATTCCACTAACAAATCCCTTTTTGCCAAGAAATTTTTACATGACCCCGGATAAATAGGTATATAAATCAAATATTAACTGATAACATAATGTCATGACCCTCACATTTACTTATGGGATGATAAATACATAGTTACATATGGGGTGATGAAGCTTTGTCATAGACTATACTCTTATATGGTATAAAATACTGAACAAAGCTTTTCAGACTAATAAAACACTGGGGCAATGTCTATTACCATAAAGTAACTTGAATTGGACATTAGTGGAGAAACTATCAACTTAAATTTGAATCCTATTCCTAAAAAATGTTGTCTTTCTCTATGCAGAAACACATGTATTTAAGGTAGGTGTTGTGCCTGGTTTTAATTTAAAATATATATATACACATACAAAATCAACAAACATGCTTTGCTTCTCCATAAACACGTTTGAGAAAACATTTAAATGTATAAAATTTGAATGAAAAACTGAATGGTGCAGACACTCTAACAGGAATTATTATGGAATAATTTGTTTCATGAATTAGAGCTAGGAGGGATTTTGGAAATTATCCAGTCCAGTCCTCTGATGTTGGAGATGAGGAAACTGAGACCAAGAATAATTAAGTTACTTGCCCAGGTGATGAAGTTAGGAAGTGAGAGAGCTAGTATTTTTAACTTCAAATCTAGAAATTCATTAGTTTCATTAAGCTTGGTGGGACTGAGGAGAAGATAGATGGTTTACAGATAGTACAGAAAAGGTCTTTACATTAGAGGTTATAGAATAAGCAATCAAAAGACCACACACACATTCATTCATTCATTCTCTCTCTCTCTCTCTCTCTCTCTCTCTCTCTCTCTCTCTCTCTCTCTCTCTCTCTCTCTTTCACATACACACACACACACACACACACACACTCATTCTCTAACTCTCTCCCTCTCTAGATCTCTCTCTTTCTCTGACTCACTCTCTTGCTTACTCGCTGGCTCACTCACTCTCTCTTCTTTCTCTAAAACAAAATTCCATACAACTATAAAGATGGAGGAAGAATAGCACAGCAGCAATGTTAGGTGACATCCTAGAATTTAGTCTCATATTCTCTCTTAAAAGAAGCTTGATTTTTCCACTGCCTCAGGTTTTTAGCTCCAATTAAATCTTGAATACTTTACCAGCTCACCAAAACAAAATAATTAGGGAAACAAAAATAAAACAAAAAATTTTCCTCACTAGAATGACTCATTTTGCAGCTCAATGAGATGTGCATTTGGCCTAGTTCCAAAACCATTCAGTTGCAAGGGGAAAAAAAGCATGTAAAAAAACAACAAAAAGGTAGTATAATAATTCCATGTGCCCAAGACAACCAGATGGAGCTGAAAGGATCATTAATTTAAGCCTTCTTTTTTATTTAGAGAAGAAATGAATCATAGGGCTACCTTGCATTATCTTCTTTAGAATCCAAATTTTTAAGTAGCAAGAGAATTTACAGATTACCTAATTCAACTTACTTATGTGGCAGAAGAAAACGAGGTCCACATAGGCTATAGAATATTTAAATTTAGAATACTGAAATTAAAAGTTTATAAGTAAATAAGAAAAGAACATATTTTTCCTACAATGATTTCTGTTGTCTTCTAAAAAAAACATGAAGTTACCAAGTCTTTTACAAAAATGTGTATAAATGTCAGAGTTTTAAGGTAAATTTTCTTTTATTTTTAAAGTAACACAAAAAAAGGCAGTACCAAAATCTATTTAAAGCTCTAGTTAGTCAAGTATGATGGCCTTTGGATGGATACCTTATACAGAAGTTTGGCACAATGCCAAGTTTTGCATATTGGCCTTTTATGGGAAAGAAGAGTTTATCTATGTATTGCCTTGTCAAGACAGGAGAATGAAATTCTCAACTTAACTGAAAAGAATTTTTCCCATAAATGTGAACCATGATCCTCCCCAAAATCAAGTCAATAAGAGTTTACTGATCTCATACTAATAGCCAAGGACTAAGAGGGTGAAGAAAGGCAGAAATGGTTTCTCTTTGGGAGGAGCAAACATAAGAATTGCATGTGCGCATAATAAAGCATGGAGGATAGAGCACTGAGGCTGGAGTCAGAAAGACCGATGTTCAAATCCTGCTTCAAATATTTGCCAGTTGTGTGAATTAGGGCAAGACAATCTTTGCTTATCTCAGTTTCTCCAACTGTAATATGAAAGTAATTATAATGCTTAGCTCCCAGGATCAAATTAGGTAATATTGTCAAATACCTGGCACATAGTAAGGGCTATAGAAATGCTATTATTAGCATACATGTATACATACATATATAGATAATGGTAGCTAAATACAGAAATATATATACACATATTGACACTGCACACACATAATGACACATCATACACAAATATGTGTGTGCGCATGTGTATAATCTCATATGTAAGGCACAAGAAAAAGCAATACTAGGGTAATCATTAAAAGATTTTTATGGGTAATCTTCAACATAAAAAAACTAATGTGCCCAAAGTCCCTTGCCTAAAAAAGTGAATTTTTTTAGGCAAGGAAAAATATCAATTAATAATTAGAATAACAATACATAGTATACAACTGTCTCTCCTCATTGCTTTTATAATCCTATTTTTTTATAAAAAATTATTGAATTCATTCATCATCCCTTTCCAAACTTTGGGGTAGGTGTAAGGGCAAGACCTATATTAAGCAAAATGGTGAAATAAGAAAAACATATCCTGGGACCCAAATTATCATTCTCATTTCTCCTCATCTCACCTGCCCCCAACTAAACTTTGAAATTCATGTATTTAAAAATATAAAATACAAGGACTCTAAATAAAAATTATACTTTCCCATCAGAATGATAAGATTTTCCTTTCTCCTCCATTTAAAATAGTTAAAGGATATTATCTAAGAAGGGATTTTGTTTTGTTTTGATTACAATCCCACAGCAAAGTATGAAGAATAGTTGCAAAAAAGTTAAGATATTGTGCTCCAAGCCCTTTTTCATTATGTCAGAGGGGAGTCTACATCCCTGGGGGCCTTGCTTTATTAAACTTTAAGGACTTTAAGGGAGTAGAGTCTTGGAAGTATTCTGAGGAAATGAATCTCAAGAGGGAGGCTAGAAGGTAGGAGGCTATTTCTCTACCCTTTTCATTCTCTCTTCCTCTATCAGGTATGGCATCTTGTTGTGACTTCTTTAAAGAAAATATCTCTTTAATTAGTTCAATGAAATAATCTGTTCAAGTGTTTCAAGTCAAAACAGAGGGAGCAGACACACATTTCAAATAAATAAAAATCTAAAAAAGACCGTTAAGGGAAGAAGTAACTTGAGGGAATTGCAAGTCTAACAGTACAGAACCGAACCAACCATAGACTCTACTAAAAGCTAGACCTAGTAATCAAGAGGAGGAGAAATAGACTCAAAAAGAGACCCTTCAGAGGCACTAGACCAAGTAGAAACTCTTAGGCCTCTATAAAGAGAGAAAAGAAATTTAGCTACTGAAGTATCAAGAACTTTTAGTTGTCTTGCCTTTAAATAAATGCTCTATATGTATCTCATTGTCATTGTGCACTCTCTTATATATATATATATATATATATATATGCTCCGTCTTCCCATACATGCTGTTTTATTTATTTATTTATTTTAGTAGACTACATTTTGTTTTTTTGGGTTTTTTTAGTGGAGAAGAGAATGAAGGAAGTTTGCTATGTGGTTACTTTTTTAAATTTGCCAACTTAGGAAATGCCTTTAGTAAAAGCTAATTGTGTTTATTAGCTAATTGTTAACAAGAAGCACATTGGCAAAATCTCAAGGGCTGTAGTGCCAGGAACAGCACTCCAGAGATACTCTTAGAATCTAAGAATAGTAGCCACTTACTGGAAAGCTTTACCAGACAAAGTAATACACACTCAAATAATCAGTCTCTTTACTCTCCACACAAATAAAACAATAACAATAACAATGAGGAAAAGGAAAAGGAAGAGAAGAAAGAAATGATAAGGAAATTAACAGTTGTAATTTAGTTGCATGCCTAATTGACAGGATATACCTGGAGTCAGTAATAAATTCATTTATACAATCAGTCACAAATCATATAGGTATGACATAAACAACATCCCTTATGAATATGAAATGGAAGTGAAATATAGATTTAAGAAATGAGATCTCGATACAGTGTCTGAAGAACTATGAACATTTCTAATATTGTATAAGTGACAACAGTAGCAACAGCAGCAACAACGAAACAATCAATCTAAAGAAACAGAAGAGCAAGAAAGCAAAATTATTATCTGATGACATTTTACAAATAGCTGAGGAAAGAAGGAAAGTGAAAGATATAAGATAAGGGAAGAGATATACCTAAATGAATGAGAATTCCAGAGAAGAGCAAGCAGAAATAATTTATTTAATGAGGAATGTGAAGAAATAGAAGAAAACAGAATAGGAAAGAAAAGAAATCTTTTCAAGAAAATTAAGATATATGAAGGGAATATTTCATACAAAAATAAATATTTTTATTGTATGCAAAAGACAAGAAAACATTAGGTATTTAACTCAAAGAAAAGAGATTAGGAATATGCAGAACAGTACAAGAAAAATCATAAAATCAGTGCAAATCAGAATGGTATTGGCTGCTGATAAAAGACCAGACATCCTGGAGAATGAAATAAAATGACCTTAGGAAGTATTGATAATAATAAGGTTAGCAGAAATTATGGAACTCCCGCTGATCTGGAATTTAAAACTCTAAAAAGATTATGCTGTTAAAGTGCTATACTCTTATGTACCAGCAAACTTGGAAAACTCCAGTGGCTGTACTGGGAAAGATAAGCTTAAGTCTCAATTCTATAGAAGGTTAATAGTAGGAATATCCAAATTACTGAACAATTATGGTCATTTAACTTCCCAAGAAGTTTATACTTCAGATTCTGAAGCTAGGCATCAGCAATATATGAATTGAGAATTAGCAGAAAGGTTTTCAAAGAGCAGAGGAGCTATAGACCAAATTGTCAACATTCACTAGATTTTGGAGAAAGTAAGGGAGTTCCAGAAAATAAAACAAAAACATCCAATTCTTCATTGACTTCACTAATGCCTTTGAGTGGATCACAACAAGATGTAACAAGTAGGAGGAGTTCCAGAGGTTGAGCCAAGAGGGAAGAATAACATCAGGAAGCTGCTTGAGCTCTCCCATTATCCTTGAAAACCACATGAAACTATTATGCCACAGTTCCCTTTTATTGTCCTGACCCAGTTTCCCTAATTGTCCTACCTCAGTCATTCTGCCTCAGGCTATAATCATTCCCTCTTAATCATTAGAATGTTTGATAGGATAAATGTTTTATATCTTAGACATCATTAGAAAATTAAAAAATCTTCCCATTATGTCATCGCTTTTGTTACCCTATAAAAGAATCTTTGTATCTGACGTTCACTGCTGGATTCTTGGAGATGATAGTCTCATTCAGCCTTAGGACCAAACTGTAGATCCACTTGGTCCCAGTAAATCTCTCCCATTCAAATAAATTATTAAAAACTCTCTAATCTCTATCTTGCCTCAGTTTCTCCAGCATTACAAAACCAAGCCTCTGAACAGTCTGATGGAAGGAAGCCACTCTCCAGCTCAAGAAAGACTGAAAAAACTTCAAGATCAGTCTCATTGGGGTAAAAGAGTGTTCATCCCAGATCAGATAGATTCTGGGAAAGGTAGGGGCTTAATTACAACAAATCAGCAACTAAGACCCTCAGTCCTGACTCAGCAGAGGAATAAATCAGTGGGGCAGCTTCCAGGCCAGCTCAGAAAGCAAACTCTGAGAAACCAAGCTATTTCCTGATAAGAGCAAGCAAAGCTATCTCCTGCAAACACAGGGGGCCCTGTGCTCAAAGCCAAAGCTTAAAACTACCCAGGAAGCTTGGGACAGTGCCCCCATTACTATAGAAGCAGAGCTCTATCTTAAAAGTTAAAAAATTTTAAAAAGAGCAAATACCAAAAGAAAAGGAAAGAAAATGAGCAAGAAACAGAAAAGAACCTTGACAATAGAAAACTACTGTGGTGACAGGGCAGACAAAATGTCTACAGAAGAAATCTCCAAGAGTATGATAAATTGGTCTTAAGCCCAAAGAGGCTTCTTGGAAGTGCTCATAAAAGTCTTTAAAAGGCAAATAAGAGAGGTAGAATCAAAAATGAGAAAAGAAATGAGAGGTAGGCATGAGAGAGTCAACAGGTTGGAAAAGGAAGGGAAAAAATTTCAGAAGAAAAATATTCCTTAAACAGTAGAATAAACCAAATGGAAAAAGAGATACAAAAGATAAACGAAGAAAATCATACATTAAAAACTAGAACAGGACAAATATCTTTGTGAGACAGCAGGAATCAGTCAAACTAAAAAATAAATAAATAGAGGACAATGTGAAATACCTCTTTGGCAAATAGCCTACCTGGAAAATAGATCCAGAAGAGACAATTTCAAAATTATTGATCTACCTGAAAGCCATGATCAGTAAAAAAGGTAGGATAGTATTCTTCAAGAGATCATTAAGAAAACTGCCCCAATATTCTAGAAAAAGAGAGGGGAATGCTGATCAAAAGAATTCAATCATCACCATCAAAAAGTAATCCCATAAGGAAAACCTCAAGGAACACTGTTAAACTCCCAAACTAAAATCTCAAGGAAAAAAAAAATACTGCAACTAATAGACAAAAACAACTCAAATATTAAGGAACAACAATCAGGATTACCCAGAATCTGGCAGCTTCTATAATAAAGGGTCAGAGGGCCTAGAATACCATATTCCAGAAATCAAAGTGTTATGCCATAGTTCCCTTTAATGTCCTGATGCAGTTTCTCCAATTGTCCTATTTAGTTACTCTGCCTCAGGTTATAACCTTTCCCTCTTAATGATTGATGAGATAAAAGTTTTACATGTTTAAGCTATAATTATTCCTTCTTAATGTTTGACAAGATAAAGGTTTATCCATTTTAGATGTCATTAGAATATCAGTAACCTCTTCAGTACCTCCCTCCATTGTGTCATCCCAGGTGCCTCCCCCCATTAGGTTATCCCTATCCAGGTACCTTCCCCATTATGTCATTTATTCTTCTTATCCTATAAAAATTTTGCTATCCTGATACTCAGGGCTGGATTCTTTGAAACAATAGTCTCCTTCAGCTCTGGGACCAACCATGGATCCATTTGGTCCCAGTAAATCTCTCCATTTAATAAACTATTAAATTGTTCTCTTATCTCTGCCTTGCTCAGTTTCTCCGACATTACAAAAGGATCTGAGTTTACAACCAAGAATTTACTACCTAGAGAGATTCAGTATTATCTTTCAGTGGAGGAGATGGAGCTTCAATGAAGTAAGAGACTTAATTTCTATTGAGAAAAAAAAAAAATAAAAAAAAAAGACCTAAACAGAAAATTGAAGCTATAAACACAGGATGCAAAAGAAACATAAAAAGTTAACCAGGGAGGAAATATATATTTAAAGGTTAAACTGTTTACATCCCTAGATAGGAAAACAATATATATAATGATTGAGAACTGAATCTGTCACTGGGACAAACAGGGGAACATCACATGGTCTGAGGATGTAGTTATCAAAGATCCTTGATGTGTTGTCATCAAAGAAAAAGACATTGGGGGGTAGGGGGAAAGGTCTGTACTGAAAAAAGAGGAAGGGGGAGTTATAATGGGACAATTTGTTCATTTTAAGAGATGTAAAAGACCTATTACAACCAGAAGGGAGGGGGATGAGCATTGTCTGAAGTTTGATCTCATCAGTTTTGGTTTTAAAAGGGAATAATTTAATCAATCAGTTGAATATAGAAATGTATCTAACCCTATAAAGAAGTGGGAGGAGAAAGAGGAAAAGGAAAAGGAGTGACAGGATAGAAGGGAGGGCAGAAACACCAAAGATAAGGTCAGAAAGGTTGATAAAAGATAGGTGGAGTGGGTTAAAAAAAAATATTATTAAGAGGAGGGGGAGGAGTAATAAAAGATAAGAAAGAGTAGGTGGGGTGAGTGAAAAATCCTAGTAGATAAAGGGGGAGGAGGGGATAGGAAATAAAGTAGTGGGTGGGGTGGGTAAAACAACAACAACACAAGACAAAAGAGGGGATGGAAAGAGAGGGACAAAATATATTTAAGGGAGAAAATAAGATGAGGGGAAATAAAGAGTTGGTAATCATAACTGTTAATGTGAAGGGGATGAACTCTCCTATAGAATAGAAGCGAATAGCAGAGTGGATTAAAAAACAGAATCCTACAATATGATGCTTAAAAAAAAAAAATGCATTTGACACAGAAAGACACATACAGGGTAAAAGTAAAAGCCTGAAACAGAATTTATTATGCTTCAGCTGAAGTAAAAAAAAAAAAAAAAAAAAAAAAAAAAAGGGGGGGGGGAGTTGACAATTCTTATCTATCTCAGATAAAGCAAAAGTAAAAAATAGATCTCATTAAAAAGATAAGAAGAGAAAGTACATCTTGATAAAGGGTACAATAAATAAATAAAGGGTTAGTAACAATACTAAATGTGTATGCACCAAGGTAGAGCATGCAAATTACTAGAAAACATTTTTAAGTCAGTTACAGGAAGAAATAGATACCAAAACTATTCTAGTGGGGGATCTCAACTTTACTCTCGCAGATTCTGACAAATCTAACCCCAAAATAAACAAGAAAGAAGTTAGGGAGGCTAATAGAATCCTAGAAAAGCAATATAGGACAGACCTCTGGAGAAAACTGAATAGAGACAGAAAGGAATATACCCTTTTCTCAGCATTATATGACATCTGCACGAAAATTGACCATGTATTAGGGCATAAAAACCTTAAAATCAAATGCAAAAAGGCAGAAATAGTAAATGTTTCCTTTTCAAACCAATGCAATAAAAATTATATTCATTAAAGGGTCAGTGAAAGATAGACTAAAAACTATTTGAAAATTGAATAATCTAATTCTAAAGAATGAGTGGGTTAAACAAAAAAATCTCAGAAACAATCCATAATTTCATCCAAGAAAATGACAATAATGAGACAACATACCAAAACCTATGGGATGCAGTCAAAGCAATTCTTAGGGGAAATTTTATATCTCTAAATAGCGACATAAATAAAAGAAAAAGATCAATGAATTAGGTATGCAACTAAAAAAAAAAAAAAACAGAAAAAGAACAAATTAAAAACCCTCAATTAAAAACTAAATTAGAAATTTTGAAACTCAAAGGAGAGGTTAGTAAAAAAAAGAAACTAATAAAACTATTGGACTAATAAACAAAACTAAGAGTTGGTTTTATGAAAAAAATTAACAAAATAGATAAATCTTTGATTAATTTGATCAGAAAAAGGAAGGGAAAAAAAACAAATCACCACTATCAAAAATGAAATGAGTGAACTTACCACTAATGAAAAAGAAATTAAAGCAATAATTAGGAGCTATTTTGCCCAATTATGTGACAACAAGTCTGACAATCTAACTGAAATGGACAAATATTTTTTAAAAAATTTAAATTGTCCAGGTTAACAGAAGAGGAAATAAAATATTTAAATTGTCCTATATTAAAAAAAGAAATTGAATAAGCTATTAATGAACTCCCTATGGGGAAAAGTCTCCATGGCCAGATGGATTCACAAGTGAAGTCTATCAAACGTTGAAAGAACAACTAATTTCAATTCTATGTGAACTATTTGGGAAAATAAACAAAGAAGGAGTATTACCAAATTCCTTTTATGACACAAATGTGGCACTGATACCTAAATCAGGAAGAGCCAAAACAGAGAAAGAAAATTACAGACCAATCTCCCCAATGAATATGGATGCAAAAACTTTTTAAATAAAATATTAGCAAAGAGAGTACAGCAACATATTGACAGGAAAATACAATATGACCAAGTGGAATTTATACCAAGAATGCAGGGTTTGTTCAATATCAGGAAAACTATTACCAATATTGACCATATCAATAACAAAACCAACAGAAATCATATGATAATCTCAAGAGATGCAACAAAAGCTTTTAACAAAATACAGCACCCACTCCTAATAAAAACACTAGAGAGCACAGGAATAAAGAGGATCTTTCCTTTAAATAATAAGCAGTATCTAAAACCTATAGCAAGCATTATTTGTAATGGAGAGAAGCTGGATGCATTCCCACAAAGATTGGGGAGAAACATGGATGCCCATTATCACCACTATTATTCACCATTGTACTAAAAATGTTGGCTTTAGCAATTAAAAAAAAAAAAAAAGAAATTAAAGGAATTAGAATAGGTAATGAGGAAATAAAACTATCATTCTTTGCAGATGATATGATATACTTAGAGAATCCTAGAAAATCATCCAAAAATATTTTCAAAACAATTAACAGCTTTAGAAAAGTTTCAGAATACAAAATAAACCCACACAAATCATTAGCACTTGTATGTATTACTGACAAAGCCCATCAGCAAGAGATAGAGAAATTCCATTTAAAATTATTGTAGACAAAATAAAACACTTGGGGGTCTGCCTGCCAAGACAAACCCAAGAACTATATGAACACAATTACAAAACACTTCTCACAAAAAAGAGAATTTTTTTTTTCCACTCGATAGAGGTTCTTAAATCCAACCACACTAATAATAGTCATTTGTACACTGTACAGAATTATTCAATAAGAGGAAAAAATTATAGATTTGCAATCCAAAGATCTGCTGCACGATATTTGCTGCACGACCTGAAGAAGACATTTATGCTCTCTTATCTTCTATTTTTGATATATATGATAGAATAACATTTTAGTATTTTTTTTTCAATTTTAGTATTGATATGACAGAGATAACACTTAATTAATTGGAAGGAATTGATTTGTATTAACGGTAACTGTGAAGACTGAGTTAGCACCCTGGATACCTTAGAATCAGCCGGAGTCAGGATAAGCAAAAGTCCTTGGTCTTTATTCTTAGTCTTTAAGGATAGAAGTGAATTGAATGAATGCAGGCTCTCCATGACCTCTTCTCTTTGTCTCCAGCCCAAAAGTAACCCTGGCTAGTCTTACTCCACCCCCTGGTCCCTTCTACAATTCTCTGTATACACCAATTATCGAACCAGCACAGAATAGTAGGAAAGGCCATTTTCCAAGCATATGCTTATAGAGTATTGTCCAATTGGTAATTAGCCTTAAGTGCTGGGTTGTCCAACCTCAGTGCATCAACTCAAGAGTTTCAGCCCTTTATAGGTAACAATTAAGACCTCTCCTTTAATTTAGTCTCATAGGTCAGAAGGACTCAAGGGTTGACAGTGGGAAGATATCAAAGTTAGATTACCAAATGACTATCAAACTGTGCACATTCTTTGATCTAGCAGTGTCTCTTATATCCCAAAGAGATCACAAAGGAGGGAAAGGACCCACATGTGCAAATATGTTTGTGGCAGCCCTTTTTGTGATGGCAAGAAACTGGAAACTGAGTAGATGCCCATCAGTTGGAGAATGGCTGAATCAGTTATGGCAGTAGTCCTCAAAATATAGTCCAAAGAATTGTTGGGGTCTCTGAAAGCCTTTCAGAGGGTCTACAAATTCAAAATTATTTTTTATTTCTAATATAGTAAATAGCTATAAATATAACCCATGTGAACAAAAACTCTTTGAACAGATCCTCAATAGTTTTTTGACAACATGCAGATACCGAAAACAAAAGTATGAGAACCACTGAATTTGGTATATGAATATTATGGAATATTATTGTACTTACATGAACTGATGCTAAGTGAAATGAGCAGAACTAGAGACCATTGTACATGGCAACAACAAGATTAAGTGATGATCGATTCTGATGGAAGTGGGCTCTTTTCAACAGTGAGGTGATTCAGGCCAGTTCTAATGGTTTTGTGATGAAAAGAGCTATCTGCTTGGCTAAGATGACAGGAAAAAATAATGATGATTGTTGGAGGGGATGCGGGAAAACTGGGACATTGATGTATTATTGGTGGAATTGTGAACGAATCCAACAATTCTGGAGAGCAATTTGGAACTATGCTCAAAAAGTTATCAAACTGTGCATACCCTTTGATCCAGCAGTGTTACTACTGGGCTTATATCCCAAAGAGATCATAAAGAAGGGAAAGGGACCTGTATGTGCACGAATGTTTGTGGCAGCCCTTTTTGTAGTGGCTAGAAACTGGAAACTGAATGGATGTCCATCAGTTGGAGAATTGCTGAATAAATTGTGGTATATGAATATTATGGAATATTACTGTTCTGTAAGAAATGACCAACAGGATGATTTCAGAAAGGCCTGGAGAGACTTACATGAACTGATGTTGAGTGAAATGAGCTGGACCAGGAGATCATTATATACTTCAACAATACTATATGATGACCAGTTCTAATAGACCTGGCCATCCTCAGCAATGAGATCAACCAAATCATTTCCAATGGAACAGTAATGAACTGAACCAGCTACGCCCAGAGAAAGAACTCTTGGTGATGACTAAAAACCATTACATTGAATTCCCAATCCCTATATTTATGCACACCTGCATTTTTGATTTCCTTCACAAGCTAATTGTACAATATTTCAGAGTCTGATTCTTTTTGTACAGCAAAATAACGGTTTGGTCATGTATACTTATTGTGTATCTAATTTATATTTTAATATATTTAACATCTACTGGTCATCCTGCCATCTGGGGGAGGGGGTGGGAGGGTAAGAGGTGAAAAATTGGAACAAGAGGTTTGGCAATTGTTAATGCTGTAAAGTTACCCATACATATAACCTGCAAATAAAAGGCTATTAAAAAGAAAAGAAAAGAAAAGAAAAGAGTTATTTGCACCCAGAGAGAGGACTGTGGGAACTGAGTGTAGATCACAATGTAGCATTTTCACTATTTTTGTTGTTGTTTGCTTGTATTTTATTTTCTTTCATTTTTTTATCTGATTTTTTTCTTTTGCAGCATGATAAATGTGGAAATATATTGAGAAGAATTGCACATGTTTAACATATATTGGATTACTTGCCATCTAGGGGAGGAGGCAAGGAGAAAGGAGGGAAAAAACTTGGAATACAAGATTTTGCAAGGGTGAATGTTGAAAATTATCTGTGCATATGTTTTTGAAAATAAAAATGCTTTCATTAAAAAAAGATATCAAAGTTAGGCAATTTCATTCACATTGTAACTTATTCTGTCACTATACATAGCCACATGTTCTAATAAATCCTAATAAATGAAATTCAAGAATTGCTACCAATAGAAGGAAAAAAAAAAACTAATCAGAAAATGGCCATACATTAATCTTTGTATGCTTGGATAAGTTGAATCTCAACAATGAAGAAATATGTCTATGCTTCTCCTTGAAGGCTTTGAAACTTGGATGGATTTGCCAGAAATTCATCCTTGCTTCCCCAATCTTTCAGAGATTAGGTTCCCTAAAATGAGATATATGAAAAGATCTTAAGGAAGTGTCTACTATGAGTTTAAGAGCAAGAAAATGGCTTATTAACACTACCTTCAGAGCAAAATAGAACAAAGGAGATGCAAACTATACGACTTTAGCAGAATGATAGAATAACTAAACTCTGATTTTTGCTTTAGAACCCTCTAAAGCTTTTCAAGGAAAATGATCTTTCCACTCTAAATGATAAAAACAAAACATCTAAGAGGAATTGAAGGTCAATATGATGAGATGATATGACAAGAAAATTCATTTTGCTTCCAGTGAATACCACTTGGACTACATGAATTACCACCATGGTACCAATACAAAAAACAAACAAACCAACCTCAACAGATATTTATTGTTGCATTATTTTTTAGCATTAAGGACCTGAAAGTAGGTTGGGATGGGAAATCAGAGGAGTACAGGCACAAGTCTTCATGTTTAAAACTCAAGAAAAATGATAGATTCCCAAACCACAAGAAAGCAAAACTGATTTTGATACTAGGCAAATTTATAGAAAAGATTTAAAATAGGTAGAAATGAAGAGGTATATAGGTAAATATCTGTTTTAAATTTTATTTTAAAATGTTTTTAAAAAAAGCAACAGTAGAGAATGTGCCCCTTCTAATTATATGGGACTTTTTATGATTTCATATATTGGTTGGAGAAGATTTTAAAAATGATCTAATTATTTGAAATTCTATGGTTATTTACTTTGGTATTTTGTCCTAATTATAGACATGACTATTAGAAAAATAACTTGGAAAAATATAGCAATATGGGAGAGACTTGGGGTTTTGATTGACTTTATATCTAGTATCATTCAAGAGAAAGAATTAAAAACTGCAGAGGGCAAAAGCTAGCTATATTATGGTGACAGGAGGGATTCTTAATGTTATTTTGCATCAGGGACCCCCTCAGTTTTGTGGTGGATCCTATATATCCTTTCTCAGAATTTTTTTTAACATAAAACAAAATATATGGAATTAAAATGGAAACTGGTTATATTGAAATGCAATTATAAAAACATGAGCAACAACAATAACAAAACAATCTATGTTCACGGGCATCAGGTTAAGAAGTCCTGTAGTGTAGAGATAAAATAAAGAGAAATCGAGCATCTAGATGGTGCAGTAGATACAGCACCAGCCCTAAAGTCAGGAGGACCTGAGTTCAAATCTGACATTTAATGCTTCCTAGCTGTGTGACCCTAGGCAAGTTACTTAACCCCAATTGCCTCAGCAAAAAATAAATAAATAATAAAATAAAATAAGAGAGCTCTATGACCCACAAATGGGTTACATTTTAAATGTCAGTCAGTAAGATTTTATTAAGTACTTATTATATATCACTATTATGCGAAGCACTGGAAATGGAAGTAGAAGCAGTATCCACCCTTAAGAAGTTTATACTCTAGTGGGCAACTAGGAGGTTCAGTGGATGAAGACAGGATGACTTGACTTCAAATCCAAACTCAGATATCTACTAGCTGTGTAATCTTGATCATGTCATATAACTTCTGCCCACTTAAGTTTACTTATCTTTTAAAAGGGGATAACAGAGTATCTACCTTGAAGGGTTGTTATGAAAATCTGTTGAGATGGTAATTTTAATGCACTTAATACAGTGACTGGCACATAATAGGTGCTATATAAATGATAATTATTTTTATGTTATTTATTATGGGGGGAATAATATAAAAAAGAGAATGGAAAAGAGAGAATAGAAGCATGTATGGAGAAGGTAAAAAAAAAAAAAAAATTCATGTGAAGATTACTGAGCAATGCAACCTTGAGAGAGATGAAAACATCTGTAGCCTGGTCCTCTAAGAAAGAAGTAGTGAAACAGAAAGTGAAGCATGAGAAATGTTCCAGTACTGGCAAGATGACCACCATTAGGAAGGCTGTTAAGAAAGTTTTTGCATCTGGATGGAGTTAGATGAGATGACCTCAAAATCCCCCTTCAAATCTATGATTCTAATTCAATGATTCACTGGCATATTCTCGACTCGGTCATATTTGGTATATCCTAGTTGAAATCCTTCACTGAATAAATACAATTGCATGGAATTTTAGTACCCAAGGGATTCTGTGCTAAAGAAAGCATGAAACTAGATTTTTTATCTCTGCACTTTGGTGAGAGAAGGCCACATTGGGGGAAAAAAAAATTGTTAAACAACTCAGTGGGGTACCCTGCTGCTCTGAGCAATCTAGAACTAATATAGATCACCCAAATAAAAGAAATGCAAAAGACTTATAACATGAAAGCATCACAAGGAAAATCATTGACTAAAAGAAGATGAGAGAGGAAATGGAGGAAAATATGAATTTGTATATTTATGTAGAAATATGCACATACACACATATGTATACATGTATATAGTATAGGATCCCATAAAGCAATGCATCAAGAATAAATGTGAAGATTTAGTGATATCAGAAGAAAAGAATAAAGAGGAAGAAATAATGGGAGAAATGAAATATCTCTGTTAATATTTTAAAAAATCAAGAAATATATTGGCATCTTTGTGAAATTTGTTTCAAAAATCATTTATTAAGCAGATACTATATACAAGGTATTATAAAGGTACTAGGGATATAATAATGAAAAAAATTATAATGTCTCTGATATTAAGAAGAAAGAAAACAAGTGAACAGGATTTAAGGAACTACTAAATGCTAGATACTGTGCTAAACACTGAGCATACAAAAGCAATAAGAAAATAGTCTGTATCCTCAAGAACCATACATTTCAATATTGTAGACTATATATGTATATATAGAACACTGGTACCAGAAAATGAAGTTTTAAATCACAAACAGTAAGTGCAACAGTAAGGCAGTCAATGACATATCCTTCTCAGGACCATTTTGCATTGTTTTGACTACAATAATAAATTTGGAAAGGAGGGATAAGGCAACTATGGAAGGAAATGTTCAGAGTAAAGATTAGAATGCACTGAGCAAGAGAAGACAAGAAAAGAAAGTTGCATGGAAGTTGGGAACCGCTACTGCTTTAAAATGAAAAGATTGCAATGCTCTCATTTAAAAACTTTCTATGAGTCAGAGTACAGGGAGGCAATAATAGGTCAAATCACGAAACTTCCTGGATTTTGAGTTAAGATGCTTGGGTTCAAGTTCTGAGTGGATACTTTCTAACTTCTGAATTTAACAAAGACATTCTGACTACTCAAGTCCTCAGTATTCTTACCTGCAGGCTAAATGATTTAGCTTTCATCTGATTCTAAAACTTCTATGAATTAAAATACTAATTCAAGGAAGCCTACAGATAGAGATAAAGGGCTGGCCTCGGACCCAGGAAAACCTGAGTTCTAATCCTGCCTCTTGTATGCTGTGTAATTCTTGGCAAGTCACCATCTTGGAAATTCTTTAAAGCTATGATGGAAGCTGATGATTTTGTTTGGAGAAGGTGTTTGCTAATCCTGGAATTCCCTGTACCATGGAAATCACAGGTCTAGTCATCATTCTTTTTATTTTACTTTATTTTACCATTTAACTTTGCAATTTAAAGGGAGGTATTATCATGTAAAGAAAGAATCTTATAAGTAGTATCCCCAATCATGTGTATTCAGTTCCTGCTTTTATCAATTACAATATGTGAAACCCAGAATATGTCTCAACCTTACTGAGCTGGTTTTCTCAACTGTAAAATGGGTATGAAAATCTTGCAGCCAGTACCTACTTATAAGATTTTTAAAAAGATTAAGTGAGATCATTTATAGGAAGCATTTTGTAAAACATAAGAAGTAAAATAAATCAGTAATTACTATCACTGGAACAGTTAGGTGGTAGAGTGGATAGAATGACAATTCTGGATTAAGGATAACGAGTTCAAATTTAGACCCAGATACTTATTGACTATATGAGCCTAGGCAAGTCATTTAACCTTGCTTGCATCAGCTTCTCATTTGTAAAACTATTGGAGAAGGACATGACAAACTACTCCAGTGTCTTTGCCAAGAAAGTCCTAAATTAGATCACGGAAAGTTAGACACAATAAAAATGCCTCAACAATAGCAATCATTATTACTATGATTGATCATTTTTTCCTTTTTTATTTTCAAAACATATGCATAATTTTCAACATTTACTCTTGCAAAACCTTGTGTTCTAATTTTTCCCCTCTTCCTCCCACCCCGTTCCCTAGACAGCAAGTAATCCAATATATGTTAAACATGTGCAATTCTTCTATATATATTTCCACAATTATCATGTTGTACAAGAAAAGTCAAACAAGGAAAAAAAAAGAGAAAGAAAACAAAATGCAAGCAATCAGAATTGATCATCATATAATCTTCTTGTTACTGTGGACAATGTTCTTCTAGTTTTACTCATTTCACATTCAAGTCTCTCTAGATCTTTCTGAAATATGATTCATCTTTGATGTATTTATTTCATGGAATAGAGGCAACAAAGGGTTAAGTTGATGTTCTACACTAAGAATGTGACAAATATGCTAAATTTTCTCAAGCTCCAAATAACTTTGAAAAGATTTCAAAGGTTTGGTCCTGAGGGCATTCTTGGATTACAATGTTTATTATAAGCAGCAGGAGTTTTGAGTGGCAGAAGAATAATATTTAAGATGACTGCAGTGATTCCTTATTGAAAATAATAATGTATTGCAAAGAAAGCAGAGCATTCACTAATTCATTAATAAGGAATTTTAACTATATGAATAAGTTGCTAGGACTATAAGATGTTTTCAGCCAAGTATTTCCAAATGAATTAGATATTGTATGGGACACCAGTGGTAAAGTTAGAAAGGAGGAGGACAATAAAAACAAGATTAAGTAATAGAAACATAGTTATGCAGGATTTTGTTGCACAATGAAATGAAGGAAATCAGAAACATAATAAGTTCCCTGAGCCATAAATTTTTATTTTAATGGCTCTGTGCCTTTGGGAATAGAATGTTGTTGTTGTTGGTTTCCTAACAAATATAAACTTCAAGACATATCCATCTGGGGTGTGTTATTTGTCAATTCCTACATTGGTATGACTCACCTTCCTCAGGCCCTCCAGTCCTCATTCTTATAAAAGTCAAACCAGACTTTCAAATTATAGAACGTTTGTAGTTAACTTTAATAGGAAAAACTGTTTTTCCACAAAAGATATAGAATGTCTTAGACATAGATAGTGGGCTATGTGCTCAAATTTCTTCAGCTTTGGTATTCCAGGAACTTGTTCTTTTTAGTTTGTATAGGACCATTTTGAACTGAACAAGAGTTCTTCTAATTCCATTTTCTTTGGTCCTTTTATTTCTCTAGTTCTATCTTAGCACCAAGTGGCCATTTTTCTATGTCAGGAAACAAGAATAATGTTTACACCATTCTTTGAAATAAAGGACACTTTTGTTATTATTCTTACAAATTGAGTATTTCTATTGATGGGGGTGGGGGAGGAAAGATATTCTTTGATAATTAGTTAAGCAAATTCTAAGTAAAATCTAATCTATCTCAGATTTTTTTTTTTCCTTCAAGAATGCCCAAGAAAAGACCGCAATACTTGTTCTGCCTCTTACTCCACTGATCAAATAGAAAGTAAAATCTTGGATAATTTAAACAGTTTATATTACTAGTACCTAGCATAATATCTTGTGCTAAAATATCCTTATGAGGGAGTTGATAACTTAGTTGCTGTTGTTACCCCATTTATTTTATTCTATAAGCAAAAAGAAATAATAATAAGATTGAAAAGATTGGAAACCTCCATGTTCCATTCAATCTTGGAAATCTCACTGGAGGAATGTAGCACCAGCCCAATTAAATTCTTTATGAAGAGTAGGGTTTGAAAGAATCTTGGGGAAAGAGTTGCTATGAATATGGTAATTCAGTTGATCATTGGATTTAGGAGGTAGACAAAGTAGGTTAAAAACACTTGCAAAGGATCTTACCAGCGATACTAACATGATGATGGTATTCTGCTAAAGTTGACTGCAAGAAGAAAAAGTAATTGCCTTTAACTCTATATTTAGGCAAATTTTGTTGCTTTGGGGAATTTTTCTGTTATGAATAATGTACCCAGGTAAAATCTATATATAAAGGAGAAATGCAAATATGATCGTCTGGGTAATCTGGGTTTTTTCTTGTCTCTTCTGTCATATGTGTTTTGCTGGTATCCTAATCTACAAGGAAGGTAAGCTGAGAAACAACCATCCTATTTCTTTGGTTCTTATTCTCTTCATATATCTCCTGCACTGTTGCTGTGCTTGTATTATGACATTTATGTCATGGTCAACAATACCACAATGGTGAATCTCATAAAAAATGCTATTCAGCAAGCTGATTAAAAAAGTACTTTTAGACTCCACTTTTCCTGGAAAGGGAACCAAATAGAACTTCAGATTATCAATGGTACCACCACCATGGAAATCACACTTTTTTTTTCTCTGTTACCATTGAGGACTGAAGACTGATCATTCAAAGACTCCGGGGAGTCATTTGAAGAGTTCGTTTCCAATAAAGTCAATTAGTGGAAATAATATAGTTTTGGGAGTTACATGGCCTTAGAGTCTAAGCTTTCCTTTTCTGATAAATTTTGATTAAATGCTACTCTAATATATATCCAGCGGCCTCTATCACCATAGGAAAAGAGACAAAGAGATACAGAAACAGAGAGATATCTGATGTCTCCAGTAAAGGAATGAGGATAAATGCATTCTTTATGGTCCATAAACCTTTTCCTATTCCACTATCCAGTGGCTGGAAAGGGATATATATATATATATATATATATATATATGTAAGTAGGAACCCTTTCTTTTCTTTCTTTAAGAACCTTTCTTTAAGAACCAGCTGAGGGATTCAGTCAACTATAAATGAACCAGAATAAATCACCTACGGAAATGAAACAATGTTATTAAGTAGTCAAAGCAAGATGTTGATTGGGAAATCTAGTCACATATGACTTGTACTTATCCTGCCAGTTTTCTGACCCTGAGAGAAATCCTAATTTATTTAAAAGTTCAGATGAACAGTTTCTATTGGAATAAGGGAATATTAGAATATCATTAAAATGTGCAAGTGAAGTTAAAGAGACCACTGAGTGACTGTTTTGTTCCAATTAAATTTAAAATACCACAAGCCTGGCCTGAGGCAGGCCCAACCCAGAAAAAAGGTAAAATAGAATTCACCCAGAAGAAAGGAAATGAACAGGACAATGACTGAGATCTGAAGGTGGAAAGAGTTTTTCAAGAAATGAGTAGTCATGATTACTTGGTACCATATATCAAAATTAAAGACAATGAATGTCAAAAAAAAAAAAAATGACCACTATATATAATAAGGTGATCATTGATATTTAAGGATCTAATTGTGGCAGAGTAGTAATGATAGAAATCAGATTGCAGAGGTTGAATCTGAGACTTTGTAGTGAGAAAATGGAGATTTCAGTTAGAGAATACTCATTGAGAAGTTAGAATGTGATAAAAATGGTAGTGATGAGGTCTTCAGTTTTAGGTATGGTTGGCAGAGGCACTGATCCCTGAGACAGGAAGGGAGAAGGCTCTGATAGAAATCAGTTTGATTCATGGTCCCACTCTCTAGGCAGGTATACCAGTCTGAAATCCAAGTTGTGTCAAACACCTGAAACCCACCTGAAACCTCTGTAGAGATCTTGGCAGTCTCACCTTGCCATGTCCTGTCAGAAACCCTGACATATCTCTGAGGTTAAATTTTCCCTATAAGATCTACTTATGGGCCTTTCCATGACAGCTGTCTTCCTCTGAGTCAGTTCACCATGGCAGATACTCTGCCTCATGGTGTCTTTTCCCTTCCCCAATGCCATCTCCCTTATCTTTACCATGCTTTTCAACTCCTTTTCTTTTCCTTACAGCTATTTTAGGGTGCTAAGTCTCTTTTAGGATTTAAATTGTCTGCCAGCTAAGGACATTCCCTTACCTCATGGGATGCTCCCTTTCTCCAGGGTAATTGAGAGTCCAACTGAGGAACTTGTCTTTTATATGTTTTCCCACTCTGTTTCATATTTACATTCCTGGTGATATTGTATCCCTTCATTTTGTCTGTAAACTTTTTGCTAAATAAATCTATCTTTTGCCAAAGAGAATGGCCATTGTGAATTTGTTAATGACTGAACCCCCAACTTTTGGTTCCAAATACCACATCATTTTTTTTTTAATGATAGCTTTTTATTTACAAGTTATATGCAAGGGTAATTTTACAGCATTGACAACTTTTGTTCCAATTTTTCCCCTCCTTCCCTCCATCCCCTCTCCCAGATGGCAGTTGACCAATACATGTTAAATATTTTAAAGTATAAGTTAAATACAATACAAGTATACATGTCCAAACAGTTATTTTGCTATACAAAAAGAATCAGACTTTGAAAAAGGGTACTATTAGCTTGTGAAGGAAATCAAAAATGCAGGCAAACAAAAATATAGGGATTGGGAATTCTATGTAATGATTCATAGTCATCTCCCAGAGTTCTTTCACTGAGTGTAGCTGGTTCAATTCATTACTGCTCTATTGGAACTGATTTGGTTCATTGCTGGAGATGGCCACGTCCCTCAGAATTGATCATCATATAGTGTTGTTCAAACACCACATCTTTAACAGAAAATAAAATAATGAGTAAAGTTACTCATTAATGGAAGAGAATAGAACATTTTTGAAACCATAAGACAAGGCAGCAATGGAGAGCAAGAGAATAAAAGAGTGCTTAAGTGTGGATTGGTATTTAGGTCCTTTTGGAGAGGAAAGCAGGAGCAGAAAGAATAGAAAAGAAAAAGTGGAGAAAGAGGGCAGAGAAAAGGAGAGGATCTAAGAGAGGGAAGGAAAGGGCAGAGAAAAGAAGAGAGGGAAAAGGAACAAATTGAGCTACGATTAGACTTATGTGTGTTTGTGTGTCTTTTTAATTTAACACTAATCTTTTGATAAGGGCATTAAGCTGAAACTAGGACTAGATATATGTGTTTAGAATAGATACCAAGTGAGGTTGGATCCAAGCTTCTGGTGCTTCTGCCATCTTTTCATGTAAATTGATGCTCACCAAGAAAAGAAAGTCTTCTCTGGGAGAGTCACTTTCCTTAATAATAAACTGACATTAATGTGTTCCTACCTCAGAAAGTCTACACATTCTGACACATGCTCCAATTTGGTGCCTGTCACTGTATCAGAGAAAGAAAGAGAGATCTGGCAATTAATGTCAGTTGCCAAGTGACAATCTCAAATCTTGATGATAACAAAGTTCAGTAGAATGACTGAGCTGGCAGGTATATAAGCAATCTAGAAGCAAATACAGTTCTAGATCTGGCTGCTGACATGCATTTTTTGAAAAGACTTCATACTTGTTAAGATGATTTTCTCTTGCAGTGCAGATAGAGGAACAAAGCACACCCTTCTGTGTCTCTGTCCAGGTAAGCACTCAGTAAAATCTACCTTTTTGAGATGAATACTTTTTTTTTTTTTAAATCAACCTGATTTCCTACAGAGCCCAAATACACAAAGGATCACATCATTAGTACATCAGCAAAACTGTTTAAAGAACCAAACCATCATGCTGTGCACACAAGATCCACCCCCTCTTCATTTTTGTCACCTGGAAGCCTAAGCCCTTATCAATTATTCTACAGGCTAAGGCAATTTCAATCTTAAATTATATGCTGAGGGAAAAAGAAGGGATGTCCTGCCCCTCCTGAGCCATAGGCATCCATGAATTAAATTAAGTGGCTGCTGAATTACACAAACTGTCTGCACTTTGCTGATAACTATACATTTTTTATGCTCATTCCAAACTTTACCAGGAGGTGGGATTGGGGTGGGGGGAGAAGAGAAGAGAAACTGTTTATATCACTTTGCTTCTGTTATCGAGTTTCTGTTATGTTGCTATGGTAACTCACCAGCAATCTTTTTCTACCCCCAAACCTAGCCCTCACATAGGATTCAAAGCCAACACTGCATTACAAACTTAATACACACTGCAATATAAACTCATGCATGCAGCCTGAACATTCTGCTGGCTGATATCAAGGGAAGAAAAAACAGTTCTGCTCACATCGAAAGTGTTTTTGTATTAATGAGTCAGCTAACTAGGATTGATACCCAGGGTCCTATTTAGTGTTTCCCTTTCTTGTTATTTAATAGCTTTTCATTTTCAGGGAGATTTCTATGGATCTCCATTAGCTTATATAATAGAATTTTTCTCTATTTGATGTATCCCCAAAGGTCTTCTCTAGTGCACAACAATAAGACATTCTTTTGTTTCTGCTTTCAGTCTATTACCTGAAAATCACCATTCTCAAGTCTTTCTCTAAGTCTTTATAACTCAAAATTAGGTCCAGACCTTGAGTTTTCAAAGAGTTACTGGACTTCCAGTTGAAAGTAAGATGACGATATCTTCATCGCTTTTGTTTTGACCAAGACATACATTAAAACATGTCAAGTTTGGGTGGATTTGGGGGTGGAACTAGTGGCCTTTGGAATCACTACTATGTTGAGTGTTGAAAATATTCCACTTTAACATTAATGTTTTATAAGGAAGGATAAGCAGATAGATTTGAGAAAACCTGGAAAGATTTACATGAATCGATCCTAAGTAAAGTGAGCAGGACCAGAAGAAAAATGTACACAATAAGAATCATGTTGTGCAGTGAGCAACTATAATACTTAATTCTTTTCAGCAATACAGTGGTCCAAGACAATTCCATAACCTTTGACCCAGAGGTATCTCTACTGGGTCTGTATCCTAAAGAAATCATAAAAGATGGAAAAAGACCCACATGTGCTAAAATGTATGTAGCAGTTCTTTTTATGATAGCAAAGAATTTTAAAATGAGTAGACGTCAATCAACTGAGGAATGATTGGATAATTATGATATATGAAAATAATGGAATATTATTGTTCTTTAAAAATGATAAACAAGCTTATTTTAGAAAGGCCTGGAAAGATTTATATAAACTGAAGCTGAGCAAAACAAGCAGAAGGAATACATTGCACAGTAACAGCAAGATTTTGGAATGATCAACTATCAAAAACTTGGTCCTTCTTAGTGCTTTAATGTTCCAAGGCAATCCCAATAAACTTTAAATAAAAAACACCATCTGCATCCAGAAAGACAACTATGGAGATTGAATGTAAATCAACACACGCTATGTGCACATTTTTTTCTTTTTTTTTTTCCCTTCTGCTTTTCCCTTTTTGTTCTGATTTTTCTCTCCCAATATGATTCATAAAGAAATGTGTATTTAAAAAGCTAATATACATGTATATCCAGAAAAAATGAATATATTTAATAATATAAATATCTAGTCTTGAATGGTTGAGAAGCTAAGCCATCTCTACCTGTTGTTTCAAGACCATTAACTAAAGATCTAGGTTATGCTGATCAGAACCTCAGTTTGAGCAAAGATTGATGCAAGGAATTTTCTTACAATTGTATATCTGAAGCAATATGTGTCTTATGTGTCATATAGGTCACTGGAAAAGTTCCAGTATACTGGCCAGGTACTGTTCCCATTTCTCTTTGATTGTATACAGAGAAGGGAAATTGGATGTCTCATTTTGATTTCAGGAAACTTCAATTCTTTTTTTTTTTTGTTGTTGTTGTTCCTATTCTTTCTTAAAGGAACAGAATTTACTACCTTCTCTAGAGCCAAATGTAAAAGGATTGAGGATGAGAGAGACTCAAATTCATCTTCTCATCTCAAAAAGAGTTTATGATATAAAAAGGCAAGAATAACAAAGGGAACAGTTTAGCCATCACTTCATCCCAGCCTTCCTGTCAGCCTAATATCAGAACAGAATAGCTCATTTCCAGAGAAATAGCATGACTATCATAAAATAAAAACAAACAAATCATCAAAAACTTATGCCTGTTTTTTTCCTCTTCTGGGCTTCATAGCATAGTGTCAAAGTGTCAAAGAATACTTTAAATCTCCATTAGTTAGAGAAGCCTTGTGCCTTGCTCTTTACAGGGACCGTAAAGATTGTACGACTAGAAATATTATTATAATAATTATGACAATATCTTCTCTTCCTTTTTCTTCTTTATCATCTCTTGTGTCTACCATTCTTATTTTTAGGTAAAGGAGTACTGATCAAAAGTATAAATATTTGAAGGCTTAAAAATCAGAATGGTAGGTCATCATAAGTCTGGGAGTCAGTGTCTGTTCCAGATGTTGCATGTAGCTCAGTCCAATGGCAAGGCCATAAATAAAGACTTGAAAGAAATAAACTAGTAAATTCAGGAAATCATTCAAGTGCTAAGGAACATTTGGGAGGGAATGTCATGGGGCCATGTTGCTTTAAGCTTGAGTCCACTCTCCCAAGGGAGAGCTGGGGTATAAGGGAAGAATGAGATCCCAGGTATTGCGGGAATGTTTATATTTTTATTCTCGTTATGTCTTTGCTGAAAATATCTCTTTGTAATTGTTTATAAAGCTCCCAAAGATAACTTCCCAACATTCTGTTGCCTTTGATTCAGGATTTCCCTTTTAAATATGACCTCAAAATTGGTTAGAGCAATCAGAAGTAAAAATAAATAAATCAGTTTTTGAGCCTCAAAGCATAATTGTAGCCATTTAAAGGAATAAATCACAGAACTGGGAAAAAAAAAAAAAAAAAAAAAAAACTGGCTTTCAAACTTCCTTGAGAAACAAGTTTAAAATAAGTCTTTCTAATCTTCCATAGCAAATAAATGAGGGATGACAGAACATCAGTAACCACTTCAAAGTAAGTTATTAAATATTACTTTTTCCCCCTCCAGAACTCAACTTGACAGTGCTTTTTTCTAGCCTAAGACCGCTTTCATCAAAGTCAATAAGTGGTTGCTGTGAAGCCCACCTGTTCCATATAATTATGCCAAGTACACACACTTCATCATCTGACACAAAATATAAACATACTTCTCAGTAAAACAGTCTTCTTGACTCTTTTTATTTCTTTTTTTTTTCCTTTTTCTTATGTAAAACATACTCAATCCTAAATTACTTGTTTAAAGGAGACATGTTTCCAATGATCAATATAAGGCAACAGCCTACCATTCTCTCATATTTCTACAACTAAGATATTATAATTTATAAAACAAACAAATAAGATAAAACAAAGAGAAACACACGAAGATATGAACAACAGACATGAACAACCTACTACTAAGGATCACACCTATAAAAATTCACATAAATTGTTCCTCACCTAAAATGCCCTCCCAGGCAAACAAATGTCTAAGTTAAAAGGAAAAATGGAATATGATGTGGCCTTGGTGATTCTGGGAATGGGATAAGGAGGCAATCTCACTGACACTGGCAGCTGCAAAGTGGAAGCCTAGCCTGGAATTTCTACTCTGGACTACCTTTCCCTTCTCATGATTTCTCCTTTTTCTCACACACATATTCCAAAGTCTGTTGTTATGCTTTTGTGTGGGCTTTCTCCTGATTTTTAAAAGGCCACCCTTTTTCTCTCCACATCTTAGGATGCCTGATTTCCTTAAGGATTCCATTTAAGCACCACTTTTTACTTGAAATACTTCCCGATCCATCTATTGTCTCAATCTCAGGATTTAATCAATCTTCCAGTTTCAAAGTCCAGTTCTCTATCTACAACTCCACCTTCCTAATTGTATTTACTAAGCTGATGATCATAAATCTACTTTTAGGAAAAGCTTTACTTTTAGAATTCTCACTATGGTCTTTAGTCACAAAATAAAATTAAGGTAAGTAATTGACCAACACAGAATTCAAAATAGGTATGTTCTCTAGTACTATATTGCAATTGTTGAACTAATCAACTGCAGGCTAATTACTATATGGAACCTTGTGGGAGTACAAAGAAAGATCAGAAATGAACTTTGCTCTCACAGACTTTGTAGACTGAAAGAGAGCAAACATTTCCCCAAAGTGAAAAAACTATCAGGAAATTTGATTAGAATGTAGATGATTCTTTTTTATTTCTTTTGAAAAATAATCAAATATACTTGTCCCATAGGATTTTAAATCTCCAAGTTGTGTACTTCTTTTCAGTGCGTGATGCCTTCAACTTCAAATGTTGTAGCAGTTCCTTCTGGGACAGTAGTATAAGGGAATAATCAATATCCATCTTTCTGCATACATTTTGATATTACACTATTCCTTTAATTTGGTCAATTTCAATACTTATTCGCTTTCCCCTTGTTCCAACAATACCAATGACCCCATATTTTGACAATGGCCAACAAAAACTGTGCAATATTGACAGACTGTTGAAAAATTTTACTCTCCATTTTCCCCTATATTTTCTTATGTTAAACCACTTTGAGTGCATAGTCCTTAATAAAAAGGTCTTAAAGACTAAGGATTAGTCAGAAAATTAAGCACTTATAATTTCAGTTTTATTCTTTCTCCTTAAGCAAATGACTAGGCCTCTGTTCCTCAGGATATGATAGTGTTAAGAAATATTTTTGAATAGTTTAGAGTAAGGTGATTGGTGATTGATGAAGCATCAAAATAGGATTTAATTTATAGTACAGTTACTAAAGCATAAAAATAGAATTCTAAGTATTTTAAAATGACACATCTAAAAACACTGAAAGATAGAAACATATTAAAATAATTTAAGTGAGACTGATTTTGATTATTAGTTATGCTAATCTCTAGAAAATTCTACTCTCCATTATTTTAACTCTATAGAAACTTTTCCTGTCCAGACAAAAGGTACGTCAAAATGACAAAGATTTTTTTCTTATTTCTGTTCAGTTCATTTTTTAATAGAATTTTCTTCCTCGTATAGTTTGCCATTTCAGAGGAGAGGGAGTAAGGGATTTGCCCAGGATCACATAGTAAGTGTCTGAAGCTGGATTTGAACTCAGGTCTTCTTGATTTCCTGACAATAAGCCATCTAGCAAACAGCCCATGATGAGGGCAAGTAGGATTTAGGAAATTTTTTTCTCAATAATTAATATATAACTTGGGGATACATCTTCCTTTTTACTGATCTCTTCTTACCCTGTTATATTTTTTCCTCTCTACAAGACTCAATTCCTTGTGTCTTTGTTACTGTGGAATCTCACATAGGGCTGTTCTACACTGATTTGCCCCATACCTGCATTTCTGCTTCCTTTCTCTTTGTCATTATCAAAATTTACTGTCCATTTCCTAAAAATACTCATTTCTGTTGGATGAAGTCTAGGTAATCTGAGAAACATATTTTCTAATGGTTTAATATGCTACTGTTGAAGAATAGTAATTTTATCTAAGTCTACTGGGAATACTCTATTAACTTCAGATAAGGATTATCATAGTGGAAATCCTAGTTTGATGGGGGAGATAATTTTGAACAGACAAGTCAATGATGCAAATATAAATGATATACCACTGAGTCATGATTACAGGATGGGGAAGTGGAGTTGGGAAAGTTGACCCATGTCTAAGGATAAGAGACAGAGGGACAGACAGAGACAGTGAGACACAGAGATACAAAAAGACAGAGACACAGAGTCACAGAGATATAGATACAGAGATCCAGAGGCACAAAGAAAAAGAAAAAGAAAAGAAAAAGAATCCCAAAACCCATATGCACTCTGCATTGATTGCAGTCTAATACTAAATATCAGACAGGACTGTGGGTAAACAAGCCACCATAAGAGTACTTAATAAGGACCAGGAATAACAGTGTGTCAGAGAGAGGGCAGGCAGAAGGCACTGGAAGAACAGAAAAGTAAGGGAGTAAGGAAGATGTGAAGTCAACAGTCAGGATCAAGGAACTGTGGCAGGTATTAAGATTTTTGATCTAAAGATTTTAATTATTTGAAAGAAGAAAGGAAAGAAGGAAAGAGGTATTAAATACCTATCACATGTCAGGCATTATACTATGTACTTTACAAATGTTATCACAATTGATCCTTGGGAAATATGTTATTATTATCTATCACCATTTTACACATGAAAAAACTAAGGCAGGCAGAAGTTAATTGATTTGCCCAAAGTTTCACAGCTAACATAAATATTTGAAGTTGAGTTTGAACACAGGCCCAAAGCTCTAACCATTGCACCATTTAACTGCATTTACCTGATACTACATAAGACTTCACATTTTTATAATGTTTTGATAAAGGATGATGTTCTTTCTTCATAATACCCCAGGGAGGAAAAGGCGTAGGTATGGCATCAATCAATAAAGGTTTTATCAATTGACTACTGTTTGCCAGGCATTGTGCTAGCTGATGGGGACTTGAAAAGAGGCAAAACATAGTCTATGTCCTCAAGGAGCTAACAATCTAGTGGATCATTCATATTATTATGCCCATTTTACAGATGGTGAAGGATAAGGTTAATACCTGCTCATAATCACACAACTAATGAATGCTGGAGTCACATTCCAAATCTTTTAATTTCATATTGTGCCCCTCCCTTAAAAAGTATGAAGAGGAAGGAGAATTAACAGTGTTGGAACTCTAAAAGGGAAATGGAAGGGAATTAATGAATTGAGTTTCCTGCTTCATTTTACCCAGAGTTTATCCTTTTGAAAGGAAATATCTTCAATATATTTCACAACTATTCTCATTTCTTCTATCAGACAATTACCTGATATAAAGGAGAGAAGGAAGAAATAGTGACATATCCATTATCTTAATACACTTCCAGAAATAAAGCCCCCCCCCCCCCACACACACACACATATTAGGTAACCACCTGCTCTCCCAGCTATATTTATGTTTTAATAACACAGGACAACAAACTAATGTCCATTATGGAGAAACACAAAATTGTTAACACATGGGCATTAAACTCAAGGCTTTGATCATTTCTTTTTTTAAAAAAAAACCTGTGTGGTTCTCCCAGTCATCAATTACTTAGTGATGCTTTTGAAGAATTAGATTGAAAAAATAGTCTAAGCAATAATATGCTTCCAAGGCTTCCCAACAGTACCTCATCTTTGAACTTTAATGACAGTACATCTATTCTATACAAAGCACTCATCCAGGCACATGGGGAGAGGTAGTTTACATAAGACATGATCTCTCTCCTAAAGAAGATCCTAGTTCCATTTTTTACTGATGTTTATGGGAGTCTTTTAATCCTTATAATCATCCATTTATCTATTATGGATAATTATATCCATTTTATAAATGAAAAAGAAGAATGAGGTTCAAAGAGATATTTGACAAAGAGCGTCAGACATAGATTTGGGAGCCCAAGTTCAAAGTCATTTAGCCTGTTCTTCACTTTCTCATACCCCTGCACTTTACCATTGGTACTGACTTTTAAAATTTTAACCCTGACACTAAAAACTCAGCCTTTCATTCACACGTTCCTGAGTCTCTATAGAGCATGGATTTGTATCTCAAAGTCACCCTAGTCATTTAAAAAAGGCTCATAGGAGTTTCTTTCAAATTATGCAGATGTTCCCTGCTTAGCTTCAGAAAATATAAGTGGGGTAAATAAAATGGTTGCCACATGGTTTCAAGGTTAGGCATAAATTTGGCCATGATACTGGAAAATCTCAGTGAGAGAAGTGGCCATTAAAATTAAAATTTAGATTTTTTCAAATACAAGGAGTATGGAACAATGGGTGGAGACCTGACTTTGGAGACAGGACAATTTGGATTCAAATCCCACTTCTAACACATCCCCCTTCTATGAAATCCTAGGGAAGTCACAACCTCTGAGTGCTCCAAGTAATTCTATGCTATGAAAAGTCACAGAATAGGTACATATTTCTATTAGTTCAAAATGAAAGGAAGAATCCCAAACCTATAACCAATTGCAAAATTTAACCCAAGCAGCATCATTAAACACCTAAAAGAAATGCAAGATATTGTGTTAGATGTTGGTAATACAAGGACAAAAAAAGAAAACAGTCACCATAGTTGAGAGACTGAGAGACTTACATTCCACTGAGATGAGGAGTGTGATATAATCCAAAAATAGAAAATAATATAGATTATTGCAAAGTACTGGCAACTAAAGGAATTTGCAAAGACTTCTTGAAGGAGATGGCATATCTAGACAAAAGTCAGAAATCGTAAGGAGATGAGATAAGAATGAATTTCATCCCAAGTATAGGGCTAGCCAGCAAGAAATCAAAGAGGTTTCTAATTTGGGCAACAGAACATAAGTTAATATAGTTTCAATTTTGATATTTAGAGGTACATAATGTTTAATAAGCCTGAAAATTTTTCCTGGAGGCAGATTTTGAAAGGCTTTATATACCAAGCTATAAAATTGTATATTTTTTCTTAAAGGCAAAAGGAAATCACTGAAATGTATTGAGCAGGGAACTGATATCATATATTTGCACTTTAGGAAGATTATATTTGGAGATCTGTGAAGAATAAATTGAAGGAGATAAGATCATCATATGATTTCAGATATGTAACATGAATTTATAATAATGACAAACAAAATATATTTCCATTTTTCTATTTTCCCCTCACAAGTACTTTTTAAAAACCTTTTTGTATTTTAAATCTGTATTTAATTCTTCGTCTATGTATTATAAAAATAAGTTTAAAATGGCTTAGATATATTGATTTTACCATATAGTCCAAATTTTAAGTCAGTCTAGTATTCTATTATGTTATAATGGGCATGCTCCCTAATTACTTAGACATCTGTTTATTTGTTGTTTATGTTGGTTCATGTGGTCCACTGATTTCACCAAGTTAGAGAACTCTTGATTACTAATATTGTCAGAGATGTATTGCCTGTCCAATAGAACAAAACAACACAGAACAAAAAAAATTAATATCTATAAGGAATTTAGTACTTATAGGCAAAATCTCTATCCTTTTAAAAAATTTCCCTATTATTTGTCTCAGTAAGCTCTCATGTATTTATAATTTCTAAATTTTAATTTTATATTCTTTGACATGTCTTCACATTAAATGAGAGGAGAAGTTACATAATTATCTGATTAATATATATTGCAATCGAAGCAAAAAGAAAGTAAAATTCAAATATTTTTATACTCTCCTTCAGAGTACGGGGAGATAATCCATCTCTATAAACATCTTCTCCTCCTCTTCTTCAAATGTCCCAGGAGGACAGAGCTATGATAGTAGAATAAAGTTGCCATTTTTGACCCGCTCTACCAACTTTTTCCCTCTTTAGTAACATTTAAAAAAAAATACACCAACTGAATTGTGAGCAGAAAAGCCAACAAAAAAGTAACATCGAGTCATTTTTACAGTCTACAGAAACTTAGAAAGATATAAAAAAAAGTTCTACAGATCTGGGGGTGAGTTCATTGAACTCACAGTGATGGCAATACCTGGTTTGGCAGTGGCAGCCACAGCCAGAAACAAGCCATCTCCCAGGCCATTAAGAGATATGAACACATGGACAAAAAGAGGTCCCTGGGGACAGTGCTGGCACAACACTGGGTGCCACTGAACAGCTCTTTACCTATTATTGAGTTCTGGGTAACAGTTATAAGGCAGGGAGGAATGGTCATAGTCACAAGGCAGCTGAGGCTCCACTTATCTAAGAATCAGAAAATGGAACAGGAGAATGAATACATAGACCTATTCCCAAATCACATCATGTTAGAAGCACCAAAAATTTAAAAGCACTCTGTGAACTGAGAAAACAGTAGAAGAATACTAAAGACAGAAGCTCAGATTATACATTCCCAAAGACCCTAAGAGAGAGCAGTACCCAACTCTAACAAAATCCAAAGTCAAAAAATAAGCTAGAAAAAATGAGCAAACAGGAAAAAAAGAGCCTGACCATTAAAAACAAACAAACAAACAAAAAACTCAAGACACAAACTCAAAAGAAGGCAATGATGTGAAAATATCTACAAAGCCTCAAAGAAAATGCAGATTTTACACAAGCACCCACAAATTCCCAAGAGATAAAGGAAGCCGTCTTAAAAAGAAGAAAAGATGATATTTAAATGAAAAGTAGAAAAAATTGGGAAAATAAATAAAAGCTAAGCATGAAAACTATAAAGATAATTAAGTTGGGTCAAAGATGCACAAAAAAATACTATAGAAAATAACTCCTTAAACTAATAATTCAGCAAAGGTAGTGTCAGTGATATGTGTTATTTGGAAAGTTGACTCTCTATAAAAGTTCAAATTTTATTAGCAAAGAACAATATAACTACATGTCTGAGCTTCCCTTATTGAAAAGCACAGATTGCTTCTTGTTCAAGAGAATGATGGTTATCACTTAAAAAAAGTCAAATGCCCATAATCTTTTCATGGCATTCATGTCTGCTTCCCATTTCCTTAACTCACAGTTCTGCCACAGAATGGCAAAGGATCAAGATGTTAACCACTATGCCCTTATGTGGGAATGCCAGATCCTGCATTTACGTCCACTGGTTTACCAGATGGCAAAGGATCAATCCCATTTGTGGTGAGCCAATTTCACAGCAGGTCAGCTCTGCCTTGGCAAAGTCTGCCAGCACTACAAGCATTATGCCATTTGAGCTTTACAACACGCAAATGAGGCAGGTACAAGGAGATAGCATTATCTCCCTTTTAAAGATAAGTATGTAGAGATTCAAAGTGTTTAAGTCATTGCCTGTGGCTAAAGAGCTAATAAGTGACAAAGGTGGGATTTGAATCCAGCTTGTTTCACTCCAAGTCTATCATCTTTCCATGTATCAAATTATTATCTATGGAGAGGAGTGGGAAGCCAGAAGAAAAACAAAAGAAATTATGGATTCATCCTAAAACTGTTGTGACTCTTAGAAAATATTTATTGAGAACTACTTGGCCTTTGAATGCAAGAACTTATTCTTCAGTCATTTTCAATCATATTTGACTCTGTGACCCCATTTGGGACTTTCATGGCAAAAACACAGGTGTAGTTTGCCATTTCCTTCTCCAGCTATTTTACAAATGAGGAAACTTAAATGACTTGCCCAGGATCACACAGTTAGTTTGTGTCTGAAGCCAGAGTTGAATTCAAGAAGATGAGTTTTCTTGACTCCAGGTCTGGAATCCTAGCCACTGTGCTATCTCTCTGCACTGAGTATAAAAAAACCATTCTCCTGGGATAAAGCAGCTTTAAAACTAACAGACTACTTGGGCTCCCTGTGTTTTGGGCTGTTCTTAGCATATCTAAATAGGAATCATATGCAAATGTTTGCTCAATATGGAAATGTCCTATGTCTTTAATACCATTTTTGAAATAAGGATGTTTTTCTTTGACATAACATTTCAATAAAATTAAGTTAAATCTGTAGCAACTTTTGAGTAACATTATTATGGGATTTAAATGGAATTATATGTGTGTATGTATATATCTATATCTATCTACATATAATCTACATCTCTATATATCTATACATATGCATTATGTGTGTGTGTGTGTGTGTGTGTGTGTGTGTGTGTGTATGGGGGCACTGTTCAATTAGGCCAAGGCTGGGCCCTCATGGGCCACTTACCATTCCTTATTACATAAAAGAAGAATTTTGTAAATTCTAAAGCATTCTATATTATTATCATTATAGAGAAGGATCTGAGATCACAGATAGGAGAAAATAGTCATGGATGTCAAGAGGGAGATAACTAAGGAAACAGAAATAATTAATCATATTGGATGGTACTAAAAGGATGAGAAGAAGGAGATGGGAGACTAGTCCTTTGATTCAATCATCAGTAGAGTCATTCCCTATGCTCATCTGAAAGGAGTAAAGAATTCAATGGGATTATAGGAAGTGGCTACAATGGGTATCTTTTATTCTTTCTAGGCATTCAGTGGTGAATAACAGGAGATGTCTATGTTATGAATAGTAGAGTAAATTTTAAAAAAAAGGTCAGTTTTTTTTGGTTTGTTTGTTTGTTTTTAGGAATATATTCCAGACATGGGAAATGGCCAGTATTAAATGCAGAGAGATGGGGAAGTACAAACTGAGTTCAAGGAAAAGCTTAAAGCTTAGTTTGGCTGGAATGTAAATGGAGTGAACGATAGCAACTAGAAGACCTTAAATGTCCCTGTGTATTTGATGCTATATGCAACAGAAATCATTGGGAATTTCTAAGAAGCAGAATGACATACTGCAATCTGAGTTGTAGGAAGATTATTTTGGCAGCTGTATAAGAGATGATGTGCAAGGATAAAGGCAAAAGGCAAGAAAACAAGTTAAGGATATTTTTAGAGAGTTCAACAGAGAGAAAATTAAAGATCTGAACCACAGTGGATGTAAGCATGGCAAGGAGTGAACAGATATAGGAAAAAATAACAATGAGATATAAGATATAAGAAAATCTGATTTGGTAACAGATTGTATTTAGAAGGGGAGTTAGAGCAAAATGTCATTGATAATTCTTGACATGTAAAGACAGGATTCTAAAAGGATGGTAAAATAAAATCTATAGGAGGAATAGATTTAGAGGAAAAAGATGGTAAGTTCAAGGTCAGTTATTTTCAGTACTGACTTTGTGATCCTATTTGGGAAAAGATATTGGAGTAGCTTGCCAGTTCCTATTCCAGCTCATTTGACAGATGAGGAAACAGGGTTAAGTGACTTGCTCAAAATCACACCGCTAATTAGTACCTGAAGCCAAACCTGAATTCAGAACACGATCTACTGTGCCACCTAGTTGCCCTATGAAAAAGACTACCAGTAGATATATCTTCTTTTGCTTTATTTGCTCATATACTACTAGCTAATAATATTCAGTTGGCAACTAGGAAAATGAAATCATTAAAAATAAAAAATAAGATTTTGAAAAGGATTGTTTGATTTTTGTTCACTTTAGTTAGCATGAACATATATTTGTTAATTATCTTCACTATCAGAATGAAAGCTTCTCAGTACCTAGCAATTGTTTCATTCTTTATATGTCTAGCATTGAACACAGTAACTAGCACATAATAGGTACTTTTTAGAAATTCTTGTTGAATGATTTGTATCACCAGCACAATGGCTAAAATAAACACTGAGGAAATGTTTATTGCAACATATATTTTGGCCAGCAAAATAAATGAGAATTGACCAAAGGTGTCTTACATCCTAAATGTCTTATTTGGGGAAAATGAGTTCCCTAGACAAAGTCTATTCTCCATAAATGACAAATGATACAAAAAGCTTTGAATATCATAAGGTCCCTTTTAGTTCTTGAAGTCTATGGATCAATGAAACATGCTAATCACTGCTAAATTGAGAACTGAAGAACTTCAGAATACAGACAATCAATTTTTCTTTCTTTTATTATTGGATATATTTAATGAATATGGAAATACATTTTATATGAATAAGTGTGCATGTGTCTATGTTTTGTTTTTCTTGCCTTGTCATGAGTAGGGAAGGGAATATGAAAATTAAAATAAAAAAGAATTAAGAGAAATCTTTTGTTTTAAAAATTAAAATAAAGTCTATGAGTCTAAATC
The DNA here is from genome assembly GCF_902635505.1 of Sarcophilus harrisii. Classification (NCBI taxonomy): domain Eukaryota; kingdom Metazoa; phylum Chordata; class Mammalia; order Dasyuromorphia; family Dasyuridae; genus Sarcophilus; species Sarcophilus harrisii. The sequence continues at coordinate 234,251,794 of NC_045430.1, forward strand.
TAAAGTAATGATAACTCCTCCACAATGTATCCAAAGGATACAGATGCATTTTGAGGTGGACTCTGTAAATGTTCAGAGCAGAGAATCAAACTGCCTTGAAGGAAAGCATTTGCAGAGCTTCCACTATATAAATCTATCACTGCATCTGTTCACCATCATTTCTAACTGTTTTGTTATTAGATTAAATTGCTTTATGCCCCTTGAAGGTGTTGTAAAGAGACAACTAAAAATGGACGCATCTGTTTCTTGCTTGATCACAAACAGAAAAACAAAGTGTCCATAGTAGAAATTGACAAAATGCTGAATTCCAATTCCTGAGTAGTTCAGGATACATTAGCCATTGAGATCTAAGAGGCGACAGTCACAAGGAGAAGGTCTCTCTAGCAGCACATTTAGTGGACAATATTTCAGACTAACAGTTTCTTGTCAATACTTTGAGCTACAAGAATTCTGTGCTAACTACTAGCTGTCATTTACTTACCACACCTATTTTCCTTCCCAAGCACAAGACTACAAGTTCTCCCCAGTCTGGGGACACTGTGGTGAAAAATCAATTTTAGATACTTTGGAGGGCTTTCTCTGCAAGTACTATAAATCAGTGTTGGCACAAAAGCATTGGTATTTAGGAAAAAAAATTAAGCCTCCACTTTCAGGGCTATACATCAGAATTATAGATGAGGGGAAACAAACAAACTAAAACAACAACAACAACAAACCCTTAAATCCCCCGAGTTCCCAGCATAAAAAAAAATCAAAAACAAAACCAAACAAAAAAAAAAATCTTTCCAAATTTTCCCAAAATTTCCATTTAATAATGGAATCAGGGGCTAGAAAGTTTTTGCCCTGAGAATCTATATATTATATGTGCCTATTCTATACAAGCATTTTATTACAAGTATTTCCAGAGGAAATACATAATTATTAGTAAAATAATTAGTAAAATAACTCTTATGAGATAATGCATAGAGAGAGAATATGAGAAATATCATTAGATGAACACATTTTATGCTTCTTTATGCTTTTATTTTTTTATTCAATTTCAGATTAATTTCTGGTTCTGAGGAGAGGCCACATAGTATAGTAGGTTGTGAATTCAAATCTTGTTTCTGATACTAGGTGATAAGGGCCAATCCAGAGCTTCAGTTTCCTCACTTGTAATATTACGTAGTAGTATGTATGCCATAAAAGTAGTGTGATGCTCGACTGAGATAGTTTATATAAATGTTTAAACAAATGTCAATTATTATTATGGGAAAAGAACACAGTATTCAGATCTTTGTTCAAATATTAGCTTTACCACTTATTATCACATTAATCAAGTTCTTTTACCTAGCTGAGCCTATTTCTTCAATTTAAAATTTCAACAATTGCTCAATTTAAAAAAAAAATCATTAAATGTCTATGCACTAGGTACTATGCTGAAATGACACAAAAATAGTAGGCTATCATTGTGTGTAGGGAGACAATATTTGTGTTTCTCCTTGTGTATGTGTGTGTGTGTGTATGTGTGTGTGTATACAAACACAATAAATATGAGGCAAGATTTCTGGGGGCAAGGAAGGAGAAAAGGAATAAATATTTATATAGCACTTACTACCTACCAAATAGTGCATATGTAAAATGCATATCATTTGAATCTTACAACTCTGTCAAGAGATGCTCTTATTTTCCCCATTTTACAGTAGAAGAAACTGAGACAAACACAAGTTAAGTGATTTGCCCAAGATTACACAGGTAAGTATATGAGGTATATGAGTTATGACCAGTAGTTGAGGGAATTAGGAAAGTTCTGTAGAAAATGACAAATAAACTGTGTTTTCAAGGAAATAAGCAAAACTAAGAGATAAAGATGATGGGAAGAGATAGAGAGATGAGATGAGATGCCTTCCAAGATTAAACAAAGGTAAAGAATATCCTGTATGAGGAGTAACAAGAAAGCAAGTTTTGCTCAACTGATATGTGTATAGCAAGGAGTAATATATAATAAAACTAGGAAGACATATCAGCCCCAGATTGGAAAGTGTTTGAAATGCCATACATAGAAGTTTGCATTTGATCTTAAGAACATTTTTGGGGGGATAGTAATATCTGTATGTCCTAGCTGATGAAATTGGTGAGTTTCAAATGAGAGACAAAATTGTCTATAAATGTCAATTCTTTAAAATTACCCAATTCATTAGGAGAGACAATTGCTTTAAATAAATGATACTCATATAGGAAGGGTGAATTCATTTGCCATATTTTCTAAAAAGGTAAAGTTCAAAATGCATGATAACCTATAGAAGGAAAAAAAAAAAAAAGCTAAGACTAGATGTTTCTCCTGAGATTATAAAGGTTTCTCATTATGGAAGCAGTTTACAATTGAACTTATAAACAAATTCAGAGCATACATAACCTATCCCAACAAATAAATCACAGAAAATCAACAAAATTCAGCCCATGAAATAGTCTACAAGTATTCAATATATAGCCCTAAAATGGATGGAATTAATCTATGGGGATATCAACTATATTATTTTAAAAAACTTAGTTGAAGTTTGCTTTTTGCTTTTCACAATACAAATATTTCAATTCCAAACTCTCAGGCTATTAGTTTAGTGTTAACAAATTCCTTTAAATGAAACGGAGTATCAGAGACCAAGTATTTGGCATATTTCCTTTTTTATGAGAAGTTGTGCTGGAGATCAAAAGGTCATCAGATCACAAGATAAGAAAAGAAAGCAACATCAAAGGCTATCTAGTCCAACCTGTTCATTTTATAGATGAGAAACCAAGGTCTAGAGAGGTACATTTAGATTTAGAGTTATTCCTCCAAGGTCAGCAGTTCCTAAGGGACAAAGCAAGGATTTACCCTCTAATCCTTTGATAACTTGTTCAGTTCATTTCTACTGCATCACACTACTTTTGTTAACCATTGATTATTTGTGAGTGTGAAGGTCATGTTTTATTCTTTTCTTTTGGATTTTGCCTAAATTTCAAAGAGGCTATGATCTGTAGTCATCATTATGGTTGTCAGTTGTCATGGAACATGCTGCCATGATATAAAGTATGGCTACTGGTGCATTATCATTATAGATAAACCATAGTATATTCATAATAAATTCCTGTCCAAAAGAGGATAATCAATTGAGGATAGATATCATGGAAAGTCCATATGTTGAAAAGCAGAATGATTCTGGTTCAGCTTAATACATCTTAACCAAATAACCTATTATTCTAATTATCAAAATAAATGAATCAAAGGATAGAGAATATTTGAGCTGGTGATAGACCACCTATTTTTATTCACTTAGTGTTTAGGCAGAATATCTTTGACGATACAAAATGTTTCCATTTTGGTTTTTAATTCTGCCTTAGGGGCAGCTGGGTTCAGGATAATAGTCAATATGTATGTATTTATTTATTTTTTTTTTTACTTATTTATGATTTCTTTTTTTTTTTTTAATTTAATAGCCTTTTATTTACAGGATATATGCATGGGTAACTTTACAGCATTAACAATTTCCAAACCTCTTTTTCCAATTTTTTACCTCTTACCCCCCCACCCCCTCCCCTAGATGGCAGGAACCAGTAGATGTTAAATACATTAAAATATAAATTAGATACACAATAAGTATACATGACCAAAACGTTATTTTGCTGTACAAAAAGAATCAGACTCTGAACTATTTAAATTATGGAAAAATCAAAAATGCAGGTGTGCTAAATATGGGATTGAATTCAATTAATAGTTTTGTCATCTCCCAAGGGTTCTTTTCTGGGCATAGCTTTATTCACTTCTGAACCATTGGAAATGTTCCTTCTCCATTGAAAGATTTGGTTGATCTGGTTGCTGAGGTGGCCGTCCATGGGAACTGTCATCATATAGTATTTTGTTGAATATAATGATCTCCCTGGTCCTCTCATTTCCTCGCATCATTATTAAGTCTCTCCAGGCCTTTCTGAAATCATCCTTTGGTCATTTCTTACAGAAACAGTATATTATAATATTCATATACCACAATTTTTAGCCATTCTCAATATGGACTCCATTCAGTTTCAGTTTTAACCCTACAAAAGGGTTGCCACAAACATTCATTGCAATAGGTCCCTTTCCCTTCTTTATAATCTCTTTGGGATATAATCCCAGTAGTAACTGCTGGATCAAAAGGGTATCAGTTTGATAACTTTTTGAGCATGTTCAAACTATCTCCAAAATGGTTGGATTGTTACAACTCCACCAACAATTCATCAATGCCCATTTTCCGCATCCCCTCCAACAATCATCATTAATTTTCCTGTATCTTGCAAATCCAGGTGTGGTATATCTTAGGTTTTTAATTTTTTGATTAATAATGACTTGGGCATCTTTATATGACGAAATGTTTCCATTTCTTCATCTGAAATTTCTTTCAACACCATTTTCAATTGGAAATCGATTTTAAAATTAGAGTTAATTCTTATATATTTTGGAAATGGGGCCTTTATAGAACTTTGACTGTAAAATATTTTCCCAGTTTATTGCTTCCCTTCTAATCTTGTCCATTAGTTTGTTTGTAAAAAAACTTTTCAGTTTAGTATAATCGAAATTTTCTATTTTTGATAATGATCCTGTTCTTTTGGTCATAAAAGACCTTCCCCTTACAGGTCTGAGGGGTAAACTATCCTGTGTTCCTTTAATTTATTAATAATTTCATTCTTTATCCTAGGTCATGAACCCATTTTGACCTTATCTTGGGTATCAATTTAAGTATGGATCAATGCCTAGTTTCTATATTGCTTCAATTTTCCCAGCAATTTTTCGGTAAGTTCTTTCCCAAAATGGGATCTTTGGGGTTTAATCAAAATTAGTTTTCTTATTTGTTGCTTTTTATCCCTTGAAATAATCTATTCCACTGATCAACTTCTATTCCCTTGTCTGTTTTTAACTGCTGCTCTATAATATAATTTTAGATCTGGTACAGCTAACCACCTTCATTTGATTTTTTTTCATTAATTCCTTGGGAACTTGACCTTTTGTTTTCCATTGAACTTTTTTTTTTTCTGGTCATTAAAATAGTTTTTGGGACTCTGTTTTTGGCTTAAATGGATTAGTTTTGGGAAATTGTCTTTTTTTATTTGCTCTTTTCCAAAAGGCTTTAATATTTTCGATTGGTTAGATCAGACTTAATTTGTGTGAAAAGTGGTCTTAATTTTGTATAAAGTTCTGTTTTCCCTTGGCAGATGATTCCTAAATATTTTATATTATCAGTAGTTACTTTAAATGGAATTTCTCTTTTAACTCTGACTGTTGGGTTTTTTAGTGATTATAAAATTGATGACTTATGTGGGTTTATTTTTAAACAACTTTCAAAGTTGTGGATTTTTCAATAACTTTTTAGTAGAATCTGGGATCTCTAAGTATACCATCATGTCTCCAAATGAAATTTGGTTTTCCTCATTGCCTATTCTTATCCCTTTAATCTTTTCCCATCATTCTTGGCGTTTCTAATACAATTTAAATTTTTTGTGTGGGAACCTTGTTTCCTCCAGATCTTTTAGGGAATTTGTTTTGTCTTTACATTATCTTTATGGTTTTAAATGTCTGGTTATTTTAAGGAAAGTCCATTTCATTCCTAATAGGTTTTTTAATGGAATGGATTTGGATTTTATCAAATGCTTTTTCATCTATTGAGGATGATCTATGGTTTTTTAAATTTGGTTATTAAAGAATTTATTGATCGTTTTCCTAATATTGACCACCCTGCATTCTGGTATAAATCCTCTTGATCATGGTTATTATCTTGGAGATTTTTTGTCTTTTTGCTAATATCTTAAGATTTTTAGCATCAATATTATTAGGAATTATCTTTTTTCTTTCTCTGTTTTCAAATACCTGGTTTAAATCAATTAATGACTGTGTCATAGAAGAATTTTGGACTCCTTCATTCCCTATTTTATCAAATAATTTATATGCATTGGCCCATTTTCTTTAAATGTTTGGTAAAATTCACATTAAATCCATCTGGTCCTGGGGATTTTTCTTAGGGAGTTGTTTAATTGCCTTTCATTTCTTTTTTTAAATGGGACTTTTAAACAATTTACTTCCTCCTCTTTGTCTGGAAGTCTATATTTTTGGGTGTCATCCATTTCCTAGGTTATCAAATTTATTGGCATAAGGGACAAAATAACATTATTTCTCAATTTCCCTTATTGGTGGAAAGTTCTCCCTTTTCATTTTAAGACTACTAATTTCATTTTCCTCCCTCCTTTTTTTTGGTTTCCAAAGGCTTATTATTTTTGGCTTTTTCTTGAACCAACTCTTAGTTTTTTAATTGTTAATGGTTTTTTACTTTCAATTTTTAATTTCTCCTTTTTTTTAAATTTCAATTTAGTATTTGATTGGGGGTTTTTTAATTTTTTTTGTTTTTTGTTTAAAAATTCATTTCTTTTCTTTCTCTGTTTTTTCAAATAAGCCTCTAAGGATTAAAATTCCCCTCTTATTGCTTTGGCTGCATCAAAATTTTGGTATGATGTCTCATCATTTTGTCATTATCAGGTTATTTTGTTGTATAATTTGCCTTCACCCAAATATTTCTTTAAAGATGGATTTTTAGTTTCCAATTACTTTTTGGTCTATTTCCCCTAACTTTTTTGAATTAGTTTTTTATTGCATCATATCTGAAAAAAGCATTTCTTTCTGTTTTGCATTTTAATTTAAAGTCTTTATGTCCTAATGTAGGTAAAGTTTTAAATAGGTTCATGACTGCTGGGAAGAAACTATTTCCTTTCTATCTCCATTAGTTTTCCCAAGATAACAACCTAATTTTTTCCCTAATATTCCATTTATTTTTAATTTCTTTCTTATTTGTTTTGTGGTTTATTTGTCTAATTCAGGGTGAAGGTTGAGATCTCCCTTTCAGTTTTGTTTTTTTCTTCTTAAAGGCTCCTTAACCTCCTTTAGGAAGTTGGATGCCCTACACTTGGTGCATATATGTTTAATTTATTTTTGATTGTTTATTCCCTTTGGGATGGTTTCCTTCCTTATCCTTTTGTCAATTTTGCTTTTATGATCTGAGATAAGGATGGCCCCTCTTCTTTGCCACCTGAAGCATAATGTTTTGCTCCACCTTTTACCTTTACTCTTATGTTCTCCCTGCTTTTGTGTTTCTTGTAAACAACATATTGTAGGGTTCTGACTTTACCAGTCTATTCCTCCTCTTTTGGGGGAGTTCATCCCATTCCATTCGGTTAGAATTCTTCTGTATTTCCTGCCATCTTAACCCCAGTTTGCCATTCTTGCCTCCCCAACCCTCTTTCCCCAAACTTATGTCCCTCTTGTATCATGATGCTTACCCTCTTTATAATCCTCCCTCCCCCCTTTGGGTCTTTCCCCTTCCCTTTTCTCTTTTCTTTTCCCTTTTCCTCTCCCTGTTTTTTAATGGGAGGAATTTTTCTCAAAAAAATTCAATTATTTTTTCTTTGGGCCAACTCTGATGAGGTAAAGTCCTAATTTCCTCCCCCTCTAAATTCCCTCAGATGGATAAGTTTCCTTTTCTTTTTTGGGATGTGGTTTCCCTCTTTTTTGTCCCTCCTTCCCACCTTATTCTGCCATCATCCCTTTTCCATATCTCTTCCCTTTTTTGTTTATGTCAATCAAATTAACCCTGTATTCTTTTTTGTATATCCACAATGAAATCAGTTCTCAAGGTTTTTTACCTTTTCATCTCTTGGGTTCTTGCTTGGATCAAATTTTTTGTTTAGTTCTGGTTTTTTCTTCAGAAACAAAGGAATTTTTGTTTTAAATCCATCTTCTTCCTGGAAGAAAATGCTCACAAGCTGGGTAGTTTATTCTTGGCCATCCCAAGTTCTTGGCTTTTCAGATTCATTTCAGGCCTTCTTTCCTTTAATGCAGGGCAGGATCTTGGGTGATCCTTTTGTGGCCCTGGTATTTAAATGGTGTTTTTTTTTTGCTGTTTAAAAATTTTTTCCCCTTAATCGTAGTTTTGAAATTTTGCCACAATTTCCGGGGTTTTTATTTTAGGGTTTCTTTCCAGAAGGTGTTAGGGTTTCTTTCCAATCCTATTTTCTTCATTCCTAACATCTGGCAGTTTCTTTGATGATTTCTTGAAAATGTATCTGGTCTTTTTTTTTATCATAGTTTTGGAAAGTCAATAATCCTCAGATTATCTCTCCTAGATCTATTTTCCAAGTCTTTGTTTTAAGTAGATAATTCATGGTTTTCAGTTTGTCATTTTTGTTTTGCTTGACATTCTTCTGTCTCAATGAATCATTAGTTTCTATTTGTTCAGTTCTAATTTTTAAAAATTATTTTTCTTTTAGCTTTTCTTCTTTTTATATGTCCAATTGGTTTTAAATGTATTTTTTGGTCTGTGGAATTTTTCCATTTCACTAATTTTTTTTTTTTTTTTTGTAATTATTTTCTTTTTCAATTGATCCTACTTTCTTCGAGTTCTTTGTCTTTTCAATTCCAAATCCTACCTTGCAGTTCTTTATTTTTCAATTCACCAATTTTGTTTTCTACTTCCCGAATTTTTCTTTTTCAATTATTTCAATTTTGCTCTCTTTAGGCTTCTCTTTCCCCCATTTATCTTTTAACCTCTTTTAGGCTTTTTTGGTCTCTTCTTTAAAGGGCTCATTAAAAGGAGGACAGTCGTGCATTTTTGCTGTTTGGGTCTCTTGGTTTGTGCCTGCTCTTTTTCTCTGAAGCGTCGTTTTCTTTTTCATCTTTTATTCATGTTTAAAAAGCCTTTAGGGTGGGTTCCCTAGGCAAGGGGTTACCAGCTTCCTCTGCAGGCAGGGAGGATGTAAAACCAATTTCCCTCTGGGGTATGGGGTGCTCTGGTGAGGTCTTCCCTTCCCCAACAGGGGTGGATTCAGCCTGGCCGGGAGCTATCCGGGTGCCCAGTTGGGCTTGTGGGTTAGCGAGCCCTAGCTAAGTAAGGGGTGAAAGTGTCCTGCCCAGGCGGAGCCCTCTTGTGGGACTTCAGGGAAGCGGCGCGGACCGGACCGCCTGGACTCTGCCCCCAGCGTCTCTCCGTCCGTCGGCCCTGGAAAAGCTCTATGGAAGCCGGGCTCCCCACTGGGCGAGGGCTAACCGCTCCGTCCTCCTGCTGTGGGAACCACTCCCAAGGAGAATCCCGTACTGGGTTGGGGCTTGGCGTGCTGGATCTTGCCTTCACCCTGGGTTTGGTCTCCTGGACCTAATTTCTCTCCCTGTCTCGCCAATCCCCCCTGGCCCCAGACCAAACCTTTTTGGGGAATGCGATTTTTCTTGACGGTGGTTGTTCCCTTATCTTCTAAATTGTGATCAAGACTATTTTGGGCTCGTATAATATTGATAAAGAGGTAAGAAAGGCTTAGAAAGTGTGTGTGTGTCTTCTCCATCTTGGCTCCCCCCCCTAATAGTCTTTTTGACTTCTTTATTTTTACCTTTCCCCCCAAAGCCCCAAAAGTTTAACACATTATCTCATTTGATGAAGTTATACAAGGGAAGATGATTTTTTTTTAATTAGATGTCAAAGCTACAAAAATAATTCATCATGTTTTAAGGGCCCAAGCAATTGTCTTAAGAGAAGATTAATTCTGAGCATGTAAAGTGTGTTGAGGTTAGTCAGGATCTCTAGTAAAGAAGTTACATTCTCTGAAATTCATATCACTTCCCTGAAATTCACCTAAGCATATGATGGACTTGAATTTGACGGAGTTACTATAAATGTTATTCAGGAGTAGTTTCCTTGATGGAGATGGTCGCGACAGATACTGTCTCATTTAATCCAGCTTTCTAAAATATCTCTTTCTTCCTTCCTTCTTTCTGTGAACTTCTCCAGCTAGCACATAATTAAGAGTGTCAGCTGAAAAAGGTCTAGTATTCAACATTTTGGTCACTCTTTTAAATTAAAAAAGCTGACAGAAGAAGGCCAACAAAAGCACTTAGCTGTGGGAAAGCTGATAAGAGTAGGCAGAATTGTCTTTCTTCTTTAAAGAAAGAGTAGAGAATAGAAATTCAGAATAAAGGAAAAATATAAATAAAAAGGATGGTTATAGGAAATAAAGCAAATGATGGAACTAAGTTTTTAAAGACTGATGGATTATACAAAATAGACTTTGTGTTGGACTCTATAATACAGTTTCATTTTTTCCATAAAAAAAGATTAACAATTTGCTTTTATTAAAAGAAAAGTAAAGGGATAGAGAAACAGAATGTAATCTTTATAAAATTTTTCAAGATTTTAACTATATATTTGGAATGGCCCTTAAAGGCCATTGAGTCTGATCTCCTTCATTCTATGGATGAAGAACCTGAGCCTTAGAAATATTAAATAACTTAGCCAGAATTTCAAGTTTAATAATATGTGGCTACACTCAATTTTGAGTTTGGGTGTTCAGATCAAATTTTATATAAAGTTTTTTAAAGTCAGTTTTACCCTATAGAGATCTGAATTCATGCTTGTAGTGAAGATATGAATATTTTCAAAGTTATTCCATTACCTAGAATGAAAACTGAAAAAAAAATGTCCACTGTTTTAGAATCCTCATGGCATAGACAATCTAGGTGTGCAGTAGACAAAGAGGTAGGCCTGGAAATGAGATAAATTGAGATCAAATCCACCTTGAGACACTTCCTAGATGTGTGACTATAGGAAAGAGACTTAGTTTCTGTTTGCACATTTTTGTTTCTGTAAAATGGGGATCATGATAGCAATCATTGTTGTTTTGGGGTTGAAATGATATAATGGTAAAGTCCATAGCATAGTGCCTGGCACAGTTTAATGTGACACAGTTTATGTGTCAGCTATAATAATCAGAACTATTACTCTCCTATAGCAGGAAAATATTTTAGAACAGCTCTCATGTTTAGAGAATAAAGATTGAAGATTTTCCCTTAACCTGAATTCCTGACTCCGGCTGATTTTAAAATACGCGGCATCACTATACTTCTTCTCTGGAAGGCTAAAAATGGCCACAAATGGAAGGCTTAAAAAATTTAAATGAATTTTCCAGATCCACAATATGGAAGGGATAACCAGGGGGCAGGGAAGAAATATATATGCCTGTGTGGACATATATATATATATATATATATATATATATATATATATATATATATAATATTGATGTCAATTATTGATGACAAATTATACAAATTTAATACATATATTCACATATTTATTGGTACTTTTAATATTGTGTGTGTGTGGAGAGGGGAACAGACAGAGAGAGACAGAGAAAAACAGAGAGAGAGAGAGAGAGAGAGAGAAAGGGAGGGAGAGAGAGAAAAATGAAGGGAGAGAAGGAGGTAGGAAGAGAACATTAACTTTTTCAATAGTTTGGGAAGATTCTATAAGCTTAATATGAACTTTCTTGTTCTTTGGTATTCTTTATTGGTTTTCATAATAATGAAATGCAAGTTAAGCCAACTTGACAAACCCCAAAACTCCAGATCAGCAATGAGAAAACGAACTAATCTACTTAGGAATAATGCCTGGGCACATGCGTGTGTGCAGTTGTGTGCGCACATACATACACTAATTTTTAAAATTTCCGAGTTTTAAAAAAATATTAAATTGGTAAAAATAGTAAATCACTTAATGTGTTCCCTCTTTTAGAGGACAAAGATCTTTGACATCAACTGGGTCAATTACAAAATGACAAAACTCTTTTTATTAATTTCTATTTGCCTTTGGTCTGCAGAGAATTTCCTGGGGCACAAAATTTGTCTGAAAAAGTTTGAATTTAAACCTAGGAGAATGGTTTTCTGCTACTATTTCTCACTGACTTTCATTAATTAATAATTCTTCACCTTAAGAAGGTGAAGTAACCTGCTGAAAAAAACCTGAAGTAAATATATCTCTAGCTCCAACATCATCCTTTTTTTTTTTTTTTTTTTTTTTTTAATTTTCAATTCTCTTGGCCATAGGTAAGGATGTTTTCTTGTTTTATCTTATTTTTTTTCTAAGAGGCTGTGGAAATTGATAATAACCTAATTTAAAAGACAAGGCTCCTCAAACCACTTTGCCACTAGCAAAAATGGCAAATTTGAATAATCACTGTAATAGATTAAGCCAAAGCTTCATTGTGGCCTTCAGGCTATATCAGACCCACAGACTAATCAGGGCTTACCATAACCTCATTAGAGTCTAGCAAACAAAATAATTAAGCCCATCACATAATTGCTGAATTTACTTTCCCTAAGATGCTTTGTTACAGTACCAAATGTTCCTTCATGATTAAAACTGAAAATGTGGTTTTCTTAAACTTTGAAATAATAGAGAAATAAGGAAAGACTCCGGAAAAAAACTATAGCTTGGAATAACAGGTATACTTGAGAAGGTAACTCACTATCGTCTTCCAATTCAAACTAAGACATCATATAAAAAAATGAAATCAAAAGTATATAGCATGGAATTCATTGGAAAAGGAAATAAGCAAGCATATATTTATACTGGAAGCCAAGAGCTATATATACTCCATCTTTTAGTGGACAGGTAACATATATAAATGAATCTGGGATGAATAGAAAGGCAATCCAGATCTCCCAACAATAGCAACAACAAAATATTCTTAATCCATGATATAACTATGCATTTCAAAGGCGTAGCCTTATGGTTCTATTTATTTCACAAAAACTAAAACTTATGATAATGCCTTATATGTTCTGATAGATATAGTAATGACAGTTTCCTAGCTGTGCCATGGGCTACTGCAAAGAGAAAAAAACAACAACAAAAAAAAAAAAACAAAAATAAAAACTTAATGGATCAACCCTGCTACATGAGTAACCTCAGATTATTTAAAAAATGGGAAGTCTTCCAGACATTTGGACTTAAGTTTGGAAAGACAGTCAAAATCAGCAAATGAAGAAATCCCAAATTACAGATATCCATCTCATGATAAATAGAACATGACTTATCATGTTAATAATTATTTTTATCATAAGCTCTAAGCCATACCCAAAATATACATCAGCAGTCATTTTTTAAGAGAATGTATACATATCAAAATTCCAATTTATCTTTATTTCCTGCTTCACAAATTCAGACAAATGTGCAACAAATCATTTAATGGGAGGAAGTCAAGTTCTTAAACAAATGAATAGACAGGAATCTTTACAAATAAAAAGTTTTGACAAAGTAGGGAAAAAGAAACGAAAATCCTATTCTAGAAAGAAAGAAAATGAACATTTATTAAGATTAGAGAACAGGGAACTATTCAGTTGCCTCTGATCACCTTCTTCCTGTTTAAGCCTTTCTATGTAAAAAACACATTACTATATTGCAGATTTACACACACACACACACACACACACATACACCTTTTAGAAAGAAGTAATGGAAGGCACAGGTTAAAAAATCTTGGTGAGAAAAGTTTATATAGGGGGAATTGTAGCACTCAGAATGGGAGGACTGAATATTTTCAGGATGAAAACTGAGTGGAAATTCAGATGGGCAGTAGATAATTATCAATAAATCATAAATATCCTTACATTGATTATAATTCCCATTGCCAGTATTTCAGTACTGCAGAAGAGGAAAATAGTTAGAATATGGTTCTGACAAAGACTTGGGTAATCTGCACTGACGTTTGACATACATTTTTCCTGCTCCCAACACATGGGGTTTTATTTTTATTTATTTATTTATTTTTCATTTTGGCACTGAAATCTTTTTGTTTCACTTTTGTCTCTGCATGAATTCCTGCTAAGGCTTTTGTGTTTGTTTTAGAGATGAAACTTTTAGAAGTCTTTCACTTTTACCCCTTAAGGGCATTCTCCCCACAGAAGCTTTTCTCATAGCTGGAAGCCATTCACTTTCATGCCCTGAGGATGTGAATCATATTTACTATTTATCTAAGAGGTGAGTTGTTTAAGGAACCAGCTCTGAGGTGAGATAGAACTAAATTTTCCCGTTTTCTTCTTTCCACCTTCTTGGCCCAGTGATTATCTAGCTTTTAATGAACAAAGAATATGGCCAAGTTGATAAACAGAACTGAGTTTAAATAATTCTAGAAGAATTTCTTTTTCTTTTGAAATTTCAAGTTAGTCAATTGACTATCACAGAGAGAGGAAATGATTTCAAGAAAAGGGCCAACAATGGCATAGTCCTAGAATATAGGAAGGGTTATGTCTAGAGATATCTAATTTAGATCCCTCGTTGGTCATGAATATTATACTCCAAACAAAGCACTTACTTTCTTCTCCATTTGTATTATATATTCTAAGTACATATGCAGGGGCAAAAATCATTCCTTCTCATGATATTATTAGTGAAATATTCCCTTATAGGAAGCTTCCTGATGTTCCTTTTTGTCCTATATTCTATCAACATCTCAGATTTGGAAGAATCAGTAATTACAGAAAGCACATTTATAAGAGAACAAACAAGTTATCATCATAAACATTTACTGAAGTCTGTCAATGAGCAGGAACTCAGAACAACTGAAAGCAGACCAGTAACTTGTTTTCTTGTAAAGTGCTCATTTCAGGAAGGAATTCTTTGCTTAAAATCAAGTTTCCATTTGTCTTTTTCTCAATTTTATCCCACTGATCCTAAACTGATCCTCTGAGGACAAACAGTATAGAACTAATTCCTTCTATGAGAAAAATAGCTATCACATTCTTTGAATCTTTTCTGTTCTAAGATCAATAAGTCCTTAAACTAATTTTGCTATGTCATCAAGTTAATGTCCTTTCACATTCTGTATGTCTTCCCTGGATGTTCTTGGGAAAATATAGCACCCTAAACTGATTATAATGCCAGATGTGGCTTGAAAATGGCTAAGTATCACATGGTCTCCATTCCTGGAGATCACGAATCTCCATAAAATACACTAAGATTTAGGTTATTTCCTTACCCACTAGACTAGAGAAATTATTCATTTTGATTTTAAAAAATCACTAAAACAACAGATCTTTTTCAAGCAAATTATACATAGATTTCTCACCTACATATAATGGCTAGAATGCATTTTCCTCATCTCCTCCCACTCCATCATTGCTTTAATGAGGTCATTTTTAAGGGTTATACTCTCCTAGGAGCTCAAAAAGTACTTTGATCATTCCTTTGTGCTTAATACATATTTACTGAATGAATCAATCATTAGTTGCTACACAAAATTAGGCATCAACAAACTCTGTGGAAAATTAAACCATTGAAGATTTGTAATGATCCTTGATGCTATCATGACAGATTTAACAAATGCCTAAGATCTTTATTTAACCTCCTTATTTTGAACAATAATAACAAAAGTTTTAGAGTGAACCAGTTACATAATGAACACGGTAAATGTGAAAAAGAAATAATCTAGGCAATTTGAGTCCCATACACATTTTGCTTGAATTATCTGATTATCTCAAGGATCTTTTCATCTTCTCTTTTTCTCACATGCATGTAGAAAAAATTAAGTGTTTTCCACACTTCAACTCATTACTACAATTGGTGGAAGAGATGAACCATATTCAAATAGTCTTCTAAGAATTTCATAATGCTTTAACATCTCTAATACAGATTTAATGCTTAGCCTGTATTATTAGAAGACTTAAAATGCTGTATTTTTGAAGGCTTCTACAGGCAGTTTACAGGCACTGTGGATAGAACAGCAGGCCTGGAGTTGGGAAGGCTCATCTTCCCAACTTTTAATCTGACCTCAGACACTATTAACTGTGTGACCCTGGACAAATCACTTAAATCTGTTTGCCTTAGTTCTCCATGAGTTGGAAAATGAAATGGCAACCCACTCCATTAAGTAAATCCTAAATGAGTTCATAAAGAGTTGAACATAGTTTTAAATTTCTGAACAATAACAACAATAAGATCATAATAAAATCATTTTGAAGTAGAGGTGAAGATATATTTTTTTAATGAGGAAAATTAAGGTTAGTCATTATTTTAACTATAAAAAGTTACAACAAATGTAGTTCTTTATGTAAAATTAACATCTTCTTGAGCTACCTTTCTTTATATTAATACATAGAAATTATATTTATGGGAGGCTCAGAAGAATCTTTGGTTTGTTTTTTTAATATATGAAAAAAGGATTTATTTTTCTTTTTAAAAAAACAAATGAATACTTCCATATTCTACTATCAGTGGACCAGAAAATGAGATGGTGAATATTTACAATTCATTTTGCACATAATTTATGTGGAATGAAGATTGTGAATACTATAATGCCTAACAAGTAAGTATTCATTTTGAAAGTCTATAAATAACTGACCTGACATTTATCTTTGATTTCATACTTTTAACTAGACTTGGACTTAACTGTTAAAGAAAGACACTCTTTTAGAAAAATGTTACTGAATGAATGAATCTGAAATTCAAATAAACTATCATTAAATGACATGATTTTATAATTTTAACTGTCACCTTTCATATGAAGATGAGATTCAGTGGCAATAAATCATTGCACTTTTGTAATTTATATATAACTTTAAATTATTGTGTTAAAAATAGACAAAGTAGACATGTGAAATAAATGAAAGATTAGTAGGTATAAAAAAACCTTTCTACTGATGTTGAGGAATAGGAGAAGAAGACTGGGATGTAAATTTTCCAAAATGCTCATCAACATAGCCCATATTCATCAGAGAATTATTTTCAATTTCCATTTGACCTATATATTATTCAAAAAGAATATATGAATAAAGTATGGAAATAATTCTAATCCCATAAGATTCTTCCACTCTTTTTTGTTAGTTGCCCCAGGAACCTACAGATTGGTGCGAGAACAAAAATTTCCCTGCTTCTTTCCTCACAAGGCTCTGTTCTGAACTCTGAACTGATTTCTCCAATGTGATCCAAGGAAGTTACCTTCCTCCTCCACCACTATCTTTTTACTTCCCTTTAATATATGTTATGTTCTTCCTCAACTAAAAGGTAACTTTCCTGAGGGGAGAAATAATCTATCTTTTTGCTTGCATTTAAATTCCTGACACTTAATCTCACATTTGGCTCCCAGTAAAAACTTTAATAAAGTAATTTTCTGGAGGTTCCAGCCACAAGGGAAATAATTCATATTGAATGCAAAGTCAGAAGCTATCAAACTGTTACATTCCAAGAGAGCCGTCCTAATACCATTACATTGCCCAACCCCTTCTGCAAAGGCTTCCTAACCAACAGTTAATGAGGGTGATTTTATGTTTCTCCCAGAAAGACTAAGCTACTTAGGACATGTAGTACACAAAATAAGCACCAGATTTGGAGTCAGGGGACCTCCATTCAAATAATGACTGAGTTACATGTGACCTGTATAATTGTGTTTTTTTTTTTTTTTCAGGAGTTTTATGAGTCAATTGGGGTTAATTAAGTGACTTAACCAGGGTGGCACAACTAGTGAATATGAAGTGTCTGAGGACAGATTTGAACTAAGGTCCTCCTGACCACAAGGCAAGTGCTTTATCCACTGTAAATCTAGCTACTTATCCCTTTGTAAACTTTATAAAGCACCTAACTTCTCTATAAAAGGAAGGGCTAGACTAGACAACTTTAGAGAGATTTCTTCTGGTTCTAAATTTATGGTTTGATGATCAATTGGTTTATTCATATTTGAAGATACTTTCAAGAGAGAATAGTTATTTAAAACAATGACATTGTTGTCAAGATTAATTTGAAACAGTTCTACCATAGAAATTTAGGGGCAACTATCTTCTTTGGGAGAAGACTTTTAATTTCATATAAATTGCATAAAGAACAGGAAGGGCTTCAAAGGGCTAATACCCATATTTACTCTAAAGGACATATGGAGAAAAATACCATCTGCATCCTCAGAAAGAATTGATAAATAGAAGTATGTATGGAATAATTTTGCACACAAACACACGTTTATTTGTATCTAATTGTAGCCATTTCTAGGGCAGGAGAGAAGGGAGGGAAGAAAAAAAAAGAACTTTACATAATTTTGATGTGCATTTGAAAGAAATACTAAGTTGTACAGAGTAGATATACAATTACATGTACAATCATCATTTTATTGTACTATTATGGGAATGCTTGATATTTTGTTCCATAAATTACAAATAAAATTTCAAAAATTATTGCTTTTATGTATAATAATAATTAGTGATAATAATAAAATATTATTTTAAAAATTCTTAGCTCTTAGGACTTAGCACAGTACCTGGAAAATAATAGACATTATTTAAATATTTACTTCCCTCCTTTCCCTTTAAGAATAACAACAACAACACAGAACTAGTTGATAGAATATAGTGTGACTAATCTTTGGAGAAAAAGTAAAGTAGAGACCACACAATTACACAGACATTATTTTCCCATTTATAGATTAAAGAATGAGGACTCAGTAAAATTAGGTGGCTTTTCTGAGGTCATATTCTGACTCAGTGAGAGTAAAGTCCGGTCTTGCACTCAAGCTTTCTGACTATTATTCTATGCCTCCCTTTACTAAACTCTGTTGCTTCCTATTATGTTTAGCTTGTACTAGAAAGGGTCTTTCCTTTTTGTTTCTTCCTTATTTGGTTCATGAGCAAAAGAACATTGAATACATGACTTCCAAATTTTTGAATGATGATGTGAGGGATAAAGCCAATGGTACAGGCAAATCATATTAACTTCAGATTTTTAAAGATGGATAATGTAAGATGTCTTGTCTGTTTGTTTGTTTTTTTGAAGTGAGGAAGATGGAATATTTCTTCATCTCTATGTGTATATACACACATATATGTATGTATATAAAGACATACATGTATACACACATATACACATATGTTAATTCATGTGACCATAAGATATAAGGCAATAGATTTTCTGTTTTTGTAGCCCTAACCAATTATAAGCCAAAGTTCAGAGTCCCAGATTCATACAATTCCAGAATATGAGGGGAATTAGAAGGGACTTCAGTAACCAACTATTTCAACTCATATCAGATAGAAATCTCTACTAATACATTACTAATAAGTGGTCATTGTTTTATAGTGTATTCCTTTTAGTTTTTGGAAGAAGATCTAAGAGATGAAACCTACAGCCTCTTCAAGTAGTCCATTACACGTTTAGACAGATCTAATTGTTAGTTGTTTTTTTTTTTTTTATCATAAGCCTAAATTTCTCTCTTCATGATTTTTATCCATTGTTCCAAAGTCCTATGAATGTTCACATTAAGATGTACCAAAAATGAACAAAATGAGTCTGACAAGATGGCGAGCTCACCTTCTGAAAAGGGAAACTATTCAAAATAATGGCTATTTAGAATATAATACTTGTTCTTGTGACAAAAAGAAAAAATAGTGCTCTTGTTAATATCCTATCATTAACTAAATTCTAATTTCATTTTATTTCCTTCCCATTTTCCCTTATTTTTATTTTTCTCTTCTTTTCTTTTTTCATCTTTTTTTTCCTCTCTGACTTACCAGTAGCAATTCATGGGCATTTTGTTTAGCTCTCCTAGTAATACTCAGGAATGAAAAGAATGTTGGCTTCTTGGCCAATTCATAGGAAATGATAATTGCCTTGGCATGGTTCTTTCAAGTTTTATACTGGTCTCCAAGTTTGGGAAAGTGTATAATTAGGGAAGCTGACTCCAATCTTTTAGGTTTACTTTCAAGTGAACATCACAACTGAGTTGTCGGCCAGCATATGGGCATTCAAAGTGGAAGAGTGGAGGGAATTTTTAAAAGATCAACACATTTATACAGGGAATGAACTCAAAAAGTATAATGTCACCAGCTTCCTCAGACTATTTTACTTAATGGTTTCATTCCAATTTCCATCAATCAGGAAGTCTTACTATTCTAGCCAGAAAAGGAATTAAAACTTGGAAGGAAAGAAAGAAAAGACTGAACTGAAAATTATTAATGCTGTCACTTTTTTCTATTACAAAGTTTTTCTTGTAGTTCAATCTTCTTCTGCATTAATTTGTCCTTGCCTTTATAATAGAAAACATAGGATTTTTTTTCAACAAGTACTATACTTTTTCTTTTTAAATTACTGTAGTAAGATTTGGGAGAGTGGTTCAAAGCAAATGGGCAGAAATCTACTTACCCCCAGTTGCCACAGTGATTTCACGTAGAAAATGGCCATAAAATGGAAAATCGAAGGACAGATTCACTCTCTGCAAGGAACAACACCAGAAAAGAAAAAATCAATAATCTGCAGAATAGCAAATATAAGGTGAAAAGCTTTTAGAAATGTGATGTTCCAAAAGAGTTGAGAAAATGGACCTCTATCTTTCTTGTGGAGGTAGGACAATAAGGATGCAGAATAATGCATATGTTGTTGGATATGAATGATGTGATGGTTGGTTCTATTGAACTCCTACCATACACACACTTTTTTTATTTTTCATTATTTATTATAGGGGATGATCAGAGAGTAGTGTAGAAGAGAGGGATATATTTGGTAATGAAGGTGACATACATTTATATATATATATATATATATGTATATATATATGTGTGTGTACGAATATACACATATATATATGTACACACACACATACACACATACACACACACACACACACACACACTCCATTTTATTTCCTTTAAATGATGTCTTCTTCATTGGTGTTTGAAAAGTGGAATACTCCTTGCTAAAGTACAAAGTGGGCTTAGAAGTGGCTTATTTTTTCTCATAGATAGGCAAAGCAATCACAAAGTTTCAAGTCCTGTTCTTTACCAGTATCCCTACTGTTGTGTAAACTTCTGCTTATATATGCATATTCAGGGCCATCAGTTACTTGATGGAGGATAATGAGGGAAAAAAGTAGTTTTAAAAAAAAATTATTTTTACAGCTTCAACCATCAATAGATGGGTTTTCTAGATATTTAATTAAAGGCAATTAGAGTTTATAGTGCCTTATTTTCTTTCTCTGCATCTTGTGATGAAAAACAGGCTTTTTGTCAAGGTATCTCAAAGGATAAGGCAAGTGGAACAGACCAGTCCTAGACCTATGTGTGAATAGTGTTGATCCCTTTTTTGTAATCCAATGGCTATACCCCTTTTGCTATCTTTGTAAAACAAATGTGCTTTCAGTATGGTAGACTGATTGTGATAGAATAATATCATTTCTAAAGAAACTGAAAATCACTTTTGAATCAACAGAAAAGCATATGACAAGTATGAACAAGTTACAATCCATTACAAACAACTATCTAGGAGAAATTATGTAAAGGATATTAAAATCTATATGAACCAAAAAAGAAGATGAATTAGTCACAAAGCAAAAATGAAGGATAAGTGGGGTTGGACAGCCTGTGGGAAACATGCATCCTCTTAATGTCACAGGAAAACAACATTAGCATATTGTACATTCCCTCTGTTCAATCCTGACCAGGGAGAATTGGGGAAGGATTTGGAGAAGAGTCACACTAATTGGGGTGGTGACATTTAAATTGTTGAAAGAGCCATGTAAGCTTTCTCCATGAGCTTGCGATTCATTTGAATTAAGAATGGTAACCCCGGTGACACTCCTAAAGAAGAAGTTTTTTTAAAAAAAAAGCATGTCCACTTTAAGGAAAGTTCTCTATCAGAATTATGCAATTCTTAACAATTCAATGCACCAAATATTCACTGAAACATCTATTATTTGCAAGACCCAATCCTTATAAAATGATACTGTCCAAGTAAGTGAAAATATGGAAGGCCGGAGGATGAAATCTCAGCTTCTGTATCTTGAAAGAATTATTAAAAGAACAATCTTCTTTTTCCCCAAAGAGAAGACTGAGCCCCATGGATATCTATATTTACATTATCTAGTTTGAAAAATCTAGTTAAATTAGTTGCATTTTAAAAGAAATGGCCTAGTTAAAACCCAGGATATTTCTTGCTATTAATGGAGAAAGAAAGTAAGAGAAAGGAGTAAGTAAAGTAAGAAAGGAGAAAGAAAGGGCCTCATGTTGAATAACATATGACTTTTTAAGTGGAAGGCTTCATAGAATATATGTGGTTATTCAGATTTATAAATAAGTAGTGATTACAACCTGTCCACCAAAAGCAGCAGTAATATGAAAATCAATGGCTACTAAAGCTTTCATATTGTGCGTGTGTATGTGTGTGTGTGTGTATGCATAAAATAACAAAAAAATGGAAAGGACAAGTTTTTAGATTGAATCTAGCCTTTTAAGTATTCAATCAATGATTGGTTTCTACAGCCATTTGAGTTTTTTAATGACTTATTTGGCATGAAATAGATCATTTATGAATTACGGCAACTTTCAATTAGGTTTTCTTTCCTACATAATGAAAGCTCCACTTTGTACAAGAATTTATTACCCTTTTTTAGTTTTCTAATGAAACAAAAAAACCCTACATTTTCCACTATGCTCTCTAAAAAGAATATATTTTTTAAAACCAATTAAAAAATAAAATTACATCTAAGTCAGCGAGGTGAAACAGAAAGAATATTGTCCTCGGAATCAGGAAGACCTGAAATCAAAGTCCATACCAAGACATTTAGTAGTTATGTGTCTCTTAAAATGTATCAGCTTCAGGTCCATCATTTATGTGATGGAGAAAATAACTTTACCTATCTACTATGGTTGTTGTGAGAATCATATGTTAAAACTTATACAGAATGTGCTACAAATATTAAAACAATGTGAAGATGTTGGGTATTGTTATTAGAGCATATAACTGAAATTGAATTAAATAATTTTATAAAAGTTTTAGATGCAGTATAAAGATATTAGATTCTGGATTCCTAAAGGCTATATAAAAAGATTTCACATTTTGGTATCTTTACTAAGCTGCAAAGAATTAAAGGCCCAGCAAAAAAATGTATTAATTGTGCAAGGATCCACTGCTGCCTCATCAAGAAAATCCATTTCTTCCAAGACTTGGCCATGAGATGTTTGTTGTCTTTTGTCTTTCCTAAGGCAACATATAAAATTGATAAAAATAGAAAATAGTCTTACTAATTTGTGCTTTACTTTTTGCTTCTTCAAATGAAGATGCACTAGCAGAAAAAAACAGAAGATGCTAAGAATTACATGATTTTAGTTAAGCTATTTAAAAAATTCATTTGGTGTACTTAAGGTACCATCTTTGTCCAAAGACCAATAATGGAATTACAATGAAATAGATCAAGTCATTAGTGTTGTGAAGGTATTCTCTAACAAATAAGACAAAAGAGAAATGGAACAACCATGTTCAAAGAAGAAACAACAAAAGAAAAAGAGCCCAAGTTCCACGATAGTATCCCCATGTTTTTAAAATAATGACAGGAAGATCATTTAACATATTAAAGAAATACTCATATGGGGAGATTTATGGAAAGCAATATGAAATAAACATTCAAGGATAAAAGCCTAGACTTTTATGTGGGGGGACTTTAATTTTGTTCCAATGGGAGAAATCATACCTCTGTCAAAGTATGAGAAATTTCCTCCTAAATACAAAGTTTTAACAGTGCAATTCTAAATATGACAAATAGTGCCATGTAAGATTACAAAGATATCTTTATGGGCATTATACAAGTGTAAAAGTAGGAAAAGTACTTGTTGACCATGTAGTAGGATGCTTTTATTGATTCTTTTTAATAATTTTACAGATAAGACAATTAAAGCTCAGAATTGTTAAAAAGTTGCTAAAGTTCATCACTTTCTGAAATTTTTTCCTCCAACGATCATTATGTCAATTAATAAGTTTCCTTGTTTGTTTTATCTTGATTGGTAATTTTCAATTAAAGTTTTGATATCTGAAAACAGAGAAAGAAAATTATAGACCAATCTCCCTAATGAATATTGATGCTAAAATCTTAAATAAGATATTAGCAAAAAGACTACAGAAAATCATCTCCAAGATAATACACTATGATCAAGTAGGATTTATACCAGGAATGCAGGGCTGGTTCAATATTAGGAAAACGATCAATATAATTGGCCATGTTAATAACCAAATTAACAAAAACCATATGATCATCTCAATAGATGCAGAAAAAGCATTTGATAAAATCCAACATCCATTCCTATTAAAAACACTTGAGAGTATAGGAATAAATGGACTTTTCCTTAAAATAATCAGCAGCATCTATTTAAAACCATCAGTAAGCATCATATGTAATGGAGACAAACTGCAACCATTCCCAATAAGATCTGGAGTGAAACAAGGTTGCCCACTATCACCGTTACTATTTAATATTGTATTAGAAACGGTAGCTATAGCAATAAGAGCTGAGAAAGAGATTAAAGGGAATAAGAATAGGCAATGAGGAAGCCAAATTATCACTCTTTGCCGATGACATGATGGTATACTTAGAGAACCCCAGAGATTCTGCTAAAAAGTTATTAGAAATAATCCACAACTTTAGCAAAGTTGCTGGTTATAAAATAAACCCACATAAGTCATCAGCATTCTTATATATCACTAACAAAATCCAACAGTCAGAGTTACAAAGAGAAATTCCATTTAAAGTAACTACTGATAATATAAAATATTTAGGAATCTATCTGCCAAGGGAAAATCAGAAACTTTATGAGCAAAATTACAGACCACTTTTCACACAAATTAAGTCTGATCTAACCAATTGGAAAAATATTAAATGCTCTTGGATAGGGCGAGCAAATATAATAAAGATGACAATATTACCTAAACTAATCTATTTATTTAGCGCTATACCAATCAGACTCCCAAAAAACTATTTTAATGACCTAGAAAAAATAACAACAAAGTTCATATGGAAAAACAAAAGGTCAAGAATTTCAAGGGAATTAATGAAAAAAAAATCAAATGATGGTGGCTTAGCTGTACCAGATCTAAAATTATATTATAGAGCAGCAGTTACCAAAACTATTTGGTATTGGCTAAGGAATAGATTAGTTGATCAGTGGAATAGATTAGGTTCAAGGGATAAAACAGTCAACAAATATAGCAACCTAGTCTTTGACAAACCCAAAGATCCCAGCTTTTGGGATAAGAACTTACTGTTTGATAAAAATTGCTGGGAAAATTGGAAACTAATATGGCAGAAACTAGGCATTGATCCATACTTAACGCCGTACACCAAGATAAGGTCAAAATGGGTTCATGACCTAGGCATAAAGAATGAAATTATTAATAAATTAGAGGAACATAGGATAGTTTACCTCTCAGACCTGTGGAAGGGGAAGGTCTTTATGACCAAAGCAGAACTAGAGATCATTACTGATCACAAAATAGAAAATTTCGATTATACCAAACTGAAAAGTTTTTGTACAAACAAAACTAATGCAGACAAGATTAGAAGGGAAGCAATAAACTGGGAAAATATTTTTACAGTCAAAGGTTCTGATAAAGGCCTCATTTCCAAAATATATAGAGAATTAACTCTAATTTATAAAAAATCAAGCCATTCTCCAATTGAAAAATGGTCAAAGGATATGAACAGACAATTCTCAGATGAAGAAATTGAAACTATTTCTAGTCATATGAAAAGATGCTCCAAGTCATTATTAATCAGAGAAATGCAAATTAAGACAACTCTAAGATACCACTACACACCTGTCAGATTGGCTAAGATGACAGGAAAAAATAATGATGATTGTTGGAGGGGATGTGGGAAAACTGGGACATTGATTCATTGTTGGTGGAGTTGTGAACGAATCCAACCATTTTGGAGAGTAGTTTGGAACTATGCTCAAAAAGTTATCAAACTGTGCATACCCTTTGATCCAGCAGTGTTACTACTGGGATTATATCCCAAAGAGATTATAAAGAAGGGAAAGGGACCTGTATGTGCACGAATGTTTGTGGCAGCCCTTTTTGTAGTGGCTAGAAACTGGAAACTGAATGGATGTCCATCAGTTGGAGAATGGCTGAATAAATTGTGGTATATGAATATTATGGAATATTACTGTTCTGTAAGAAATGACCAACAGGATGATTTCAGAAAGGCCTGGAGAGACTTACACGAACTGATGCTGAGTGAAATGAGCAGGACCAGGAGATCATTATATACTTCAACAACAATACTATATGATGACCAGTTCTGATGGACCAGGCCATCCTCAGCAACGAGATCAACCAAATCATTTCTAATGGAGCAGTAATGAACTGAACTAGCTATGCCCAGAAAAAGAACTCTGGGAGATGACTAAAAACCATTACATTGAATTCCCAATCCCTATATTTATGCACACCTGCATTTTTGATTTCCTTCACAAGCTAATTGTACAATATTTCAGAGTCTGATTCTTTTTGTACAGCAAAATAACGTTTTGGTCATGTATACTTATTGTGTATCTAATTTATATTTTAATATATTTAACATCTACTGGTCATCCTGCCATCTAGGGGAGGGGGTGGGGGGGTAAGAGGTGAAAAATTGGAACAAGAGGTTTGGCAATTGTTAATGCTGTAAAGTTACCCATGTATATATCCTGTAAATAAAAGGCTATTAAATAAAAAAAAAAGTAAAGTTTTGATATCAAAGTTAAATGAGATATAATTGTATTTTTACAAAAACTTTTTATCTGAATTCTTTCTTGATAATCCTAAGCACATGTGCCCTTCTCAAATAAATTTCCAGTTAATTATTGTGTCTTTCTGGCTGCTCTCCTCATTTTTGATATATTAATATAACATATTTATCAGTATCTATTTCCATGTTAGTTATGTATCTAAGATTATTCATGGGCAGCATGTAAAGTAGAAAATAGGCTTCATATTTCCTGATCTATTATATTTTAATATCTTACTGTACCTTAATGTCATCAATGATGGCTAGAATTTTTATAATTAGCTATGTTTACAGTGATTTAAGTTTGCACAGTACTTCATGTTATTTTATTTAATCATTGTGAGCATTAGTCATAAGTAAATCCTGTGAGCATTAGTCATAAATCTGAGCAGAGTCAGTTGTTACTATTCTCTTTCATAGACTTTTTTCTTTGTTATTGTATACATATAAAAGAGAAATTGTATTGTTCATTACAATGGTTTCCCCAGGATTTTGGGGGGGGGTGTTTTACTCAATAAATGGAGTGGTAGCCCTTAGAGTGGACCTTATGGTATCTCTGCTGGTATCTCAATCAAGACTGAATCATTATAAATTTTCATAGCAAAACAATCTCCAGAATTTAAATAAGAAAATTTGCTACACACTGGGCTACTATACTTCTAACACAGACACTTGAGTAAATTTCGTGAAGAAACCAATGGCAATTTATTTTCTATCTTATAGGGTACACAATTGGATTCTTTTTAAAAAAAAAAAAACAAAAAAAAACTTTTGTTCTCATTAAGATGAAACTCACTTAAAAATAATCTATTTGACAAAAGTCATTTTTCCAAGAGGAATCACATGATTCATTCATTGGAATTGAGAAACTATGTAGATCTATAAAGGGAAAAATCCTTTGGCAAGGTTGTATATCAAAGAATCTTAAAATAAATAAATAAAATCATGGGATTTAGGTTTATTAATAAATTGTTCTTAAACAAAGCTAAGATACTTAACCTTTCATGTCAATGACAGAAAAGAGCATAATCCTCCCTGGAACAGTTACATTTTCTGTACACTACAGAATGTTCGACAATTGCAGCTATTTAACTTTGTCAATCTTTTATAACTAATCAATATGATCTACTTTAATTCCTTTAAATACTTCTTAATTCTATGTTCTCTGTTTTATTTCAAATTCTGTGTCAATTTCTATTAACATAAAGTAATTAACTCATAAAATCTTAATTTGTAAAAGCTCTAACAGCTAAATATTTGAATGTAGCAATTTTCTAATCCAGATTTTTTTTCTTCTTAATCACATCCTATTAGTCTAAAACAGCCTTCTATTTTTAGAGATATGGTTAGATCCCCTGAGGTCTCCTTCTTTGATCTTTTTATCACATTTTCTACTGAAGGCAGTCTAGTCACATAATTATGTTCACCTTTTCTAACCTTTAAAATGTTGCTTAATCATACTTCTTTGTGTATAAAAGAAAACCATAGGAAGACCTGAAGAGCAT
Source organism: Sarcophilus harrisii (assembly GCF_902635505.1). Lineage (NCBI taxonomy): Eukaryota > Metazoa > Chordata > Mammalia > Dasyuromorphia > Dasyuridae > Sarcophilus > Sarcophilus harrisii. Next base: position 234,279,666 of record NC_045430.1, read on the forward strand.
TTAGTATAACTTTGGCTGTGATACATTATCCTTAATCACCAAGGACCTGGTGTATATGTTAATATTTTACTGATGTAGTTTCAAGGGTTGACACTGACCCTGCCCCCAACTTCTGGGAGTCAGGAAGGCCTGGCTTAAAACATGGCCTCAGAAATCTATTCTGCTATGTGGCTCTGGGCAAATCCTAATCTCTTAATGCCAAAGTCAAATATATTTTTTCTTTTCTACTTTAATTTTTATGTCTTATAATCAAAGATTTTTTTTTAATATGAGGAAGGTCTTTGAGAATACAGAGTTAGATTCCCTCATTGTGCAGGTGAAAATATTAAACACTACACTGCTGACTCATTTTCATAGGAATTTATTTTGCCATAGAAATCTCTTCACTCCCAGAAGATCACTCAATCCCTGGATTACTTCTTACTTTGGAAATTCTTCCTTAGCCAACAAGGCAGAGTAGATAGAGTGCCAAGTTTGGAGTCTGAAAAACTCATCTTCCTGAGTTCAAATCTGACAGCAGAGACTTAACTAGATATGTAATTCTGGGTAAGTCACTTAACTTTTTGCCTCAGTTTCCTCATTTGTAAAATTAAGCTGGAGAAGAAAATGGCAAACCACTCAAAGATCTTTGCCAAAGAAAATCTTTAATGGGGTCAGGATGAATCGGATATGACTGGAGTGACTCAACAACAATGAAACCTCAACTTCAGATTGTTTAGTTCCTCTTAGAATCTCCAATTTAAGGAAGAAGCCCAGGTCAACCATTTCTTATTCTTTTCTAGGCTGAATGGCTTATTCATTCTTATAGGTCAATCTCTACCATACCCTTCTCCAATTAAGACTCCTTCACTTTTTTCAGATTCTTGTCATATCTTCCTCAATTAGAAGAGTAGAATTAACTCAATAGAACCAGAAATTGTTTCTTTCTACTTGTATTTGTATTTCTAGTACTCAGCACAGTAGCTGGCAAATAATTTGTGCTTAATACATGTCTAATAATTGGCCTAGAGTAGTGAAGAGGCATTCCCCAGTTTGCACAAGTCATAAATGGCAATATGAAGATTGAAAATATAGTTCTCTGATTCCAAACCTAGATTTTTTTCCATTATATATGCATTGACTAGCACAGGCAGATAAAAAAGAATTGCAGTCTTCACTGCTGGATATACCTCTTCCCCTTTATAATTATTTTGCATGTTTTGTATATGATAGATAGCCTTTTTCTGCTTTAATCAAGAGAAAGTTTCCTATAAAGAAATGGAGACCAGTCAGAATAAACCAGGACACTGTCCTCTATCTCTCAGTATCTAATTTGTCGGTTATGAGGATTTAAGAAATATTTAGAACTGACTTGTACTTATGAAATAATTGCCTTTTGCTTAATTGTGACTTGACTCAGAGGATTTTTGATTGATGACCTAAAGATAAGTCATTTCCTACGACATATCTCACCTCAGTTAAAAGCAGACTTTCAGGTGAGTCAGAAAAGACTTCTGAGATTTATTTGAAAAGACTTCTCAAAGATGAAATGAGGAGAGATCTCTGTAGAGAACAGACCTCTTTAGATAATCTTTGCTGCCACGTGCTACTTGAGAGAATCTGAACTCTGCCTTTCCTCCCAGTATAGCCGCTTATTGGTTAGAGTTAGAATCCTCTCAGAGTCCTGCCAAGGGATCACACCTGATGAAGCTAAGAGTTTTTGGCTTTGACACAGACAGATGCACAATATTATAGGATACTAGGCCTAAAGTCAGGAAAACCCGAGTTCAATCTGGCCCCAGATACTTACTAGCAAAATGACTGAGCAAATCTACCTCAGCTTCTTCATTTATAAAATGGGAGTGATTTTGACACTTCACAAGGTTGTTGTTAGAATCAAATGACATATTTATATAATGTTTGGCTTATGCTAGGCACTCAGTCAATATTTTCTTTTGACTAAAAGACTGCAAGATTGCCTCACACTCAAGTCAAAATTTGAATTTGGGTCATAATCAAATCATTGCCCTTCTCTTTGGCTTCATTTTCATAGTAAAAAACCAAGTGCCTACTGGATAATCTCTAACGTTACTTCCATCTCTAAAATGATGCTTTGAGGTTTGATTTCTTTTTTTGAGGAAAGGAGAAAAAGGTGGTTTTAATCCAGGTTTCAGCCTCGTCCCCCAAAGCATTTTTTGTTGTAAGGATTATCACTCTACTCCCATCAATCAGTAATCAGGATTTTTGTTTGCCAAAAGAAAACAATTGACCTTATGACCCAGTTATCGAGAAAAATTAGTTTAAGTAGGAAATTACCTATTGCCTGGGGAGCAGGGAATGACAGTAGTGGTCAGTCTTTTCATCAAAGACAGCACTGTACTCTAGGTTTCTCTGTGTCTCTCTGAAAGGATGGTACCTATCCAGACCTAACACAAATGAAAGCACTTTTCATACCACTTGTTCTAGGCACATTGCAGAGCTTATTCCAGGTGCAAAAATGCCTACTGACAGCTGTCAGTGATCTAAATTCTATCATTTCTTATCTCCAAAAGGAGATTTCTGAGGTACTATCTAAACTTTTATAGGACTTAACAATATAAAAATATGAAATTTTAATTGTTCAATCAGTTAATTACATCTGTGGATAAAACTATTGGTAAGCAAAGTGAGTGAGGAAACATGTATTAAAGCCAAAACAAAATGCCCAAGGAAAGTATCAGGAAGGGAGAAAACAAATCTTTAGAAAATAAATGCAAAATTCAAGTTTGTTTGTTTTTTTTAAAGAAGTCTTGCATTGTAAATGTATCAGAAGAGGAAATGTGAGATAACATTGGTATAGAATGTGTAAAATATGTCCCAGAAATGAGATAATAAGAATGTGTCTGGGTGATTTTTTTTTTTTTTTTCTGCATACTATATCCAAAAAATGTCATGTTATTCCCTTTAGCTAAATTTTTACTCTCTGGGAGGAGTTCAACAAGACAGAAGTCATTAATTCAGTGGTTCAAAACAGTGGAAACCTAATTAGAAGATCAAAATGTTTAGGGTAGGGGGATAATCAATATGCAATTTTGTTGTTGGGGATTTATCACTCTTTTCAGATAAAAGTAGTGTTCATTGAATTGTTTCCTGAGAAATCCCAGCCTTTTCAGCATTCATTCCTGACTGCATGTAGTATTAATTAAGTCTATATGATCACTAGATGATGCTTTTGACAGGAATAATAATGAAAAAGAGTAATTTTGACAATTGTATGAAACTTGGAGAGTGTGTGAAATAATATATATTTAATACATATCTAATCAACATTTTATCTGGAGTACTATCTAAATAATTGCTATTTCCTCTAAACTTGCAAATGAGGAATAATGGCTAAATGTGCTTTACCTTTAGTGCTATTTATCTTTTAACAGATGAAGATAGTAGTGCTTTAACTCAAAATAACAAACCTTTCATGGTAGATTTCCATGAAATCTATTTTTTTTAAATTCTATTTTATTCTATTCTATTTTTTTTAAAGATGGAAGCTATTTTAAAAATATATTTTATACATTATTCATTAATCTACCTGTGGTGAGCTTGTTTCTTCTGAGTCTATCAATGAAAAAATGTGAAAAATTTTTAAAAAACCTAATAACTAGAATTTCATAGTACTTAAATCTTTTAAGGCACTTTACATGTCATCTCATTTGGTGCTTATAACAATTCTAGGAGGTAGAAACCATTTGTCTAGGAGTAAATTAAGAGGGATTCAGCGAATTGCTCAGGAAAACATAGCTAATAAGTTTTTTATTCTAAATTTGAACTCATCTTTGTGACTCTAGGACTAGTACTATTCTATTCATTACACCACTTGTGCATATAAAAAACTCAAATATATTAACATATTAACTTATCTCAATACATCTGAATCTCAACTAAAAAATAGAAAACAACTCAACCTTTATGACGCAAAACTTTGAACAAGAACATACCATGTTCTTTCTCTGTTATATCAGTTATTCAGAAAATATTTTTTCACAAAAATAACACGATTTTTATTTTGTGAAATTCTGTTAGAAATTTTTCCCCTGCAAAATATTCATGTAAAATTGATATCATTTAATAACTTCCAGATGAGAACACTTCTCACAGACATGTTATCTAAAATTAGATTTGTTACAAATCCTGATCGGCCCACAGAGAGGACTCAGAGGAGAAGAATGAAAATAGGTTTGAAAATAGCATGGACTATCAGAGGCTGGAGTAACTGTCATTACCTAGACCACCAAGGAGAAGGCGGAGGGGTCACTTATTAACAGTCTTTAAAAAGATGAAAGGTTATCAGAAAAATTGTAACACATTACTAAAGAGATTTAGAAAATTTTCTCTGGTATTTTTCACAATAAAGCTGGATAATCATCTACCTGGCTTGTTTTGCAGTCAGCCCAGGAAGTAGGAGGTTCACCACCTATTGTGGCCTCTTCTACCTACTATATAACCTCTATATAATCATAGTATAGTCATCATCTCTGCACTCAGGGCTCAATAAAAGGGAATAAGTTTAAATGATATCTACAGCAGTAGGGTGATGGGGTTTGATTTAACTTTAAGGAAGAAGGTAAACATTCTTGCTTCTGAGGTTAACTCTCAAATAGATTACTTTGGGGACATCTTCCCTGGAAACCTTTGAGCCTTGCCCCAGACCCAATTTCTTCATTTTTAGATGAAGCCAAATAGCTCAAATTTTCTTCAGTGTTCTTGTTATCCACATAATAGTTTAACTACAATCATTTTTATGAGGTTTCATGACTCCAGAGAAGATAGAATATTCTCTATATGACCTCTTCAAGAACTCTTCAACTAACTTTTTCCTCCCTCTTTCCCTCTCTCTTCTTTCTTTCCTCCTTTCTTCCTTCCTTCCCTCTCTCTTTCTGACCCCCTTCTCATCATCAAATGTTCTGAGGTAGAGCATAAGACCACAACACTGTATATAGTCCCTCTATTTTCTATAATTTAATGACCGAAAGGGAAAAATCAAGTTATTGATAAGTAATTTGATGTTTTACCTAGGTTGAGAAGGATAATTAAAACATGTGCTAGAATCTTTATAGCTCCCATTTAAGAAGAATTGACTGTTTTTTATTTCATTGTATGTGCTAGAGTGATTCTCAAATGTGGATCAAGGACCTTTTAATAATAGACCATTGAGCCTATCTCAATAAATGATTTAAGATGATAAATAAGCAAGTAGTGGTTGAGCAACTGATATTCCTGAAGCATGGCTGAGACTACATCTATTCTTTGCTCAAAAAGCTTCAGTATCAATTATGATGGATTTGGTTAAAAATAGAAACATTAATAGATGACCATTGTTATGAAAACAAACTGGGGGTTGCAGGGGGACTGCAAGTTCAATATGAGTCAGTAATATGATATGGTAGTGAAAAAAAGCTGCTTTAAGAGGGGTACATTGCTTTGTTTTGTTTTTTTTTTCCCAGTTGTTTCATTGATAACTAACTCTTTGCAACTCTATTTTTTTTTTCTTGGTAGAGATTCTATAGTGGTTTGTCACTCAAGGTTGCTTTGCAGATGAGGGAAATGAGGTAAATGGGAATTAAATAACTTGCCAAGGGTCACAAGGTTTTAAGCCCAATTTGAACTCAGGAAGATGAGTTTTCTTGCCTCCAATCCTCCACCTCTATCTACCCTGCCACCTAGTTGAATTATTGCCATGTAATGCTGGTGATGGGAAACTTTTAAAAAGATATTAATAAATAGCATTTATTATTAGTAGTATTAGCTAAATGAAAATGAAAAGTGAAAATAAAAATATCCTTAATTCTCACAGGCTTTCTCTGATTTCAGATAATGTTGGGTTTTTGAAAGCAATCCCAGTGGCTAGGGTGCTATGACAGTGGCTAAGGAGTTGAAAACATTAGCTGTTGACCCTTTAAGGGCTGGTGTATTTCTTGCCATAGAGGCAGCATAACTAGATTTGGTGACTGCTAGATTATTTTAGGAGCAGTAGTAAATAGGAGGAAGAGGAAGAGTAGTTGAAGTAGGAAGAATGATGATACTAGCAATGATAGTATGGTGGTGGTAGCAGTAGTAGTAGCATTAACACAGGAACTTTGAGTAGATAGGTTGTTAGCAATGTAAGCACCAATATCACATATCTTTCAAATATGGAAGTAACTAGTTAATAATAATTTCTCTTAAAGGACCAGAAAATGAATTGAAAATCTCAGATATGGTTAGCACAATCCCTGGATTCAAATCTTTGACCATTTATGACAGATAATAATCAAGCAGGACAGGTAGAAGCTTCCAAACTGAGGAAATGTAGATTTTATATAAAATCAAGAAAATCATGGGGCTTATTTTATACGCCTTTATATATTATATATATAAATTTTAATAACAATTTGTAATTTGATGTTTTATTCATTTAATATTCATTTAATAAGCCATTTAAAACTACCTACTAAATATAAATCCCTATGTTAGTTTCTAGGGTTACGAGGACAGTTTGTTTTTAAGTCCCTGTCTTCCAGGAGCTTATATTCTTTCATTTTCCATAGTGATTTTTTAATTGGAGAGACTACATCTGAATTGTTTTAATATTGGTATTATTTTTAATTCAAGTCTTTGCAGTTTAATTCAATTCATGAGTTTTTTTCTTCTTGCAGAAAGCATAACATTCCTCCTCATGTTATGCTTGAGGAACATAAAAATAATACTTTATTTATGGAGAGAAAAACAGGGTTTCTCTGCCCATATTATTTTATTTCACTGAAGACAGTCATTACTTGATTGATCATCATGCTTATATATAATGGTTCGGAGTATACACACATATTTTCATGTGATATGTACGTGAGAGAGAGAAAGGGGGAGAAAGAGGGAGAAGAGTAGAGAAGGGGAGAGGGAGTGAGAGAATGTGTGTGTATGTCTATGTGTCCTGGTTGTAATCATCTTTATAGAAGGTCACAGTGATGTTGGAGAGCATGTCCTAAATACACACAAATTAAAATCCCTTCCTGCCTCATGTTCCTTCTCTTATTTTAAGACCATTTTTAGTGTCCTAAAGACAATGTGAATTGAAATGACATAGTCACATTCCACATCAGCATGACATCTGTGCCATGCTCTTTGGCCTTTTGAAAAGAAATAGGAAAACTAAATACAAAAAGCCTTCCACATCTGTATAAACCAGATGTTCTGCTTCTAAAAGTCTTCCCTAATAAAAATTAAGAGTATGACATTTCATATTAACTTGATTTTCTTTCTTGATCAAAACTCCTTTTAATTTCCTTACTATTTTACCTTTTTTTTTTTAAAGAAATGGATAGAAAGAAGTACAAAAGACTCATTTCACAGAGCTATGAAGCATAATTAATAGCAATTATTATAAACTACTTCGGGAAATATTAAGTGACATGTAAATAATGACAATAATGATTATCTATGTAGAAAGTGTTCTGACACTACTTGTAGAAATTGCTTCTTTGTGATGTTTTCTTCCTAGTCCACTAGGGCTTTATTTGCTTCCTAATAAACAGTGAGCTATGGAACAGTAAGTCCAGTTGGTGAATGGTGGAATAGGCTTAGATTTTTCAGTCACATTTTCATTTTCAAGTAACAATGCAATCAAAAAATGGAAAAATATCTAAAGTGAACTTGGAACAAAATTAAATTCATGTTTTCATACAAAACAATGATTACTTTTTGGAAAGTCATTAGTACCTTAATCACTGAACCAGTGAAATTGTGGGATGTCTGTTTTCAATGTAACGGACTTATCTTTGTTTAAGAAACTGAAAGTTACTGCCAACTAGTGTCAATTAAACATATTATCAGGATTTTTAAGGATTATTTTTTAATGTCTTAAAAATGTTTCTAAAGCATTTAAAAATATAAGAATTCAATGTTCTCCAGGGAATGTATGATTTACTCTTTGTATATAGATAATGTACATGCAAAATGGCCTCCATTTATCACAGGCAGATATTTAAAATTAAAAGTTGCTGCTCTTTGAATAAAAATCCTATTCCTTAGACTGGTTAGGAAAACCTGAAATAATTCCAAAGGTAACATTCGCAGTTTAACATTGTAGAATCTGTTTCCAGCCCATAGTCTGTGATTTCCCACAAAGCAGCTTAAGTAGGTGCCTATTTATGCTAACTGCCTTTCCAGATCACCCTCCAAGGACAGTTCATATGTTATTTGCATGAAATTAAAAGTGGTAAATGTAGACACATGGTATGGGTATCTATCTCTCTGCTAAGTAGTTATCATAATGCATGCTGAAGGCATCTTCCAGTAGACATGGCAACATAGGCCACAGGTTTCCCCAGGGTAGCTAAAAATAAATAAATAAAATAAAAAGGAATAATTTCAATAGCTAGTTAAATATAAGAATAATGTTCTATTGCTGTTTACTATGGTGAATATCCCTATCATTTAATCTGTCATTTACAGCTCAGAGGTCTTCTTTGGAGTTTCCTGGAGGAGCTACAAGAAGAAGAAATAAACCCTTTCATAACATTTATTCATATCTGGGAATGGCCCTGAAAGTTCCTGTCCAAATACTCATCACATATCAAAAGCTAGTGTTTCTATGAAGTTTTGCCTCTGATTATAAACATCCAATGGGTATTGTTGCTCTGGACTGAAACATTCTCTAACAAAGGCCAGTCTGTAACAGGATTTTCTAGAATCCTCACACCTCCATTCACTCATCTACTCTCAAGCTGGCTTGTTTTTTGCTCTTGGGATCTGGGAAATAGCTGCAAGCTGTGAGAACACCTGCTGGACATCAGTCTAATCTACAGATTTTCTTCCTTTCTCTCTCTTTTTGAGAATCTGACCAAAATTCCACAGTAAAATATTTTAGAACTTGTCATCTTGTGATGGGTTTATTGTCCCTAGAGAGGAAAAAAAAAAAAAAAAAAAAAACTGGAGCCTATCGGAGAGGAGATACCTTACTTAGTTTTCCATTCAGCTTTAGAAAATACTGTTGATATTTAATATCTAACAATTGCTCAAGGATTTTTAACTTTTTAAAAAATCTGTTACAACCTAGGTTCATAGACATCCATACTTATATATATAAATGAACAATGAATACATAATTGATATATACAAATAATGCTTAGTATTAGATATATAACTAGTGCTTCTTAAATGAGATTTTAAAAAGATATAGTCCCATTGTTTTCTTTTTTTTTTTTAGATTAAAGCTAGGAATAATAATGGAAAGTCAATAAAGAATGAGTTTTGCTATTTTAAGAGTGTGAACCATTATTAATCATCATGGCCTATGCAATGCCTAGAATATTCCTACTATCTATTATATAGGTGGTATTCAAGCAATTGGGATTTTTAAAATATAAATATGTGTTTCTGATCTAACCATTCTGGAGAGTAATAAGCAGCTATGTATGCCCAAAGGTCTATAAAATTGTGCAAACCCTTTGATCTAGCAATCTCACTACTGGGTTTGTATCTCAAAAAGAGCATAAAAAAATGGGAAAGAACTCACATGTACAAAAAATTTTGTAGTAGTTCTTTTGTGGTGGCAAGAAATTGGAAAATGAGTTTTCCCCATCAACTGGGGAATGGTTAAATAATTTGTGGTATCTCAATATAATGGAATAATATTGTTCCATGACAAATGACCGGCAGGCTGATTTCAGAAAAGCCTGGAAAGACATACATGAACTGATACTGAGTGAATTGAGCAGGATCGAAATATTATACACAGTAAGAGTAAAATATATATGATCAAGTACGATATACTTGTAATACATTGGTCAAAAACAATACTAATAGACTTGGGGTGGAAAAACATCATCTGCATCTAGCGAGAAAACTTTGGAGACTAAATGTAGATCAAAGTATAGTATTTTCATCTTTTGGGGTTTATTTTTCTTTCTCATGATTTTCCCTTTTATTCTGCTGGTTTTTTTCACAAATGACTAATATATGGGAACATATTAAAATGATTGTACATTTATAATTTATATCAGATTGCTTGCTTCTTTGAAGAAAGAGAAGGGAGGAAGAAAAACATATAGAACTCAAAATCTTACAAAAATGAATGTTGAAAGATATCTATATATGACATTTAAAAAATAAAATATTACTGAATTAAAAAATAAACATGTTTCTTATAATTTAGTAATCATTGTATCAAAGGGTATTTGATATAAATACCAAGTATTTCCAGAAGAAAACTGATGTATAATACAGTGCTTTAAACATAATAAGCATTCATTAAATATGCCATATAAAAGAAGAAACAGATGTATTGAGGGATATGTAATCAGCTACTCTATATGTTTCAATTCATCTCATACATTATATCTTCTTTTACCTTTCAATTCAGAGTTCTAACTTTGTCCTTAGAATCAACTGGTTTGAAGTAATTTTTTCCCATGTTGATTGAGAAATCAGAGAACCTGGGTTCTAAATTTGGCTCTTTACCTTATTATTTTTGTGAACTGGGACACTTTCCTAATTTGCATAACTGAAGGACAGGGCAACATGGCCTTTAAAAATTCTTTCTATCCCAATTCCATGTTCCCAACAAGGACTCATAGGATTCTCTTTTATGAAAGTGACTCCAAATATAGGTATCTGCCAAATAAAAGATAAACAATATGACTATAGGGAAAAGGGAATTGATTGTGGGAAGTACCTATATACAAACAGAAGAATATCCCAACTGATTCAATTTTATTCCATGGTTATGAATTAACAACATATACACATGGAAATGGTAGAATTGATGACTTCTATGGATTCAAGTTGGTCATAACTGAAGAAAACAGAGTTTTAAAATGTTTCTGTGGAATAGGACTGTGAGCTAAAGAGATTCTCAAAAACATTTAAAATACATCGCAAAGTTAAAATATTCTGTTCTTTCTGTAGCATCTCATGAGAGGAAAATTGCTAAACAAATGCAGGTTATCTTAAATAACTTCATTTCTTTATTTTCCATAAAAGCCTTCAGACAATTTTAAAGTTGACTTTCCCTGAGTAGTTTTCTCAATAAATGTTACAATTATAGCAATTAAAATAATAGCTTTTCAGGGGAAAAAAATGAGTATATGTCAAATCTCTTACTGCAGCTTGCCGATGGGTATTGGACAAAATCCCATGAATCTTCACTTTATCTTTTTCCTTTTGGTCCATATTCACCCACAAATCCCGGCTGGCAGAGTCAAATGGCCCATATATCCTGGAAATATAGTAATTATGATCTGTATCCTCCTGTAACAATATAGAAAGAGAGAAAAAACAACACAAATGTATTATAAACAGAAACAATTCCCAGACAATTAGTTCAAATGCCTTTGAGTTTAGAAGGCTTGTTATACTACAATGGGGATTCATTTATTTCAAAGGCAAGTGAACTAAGATGAACAATATATAAACTAGAAATCCTTTATGGGAAATATTTGAAAATGAACAATAAATGGATGCAAATATGTTCTCTGTGTCCAAAAAAACTTTAAACAAATATTGTGTACCATCATTGACTCTCTAAACATAAGAATAGTTCTTGGGGAAAGTGGTGAAATCCGAACACAATTAGTGTTAACTTCCAGGTGAGTGAAAATCAGAGGATGCTTAATGGCAGCTTCTCTGCTTTAATAATAGCAATATGTAGTCAGCTCTTAGCTAATGGGTTTGGTAATGAAGGGATTCTCAAGATTTCTTGTCTCTCATTTTGTTTATTAAGTATAATTTTTTTTCTGAATGTACTTTAGCAATAGTTATGGCATCCAGCATCATGTTTGGCAAGGAATTCCTCCATTGTATACAAACTACTTAATGCAAAGCTCTGAATATTAAAAGAAATATCTCTGCTGAGAAGCAGTTTGTCAGTATTATAGGAGTTAACTAATTTCCTTGTCAATTATTCTGCAAATTTTAAATTTCTTTTTTAAATGCAATTTTAAAAATCATGTATTAAATATTTACTATAATCTAGGTATATAGGTACCTATACACTAAAAATACAAAGAGAAAAATGAAAAAGTTCCTGTTTTAAAGGAAATGATTCAGGATGAGACATGGGAGAGGGCACTATCTCCTCTACATCTTGTCATCATCTTTGCCAGAATATCTATAATCTAAAACATATATATATATATATATATACACACACAGAGGGGGGGGTCTAAACTTTAAATATATATATATATATATATATATATATATATATATATATATATATATATATATATATATATATATTCAATTACATACATAGTCAAAAAAAAAAATATATATATATATAGTCTAACCAGGGGTCCTCAAACTTCCGCCCATGGGCCAGATGTGGCAGCTGAGGACGTTTATCCCCTTCACCCAGGGCTATGAAGTTTTTTTATTTAAAGGCCCACAAAACAAAGTTTTTGTTTTTACTATAGTCTGGCCCTCCAACAGTCTGAGGGACAGTGAGCTGGCCCCCTATTTAAAAAGTTTTAGATTCTAAATTATATATATAGAGAGAGTTAAATATATATATACATACGGAGAGAGAGAGAGCGCAAGAGAGCAAGCGTGTGTGTGCTTGTGTGTGTGTGTGTGTGTGTGTGTCTAAACCTTAGGAACCAGATTCACATATATAATGTTGGCATTTAAAACTATCCCCAATCTTTATCCATTCTTTCCCCAGCTTTATTAAACATTATTCTCCTTCATTTGTTTTTATATTAGAGTCAACTGGCCTTATTTTTCCTTATATGACAGACACTATTCCCCAATGGCTTTGTGATGCCTATCCCCAATATCTAGAATGCACCACCACATCACCTGTTCCTCTTAAAAATCCTAGTTTATTTCAAGACAGTTGTGTGGTAAAAGACAACTGGAGATAGCAGATGGAAGCAGATCAGAGCAGCATGATATTTTCCCCATTCCCCCTATATCTTCTAGGTACTTATCCTGTTAATGGGGCTTCAAAAAGTTTTCTTTTGCATTTTAATCTTATAAAGACCCATTCATTCTAAACTCATAGATTTATTAAAATAAAATTTTCATTAAGAACTTCACTTTTACAGCAAGAAATTCTGGCTATTTGATGGTATGAAAATCAGAATAATGGTAGAAAAGGACACCAAAGTCAATTAACATTAATTGATATTTATTAATAAGAGACATTCACATAATGTATGAAGCATATTATGTAGTCTGTTATTTCCTTTATAACGTTATTAATGACTGGCACATCATTGATGTTTAATAATTGATTATTTCTTGATTGAGATCTGATTGATCAGAAATCATAGCAACAAATCTCATACCTCCATATTATCTTCCATAAATTTCCAAAATAATTTTACATAAAAGGCTGATTAAGTTTCAAATGCCTCTCTATTTTCTTTAGGATAAATTTCAAGTACTTTAGTATAATAATTAGAATTTTTATAGTCTGGAACTTATCCAAATTTATTCAGAGAATTCTCATTCATGTTCTCTTTATTTTATCCATTATGTACTGTTCATCTTCTACTTCTATGTATTTTCAACAACAATCCCCTCTCCCTGGTATGCATTTCCTTTTCCTTACTGTTTTGTAGAATACTCAGATATCTCCAAGGATCTTAATATAATTTTGTTAACTCATAATCTTCTCTATCTTCTCAAATAATTCTTTATCTATTTCTATGCATGTTATATCCATTCTACACTCACATCTCAGTAGAACTTAAGCTTCATGAGTTTAGGTATAGCTTAGTTTTTTTTTTTTTTCCCTACAGTGTCTTGCAGTGTCAATTCAATTGGTTTTTAATAAATGTTAGTGAATTCTGATGAGCCATTGACTGTATAGTTGTTCTGCATGGAAATTTCAACTGCTAAATGTTGCTTATCTAGTGAATTTTGTACCTCTTTAAAATAGACTTTGAAATTTCAGCATTTCAATTAAATAATTAGAAATATAATGGTTACTATTGCTCACAAACACCTTTCATTTAGATTTGAGAGTCATGTTTTCTTATAGAAGTTTACTAAGATAGGATTTCAGTACTTCCAACCACAGACTTCTTTCATGTCCTCCTTCATATGGGAACCTAAGAGAACATTTTTATCTTTGAAAAAATGAAATTATAGATGAGAAATGCATTTTCCTCCTCTATATAATTATATACATTATTATATAATAATTGACCCTGAAAATGAAGGTCATCTTAAATTAAAAAAAAAAAAAAACACAGAAAAGATCCTCCTATTGGATACCTATCATTTAATCTTAATTATTAGCCAGTCAGTCAAGTGCAAATGAGAGCCTGGTTGAGTCAAATCTCATTGAGTATTTTAAACTTCTCAAATCATTCTTGCTGAATAAATACAAACAAAAAGATTCAGTTAATTTAGTAGATAATAAAATTTGAACAGTTGAACCAGAAGAGTTTTCAAGTTACTGTTGTACAACTAAACTGAATAAAATTTTTAAAAATTTTACATAGATGTTTTGGCTATTATGCTCAAGGAATGCTGATGATAACATATTTTAGAGACCTTCATTGATATTATCTGTGATTTTCATTCTCAGATATCTATCAGTGCACTGAGCATACTTATTTATTTTAATATATATATATATATATATATATATATATATATATATATGACAGGTATTCCTTTTAAAACTCAAAACTTACTTCAACATTGCATTTATTATAACAGTTTAATCCAACCTTTCTGGAAGTTTACTGAATACTTCCATACACTGAAAACCTTGAGACTACACACAACATAAATGATAGCTCATCTTCACAGTTACATATTTCCCCCAGTGTTACTAATAAAAACAATTAAAATACTCAAACATTTAAATGAAGTTTACCTCATTCATGTGTGTATCTCATCTATCTTCAAAGACTAAAATTCACATTTATGTTGTATAATTCTTGATCACAATCATTTGCAGATCCTCTGGGATCTATCCAGGGTGCTGATTTATATTTTGTTCTCATTCTATTACCTACTCATGCAATAATATGGATACTCTACTTCCTTTTCTAATTACATATCTTCTTAGTGATATGCTTCATAACAATTCTTGAATATAGGCCATTTTCAAAAATATTCTGCAGTCATGTGTATTTGAATTGTGTTTTAGATCATCCACCATTTTTCTTGGTCCAAAGATTGTAGAATTTCATCATATTCATCAATGAAAACATAATCAAAGAAAAATTATTATTGCTGTTTAAAAAAATTCTCTCATTGTCAGTCTCTCTCATTTCCACCCCTCCCCCTCCCCATCATCATTAAATTTTGGCCCAATTCATTATCTTCATGTATTGTGTCTCATTTCACAGTAGTAATCAGAAGATATTTAACAATGTTAATAAATACATTTCTATTTATCAAACAATCTCTTAAAATCTATTATATATGTGTGTGTATGTGTGTGTTTAACTCAAGAAGGTCTTATAAGGGGAAAAGCCTTTAAGGATGTGTTTCATCAAGTGTCAAATGCATTTTTGAGACAGAAATATTTTTCTTAAAAATTATTTGTATTTTTCACTTAAATGAGTGACTATAAGGATATAAACTACCATAGAAAGTGATTTTCTGAACTCTTCCTCTTTTGTTCTTCTAATATTCTCAAAGATTTTATCAAAAGAAAATAATAAAACAAAAATGGTGGTCTAATATACAGAAATCTTTCTTTGCAAGGAAGATATGAATTCATGTCAAATTTCTGTCATATTCTAGCCACATAGTATGTGGATGACCATGGCAAAGCCCGTTACTTTCTCTATCTCCAATCCATTTAACTTTAAGTCTTTGAGTTGCCTATATGCATGTGCTGTCCTTAATATGAAACTTTGGAGAACATTTCCACAAGGAGGCATAAATGTCAATAATTTAGCTTCAAGAACCCAATGCTACTAGAGTGCTACTCTCTGGAAAACTAATTGTTTGTGGGCATTTATAGGAATAAAATTTTGTTTCCCTTCTACCCACAATCTAAATACTTTAGATATTTAGTTGGGAGAAAATAATTTTGAGGTTGAAGAAACTTACATGTATCAAAATATAAATATTGCTTTGTATTTTGTTTTACTTTTACTCAAGAGGAATTAGAAGAAATTACTGGTTCTATGTAATATGCTAAAGGCCAGAAGTAGTCTTTAATTTACATAAGTGCAGCCTTTGAATGTTCATTCTAAACCAGGTGGATTTTTTAAAACCATATTCCTTCCTTGGGCCACATTTTGTTAAATAGAAAAATAACAGAGACTTAAAAGAGGACTATGAAAAAACATTCAAAGCAGAGAGATTTCAAAAGTTGAAACATCTCTAACATAATCAATGAAAAAAATAGCACAATTGTGATGCATCTATTTCAGTTAGAAATCCAAGTATGTATATATATATATATATATATGTTGGCTAAAAATCCATTTTGTTCAAGCATGCTGAGAAATGTTATGTAGTTGTGGTCACGCTAAAAGGATAAGATTACACAGATTAAAGCAGGGAAGTAAGGTAATGGTTCTTCTCTTATCACATTGAATATCCCCTCGATGACTAAGCTATAGTATGTTGAGTATTGTATACAATGTTAAAATTAATTGATGTTAAGTTTCTTTAGTTCTAGACTGCTCAGGCTTTCCTTGATATTCCTCTCTTTCCATTACAACTCTTAATAATTTCATTCACCTGCCTTTTAAAATTAATTTTTATGAAATATTTTGTCTTACATCATCTTCATTTCTTAATAAATCTCTCTCCATCTCTCAACCACAGAAGTATCCCCCTCAATAACAAATAATAGACAAAGAAAATACAGTTTAGCTAAATTTAAAATATTTGAAACCACTACAACAATGATGAATGATGATGATGATATTTTTCTAATGCCTGTTATGTATCTGAAATTGTGCATACTGGATAGGTACTACTATTATGCCACTTTTACAAATGAAAAAACTGAGACAAACAAAAAGGTTAAAGGCCTCTTTTAAACACAGACAGTTGGTAAGTCTCTGGAGTTGGATCCAAACTCTGTTTTTTATGACTCCAAGCTTGGCATTTTATTCCTAATTTATGTTCTGTTAAAATCCATAGTAACATAGCTCCTCAAAAACATAGAAATGTATTTTTATACCCTTATCTATCCTTTAAAGTTCACATGGAATTTTTCTTTCTCCATGAGGTTTTACAACATATGGTCAATAACTTTCTATCTCCTTTTGTACACCATGAAATTCCTGATTTTGTAATTCATGAGAGACCATTTTATATTTTATTATGATACTGATATATAGATGGATGAATAAACTGATAGATTTCACATACCATTTTTAGATCTATGCTTCATGAAATCTCTCTATATTCCCTAAATGATCAGTCTATATCCCTCATCTCCTAGAATAATGCTCTGTACATAATAGTTACATATTTATGGATATTTGCTGAATTTTCTTTAAAATTCCACTAGACAGCAATACAATCATGGATATAGGATATTATCATCAATGGTTTCTTAAAACTATTAAAAAAATAAATACTTATATTAAACTATTGCTAAGTAATTATAAAAAAATCAAATAATGTTTAATGGCAACCATTTAAAATTTTTGAAGTACATTTTAAGTTTTGTTTGGACACTGTTTGCTACTTTCAAAAGGGAGAAAAATAGATATGAAGAAAAGACTAGCAATTTAAACAATAGAAATAGTTGAATCACAAAAATAGATGGGCTTTGTAATGCAATGTTTGTTAAACTGAAGGACATAAATCTTTTGAGAAAAACTCTGTATTTGACAAGAATTGCTAAGAAAAATAGAAAACAATCTAGCAAACCACCATTCATATGATTATGTCATAGTTATCTAATAAATGACCATAAATTGAAAATTGTTATGTGACTTAAATAGTAAGGTCATCATTAAAAAAGATTATAGCTCAGTTCCTTGCACAGTTATATTAGAGAGAGAATATTACAGTAGTAATAATGGTTACCATTTAAGAGAAAAGAGATTGATGACATGAAATTGAAAATTTTCACTAAAATTTACACAACAAAACTTTAATATAATTTAATAAAATAAAAACCAAAGATGTTTATTGAGAAAAAAATCTTTGAATAAAATATCTCTAATAAGGGTAAGAAATTCAAGATCTAGAGGAAACATATATATACAAGACTTTGAAAAGTAAGCCTTCCAATACATATGATGAAAGGCTATAAATACCATGCTATCAAATCAAGAATTTCAAATTAAACTACATGAAAAATGCTCCAAATCCCTACTAATAATGCAATCCCCGACAAAGTTTCATATAAGTTTTTACTTAACACTCAGCAAGTTGAAAAAAATAAGATAAAATATAGAAATGGTTGATTTTGGATTTGGGTTGTAATTTTTGCAATGTTGATTAATAAGAAAATAAACTCTAAACATGCAGTGCAGAATGCATTTTTTTCTTGCTAACTTTACTTATTTCTCAAAGGAACTTGTAGGGGATAAAAAAATGAATATATAACAGGTTAATAAGAGAATATATGTCTAGATCTTTGGAGGTATATATCTTCCTGTTATTTCATTTCCATATGTTAGCTTAGAGTTTGGAATCTTTAAACATGATGAAAACCTACTTCTGATAAGTGTTCTGATGTATATCAGTAGTTTCTTTGGTGAATTATGAATACCATTGCAATGGTTATATTGTTAATATGGGCAGGCATATGTTATATGTTTAAAAGAACTCTTGTCCAGTGAAAAATAACGTACCAAAAAACCCATTCTGAAGAAAAAAATATATATACATTATGTGGTTCATTTTATATATTGATTTTTTTTACCAGTAAAGTATCAAGTATTCATATTTTATAAAAATTGAGAACAAAGTAATAAGAGTAACATATTCCTAAAATTCCTGCCATTACTGTATGAATCAGGGCTCAGGCCCATAATGGTAAATTCATTTGACTTTTTTATGGCACTGTTTTTACTAGTACCTTGATCGTTACGTAATAAAATGCTTTTTACTTCCCATAAATCAAACCCTTTCAATATAGCTTTGAGTTTATTTGCATTAAAGTGCATAGAATACCTGTTATATGAAATCTTATTAAAATTTTCTTTATAATATTATTTTAGTGATTCTTTAAAGTCCAGTTAGCCCTCCAATCTATTTATTTTACTTTTATTGTAAAAGAAACTTACATTAATAGAAAATTTTGGATATGAATATTGATTAAAATATTTTCATGAGAGAAAATTTGGTCTGGGAAATTTGATGTGGGTGAGTTCCCTGGGACTGAAAATGTTTTTTGTTTAGCGACACAGACAACATGCATCAAAGACTCCTTCTGACTCTTAAGTTGACCCTATATACATTGCACCATTATCTCTCATTAATTGTTAATACTTAGAATTTATAAAACTCATCAAACTTCAGAAATCATTCAAGTGAATCCATATATGTGCAGAAATTCTTTCTATGCCATTCCTGACAAGAGGTAATTTTCATGTCAATAAATTAAAAAGGTTTTCCACAAAATCAATGCAGCTAATTTTAGAAAGAAAGCAGGAAACTGGAAAGTGGGGATTTATAACAAGTTTGTCTGATAGAGTTCTCATTTCTCAAAAATATAGATGACTGAGTCAAATTTATAAAAATACTAGTCATTAACCAAATGATAAGTTATCAAAGGAAAGGAACAGGAAGTTTTCAAAAGAAGAAATCAAGGCTATCTCTAGTCATATAAAAATACTCTAAACCAGTGTTGTTTGGAGAAATACAAATTAAAACAATTCTGAAAGAACATCCCAAACATATTGAATTGGCTTATATTACAGAAAAAAATGACAAATTTTGGAAGGCTGTAGAAAAAAATTAAGACATTAATGCAATGTTTGTGGAGTTGAGAACTGATCACATCATTCTGTAAAGCAATTTGGAACTATTATCAAAGGTTATAAAATTGTGCTTGACCTTTTTACCCAGTAATATCACTACTAGGTCTTTATCCCAAAGAAATAAAAAAGAAAAGGATCCTTATGTACAAACAATAGTAGCTCTTTTTGTTGTGGCAAATTAGAAACTGAAGAGATACCCACCAATTAGTGTAGGCTGAACAAGATATAGTTAGTTTACGATAGACTACAATTGTACTATAAGAAATGATGTGCAGGATAGTTTCAAAATTATCTAGAAATTCATATATGAACTGATACATACTGAATTGAGCAGAATCAGGAGAAAATTGTACACAGTAACAACAATATTGAATGACAATCAACTGTAAATGATAGCTATTCTCAGCAATACAATAATTAAATACGGTTCTGAAGGACTAATGATGGAATTACTATACATCTCCATAGAAAAAAAAGTTAAGAGTCTGAGTGCAGAGACAAGTACACATTTTAGGCCTAACGTTTTATTTTAAAAAATGAAGCATATTTTACTTTTGTGTGTGTGTGTCCAGGGTAAAGTCTGTATTTTCTTTTCTAAGATGTCTAATATAGAAATGTTTTTGCATGAGTTCACTTGTATAATCTATATCAGATTACTTGCTTTCTCAAGAGACAGTGGAGGATGAAGAGAAAAAAATTGGAAATCAAAATTTTAAAAATGTTAAAAATTTACAAGTAATTGAGACAAATAAAATAGAAACAACATATAATAAGACATAATGTCTTGTAACCATATAACTTGTATGGGTTTTATGTGTTAAAGTAGAAGAAAAAGGGAAGCATGTGTATTATAATAATAAAAATTAGAGATTGACACCAAAGGAGATATCCAAACAGATCTTCAGGTATATTTTACACCTCCATTTATGTTTGAAGAATTCAGAGAACTCTCAAAATCTAATTTTAACAAATATATGTTGTTAAATATATCATTAAGTGAAGAACTGAATATTTAAGAAAAGAATAAAAAAAGATGATTAGAAAAACAGCTATAAAAAACTTGATTGACTTTGTCATTTTAAAAAATGCAGAAACATTTTTAATCAATCTCTGTTCCCAGTTACTCTCCAGAGCAAGATGAAAATTTTAAACTTACAATATTCTTAATCTAGGAACATTTATTAGAGCATAAATTCTCTGATGTCAGGAGAGTGTTTCTCATGAATCACAATTAGCAAACGATCCAATGCACTGAAGACTGAAAAATTGGGAAACGCTTTTCATAAATAAGTATCATGCTGAAAACCATAAAGTTATCCTTACATTGCATCCAATGGGGAAAAATTTCCTTTCTTTTAATAAATATATGGATGCCTTATTGGACTTTTCCAAACCCTAACAGGTGAAAAGAAAAAGAAAATAGAACAATTCCTGATGCATCTTTACCCATTAATAATAGATTTCATTTTCTCCTAGTAAATACTGTATTCAAAATACCTTTTTGCATACTTTATAACTTCATAGAAATACTGTTTATTGAAGAATAAAAACAGATTTCAATTGTCTTTGTTAATTAACTAAAGTTATCGTTGATTTTTTTCTGCAATGAAAAGCCATTTGTGTGAGTGAATGGCCAAATGGAACTACACAATAAGCAGAATACATGAAAGAAGAACAGTATTATTACCGGTAGGGGGAAAATGTCCTCTAATAGATAAGAAATCTAAATGTCAATTGATGGATTAAAAATCTATCAATATTTTTTCAAAATCTCACTTTAAATATCATCCTTTATCCCAAAATTTATCTTGAGGTCAAACCAATACAACTATGGGATGGGTTAAGTATCTCAAGTGTAAGATCATGGTTTGGGTAACTCTTCAGTATCCACAGAATTTATGAAGTTGGAGATAATATATAGAATGTAGACAGTACAGAAAATACCCTATGATCAAAGATAAATCATATATTTTCAATATTTCAATGTATATATATTAAATGAATATATAGGCAATAGAAAAAAATAGCTACCTTTATGTCATACTTTACAAATATCTCATTTGATCCTCACAACAACCCCAAGAGATCTTTGTTGTGGATGAAGGAACAGAGACAAAAGGAAGTTAAATGACTTGAACAGGGTCACACAGTTAGTAAACGTCTGAGGTTGGATATAAACTCAGTTTTTTTCTGATCCTAAAACCAGTATACAATCCATACTTTCACCTAAATCTTGATGCAACACCATATATGTAAAACATCATTTTTTTTCAAGTCAAGTGGGAAATAAAAAGGGATAAACACAATTTTCTCTCAATATCCATATACCATATATAGTTGGAATACTCAGATTGAAAAGGAAACCTTTTGTATTCCATCCTACTTTCAAGAATTGTTTTACTCAGACAAAAATTTAACATAAGATGATGAACTGACATAAGACTATGATTTAGAAGGCCACTCAATTCAAGTAAAAGAAAGGAACCTCAGAGGCAATACTTACTTGGAATACTTAAAAAATGTAGAGAGGAGTTTCTTAAAGGATAGACATATCCTTTCTGCTATTCAATTCACTATGTAAATAACAATTACAATAATATAGTACTAACAGACAGAATTTGTAGATCAATTGAAATTTTTTAAAGCACTTAATATGTTTCTCATTTAAGACCTTGTGTTAGGTGTCATTATTGTCCCCATTTTGCAGAAAAGGAAACTGAGATTGAGACAGATTATTGTCTTTGTTAATTAATTAAAGCTATCATTAATTTTCTCTGCAATGAAACTTTCTTGAGGTCACATACTTATTTAGTGCCCAATGTGGAATTAGAACTTGGGTCTTCTTGATACTTAAGTCTAGCTCTATCTAAAATATATTATAATTGAGGTTTGGAAAAAATAGAATAAAATCCTTGCAGTCAGTGAGATTTCTGAATCATCTGAGGATTTCTTTGTGCTTTTAAAATAAAGTAAGATTCACTTCTGATGATAAATCTTTTTTCCACCTTTTCCTGGGAACTCAGTTTAGAGATAAGAAAAACTTTTCTAGCCACTTTCTTTGAGAGATCAGGCAGAGAAGTTAGAATTAGAGGGAGTCAGTGGAAAACAGGCTTAACAATTTCATGAATCAATGACAAACAAGTGAATGGAAAGTGGAAAATTGAAGTGGTTTTCTTTTTAAATGAGCAAAGTTTTTTGGGTAACATTCTTTTGTTGATGTTACTGGACACAGTTCTTAAAATTTATAAAGCTGCTATTTATGTTTCAAAATAAAATCACAAACAGATTAATAGTATAATTTTACTTCAGTTCTAGCTAAAAAGTACATTTTATTTCTTTCCTTTTTTTTTTAGTTGTGCTGATAATAGTGGCTCTGCATGGCAATCTTGTAAATAAGGATGATTGGTTCTTAATTTTTCAGAAGGAAGAACTGAGGTATTTAAGTAAAATTGAAGTGTTTAAAATGCCTGGTGAAAAGTCAGGGTATTCAAAGATTGGGGCAGCCAGGTGATACAGTGGTTAGAGCACAAAAGACCAGACCTAAGACACTTCCTAACTATGTGATCTTGGGTAAGTCACTTAACCTGTACCTGTATAAAACTGGAGAAAGAAATGGCAAACTACTTTTCTATATTTGTTAAGAAAACCCTATGATCTACAAGACCATGAAGAGTTGGATATGACTAAGTGACTGGATATTATTTAAGATTAATTTGAGAGGACTTTATAGAAATAATTTTATTTTTTACCATTTATTTTTTTCAGAGACATTCTAATCATCCATTCATTCATTCAATAATTAATCTGAAAAACAAATTTAAGTTCAGACCTTTGTATAAAAATTGTTCAAGAGCTAGGTGAGATGAGATACATAAATCCTATGTCATACTCTTTTAGAGCCTTCAAGTCTAATAGAAAAATTGCAAAGTCTTTGCAACACAAATGAGAAGAGGACAATACCATCCTAGGATACAAATGTAAAGTAAGCCACTCTCTAACCTTCAAAGCCAACATTCTGCTACAAAAATACAATAGGTTCATAGAAAAGTCAATAGATAGAATAGAAAACAGATGCAAAATAATGAGGGAGAATAAGAAACTGGGGGAAATAGTATATAGGAAGGTGAAATGTTAACTGAAACTTGAAGTCAGGGTATTCAAAGATTGGGGCAGCCAGGTGATACAGTGGTTAGAGCACAAAAAGACCAGACCTAAGACACTTCCTAACTATGTGATCTTGGGTAAGTACGGGGGTAAGTCCCCCCGTACCTGTATAAAACTGGACAAAGAAATGGCAAACTACTTTTCTATATTTGTTAAGAAAACCCTATGATCTACAAGACCATGAAGAGTTGGATATGACTAAGTGACTGGACATTATTTAAGATTAATTTGAGAGGGCTTTATAGAAATAATTTTATTTTTTACCATTTATTTTTTTCAGAGATACATTCTAATCATCCATTCATTCATTCAATAATTAATCTGAAAAACAAATTTAAGTTCAGACCTTTGTATAAAAATTGTTCAAGAGCTAGGTGAGATGAGATACATAAATCCTATGTCATACTCTTTTAGAGCCTTCAAGTCTAATAGAAAAATTGCAAAATCTTTGCAACACAAATGAGAAGAGGACAATACCATCCTAGGATACAAATGTAAAGTAAGCCACTCTCTAACCTTCAAAGCCAACATTCTGCTACAAAAATACAATAGGTTCATAGAAAAGTCAATAGATAGAATAGAAAACAGATGTAAAATAATGAGGGAGAATAAGAAACTGGGGGAAATAGTATATAGGAAGGTGAAATGTTAACTGAAACTTGAAGTCAGGGTATTCAAAGATTGGGGCAGCCAGGTGATACAGTGGTTAGAGCACAAAAAGACCAGACCTAAGACACTTCCTAACTATGTGATCTTGGGTAAGTACGGGGGTAAGTCCCCCCGTACCTGTATAAAACTGGAGAAAGAAATGGCAAACTACTTTTCTATATTTGTTAAGAAAACCCTATGATCTACAAGACCATGAAGAGTTGGATATGACTAAGTGACTGGACATTATTTAAGATTAATTTGAGAGGGCTTTATAGAAATAATTTTATTTTTTACCATTTATTTTTTTCAGAGATACATTCTAATCATCCATTCATTCATTCAATAATTAATCTGAAAAACAAATTTAAGTTCAGACCTTTGTATAAAAATTGTTCAAGAGCTAGGTGAGATGAGATACATAAATCCTATGTCATACTCTTTTAGAGCCTTCTAATCTAATAGAAAAATTGCAAAGTCTTTGCAACACAAAAGAGAAGAGGACACCATGATCCTAGGATACAAATGTAAAATAAGCCAACTCTCTAACCTTCAAAGCCAATATTCTGCTACAAAAATACAATAGGTTCATGGAAAAGTCAATAGATGGAATAGAAAACAGATGCAAAATAATGAGGGAGAATAAGAAACTGGGGGAAATAGTATATAGGAAGGTGAAATGTTAACTGAAACTTGAATGATGCTAAAGATCATGAAGTAGAGGAGAGGACAGATGGAATTTTAAGAAGGGGAAAAAAAGACATGAGCTGGTATGCTTGGAAATAACAAGAAGGCCATAGGGATCCTCAAACTTTTTAAATAGGGGGACAGTTCACTGTCCCTCAGACTGTTGGAGGGCCACACTACAGTAAAAACAAAAACTGTTTTGTGGGCCTTTAAATAAAAAAACTTCATAGCCCTGGGTGAGGGGGATAATTGTCCTCAGCTGCCGCATCTGGCCCGCTGGCTGTTGTTTGATGACCTCTGCATAGAGTATATGAAGGGGAGTCTAGGAAGGCAGACAGGAGTCAGCCTGTGAGTCAAATCCTTTGAGTATTGGTAACCAAGATTATCATTATGCCATTAACATAAATAGGGACATAAAGAGGAGTAGCTAGAATAGGTTACTATCATTGGTCACCAATGTTTGACATTTCAAAATAAAAAAGTAGCATATATGCCAAGAATAGTGTAATAGAAGATAAGACCCTTACTACTATATCCAAATATTTCAAATGCATAGAGATTCAGTATTGGGAACATCCAGAATTTCTTCAAAAGAATTCTGAGTTGTAAATACTGATTCTAATTATTCCTTTTTTGTTATTACAATTATCTCTTCCACATTATAACTTTTCCCATCAAGTTTTGATATATCATAAATCAGTATAAGAAATCACATGAAAATTTGGGAGTTTTGTGGAAGCTCAGACATGAAGGTCTGCAAATGTCACAGAAAAAGTTTAGAAATTCAGAAATGCTATATGTACACATGTGTACATATACATTATATATATACATATACACATGCACAGATATATATGTATGCATATATATGTATGTATATGTTGTATATTATTATATAACTTAAAGATAATTTATCTTTCAATACAATGGTAATTTAAACTTCTCTGGTTTGAAGGGAAGACCAAAACTGGATTTTCCAGATTGTGGGGGTAATTTACCCCTTACTCGCATTACATGGAAGGGATAACTGTGCTGTTTTATTTATTTAAAAAGAAGTAAAAATGAGACATTTTCATAAACTGTTAAAGGATCCTGATTTGTACAAGATCACACAGTTATTAGAATCAAAGATGTGATTTTTATCTAAGCTCTGCATACAAAGCTCATGTTTTCTTATTCTATATCATGTTCTTTCCTCAAAACATCATTCTTTATTTTCTCATATAGGGCACATTCTGCCAATTAGCTGAGACTTGCATACTGGCTTGGAACATTCTAGTATATTCTTTATTTTATAAAAGGTGAAGTTCATATAATGTCTTCAATAATCTGCATTTAAGTATTCCATTCCATTGTCATCCTGTGGCAGATGCTTAAAGCCCTTTTTTGAGGAACTGAGCTTATTCAATTTGGAACCTAGATGTAATGAGTTTTTTCAAAGAATAGTTTCATTTAAGGCAAAGACAGTACTCCATAAAGGTAAAATATAGCAATCCCTTAAACTGAAAGTCTTCATTTATCTTTGGAATGACTACTTTGAAACGTCTAAGTGTCAGGAAATATACCTCAGAAGAAAATAATATAATCATATTTAGGCTTTCTTTTTTGAGGTTCTAATTTTTTTTACTTTCATAATAGCTTTTTATTTTAAAAATATATGGAAAGATATTGCTCAAAATTCACCCCCACAAAACTTTGTGTTCCACATCCTTTTCCATCCCTTCCTTTCACCACCCCCCTCCTAAGAGCAAGCAATCCAATATGGGTTAAAGATGTTCAATTCTTCTAAACATATTTCCACATTTATTATACTGCACAAGAAAAATATGAACAATAAGAGAAAAAAAAAAAAAAACAAGAGAAAAAAAGCAAACAACAACCAAAAAAGTGAAAATGCCATGTTGTGATCCATATTCAGTCCCTATAGTTCTCTCTAGACATAGATGGCTCCCTCCATCACAAGCCTATTGGAACTGACCTGAATCATCTCATTGTTGAAAAGAGCCACATCTATCTGAATTGATCATCATATAATTATGCTGCTGCCATGTGCAATGTTCTCCTTGTTCTACTCACTTCACTTAGCATTAGTTCATGTCAGTCTCTCCAGGCCTTTCTGAAATTATCCTGCTCAGATATAGGCTTTCTTAATACTGGGATTTATTTAAAGGACTAATGTACAGGCACACAATTTCACCAACATTTCATCCATACTTAACATAAATGATATAAAGCTTGTAGCACAATCTCCAATGTCTTCACTTTTTATCCCCCACACAATCTAATATTATTTAGAAACAACACCAACATTTCATCAAAATGTCAGGATGTTAGTGACTTCAAAAGCTCCATGAATAGGTTGTTGTTAAGGGGCAGGTCAGTTCTCCAAGATCCTCCACAGATGTGGAGTTGCAAGGCAGCCTCTGCTGACACAGGTGTTGCGGACTGGAAACAAGATAAATTGGAGACAGAGGGAAGAGGAGAGAGGTCAGACAAAGGGCAATGGCCTTCAGAGAACAGCAACTGCCTCTTAGTCTCCTCATATCATTCTCTCACAAGAGGAGATTCATTCTGCAGGTCTAGGTTGGATCTCCGGCACCCACTGTCAGGTGGCTCTTGCATATTCCAACAGGCTGAATAATTTTCAGACAGAAAATTTTAAAGCTCATTACATAGTGTATGAGCATGATCATTATTCTTTTCATAAACATGCAGGGAAGAACATTAAATGGAAGGAAATTATTTTCTGTTCTGTGACTAATAAAAAATTGTATTTCTTGTAAATGAGCAAGATAAAGCTTTGAGAAGTCTGACTCTTGATCCTGCTAAACACAGGCTTAATCTACTTAAGCCTAAATTTCCAATGATTTTGAAGGAATTGCTGAATCAGGAGGACTTCCGGCCAAGATGGCGGCAAGGAGGCACACAGCTGTGTAAGCTCCGCATTTTCTCTCAGAATCCATCTCATTACAAGCCTCTGAATTAATGCCTGACTGAGAAAAAAAAAAAAAAAAAAACCCTCAAACAGTTACCAAGAGAAGACATCCTTGAGATTCGCCAGGAAAGGTCTGTTTTTGCTCGAGGGCAGGACGGTTTTAGATCCGGTGCAGGCTGAGGGCAGGCAGCGGCAGCAGAACCTCAGCAGGCAGCTCACAGCCGAGCAAGACCGGAGGGGGTTGGGTTGTGATCTCAGCCGTCTCTGCAGGAGCTTCACTACAGGATTGGATACTTTGCCCTGACAGCAAGTCAGTAGTCCAGCAGAGAAGCTAAAAACACCGGGAGTGAAGAATACAACCCCAAACAGCTGGAGTTCCTTGGACCGCCACCCCTCCCCACAGCGCCTCAACACCTCTCAGAACTCTCAGAGCAGCGAGAACAGTCCTGCTAGTGCCTCACTGCTGCCCCTCATCTGTAGAGAGTCAGTATCGCCACTCCAGCCCCTCCCCAAAAAAAGCAGTTCCATTTGTTTTTTTTTTCCTTTTTCTTTGCTAGTTTGTTCTGATTCTTCTCTGACAAAATGAGCAAAAAGTTAAAAAGGACTTTAACGATTGACACTTTTATACAGAGAACAGACTCTAAACCCTGAGGAGACTAAAACAGATTATCTTCAGGTGAAGCCCCAAGGAGGAGATTCTGTTCCTCACACAGATGAATCTCAGAAGAAATTAAAAGGCTCTTAAAGCGAGAGAAAAAAAATGGGAAAAGGAGAGGAAGCTTGCAAGAGAGACTGAGAAGTCATTCCACCATTTAAAAGACAGAGTGATAAAGAAAACAAATCCTTGAAAAATAGGATTAGTGAACTGAAACAGAAAAGCTCGCTAAAGAAAAATGGGAAATGGAAAAACATTCCATAGAACAAATTGGACAATTAAAAAAGATATTAAAAAGTGAGTGAAGAAAACACTTCATTGAAAATAAGAATAGAACAAATGGAACTGAAGACTTGAGGAACAAGAAAATCAGTAAGCAAGACCAAAAAAACCAAATAATGGAGAAAATGGAAATTCCTTCTGGGAAAACAAGAACCTGAAACAGGTCTAGAGAGACAATCTTAGAATCATGGACCCCAGAAAAATACAAAAAGAGCCTGGACACTATTTTCCGAAAATTATCAAAGAGAACTGCTCAATCATAGAAACAGAGGTAAAATAGACATTGAAAGGATTCACCGATCACCACTGAAGAGATCCTAAAAATCAAAACACCAAAAATATATGGCAAATGCCAGAACCCTCAAACAAAGGAAAAATACCCAAGTGCAGAAAACCCAATTCAAATATAAAGGAGCCACAAAAGGATCACCAAGATCTAGACATCCACATTAAAAGATCAAGGCCTGAATATGATATTCAAAAGGCTAAGACCTAAGGTATGCAATCAAAATAACTTACCTGAACCAGAATGAGCATCTTTTTCCAGAAGAAGATGGTCATTCAACAAATAAGTAATTTACTATTTTTGGTGAAAAACCAGAACAACAAGAAGTTTGATCTGCAAATAAGAACTCAAGAAAAACCTAAAAGGTAAAAGAAATCTTGGGACTATATTTATGCTCTAAAGATGTATAAAAAACATGTATACCTTGTTCAGAAATCAGAGGTGGAAAAGGACATGGTATCAGAAAAGGGTAAATGGGTACTATATCTCACAAAGAGCAAAGGAAACCTATTATATCTAGAGAAAAATGGAGGGGATGAATATACTGGTATTTACTCCATAAAATTGACTTAAGAGAAAAAATTTTAGACACATTCAATATTCGTGAAACTTCTCCATCCTCATTGAAAAGTGAGAGGAAAAGTGAAAGGAAAATAAGCAGAAGGAATACAGAAACCAGAGGAAAGAATAAATAGGAGGAGGAACTCAAGGTGGAGGAGGGATACTAAAGGGAGGCTGTGAGAAGCAAGGTGCTCAAGTTTAATAGGAAGGGGGGAAAGAAGGGAGAAAAGCAAAATAGGGGTAACAAGATGGCAAGTAATACAGATGGGTAATTTAACCATAAATGTGAATGGGTAAACTCCCATAAAAAGGAAGGATTAGGAATGGATTAAAAGCCAGAATCCTACAATATGTTGTTTACAGGAAACAACATGAAGCAGGAGATACATGCAGAATAAAGGTAAAATGATGGAGCAAAATCTACTATGCTTCAGGTGAAGTCAAAAAGCAGGGGTAGATCTGATCTCAGATCAAGCAAGAACAAAAATTGATCTAATTAAAGAGATAAGGAAGGGCACATATCTTGCTAAAAGACACCATAAATAATGAAGCAATATCAATATTAAACATATATGCACCAAGTGGTGTAATCTAAATTCAAAAAGAAATTAAAGAATCCAAAAAGAAATAGCAAAACTATTTTGGGAATCTCAACTTTATCTCAAATTAGTAAATCAAAAAAATAAAGAAAGAATAAAATAAATAGAATACTAGAAAAGAATGATAGAACCTGGAAAAGAAATGGAAAAAGAAAGGGTATTTTCTTTTCGCAGTTCAGGAACCTATACAAAAATAGACCCATATTTGGGACAAAAACCTCAAACTAAATCGTAACAGAAATAGGAATCATCCTTTTTCAACCCGTGCAAAAAACCACACTCAACAAAAAGCCAGGAAAGTAGACCAAAAAATAATTGGAAACTAAATAATCTATACTAAAGAAGATTGGGTGAAACAAAATCCTGACATAATTAATAATTTCACCAAGAAAATGACAATAAGGAGCATCATATCAAAATGTTGGGATGCAGCCAAAGGGGAAAAGGGGTTTAATCTCTAGGATTACTTGCATAAAAGAGAAAGAAAGGTCAACGTTGGGCTTACAACTAAAATGCTGAAAAGGAACAAATTAAAAGCCCCAGTCAAACACTAAACGAAATTTAAAAATAAAAAGGGATATCAATAAAATTGAAAGTAAAAAAAAACTATTGAATTAATTAATAAAATTAAAGTTTTTGGTTCTGTGAAAAAAAAACAAAACAAAATAAAAAAACCCCACTAATAAAAAATTAAAAAATTAGATTTTCCAACTTTAGGCAATAAATTACAACAAATGAAATAAGCCCAAAATATAAACGAATTAAAGGAAGAAGTAAAAATCCAAAAGTCCATCTTGAAAAAGAAATGAACAATATTAAAACTCCCCTAAAAAAAATCCCCAGGACCAGATGATTTTTGAATTCTACCAAACATTTAAAGAACAAAATTAACTAATGCTATAAACTTTTGAAAAAATAGGGACTGAAGGGTCTCCAAACTCCTTTTTACACAAGACATGGTCGATACCTAAACCAGGTAGGTTGAAACAAGAAAGAAAAGTATAGAAATCTCCCTTTAATGAATTTGATCTAAAATCTTAAATAAATATTAGAAAAAAGTTGAAAATCATCCACAGGATAAACATATGTCAATAGGATTTAGGGAATGAGGGCGGTTCAATTGGGAAAAACTTTGCAAATTGATATATCAAAACAAAATAACAAAAATAGTCATCTCATTGCAGAATAAGCATTGATAAAATCCCAACATCCATTCTTTAAAAAACAATTAAAGTATGGAATAAATGGTTTTTCAAATAGTCAGGCATATATTTAAAACCAGGGCATCATATGCAAGGGGAAAAACTGGAATCTTTCCCAGTAAGATCTGGGGGAAGCAAGGGCCCACTGTCACCATTATTATTCAATATTTTATTTGAAACCACTAGCCCGGAAAGAGTTGAAAAGGAATTAAAAACAGAATGGCGTGAGGAAACCAAACTATCCTTTTGCAGATGATATGATGGTAATTTGAGAACCCTAAGTTCTAAAAAACTAAAGAAATAATCCATAATTTACAAGTTGGGTTATAAAATAAATCCCATAAACCTCACATTTTTATAATCCCAACAAAATCCAAAGCAAGAGATAAAGAAATTCCATTCAGAATAACTGTTGACAGTATAAAATATTTGGAATCTATCTAAAGGAAAGTCGGAATTATTGAGCTAAATTACAAAAAACTTTCCACAAAATAAAGTCAGACTTAAACAATTGGAAAAATATAATGCTCCTGGATAGGTTTGACAAATATAATAAAGATGAAATACTCCTAAACAATCTATTTAAATGCTATACCAATCAGATTCAAGAAAAATATTTTAATGATCTAGAAAAATAACAACAAAATTTATGGAATAATAAAAGGTCAAGAATCTAAAAAGAAAATGAAAAAAATCAAATGGGTGGCCTATGTACCTGATCTAAAACATATTTAAAGGCAGTCACCAAACCATTTGGTATTTTAAAAGAAATGAATTGATCATGAACAGGTTGGGTTCACAAGACAGAATAGTCAATGTGGCAATTTAGTGTTTGACAAACCCAAAGATACCATTTTTGGGATAAAATTATTTTGACAAAACTGCTGGATAATGGAAATTTATGGCAGAAATTGGGCATGGAAAACTTCCAGTCCAAATAAATCAAAATTCCAAATTTAGACATAAAAGAATGAGATTATAAACAAATTGGAGGAACATAGGAAGTTATCTCTCAGACTTGGGAGGAAGAAATTTGTGACTAAAACAAACAAGACCAATTTGATCACAAAATGAAAATTTTGATTCATCAAATTAAAAGCTCTTAAAACAAACTAATTAAAAAGGGAAGAAAAAACTGGGAAAACTCTTCACGTTAAGATTCTGATAAAGGCCTCATTTCAAAATATTAAAGAACGATTAATTTTAAAAAACCAAGCCATTCTCAATTGATAAATGGTCAAAGGATATGAACCAAACAATTTTCAGATAGGTAAATCTTACCAACCAATGAAAAATGTTCCAAATCATTATTCATCAGAGAAATGAAATTAAGACAACTCTGAGATAACCACACCTGTCAATTTAATGACAGGAAAAATAATGATAGTGTTGGAGGGATGTGGAAAACTGGGACACTGATACATTGTTGGTGGAGCTGCAAACAATCCAACCATTCGGAGGCAATCTGGAATTGCCAAAAAGTTATCAAACTGTGCATACCCTTTGATCCAGCAGTGTTTCTCTGGGCTTACCCCAGGAATATAAAGAAGGGAAAGGTATAGTAGTTAATATATTTGTGGCAGCCCTGTCGTAGTGGCTGAAGCTGGAAACTGGGGATGCCCACTTGAGAATGGTTGGGTTTGTGGAATGGTTTGGAATTTATTGTTCAAAAACCAAAGATGAATAAAGAAGCTTGGAAAAAGAACATTAAGTAAATAGCAGAACCAAGGATCATTATTTTCAAAACAATCGTTGAAGTGTCGATGGGTGTTTCTTCAACAAAGAACCTAATTCAGTTTCAAATCAAAATTGGAAAAACCCCAAGGAAAAAAAAAACACTGGGAAATTGGGAAATGGTTTTGTTTTTCTTCCGGTTACTACCTTCAATCTTCCCTTGCAAAAAAAACTTTTTGGATCCATTTATCAGGTATTGGGACATATTCAACAAATAGGACTGTTGCCATCTAGGGGAGGGTGGAGGGTGGGAGGGAAAATCGGAACAGAAGTGAGTACAAGGGAAATGGTTTAAAAAAAAAAAAAAAAAAATACCCTGGTTCTTAATAAAAAGCTATAATAAAAAAAAAACAAAAAACAAAAAAAAAAAAAAAAAAAAAGGAATTGCTGAATCAGTAAAATAGATTCACTTGAATATTTTCACATTAGGTCAATTAAATCATCTTAATTTGGCAGGGTGTGTATATGGTTTCAAAGTAAGCTATGAGCTTCTTCAATTTGCCTGGAAGCTAAGTTTCCCTTAATACTATGACTACCTGATTGCATAAATATTTCTTTTCATTGCTATGATTTTTTTTCCCTTCCCTCTTTTTTCTTTTTTGATTTTTCTCCCAACGGATTCAAAAGAACTATTTTTAAAGTTAAAACATGTATAAAAAAATTTTTGAAAACCCAAAATGAAGATTTTCTTTATTAATGTCATAATTTGTCTAATGATATAATATGGCTAAGAATTTCTTCAGAGAAATGAAGCTGAAAATCTTTTAAAGAACAATGGGAGGAGTTGGTAAGAATAGATTTTACATAGAAATATATTTTTGGAAAGGATATAATTCAATAAATTTCATTTAAATTTTTTAAAGGTGCTTCAAAAAATTAAAGAGGTACAAATTCTTGGAAATAATTAAAGGAAACCTGCCTTCCCTTTTAAATAAACTTTAAAAATGGGTATTAGTTTTTTTTTTGCCTTTAAAATAATAAAAAGTCTTCCCACCTATTTCATTATACCAATTAAAGGTTGGAGTTTAGGTTGAGCTTTTAGTTCTTTTTTTGTCTTTAAAATGAAGATTGCAACAGCTACCTGAGTCACCTATATCAAATAAACTATCATTTAATTTTAGTGGTAGTGGTGGTGGTGAGGGCAATGGCATTAGTGATAATGGGTACTGATACAGTTTCACTGGTATATAGAAACTGAGGAGTTTCCTATAATTAAAATTAATACTACTTTGCATCTTCCAGTATGAGGGAATAGTTTTGGGGACAATGATAAGTTAAGTAACTTGCCCAAGCCCATATGTATGTTTCAAAATCCTTTCCCAACAGCATTGTTCATTCTGTTTACACAATTCATGAAAAATCTTAGAAATTGATTTAGGTCCACAGCAGAAAACACCAGCAGTTTTCCCTCTGCTATATTTGGCCATTTCAGCAAATAGAAGTTTCCATTGAGGTCTTCTGATAAAGTCCAGAATTCAGTACCTTTTACCAATTATTTTCTATATTCCATGTGCTTGACTGAAGCAGGATTTTCATTGAAGTCTTCCTGAATCTGAGATCAGCTCTCTAGCCACTTCTCAATTCTGCCAATCTGAATTATTGCAGAATTTGGAGTCATCTTAAGTAGTCTCATTGTTTACAGTGTCTTCTGCTACACTTTAAGGGCTGACATCAGCTCGTGTATAGGGAAAATTTATACTAAAGTACAAAGCTTTTCAAAGCACAAAGCTATGAAGTCAACAGGATAATGGGGAATTAGGAAAAAATCTAAGGGACACAAGTACAACACAGTGAGAGTCCTTTGTAAATTTTATATAATTAAGAGTTCAATGAAGGCCCTAGTCAATTACAATTAGTCAGCTTGATAGATAAGATAATTTCCCCCCAAAATATAATTCATATTTCCCAGTGCTTTATTCAAGCACAGTTCTGTAATTTTTAGGTTATGAATAATACTGAAAATTGTTAAGGTGATGTGAATAAATACTATGTCTTTTTCTAAGTCATGTGAAAAATCCCATTTAGTCACCTGAATGAAAGTCATGTGAAAAAAAATCTCACCCACAATACTTTATATAGTCACTATACTCTGCATTTCCCTATATTATTTTGCTACTGATTATTTCATTTTAATTTGGCATGTAAAAAAATTGTTCAAGTCCACACATTGAAAAAATATTTCTTGTCATTGATACATTTTATACAAGGATTAAAAAAACCCAACTCGGCTTGCAAACTATATATATAAGGACCATAATCACTAACTGTGTAGCTAAGTGTCACAGTGCATATGGCACCAGGTTAGAAGTCAGAAAGATTTAATTTCAAATATGACTTAAGACATTTACTCGCCATGTGAACCTGAGCAAAATCACTTAGCCTTGTTTGCCTTAGTTTCTTCATATATAAATGAGCTAGAGAAAGAAATGGCAACTCATTCCTGTATTTTTGCCAAGAAAATTCAAATGTGATCACAAAGAGTCAGAAATAAAAGTCAGAGGACCTTGAAAAGTGTCCTCCTTTCAGGATACAGAGGAGAGTTTGCAGAGAAAAAATGAAGATCATACAGAAACACATATATCGCCATCCTACTATATCCTACAATTATATTAAAAAAAAATAGAGCTATCTATTTCCACTCATACCATTTGTTTAACCATTATATATGGAAATAATGAGATTCATATTGTATAGAATTTATATTGATAAACATATCAATGAAAAAACTTATCATCTCCTTCCAGAAACAAGAGAAATAACAATACTCCACACAGTAGCTTTTAAAAATCCTGAAATTCTAAGGGTTTATCATCAAACTACCAAGGTGATAAGAAGGCATATTTCCCCAAATAATTCTTACTGAAGCAGGATGTGATAAAAAAAAAAAAAAAAGAACTCAGATTCATACAATAGATAGAATTGCTGACTTGAAGGAAGATTCAATTTCAAATTTAGCCACTGACTATTACTAGCTAGATGGCTCTGGGTAATTAAAAAAAGAAAATCAATCTGTCAGTTTCTTTCTGTCTAAAATACATAATTAAGTTCTCTTTCCCATGTAGTGGAGATATAATGAGACATGTAAAGTGTTTTGCAAGCATTAAAGCACTATGTTTATACCAGTTATTATTATTATTATTTTATAGGGTTTAATTAATTCTTGAAGTTTTTCTGTGATCTTTAAGTATCACAATCATCTTGTTGAGCCAATTAAATGGATATCTGATGCCTTTAACCAAATTTAAGATCACTCAGAAATGAGGCTGCAATTCAGGAAGAGTGCCCATGATACAAAATCCCACTCTATCTTCAATCAAAAGAAGGAAAAAAAAAAAAAGGCTTGGATGTACATATGTGTCCAACTGACCAAAAATCATCATATCTTAATACCACAAGTTTACATTTTTCATTGAGATTTCTGCAATATTGCCTAATAAAAACCATCTTAGAGAAAACAATTCTTAAAAAGGTTTAACCTTCAAGAAGAATATTGATAAACAAAAAAAAATTCCATGGATTAATTGTAACAACATTCATAAAAAATTGTTTAATTTATAGAATTAAATCTACACACACACCCCCATTCTGAGGAAGAATTATATGAAATTCCTATGCTGTCCTCTCTACTAAATTCGTCTGCTTCTTCATTTTCTCTGCTTTTAAAGTATGTTTAATCTTTATTGTAAGCTCCCAATAAGAAAGACCATCAACAGATTAGTTTTTCTAGCCTCAGGTCAGCATTAATCTACATGATTTTTTGCATACAAAAGCAATATAATTCAGTTGTTTAAAAAGAAAAAAAAAAGGGAGAAAAGGCATAAAAATGTGTACTGTGAAATTAACTATGTATCAAAGACAATTTTACTTTTTTAGAGAATAATTTATTTAATGGCATCATTATAAATGGTTGATACAGAGATACTATTGAAAAATACAGTAGGATTCTGAGTTGATCACCTATCAGGTAATCAACAAACATTTCATACAATCTTCCAAGTGTCAGACATTAAGCTAAGTGCTGGAAATACAAATACTAGTAGAACTAAGCTCCTTTTCAATGGAAAAGATAACACAAAAGGAAGCTGAAAACAATGGCCTTGAGATTAAGGAATAGATCAGAAAAAAAAAAGGGGGGGGGGGGAAGAAATGTATCAGGAGTGGGAAGGTAGAGGGAAACTGTAGGGAGCAGCTTCAAAAGGAATGAAATCTGGCTGGCTGGGGCACCCCACTTAAGGGGGCATGTTCTGGGAAGCAACATCCTTTCAGAAGGAGAGGCTGCAGGGATGAAGGATCCTTTCAGTGTATGAATTCCAGTGCTGAGTGAAATAAAACAGTTGACTATCAGTTGACTATAGAAGTTTAGTAAATTTGACTTTCTTTTTCTCTTGGTCCAAATCTCTGAAGCATTCATAAAATCATGGCAGCAATCTGAAAGAGACTATGAGGTTTCCATATAATTTCATAGAAGATGACAGAAAAAGATGCAGGAAAACAAGTATTTGTATGGGTAGCTTCATCCCACACTTTCAGGGACAAGTATATAGGTACTAGAATGAAACCAATATGAAAGAACCCTAAAATCAGGATTTAGACAAATTTAAACTCAATGAAAAAAAAAATACCCAAATTTGGACAATTAACTATAGTTCCCAAGTCAAATATGTTCTAGAATCCCAAACCACTAATTAATGAAACACACACACACACACACACACATACACACAAAATCAAACCCAAAAAACAAACAACAATAAAAAAGCAGACTTTTAGACTATAACTAATATGGAGGTTTTGTGCTGTCCTTTTGAACCTATGCTATTGTATTATTGGGTACCTCCCCATTCTAAATATTCTTTCACTTCTAAGAACTGCTGGACATGGAACCTTGGGAAAAGGAAGCCGCAAGCACAGTTTAAAAAAAAAAAAAAAAAAACATGTCACATGAGGACTAGTCTTGTATTGAAGCAATTGATTGTGATTAACTAACCTTGAAAAATGAACAACAAAGAAAATTAGGTAAACAAGGTGATTAGCAAAAAAAAAAAAAAAAAAAAAAAAGATTCAGTATTGAAGAAAATATACTTATTTTGTTTAGAAGAAAACAGCTGTAAAGGCCAAAAGTCAGTCTAATGTAGGGAAGAATTTTCTAAGATGAAATGTTCCAAAATGGACATGTAATGGAAAGTATCAATCTTCTCATTCCCAGCATTATTCAGAGACCACCTGAAATTGCTATAAGTATTACTCTGTTGTGGGGATCCTTACACCGAGTATACAATAAGCTTAGATGATATCTTCTTCCCTTATTATTTCTTGTTCCTTTAAGAACAGAGAAAGAGACCAAGAACTACTACACATCAGAGTCTAGCTTCACAACAGTAGTTGTTACCAGTGGCATTCAGGTTTTTTTCAAGTTTCCTTATTCAAGGCCACTCAGGAACTCCCGTCTCTTGTTAATTCTTGATATGACACTATTTTATGAAGGAGAAGAACAAATTCACATACTAAGGCATGTAGGTAGAAGAATTCCAGGAGCTAGAAAAGGTGAATTTGTTATTCAAGTGTTTCTACTCTAAATAAAAAGCATAAAATGTTGGCCCAAGAATCAGGAAATCTTGGGTTTGAATCTTATCACCAAAACTTATTAGATGTGTGTCAGTGGGGGGAAGTTACTTAACCTCTTTAAAGGATGAAAAATACAAAAGTACTAGATTTGGAACAAAAGCAAATCCAAGGATTTGGGTTCAAATACTGGATGCTATTTATTACCTGTATAATTTTAAAACAAATCACAGATGCCTCACTTATTCAATGCTAACATGAGAGGATTAGATTAATATTGTGGGACTCTAAATCCAAGACTCTAATCACTTTCTTTTCCCTGAGAAATATATATAGAAAATAAAATTATACTGGATTTTAGACAAAAAATACTTTGTGTTGTTTCAAATGTACCAACACAATCTTATTTTCCAGGAAATCTAAAATTACTCAATATTTGAGAGCTAAAAATGACTTGGAGAAATGTCATTGTTTATATTATGAAGTTCCCATGTCATTAACACATCCTGTGAAAATATCACCCATCATTTCTGTAAACATTTTCCTTATCTTGACAGAATGGATTTGATTATGGTGAAATCTTACATAGCTATAACTGGAAATGTAGAAATATTCAAAAAGAAAAAAAATCACTGAAGAGTTTACAAAATGTTAATTAAAATAAAAACTTTTATAGCCATTTTCTGCTTTTATATTTTATATGATCTGTTTATTTTCTTTTTTTATTTCTATATTTTTCCATCATTAATTTTTCTCTTATGACTATGATTAATGATAGATCAATTCTCTAATTTTAAGTAATTTTGAATATGAATATGAATGAAAAATGAATTTTGAACTTTATAAGTAATTAAGGCCTTAAAGATAAAATGAATGGATATTAAGATCAATGAATTATTGCTTTCTCTTGTGTAAAGACTCTTTTAATTGACCTTTTGTGGCTATTATGTTCAGTAATAAGTATTCATATTAAGTCAACAAAATTCAATTCAATAACCATGTCATGTGCTTATTCTATTAAAAGACAGCATTAGGCAAAAAGTATATAAAGAAAAACAACTAGTCCTGACCTCTGATTTCAATGAGTTTAAATTCTGTTGGGAAAATATAGCACATATCAAAATGAATAATCAAATAATCATTTGAAAATGGAGGAACTTCTAACAAATGGCATCAGGAAAGGCTTCACAAAGGAAGTAGAATCTGAGATGGGCTTTAACATAAGAAAGAATGCCATGAAATAAAGCAACAAGAGAGAATCCCAGACATGAAAAAGCTGGGGAGGGAATGATTTGAATGTTTCAATATTGAAGTGGTACTGTTGAGTATCTAGGATAGCTAGATTTTTGTTGAGTTCTCAAGAATTATAATTTATTTTTATTACATATATAAAAATAGAATAATTAAAATCAAATCAAATTAGGTTTGTCTCTGGATCAATCATCCTGGACAACATTAGTTACTTATCATTATACAAAAGAGCTATTATTTTTCCCACTTAACATTAGCAGCAATTATTTTTAAAAGATATGGTATAATACTGGAGCAAGATAGAGATTAGAGAACAATTTAATAGTTTATTTAAAAGGCAGAGATTTACTAGGACCAAATGGATCCATGGTTTGGTCCCAGGACTGAATGAGACTATTCTCAAAAAATCCAGCATAGACTGTGGGATACAAGATTCTTTTATAGGGTAACAAGAACAATGACATAATAGGGGAGGTATCTGGATGGGGATGACCTAATGGGAGGAGGCACCTAGGATGACATAGTGGGAGATACTGGAGAGGCTCCTGATATTCTAATGATGTCTAAAATGGATAAAGACCTTTATCCCATTAAACATTAAGAGGGAATAAGTATAGCCTAAGGTCTAAGTTATAAGACTTTTATCCTATCAAACATTAAGAAGGAATGGTTATAACCTGAGGCAGAGTTACTAAATAGCACAATTAGGGAAACTGGGTCAGGACATTAAAAGAGAACTGTGGCACAACAATGGTAATATGATATAGTGGTTAGAAGAAATTGGGTATTCAGACCTACATTTTGTTACAACTTTGGTCATTAATTTGATTTTAATGAACACTTTTAGGTTACATTACAATCGTATTGCTATAATAATAGCATCCATCTTTTTACTGACTCATGAGGATTTTGGGTAGATTAAGATATAATATATAAAATGATATGACTTCTTCAGTGACAGATGATATAGCAAGGATGTCATCATATTCAATTAGCAAAAAGACCACCAGAATAACCTAAAGGTCATAATAGGTCTTTAGCAAAACTGGTTTCACATCCATAGTTAGTTTCCAGGCTTACAAATATGAAAGAGATACTGTGATAAGTCTAAGAAATAAAGGCAGAAACATTTTAAGTCACAAATTCTTTCCTTTTAATTTGAGTTAGTCATTTTGTCCTAGAAATTCACCAAGCTTGCCTTGAAAAAGAATGAACTTGATTTCTTCATATTTTGAAGGGCATACAAATTCAAGTATATGGAATTATATGCAGTACAAGCAAAATTCAAAGCCCCTGGGCACCTACACTAAAAGTGACTTACTTCTCCTGACATTTACTCTAAATTTCATCATATGTACTGCAGTGTGTTCATAAGTCCATAAGGGTAATAGTCAACATTTGTTATAACTTTAGTACCATCTGAAAAATTTATTTGCAAGTATGTGCAAAGGTGCTTTGAATTCACTCACTGTCAAGTGTAATGGGGTTAAGCCATTATTATGTATAGTAAACTTTTGATTAATTCTGTAGAATATAGTGACTTACTTAAATCCCCAATACTTTCAAAGCATTTACTGCCCTCCAAAATTTGAAAAGACACGAATTCATATCATAACTATCACCCTACATTTTCATTTCACTTTAGTGTTTAATATTTCTGAGTACAAAAATCATTAACCTATTGCTGTCTTAGCCTTGTAAGTCTTCATGGGAACTGTCTCCTTCCCAGGTGCTGTCACCTTTCTCAGTGATCTTTTGGTAGCATAACCCCATGATTATAGGAGAGGGAGAAAGAAGAGTTCGTTTTGGGGGGCAACAAAATCAATCAAAAAAGGCAGGGACACATAGAAATGACTATATAATAAAACACATCACGAAACCAAGAAGCAGAGTAGTCATCTGTGAGTCAAAGGTATAAATTCTAAGATATTAACAAAGCTATCTAAAAGAATGTATCCAGAATCATTTGGAAGATCAATTTGCTGTGTTCATTTAGTTGAGAGTGTCTTCAGACTTTTAGGTCAGGTAAGTAGAGCTAGTTCCCTGATGGATCACTATTAAGGACAGTAACTGCTTTACAAAACCTTGGAAATGGGACGTTACTTAGTCATTAATGTTTGAGGGGTGAGGGGCTAGGGACTAGACCATACAAGACCCTACTGATTAAGAAGTAGTACTATTATTAAAGTTTAAATATCTTTTCTCCCAATGCTAAAACTATTACTTTTATGCTACATAGAGATCAAAGAAAAAGGAAAAAGACTAATATATACATATATATATATATATATATATATATACACACGTGCATATATATAAAATTCACACACATATATACATACTTATATATAAGCATATGTACATAACATATATATATTTATATATTATATATATACATGTGTGTATATACACATATACATTTATATTTAATTCATGGATATGTATGAATACACACTCATTTTTGAAACAGCAAGAAATTGAAAATTAAACGAGTATAATCAAATGAGAAATGACTAAACATATAATGCTTTGAAAAGGATAATTGAATATCATGTCGTATGAAATGATGAAAGAGACAGTTTCAGAGAAACCTGTGGAGAATTGTGTGAACTAACAAAATGAATTGGAAATATTATTGGCCATATATTATCTTCTATAAATCTCAAAACAACCTTATGAGATAGGTGCTGCTAGCTTTATGGATGATGAAACTAAGGAAGGTCAAATAACTTGCTCAGTTACACATTTAGCAAGTGAATGAGACAAGATTTTTACTGAAGTTTCTCAAATAACAATTCCAGTACTCAAACTTTCTGGTCTACGTTAATATTAATATCTGGAATAAAAAAAGGAAGAGAGGAAAGAAAAAAAATGATTGGGAATA
Source organism: Sarcophilus harrisii (assembly GCF_902635505.1). NCBI lineage: Eukaryota > Metazoa > Chordata > Mammalia > Dasyuromorphia > Dasyuridae > Sarcophilus > Sarcophilus harrisii. The sequence goes on from NC_045430.1 coordinate 234,322,978, forward strand.
GGACTATGACAATCTCCTCTGAACCTTCCAAATATTTGAAATTATGATAGTAATGATATTCTAGAGAATTGCAGTACTATTAGAAATCATAAAGAGGTATAACAGGTGCTGCTGCAAATAACAAAATGGGTCATGGTATTCCACAATTTTTTGTGTAATAATAGTTCAAATGATATAATTTTATTTCATTTTTGGAATGAATTATCCATCAACTGATAAAAGTCCACCATGAAGCAATCTATTCTAGTTGGAAAGATGGTTTAAAAAAAAAAAACACACACACATTTGTATGTATTATGTCATATAGTTAGGGGCAGCTCTTCACTTCAGATATAATTTCTGTCATGTTGTACATCTATTCCTAAAGAAATTTTGTTACTCCAACATTTATTTATGATTTTGATTGGTTTCATAGGCCTCCATACTGAGTGCTACACAAAAATTTTAACCCAAACCATTTCTTTAAAGGGTCTAACAATCTCATCTGTGATGATCCACTGATATACCTTTACAGTACTATTTCCTTGAAGCCTATCTGACAATTCTCCTAATAACCCCACCCTCGACCTTCAGATTATATCAAAAGTTTTTCTATGAACTTGTATATAGGCTGATAAGCGAGAAGGGGTGAGGTATATAGGGGTTTATTGATTATAGAACAGGCTCCTCTAGGAGGGTCTAGGGCACCGCCAAGTCCTTTGAGTTTTAAGCAGTGGCTAGTAGTTCTCTGGCGAGTAATTTTTGTTATTTAATTACCTCGGTTTACGGCTAAGCCTTTTAAATATATGGGGAATCCTTTTGCTAGGAATATGTTAAATGTTACACAAGCAATAGATATTTACATTTTTCAAATGTTCAATCAAATTTCATGTGAAAGCTATTTCTGTTCCTTAATTACCATTCTTAAATATCATATAGTTTCCTTGTACTTATTTTTTAGCAACATGTTCCAGAATTATAGAATTTACACCCAATAATAAAGTAGGAATCCCTCCTTTTCAGTTCTTGAAAATATACTGTGATGTTTGGAGTTGAAAGAGGAAAAATTCCCTCTTCTCTCCTTGTCTCACACACACACACACACATATGTGTATACATGTACACTATTAAAGATATACTGTAAACTTCAATGGAAAAATGAATAGCTACAATATTGCATTCTGTTCTGGGTTCCACAGTTTAACTTGGGATATTACAGAGTGTTGTATCTGATCAAGATGGTAAAAGGTTTTTAATGAGGAATAATTGAAAGAACTGGCAATATTGAGACTAGAGAATAGAAAACTTAAGCATAACCTGATAGCTGTCTTCATATACATCAAGAGATTTCATTTGAAAGAAGAATAATACTTTTTTCTATTCTTTATAACTCCAAAGAATAGGATCAGCATGATAAAACAGAACCAATGTGATATGAGGAGTGAGAAGACTTAAATTTCATCAATGGTTCTACCATTAATATGTGCTGTGCCTGAATTTGAAAAATAAAAAAGTGGTGAAAATAAATATGAATGGAAAGGAGGGAGACATAGCCAAAATTAACAGCGAAAAAGACCACTTTATCATCATGTCTCAATTATTATTTCCTTATAAGGCTGATATTAACATTTATATCTGGGGAACACACACATATAAATAAATATATTTTACTATCACATTTAATATCCTGGAAAACTGATGTCCAATGACCTTTCCCATAATCACACCATTGGCTAATTATTAGAACTTTTAGCTAACATTACCTAATATTTGGATCAGATCTAGGATTTGGAACAAAATCTCAGTCCAATATTCTTAATTTAATTTTATTTGTTTGGTCTGAACAAGTGATTCCACTGGAGTGGACAGATCTATGTGAGGTGATACACCTAGGCCGAAGATCAGAATGTTTTATGCAGTTTTCTATTACATGGCTAGATTTACCATGTAGCAATTCAGGTCAGTTGCTAAGATGGCAGAACAAAGGAGATTGATATCAACTGATATCATCATGGTTATATACTCTGAAAGCAATACAGACAGAGACATTATATCTTTACATAACTCTCTTCAATTTTGAATTTCAGATCAATTACTTTTTATGTAATAGATTTTTCCCTTTCATTTCCCAAATTCCAGCCCAAGAAATTGTCACATATTTCCAAATCAACCATAGAAAAATACATTGCATTAATGTCTTTCATTCCACTTTCACTACTATTACACTATTCCAGGAAACCTAGACTAAGGTAATAACTTTTCATCCACTTGCCTCCAGTCATCAAGTCTGCAGTTTTGTTTACACAGAATGGATCCAGATTTGAGTTAAGGTGGTTCTGAATATGTTAGTTCTCTCTCCATTATGTAGCAATATCATATTGTTATGATATGGGAAATAAATATTATTACATTCCCTTTTATAGTAAACTGAGGAAACGAGAGATGAAATAAATTGTTTAGCATGCTATAATCAGGGATTTTTAAAATTTATTCTGCTTACAACTCCTTTTCACTGGAGAAATTTTTACATGATCCTGGCTATACAGGTATATAAAATAAACAAATAAAACTGTTATTGATATTAAATCAAAATGTCATACTCATATGAGAGTATAAACCACAGATTAAGAAAATCACACACACACACACACACACACACACACACACACACACATATTGAAGCCATTGAAGGATGTAGACCTTTCTTCTCCAAATCCAAATCTTTTGATATGGCTATAGTAACAATGCCATAATGTGCGAACTTCTTCCACTTTACTTTCTACCAGATGCCCTGCTATCATTTAGCCAACCCAACTAAAGCTGCTGTATTACTGGCCATTTTCAAGTAGCTTAGCACTTATCAATATTAAACAGGAAGTGAAAACTAGGTAGGGACAGGATGGAACCCATTCTCATCAAGATAGACAGGATTCAGGACTATGGTACCTGATTTCTCTGTTCCTTTCCTTGCTCTCAGTTGTTGAATTAACTTTAGTTTTGCAAAGTCATGGGCATTTCCAAAGTTCAGAAATGGAAAAAAGAGAGAGCAGAGTGGGTATAACCAACAACAGCTTTGGTGTTAGGGAGAGCCAAGTTGAGGTAACAGCAACAGAGGAAGTAGCCTGCTGGAGCCAAAGGGTACTTTTTTTTTTTTTTTTTTTTTTTTTAGGTCACCCTGGCTTTTGCAAACTGTTTCTGGCCTCTCATAGAATGGTTGTTTTTTGTTCTGAGTCTGAATTTAAGCAGCTTCAAAGCCTATCATTTGGCCAAAAAATAAATCTAGTTTATTTAAGATATAAAAGGAGACTGAAAGGATGGAAAAAAACATCAAGTACTGCAATTGGGGTAGTTGCAAATGTTATACAAATAAACACATAGGTCAGAGTATCATTTAAAAAGTTGATCAGTAGGAGAGAATCTTGCTTCAGCTACAACTTAAGGCATTGACATTTTCCCCTCTAAAGATGGTACTTTGGGAGTCATGACCATTTTGTGTAAATCTATTTTTGTTCAATAAGATCTACTGTCATTGGGATTCAGTTTTCTCATCTGCACAATGAAGAAGCTAGATAAATGTTTTCTAAGGTATCTTCCAGCTCTAATATAGTCACTCTAGAGAGGATTTTGTGTTGTCCCAACTTTCATTCTTTCACCATTTGCCATAGAATTCATTAAATCCTGACATTGGGAGATATTCAATGTAGCCTACCTACATGTTTCCTCATCTCTCCTGACCATCTTCCTTTAAGGAAGGACACTGAGATATGTAAGAATTCCTTTGTCATTGTACTGCTGCTCATTTACACCAAAAAGAAGAATTGATTAGGAAAGTCATTTCCAAAGTAAGTAGAATCTCCATCCTTGAGCCTACTCTGAACACATCCCTTAAGGGACTATCAAAAACAGGTAGAGTGGTATTCTTAATCATTTTGTGTCCTGGACACCTTTGAAAGGTTTGTGAAGCCTTTCTGAGAATTATGGTTTTAAACACATAAGATCAAATACATAAAGTTATCAAAGAAACCAATTTTGTTGAAATAATTATACACACACACACACACACACACACACACACAAAACATGTTTATCCATTCAAAGCCCCATCAGCTGTGAATGCCAGGCAATTAGAATTATGAGAACAAATGAGAATTATGTAAAACATTTTAAAGCTTTGCAGCAAAATGAAAATTTGAGTTTATATGTATATATGTATATGTGTGTGTATATGTGGTGTATATATATATACACCCACACATATATAATTGCATGATAAAATTTGAGATAAAATTTATTGAGAGACAACTTGTTATAGTTGTGTAGTGAGGCTATGTATCAGAAAGTCCTGATTTCAAGTATTACCAAAAGCATATTCTGGCTTTGAGAACTTAAGCAGATCACTGAAGCTCTCAGTGCCCTACCACTATATGAGATCTTAAGTTAGAGAGAATATATTATTGGTAGATGAGGAGTCCCCTCCATCAATGAAGTTGTAATGGGCTGAGGCTTGAGTTGATGCACTAAGGTCCCAAGCAAATGAGGCTAAATAGTAATTGGACTATTCTCTATTAATATACATGATTGGATAAAGAATGGTCCCTACCCACTCTCTGTGCAAGTCCTAATGTGTTGTATAGGAAATGACGATTTTGGTGGGCGGAGGCTGGGAGACAGGAAGAGAAGCTGGTAGAGATTGGGCCTGGGTTCCATGCTTGTAGCTGCTGGTCGTGTGGCTGTTGGTCTAGCTAGCTTCTTGACTCACTTGTACACATTGCTATCGCCGATTCTCTTCCACCTCCGAAGTTTCTTCACTGAGAATAAAGACTGACGATTTTCCCCTAACCTGAATTCCTGACTCCGGCTGATTTTAAAATACACAGTCTTCACATGAAGTCACAAATCCAGACCAAAAAATATTGTTATAATGCAGTAGCATGATATTAACAAGACTTAAAATAGTTCTACCTAAAATATATTACTTCTTTTTTTAATTTACCATCTTGCAACTGCAGCACAATGGAGAAACATGATATATAAATGTGCTGGCTAGTAGGCAGACATGAGATCACTGGTGGAAAACTCTGTTGGACTAAAACAGGAACACAAGTGTGAAAATTAATATTTATCCCAGATTCTGATGTTATAATGTCATCTTATAAAGGATAAAACAGCAGTAAATGAACTGAAGGAATGATGTTTAGGAGACTTTTTTTAGAGCTAGACCTCATTCCTTCAGTTCATTTACTGCTATTTTATCCTTTATAATTAGGCCATAAAAGAAAATCAATAAAGATCTGTAAAGAAGAGTCATTTGCTAGAATTTGAATTCATTGGTGATAATCATCTAAAAAAATCAGCACCCTATTGAAAAAGGTTTTTAATACTTTCCTTAAAATGATAAGGAAAATGATATTTTTATCAATTGCCAGATTCATATGAAAGGATTTTGATTTGTACAAAATGCATTACATCTCAGGTTTAATAAAGTAAGACGTATGATATCAAATTTGAATCAAAGTTCTTTGAACATTCATCATTGTTTCTTAGTAAAACTGTTTCAACAACAAGAACAAAAAATGTTCAATTCATGTCTAGTCTTTTGGGGATATAATAGGGAAGCTGTTTGTTCAAAAAATACTGCTCTTTTTGCTATTCAATTTTGTCTTAGAAATTGTGTCAGACTGATTTTGGTTTTCAGTCAAGCTCTTTATCAACCAATTAGTATCTTAGGTCACTTGATAATTCCTTGAAAGAAAAAGTTTTTAGTTAATGAGCAGGAACTAAAAATGGAATTGGATCAATAGAAAAAGAAAGATGCCAAGAAAGAACTGTATAAGAAGCAATTTTTTGGTGTTTTTCTCCAGTTTTTTTGTTGGAGAAATGTAACCTATTCAAATAATGCCTTACAACTTCAGAAACAATTTACAAACATTACTATATTTGAAGAATCTTGAAAAACAGAATAATAATCAGGCAAAACCTCTTCCCTTCATCAGAACTTGGATGCTTTTTTTTTTTTTTTTTTTTTTTGGATCAATGTATAGATGCCTAGTGAATCAATTTCTAATGAGATTTTGTAAGTTCCGGCATATTTGGGCAAATAATTGTGCATTGAATGTATTCAGCTAAATTTTTGTATCAATATCACTACTCTGCAGCTAATGAAAGAGTGTTCAAATAAAGCAAGGGAAGCATCCCAGTTCTACTAACTAATTTTTCCATGATTTTCTTCTTTGTGATGTTATTAACTGTTAATAAAAAGCCAATGATGTTACATTGATTAAAGTGCACTGTTCTTGAGAACAGAATCTGTCTTGTTTTTATATTTATATGGATGATGTTTGGCACAAAACAGGGACTTAATAGATGCTTTTTAAAATTCATTCATTTATTTTTCCCTTGTCTTCTCCAAGCAAGAGAGATGAATTAAGATACAGAAAAACATTATGTGGGACCACTAAGTAAGTGAATCTGTAATTGTTTTCAAAACATGAATTTTGATTCACATAAATATAATACTGGAAAAAGAAAACACTGGGATTAAGGTCTAGACTCCTTCCTTCACTGTTGTCCTCCACCAGTGTCTGCTCTGATTCTTCTTTTATCTTTTCTCTGGGAATTAAGTCAAAGAGTTTCAGACAAAGTTAGAAAGATTTTAAGTATAAACCTGAATAGGAATCAATCAGAAGGACACAAATCTTGAGCTGGAAGAGACCCCTCCTGTTACAAATTCTACTTAATCTCACCTTCCTCATTTTATAAATGAAGAAATTAAATATCAGTGAGTTAAAGTGTGTAATGGAGAGCCACACAGATAGTGGTGGACATAGAATTTAAACCCAGATCCATTCCCTCTGGAATAAAGGGAGTCTAGTTGATAGGGTACTGGTCTACAGTCAGGAAGACCGATCCTGAGTTCAAATCTGGTTTCAGATACTTTATTAGCTATGTGACCCTAGGCAAGTCATTTAACCCTGTTAGCCTCATCTGTAAAGTATGTTGTAGAAAGAAATGGCAAACTACTCTCATATCTTTGCCAAAAAAATCCCAATCACAAAGGGTCAGACATGTCTGAAATTATTGAATAACAAGAACCATTCACTCTAGAACTAGTATTCTTTTCTTTCTACTAAACTGTCTTATAGCTTTCCTCCAATGACAATTTAAGTTAAATTCAGAAAGACTTCTTCGTGGATAATTGGCATTATGAGGCTAAATCATTTTACTATTATAGTTATTGTTATTTTAGCCACTCTAACATCCCACTCTAACAACCATTCTAAAAGTAAAGACTATTCTGCTGAGTTATAGAGGGACTCTGAACCTCACTGTAAAGTTCTTCAGAAATATAGATAACTTACAAATTATTATTACTCTTAATAAATGTACAAAAATATAGTTTAACATAAGTTATTTGTAAAGGCATCAAATGTCATAAAACTCACAAAACAACCTAAATTTTCATATTATAAAGTAGGAAATTCCATTAAGCTAAACTGCAACTTCAATAAAAACAAAATTTAGCTTCAGGATCAAATATTTTAGGGTTAGAAAAGAATTAAGAATACTCACTTAATAAAAATGCAATTTAAAAAGATTTTCTTCACCTAGTTATAGAACACCATCTTCCTCTCAACTTCAAAGATTTTTTTTTTTGTTATAGTGGGGGATGGTTACTGGGGATGGTTGTATTTTCCTTGAACAACTTCTATAGCAGAACACTAATCCCAGCTACTTTTAATTCATTCATTTAGTTCAGCACATTGCAATCCAAAGCATTATTTCTATTTAGTTTTCTAGCCTTGGAACAGTGCGTAGCAAAGTGTATTCTAAAGCTCATTGCTTCTAGTTCCCAATGATTGTTCCCAAATCCCAAGGGCTGCAAAGTTCAATCCTTTTCTCGTGGTTACCAGACAGATCCAGACATCCAAACATCAGTGACTGACTGGGGCAAGAAAATGAAAAAAAAAAAAAAAAAAAAGAAATAAAGTAATATAAAAAGCTTTCTTTCAGGGATAAACTAGACAAAAAGAAAATTAAGGCAATCTGTTTCTTTTGTGAATGTCACTACAAATTCCCATTAAGACCTGGCAATTTTCTGTCTCCCTTTTCATCTGATAGAGCTGTACTTCAGCCAAACTTGTAACCAACCTATGCAAAAGTAAAGAACTAGAAAAATAAGCATGAATCTTTCTGGGTCGGAAAGATTCATCTTGGAAGAAGGACAGTAATTTACAAGCAAAAGTTCTTTCTTCTTATAGAAGTAGTACAGTAATCTTACATTTAGGTATAACTCTTTTCTATACAGATTCAAATAAGATTCTATACAGTCAAATATCCACACTGAAATTGGACCTTATACTTATAAATTGAAAAAATGTTTTAATCATCATGTTTACTATATGTAACAATGCAATATAAGTTATTTTTCTCAGAAGTGTAAAAATTGGTTGAAGGAACTCAAGCCACATTGAACCCCATACTCAAAAATAAAAGTAGACTTTGTTAATTTTTCTTAATTCTAGTTCTTTCCCTTTATTGATTATTCCCAAGTTATTCTGTATATATGCATATATTTATGTTTATATTAGGTTGCATGCAATCAGCTGTTTACATTTTGTCTATATCAATGAACTGTGAGGTCCTAGTGAACAGGAACTTTCACCCTTTGTATGCTCAGCACTCAATACAATGCCTCACACTTAGGAAGCATGTAATAAATATTTGTTGATTGACAGGAACTGAGGATATTTTTTGTTAGGGAGAGATGTGCCAACTATTTTATAATATATGAAGGACTCATATGAAAAAGAGATTAGATTTGTTCTACTTTGTCTCAGTTGGGAGAGATAGGAACAATGGAGAGGAGTTGCAAAGAAGTTGATTTGAACCCTTGATGTAGGGAGGAAATCCTAATATTTAGGGTTTTTCAGAAGTAGAGCATTCTTGTTCAGAAAGTAGTGATCTTCATCTGTACCCGCATGAGAAGCCTTGCAGCAGAGGCTGGCTGTGTTCACATGTTAAAGATGAGAAAGAAAGGAAGATTTTTCAGGTAAAGGTTGAACTTAATTCAATCAAAGGATCCTTCCAATGCTGAGATTCTACAATTTTGTGATTTTAGACTTAGACCTGTCCACATTATTAGCTTGCCACAGCATTGAAGAAGACCAGATTATTTTATTTTATAGTGAGCAGATGCTAAACTGTAGAAAGTCCACAAGCAACCTGGAATAGGAGATTCCATTGGCTATAAATGTTGCTAGTGATTTATTAGGTCCAAAAGACAATTGTGTTACTGAAAATTAAATTATCTCCTATCTTATGGGTTCCCTGATTTATCATATTATAAATTACAGTAGGAAAAAATCACACATGAATCCTAATGTGCTTCTCATATGCAGTCATAAAAATCAGTAAAAAAAATAATTAAGCTATGTAACCTGACCACTGATTATATCTGAGCTATAGGCATTTCATTATCCAGCTTCTGATTGTGGAAATTACTGACAAGCACAAGCTCTTTTATACAAAGCTTAGATGCATTCTCAATTCCTAAATGAATTTAGAATGGTTTATGATACTTGGTAATGGCTAAACAGCAATAACAATTGATGGCTGGTTTAAAAAAAAATCAAAATAAAGCCAACATAAAATGGCTGCAAGACCAAACAAACCAAATCAACCCCCAAAACCTTTTATTAATCGCCAATAGTAGACTATAAAATGAGAGTTTGTGGCACAGAATATAAAGAGCTTGGCTTCAAGTCAATAAAGATCTAGCCTAAAGTCTTAGTTTTAATGGATGCTGGATGAACTAAGGTAGGCAATATGGGTGCTGATCTTCAATGGTAGTTTGCTTACAAATGAAATTCTCCCTCTCAGTGAAATCACAGGTCCAAGATATGTCTGTGGGGAGGGGAATATCCACTCCCCAAAGTACAAAACATAATTGTCTAAAAAAAAAAGAAAAATAATTCTCGGTCTTTGGTAGAGTAGGCAAAAAAGAGAGAACAGAGAGACAGACAGACAGACACATACAGAGAAACAGACAGTGAGACAGATAGATGGATAATTAGATAGATAGACTCAACATATATCAATTAAGTAGTTATTATATTCCAAGAATTATATTAGAGAAGGACAATAATAATACAAGCAACCATCTCCTGCCCTCAAGAAACATATACTATTTTACTTTTTCTATCAACTGCCATAACATCTGAATCTTTCCAAAGAGTATCTGTGTAAGAACACATTTTAATGTCCATTTGGAAATTAGTTCTTTGTAAAAACGTGAAAAAAATGTGTACTGGAAAATTAGATTTTTCTGAGACCCCCCCAAAAAAAACCCTCAATTGGAAGCAAATCTTCATTACTAATCAATACAATGGTAAGCAGAGATGATACTAATGAATACCGAATTGTTTTGTAGCTAAGAAATGGGGAAAAAAGAAAAAATTGTAAAATCATTTTACAAAAATTTAAAGGCGCTGGCCAGGGAAGTACAAAAGATTTTTATTACATTTAGGATTTCACTTTTATGAACAAAATAAGAGAATATGCCTTTTAATTACAATCTGAAAACAAATTATGCTGCCATCCTTTTCAATATTAATAATCTGTATGCCTCATCCAGGGGGGTGGGGGGAAACAAAACATACCTCTCTCATTATTTTAAGTAAAATCAATGAATTAAGAGAAATGTAGAACTATGGAGAAAATTCACTTCTTCTTTTTAGGTCTCTTTGAAGGACACTTATACTTCTGTCCCGATTTTCTAGTCAATGAGGAGCTGATCTGCCAAGCTAAGAATAATCTCTAATTGAGTAAGTAATGTGACATTCTATTTTTCACCCTCATTATCTTTTTAAAGGATGAACAATAATTGCAGCTATAACTTCTGCCTGATTTACTGCTTCTGCTCCATTTTATTTATTTTTTTATTTTTTGAAAATTAAAAACTACTACTGTCTGATTTTCTGAGAAGAAGTAAATAGGGTTAACCAAGAGCACAGAACCATGAAATTTTTCCGAATAAGCAAAATAGCAAGATTAGAAATAGAATCTGTAGTCTATTGATGAATAAATTTGAATGATGCAGGACTAAGGAAGATTTCCCACTTCTGCTTAATTATCAACAGTAGGAGGAAAGATGGGATCAAAACCAAATAATATAGATGCAAAAACATTGGCTCCTGTTCAGGAATGAATCCTGCAAAGATCAGCAGCAGGTTTTGGTTCTCTTCAACATTCTAATTATAAACATTATTAAGTACCTATAGCAAATAAACAAACATAATTCTATAAATGAAAGACAATGTAAGAAATCAAACATCATTTTGATGAAGAAATTGAGACATAAAAAATGACATTACTTTCCTTATGTCACTTGGTTAATACTAAGGCTATAAAGCTATATTCTTTGACCCTTAGTTTAGTTTTCTCTCTACACATCCATGCTGTTATAAAACTTAAAGGCCTTGAGCTGGAAATTTGATCCTCCCCATGTGACCCTGGATGATAATAGCTCTCAGACAAAAAGAAATGTGTGTGTGTATGTGCATATGTAAATAGCTATGCTTTTTCATGTGTGTATGTAAGTCTGTGTATACACATATGTGTCTAAGTGTATATGTATACATATGTATATATGAAATCTCTTTATTTCACAAAAAAATTGTGACCTAGGTGATGTTATTATTCCTTTCAAATAGATGGGGAAACTGAGTTTCAAGGAAGAATGACCACAAGTCCAGTATCACAAGTCTAATAATTTCTAGGATAAGATTCAAACCCACTTTCCAACTTTCTGCCTTCAATCCCAAGGCTTGATTCTGTAGGCCTTAATGACAAATCTTTTAATCATCTCAACTTTAGTTACCTCATCTATAAAACAGTCTAATTATAAGCTCTTAAACCCTCAAGCCTAAGATAAGTGTTGTATAAACACATACCATCATATGACCTTTGTACTCACAGGCAATAATGATCATTCAGGAGGAGAAAGAACTGAGGCAAAACCACAAAAGAAGGGACCAAAGGAAACTATTCACCCTAAATTTTATTCATTCTTGTGCTAAATCAATCAATGATTTAGAGGAGGAAAAGTGATGGGAAAGGGAATATGATACAAAATTCTGTATTTTAGTTTGTAATTAAAATTTCTTATAGGCCCTTGGTCTCTTCTATTTTTTAAATGAGTGGTTTCCCAACATTTTCCCCTTCTTTCTATGTGTCTCCAGCCTCAATGAAGTAACTTAGAACAGAAGCATATGTTGTTTTGGTTTGGAGAACATGAGTTGTTTTAATAATTCCTTTAATTCATTAACCTCTGAAGCAGATGTTTGTGTCTAAACAGCAAACTTCATGGTGAAATGCAATGGGTTGTGAATGAACTCAGCAAGAACACTACAAACCAATTATTTTCCCCCATTTTATTCCCATAAAATGGTGATCTTCCTTTCTTTGGGTACACAATAAAGCCTTTTCCATCAATTCCTATGCTTTTTAAGGAAAGTCTGTGAACCACTGTTATATGAAGCTACGAATTCATCTTGTTTTATAGCTAAGTATATTACAAAAATGGTATTATTGATAGTTTCAGTGCTTAGAGTATACTAATATGTTGGATACTGCACAAACAGCTTATATTTTAAGTGAAGACAATTAAATTTCTTGTGAAAGAATGCCAAAAATTATAGTAATCTTAGTAATTTTTACTAATCTCTGCTACTATATATATATATATATATATATATATATATATATACACACACATATATATTTATATATACCTACATATTTACACGTATGTATGTATGTATGTACATGTGTGCATAACTACCATGGTGGAAGTGAAGGTTGGCTTTACCAAAAGGAGGACCATTTTTTTCTTTGCTTCTTGCATTTTGGTTATATCACTTAGCTATCTGTGTACAGTAAGAACATCAACTATTTAGAGCAAAGGTCATAAGCAATGCTCTTTTGGAAAGAATAAAAGCAATGTATAATTGCAAGAACTGTCAATACCCCTTTTCAAAGAAAAATAGCTAAGAGACTGAGCATAATTTTCACTATTTCATTCAAAAGTTTAACTAGAAAAAAAGTAGCACAAGGATTAGGCCCACAAAAATTTTCCACAACATTTTACTTCCTGGCCAAACAGGATAATGCCAGTTTTGAATAAATATTAATTTTAAAATAGTTCATAGGGGAACATCACATCAAAAAATAGTAAAAATTGTATAATAAAGAGACAGAGATGAGGATGAGTATAGAAACAGCTTGGTATAAGACCCACAGAGTCAGATCATCGCAAGTACAATCATGAATAAAACTGGCAGGAAGACAACAAAAAGACATCCAAAAAGAAGGAACAGATTTGTTAGTATTTACATAGAACATTACTTCCATGATCAGTGACAATGGAATTAACTTATCTGGACTCTAATGTTTTAATCCCTAAAATATGAAAGTAAAAATGACATTTGAGAAGACATAGTAAAGTGATCTGACCCTGTCCACAATAAAAAAAAAAAAAAAATCCATGCTAGAAATAAAACAATCTTAAGAACACAGGATCATAGGATTATAGACTGAGAGCCAGCAGGGACTTAATGTCTAGTATCTAGTATCAGTTTATGAAAACTGAACACCCTCCCGCAGGAGGTTGCTATTTGCATGAAGTTACACAGGAGCTAGCAGCAGAATTATATGAAACCAGTCCTCTGGTCCAGACTTCATGATCTTTCTGGTATCGTAAGCTTCGTAAACTTTAACATTAAACATTTTAAGAAAATTTTAAAATAACATAAAAAAAATGAACAAGCATGAAGTGATGCTAAATGAAGTCAACAGAACCAGAATACCAATTTTTAAAATAATAAGTATATTATCAAGACCAGGAAAATTTGAAAAACTCATGAACTCTGATCAACACAATAAGCATAAAATTCTAGAAGACAATATAAAGCAAGCTACCTGTTTTTGAAGAACTCAGGAAGAAATATAAAACAAGATATTGAATTTGAATAGTGTAGAAATATATTTTATTTGACTACCCACATTTGTTACAAGGATATTTTTCTCTAATAAAAAAGTTGTGGGAGAGAAGATAAATTTTATTTATTAAAAATAATTATAAAAATACAAATTACATAAAGAATTGGAAAATATCAAAGGAAGTAAAAAAAAAAAATACCACTACTCCCCAAAATAATCAGGAAAACATGAACAATCCCTATAGGCAAAAAAACTCAATTATGATCTCTACTAATGGAGAAAACATCTTAATTCCACTGGGAGTGGCATCAATAACCCTTTTATAATTCTAAACTCCCAGAACCTCATGAAATCTAATCTCATTCTTAAGCTTGGAAAAATGCTCTTGTCTGGGGCCTTACATATATTACACCTAAACCTATGGATTCTTAGTTCTAGACCTGTAAAGGACCTCAAGGGAAATCCAATCCAATCTTTTAATTGGATGCAATATATGCATATTGGATGCAATCTTGTTATGTGATTTACATTTTATAGGTCTTAGTCATGGATTTTGCATCCAGTTCCTCTAAATCCAAAGTCAGTTTATCCCTTCCATTACACCACATTATGTGTCAGGCACTTTGCTAGATGTTGGGGATGAAAGATGAAAGCAAATATTTCATGTCTTCAAGAATCTGTTCTGATTGGGGAAAGCAACATGTACATGAAAACTTAAAGTTTTATACAAACACACATGAATAATTTTATTTGTAAAGGGAATTCTCCCCATGCTAGTAAGCACCTACCTGAAATTTATTATCTCAGAAATTCAAGAGATTAAATGACTTGCCTCAGGTCCTATACCTTAATATGTATCAAAGGCACAGCTGGAAACCTGATCTTTCTGATAATGAAGCTACATTTCCTTCTACTATACTATATTGTCTTTTCATGAAGTAAAAAATGTAAATAGTCAATGTTTTCAAAAAGTGCAATTATAAAATTTTACATAGAATATATATAAATATACATATATATAATTATACATAGAATATATACAGAGTGATTTAAAGAGAAATGGCATATTAAATGAAGGGAAAAAAGTTAAAAAGAGAACTCAGATTCTAGACACAACTAAAGATTAGAGTAGTATGCAAAGAACAGGGATGTCTTGTATAGTCACCAGGGAAAGAACTGCTAACTAGGCAGCCCCAAACTCAGAATCTCTGATGTAAGGGAAGCTAAAATGTAGTAGAATGAAAGTCCTTGAAAAATAAACAGTGTTAATGGTAATTCAATTATTAATGCAAGAACAATATATGGGATGAGGCAAAAGATAAGTCAGTGGTCTTGCTTAGAATTCAAAGTGTGGGTAGTTAGAGTTATGGGACCTTTTACTCTTGGACTGGTGACCAGTGTAGGTATTATTGAACAACTGAGAAAAGTTACCTAACTACCAAATAACACATACCAATATGTGCTTGTGTTTTTCAATGATGGAAACATGAAAACCAAATTGTTTTTACTTATATATTAACCAAGCTTGACCATGCGTATCTTAAGGCACAGCCAGGGTAATTTACCTAGAAAAATGACTGAATTACTATTTTGCATATAAGCAGAATTTATTTTAGAAATTATTTATTTTTCACATCTGCATAGACAAATATACTTGCCCGCATGTCTTATTCATGAGTAACAGAAACATTGTACTCCAATTTTCTGAAATAAATATTAAGGGAAAGTTACATCTTTTACATCT
Organism: Sarcophilus harrisii; assembly: GCF_902635505.1. Lineage (NCBI taxonomy): Eukaryota > Metazoa > Chordata > Mammalia > Dasyuromorphia > Dasyuridae > Sarcophilus > Sarcophilus harrisii. Next base: position 234,338,699 of record NC_045430.1, read on the forward strand.
TTTGAGAGAAGTGATAGAGCCAGCAGGAAGACTCTTTCCAACCTGTTCATCTGAAAAACACAGAATGTGCTTACTTTTTAAAAAAATAGGCAGAAAGGAAAGACAGTTTTAGGGCTTTCTGCACAAACTACACTGGAGTTTAGACAGTTCTTTAAATAATTTGACCAAAACAGATACCCAAACAAACCCATCTATACTTTGATATTTACAATATATGTGACTTTGGACAAGTAAATAACCTTAATTCAAATGCCTCAGTTTTCCCATTTGTAAAATGAGGGAGATAGATTAGATGGTCATTTTGTTTTCTTTCAAATCTGTGAAATTCTTCCTCTTCTCATCCCCATGTTATACTTAAATGCTTCCTCTTCAATAGCCCAATTTCCTGGGTGGTAATAGAGAAAGATATTTAAATAGCTACTATTATTGTATAGCATGTGTGAGAGTAATTTTCTCCCTGCTTCCTCAGTGACTCTCCAAGTGTCCTTGCTATGCTTGTGTCTGCTTCTAAAAGCTCAGCTCTCCTCTACCCCTATAACTGTTTGCAGCTTTTAATTTTTTCTGAACTAAAAAGCCAGATATCCCAACTTATGAAAAACTGAATATTAACTAAGCATTGCCAGTGCTATGATTTAGAACTGACAATACTGGAGGGGAAAGGAGAGAAGAGAAGACAGAGCTTGAGTGTAGGGACTGTCATAGCTATGCTCAAAGGACTTTTTCTTAATTATGTTCCATTCAGAGTATTGCTCTGAAGGTGAGAGGTTGCTGGAAATTTCCACACAAATTTGGCTATTACCATAATTCAGGCACTCTGAGGTGATATTTTCCCCTTTCCTTTGTTTTAAATTACCCAGTGTGGATACTGACTTTGATCAAATTAACAGGATAATTGCTCAATCCCCACTTTACTTTGTTTTGTACAAACAGAATCTTGGGCTAAAAGCCCAGGCTAAATGCATTATAGACTTGATTTGGCTTTTCTCTAGAGGAACTCTTTTGAAATGCTGAGGTTTTTAGGACTCTACCAGCAGAGATTTCATATCCGTATTTCACAAGTATTCATTTGAGAGTATGTGGGAATGGGAGTGGTAATGGAGGAGAAATTTAGAATGAATTAAATAAACCATGTTGCTTGTCAAATCTACTGGCCACTCATTCTATCCATTTTACCACTTAACTCTGAGCCTTACTCAGAGACTTCCCAGGACGTCTAAAGAATAGCATGTTACCTACAAATAATATCTGAAGTGTGAAGAAGTGTCAAGAATCAAGTATACAGTAATATGATTTATATGAGTATTATAATAACACTTTCTAGCATCCTTCACCAGACAAAAAGGGTTAGTGGTAGCTTTCCAAGACAAACAAAACAAATTAAAAAAAAATTCCTGAAAGTGACTTTTACCGAGAAGTAGGATCTACTTATTCTCATTATATATTGTCAGATTCATGGATCAACACAAAATAGAGAATTGACCCTCTTATCTGAAATAATACAGTTATGAAGAGCAAGGTAAAGCTATATAGACAGCTCATACCCCAGAATTCTCCACACAGGAAGTACTGAGCTCAAATAAGACTTTCATTTTTGTATCTCTACAATCTTGCCTACAAAAGATATTTATGAACATCTGTATGATTAAACTGGATATGATTTCTTTGTCACAAAACATAGAAACAAGGGCAACAAACCTAAAGATCCCTGTGGGTGCCTCTTAGAATTATAACATTGACATTATCTATGTTTCATTTTTTTTTTTTTTTTTATTTAATAGCCTTTAATTTACAGGATATATACATGGGTAACTTTACAGCATTAACAATTGCCACACCTCTTATTCCAATTTTTCACCTCTTACCCCCCCCCCCCCCTCCCCTAAATGGCAGGATGACCAGTAGATGTTAAATATATTAAAATATAACTTAGATACACAATAAGTATACATGACCAAAACATTATTTTGCTGTACAAAAAGAATCAGACTCTGAACTATTGTACAATTAGCTTGTGAAGGAAATCAAAGATGCAGGTGTGCATAAATATAGGGACTGGAATTCAATGTAATGGTTTTTAGTCATCTCCCAGAGTTCTTTTCTGGGTATAGCTAGTTCAGTTCATTACTGCTCCATTAGAAATGATTTGGTTGATCTAAGTTGCTGAGGATGGCCTGATCCATCAGGACTGGTCATCATCTAGTATTGTTGTTGAAGTATATAATGATCTCCTGGTCCTGCTCATTTCACTTAGCATCCAGTTCGTGTAAGTCTCTCCAGGCCTTTCTGAAATCATGCTGTTGGTCATTTCTTACAGAACAGTAATATTCCATAATTTTCATATACCACAATTTATTCAGCCATTCTCCAACTGATGGACATCCATTCAGTTTCAGTTTCTAGCCACTACAAAAGGGCTGCCACAAACATTCGTGCACATACAGGTCCCTTTCCCTTCTTTATAATCTCTTTGGGATATAATCCCAGTAGTAACACTGCTGGATCAAAGGTATGCACAGTTTGATAACTTTTGAGCATAGTTCCAAACTACTCTCCAAAATGGTTGGATTAGTTCACAACTCCACCAACAATGAATCAATGTCCCAGTTTTCCCACATCCCTCCAACAATCATCATTATTTTTCCCTGTCATCTTAGCCAATCGACAGGTGTGTAGTGAGTATCTTAGAGTTGTCTTAATTTGCATTTCTTGATTAATAATGACTTGGAGCATCTTTTCATATGACTAGAAATAGTTTCAATTTCTTCATCTGAGAATGTCTGTTCATATCCTTTGACCATTTTTCAATTGGAGAATGGCTTGATTTTTTATAAATTAGGTTAATTCTCTATATATTTTGGAAATGAGGCCTTTATCAGAACCTTTGACTGTAAAATATTTTCCCAGTTTATTGCTTCCCTTCTAATCTTGTCTGCATTAGTTTTGTTTGTACAAAAACTTTTCAGTTTAGTATAATCGAAATTTTCTATTTTGTGATCAGTAATGATCTCTAGTTCTGCTTTGGTCATAAAACCTTCCCCTTCCACAGGTCTGAGGTAAACTATCCTATGTTCCTCTAATTTATTAATAATTTCATTCTTTATGCCTAGGTCATGAACCCATTTTGACCTTATCTTGGTGTCGGGCGTTAAGTATGGATCAATGCTAGTTTCTGCCATATTAGTTTCAATTTTCCTGAGCAATTTTATCAAACAGTAAGTTCTTATCCCAAAAGCTGGGATCTTTGGGTTTAATCAAAGACTAGGTTGCTATATTTGTTGACTGTTTTATCCCTTGACCTAATCTATTCCACTGATCAACTAATCTATTCCTTAGCCAATACAAATAGTTTTGGTAACTGCTACTCTATAGTATAGTTTTAGATCTGGTACAGCTAAGCCACCATCATTTGATTTTTTTTATTAATTCCTTGAAATTCTTGACCTTTGTTTTCCATATGAACTTTGTTGTTATTTTTCTAGGTCATTAAAATAGTTTTTGGGAGTCTGATTGGTATAGCGCTAAATAAATAGATTAGTTTAGGTAATATGTCATCTTTATTATATTTGCTAGCCCTATCCAAGAGCATTTAATATTTTCAATTGGTTAGATCAGACTTAATTTGTGTGAAAAGTGGTCTGTAATTTTGCTCATAAAGTTTCTGATTTTCCCTTCAGATAGATTCCTAAATATTTTATATTATCAGTAGTTACTTTAAATGGAATTTCTCTTTGTAACTCTGACTGTTGGATTTTGTTAGTGATATATAAGAATGCTTGATGACTTATGTGGGTTTATTTTATAACCAGCAACTTTGCTAAAGTTGTGGATTATTTCTAATAACTTTTAGCAGAATCTCTAGGGTTCTCTAGTATACCATCATGTCATCGAAAGAGTGATAATTTGGCTTCCTCATTACCTATTCTTATTCCTTTAATCTCTTTCTCAGCTCTTATTGCTATAGCTAGCGTTTCTAATACAATATTAAATAGTACTGGTGATTAGTGGGCAACCTTGTTTCCTCAGATCTTATTAGGAATGGTTGCAGTTTGTCTCCATTACATATGATGCTTACTGATGGTTTTAAATAGATGCTGCTGATTATTTTAAGGAAAAGTCCATTTATTCCTATATTCTCAAGTGTTTTTAATAGGAATGGATGTTGGATTTTATCAAATGCTTTTTCTGCATCTATTGAGATGATCATATGGTTTTGTTAATTTGGTTATTGACATAGCCAATTATATTGATAGTTTTCCTAATATTGAACCAGCCCGATTTCCTGGTATAAATCCTACTTGATCATAGTGTATTATCTTGGAGATGATTTTCTGTAGTCTTTTGCTAATATCTTATTTAAGATTTTAGCATCAATATTCATCAGGGAGATTGGTCTATAATTTTCTTTCTCTGTTTTCAGCCTACCTGGTTTAGGTAGCAGTACCATGTCTGTCATAGAAGGAATTTGGTAGGACTCCTTCATTCCCTATTTTATCAAATAATTTATATAGCATTGAGGCAATTGTTCTTAAATGTTTGGTAAAATTCACATGTATATCCATCTGGTCCTGGGGATTTTTCTTAGGGAGTTGTTTAATTGCCTGTTCTATTTCTTTTTCTGAAATGGGACTATTCAAACAATTACTTCTTCCTCTGTTAGTCTGGAAGTCTGTATTTTTGGAGGTAGTCATCCATTTCATTAGGTTATCAAATTTATTGGCATAAGTTGAGCAAAATAACTCCTTATTATTTCTCTAATTTCCTCTTCATTGGTGGAAAGTTCTCCTTTTCATTTTAAGACTACTAATTTCATTTTCCTCCCTCCTTTTTCTAATCAGATTTACCAAGGCTTATCTATTTTATTGGCTTTTCATAGAACCAACTCTTAGTTTTATTAATTAGTTCAATAGTTTTTTTACTTTCAATATTTTAATTTCTCCTTTAATTTTAAATTTCAATTTAGTATTTGATTAGGGGTTTTAATTTGGTCTTTTTTAGTTTTTAGTTGCAAGCCAATTCATTAATCTTTTCTTTCTCTGTTTTATTCAAGTAAGCCTCTAAGGATATAAATTCCTCTTATTACCGCTTTGGCTGCATCCCACAAATTTTGGTATGATGTCTCATCATTGTCATTATCTTGAGTGAAATTATTAATTGTATCTATAATTTGCTGCTTCACCCAATCATTCTTTAAGATGAGATTGTTTAGTTTCCAATTACTTTTGGTCTATTTCCCCTAACTTTTTGTTGAATGTAGTTTTATTGCATCATGATCTGAAAGAAAGCATTTACTATTTCTGCTTTCTTGCATTTAATTTGAGGTCTTTATGTCCTAATATATGGTCAATTTTGAATAGGTTCCATGAACTGCTGGAGAGAAAGTATATTCCTTCTATCTCCATTCAATTTTCTCCAAAGATCCAACATACCTAATTTTTCTAATATTATATTTACTTCTTTAATTTCTTTCTTATTTGTTTTGTGGTTTGATTTGTCTAATTCTGAGAGTGCAAGGTTGAGATCTCCTACTATTACAGTGTTGTTGTTTATTTCTTCTTGCAACTCTCTTAACTTCTCCTTTAGGAAGTTGAGTGCCATACCACTTGGTGCATATATGTTTAATATTGATATGCTTACGTTGTTTATGCTACCTTTAGCAGGATGTAGTTACCTTCCTTATCTCTTTTAATTAGATCAATTATTACTTTTGCTTGATCTGAGATAAGGATGGCTACCCCTGCTTTTTTGACTTCACCTGAAGCATAATAGATTTTGCTCCAGCCTTTTACTTTTACTCTATATGCATCCCCCTGCTTTAAATGTGTTTCTTGTAAACAACATATTGTAGGGTTCTGACTTTGATCCAGTCTGCTATCTGCCTCCTCTTTATGGGGAGTTCATCCCATTTACATTTACAGGTTAGAATTACTAAATCTGTGTTCCTGCCATCCTAATAACCCCAGATTGTGCTTTACTTATTCTTGCCTCCCCAACCCTCTTTCCCCTTTTAAGCTTATTACCCCTCTTGTATCACGATACTTATCCTCTTTATAATCCCTCCCTCCCCCCCTTTGAGTCTTTCCCCCTTCCTTCCCTTATTACTCTTTTTCTTTTCCCTTTTCCTCTCCCGTTTTAATGAGGCGAGAGAGAATTTTCTCTAAAACAAATGTCAATTATTTTTCTTTGGCTAACTCTGATGAGAGTAAGATTCACACAATGTTCCTCCCTCTCTAAATTCCCTCAGATATGATAAGTTTCCTTAGCCTCTTTGTGGGATGTGGTTTCCCTCTTTTATCCCTCCTTCCCACCTTGTTCTGCCATCATCCCTTTCCATATCTACTTCCCTTTTTATGTTATATCAGTACAATCAAATTATACATGTATTCTTTTGTATATCCACAACAAAATACAATTCTCAAGAGATTTTTTACCTTTTCTGCATCTCTTGAGTTCTATTCTTGGAGATCAAATTTTTTGTTTAGTTCTGGTTTTCTTCAGAAACAAATGGAATTCATTTGTTTCATTAAATTCCATCTTCTTCCTGGAAGAAAATGCTCAACTTAGCTGGTAGTTTATTCTTAGCTGCATCTCAAGTTCTTGTGCCTTCGAGATATCATATTCCAGGCCCTCTTCCTTTAATGTAGAGGCAGCCAGATCTTGGGTGATCCTTATTGTGGCACTCGGTGTTTAAATGGTTTTTGGCTGCTTGTAAAATTTTTTCCTTAATCTTATAGTTCTGAAATTTTGCCACAATATTCCTTGGGTTTTATTTTAGGGTTTCTTTCAGAAGGTGTTCGATGAATTCTTTCAATGCCTATTTACCTTCTGATTCTATTACATCTGGCAGTTCTCTTTGATGATTTCTTGTAAAATAGTATCTAGGCTCTTTTTTTTTCATCATAGTTTTCAGAAAGTCCAATAATCCTCAGATTATCTCTCCTAGATCTATTTTCCAAGTCTGTCGTTTTGCAAGTAGATAATTGTGGTTTTTCAGTTTGTCATTTTTGTTTTGTTGACTGATTCTTGCTGTCTCAATGAATCATTAGTTTCAATTTGTTCAGTTCTAATTTTTAAAGAATTATTTTCTTCAATAGCTTTTTTTACTTCTTTCTGTATATGTCCAATTGAGTTTTTGAATGTATTGTTTTGGTCTGTGGAATTTTTCCATTTCACTAATTTTTTTTAGTGAATTATTTTTCTTTCAATTCACAGATCCTACTTTCTTGCAGTGTTCTTTGTCTTTTCAATTCACGGATCCTACTTTCTTAGAGTTCTTTATTTTTTCCAATTCACAATTTTGTTTCCCTGCACTTCCTGAGAATTTTTAACTTTTCACAGTATTTCAGGAAGTTGTTTGCTCTTGTAAGGCTTTCTTTCCTTTCCCCATTTATCTTCTAACCTCTTTTGAGACTTTTAATGGTCTCTTCTATGAGAGCATTATGTAAAGAGGACAGTCTGATGCATTTTTGCTGTTTGAGGTCTCTTCAGGTTTGCTGACCTGTCTTTTCTGCATAGAAGCTGTCGATTGTTCTTTTCATCTTTTATTCATGTTTGAAAGCCTTTAGGGTAGGTCTCCTAACAGGGGTTACCAGCTTCCTCTGCAGAGCAGGGAAAGATGAAACCGATTTCCGCTCAGTTGAGTGCTCTGGTGAGAGTTTTCCTTCCCCAACAGGAAGTGGATTCAGCACTGGCCGAGCTATCAAACTGCTTAGTAGGGCTGAGTGGATTATCAATTGCCCTTGGCTAGAGACTAAGTGGTGAAAGTGTCACTGCCCAGGCTGGAGCCTCTTGTGGGACTGTGATTATTAGCAGACCGCTGCAAACTCTGCCCAGTGTCTCTGCCTGATGCAAATCGGCCCTGGAAAAGCTCTATGGCCCCAAGCCGAGCTCCCCACTGGGCAGATTGGAGGCTAACCGGGCTGAGTCCTCCTGCCGTGCAGGATCACAACTGCCCCAAGGAAAAGCCCCTTACTGCGGGTTGGGGCTGCGCGCTTGTGCTGAGATCTGTGCCTTCACCCTGGGTTTGAGACTCTCCTCGGAACCTAATTTCTCTCCCAGTCTGCGCCGATCTCCCCCCTGGCCCCGGAACCAACCTTTTTTGGCGAGACTGCAGATTTTTTTCGGCTGGTGAGTTGTTCTACTTCTTATCTTTACTATTGTAGCAGTCAAGACTATTTTTGAGGCTCGATATAATATTGATAAAGAGGGTAAGAGAAGAGCTTAGAAAGACGCGTGTGTCTTCTCCGCCATCTTGGCTCCGCCCCCATCTATGTTTCATTTTTATTCAATGTTGTATCTTTATATATTTTGTTATGTTTCCACATTACATTTTCATCTGGTCCTCACCACATTAATATTACTACCACATATTCCCAAGTTTGGAAACTCCCAAGTTCTGCAAATTCTAGTTCCAGGTAGTTCTAATTTATACTCATAAGAGACAGCAGCATCATTTTTAATGACAAGACTTAGAGGATAAGATAAAATAATTGTCCTTAAAGTCAAGAAAGCCCAGATTAGAGGCTAAGACTCAAACTTGGGCATTCTTGAATTTAAGGACAATTATTTTTCTTGTTTTGGTATAAATTGTTCTGGTTCTGCTCACTTCACTCCACATCAGTATTTACTATTCTTCATAGGCTGACATGATTTTTTTTAAATAACTAATCAGAAGGTAGCTTGCTTCCCTTTCTTATTGAGTAGTCACACAAAAATGCAAATAGATGGAGCACAAGAAACAGCATACCATAAATCAACATTCAGGTCAAGAGTGATATTTGCCAACTGCTAGTTTCTTGTTTATTCAACAGAAAATACAATTAGCTTTAAATTTAAAAAGACACCAAAAATGTTATCTTTGATGACAGAAGGGAGGGGGAATCCATCTGTTCTGTTATTTAGCTGAATCCTTCTTATTTGGACAAAAGGCTTTAAAAATCCTCCATTATCTGGGGTTATGTAGCATCATAGAGATGCACTGCTCTGAAAGGAAGAAAAATAATAGCCTCATTTGAGCCAGAATTACTTCCTGCCAAAGTGGGAAGCATCTTTTCCATTGACCCCTTGCTGTTGTTGTTTAGTGGACATGGGCTATGAAGTCTAGATTGTGGTAGAATCAGGGAGAATATACATTTGAATATTATTCTGGCCTAGACCTCATAACTAGATAAATGAGTCTGAATGTAAGGCAGTCCACATTCTTAGACTAAGTAATTCCCATTCTTATCATTAGCAGTGGAAGCATTTGGAGGAGAGAACACATGGAATCTAGGATACCCACTGTTTCTATTAAGCCCCTGCAATCAAAATGCACATCCATTTCTTTCCACTTGTGAAGTCAAATCAGGCAGAAAGAAATGTGTACAACAAAAGAGGCAGCTCTCTTCAAAGAGAGACAGTAAGATAGAAGCAGGTGACAAATATACTCTATCAAACCCTTCCATAGGACAACATTTTTTACTTCTTGCCAAAAAAAATCACAAAATGCATGTGTTGTTATTTTTTTCAAAATTTATACCATCACATGGTTTATCACTGACAACAGGATGAAAAGAAAAATCTAATCATATGAATCATACCATGGATTTAGCAGTGATTAAATTTTAGCTAGTTATCCTATTTCCTAAGGCAATGGAGTCAACTATTTTCAAATTTGTGTAAATCTACCCCACTCTACAATGGTGAATTCCAAGCTATAATGGGTTCTATATTTCCCCTTTACTGTTAGCAGGATCGTAGTGAAGAGAAACTATACTTTTAGATTTGCGAAACTATATTTTAGGTATTTGCTCAGAGTAGAGTTTTGCTATTTACTTGATATAACAATATTCTACACAGCAGATGGGAGAAGAACTGCCTACATGCTCTTGGCTCTTTCCCCAATGCTTCCTTTTTTTTTTCAATTTACAATTCAACAAACATGTATTAAAGCATTAGGGGCACAACAAAAAAAGAAATAAAACTAATCTATAACTAATGGAAAAGTTTCTCAGAGAATGTGGTCCATGAGCTAAATCTTAAATGAAACTAGAGATTCTAAGAAGAATAAATGAAGTGTGTGTGGGTCATTCTAGGCATATGAAGCATCCCAGGAAATGGTACAGTGGCCGGAGATAGCATCCTAAATACAGCAGTGGAGCTAGAAGGCAGCTTGTAAAAAGGAGTAATATGAAATAATCCTAGAAAATTAGGCTGCAGTTAGATTCAAAAGGAAGAAAGAGGAAGAAAAGAATGGAGAAATGGAGGAGAAAGGGAGAGAGAGTGATATAGAAAGAGGGAGAAAGAAAAAAAAAGAAAAGAGAGGAAAAAAGACAGGGGGGAGGGAAAGATTGAGAGAGAGAAAGAATGAGAGGAAGAGGGAGACAGTCAGTAAAAGGGAAAAAATGAGGTAGAAAGAGATAGGGAAAGAGAGGAAGAAAGAGAGATGGAGACTGGGCAGAGAGACAGAGACAAAGAGAGAGACAAAGACAAAGAGGCAAGAGACAGACACACAGAGAGACACAGAGGCACACGTAGAGAAACAGAGACAGAATAACTGAGAGTGGAAAATAAAAACAATGAAGTGGTGTTAGCAACACTTATGAGAGATAGAAAGGAAAATATGAAAGGCAAGAAGAAAACAATGTCTGATATACCCATAGTTAGCAGGTATGACAGATAAGCAAACAAGGATACAGAGACTTGGTCAGACAGGTAAGAAAGTCAGGAGAGAGCAGTGTGAAGAAAAAAGGACAGAGTATCCAGGAAGACAGAGTAATCAATAGAGAAAGTTAAGAAGGATGAGGATTAAGAAAAAGCCATTAGATCTGGCAAACTTTTTAAGCAGAGAAATGCACGTTATCCTAGAGTCAATAGGAAGCTACCAAATATTTTCAAATAAGGAAAACAAATAGTCAGTCTGGCACCTATGGAAGATTATCTTGGCAGCTATGTTTAGGATGACCAGTTTCTGGCCTCTGTTCAATTAGAAGGGTGCGGACATGGGGCTAGCACTAGGGGAGATGAAGAGTGTGTATAACCAAGGACCAGCTGATAAACCCAAGTGAGTTGCACAAGGATTTGGGAAAATCCACCAACCGATTTTCCTTACAAGAATTCCCAATTCTTCTGTCTGGGGGAAAAAGCGAGATGGAAGGTTTTACCAATCGACAGAGGAAAACAAAGTTGCAGAGCTCTTTGCAGTATTTGTATTTTATCTGCTTCCTGCTACAGAAACCCTTTGCCAACAAAAACAGTATCACAGACATAATAGGTCACACATGAGAAAAGGCTGACATTTCTCTAAAATTTAGAAGCCTTTCCCATAGCCATACAGGCAGAATGAATAAACTAATCTTCAAATTCATGAGGCAGATAATTTAGTTATTTGTTCCATTTCTGAGGCCTGCTGAGTTTTACAAAATGAAGGGATTGGACAGCAAAGTATAACAAAGAAAACTTGGTTTTTAGCCTTACCTCAGCTCAGAACTAGCCATGTGTCATAGAAAGTCATTTATCCTCTCTGGATAAAATGACAGGTTGGAGCTACATTAAATATTCTCTAAGGTTTATTTTAGCTCAATGATCCCTTGATTAATCTTGAAAATAAATAAGCTAATCCATTCCTTCTAAGTGATTAAGGTGTAATATAGGTATTTTGTTTGAGGGACAAAAGCTGAATGTCCTGATGAATATCTTGTAAGTTCATTAAAATAGGAACTTTGGCATGTCAATACTCTCCAATGCTAATTGGACAAGAGACAGACACATAGAGGTACACATAGAGAAACAGAGACAGAATAACTGAGGTAGCAATGATTCCCAACACCCAATAGATGACCAACTATTACTTGTTTAGTTAGAATGGCATAGACTGAATTTCAAATACTAAAAATATCGTTCTACCTCAATCTGTGTGTTGTTGTCATGTCCATCATCAAGGAGCAGATCTGTGAAGCCTCTGGGTTCTGATGAATCTTGACCCATACTTGCTCGATTGCTGTCGATTGACTTGAGTGGCTCAGAGTTCCTTTTCCACCTGTGGCTGTGCACATTTGAGTCTATATCTACTTCCTCTTCTCCATGAGAAAAGCCATGGCCAACTTCATAAAGCACATCTGTTTGAGGGAAAAACAGAATTTTTTTTTCCAGTGACAAAGAATTCATAATAGTTGTATGGGAGAAATCAATCAAAATAACCATTCAGGTATTATGTGGTAGTCATTAGCCCAAGAGAGTATATAATTCTCTAAATGAAGTGGCTTCATTTTGCTAGTCATGAAAAAAAAAATGGCAACCCATCTTCTAACAATGAAAAACAAATGTATAAAGATCATTTTTGTACTTGTGCATTGCTATATCTATGTGAAATAATAATAACACTACTAATAATAGTTTAAAATATCAACAAGTAATATTTATATAGCACAATATATTCCAGGTTTTTAAAAATTATCTTATTTGTTCTTTACAACAATCCTGAGGGGTAGGTGCTATTATTATCCCCATTTCTATATAAGAAGAAAATGAATAAACAGATATTAAGCAGAATGCTTAAGGGCCTACAACTAGTAAGTGAATTTGAAATCAAATCCTATTCATTCCATTTCTAGTATTCCCCCAGTGAACCACCTAGCTATGATGTATATAGAAGTCATGGATCTCAAATATATCATTGACTAGAGAGTCCCCCAAACAGTTTGCATCCATAAAGCAATATATAGTCCCCTTCTTCCAAAACTTGGTAAATAAGTGTCCTGTTCTATTGATCCCAACTCATAAAAACAGAAACATTCAACTAAGTTGTATTTGATTCAGTGGAAAACAGAATCCTTATAAAATTCACTTATATGTCCCATTTGATGTCTTTGAATTGTAATAAGTGAACAAGGATTTTTTAAAAGATGCATTTGGAAGAAATTACACGTATTATCACTAGCATTGATTTACAAATTTATCTTGTAAATTCTGATTCCCTACCTGCTAAAATTAGTGAAACACTTCTGAGATGCCCCAGAAATGTGCACGCTCTCCCTTTTTGTTATATCACTTAGAATTACTATCAGAACAGTTAAGTATGACAGTGATGGGCATCTATATAGAAATGGACAGGAAGGCAAGAAGATCAATCAATACGGTATTTCAAAGCCATCAACAGGGACTAGCCCTGCTGACCTGGTTCATCTTGTACTGAAGATGGGAAAATTAGATTCAATTGCTGCTCCCAGTCTTTCATTTCAATAGGTCAGGGTATGCACTTTCTTATAGAGAGGGACAAGCTCACTCTCCCCAGTGATGTCCTCTTCACCTTTCCAAAATATGATTTGATAGGCTTTACAACTGGTAGGTTGTAGGATCAAAAAGGGCTAAGAGAAAAGTGATTTAATTACATCTGCTATTTTCCCCTAAGGCAAAAACATTCTCAGAGATCAAAATGTGTTTAATACAGCCTATAATATCATTAGAATTGCTGTTTGAAGCCCCATTAATCAATCTAAGCCTACATTCATGGTCACAGGCTTAATGGATCTCATTTTCTCCTTTGGAGAGAGGAAAGTATTAATGCTGTTCCTCCTTTTGCCTGAAGAGCCGATATTCTCTTATACCCTAGGAAATCAAATGGAATTTCATTTGATTGCTGAGTGTTCTGGTGACCACAGTCAGAGGAAAAAAAGCATCCTAGCCAAGCAATTCTAGCTATATCATTGACATGACCTAGGCCACATGATTGGTGAAAGACCCATTTGAAGCTGCTTGTTTGTACATCTATCAATTAAATGGTTATTTATTTGGTGAGTCTTTACCTAGCCAGGTAGACCATTAGTGCTAGGTGGGAAGTCCTATCTGCATTAGACTATACAGAGAATACAACGATAACAACAAATAATCAAGGCCATCTATAAACTTTTAATGTCATTAGGGAGGCAAATGGGGCAGCTAGAGTACTGGGGATGTAGTATGGGGTTCTAGAGTCAGAAGGATCTGAGTTCAAATCTAACTTCAGGCCCTTCTTAGATGTGTGACTCTAGGCAAATCATTTAATCCTCATTGCCTCAATTTTCTCATCTGTAAAATGAGTTGGAGAAAGAAATGGCAAACTCTATTCTACTCCAGTATCTTTACTAAGCAAATCTCAAATGAAGAGTCAGAAAGGATTGAACAAATACAAAATATTCATAGAAAACCTCTGGGGGTCAAAGGTAAGAGCATTACAAAGTAATTCAAAGGGCAAAGGTACAACTGGCATCGGATAAATGGAGTTTTGATCCAAGACACTTGCATTTCAGGTAGGATGGGTCAAGTTCCTTTTTGGGGGTAACTAACATTTCTAGATGTCACCATCTAGACCCTACACCATCATTATTACAATCATTTCTTGGGTCACCACCTCTAGGATTTCTTTGTCATGACAACCTTGTCCAGACCCTGCTTCCTCCCTGCCTCTCTTTTGTAAAATGGAATTGAAAGAGGAAGGGGAAATATACCCTATGAGACCAGTCACCATGGAGAAGAACATATAACCTGTATCTCAGTAATGAAAGACAGCCGCATTGCTGCACATTGTTCATCCTCTGTGTCCTGACTCATAAAAGCACCTGAATTCAACTTTTCCAAGTAACTAGCTGTCAGAGACAGCTCTGCCAGTGAAAGAGCACTTGCTCTTAATCCCTTCTCTGACTTAGTAGTAAATCTGTAAAATACTCTCTTCTACATAAGCTTGTGAGACAGTTACAATTAAAAGGAAATGTTGCCTTCCAGAAAACAGACAAGTATGGCACTGCTAATAGATCAGATATCTGGTGTGTTTGCCACATGTAGCAAAGATCTTTCAAATTTACATCAAACACTAGAGGATCCATTCTTTTTTTTAAAATTTGATAAAGACTAGGGCAACTGCCAGAGATTTTCAAAACATATTGCTCCTTTCCATATTTTTAGTGACTATGTATATATATACACACATATAATTTATAATCAGTTACCAATATATAAATGCATACATATATGTATGTTGACACATTCATAAGTACAGTTCTATATCTGTATGTGTATACAGATGTATGTGTGTGTATATATATATGTATATACATAAGATTATAAATATATCTGCATGCAGACACAAAGTCATGTATCTGATATCTATATCTGATACCTACCTATGAATATCTGAATATAGCAATATATATCCATTTATTTATGAGTAAACAATTATATATATATATATATTATGCACATACATATATGTGAATATATATGTAGATAAGTCTATAGTATAGATATATGTACGCTAAATATCTATATGTAGCTATTGAGATTTATAAATAGCTATAATAATGCTATACATGGATATAGATGCACAAATACACATGCAGGCAGCTAGGTGGTGTGGTGGGCAGAATCCTAGACTTGAAGTCTAGAAGATCTGAGTTCAAATCCAGCATCAGACATTTACTGTGTATGCGTGTCACAACCTCTGTGTACTTTAATTGCTTATGTAAAATGGACATAATGATTCCACCTACTTGCCACAGTTGTTATGCGAATAAAAGTAAATAAATTAGGGTTTTTTTTGGAAATTGCTAATATGCAAACTGGCATGAATTCATGTGTATAACAAATTGCTTCAAGAAGGGAGATAGAAGGGAGGGAGATAATTTGGATCTCAAATGGAATGTAGATTAGATAAATATAAATATATAATTGCCTGCATCTATATAACATATAAATAATTTTATAGTATTTTAAAATGAATAAAGTGCTTTATACATAGTGTTTCACTTGAACCATTTCACAACCCTATATGGTAGTTACATTGTTATCCCAATTATAAGAAAGAGGAAATGGAGGTTCCAAGTGATTATGGATAAAACAGTGAGTGTCTGAGCAGGGATTTCAGACCCAGGCCTTCTTAACTCCAAGCCTGCCACCTTGAGACACATTTGGTTTGTCCCCAGTATTTTTTTAAGCAGATAAGGAAAACAAAAGCTGCATTTAAAGAGTTGTAAGCTTGGAGCAGAATGAACATAATTACATTATGCACATAATTTGGGGAAAAGAAAATTTAAGATATTCTCTGCCTTTATAGTCACAATTCATGCTTTTTAGAAAAAAGAATCTCGATGACATGTTTGGAGATGTTGAAAGCTGATAATTCAAGTCCCTTCCTTGTCAACATTCCTCCTTGAATTTTGAATTCAGATCCAAAAAATCATTTTGACAAATGCTCTAATATTATAGGAGAAAGCAGAAGCTCAGAGTGTTAAAGCCTGAGGTTACCAAACTGGCTTCTGACAGAAACCAGATTTGAAATGAGTTCTATTGCCATTTTTTTCAACTAAACCCTGATTTTCTTCTAAGCGAGGTTTGAAAAAAAATGCTTATTGGACTCTTCTATCATGTATTCCATGGTTTTTAATAGTTATAGATATTAAATAAATTTACACTGAATGAGCTAACATCAGAAAGTGGCAATTAATGCTTAGCCAATTAGATGATGAAAGGACCTCCACCTCCTCTTTGTTGAATGTAAATGTGAAATAAAACATTAGTCCTTTGCTTGGATTATGGACAAATTAATATTTAGTGGAAATCTTACAGAAAAAAAAATCTGTATTAAGCCTACAATAAATTCTCTGATTCTCTGAACATATCCTTCTGGAATGTGGGGTTGTCCAGTGAGAAGTAAAAGAAAGATGATAATAAAAATAAGTGAAAGAGACAGAGAGAGGCAGAGACAAGAGAGAGAAAGATGTGGAGAGGCAGAGACAGAGAGAGAGAAAGACAAAAAGAGACACACAGAAAGTTAAAAATATATGCATATATACACACACAGACACAAATACTGACACAAAATGGAGAGTGACTGTGTCTTAGAAATTTGGAGTCTTTTACTTTGCTTTTACACTATATTTATCATAGCATTCTTGCCGATGCAAAATTTGATAAAAAGCTGGGAGACCTAGAAAGCAGTTGATAGAAATTAGACATAAATGGGCGTTTCATACCATACACCAAAAGAATGTCAAAATGGATAAATGATTTAGACATGAAAGATGATATCATAAATAAAACTGAAATGGAGAAAAAATGTACCTGTCAGATCTATGGAGAAGGCAAGTGTTCATGACCAAACAAGAGTCAGAAAAAATGAAGGAAATAAAATAGATAAGTTTGGGATTACATGAAATAAAAAAAAGTTTTATACAAACAAAGCTAATAACTTTTTACATATAATTGAAAATGTTTAATTAAATATATTAAATATTTGTTATAAGAGAAGACTATCTAGGACAGAGAGGGGGAGAATACAGGAGAAATTAAGGTAATATAAAACAAAAGATAATAATTGTATTGGAGAAAAGCTTTATGTGAGAAACATGAAGAATCTCCTTATATTTAAAAGCACTCACTCAAAGGCCTGTTCTGATGTCTTTTTAGTTGTGTTTGTTGTATATGTTTTATATGTGAATTATGTTTCCTGTTGGTGAGTATGCTAGACAACTGACTTCTAGATAAAAAAAAAAGTTGTTACTATTATGGTAAGTTTTTTTTGGGGGGGGGATTGCTTATTTTGGGTGAGGGAATTGGGGTTGAGTGACTTGACATGGGTCACACAACTAGGAAGTGTTGTGTCTGAAGCAGGATTTGAACTGAGGTCCTCCTGACTCCAGGGCCAGTGCTCTATCCACTGTACTACCTTGTTGCCCCAGTTGTTACTATTCTGTCCACATGATGCCAGTTGGCTGGTCATCAATATGAAGACAGGTGTCATATTATTAGACATGGATAATGCCAAATTTTACAACATGAACTCAACCTTTTTTCATGTATCATGGACCCTCTGCATGAACTCCTTCACAAGTATGTTTTTCAATGCATAAAATATATTACTACTATTATAGGATTATAAAGAAAACTGATTGCATTGAAATATAGTTATCAAAATATTTGTAATTCTATGGACTTCATATTAAAGCCCCTATTAAATTTTGAGAGATTATGTGCAAATGTGAGATTAAAAACCTAGCCTAGAAAAATGTGACAGAACATCTCAACATCCCTGCACTCACGTTATTATGCTGTGATCTTAGAACTTCATTTTTTAAAAAATCAAACTGCATTTAAAAAATGACCACCAAACATTATACTTTGGAAAAAGAAAGAACGATCATGTACAGAATTAATGATCATATCCTGACATTCAGCTGTGGCACAAACAAAAGCCACCCCATCCTTTCCTTTTACCAGACTAATTGAACAAATAATTTGTTTGTTTTCTATCTACTGTAATTAAATCCATGATGGAATGTTCCGATTAGTTTCATGATAATTTCCTCCAATTTATTTTGATGTAGTCTGGTTAATCAAAAAGCCCAGAGAAAAGCATCAGTCACATCTGAATTACTGATAGTAGCAAAGAAGTCTTTAAAAGTTGATACCAAAATTTTTTTTTTTTTTCCTGCTCTTATCACATTGTTCAGTTTATATCCATTTAACATAGTTCCTTCAGTTAAAATGTCAGTGGAGCTGTTATTGAAGCAGGTTCTAATTTATTCCATATGACAAAATGAGAATTAAACTTCCAATTCCCAGTCTCCCAGCCAGTCTGAGATTAGAAAAAGACTTGGTATTCTTCCTCAAAGATTTTGTAATTGTCACTGGGTCAAACTTGCAAGTGCTTCCAAAGTATAAGGAAGTAAATTAAAAAGAAGGACAATCTCTACTATTCAGGATCTCTCTATACAAAAAAGAAGCTACCACTATCACCATTATCACCACAATCTTCAACAACATCATTATAATCATTAAGAAACTACCATTTATCTGGTGCTTACTACATACCCGGCAGCATTGTGCTTAAATTTCTTATAATTATCTCATTTGATCTTAACAATTCTGGGACATAGGTGCTTTTATTATAATCTTTTTTCAGATAAGAAACTGAAGCAACAAGAGATTAAGTAACTGCAAATAGATAAAAGATAAAATAGAGATATTGAACAACAATCAAGTTGTATAGGAAATTGAGTCCTATAAAAGGTAGGATTTTAGCAAGAACTAGAAAGAAACTAGGCAAACCAGGAAATAAAAATGAGTAAGGAGAGGATTTCAAAGCCAGTGACAATTCTAGAACCAAGTGGTAAAGTATCTTCTGTGGGGATAGCAAAGTGACCAGCATCACAAGACTTCCATAGATTAGGGTATGGGTGAGGGAGTTGTAAGAGGATTGGACAGGATTCAATAATGAAGGAAGTGTGTAGAGAGTGTTATGAAGGTCTGTGAATACCAAATAGAGGATATAATATCTTATACTCAAGGTAATAGGAAAATATTAAAATATATTGAGGGTGTGTATGTGTGATATGATCACAGCTACTCTGTAAAAATACCACTTTGGCAGCAGAGAAGAACATGGAATAGAGAGAGATGTATGTTAAAAAAAAAGTTTTAAAAAGAAATACAGAAGGAAGATTTATGGTAGATATGATTAAATGTCTTGCCTAAATTATTTCATTTTTAAACTCTACAGAGGAATTAATGGATCTGGGTTTTCTTTTTCTGTTTTATGTGAGTTAATGATCAAAAATAAAAATAACAATAATCTCAAGTATCAAAAATATCAACTAATTACACACGAAACATATGCTATATGAAAATAACATTATGTAGTATATGGCACCACCACACCAAGGACAAGGATTGCAGGCTACATGATATAAATAATAGAAATTTCAAATAATACTATTAATTTATTCCCAAACAAAAATGAGACTACTTGTTGAAATGTTGGTGACTAAACAAGGCCCTTGGGTACTTTGGTGAAAATGAGATGGACGGACAGTACCAAACACAGTTCACATTTTTATAGAATCTGAGAAAAAATGCTTATAAAATTTATCATCTTCTCCCTATATCCCCTCTGTCATCCATCGAGAAAACAAGAAACACAATATTCGTCATACATATAGGATCATACAAAACAGATTCTCACATTAATCATTCTGCAAGAATTTAGTAAGCATTTACTATTAAACCAAATTGTTCACATGACCACGAGGATATAGAAATAAAATTGAAATAGATGTTGCTTTCAAGTCTCTTACCCTTTTTTGTTTGAGTCTCAATATACTGATTGGTAAAATGAGAGGCTCCAAAATGAATGGGTTCTAAGAACAATTTCAGATCTACTTTCATGCCTTCACTTCCAATAAGCTATAGTTGTAATTAAATTGGGTTTATTCTTGTCCCTCATATTTATGGCATTTAATCTCCTATCTCCTTATATTTGAATTGGTCCTTCCCCATACATGCCCTCCCTATTGACACAACAGAAACTTTACTTTCTTAAAGAAAATAGTTCTTAAGCACTACCTTCTACATAATACTTTCCTTGAACTTCCTTATCCTCCCCACCTGACTGCTTTGTACTGGTAACACTGTCCTCTAAATTCCCTTTGATTTTTGTTCTATATATCAATATATGAAAATGACTCCATATATTTATACATAATATATATATATATGTATATATATATATATATACTTACATGCTCCATATATTGATATATGAAAATTATTCCATTCACACACATGCACATATACATATATATTCCATATATTTATATATAAAAATACATTTTCAAATATATTTTTGAGAGCAAAAACTTTCCATTTTTATCAAATACCTACCATAGTAACTTGTTAGATAATAGACCCTTGATAAATAACTGTTTTTTGACTGATAAGATTTTAAGTGATCTAGCTATGTCACTATACGGACATTATAACTCATAGGTTTTAAATTGGTCTGTCTTGCTTTGGCATTGAAGCAGCCATCTTTACTCCTTAATATTTTAATCATACTTCTGGGTACTGGGGGAAAGTGAGTTGAAAAAAGGAAGGAGCAAGGCCAGCAACAGCATGACAAATCTACATTTTTTTTTTAATCCATTCTTCCAAGATGAGCTGGACTCAATAAATAGTTCATACTCCAACAGTTCAGGAACATTTATAGCTGTAGTTGATTATCACTGCTCACTTCACTCAATGAAATCATGAAGAAACACTATAAGTGGGATCAAAAAATTAAATGCCCCAAACAGCCAAATTGTTGAAATATGAAGTAAAATATTTTAAGTTAAAAATAGAAAATAAGGAGAATGACTATCAGAGTCTGTGCCTCTGTAGAATACAGTGTATCTGAAGCAATTATGTTAAGAGTACCCTATACAAATCAGCAGGCCTAATCTTAGTGGTGAGGGAGGAATATAGCCCCTTCACTCACATTTCTATTACAAAAGCTCTTTCAGAAGATTAAAATAGAATGAATAGAGGTCATCTCAGGTACTTCTGCAGGTCCTCTACTAGTCTCTTCTCTCCTCTTGCCTCCTATATTTACGCAAATAATCTTCTACTGGACATCCCTCCAAGCATATAGAAATATCCAAAAAGTCTCTATCTTTAAAATTTTATAATTTAGTTTAATTTAATGGTTTATAATAATAAATGGTTTCTAATAATAAAAATAATATTTCAGCTTTAAACTTTAAGATCATGCATATATGCATATATGTTATTATACACACGCATATATATATATATATATATGTATGTACACAAATATTTCTCTTTCCTTATGGTTTTTGCCATCTGTGGAGATCTATTTACCTTAAGGTCATTCAAGTTTAGTAAATCATTATGCTTTCTAGTCCTATCTTTTAGGAAATCACTGGTCCAATACATATGGTAAGGTATTTTTTTCCCTTAAGTCAAGGTACTATGAAAGCACTTTTTTTTTTTTGAAGAGAGGGAAAGCATTTTAGCCAGAGGTTAAGACTTTGAACTAAAGTCTTAAATTATGCATTGCAATCCCATATGAAGCCTGGTATGTAAATATGGTAGTTACAAATTATGATTTATTATCAGTAAATGTTCATTTGTATACCTATTTTATATACCAATATGCCCAGGTTACATGAAAATTTCTCAAGCAAATAGAGGTTACAAGTGGAAAAAATTTAAGAAGCCCTGTTCCAGTCTAACTTCATTTGCTCATAAGGAAATGAAGTCTAAGAAGATGAAGTCAGAAACCAGAATTCTAGATTTACAGCTGGAATGGATTTTATGGACTCCCACATCCTAATTTCACAGATGAAAAAAAATGGAGGCTCAAAGGAGGTTAAGGAACTTGTTCAGAATCACACAGGCAAAATTCAGATGAAGGTTTTCCTGACTGATCCATTTATCCATTATTCTACCTAGATATTAAGTCAGTTGTACCACTTCTTACTAAACTGTAATCGTTCTTGTTTTCTTAAGTATGTTTTTGCAAGTGGACTTCTGTTGGAGAAATATACATACTTTTTAATTAAAGCAAAATAAAATCACTAGACATTTATAAGAATATATCAAATAATAAGATACCAGGATGGTTTTCTGTTTCCTTCTCCAATCCATTTTACAGATGAGGAAACTGAGGAAAATAGGGTTAAATGATTTGCTCAGGGTCACTTAGTTAATTAGTGTCTAAGTCCAAATTTAAACTTGACTACAGGCCCACTGTCCAACCGACTATGCCATCAAGCTGCCCACACAACACAAAATAATGGGAAGAATAATTGGTTACCTTTAGATACTGTCATCAACAGACATTATGAAATATGTTATGAATGTAAACATGTCCTAGATTATAGGGAAGGATATTTTAGGTGAAAAATAAGTTTGCAATATAAGACAAGCCCAGTGATCAACAGAGTGAACTCTGCTAGTCTGGGATACACAGGAATTACCAAAGGGAAATGCCTAGCATGGAAAATATTTTGCCTTGAGAAAATATGATGCTGTTAGCCACAGTTTTTACCAGAAGTTCTAAATTCTTGGTAGTGTGGTATCAAAGAGAATCTCAAAAATTTTGCAGACTCTAAAGCAGTCAGAACTTATAATAAATTAAACTTGTTCTAGGTATCACATATGCAAGAATGTCTTCAGTATTTGTGACTCATCTACTTATCAACTGCACCATACTGTAGTATTATCCCTTGTTCAAACCTAATCAGGCATGACCTGCATGATACTGTTTTTTTTTTTTTTTCATTATTTCAATAGTATTTTATTTTTCCAAATCCATGTAAAGATAGTTTTTGGCATTCATTTTTGTAAAACTTTTTTATTACAAAATTTTCTCCCACCTTCCCTTATCTTCACCTCCCCAAGACAGCAAGCAATCTGATATAGATTAAATATGTGCAATTCTTTTTTACAGAGGCAATTGGTATTAAACGACTTGCCTAGAGTCACACAGGTAGGAAGTGTTAAGTATCTGAGGTCAGATTTAAACTCAGATCTTCCTGACTTCAGGACTAGTGCTCCATCTACTGCAGCAACTAGCTGCCCCATGTGCAATTCTTTTTTTTTTTTTTTTTAATAACTTTTTATTGACAGTACATTTGCATGGGTAATTTTTTATAAGATTATCACTTGCACTCATTCTGTTCCAACTTTTCCCTTCTCTCCCTCCACCCCCTTCCCTAGATGGCAGGCAGTCTTATACATATTACATATGTTTTAGTACATCTTAGATACAATATATGTGTATAGAACTGAACAGTTCTCTTATTGCACAGGAAGAATTGGATTCAGAAGGTAAAAATAACCTGGGGGAAAAAATAAGAATGCAAACAGTTAACACTCATTTCCCAGTGTTCCTTTTCTGGGTGTAGCTGATTCTATCCATCATTGATCAAATGGAACTGAATTAGATCTTCTCTTTGTTGAAGAAATCCACTTCCATCAGAATATATCCTCATACAATATTGTTGTTGAGGTATATAATGATCTGGTTCTGCTCATTTCACTCAGCATTAGTTCATGTAAGTCTTTCCAGGCTTTTCTGAAATCACCCTGCTCATCATTTCTTATGAAACAGTAATATTTTACCTGTAACATAACTTAGTCAGCCATTCTCCAACTGATGGGCATCCATCCAGTTTCTAGTTTCTTGCCACTACAAAGAGGGTTGCCACAAACATCTTTGAATATGTGGGTCCCTTTCCTCCTCTATAATCTCTTTGGGATACAAGCCTAGTAGAGATACAACTGGATCGAAAGGTATGCACAGTTTGATAGCCCTTTGGGCAAAGTTCCAAACTGCTCTCCAGATTGGCTGGATCACATCACAACTCCACCAATGCATTAATATCCCAGTTTTCCCACATCCCCTCCAATATATATCATTATCTTTTCTTATCATTTTGGCCATTCTGAGTTGTGGGGTAGTAACTCAGAGTTGTCTTAACTTATATTTCTCTAATAAATAGTGATTTGTAGCAGTTTTTTTTTTTTATATGAGCAAAAATATATGGTACTCATTCTTACAAATCCAATCTCAAGTTTTATTTTCCAATTTATAAATGAATATCAACATTAATTAAAATTTTATTAAAATTTTCTAGGGTCAGAAAACATCTATAATATTGCACATATTAGAAAGGATAGTGAAAAGTCAGAACAGTTCCAAAAGAGAAAAAATTTATAAGATGAAATATCTTAAAACCACACTGAAGTAACTAATCCTCTCAGTTGCTCCTAATGTGGCTATTTGACCAGGCAAAGGCTTGAAGTTACATATGAAACAATCATTCTCTAAGAACAAGATGGGAACTAATTTTGTTTTTTAGTATTTTATTAGAGAACCAAAAATGGCATCCCTCTAATATAAGAGTCAAAGTTTGTTCGCCTGTAACCGTGATTAGACCAATAAGCTTTGATTACTCTGACACAGGTTGGGCACAATATCCATGGGGGGTCACATTTGGTATGAATTCTCTAATTTTATGTATTATACATTTCTTTTGAGCTACTTCAATTCTGCTTTGCTCATAGGGCACAGCACCTTCCCTAATGAAGGCATGCCATGATGGGTGGTCCTATGTCAGTGTCTCCCATGTCAAATAATCAATTCCAAAGTACTTTAAAAAGAATTGCATGTCCTTGTATCCCTTTTTCTGACCATCACTGAGTGCTTGCTCTATGTGAGTTCTCCATCAAACCTTTTGGCAAGTATACATTTGGCATTTGAATAATGGGGCCAGTCCAATGGAATTGTACTCTCTGCAGCAGAGTTGTAATGCTTAGCAGTTTATTTTTGAAAGGACCTCAGTGTCTGCTATCTTATCCTGCTAGATGATCTTCAGAATCTTCCTAAGACTACTCAAATGGAAGCAATTCAGTTTCCTGCTACAGTACTAGTATACTGTCCAGATTTCACGAACATACAACAATGAGGTTAGCACAAGGGCTCTGTAGATCTTCGGTACAACAGTCAGTCAAATACCTTTCTTCAATGTTTTTCTTTGGAATCTTCCAAACACCGAACTAGCTCTGGCAATGCACATATCAACCTCGTTATCATTGTGAACATCTCTGAAAAGTATGCTGCCAAAATAAAAGGACAGCCACAACATTCATAGCTTTTTCCTTTGCCATAATTGATGATTCCACATATGGATGCTGCCGTATCAGCTAATGTTGACCTGAAATCAAGAGACTTTCTTTGTTAATTACTATATCATCCCCTTCATTTACATAATGTAATTCTCAATACAATACAATACAAATACAATATATAAAACTTGTAGTAGATGAGGAGGAGGCATTATTTCTAGCATGTACTATACTAAATCTATAAAATGAATATTATTTTAAACTTTCTGAAGGCCTTTTTCAGACACAAGAAGTAATTTTAAGCTATTCAATTTCTTAATTTTTCAAGAGAAATTAAGTAAATTCTTTTAAGAACCTGAGAATTACCAAGTAATATAGCAACATGCTTCATTCCAATTTCCTACTGCATAATTTGAGATAGGCTATAATCAGATAATCAGAGGCTAAGATTACTGTTAATGAATACTGAGGCCAACTGAGGAGCAAGGATGCCAAAAAATATTACAAGATGCAGAATAGGATGACAATCTCCACACTGTGATTCAATAAACTGTCTTTTATATAATTCACTCTCAAGAAAAGAAAAAAAATAAATTTTGCAGTAGTACTATAAAGTGTGCATCCATCCATCCAAAGTTTCTTAGCCTAAGAGTTAACTACAATGAGGAGAGAAAATTATATTCAATTCACTGTGATCTCCTTCTTGCTCTCAAATCCGCTCTTCGCAAAATGATTGAATTCCTACCATGTGCAACACACTGTGTTAAGCACAGGGGAATACAAAGTCAAAAAGGAAATAGTTCCTGTCTTCAGGGACCAAATTCCTACTTGGGAGACATGAAACAGAAATAAATAAATAAATAAATAGAAGGTAATTTGTGAGAGAAACTGAGAAGCTATTTCAGAAGGGATCACACATTAATGAAAATTATGGTTTCATTTTGTCATATGTAATTAATCTTACAGCTCTAGTATTGTTTGGCCATCATCTGAGTTAATTTAGGAATGTAAACTTGCATAACATCTTTCATAAGATTCCTTCCTACAAATCTATAAACTCATCAGCCTTTATATGATGATAGAATCCAAGAGTTAGAGTTCCAAGTCATTCTTCCTATGAAGAATAGGTGCTTCTTTTTATGAAGTTAAGAAATAATGTGTTTGTCTTTGATGGTATTAAGGGGAAAACAAAAGAAGAAAAAGAGAAACATTTCTTGTGACAATTGGTTTTGCTATTCTGTCATAAAGCAACATTCTTACAAAAACTCTATGAAAATTCATGAGGAAATTAGAAGTTTTCAGAAAGGGCTTTCCTGTGATGACTAAAAAGAGGAACAACAAAAATATTGAATATAAGTATTTCCTTAGAAATTTTTAAGTTTTATTTTGATGTGAAATGAGAAAAAGTTTCTTAAGAGACCTTAATCTAAGGATTCTTTAAATGAAGGACATAAATTATTTTCACAAATATCTTTTGCTAAATTAATTTCAATATAACTAATTTCCTTTATAATCATTATTTTCATTTATTTTGTCATAAAAATTTAAAGGATTTATTATATTGAAATGTGAGTATTATTGGGGAAGAAAGTTTTTCATTTACTAAATAAATAATACTAAATTTACTGTGATAAGGGTTTGAGCTAACTTAATATTTTAGGTAAAATTAATTAGCAAGACAATACCAGAAATATGCATAGGTAATCCAAGAGCACAGAAGGGCAAAATAAAAAGTAGATATGAAGCAAGGAGTAATTTGCAAATGCATGTAGTCTACCCTATCACTCTAGTTATATTTCAGAAAATTGAAAGATAAAATTAGCATTTTAGTTTTCTGGAGCTTCTTTTTAGATTCTAGACATCGAATTTCGTCACTTTGAAATGGACAAGAATGCCATTTTCTTAAAGTGGAAAGAAATGTCTTATTAAATTTAAACATTAGTATTAAATATAGATACATCTACATAACTAGAGTCTTAAGTGAAGTTGACTAAAGAATTTCAAATGTTATGTAATATCTGAATTCTAGTTTTACTCTCCTAGGCAGCATTCTTTAATTAAATTGCATGATTGCATATATTTAAGCTGATTACATAATTTGACTAACTTTGTAAATAAACCACAATCAACAAAATTACTTTAAAAAACCCAACACACATACAAGAAAATTAAGACTCTAAAAACTTACCAAAATTAGTTTTCGTTTCCTGAATGTATTACCCAAATCACATGACTTCAGCAATGTAATAAGTAATCTCTGGATTACAAAACCAGCATGATTTGGAATTTTAAGTGATTTTCTAGCTTTTGAACATGTTTAAAAATTGAAAATTACTTTTATTCTTAGGATACCATTTTGTGAGTTTTTTTTCTTTTTTATTCTTTCTATGAAATAATCCCCATGTTAATATATCAGTTCATGAACTCAGCATATTCTGACATTAACAAGTGACTGATAATAATGATGAGAAGGTTAGCTAACATTTATATAGTACTCTAATGTTTGCAACAACCTTAACCACCCCGGGAGGTAAGTGCTATTATCTCCATTTTACAGACAGAAAGACAAAAGTAAAGAGGGCCTAAGTCACTTGCTCATTTTAAGACAACTAGTAATTGTCTGAAGGAAGATTTGAATTCACATCTTACTCCAAACCCAGAGTTCTAATCATTGTATTACCTAATTGTCTCACACTTTAGGGTTTGTCTCACTTTTAGGTAGAAATACAAACATATACATATCACTGAGTAAAGAATAGAATCCAAGAAAAGAGCTGACAAAAAAAGAAGAAAGAAAGAAAGAAAGAAAGAAAGAAAGAAAGAAAGAAAGAAAGAAAGAAAGAAAGAAAGAAAGAAAGAAAGAAAGAAGAAAGAATAGATGGGCTAGCTTTGAGAAAGAATGGGGTAGAGTCAAAGAAAAAATTGTTGGGTACATTGAGGAAAACTTTGGGACAGGAGTCTGACAGAATGGATAAATATGGAGAAGATATAATCCACAGCACTGATAGAGGAACAAACATGGAAATAGTATCACAAAAACTTTGCAGCCTCTGATTATAACCATTTGAATTTAAGTTCCAACCCACCAAAAGGTAGGTGAGTGTTTTTTTGTTTATCCTTAATTCTTGAAGATGACCATGACATGGGGGAGGTGATGTTATAACATGCAAGTGAAGTGGATTTAAGTGAGGGAGGATATTCAGAAGACATCAGGCATTTGATTTCATAGATGACATTGGGGATGATGTTCATTTATGTGGAATCTCGATGCATCTTGTTTATGAAAATGCACTCAAAGAGATATCATCTTCCAGGTTCTGGTTGGCAATCTCCCTATATGAAGTTCTTTAAGATAAAGTCTGGGCTGACAGACTCATCTGCCTGGCTGTGGAATAGCAAACAAATGGACAATAAAAATGCTCTTTAGGAGAACCTACATGTCTTATACATTCCATTGCCTTGTTCTGATGATGCTATCTCTGGAGAATCTCTTAACTCTGTCAGACTACTCTCTAATCTCCCTCCTTGGGCTCAAGTGGCTGCCCCTCAAGTAGAACTGATTTCAACCCCTTACCTCTAGCTGGGAAATTTCTTACATAAAACCAACAACTTGAACTAACTGCAGAATTGGATTGTCACATACCTCTATATATTAGAAGATGACAAGTGTATAACATTCTAAAAAACAATTTCTTTGACAATACCTAGAAATAGTTGCTGTCATTAGGAAAAAAAAAAGACCCATAGGAATTGTCATGATATAGGTCAACCGTTTTTTTTTTTTAGTTTTATAACAAAGATTAAATTGCTTTGGCGAATCTCCATGTTTTGTGGAAAAAATATAAACCTACATTTATTTGTTAGGTGTGATGGTGTATATCTTATCTCTTGTTACTGAGCAAGCTGAAATTAAAAAAACACAAGCTCAGGAGTTTGGAACTGCAACATTTCTCATTTATGATCCGATGGTTGCATCATGTTTGGCTCCTGGAAGAGTGAGAGAGATAGGGAGGAAGAAAGGCAAGGGAAGGCAGAGAGACAGAGAGAGACAGACAGACAGAGAGAAAAAGGAGGGAAGGAGGAGAAAGAGAGACAGAGACAGAGAAAGACAGAGATAGAGATATGGCAAAAGGAAGGCCGGGGGAGGGAGAGAGAGGAAGAAAGAGAAGAAAAAAGAGAGCAAATCAGAGACAAAGTCACACCCACACACACAGAGAAAGAAAGAGAGACAGAGACACAGAGCCAGAGATAGACAGAGAACAAGTCAAATAATTTCTCATTTATGATCCGATGGTTGCATCATGTTTGGCTCCTGGGAGAATGAGAGAGATAGGGAGGAAGAAAGGCAAGGGAAGGCAGAGAGACAGAGAGAGACAGACAAAGAGAAAAAGGAGGGAAGGAGGAGAAAGAGAGACAGAAAGAGACAGAAACAGAGAAAGACCGAGATAGAGATATGCCAAAAGGAAGGCAGGGGAGGGAGAGAGTGAGGAAGAAAGAGAAGAAAAAAGAGAGCAAAACAGAGACAAAGTCACACACCCACACCGAGAGAAAGAAAAAGAGACAGACAGAGACACAGAGCCAGAGACAGACAGAGAACAAGTCAAATAACAGAAAAAAATAAAAAGGTTTCATGCCAATCAGTAATATGATCCGGCCTATGAGTGTTCACTCTCCTTCCAACTTGGAAAAGCAGCTTAACAAATATAATAAATACAACTTTAATTTAACTTTTTTTTACAACCTTAAAATTTCCTACCAGTCTGATGGTATTTCATTAAGTCATAATTCTTGTTCAGACAAAATTGGCTTTCTATATTGCCAAACATCTCTACTTTCAATGCCACACTTGGGAGAGAGAGGACAGAGTTCTACATCTATGACTTCATCACTGTAGGCATTTCTCTAGTGGAAAAAAACTACCTTTTATAAATGTAGCTCACCAGCCATTTCATAATTTAAAAGTTTTAATGTCTTGCCTATGCCCTAAAAGGCTAAGTGACTTAGGATAACAGAGGATCACATCAGTGGTTTATATGATACCCTGCAACTTTGTACCCTGTCTCACTGCTCTCCAAATATAGTTTTCTGAAAATAACACTAATTTTGACATTTGCCAAAAATAATTCGACCTTTGCTGTAACACTTAAAAGTGTTGCTTTACATCATGGCAATTCAAGCAGGTCTTTTGTGTTTTGCTAATGATAGCAAATATTCAAATGTATTACCAAACCGTGAGTTGAATTTGTTTATTTTGTACTTCTCTCTTAATATACTATGGATTGTAAACTATGTTAAGCATATCATGTTATGCATTCACTTCAAATATAGTCACTTTAAAATCCACTGACAACTAGATATTTATAATAGCAAGTTCAGGCAAAATTCCTAGCCAAGAGTCTTCCTCATCACTTATAGCTGTGGTTCATGGTGCATATATAATGATGGATTATCTCTAGGGACTTTCCATCCAACAAAGGATTTTTCATAAACTCATTTTTTTCCTGTATAAATTGTTAGTCTGATAACTTTTAGTTCTCAATAGTCTCTATAGGTATCCATGTATATTTCATACCTAAAAAAATAATTTAACAATTGAGTGGCTATATAGTGTATAGATATACTAACACACATTTAAACACTATACTGCAGCCTCTCCTTCTTCCCAGTAACAGTTTATTATGTTTGAAAAGCAAAGGATCACAGACGCAGAGCTGGTTATCTAGTCCAATGCTCTACTCTCCAATACTCTGATATTCTCTAGTCCAATTTTACAGATGAGTAAAAGTGAGGTCCATAGACTTGAAAAGGCTTTGCCCAAGGTCACCCAGATGATTAATAAATGACATCTCAGGATTTAAACCCTGATAATCCAGTTATTATTCTTTTTTTGGTACCATAATATCATGTTGAGAAAGGAGAGATTTTCCCTAGCTGGAAAAGGATTGCAGAAAGATGATCCTGCTCAACAAACTACAGAGACTTTTTTCAATATATCAAGTATTTTAGCTTTCTCAGATAATCACATGGAAAATAATATCAAACAAATAAAATCAGATCTACACAATTGGAAAAATATCAATTGTTCATGACTAGGCCAAACTAATATAATAAAATGACAATTCTGCCTAAATTGATCTACTTGTTCAGTGTCATATCAAACTGCCAAAACATTATTTTATAGAACTAGAAAAAAATAATAATATAAAATTCATCTAGAAGAACAAAAGGTCAAGAATATCAAGGGAATTAGTGAAAAAAATATAAAAGATGGTTAACAGCTCCAACCCTAAAACTACATTATAAAGCAGCAGTAATCAAAACCATTTGGTACTGGCAAAGAAAGACTGGTAGATCAATAGAAGAGATTAGAAACATACAACATAAAAATCAAGATCTATAGAAATCTATATTTTGATAAAGCCCCCAACTCCAACTTCTGAATAAGAACTCACTATTTGATGAAAACTACTGGGAAAACAACATGTCAGAAATTCGGAATGGATCTACACCTTATATCCCATACCAAAAAAGAGGTCAAAATGGACACATGATTTGGGTCTAAAGGATGATGCAATAAACAAATTAGGAGAACAAGGAATGATTTACCTATCAGATTTTTGAAGAAGGAAGGAATTAATGACCAAAGAAAAACTAGAGAACATTATGAAAGGCACAATGGACACCTTTGATAACATTAACTTTTAAAAAATTGCACCAACAAAACTTACAGAATCAAGATTAAAAGGGGAATACAAAGCTGGGAAAAAAAAATCTTTACAGTCATTATTTCTGATAAAGGTCACATCTCTAAAATATATAAAGAACTGTGTCAAACTTATAAGAATACAAGTTATTCTCCAGTTTATAAATGGTGAAAAGATATGAACAGACAATTTTCAGATGATGGAATTAAAGCCATTTATAGTTACATGAAAATATGCTCTAAATCAATTTTGATAAGAGAAATGCAATTAAAACAAATATGAGGTACCACCTCACACCTCTCAGATTGGCTAAGATGACAGGAAAAGATAGTGATGAATGTTGGAGGGGTTGTGGGAAACTTGGGATATTAATACATTGTTGGTGGAGTTGTGAAATGATCCAACCATTCTAGAGGGAAATTTGGAACTATATCAAAAGGGCTATAAAATTGTACATACCCTTTGACCTAGAATTGCCATTACTGGGTCTGTATCCCAAGGAAATCATAAAGAAGAGAAAATGTTGGTAGCAGCTCTTTCTGTGGTAACAAAGGACTAGAAAATGAGTAGATGTCCATCAAGTGGAGAATGGCTGAACAAGTTGTTGTACATGGAAAATTAAAGTTCTATAAAAAATGATAAGCTGATTATAGAAAAGCCTGGAAATATTTACAAGAACTGATGCTGAGTGAAACACACAGAACCAGAAATTGTACAAAATAACAGCAAAAATGTGTGATGATCAACTATGAAAGATTTGTTTCTTCTCAGTGGTTCAGTAATCCAAAGCAATCCCAATAGGCTTTGGATAGAAAATGGCATCTGCATCCAAAAGAAGAACCAAGTAAACTAAATGTAAATCAACACATACTATGTTCACTTTTTTTTTCTATTTTTTTAAATCTCTCCCATGGTTTTTCCTTTTTGCTGTGATTTTTCTCTCCCAACATGATTTATAAAGCAATGTGTATTAAAATACATAATTTACTACAATAAAAAGAAATTAATCTGAAAAAATAATATCAATATCTTATTTCTAGAAAAACAATTTCTAATCATTGAGGTGACAGAAGAATTATATATACAATGCAGTAGTACACAGCCAGGGTCATTGTTGATGGGATAAAGGTATGGTGACTGGAAATTATGGCAGCCACCATCTATAGAACTGAAAAGTTCTATCACTGTCTTCAAAGTCCTCCAAGAAAGGAAATATGATTAGGATTGTCTAATCTCACTCACAGGTGGAGAGTTTCCCTTTCAAGCTGGAGTGACTACTCTACTTCCCATCATATTCTTATTTTTGCAGCAAAATTCTAAAAAAATCCGTATTCCCCAGCTGACATAGTCATCCTAATCCTGGATATAGTGATATATGCCAGCTGACAGCCTATAAAGGCTTCTTTGTTAACCATTAGAAGACAAACTTCTTTTCCCCTTCATTGGATTTGAGCCTGAATAGAAGGACTGGGGGCAAAGAGACTCTCACTCCTTGCTTCACTGTTAATAAGAACATTTCTGATGCCCTGTAGATTAAAAAATCAAAATTAAATTTCCTGTTTTCTTTTACTCCTCCCCATTTCCCTTTAAAATGTATCACCATAAAAACAATGTTCAACTCAGTCAACCCAACCTAGTATATAAAGGACTTAAGAAAAATGCCTTAATTTGTTTCAGTCAATTACACATTGTTTATTGAAGTTATGTTTAGTGATGTCTGGAAATGTAGAACCTGATTATGATGATTTCATTTGATCATAAATTCCTTTTCTGAGTTTTCTTTTTTATTTTTCCTACCAGAAGAACATCACCCCTTAGAGATACAAATAGTTAGTCTGTGTGACTCTGGGCTTTGAATACTGTGTCAGACAGTTGTGTTATTGCAGCAAGAAAATTTCAGCCTATTGAGATGCTGCTGCTGGACAGATATTTTTTTATATTTAGCACAAAAAGTAAAATTGAGGATTATTGTTATCTCCAGCAAGCAGTTAAATGCCTGACACATAATAGCTACCCAGCATCATGTTTGGCACCTGGTAAGTCCTTAGTAAATGCTTGTTGATTTATTAACAAATGTTTGTCAATTTAATCAGGTCCAGTAAGAAATATAGCATGTCATCAGCATGTTATTAAAAGGATAAAATTGAGATTAAGATACATCAGAGCTAAAGTTTGAACACAGGCCCAAGTCTCTAATTCAGTGTCTTACTGACTCAGTCATATTACAGAAACTCATATTATATCTATTCTACTCCTATCATATCACTCCTGTGATAAAACAAAGTATCTTAGAAATACGTTGCTAAAAAGGTTAATCATCAAGGTTCAATGTTTACAAGGAAATAAATTATTAGTTATCTGGAAAATGATCATTCAGAATACTGAATAACACAAAATTCTTGGAAAATTGAGATTTTGTTGAATAAGTCTAACTAAAATCAACTAGAGTTACACAGAAACTAATGACAATACCAAGATAAAGGTGTTTTTTTGTATTTCACATTAATGCAAAACTCTATATCACATTGTGATTGTTTAAGGATAAATGAAAAAGACTTTATCTTTTAAAAATTCTTATAATGTAAACTGTTCTCAACTTCTTCTATGCATTGGGATGTTTATTCAATGAGCCTCCAAATTAGTAAATGATGTTACCACTCAATGCACAATTTGCCTTTACAGGAAGGAACTTTCAAATATTATTTTATTCTCAATAATAAATATTCCATAAAATACATTTCCCCATCCTACAACAAATGCTGTGGGCTATTCCTGTGAAAAAAAAGTATTGAAAAGCAGATAAGATAATGGAAAGATAATTCAACTCAAATATATGACACATCAATACTTGTACTGGCTCTGCTAGATGTTTACCCCTTTGACCATAGACAATTGATTTATCTTTCCTGGCCATTTGTTTATTTATTTGCAGAATGAAAACTGGAATAAATGATCTCTAAGTGCCATTCTATTTAGAAAATACCAAGTGTCTATTATCTATAATACTAAAGATCTCTAATGTCCCTTAAAATCTTAAATTCATAATCCTACATACAAAACAAAGTTTGCCACCTTTTGCCTTAAATCTAACATGATTTTTTTTTTCTATTTATAACACAATATGTGTGTTAGCTGGTTAAATATCTTAAATATCTGACTGTCAATCTGAAAATTCAATATAAATAGTTTTTCCACTTTTGACTTCATGCTTTCTACAGTTTTAATAGAATTTATACTCTAGAGTAGTGAAGGTTTTAGAGATCAAGTTCAACCCTCCCTACTACACAAATAAGTAAGTCCTGATTCAACACTTAATATAATGCCTGATACATAGTAAGTCCTTAATAAATTTTTATTGAATTGAATTTTAAAAGTAAGGTGACTTACTTATATTCAATATTCTTTTTTTCCCAAAATGTAACAAATCAAAGGATAAGGAAAAATTCCCTGAATTGGAATATTCACATGGGGAACTTCATGTAGAAAGGCCAGAACAGGGCTTAGAGATAAGAAAAAGTTGACAGACAGTGGAATATATGGTATATTGCTACAAAAATGTGGAAATACTGACCTCCATTTCCTAGAACTCCAGCACTTTTCACATACAATCACATAATTTTTATCTTTTCATTTTTTTTTCCAGAAACACTCATGCTAAGCTCAAGAAAGAAACTGCAAGAATTTCCAGAACAGAGTATAAAGACTGCAGATTTCCACTATTTTCCAGACAACTGAGAACTCACAAGAGATAATTTGATTATTTACTTGATACTCCTTCAGTTTCAGGGGTCTCTATCCTTAGGGTTCAAACCTACTAGACATTTGCTTATAATCTTTCCAGGTTAACCTGGTCACCCTCTCCTACAGATAGACCAAACCAAGGTCATATTTGTGCCTAGTTTAGCTTTCAGAGAAACCATCTTGCTTTAAAAGCTTACCTTGTATAGAACCAAGTAACAGAATATTTAAAGACAGAAAAAAAAAAAAAAAAAAGATGAGACAAAACATAAGTCCAAATTGCCACTTTTCTCCCAGGAAAGCATTTGTCCCAAGTGGATCCCATGTTCATAGAGTACAACCACCATTTAAATCATATTTGATTTCCCATAATCTCAGCACTCAGGATCTGCCCTAGAATATGATTAGCATATATTAACATTTCTAAAGTCTACAGAGATCATTTTCTTATGCACTTCCCCAGTGGTCTAGCAAAATTCTCAGATATAATCCAAACACCCTTCCAAGTGTATCACTTATGAAGAATAATATTTGAATAGAAGAAAAGAAAATACACTAGTGATGTTCTCATTTTAATTTTATGTAATGTCTTGCTCTTCTATACACAGCCCTCCAGATTGAGGGAAATGTCTTAAACCTATCTTTTGTTATGAATTAGGCAGGCACTACCATAACAGACAACAGCCAAACTTTTTTTAAAGTCCATCAATACACTCCAACATTATTTTGAATCCAAAAGATGTCCCTTCCTTCTTTTGGATCTATCAATCAAGCCCTTCATAAAGTTTAATTAAAATTAAGTCAAAAAGACTTGCCCTGTGTGCTTGTCTAAACCTGAAGATTTTTGTATATGTCACAAAAGATTCATTTTTTCCCTCATAAAAAAGACTTGCTAAGAAAAAAAATTAGATGGATACTCTATTTATATGCAAATTCTCAGTTCTGCATGGATTCAGTTTTTTCATGAGAGTGCTAATACTAACTTTATCTTATTTGAACTCATTGTAGATACATTAAGAAAGATCTTTCTCTCCACAGATATTGGATTATGCTACATCTAACAAGACCAGAAACTACCATTTAATTGTGCTCTCCACAAAATGGCCACACCAGGGCTTCCAAAGTAATATTGCTTTATTTTTCCCCCTATCGATGATCATAAAACTAAAATGCTCACCCAAGAAGAGGTCAATCTACTCTCAGTTTTGAATTAACATAACTGTGGGCTCAAAGAAGAAAATTCAGCACTTCATTAATACCTGATGCTTCAGTGTTTATGATTAGAGTATTAATGCTACATTCATTCAGGCAACAAAACAAAGGGGGAAGTGACAGTTTTCCACATGACATTGGGCATTATGTTTTTCATCACAGAATGAGGACTTTCAGTAAAACCTGTCAGTGACATATACTTTTTTGTATCAATGTAAGAGTTAAAAGTGGCAAAAGAAAATCCATTCTTAACCACATCTTGTAAAGCAGTTTCATTCCATTCTTCTCTCCATTAAACTAAATCAGCAATTTCTTGAGAGAAAATTGAAAGCTAAAAGAGTTTCAAATATACAAATTGCTAAAGAAGATAGCCATGAGATTTGTTATCTTGATTTTTACATATATAGAGATTTCTGGTGCATAAGATTATACATATGCAGTATATGTGTGTGTAAATAGGTATATAAATGCAGCTATCTGCATATATGTATTATAATACACGGATAAGTATGCATATATATGTACATTTTACGCACACACACACACACACATATACATATATATATATATATATATATATATATATATATATATACACAGATTGATACTTTGTTTAAAAAAAAAAAAAGGAATGGGAAGGCAATAAAATGGAGAAGGAAAGGGAAAAAATATTTTTTTGTTATCCTAAGTTAAATAGAAAGACTTCTTTTTTAAGGCTGTTTAGTTTAAACAATGAAATGAAATCCAGCAATTACCCCACTGCCTGCTTAAGTGCTATTGAACCAGCTACTAATGGTTTTAAGTATCTGTTGATTCAATTCAATGAAAAGAAAAAGGTTTAGAACTTGAAGAGATTTTCATTATTTATCTGGCAAGCTGTTATCTGAAGAGTCATACTGTCAAATCAAGATTAATATCTTCATGTCAGAGTCACATCCCAAAATGTGAGAAAAATATAGTGGGATTTTTTTATGTAGCTGCATACAACATGATTAAGTTACCAACAAATGGATAGCCAAAGATGTTCCATTACTATTAATATTGCATGTTATCATAGAAAACATGGCTGTTTTCCATTACAGGTACTAAAATTCATTTTGATCACTTATTTGAAAAGTGGTTAAGAGTGGCAATAAATTAGCTCTCAGACACTGTTTTCTTTATCCTTGAAGTAGCAGCTGCTTACTACTCTTTCATTTTTCCCTCAGAAATTTAAATCACCAACTTTATGTAATGAAGAATACTTAGTCTGCACCCTTACAATCTATATGTGATCTTCTACAATTCAAAACAATGAAATTGATTGTGTCAGCAAATTTGATCAGTGAACATGAGTCTACTAGAGACTGAATGGACAGATGATAAGTGAAAGTCCTCAAAGATTTCAACAAGTGACTGAACTTTCTATCTATCTTTCTAGCTATTCTTCAGATGACCAACTACCAGAGAAAAACAGATTTCAAACCCTGAGGAGACTAAAAGCAGATCATCTCCAGATGAAGCCTCCAAAGGTGGCATAATCTAGTCCCCATCACACAAGGCTCTCTTAGAAGAAATTAAAAAGGATCTTAAAAAGGAGCTAGAAGAAAAATAGAGAAAGGAAATGAAAAATTTACAAGATGGTTTGGAAAAGGTATATAACTCACTGAAAGATAGATTTTATAAAATGGGAAAGAAAGCAACTCCCAGAAAATCAGAATTGGTGAAAAAGAAAATAATTCCTTAAAAAATAAAACTTGTAAAATGGAAAAAAAATTCCACAGAACAAAACAATTCATTTAAAAATTCAATTGGTGTGGTATATGAATATTATGGGATATTATTGTTCGATAAGAAAGGACCAACAGGATGATTTCAGAAAGGCTTGGAGAGATTTACGTGAACTGATGCTGAGTGAAATGAGCAGGACCAGGAGATCATTATATACTTCAACAACAATACTATATGATGACCAATTCTGATGGACCTGGCCATCCTCAGCAATGAGATCAACCAAATCAGTTCCAATAGAGCAGTAATGAACTGAACCAACTATGCCCAGTGAAAGGACTCTGGGAGATGACTAAAAACCATTACATTGAATTCCCAATCCCTATATTTTTGCCCACCTGCATTTTGGATTTCCTTCACAGGCCAATTGTACAATATTTCAAAGTCCGATTCTTTTTGTACAGCAAAATAACGTTTGGTCATGTATACTTATTGTGTATCTAATTTACATTTTAATATAGTTAACATCTACTGGTCATCCTGCCATCTGGGGGAGAGGAAGGGGGGAAGGAGGAGGAAAATTGGAGCAAGAGGTTTGGCAATTGTCAGTGCTGTAAAGTTAGCCATAATATAACCTGTAAATAAAAGGCTATTAAAATAAAATTAAAAAATAAAAATAAATAAATAAAAATTCAATTGGACAAATACAAAAAGAGGTTAAAAAGTAAATGAAGAAAATAATTTATTAAAATTCAGAAATGAACATATGGAAATGAATGACTCAATGAGACAACAAGAATCAGTCAAGCAAAACCAAAAAAAATTTAAAAATTTAAAAATGTAAAATACCTAATTGGGAAAACAACCGACTTGGAAAATAGATTGAAGAGAGACAGTCTAAGGATTATTGGACTCCCTGAAATCCATGATAAAAAAAAAAAAAAACAGCCTAGACATTATTTTTCAGAAAATTATCAAAGAAAACTGCCCAGATGTTACAGAATCAGAAGGTAAAATGACCATTGAAAGAATTCACTGAATGCCTCCTGAAAAAGACCCCAAAATTAAAACCCCAACCAACAGTTTGTCTAAATTCTAGAACTATCGGACCAAGGAAAAATATTACAAGCAGCCAGAAAGAAACAATTCAAATACTAAGGAACCACAATAAGGATTACTGAGGACCTAGCTGCTTCCACTTTAAAGAATAGAAAGGCCTGGAATCTGGTATTTCAGAAAGATGAAAGAATTTGGAATGCAGCCAAGAATAATGTACCCTGCTAAACTGAGCATTTTCTTTCAGAGAAGAAGATGAATATTTAATGAAACTGGTGAATTCTATTAATTTTGATGAAAAGACCAGGGGTAACAAAAAATTTCACCTGTGAACTCAATAGAAGTATAAAAAGGTAAAAAGAAAAAAAAAACTCTTAAGAACTATTTTTGTTATGGGTATACATAGAGAATACATGTATAATTTGATTTTACAGTTATAATATAAAAAAGAAACCAGAGGTGGAAAGGGGATCGTAACAGAAAAAAGGGAAAGTGGAGGTAAAATGAGGAAAATTACATCTCATGAAGAGGCAATGGAAACCTATTATAATTGAGGAAAGAAGGGAGGGTGACAAATATTGTGTGAATCTTACTCTCATCAGATTTGGCTCAAAAAAGAATATTAGATATATTTGGTTTGACTGAGAAACTTCTTTGGCAATTGTCAATGGTTTAAAGTTAGCCATACATATAACCTGTAAATAAAGGGGGGAATAATAGGAGAGAAAACAGAAATAGTAGGGAAACGGGTATAAAAAAAGGGGGGAGGACTTCTTGAAGCAAGTAGTGCTAATAAGTAAAATATTGGGGAGGAGGGAAAGGGGAAAAGTAAAGAGAAAAGTACAATTTGGGATTAATAAAATAGCAGGAAATACAGAATTAGTAGTTTTAACTGTAAATGCGAATGGGATGAACTCTCCCATAAAAGCAGAGGTGGATAGAAGACTGGATCAAAAGCCAGAATCCTACAATATATTGTTTGCAGGAAACACATATAAAGCAGAATGATCCATATAGAATAAAGGTAAAATGCTAGAGCAGAATCTATTATGATTCAGGTAAAGGCAAAAAAGCAGTGGTAGCCATCCTTATCTCAGATCAAGCAAAAGTAAAAATTGATCAAATTAAAAGAGATAAGGAAGGAAACTATATCTTGCTAAAGGGTAGCATAGACAATGAAGCAATATCAGTATTAAACATATATGCACCAAATGGGTTGCATCTAAATTTCTAAAGGAGAAGCTAAGAAAGTTGCAAGAAGAAAAAGATAGCAAAACTATAATAATGGAAGAGCTCAAGATTGCTTTCTCAGAACTAGATAAATCAAACCACAAAATAAATAGGAAAGAAGTTAAATAGGTAAACAGAATACTAGAAAAGCTAGATATGATACATCTTTGGAGAAAATTTAATGGAGAAAAAAAGGAGTACACTTTCGGCAGTTTATGGAACCTATACAAAAATTGACCATATATTAGAACATAAAGACCTCTAAATCAAATGCAGAAAGACAGAAATAATAAATGCATTTTTTTCAGATCATGATGCAATAAAAATTACATTCAATAAAAGGCCAGGGGAAAATAGATCGAAAAGTAATTAGAAACTAAATAATCTTGCCCTAAAGAATGAATGGGTGAAACAACAAGTTATAGACACAATCAGTAATTTCATCTAAGAGAATGACAATAATGAGACAACATACCAACATTTGGGGGATGAAGCCAAAGTAGTAATAAGGGGAAATTTTATATCTCCAGATGCTTACTTGTATAAAATAGAGAAAGAGAAGATCAATGAATTGGACTGGCACCTAAAAAAGCTGGAAAAAGAACAAATTAAAAATCTCCAATCAAATACCAAACTTGAAATTTTAAAAATAAAAGGAGAGATCA
Organism: Sarcophilus harrisii; assembly: GCF_902635505.1. Lineage (NCBI taxonomy): Eukaryota > Metazoa > Chordata > Mammalia > Dasyuromorphia > Dasyuridae > Sarcophilus > Sarcophilus harrisii. The sequence continues at coordinate 234,380,430 of NC_045430.1, forward strand.
ATAAAATTGAAACTAAAAAAAAAACTATTGAATTAATAAATAAAACTAAGAGTTGGTTTTATGAAAAAAACCAACAAAATAAACCATTAGTTTATTTGATTAGAAAAAGGAAAGATGAAAATGAAATTGATAGTCTCAAAAATGAAAAGGGAGAACTATCCACCAATGAAGAGGAAATTAGAGCAATTATTAAGTTATATTGCACAATTTTATGCCAATAAATTTGACAACCTAAGTGAAATGGAGGAATAGCTACAAAAATATAGATTGTCCAGATTAACAAAAGAGTAATTAAATTACTTAAATAGTCCCATTTTAGAGAAATAATTAGAACAAGCCATTAATTAAGTCCCTTAAAAAAATACCTAGGACCAGATGGGTTACATGTGAATTCTACCAAACATTTAAAGAGCAATTAACTCCAATATTATATAAACTATTTGAAAAAATAGGGAATGCAGGAACTCCTACTAAATTCTTTTTATAACAGACATGATAAAAATACCTAAACAGATAGGATGAAAACAAAGAAAAAAATTATAGATAATTCCCTGATGAATATTGATGCAAAAATTTTAAACAAAATATTAGCAAAGAGATTTCAGAAAATCATCCCCTGGATAATATACCACAACCAAGTAGGATTTATACCAGGAATGCAGGGCTGGTTCAATATTAGGAAAACTATTAGCATAATTGATTATATCAATAACCAAATTAATGTCTGCATCTCAATAGATGCAGAAAAAGCATTTGATAAAATTCAACACCCATTCCTAATAAAAACACTAGAGAGTATAGGAATAAATGGACTTTTCCTTAAAACAGTCAGTACCATCTATTTAAAACTATTAGCAAGCATCATATGTAACTGGAACCATTCCCAATAAGATCAGGGATGAACAAAAGTTGCCCACTATCACCATTACTATTCAATATTGTATTTAAAATGATAGCTTTGGCAATAAGAGAAGAAAAAGAGATTAAAGGAATTAGAGGTAATGAGGAAACCAAATTATCACTCTTTGCAGATGATATGATGAAATACTTAGAGAACCCTTGAGAATCAACTAAAAAACTATTAGAAATAATCCACAGCTTTAGCAAAGTTGCAGGATACCAAATAAATCCACATAAATCATTAGGATTTTTATATATTACTAACAAAATCCAACAGCAAGAGATACAAAAATTCCATTTAAAGTAAATAGCTGGCAATAGTATAAAATATTTGGGAACCTTTCTGCCAAGAGAAAATCAGGAACTATATGAGCAAAACTACAAGACACGTTCCATACAAATAAAGTCAGATCTAAGCAATTGGAAAAATATCAAATGCTTTTGAATTGGTTGGGAGAAAATAAGAAAGATGACAATACTTCCTAAACTAATCTATTTGTTTAGTGTTATACCAATCAAATTCACAAGAAACTATTTTAGTGATCTAGAAAAAATAACAACAAAATTCATCTGGAAGAACAAAAGGTCAAGAATTTCAAAGGAATTAATAAAGAGAAAAGCAAATGAAGGTGGCCTAGCTGTCCCAGATCTAAAACTATATTATAAAGCAGTGGTCATCAATACCATTTGGTACTGGCTAAGAAATAGAGAAACTGGTCAGTGGAATAGGTTAGGTTCACAGAACAAAATAGCTGACTATAGCAATGACTATATCAATCTAGTATTTGACAAGCCTAAAGGCTCCAGATTTTGGGATAAGAATTCACTATTTGACAAAAACTTCTGGGAAAATTGGAAACTAGTATGGCAGAAAGTAGGTATAGACTCACACCTAACACCATATACTAAGACAAGGTTGAAATGGGTTCATGAACTAGACATAAAGAATGATCTTATAAACAAATTAGAAGAACATAGTATAGTTTACCTTTCAGATTTGTGGATGAGGAAGGAATTTGTGACCAGAGAAGTAGAGATCATTATTGATCATAAAATAGATAAGTTTGATTGTATTAATTTAAAAACTTTGGTACAAACAAAACTAATGCAGACAAGATTAGAAGGAAATCAATGAAGTGGAAAACATTTATATTCAAAGGTTCTGATAAAGGCTTCATTTCTAAAATATATAGAGAATTAACTCAAATTTATAAGAAATCAAGTCATTCTTCAATGATAAATGGTCAAAAAAAATGAACAGACACTTTTCATTTGTGAAACCATTTGTAGTCATATGAAAAGGTGCCCCAAACCACTATTGATCAGAGAAATAAAAATTAAGACAACTCTGAGATGCCACTATACACCTCTCAGATTGGCTAAGATGACAGGAAAAGATAATGCCAAATGTGGGTGGGGATGTGGGAAAACTGGGACACTGATGCATTGTTGGTAGAACTGTGAAAGGATCCAACCATTCTGGAGAGCAGTTTGGAACTATGCTCAAAAAGTTATCAAACTGTGCAAAGCTTTGATCCAGAAGTGTTTCTGGGAGTACTAGGAGTACGTCCCAAAAAGATACTAAAGGAAGGAAAGGGTCCCACATTTACAAAAATGTTTGTGGCAGCTCTTTATAGAGGCAAGAAACTGGAAACTGAGTGGATGCCCATCAATTGGATAATGGTTGAATAAATTGTGGTATATGAATGTTATAAAGTATTATTGTTCTGTAAGAAATTATCAAAACGATGATTTCAGAAAGGCTTGGAGAGACTTACATGAACTGATGCTGAGTGAAATGACCAGAACCAGGAGATCATTATACATGGCAACAAGAAGAGTATATGATAATCAATTCTGATGGACAAGATCCTCTTCAACAATAAGAGGATTCAAACTAGTTGCACTTGTTCAGTGACAAAGAGAACCATCTACACCCAGAGAGAGAACTGTGGAAACAGAGTGTGGAATACAACATAATACTCTCACTCTCTGTGTTATTATTTGCTTGAATATTTTTTCTCAGTTTTTCTTTTCCTTCCTTTTTGATCTGATTTTTCTGGTGCAGGAAGACAATTATATGAATATGTATACATATATTCGATTTAACATGTATTAGACTACCTGCTAGGGGAGAGGTCTGGGGGAAGGAAGGGAAAATTTGGAACAAAAAGTTTTACAAGGGTCAATATTGGAAAAATAACTCATGCATATGCTTTGTAAATAAAAAAAAAATTTAAAGTATAAAAAAAGGAACCTAAATACAAGTAATGACAGTCCAAGACACTTTTGGTCAATTTCATATTCTCTCATCCATTAACTGCATTACAAAAATTAGTCCAGAATTCAAGTAGTGTGATTATGATTTTCAAGTAGTAAATGCCATTGGAAATATTAAAAAGAGTGTAAGAAAAAAGTGACACAAGTGGGACACAATGGAATAAATATAGAGAGAATGTGCTATATAACATATCCACCATTAATCAGACTGAGACCCCTCAGACTCCCCACTTAAGATTTGGATCTCACACCTGTTAGTTACAATTGTCTAGTAAATGAGGAGGAAAGACATTTCAGTTCTAGTCCCACTTTTAATCTCAGAATAATGACAAAGAGAATCACTGATAAGGATCATATCATCTCTGGGGAATTTTAGTAATGAAGACATTTTGACAGGTGCATAAAGTGTATTGCATCTCTTGGGGAGAATAATCCTTTCAGTGAAAAATTGGGGAGGAAAAATTATTCTATATTGGAATTAGGTAAGTAATGGGACATGATGAAAAATGTTCGTGTGGCCTCAAAGTAGGGCAATAAAATTGTATAATTGATCTTAAAAATAAGTTTGGATGAAAGATGCCTTCTTTCATTCCTTGCAATTCAACATTAATCACTATCAAAACATTTTTATTGAATAGCTCCATGTGACATATAGATATCTGCCAATAAGTTTACTAAATACTAGGCACAGTGATAAGTAATTGAACTCCTTACCTCATTTTGTAGAAAACATCCTTGTCTTCAGTGAAGTATCTTTTTAATAGAAAGGCTACTATACTTGTTATTATTATTATTATTTGTCATCTAGGAACTAGCAACAGAAGATGCAATGAGACAAGCTACCTCATGTACTTTTTATCACAAGTATAGCAAATACTTTTATGCAAGTTACTTAAGTGTCAGTTTGCCTTGCTTTCCCCTCAACTGTAAAGTGGGAATAATAGAATCTAGTAGAATTTTTGTGAGGATGAAATGATAAAATATTTGTAAATTGCTCAGCATAATGCTTGACACATAGCAGACACTATTTAAGTAACCACTAGGCATATAAACAAAAGTGGTAAAATGAATGAGCATGGGATTGGAAGAGATGCAGGGGAACAAAAATATTAATAAAGATATATCTTTTAAAATAATGAGGAAATATTAACGTACTGAGTACTATGTTAGGCGCTCCAAGGACTAAAAAGGATTGTTTCCACCCTGCTCAGAAGTTCTTTGCTTAATCAGAACACAACACAGTAGAATGCTACAATTAACCGGGTTTTTTCTCCTTGAATTTTCCCTTAAGAACAAAAAGAGCAAAAAACCCATGCATGCTAGCTAGATCCTACAAACAAAAAACTTTGCAGTGTATTTAGCTTGGTGCACATACAATCAACTCTTCTATACCCCGAATGGCTTGAATATAGCACAAACATAATTGATATTCATAATAACGACCTTGAAGCACTGAACAATTCTTAATCATTTGAGAAAGATTAAATTATGCTCACTATACTTTGTATGTCAGGAAAGGAAATTAATACATTTTAGAAAGATTTTCAACTAACCAATAGTTCAAATAAAATAAAAATGAATTAACTTAGAACTTCTCATTTTCAAAACAAGAGTTCGCTAAAGTTTAATTATATTTCTATTATGAATAAATAAAAGGGGTAAGTGCAATTTCTGTGTATGGTTTATAACAAAGGGAGTCTAGCATCCATTACTCTCAGAGAATGTATATAGTTTGTTGTGGAAGAAGATAGAGTAAGGTAAGCTGTCCAAGTGATTATTTTAATAAGTGAGACAAAGTCAGAGTTGGAAAAGACTTCAGAATAAATTTAGTCCAGGAGTTTTAATTTTTTTTTCCCCAAAGATCTGTCTTCTTTCCTTCCCCAGTGTCCCTGCTATAAAGAAAAACAAAATCCTCTCTTACAAGTGAGTATAGTGAAGCAAAATAAATTTCAGCAATGCTCATGTATGAAAAAATAAATCTATCCCAAAATGTACTGTGAGTCTATCACTTCTCAGTCACATTAGTTAACAATTTCTTTTTTCCCCTGAGGCAATTGGGGTTAAGTGACTTGCCCAGGGTCACACAGGTAGGAAGTGTTAAATGTCTGAGGCCAGATTTGAACTCAGGCCCTCCTAATATTAGGGTTGGTGCTCTATCCATTGCACCATCCAGCTGACTAATTAAGAAATTGGTCAATAATTTCTTAACCAATGGACTCCAAACTTCCAAGAGATCTACTTATGAACTGCAGAAGTCTCTAAGCTTGCATGAGGAAAAAAAAAAAAAAAAAAGCTGCATCTTTATTAAGCACAGTTGGCTTTCTTTGTACTTCTATGTAGTCTATTTCTTTTTTTATTTAAAAGTACTCAAAAAGTTATCCATAAGCTTTACCAGACCCAAAATATTCCAGAACACAAAACATGGCTAAAAACCCCTTTAATATTGCAACTCAATTTGGAAAAAACTTAACATTTCTGAAACAAAGTTGAAAGATTTTTTTAAGGACTTTCAGTTAAGAGAAATTATGGAAGTAGAAAAAAGTACAATTCACTTTAAACTTTATATTAGCACCTAAATTTGGTGATCTGATTCTCCTTAATAATCATTACAATTAAGAAAGTCACAGAGGGTCAGGTAGATGACACAGTAGATAGAGCACCAGCCCTGGACTCAGAGGGACCTGTATTCAAATCTGACCTCAGATACTTAACAATTGTGTGACCTTGGGCAAGTCACTTAATCTCAATTGCCTCATAAAAGGAAAAAAAATGAAGCAACAAAAGAAAGTCACAGACCTTTTCCCCTCAGTCACTTGTAAATGTACAATGTCAAGGTAAATTATTTTTATTTGAGTTCACAAAAAATCCATTTTAACTGATTTTAAAATAAGTCTTTTACTTTTTTCACCTCTAGGTTCTATTTTTTTTTCTTTTTATAATTTTAACAAATTTGCATAAATGCAACTATTTTATCAACACTTGTCACCAGTAGCTTTCTTTTTGCCTTTAACATCAATGGAAATATAGGAGTAACTATCACACAAAACATGCTGGTTCTTTATGCTACTCTATCCTTCTATGGGAACAGTACCCTTATGCCAAGTTGTCAAGCCATAGACTGGCTGACAGCCCACCCAGAGCCACAGAAACCACAGACTGGTTTTCAAACAAATATTTTACAGCTTGCGGTACAATCCAGAACCAATAATAATCTGATTTTGTTGAGGACTGTGGAATTTGGATGAGATATTGGTTACTTACCTATTTCCTGAAAGGAATGTGACACTGGAAATTATATGTAAAGGGAAATCCTTATAATGTGTACATTTTGAACTATTTCCTTTGCTTTTAGGAACAAACTACATAAACCAAAATTACTTATTTCCTCGATCATTTTTGATTTGTTCTTTTGCCAACTTTTAAAAATTTACTATTATAAAATGATGACTGATTTTTACATTTATAAAATGAATCAAATATATTTTAAGTTAGTACATGGAATCAACTATATCAGTACCTACACTTAGTTCTATCCATTAAATTATACTAACAAGGGATTAGATGGTATATAGTGTATGTGTGGTTAAGTACATAAAAAATTCTCAATCTATAAGTACTTAAATCTTCATCATTTTGAAACATTTTCTTATTCCCACATTCTTTTTCCTACTGAAAGCAATATGCTTTTTATTGAGGGTAGTTTTCATAACATTTTTTTCCCCCAGAGAGTTCAGCCTTCTTAATAATAGGTGTTTTAACAAACAGCATAACTTTTCTTTGGGTACTGGGGTTAGTGGACTTCCATGCTCTCATCATTTTTATTAGGCTGTTGAGCCATTAAGAGAAGGAGAAATTCCATTATCATAACTCTGTCCTTTATAATGGAAAACTTTTGTTTCTCTAAAGGTAAAGCGGTGCCATTGACCTATATAGTTATATATTAACAAAGTTCTCGTTATCTGCTTATTTTAAAATCTTTATAAAATAAAATCATATCATCATTTAGTGAAGCTAAGATAACCTCCCAAGAAAATATAGGCATTATTTACCCTCTGCCTCTTTTCATAAATAACTATTAAAAGGCAATAAAAACATTCCCTTTAAGTTCCATAGACAAAGAATATAAAAGATCACTAGCAAAATTGCTTCCACAGGACAAAAATGTTTCTTTGGAAAGATAAGTTATTTTGCATGATCAGAAGCTTAACAATGACATTTTCTGAAATACATATTTCAAATATTCAATTATGAGATGAAGAAGAATAAGGAAAATATACAACTTGCCAAATGGATAATACTTTTGGACCAATCACAAATTTAATTAAATAATTTAGCCTTGATAAACTTTTTTTAAATACAAATTAATGATGCTAAATGACATAAAAAGAACCAAGAGAACATTGTATATAGTAACAGCAACACTGTGTGATGATCAACTATGATGCAAGATGAGTTTAAAAGTTTCATGATGGAAAATACTAACCACATTCATAGAAAGAATTAATAAGAGACAATGCAGATTAAAGAACAGATTTTCTCTTCCTATGTTTTCCCATAATTTTTTCCTTTTGTTCTGATTTTCTTTCAAAATATGACTAATGGGGAAATATGTTTAACATGATTGCCCATATATAATCTATATCAGATTACCTATCATTTTGTGAAGGAGAAGGAGAACGGTAGAAAATTTTGAACTCAAAATCTTATATAAAATGATGCTGAAAACTATCTTCATATGTAAAGACATAAAAAAGACACTACTTACAAAATTACAGAAAATATTATTTACATAAAAATAAAGTGGGAAAATAACTTTCAAAATTCACCAATGTTTAAAAAAGTTTAAAATGAGGGAGGAAATTCCATTGATTTAGAGAGATGTCAATATTTTAAAATTCAGTTATGATAGTATTTTCAATGTGTGATTACCTGCAAACCTACTGGTACTTTGACACAAGTTCAAAACCAGATTTCTCACTGGAAAGCTGTGGTTATAGTCTCTAGCTTTACACCTAGGACAGATCCCACAGTCCTTTTTTTTGTTTTAGATGAAACTATTCAATACTATCACTAGAGCAAAACAACTTAACTCTAACATATCACTTAATTTGTGAAGCTGATGTAACTTACAAGATGCTCTTCAACATAGCTTTGGGCTTTACGCCCAAGTGTTCCTTCATCAAAAGCCCAGAAGAATCCTTGGGACCTCTTAAACCAACAGGATTCAAAAAACTCTCTGGAAATCTCAAATTGACAGGATCTCAAATAGTCGATTAAAAATATGATTGCCTGATACAAAATCATTGGATATTTCCCTATCTACCTTTGCTCTCTTTCTATAAGAAACCATCCAAAAAGTCAGGCTATAAACCATAAATTTGAGAAAGCCTCTACTCCCAGTTCTCTGGGTAGCAGTTTTGATGACATCTGGTATTTATCCATTATAATTCAATTCTGCATTCATGACAAACTGAAGCCACAAGCTCTCACTACAATTTTGAGCAAAACAAGTATAAATTCAACTCTCAGGCTTTTGTTCCATTTTCCTCATATGGGTCCATTATCTATGTTGAAGATGTTAGCCCAACTCAGACAGCTTGTTTTTAAATTAAAAAAAAAAAAAAATTCAGCCCCTATCCCCAACCTCCTTTGGCTTCTGCTACCAGTGGAAGAGCCCAGCTAATTAAAGTACTGGAGCCAGCTTTTTCTCAAACAACTAATCTGTCATAGCCTGAAGAAACAATTAACATAAAAGGCAGTTGATTGACCAAAACCAACAACATATAGTGTGTCTTTCTATTTGGAATAATACTCCAGTGCTCATTGAAAAAAAAAATTGCTGATCAAGATGTGAAGGGGAAAAAAATAAGTTTTGTGGCTAGTACTTAATAATATTAACCAGATTAGAACTCTGTTCTTGTATTTGACTTTAGATACAATAATTCATCCACTCTGATCTTTTGAAATTCAAGAAAGACAGTGATGACTCATGTATGTATACTTAGGGTTCCTCATTGCTTTATATCATTATTTTCACAATCTAGTTAGATTTCTGCATTTTGTTATTCTCTCCTGTATTATAATTGTGTTTTGGGGCAGCTAGGTGGTGCAGTAGATAGAGCACCAATCCTGAAATCAGGAGGACCTGAATTCACATGTGACCTCAGTCAATTAACAAGTCCTAGTTGTGTGACCTTGGGCAAGTCACTTAACCCCGATTGCCTCTGGAGAAAAAAATAATAATGATTGTGTTTTGTGATCAATTTCAGTTTTTGAAAGCACAGATATTTTCTGTTTTGAAACACCAAATGCTTTTCTTATAAAAATATCCAAATAAAATCAGAGGGGAAATGATATTAACTAACAGCATCTTTAAGTTCACCAGAATTCTCCTATGGTATATGTTTGCAAAGGACTTGGAGTTACACTCTGTTTTTCAAATTGAACTACTAGTCTTTTCTTTCTACTCAATTCTAGTTTTCTTTAAAGATGTTTTGAGGTCTTAGAGGCAAAACTAGGAAGTGTCAACTGGGGACAACATTATTTTTATCCAATCCCCTATTGAGAAATTTCTCCATTAAGAAAATTCTAAGCCTTTTCCATATTCCCAATGAAAACAGAAAGATAAGGTCAGGAAGGCTAGTACCATACTTAAAAGATGAGCAATGTTTAGCTCAAAACCACTGTTTGGTTTTGTGGCATTTAATTTCCACTGGGAAGAAACCAAATACATATGTGTTTGATTTCTTTTTAAGGGTTGGTTATGGATGAATAGGAAAAACTAAAGAAAGTACAACAGAGAGACAGTAGGTCTGTAGAAATGGACAGAGAGATTTTCTTCTAGCAGATTTCTACAATCTTTGGAAAGTTATTTCACTAAAATAAATCATTATGTCACAATACACACTAACAAAGTAGAAGAATATCAAGCATTGTCAAAGGTCATGATCTATATCTAAATTGTATATTACAATTTTAATTAAATACAACTGTATATACCTTTAAAAATTAAAATTGTCATCAGCAATGAAGCTAATTTGTATTTTGACCAGGGTTTTTACAGTAAGTGATTACTTACAGATGCCAAGTACTCAAATGAAATTTTTACAACCTGTTTTCAATTTGTGGATTGGCAGCCTCTCTCTGACAAAGCTTACTGGTCAAACATCGGACAATGCCATCTGCTATTTTAATGTCGGGACTTTATCAATATCATTAGCAGCATGGCAGCTAGATTACTGCAATGGTTCAATGACTTCTCTCTATCACTTCTAAAACTTGTAATAATTCTTAAGATGTATCTTGCACAATCCTATGAGCTTCACTCTTAAGGAACTAAGACTAAATCTCTACATGGCAGATCAACTATGTCAAAATGAAATTACAATGAAAAAGTGATTAGCAGAATCCCTGGTCCTTTTAATTAAATATGATTTAAATGATGGTTGTTACTACTACCATGGCCATCACCAACATCCCTTCTCCTTCACATCTATATAAAATACAACAAAATAAAGTCTAAATCACCCTTTTCATCACAAAAATAATAGAATTAATAACAATGAGTTACGTCTAAAGATCCACATAAAAAATTCCATTGAGTAATCATACTGTCACCAAAGACTGGTTAAAGATAAAACCTTCTTCCCTTTAAGTTCCATAAGCAATTATCCCAAGTTTAAAGACAGAATAGTATTTGTAGGAACAAACTAATTCATTTGAAAGAAATATTAATAATAATAACAGAATTTATATACCAATCTAATTTTAAAACTAAGTTACCACATTAGAGCCTTAACATATATTATCTCATTTTATCCTCACAACAATTTACAGATGAGGAATGTGAATCTGAAAGCATTTAAATGAATTTCTTCTGGTCATACAGTTAATAAATGTTCAAAAATAATTTAAATTCAAGTCTTACAATTCCAAGTTCAGTTTGCTAACCACCATGCTACCTAGCTGCTTATTTACATAAAGCAATTGTACTTTATGCATTATTTTGCAGATTTAATATAATGGCCTCAATTCATTTTATACAAACTTCTTTATACAAATTGACTTTAAGAACAGCACCAGCACTATTAAAGAAGACTTTTTATGAGTCATATGTCAATAATGACAAAGATAGATTTTGATTTGTCCCAGAACAGGCTGTTCCAAAGTGGTGATTACCATGATTATTGATTACCCCCACAATATCCAAACTACATGTCTTCTTTGTTCCCTTTTCCCTCCAGTTTCCTCATTTCAATCATTATGTGGTAACGATAGCAAAGAAAATAACTAAAGAAAATTATGTTGTCAATCCTTGCTGTTCTAGGGATCCCATGGAGTATTTTACCTTCTGAATTCTGGATGAAACCAAACTAAAAGTCAAAGCCTTTTTCTGAAAGTAGAATGAATTAAGCCTATGAAAGTTATCTGTATTTTCAAAAACATCATTTTATAACCTGAAGCAATTCACTTAGGGGATTAGAGTTAGGGTATATTTCAATTTCAAGGGGTTAAGTACATATGTGTCTGAAAAGAGGTCAGATTCCAAATTTGGTTACCCCATCCCTAAAAGGGAAAGTTTACTTTGCAAGCAAGTACTGACCATGTGTTGTTAGGGTGTAAATATACAAGGACGATCTTCCTCAAAATGCATCTTCTTCAATTCACATCAAACAGACATTTTCTTAGAGAGGAAATAACTAACTCTCGGTCAGTTGTCAGCAGATAGCTTGGTTCAAATTCTGACTTTTTCAGTAGGTATATGAATATGACAGATTGCTTTCCCACCATTTTCCTCATCTGTGAAATGAGGGTGGAAAATAAAAGCTGTGGCACTGATTTCAAAAGGCTCTTGAATGAGGATCAAAGGAAATCACTTATATAATATACTTTTCAACTTTTCATGTCAAATAAATGCTAATTACTTCCTTGATTAAATATTAAATAACAATGTGTAAATCTTATATGATTCTGATATTGCATGAGATTTGGAGAGAACATACAAAAGACTGGGGCTTTTATTCTTTGTTTCCCATATTTGTCACAATATTGCCCACAATATAATCATCAGTTAACCTCCTGCACTATGTATTGTAATATCATCCTAGATAAGAAATCTATTGCAGATGGGGCAACTTTGAAAATGACCCAGTATGGACAATAACATCTAGGTTGGTTACCTTTGGAAAACCACCAGGTTAGTTGAGGAGGGAATAGTATTACTATTATTTTCTCTCTAGAAATTCATCAGATCATCTATTAAATTGCTGAGCGGTTATAATTTATCCTATCCAAGGAGTTGGTTCAGAGGATACTCAAATAAGGGGAATCATATATTCTTTAAGTTAAAAATTAGTTGTTCATCTACTGAATTTGCTAAGTTTACTATAAAGCTGCCTAAAACGAAAACTAACAACATTCCATTATCATAGACCTATGCCTCAATTAAAACAATCAGCTCATTGAAGTGGTATCTTACATTGTCAACTGGATTTAGGACTTGTACAGGCTGAAACTCTGAAAAGGTGTACTTGAATCAAACAGCAGAGCACTTAAAGCTAATTATCTATTCGATGTGAGATAAAGGTTCTATATACATATATTTAGATGATATGGTAATGTGATGGCTCTCCTCCCTATTGGTGCTTTGCTGAATGTGTGGTGGTGAGGTAATTGTAAGCAAGAATTGTAGGGCTGACAAAGAGGGTCAGACTTGCTGTGTGGCTGGACGAAGAAGAGAGAGGTTTCAGACTCCAGACTCCAGAGTCTAGGATTAATCTTTGGCAAGCCTCGTGGCAGCTTGCCTGCCTCCTTTACTCCTCCTCCTAAAGACCTTTGACTGATCCTGAGTCTGACCGATCCTGAGGCCCTCCGGAGACTTAGCCCTGACATTAAAGAGTAAGCCCGGACATTATAAGAACTCACATATCCAAGTTCTTCTGTGACCTAGAAGAAGTCACTCATTCTTAATTTCTCCATGTGTAAAAAAATAAAGGCATTCAAGTAGATAACTTTTTAGGTTTCTTCCTATTCTAAATTTATGAATATTATTATAGAAAGTACCATTATAAATTTCTTAATCACCAGGTTCCACTTATTTAACCCTATAATATATCATTCAGTTTTCCAAAAGACATATATTTTAGGGCAGCTAGATGGTACAGTGGCTAGCACACTGGGCCTGGAGTCAGGAAGATTCATCTTCATGAGTTCAAATCTAGTCTCAGACCCTTACTAGCTATATAACCCTGGCCAATTCACTTAACCTTGTTTGTGTCAGTTTCCTCATGGGTAAACTGATCTGGAGAAGGAAATGGCAAACTACTCTGACATCCCTGCACAGGAAACCCCAAATGGGGTCACAAAGATTCAGAAATGACTGAAAAAATATGCTTTTAGTATTATCTTTATTTAACTCTAATGTGAATCAACCACTTTCTCTCTCTCTCAAACACACACACACACACACACACACACACACACACACACACAAATTACTATCTGCAGCATTTGAAACTTTTGGTTATTTCCCAGAGAAACTGCTTTTCTGACTTAAGCCATGCCCTAGAAGTTGAGACAAGCTATAATTATAAGAACTCTTCAGGCATTTCCCATTATAGTTCTCACAATGACACAATTGCAAGTCTCATTTCCTTGAAAAGATTTTATTAGAATTGTCATATTTCAGATGTCACATAAGAAAACAACAGAAATAAAAAGTGATAATATCCATTCGGGTTCATCTGAATTTGCATCTCCTCCTTCACAATAATCAGTTATGCATAGGCTTGAGAAATTTGTTTCTGGGGGGTGGAATGCCTCACAAAATTAGAGAGTATTGGGGGTGAAGAGAGGAAGAAAGATATATATTCATAAACCATGTACAAAGAATGGGGGCTGAAGTGAAAAGAGAGATAGATGGAGAACATTTTTTCTATTGATTCCTATACTTACTCCCCCCTATTACTATAGCTGGTACTTTCTTCTCTGAAATTACCTTTTATTTATTCTCTCGGTATATTATTATTTATTAACTTGTAGTCTCCTTAATTTTAACATGAGATCTTTGAAAACAGTGTTGATTTTTGTTAGTTGTCAAGTGATAAAGCATTTTTAAATGTCAATTAGGTGCCAGGCTCTTTTGTCAACCTCCTAGTGCTTAGAACATTGCCTATCACACAGTTAGTATCTAAGAAATGCTTGACCCATTCACTGACATCTATCAAGGAGCATGTATAAAGTGATTACAAGTTGTGAGGCATCATGACCAGAAATGGGATATAAAGATAGGAAAAAACAAAATCAAAACCATTTTTCCTTTATTCTTTAATATTACAGTGTGATCATTAAGAAACTATAAACAGTGAAGGAGGTTATAACTATTACATGTTTCTTTTCTATACTCCATAAAAAATGCTAAAGGTGAAGCTTCTATGAAATAGTAAAGCTATGGCTATTATTATTATCACTAATCCTCACTATATGTAAATTGAAGACAGGTAGAATTAACTCTACTCAAGAATTAAAATAATACTTTGTGTCTTCTGAGAAATCAATGTGTAATATATTAAATGGATATGGTTCAACTTAGCTTTCTTCCTATATCACTCTCCCTTTCTAGCAGGCTTAAGATTACTATCCATTTAAGATAAATAATGTCATTGGGAGCACTATTCCAAAAACACATCCTTAAAATACACATGTGGAAGGAAAATAAAGATTTTTAGTCTAAATTTGGAAGATCTATATTATAGACATCTTAGTAATCAAATATAAGACAAGTGTAAATATGGAGAATGAGGAAAGCTGAGAGAATATGGGCAAAAGGATGAGAATGTATCTGTGTTTCATCAACATAGGCAGGTCCTTGCCACTGAAGACTTGGTGAATAGATGATAGGAGGAGATTAAGGAATTTGTCCTTGTAGAATTAGAAAAAAAGAAATTTCAGAGTAATCCACAAATAAGGTTGACAAAAAGGGAAAAGATTATTATCTATAATTTATGATTTTGGGACTTGTGCAATATTAATATGTATATGCCATTTGCATTCCTGTTCACTATTTCATGAGTATGAGCAGTTTCATTATCCATTTATGGAATGAAATCATCAAAGAGTAGGGTATTCTGTGCTAATTTTTTTCTGGCTGTGCCTCTGGGTGTGTGCAAATAAAGTGTGCAAATAAGATAGTATAATACACCATGTGTCATGGATTCATGAAGACCATCCAGCCCTATGGCCAGTATCTGCTACTTTTGTGACCATAGTCAAGACATTCACTTTCAGTGCTTCTGGCAATTTTCCAAGAACACCAGTTATTGTGATACTTTTTTGATCTGCATGGGGAAGAGAATTTGTAAGCCAGGAAATTCCCTCACTCCAACAAAATTGATCTCATCCCCACAAAAACTGGCATACTGACAGCTTATATGGCTTCTGATATTTGATACAAGTGCTAACTGGAAAAATCATGTAAATTGAGTTGTTAAAAGTTATAAAACACTATTCATCAATAGTTCATCAGTGCATGGCCCAAATAAATGCTATCTGTAAATTGAATAAGATCTCATATTTATATTTTGTTTTATACAAGAGGAATGTTTCTGAAGGCTGTTAGTAGAGGGTACATAATTGAATTTTGATTCAATGAATCATATTTTAAACTCACAGAAAGGATTCACTTTTAAATGGAACCTTGCAGAGACTTGCAGAGACTACTTCCATCAAGTACAGACCCCTTTGTAAAAATCAAAGATCACCTATTAACATGCCAGCTTTGGTAGTTCAAGTTTTAAAAGAGAATCAATAAAATTAAATAAAATATAACTTCAAGCCAGCTTATCTGAAAGGAAATGTTCAAAAGGTCACCACATGCTCTGTAAAATCAAGAATAAGGATGGGGACCATGCATGAATTCTATGTGGTTATTGCTGAGAGAGAAAGAAAATAAGCTGAAAACTACAAAAGTATCACTGGGCATGGGGCATTTTTTGTCTTTAAAAATTTTTTTTAAATGACTGTCATATTCAAATAGAGCACTTGAAAAATAAAGTTGACTTATTTCCAACCTACTATTTCTGGAAAGTTATGATTTGTTTCACCTACTTCTCCCAAAATTTTCTTGTTTCCTCCCTTTTCTCTCACAATAGAGACCCCAAATGCTTAAAAGGAAAAATACCAGATTCCTGCTTTCAGAACACTTAAAGAATAAAAATCAACCCCTTTCAAACTCATAGACTTTTCCTACTGAGATAGTTTCAATCAGCAACATAAATATATTTGCAGAAGGAAAAAAGAAAGAATCAAGAATCTTACTTTACAAATGCTGCTTATATGTATGTATACATGTGTGTGCATATATGTATATATGTATATAAACATAAGTTATCCCATACACATGAGAGGTGTTAGGAGCACAGCATCTCTGTGCTCTGGAATATCTACATAGTTTTTTTTTTTTGGCTTGCCCTTTGTACCAGAAAAGAAATGTGAATTATCATGATTTTAAAATACAAAATATGTTGATATTATATAATATGGTATCTATATTTTATATATTTTTGTGTTTCTAAAATTTCTGTGTCCTCTACTGGCCTTGACAAATTATCTATGGCTTCTGCAATACTCCCAGAAATTCCAATTTAATTTCATATGCCAATCTGCAATATATAGTAACAACAATGGAGAAAGTCATGATGTAGAAGGGATAACTTTTTTCATAGAAAGCAAAAGTTCAATCTATTGAAATATTTGAGGATTAATGATATGAAACAAAAGATCATATAAGATGATCTTCTCATTTTATAGATGACATGAATTAATATGAATTAAAATGTATTTGCAAATGTTAAAATTTCATATAAATGCCAAATACTCTTATCTTAGTAGTAGTAGTCATTGTAGTCATAACAGTTCCAAGAGTACCAAATGGGATAATATAAAAAAAAAAAAAAGGCACAATCCCTGACACATCATAAGTACTTTATAAATGCTTATTCCCTTCCCTTTCCTTTGCTTCCCCTAGAATACATGAGGAAAGTCGTAAGAACGGGTTATGAATCCTTATCCCTAACTTAAGAGAAAATGTTCTTTCAAATAGAGCTACAAAGTTGTTTTATATTTTAGTTGATAGATTTTAGCACTATTTTATTCTAAAATAACAAAAAAAATTATACTAGACTAAAGATTTTGTAACTCATTTTAACGAGTAGCACACAATAACAGTCCATCAACCAAAAATTTTAATGAAGATAAAAGAAAAATCCAAGACCAAAGAAGTGATAAAGAGAATTATAGAAAGTAAATTTGATAACTTTGATTAAAAATTCTTTTTAATCTGCACAAACAAAACCAATGAATTTAAAATTATAGAAGAAGTAGTTAATTTGGGGGGAAATTTAAAAAAAATTCTATGTCCAAGATATGTTAGGAATTAATCCAATTTTTTTTCTTCTTTTTTATTTTTATTTTTTATAATTATAACTTTTTATTAACAGAACCCATGCCTGGGTAATTTTTTACATTATCCCTTGCCCTCACTTCTGTTCTGACTTTTCCCCTCCCTTCCTCCACCCTCTCCCCCAGATGGCAAGCAGTACTATACATGTTACAAACATCACAGTATGTCCTAGATACAATATATGTGTGCAGAACCAAACAGTTCTCTTGTTGCACAGGAAGAATTGGATTCAGAAGGTAAAAATAACCCAGGAAGAAAAACAAAAATACAAACAGTTTACACCCATTTCCCAGTGTTCCTTCTCTGGATGTATATAGCTGCTTCTGTCCATCTATCTATCATCTATGAATTCTACAAACTTTTGCATCTTTCCCTGACCTTCACTACCTCTCTACCTCCTATATTTTATTGAGTGATCATATCATAAGCATGTGATAGGATCTTGAACAGCTGGGAGCAAACCTGTAGAAACTACAAAAGACAGACCAAAATACTTACTAAGACTTAGAAACCAGACTCATAAGTGATCGGCTTACAATCCTCTAACAACAGAGTAAATTGGGGAATAATCAAGATATTTTACTAGTTTCTATACAGATGAAAATGAATCCCTTGTGACTGGGATAGCCAAATCTTGTCAAATTAGGCTTTTACTTCCTGACAATTAATTAGATCCTTCACTCTGCAAAGTAGAGAATCACTGAGCTCTTCCTTACTGATATATTAATAACAACAAGATTATATGAGTTCTAAACAAAGTGCTACAGGAGAATTTCCTCCTCTAGTGGAATCACCTCTTTTATCTATAGATCAATGACTTCTACTAGCACATTTACTTACCTGGGACTGGAGTTACATGTAGGACCTTGGGGACTCAATTTTTACTTAGATTTTCAAATAAGGGAAGCACCAACACTTGTACCAGATATAAAAATGGAAACCAATATCAATTTTCTTATTTATTCAGTTTTCAGGGACCAAAAAGGAATCTCCTTGAACACACAAAGACATACCTCCCTAGCTCTCCATCAAACAAAGATATGAAGAGGGAATTCTTGCCAAAACTAGAAAACTTTTTGCAAGATCATTCTTTTCTCTTGGTAGAAGAAGAGATTGGTTGATGAAAAGGAGAAATGTAGTTTGGGAAGTAAGATTTGTAAAGTTTCCAGGTTGCTTTTTAGTGGCTAAACACCACTTTTGAAAATAACCTAACCAGCTCTATTCTGCTTAAAAAATAAGGTGTAAGTTGACCTAATATGGGTGGTGGTAGTAAGGTTTATCCCCCAGCTTCTTAAACTGTAGTCCACGAGGTCTTATAACTAGGGTTATGAAAATTATGATTTATTCTCAAAGAATGTTTGATTTGTATACCTATCTTACATACCTTACTTAGTCATATAAAAATTTTTCAGACAAAAAAGGATGATGAGTGAGAAATATTTATGAAGCCCTGATTTGTACCACATGTGGCAAAAGCTTCAGCTATTCATTGGCACTTATCCTTGAGAAGATATCCTAAATATTAGGACAAATATATTTCCTACATAAATAAAATAAAATAAAGACTTTAAAAGTAGGAACCTTAATTCTTAGAATAGCTAGACACTTTGGGTACTTCATTGAGGTGTCACAGGTCAAACAGATTCTCTCAGTTCTCAACCACACTTTTGTTATTACCACATAAGCACCATAGGGAAATCTTAGGGATATAAACAAAAAGCAAAACAAACAAAACATATCGCCCTTGAGAAGTTTATATTCTAAAGAAGGAGACAGGATTCCATAAATTGGGGCATAAAAGCTTTTTAAATAAGGAATATATTGCTCCTTGTCAAAGCAAAAATTTTAGGAAGTTTTTATGTTATCGTAAAGAGAATCCCTCAGTCAATAGCAACAATTTTGAATTCCTTATTATTATCATTCCTCATTCACTCAACAAAGGAACTGCTCTTAGGGAGTATATCCTATTTAAGTTCTCCAATACTCACCCTACACAGAATAATAAGAAAAGGGCCTAAGCTCCTGTGGGGATAGAATTAGAAATCATGATCTAAATAATAAAAACTGCAGCTTATAAACAGTAGCTTTTTGTCTCTGAACTTAAGCCTATGAGGTGAAAATACAAGATTACTGATCTCATCAACTCTTCTCAACAAGAAATATTAGCCACATACAATAGTAGCAGCAGATTCCATTTAAGAAAAACTAGGTATTGTCCAACAATGTGAAATTAATTCTTGGTGAAAACCAGCTAAGGACTCTAGTTCTATTTTCAGTTCACATAACATTTCTATTGTCTCTCCCTAAAAACCTGTCTTTACTGACAACTTTCCAATGTCTGTTGTTGGTACCACCATACATTAAAAATTAGCCTTGACTCTTCCCTCTCCCTTATATAGACATCTAAATAATTGAAAAGCTCTGTTGATTCTATCTTCACAATATATCCCTCCATTTAGGTCACCTTATTTCATGAATTCATCTCCTTAACTATACTATTTTTATAAGTTTTTCATTCAGCTCTCTTTTTCAGTCCATCTTTCACAGAGTAAGGATCTCTTTTCACGTCATCTAAGTTGTTCTACCTTCTTCAGGAGGCAATCAATACCTTTTACCTGGTCTGCTGTGCTCTCCTGCCAGCTAGCTTTCCAAAGTACTCATGTGTCCCTGAATGAACTCGCTCTTGAAGCACCTAAGGAGGCACAAGTCTAGCTATATCACTTACCTGCAAAACATCAATAGTTTCATATTATCTATAACAGTGCTTTCCAAAGTGGAACCCACTTACAAGGGGAAGAGATGGGTTATCACTCTCCCTGAAATAACCAGAGGAATTGTCTCCAACACAATCGCACTCCCTCTTCCTTGCCAGACTATCCTACACTAGCCTATGCTATGCAGACCTTCAACATATTCTCAACCTTTAAGCAAATGTTGACTTCTAAAATCAGTTATAATCTAAATATTTATTCCTCGGCACCCAGGAAGAAATGTCATTCACCAAATTGTGTCCAATCGCTCATACGCAATTCATATTCCCAAGATCAGAGATGTCAAATATATAGTCCACAATCTTCCTCAACATACTCAAAACAAATTAAAGTATAACGAGGAAATATTTAATAAAATTTTAATTTTATTTATGTATTTAATCAAATAAAACACAATAGAATATAGATAGATGTGATTTTTGAAGACTATATGTGACCCAGAGGGATCCTTATTTATGATGTAATGGCCCAATTTCTATTTGAATTTGACTACATTTGTTTTGGAAGTTACTTCTCAAAGAACAGACTACATTTCACAGTACTAAACTAGAGTACAAGTGCACTTAGCCTTTTTTGTTTCAGATGGGAATGAGTAACTCACTTGAGAAAATGAGATATAGATTGGTTGTGTTCTACATCAAAGATAAACATCGCACAAATTTCCTCTGGGAGAAAAAAGACAATAACTCTTCTGTACTTCCATTTCTGTTGAAGGCTACACCATTCTTTCCATCATCAAGGCTCACAACTCAGGAGTCATCTTCCATTTCTCATTCTCACTTTTCCCTGCATATCTAGTCACTTGCCAAATATATATTTTTTATTCCCACAACTTTGCGATATGTCCTTGTGACTCTACTCATACAGCCTGAACTTTTAGTTCAGGCCTTCCTTACCTTTCCACTGGACTGCTGTAATAGAATTTCAGTTGTTGCTCTTGCCAAAGTGTTTTCCCCCTAAAGTATAAATCTGATTATGGCATATTTGCTGATTCATAAACTATAGTGGCCTCATCCCTGGATCAATATTATTATTATTTTTATCTTATCACTTTTAATTTATTTTTTTCATTGTATACAATAAGCATTAATACAGCTGCAAATATATATGATTAATAAATAAATACTCATTGAGAGTATGCTAATTTTTATTTTTATGGATTGGAGTAATGATCCAAAGTATACTTACTCTTCTAGGCCAGGGATCTGGAACTCCTCAACCTAAAATTTGTAATCAATCCACTGTTACAGTCTTATTTCAGTTTGCTCTGCTTAACACACTATAGACATCTTTTCTAGCCGGAATTAGCTCTCCTCTCTTATCCTTCATTCTCCTGATCTACACAACTCATTTCCATGTCTAAAAGGTTCTTCTTTCTTAGATACTTTTCTTCCTTTAAGGTTCAGGCCAGCTGACATTTATTCCATTGAGAGCTTTCAGCTTCACTACCAATTGCCAGAAGTAATTGTCTCAGTGTCTCTGTGTGTATGTATGTGTGTATCTGTCTGTCTCTGTCTCTGCCTCTCTCCCACCCTCTGCCTTTCCATCTCTCTCTCTCTCTCTCTCTCTCTCTCTCTCTCTCTCTCTCTCTCTAATTTCCCTATAAATTGCTTTGGCTCTCTCCTTTATCTCTTATTACGTTTTAGCATTTATTAAAACTTTATGCTCATCTGTGTATGTCCTATCACTCAGTAAAATAGTAATTCCCTTCCATATTTGTAAATAAATATAGAAATATATGCTTACATACTCATACCTAAGTGTGTATATATATATATATATATATATATGTGTGTGTGTGTGTGTGTGTGTGTATATATAAAGGTGTGTATCATGTTATGTGCATCTGTGTCATATTTATATGTAATATTATATACTATATCAAGAGAGGAGATTGATTTCGTAAGTATTAAATACAGTGCCTTGCATAAAGTAGAGACTAAATAAGTAGAATTCATTGTCTGAAATGGTAATGTCTCTCTGAAGGTTGAAAACCTTTTATGGTTTGTTTTTGTTGTTATTCAGTTGTGTCTGACACTATGTAAGTTGGGTTTTCTTGGCAAAGATATTGAAATGGTTTGCCATTTTCTTCTTCAGTGGATTAAGGCAAACAGAGGTTTTATGACATTTCCCAGACTTAGAGCCAATGAGGTCTGAGGCAGGGTGAAAACTTGGGTCTCTCTGATTTCAGATCCAGCACTCTATGAACCAAAAGCCAATTCCATATCTCAATAAATGGCTCATATTTTACTCCATTATTTTTGCAAAGAAACCCCCAATATAAGGTCACTGAAATTTGAACATGATTGAACATCGTTTACAACAAATTTCCAACTAAATACTCTTCAAGCTCTTTAGTTTTGAAGGCAAATTGGGAAACTTAGAAAAATATTGGGGTTCACACCTCCCCTATTTTAATCTTGCTATGTTGCCACATATATGTTGGTCTGTCTGAAACAGTTATAGTTATAAGATAGGGATAACAATATTTGTAATATTTATCTTACATAAATGTTATTGCAAGACATTTCTTGTAGATCACTTCAACCACTAAAATGATATGTAAATGTCAAATATATTTATTATTCAAGGTCCCTAAAAATTAGAGCCTTATCTCTGAATATTTTTACTTCATATGACTGACACTCCAGATAAATGGTATTACTGTTCCTCAAAGAGGCCTTAGGTTTTTCTAATTCCATACCACTGTACATGCCATTGCCTATGTTTTGCATGTTCCCCCTCTACCTTAGTCTCTAAGACTATATCCATTCTTCATGACCTAACTCAAATGCCCCCTCTTTTATGAATCCTTGCCTGTGACCACCAATCAGAAAAATGTTTTCCTTCATTACAATTCCCCAAGAATCTCTAGGATAACCATCACTCTATTTTAATGCAGTTCAGCTGCATTAAAGGGAAAGCTAAGGCTCAGGGGACTGATCTTGCCTAAGGTCACACAGGATATGATCTTTAAAAGTGGGAAGCCAGTTCCTTTAATTCCACTGATATGTGGGAGTGATAAGGAGGGAAAGCTTGGAAAATACAGCAATAATACAAACTACTTGACAGCAAGCACCATATTTTAAACTTACTCTCCCAATTTCGGGAAATTGAGATGCCTCCTGAAGAACTTGGGAAAATAATGCAAATCAGGAAGACACTCTGAATTACAGACAAGATTGGATTAAACCATCTGGATGGTTTATTAGATAACATGTCAGATCTTGAGTCCAGAAGACTTTAGTACAAATTCACCCTCAGAGATTTATTAGTTGTGTAATCTTGGTAGAGACATTTAACTCCATTCTTTCTATTTGTACTTCACTGATTCCTCTTTTAAAACACTAATGATATAAATATAAAGGTCTAATATTATTCCATCATAATTATATTTATATTAATATAATTATGCTATTGAACATTATAGAAATTTTAACAAATATAAAATCATCCAATTAGGAATATGATCATTTAGTCATTTCTTAATGCTTAGAATTGTGCTAAGTTCTGAATGTTTCAAAGGAAAATAAAATCATAGTTCCTACCCTCAAATTGTTCATCTTTTCATGAAGAATACAGCATGCCCAATAACTACATATAAATGTGCCATATTAACTGCAGGAATTAAACATTTCCTTCAAATGTTTTATAACATTACTCTGAGAAGGGGAGAGAGAGAGAGAGAGAGAGAGAGAGAGAGAGAGAGAGAGAGAATGAACAAATTCCTAACTATGTTTTTATGGAATTCTAGTCTTTTACTCCTGTACATTTCATTAACTTCCTCCATAGTTACAAGGAAAAAGAATCTAGTCTGATGTGAACATGTGCTAATACACCAAATTCTATTAACTTTCACCTTTAGTTCTATCACTTCAATAAAAGTTTGAAGTAAAACATCAAGCTTGAGATGTATAAAGGAAACAATAAAAATAAAGTAGGAGTGTTATGCAGGGAAATGCAGCAATGCTACAAACTACTTGGCACCAAGCATCCCATTTAAGATTCGCTCTCCCAATTCTAAGAAACTGAGATGCCCCCTGAAGAGTTCAGGAAAATAACACATCAGGAAAAGATGCTGAATTACAGATGAAATTGAATTAAGCCAGCTGGATGGCTTAATGGATAGCATGACAGATTTCAAGGAAGACCTTAGTACAAACTCTTCCTCAGAGATTTACTAGTTCTATGACTGTGGTTGAGACATTTACCCTCCAGCAGTCTCAGGTTCTTGATGGATATATGCAACAATAATTGCACCTAAGTTAGATTATTGTCATGAGAATCAAATGAAATGGTATACATGAAATATTTTGGAAACCTTAAAGTACTAATTAAAATGTTAGCTTTAATATAAACACTTAAATTGATTCTTCATATTTAATGCTTAAATCCAAATAAGTCACAGAAATTGTTCCCTTAAGATTAAGATATGTTACATCCATAACAATAACCACAAAAATAAAAATAAGAGAAACAAAGAGTTGTTTGGGGTTTTCTTTTTTCAACTTTTTTAAAAAAAATAAAAAAAAAAACTTTGAGTTCCAAATTCTAATCCTCTTTCCCCTCCTTCCTCCTTGAGATTTGGTAAGCATTCAGATATGTTACACATGTGCAGTTATGTAAAACATTTTCATATTAGTCATTTTGTAAAAGAAGACAAACAAAAGAAAAACATTTTTTAAAAGAAAGTAAAAATTGCATGCTTCAGTCTGTACTCAAATAACATCAGGTCTTTCTCTAAATGCAGATAGTATGCTGCATTATTAATCCTTTGGAACTGTCTTTGAATCATTTGTATTGCTGATAACGAATAAGTCATTCATAGTTCAATCGAACAATATTGGGGTTATTGTGTACAATGTTCTCCTGATTCTGTTCACTTCATTATGCATCATCACATAAGTCTTTCCAAGTTTTTCTGAGAGTATGCTTCTCATTTCTTACAGCACAATGATATATCATCACAATCATATACCACAGGCATCTTTTCAATTTCCAATTCTTGGCCACCACAAAAAGAGCTGTTATAAATATTTTTGTGCAAAAATGTCCTTTTATGTTTGGGGCTTTCAAATTTTCAAAACACATATATACACATTTGATCCAAAAGAAGTCTACTGCCTTTAAGAAACATATACATACACACACATATATTTGTGCATCTGTATATACACATATGTATGTATAACAAACTAATGAAATTGAATATAGTTTAGAAGAGCTATTTTAAGGTCACAACATAATAGAGCAAGAGAACAAAAGAATCTCAGAAGCCAAGTAATACAGTATCTTCCCATTTTATGCAGATGATAAAACTGAGGCTGAGGTAAATTAATTTGTTACAAATTATACAGTTCAAAACAACCAAAGGCAGCATTTGAACCCAAGTTCTCTGACTCCAGAACTATGCCTTTTCCCATTCTATCACAAGGGTCATATCTGAAAACCTACTTTTTTTGCAGAAAAGAACACATTGAAGTTTAATATTCATTGACTGATTAATTATATTATCTCTCTATATTAATGAATACATACAATTATATATAATTGTCATATATAACATAGTTGCTATATAATAGCATTGATTCAAAAGAGCAAACTAGACAAAGAGAGAATTAGACTTATGTAATCGAGTCAGAGGAGCAAGTTAGGACCATTCAGAGATATTCCAGTCATTCATTTTGAACCTTAGTTTGAGTAAATAAGAATAACAGACCCTCCTCAATTCAAAAGTAATTTCCCTGACCTTTGTTGGCTTTAATGGTTCCTTAAATTTAGATTTAAGTCTAAATTATTAATGTAATTTTCTTCACTCTGAGCATCCAGCCCACATCATTGATAAAGTACACCTCCATTGTAAAACCTATTTCTTTCCCTCCCACTTCATGTCCTCATTTATTATTTTCCTAATTCTAAGGGGCATTGTGTATAGAATGAATATAAGATAAACATACCCAAATCTATGTGGATCTGTTTTAACTACTTACAGCCTTTTATACCTTACTTCTCATACTACCTTCTCTATATTAGCCATACTCTTCTCATCTTGACTTCTTGGTGAACCAACTCAACTCTATATCATCCCTCCTTTCTTGAATCCCTAAGACCCCTTATCATGTCACTGATTAAACCCAGCCAAGCCTCTGCCTAAGGTCACTCCAATATAAATATGTATGTATATGCATGTATACATACATATAACTGAAGGAAATATATATATATATATATATATATGTATATATACACACAATATAATTCATCAATTAATTAATGCCATTATATAGCATTATATAGTAACTATATTATATGGAAATTATATGTACTCATACATATATTCACATTATATATACACACACAATTAATGAATGCTTATTAACCTTCTACATTCTCATACTGAGGATGCAAAAAGAGATAAAAGAGTTCCTGTTGTCAAAGAATTTATAGTCTATTGTGAGACAACATGCAAACTAGATAAATCTATATAGCATATAATTTTATATATTTTATATATATAATGCATGTATAGGCAGGGAACATTTATGTCTATATCTATAGATGTGTATCATGTTACATATTATGGATAGATAGATGATAGATAAGCTATAGATATACATATATACACACATAGAATAAATAGGATATAATTAACAGAGAGAAGGCATTGGAAATATGAGTGCTTGAAGAAGAATATTTATTAAATAGGCATCATGCACCAGGAATATAACTTAGTTTGGCGGTTTAAAAAAATAGTCCTTTTCCCTAGAGGAGTATACATTCTAATAGAAGGAGACATTTAATGGGAGCTGTATGGCTGTATTTGAAGAATTATGCAGAAGGCGGGTTGTTCTATAAGACAGTTCATTGACATACTCTAAGCATTGTTTCTTTCATAGGAGGGTCATTCATTAATAAACCAATATATAGGTGTATATATGTGCACTGAAAAATACCTATATGTGTACATATATACACATGTTCATGTATATAAATGTGTAGATGTATGTAAATATATACATATATACACAGTAGACTGAAGGAAAACATAAATTATATGGACATGGATGTCTACTAAAATCCATTTTGAAATATCTGAAAAAGTTGGATGTGCAAAATCGTGTTTCTTTGTATGCATGCATATATGTGTTATATGTCTGTATGTATATATATATATATACATTTATATGTTTGTATACATATAAATTAGATTCAACACAAAGACTAAATTATTAAATTCTAAAACTATAGTGAATGTTCTGTGTTGGAGGGAATGGAAAACAAAACTATGTGGTTTTAGTCAGCAAGTTGGTCAGATAAAATGGTCATTTTGTGATTCATCAAATCTATTCATCAAAAAGCCACAAAAAATATATCCCTTAAAAGAAGAACAAAAAAAAATGCAACAAAGAATTCTCTTCAAGAAGAAGTTATTCATAAGATATTTCAAATGGGAATGGATTATGTATCCATTCTTAAAAGTACCAGAAATGAGCAAATCTCAAAACATTTTAAATGCATATTGCTATGCATAAAAGTGATGAAATATGGAACTAATGGAGAGAATAACAATGTAATCATCTCATATTTTAAAATTACCTATAATTGTAGAGAAATAAAAATGAAACAAGAAAAAAGAAACATATATATGTATATGTATATATATATATATATGGTGAATAATCTTTATATATTATTTAGATACTTTGCTAGCATGGTGAACAAAATGGTAGATCTGAAATCAGGAAGATATGCCTCTAAATCTGTTCTTTAACACTTATTGACTATGAAAACTAATTTTCATCAATCTCTTAATTTCTCTGCTTCAGTTTATTCACCTATAAAAGGGCATACTGATAGCAACTATCTTCCAGAGTTGTGAGGACAAAATGAGATATTTGTATAAAAATTAGCAAACTTTAAAGAGTAGTATAAATCTTAGTTATTATAATTAACTACTGTACTAACTATTCCTCAAGAGACATTGTGACTTTAGAGGTTATCATTTATTCTTTCTCTCTTACTAACCCAGCAAAATTAACATATGGAAACTATGTGCATGATAGTTGTGCAGTTGTTTTTCAATCACATCCAACTTTTTGTGACCCGCCTTGGTGTTTTCTTGGCAAAGGTAATTTTCCTTCTTGAGGTCATTTTGCAAATGAGGAAACTGAGAGTTACCTGAGGTAAAATGACTTGCCCAGCATCACACAACTAGTAAGTGAATTAGGCCAGATTTGAGCTCAGAAAAATGAGTCTGATTCCATGTAGAACTCTATCCACTGTACTTAGTTGCTGGTATACATGACAACACAGTCTAACTTATGATCTATAATTCAAGTGAAAATACTTTTTATGTTTGTGTACATACAAGTACATATCAAATACCCATATGTATACAAATCAACAACCTTCTGATGTCTATTAACAATAAACAAGTTAGTATAATGTCACATTATTATAATCCTTTTGTTTTAAGATGATCACCCCTTACAATGATTATATCAAGGGCATTTTAAATAAACTTTAAAAGTGCCACAAAAATGTGACTAATTATTCTTATTACTATTTCATAATTTATTCAAAGGGTTAAATGGGCTTATTGACTCTTTAATGAATGAATTCCTAGTTTCCAGTCCTATCTCTGATACCTAAGAACTGTGTGAACATAAGTAGATTAATTTTTCTGAATCTTAAAAGATCAGTCTCAGACTTATAGGAAAAAAATAAATCATTGTAAGACAAAAGAGTTCCCAAGAATTTCACAGATCCTCTATCCGTGAGATTTCCTCCATTGATTTATTTGAAAGATCTCTTAGATGGAAGCTATTATCACATTTAAATAGTACTTCTGGAATCAATTAAAGTAATAAATTATGTCAGGATTTACTTTTGTTCCCAAAGGACTTTCATTTTCATTGGTTTACTTTAAGGTAAATTATCATAATAGCCATATTTAAGAAGTAATGAGGTCAACTTAACAGTAGACATTTGGGTTTTAATTAGATATCATGTTTTTTGAGAATGCTAAGTAATGGCAGAACTATATAAAAGGAAAATATTCAAAATCAATATTTATGTAATTCCTTGATCCTATCAGGTTAGAAATCTGAAAATTATAAACCTTCATTAATAAGATTCCAATACCATAGTTTCCTGAAATATATTTTTATTATGCTTTATTAGTAAATTCAAAAGTAAAATGTTAGGTAAGAAAGATGCCTGTAGAATTAAATGCCTATGAATTGGAGAATAATTGAATAAGTTATATGATATATGAATATAATGGAATACTATTGTTTTATAAAAACTGACAAGCAGGATGATTTCAGAAAAGCCTGGATTTACATGAATTGATGTTGAGTAAAGCAAACAGAACCAAGAGAAAATTGTACACAGTAATATACAGGAGTCCTCAAACTATGGCCCACAGGCCAGATGCAGCAGCTGAGGACATTTATCCCCCTCACCCAGGGCTGTGAAGTTTCTTTATTTAAAGGCCCACAAAACAAAGTTTTTTGTTTTTACTATAGTCCGGCCCTCCAACAGTCTGAGGGATAGTGAACTGGCCTCCTATTTAAAAAGTTTGAGGACCCCGGACTAGGCTCTTCTGAACAATAAGGTGATTCAAATCAATTCCATTAGACTTGGAATGGAAAATGCCATTCTCATGCCAAGAGAGAAAGATGGAGACCAAATATGGATAGAA
Source organism: Sarcophilus harrisii (assembly GCF_902635505.1). Taxonomy (NCBI): domain Eukaryota; kingdom Metazoa; phylum Chordata; class Mammalia; order Dasyuromorphia; family Dasyuridae; genus Sarcophilus; species Sarcophilus harrisii. The sequence goes on from NC_045430.1 coordinate 234,410,545, forward strand.
ACATAGAAATAAACCAAAAAAAGGCAAAATTATTATCATGGTTTTTTTTTTCTTTTTTGGTGTGATTTTTTCTTGTATAACATGAAAATTTGAAAATATGTTTAAACAAATTGCACATAGTTAACCTATATCAGATTACTTGCTGTGCTAGGGAGGGGGGTTAAGGAAAGAAGGGAGAAAAAATTAGAACACAAAGTTTTACAAAAACAAACATTGAAAACTATTTTTATATCTACTTGGGAAAATAAAATATTATTGAAAATTTAGAAAGAAAAAAGAAGATTCCTGTTGTTAAATTTCTGAAATACTCTATCAGATTTGTGATCTTATCAATATGGACACAGTCATATGATTAAGGAAAAATAATGAATTCCATGAAATGGTCTCATCATTCAAACTTAAAATCATATTTCTACTGAATTTGAACCAATTACCCAGTTTTAAACACTTTAAACTTCAAATAGTAACAATTCATATAATTGCAAACTCTTCATAGGGATTACTATTGGCACTAATTGAGACCTTGCAATATTCACTCTAAAAATGTATAGACAGTCTTTATAATACCTATCCCATCCTGTGAAACACTTTCCTAGGTCCTGTGATAAATCTAACATAGGGGGTTACCACACTAACAGAGGGGTGGGGTACCACTACCATTTTCATTTACTTCATTCGGTATCTACTGAATGCCAACAAAGCACCGATTGATTATCAGCATTCCTTGCCCACAGTTGTTAATCTGTTAAAAGAAAACTAAATATTGGATTTTACACAAATATACAAAAGCAGATGATCAAGAAAGTTCACCAATTTTTAGAATACACTATGAACATCTTTTTCATTTCTACTAATAAAAATTATTATAAAATATTTTTTAAAAAATCAATTGCTTCCACTACCTTAAGCCTATGGTGAACAGTTATTCTTAATTTTCATCAATTATAATTCAGCCCAAATTTATATCTCTATAAATTGCTAAAGATTTGTAACATAATCAGATGACTGAAATACATTTTTCAAATATCTGTTCCACTAATCATTCCTCCCCCCACTAAAGAATAAAAGAAAAAATTATCAGCTCTCACTTTTTTTCATGGTTTCTTTTACATTAGAACATGATCAGAGCAGCTTTGAGGAAGATTGTTTCATCTGAAAGAGAGTGTATTTGATGTCACATTTAAAAGAAAATATAATAGCCAATTTTCCTTTTACTGTACTTCAAAGATGATTCATAATAAAAGACAGGAAATCACTCTCATTGATCACTTATATTATGATGATTATGAACTACCTTAAGGGGGAGTAGGGTATACATAAGAAACACAGTGGATTTATAACCTTGAGGACAGATGCCTTCTTATTATCCTAGAAATTTTTAAGCTAGCTTGTTCATTCCAATCTTTGCACATTGAATTATAATAAGTACCCAAAAATTGTGTTTTGTGACTAACTGCCCTCAGTTTTTTCAATGTTGGAAGGTTTTTATTTTTACTATAAATAAGATTATGTGTATATATATATATATATATATATATATATTTACCATTTATATATTCTTCTTTTGCTTATTCTGAATTCTGATTAAAATCAAGCCCTGGTAATCTATGTCAAGTATGTCTAATTTATCCGTTTGAAGTAGTTTTCTGCATACTTTATAGATTAACAAAATTCATAGCATTTGAAATTTGTTGTATTTAAAATTATTTTTGGAATATATGTAATTTTCAATTTTTAAAAAAAAGGTCATGGTTGGGCTGCAAATTGGAAGACACAAAGCAAATGAAATTTCATCTTCTGGGAAAGGCTAATTACCTGGACTTAACACATATGGCTTTGCTAGACAGACAAAGGTTAAATACTTCCAATTTGTTTTTTGTTGCTTAAATTCTTATATATAATACTGATCAATTTCTGGGGACTAATTTGGGGTTTGCATACCTTTAAAAAGTTATATTCTTTCTCTTTCATTTATAATGAATGACTTTATTTGATTTGCCAAAATTACTAATATCTGGATAATTAAAAATTGGGATCAATCCCAGAATGCAAATTTTATATCAAATTAAAATAAGTGCACCTCATTTTTACTGTTTAGAGAATCATTATCATAGATAAATGAAAAATTATAACAAACATTATAGGAATGTTTGAATCTTGAAAAGATGAAGCATGTAAAGTTTAGGTATCTAAATGTAAGCCCCTTTCCTACAAAAAAGAAAAACAGAGGTCTCCCACAGTTTATAACTGAGTTACACCAAGAAATGGCATTGTAATAAAAATTTCAAAACCTGTTCTTTGTACTTGAGTCTTAGACTCAGTATTTAATTCCTAACCCAGATTACTGGTATTAAGAACTGGAATCAGTCATATGACTATCAAAAAAAAAATAAAAAAGAATAAAACATTCATTTGGTTTCCAATGTATCTAAGTTGAGTGATTAAAAAATAATAATATTGAGGCTTAGAATTGGCACACCTACATTATCAGAACAGATGCCTTTTACAAAGCCAAAATAAAGCATAAAGATTGAGAATTTTAGCAAAGAGAATAGTATAACTGTTGAGGTTAGGAACCAAATGGTGAGGTGTAGACCACATGTTGAGGTCTACATTTGGGGTACCTAAATGAAATTAGGGTTTAGTTAAGGTCTAGTGGCAGGTTTGGGATACAGGGAGTCAAACAGAGTTCCCCTGCAACCCCCTTAGATTTGGCGCAAGGATACGGCTGTATATGAGGTCTAGTAGCGGCGCGGATTCCCAATAAAAGCATTTATTGGCCCAGAGAGCTAGATTAATAAAAGAGGTTTATTATTGAGTTTAGAAGTAGGAGATAGGTGAAGGTAGAGATAAGGAGGGCACTGGACAGAGGGTCCAGTGGACAGAGGGTCCTCACATGGCGACCATGTTTGGGATCTCTGCAAAGCGGGGTTCCCAGTGTGGTCCTTTTAAGTCGGAGACTTAGCTCGAGGGGCTTTGGGGTGTAGCCCCAGAGTTGGCTCAGATCCGGGTGGGGCTGGGATAGGTCCAGATCTTCTATTGGAATTCAAAGGGACCAGGATTTGTGAGTCAAAGGATAATTTACATTAGCTAGGGGGGTTGGGAATCAAAGATTGGAATCTTTCCCGCATCATAACTACACTTAACAGTATAACTCCTCTAGCACTTTCATTGAGAAGCCATACAACTTCTCTCCAATACCTAATATTTTCTGAAATATAATTTTCTTTTCTGAAAAAAGATATTTTTCTATAAAGTCACAAATCTAATCAAAAGATTCACAAGATAAAAAGAAAAAAAAAACCTTCAACTACTAGAATATGGATGTATGCTAGCATATTTGCCCAGATTGTAGCTCTGTGGCCCCAGAGGATTGATTGCTGTGCCTGTGGTCAGAAAAATCTAAACACAAAGCCAGCCTCAAACACTTACTAGCTTCAGGACTCTGGTTAAGACACTTAATTTGTCTGGCCAGTTCCCTCAACTTTAAAAAGAGGGAAATTATAGCATCTACATCACAAAGTAGGTGTATTTATAATATGTATAAAGTGCCTAAGTAGGCAGTTAATAAATGCTTATTTGTTCCCTCTCTATTGAATTAGCCAACACTGAGTAAGAGCCTTTATCTGTATAGACTAAGAGCATTGACACAATTATCTCCCACATTTTTCTTCTAAAGTATAAAGTAATAATATTTTTCTGTTATTTGTTGCTGAAATCCCCATAGTATTTAGGGAGTATTTCATAGTTTCTACTTCATTACACCTTACAAAATTGTTATTTATTCCAATGCCATGGTACTAGCTTACAAAAATTGCCAAGGACCATATCTTATTTATATTTTTCTCCACAATAGGAACTAAAACAATGTCTGGAAAATAAAAGTATAATTGGAGGAGATAAAATATAGTATGAATATAAAGAGGCAACAAGCACATGTGTTAATGAATTGAAAGGAAAGAAAGAAAAGTATTAGATAAGGACAAATACACTAGAGTACAAACTATAACTTGTACTTTCTGTGTTTGAATTCTCAGAACCTGGAACAATGCCCTATCCATTTTTCTTTTCTTTTCATCTTGGATCTGTTTTCTCCTCCCCACTGGCACAAGATAATTTTTTATTCAAATTAAAAGAGAAACAAATTGTCTGTCATTTAGATTCCTAGAGGGTTGGTTGGACTCGTGATAGGTTAAGTTACTTGCCAAGGCTTACAAAACCCATCCATGCAATTATTGGCCATGAAGTTGAAACCATGCATCAAGTTACTTTTAATGTAGTAGATAGGTAATTAATAAATATTAAATTCACTTAATTAAATTTGTCAAGGTTTTATTTTTATTTGTTGTTTTGTTGCCATCTATTGTTTTACTGTTTTACTTTTATTAACAAATGAAAGAATAAGCTACAGAAATGTAGAAAGATTGTATCAGAAGAATTCAATTGTATATTTCCCAAGGTTTATTTAGACCTTCTGGTTAGTGATCTGTATTAGAAAATTCAAAGCATATGTCCTCCTATCAAAAAAAAAAAAAAAAAAAAAAAAAAAAAAAAAAAAAAAAAAAAGGAAAAAACTATAATTTCCTCTTCAACTACCAAATCAGAACATTTTATGAAAAGAATACGATTTTTATATCCTGATAAAAACAATCAGACCCATTTTAGTCTTCTGAAATGTTAATTTCATTCACTCCATTTCAGTTGGGGTTAAAGGTACATCTTGGATTTAACCCTCCCCACTGTTCTTCTTAACTGTTTTAGTTTTGTAACCCCATGTACTCCCAGAAGATATTGAGAAATGCCTACTGTGACAAAGACTAAAAATGTGTTTAAAAGCTATTAATTCTGCCATTTCTGTTCAAAAAGAATTTTTTCTCTAAATTTGACTATTGAAAATAATTTTTCCTTTGAAAAATAAATGTTACTAATTTATTTTAATTTTTTTTTAATTTCGAGTTCAAAATTAGCTCTTTTACTTTCTTTTCTCCCCCACCTGCTGAGAAAGTGAGCAGATAATATATTGTTATATTTATGAAATCATGAAAAACTTTTCCATGTTTGTTATTGTTGTTATTCAGTTATTTTTCAATTATGTCCAACTCTTGATGAACCCATTTGGGGTCTTCTTGGCAAATATACTATTAGTATTTCCTTCTCCATCTTATAGTTGAAGAAATGAAGCAAAAGGGTTAAGTGATTTGCTTAGACTCACACAACTAGTACATGTTTGAGGCCACATTTGAACACAGGAATATGAGTAATCCTGACTTCAGGCCCAACACTCTATCCACTAGAGATCTCAAATGACCTTTTTTGCTATTAATGACTTCAAAAGGAAGCAAGCAATAATACAAAATAAGAAAATTATACTTCATTTTATAGTTCATTTGGTTCTCTCTCTGCAGGTGACTAGCATTTGTTCATCATGGATCTTTTGAAAATGCCTTAGATCATTATATTAATCAGAGTAGCCAAGTCTTTCATAGTTGATCACCATTAAAATATTGCTTTTACTATGCACAGTGATCTAGTTTGTCTTCATTTACTTTTCTTTAGTTCATATAATTCTTGCCATGTTTGTTTATTTTTTTCTGAAACTACCTCTTTGTCATTGCTTATGGCATGATGGTACTTCATCCTAATCACATACTAGAACTTGTTCATTCATTTCCTAATTGATGAACATGCCCCATGTCCAATTTTTACACCATGAAAAGATAATGTTTCAGCTATAACTTTATCTTGGTTTCATTTCAATTTGCTACTCTACACAGGGTAACTATTAGAAGGAACCCAGAATTAACCAATGTCAGATACCATTTACTTATCAGCCATAAGTAGAGCTCAGAGAACAGAGAAATATAATTCCCATAAATCCTGTGGAAGTAAATAAGTTGGGCCCAATTCTTCAAAGATGAAAAATAACTCTAAAATATTTTTTCAATTAATTTGAGAAGTTTTTTTTTGGAATTTTTTGTCTTTTCTGTTCTAGGAACTGAAATAACAAGATACCTTGGATCTCAAACCTAGTGAAATAAAAGCAAGTTTTTTTCTGTTCCTTTCCTTTTGTCACCTACAGGCCTGAGAAAAATATGTTGAGTGGTTTCATTCTTTACCTCACAACACAAGGCAACTAGATGCTGCTTTAGAATTTATATTCATTAGCTTTGAATTCTGCTTCCTGGAGCCAACCAAAAAAAAACAATTTCTCCTACAGATGATACCACTTTAAGTACCTGAACACAGACATCATGATGTCTCTAAATGTCCTTGACTCCAGTATCCTTCTGCCCAGTTCCTTTATCCATCATGAACTCAAGCTCTTCACCACTTCAGGTTCTCCTACTCTGGACATTGCAGCTTTTCCCACAGTGATATGAAAGTACTGAACTAAATGGCCTTCAAGGTTCCTTCTCGCTCCAGTTTTTCAGTCATAGGAATTGAAGTTCTGGTTAGAAACAGAGCAGACCTATTCAGTAAGGACTAACTGATTTACAAAAATGAAAAGGGAGTTCTATCAGGGAAAGATTATGGTTGCCTCCAAAAGAGCTGGTGACAATTTGAGTCACAGATTACTCTGCAGAGAGCGAGTGATTGTCACCATTAACACAGTGACAAAAGTAATCAATAAATTTGATTTATCTAGAATAGTGTAAAATGGATTATATATCCCCAAAGAAAAATCAAATGGAAAATAGCACTTTCTCGGACAAACTGATAGATGGATTATATTGTAGAGTAGTCATCATTTCTATTCTCCTGGGTAATTACAAGACAAAATCACGCCAAGTCAAAGGTTTGGAAAAACATTTCATCAGTATCACACATAAACCATATTAAAAGTAAAGTAGAAAGACAAAATGCCCAAAATTAAAACAGGCACTATATATTCTAGAGATGATCATGGAAAATTTTCCTTGGAACACAGTTTTCTACCTGTAGATAAAGTATATCAGTAGTTTTATGATACCAGCTTGTTCAGCTGAATTGAGGTGATTTTAAAAGCAAGGTACATGGGGAGGTATGGAGAGCATGCTAATGCACAGTACCAAATGAGGCAACATAAACGCAGAGCATTTGGAAACAACATGAAGGCACAGTTGAGTCTGGCAGGCACCAATCAGAAACATGCTCTCTCTTTTTGATAACAAGAATCAGAGAAAGAGAAATAAACTTTCCAAATGTTTGCCTTCTAGTGCATATATGCACATGTACGTATGTGTGTATGTATATGTAAGCACATGTGTTTTATATCAAAGGACAGAAATTAGAAAACATTCTGTGGTCCTGACTTCCATCTGCTAACCATCCTTCCAACTGCAGATACAAGGGCCAGATGGTATATGAGGGTAACTTAACAGGATTACATTGCAAATTTCTCTAGTCCATAAGGGATGTTTATTGTCACCAAGCAAAAGGAAAATTCTGAGTTTGTATTTTGGCTTTCCCTAATGCCTTGCTGAGGTACACATGAAACTATGTTCAATTTTATTGGAATCTTTTTGGTTGGTTATCATAGAGCTTGAGACTTCAAGTCCCTATCAAATTTATTATACAGTCTGCCTTTGGGTTTCCTCAATAGAATAGCTACTAGTAGGTGGAAAATAGCTGGAAAGCTTCTAAAGAAAGTGATAACAGTTAATAGGCAGCTACTATAAAGGTGCAAAGGCTTAGTTTCATCAAAGGCTGTAAATGATTATGGCAATGAGAAGTTCATAACAAAAATTTCTCTTTTCCACAAGCACAAATTACCTATATTACCACCTGATCCTTCAAGTACACAAGTCACTGAAATAACCTTTTTTTTTTTAAAGTATAAACTAGTTAGTTTTAACACATCAAAAAAGGCAGGCATTTTGTTTTTATTGTTGGTTTTGGGGATTTTTTTTGCTTTAGAGAATTTCTTCAGTTGCTAGGGAAATGAAGGGGGAAAAACAAAAGATCAATTAGACCTATGTTCTAGTTAATTATCACTTCAGCAAAGCAAATGACATAAACCAACAATTCATTTGACTGGCTTAATCTTTTAGTTGATCATATATATTTAACAGTTCTTTACTAGCAAACTAAAACTATGCCAATAGTTGGTTTTCTAAAGACATAGGTAAATAACGGACATTTGAAAGGCATGGTGGATAGAATGCCAGTCCTAAAGTTAGAAAGACTCATCTTCTTGAATTCAAGTATGGCTCAGATACTTATTAGCTGTATGACCCTGGACAAGACATTTAACATTGCTTGCCTCAGCTTACTCATCTATAAAATGAGTGGAGAAGGAAATGGCAAGTCACTCCAGTATCCTTACCAAGAAAAACCCCAAATCAGTTCATGAAAAGTTGCACAAGTCTGAAAAAATTGAACAGCAACAATACCACAAATAACTGTGTTAGTGATAGATGACTGGTGGATTGATCAATAAAGAATGAATAGACATTGTTATTCACTTCTAGATGTTAAATATAATGTATGAATAAATATATTCATATCAATTCAGAGCTTTATGAGAAGCACTGTGCTTCAAAATGAGAGTAAGAAAAACTTGACTACTTGACCTTGCATAAGTCCCTGAATATCTCAGTGTTCTAAGCAGCTGTCAAAGACTGGTTCAGAGAATGGGTAAACTGATTTGGTGGCAGGAGTGTACTCTCCAGAAGTTTCCTTGATCACTTAAATCCTAAAGCCTGTTGGTATTTGAATATATCTATCTATATGATATGGAGGCATATATATGTACAGATACATGTATATGTGTGTACATTTGCATATACAGGTAGCTATGTATGTACCCATATGTATGTATGTGCATATATAACAAGAATATTTGTATTTTACATTTAGCACATGTGTTCTTTATAGAATACATGTGTGTATAACTAGAAGTAGATATAAGTATATGTGCATATCAATATCTATGTATATTATCTCCTCAGCACATAATTCTGGAACATTATAATCTGTGTTTAAATTTTCTACCAAAAAAGGGGGGAGAGGTAAAAAGTTAGCATAGATATTCTTCTTAAAGGAATTTTCTATATTTCCATTTTTTTTTTTTGGAGATGGGTTGGGGGGCTACATAGAAGCTTCATAGAAAGGTAATCTCTTTGACAGAGATGATCAAGGGTACAAATTCCTTGCAAAGCATGATCTCATCTATACAGCTAAATCCCAAAGTAACTTAGACAGTGAATAAAAGTTATTTTCCCATTTAGGACCCCAGGAGCAAGATTTAATGTGAGAAGTCTTAAGGCTATAAACTACTTACAGGCAAAAAAAGTAGAACCAGTTACACAAGAAGAATGGATCATTTAATAAATAAAGAATAAAGCCTGTTCTTCCCAACTCATTTTTTTCTCAATGGCTCAGAGCCCAATTTTGGATCATTCATAAGATGATTAGACAATTTACGATTATCCATTCCCTCTTCTTCTCTTTTGGACTACTAATCTCTGGGTTATCCCCTTGCTCTTTAAACATTCTTAAAATAGAATCAACATTGGCAGAAAAAGGAAAGGATGCTCAATGAGTAAATTATTTTATATAGCACTAATTTTCTGATAATAGTTTTGGCGAAAAATGAGTGATACCATTAACAAAAGGTCTGAACTCTGAAAAGGGAGAAAGTTGATGAAATTTCAATTTGTATCATGTGATATGTATTAGATATCTAAATGTAGGTAGATGACTATAGAGACAATTGTTTTAGAAGGGAATAACGTTCAGGTGTAGAATGTTGATTCAAAAAGTATCTGTATGGGCATGGTAATTCTGGAAATGAAAAAAGGAACAAACTTTGGAAAACAACTACATAAAGAAATTTTGAAGAGAAACAGGGTCTTGCAAAGAATACAGAGGACTAGTTAGAAAAGTAAAAATAAGATAAGATAATAACACGATTAAATGAAGAAAGAGTATTGAAGCCAAAGAAAATGGGGTAAATAATGCTGGGATTTAGTGATTGGTGACCTCTAAGATATCAGATTTAGGACAGAAGGCACATAACTTGAAAGAAAAAGAAAGCATATGGTAAAGTTAAAACACCACATGTTAATATCTTCTTGAAGAATTTTTATCAATGAAAAGGTACTGAAACAGACATCAACATTTAATGTTTTTCACTGTGTCTAGTCCACAGTAGCCTTGATGAGTTTATTGATCGATTATTGATCTCATGTAAGTATTTTGGGGAAAACCAGCAGCTCTATAAGCATATTTTCAGCAAGTTCAAATGAGTCAATACAAAGGGATAGACTGAAGGTCCATAAGAAAGAGGGAATTTATTTCTGGAAGATAAGAAAATAGGATCAAGGACAAAGTTTGATTACCAGGATGAATCGTGAAAAAATCAAATCTATATTGTCTGGAAAAAAGCATATGGAATATTCTTGAATTTGATTGTTTTGTCTGGCTTCAAAATCATTTTCATTCCCAAGTATATCTTTACTCACCTCCTCTGCCTTTCAAATTTTCCTTTGGTGGAAAAATAACAATAGTCAAGCCAAAATAATGATCTTTTAAACTGTATTCAATAGTATAGGCAACATCCAATGACCAAGAAGGAAGAAGAATATGTTATGTTTCTCTGAGGCCAAACTTGTTTCTCAAAACTACACAAAATTAATTTTCCTTGTATCATTCTTTGATTTTTTTGTTAAACTTAAAACTTTAATTGTTGAAATTTACAAGGACTTCATTTTCTTTTTTTCTACATACTTCATTATGTATTTATTCATAGATATTACCCATGTTCCCCTAATTTCCCAAGTCTTACTTTTTTAAAGAAGCAAAAATATTTCTTTATATTTTGCACCATAATTTGAGCCATTTTCCACCTTATGGGAAGGCCCTTGATTGATGCATTACTCCCACAAATAAAAGGAAACTCTGAAAACCTTATTGCATATAGGAGGCTTTTTATGTTTTGCTCACCTTTGAACATTTTGTTCAGCAATTCAGTCTCTGGGTAAAAGAATATTAAAGTTTTAGTCACTTCATTTTGAACTCTGAACTTTCTCCTATACCACATTAATTCTAGAACATCATTTCACATCCCCCCCAAACATCTTTGTGGCCAAGTGGACTGGAACTATCCACCATGGATGTGTACTCTAATAATAAGCAGTTTGATTCCTTTCATTGATTTAACTTAAATAACTAGTTAGGCAGACCACAATGTCACCTCCTCCCTTCAAATTTGTTCCTTATTTGACTTGATTATTTAACTTTCTAATTGGTTTATGTCGGAAATATATTAAACTAAAAGCAACACATATTTTTGTGAGGCCATGTCTACCTTTCAAACATACTTATTGTAATGAAATTTCTGTTTCCTATCTAGCTGAAACTCTACATACCTGTCAAACTTGATTGAAATCTTCCTTCACTGTCAGAAGCTTTAGGGGGAGAAACAATAAGCTATTACTTTATTTCTCCAGTAAAGCAGGCTTGAAAACATAATAAAACAAACAGTATAAAAGACTTTTATTAAGTGAAATGTCCTTGGGGTCAGAAAATGTGAAAAGTGAGATCCATTAAACAAATTAAAAAGCTGAAAACTTGATTAATTACAGAAAATTAATTCAAGTGGAAAATAGAGGGAAAGTAGAAACTCGATGCTACCTACAGAGATCCTTTCCAAGAGTGGAATTTAAAGTCCTCTGTAATTATGATGATAAGAAAACACTTCTTTTTCCTTAGGTAAAACTTGACAAAAATAAGTGACAAATTGATTTGCCTCAAATCAACTCAATTTGGTTCAAACATTTATTTAAAAAATACTACGTAAAGAACATTTCTAGGGAATGGGGTTGTTTTAAATATTTCATTAAATACACTTTTATAACAGACACATGCTCCAGAACAGGGTTTTGTAACCTAGGAAACCCTGAGGGAGTCTGTGAATGGATTCCAAGGGGACCATGAACTTAGATGGGGGAAAACAGACATGTATATCAATTTTAGTATTATCCTATATTTGAGTGTAGTTAACAAACATCATTCTAAGGAGGAGTCTAGAGTCTTCATGAGACTGTCAAAGATACCTGACATAAAAAAAAAAAAATGAAGATCCTTCCAGCAGGTGACACAGAGGAACATCACAATACTCTATTGACTTAATGGATAAATTCTGGAAACTTGCCTGACATACATAGTTTCAGTACATAATTTTCAGTAAGTTTCAACAATATCTAATAAGCCAAGTAACTTCTACATAACCATAAATTATATACTATATATCCTATCAGACTTTATTCTTCATGCTTATAAAGTATAACAAAGTATCACATAAAGTATCAAAGAAGGACAAGGATACTATAAAGCTACCATCTGCAACAGTTCTTCTTATGGAAGTTAAGAACCTGGTACAAATTCTGTTTCAGTTCTAGAATTTTATGAGCTTTGAGATAAATTACTTAGAGTTCCATTGCTCTTAGTGAATAGGGACCCTGTGAGTTGCTTCTTGCAAAGTTCTTTTTGCTGTGTGTATTTCTTTGAACTTTTTTGCTCTGCCTGGTAGAGCGCCTATCTTGCATTGTAGGATGCAAACTAAAGCTTTTCTCCACCTGTGTGCAAAGCTGTTGTACAATGTTGAAGCCAAAGAAAGTACAGCTTAATTTTGTATTCATTCCACATCAAAGGGCGGAAAACTTTCATGGAGGATTATGAGAAAGACCCTAATATTCAATCATATGATTTTTCTTTACTGGATTGTCAAACATACAACATATATAATTATGTTTCAAAAAGTTGAATATATAAATATATATATTACATGTATATAACTATATGTTGTATGTCTATAGATACACATGCATAGACATATATAATATACATGTATGTTTATGCATTATATACTTGTATGGTTATATACTTGAACATGTGTGCATATGAACATGAAATGTGTGTCCCACACACATTTCCAAACTCTCAAGCTTTTTTCTATTAAAAACACACCTTTCTATTTATTTTTAAACTTACCTTTCCCCAAAAGTGGTTTAGTAGACAAAGCTTTAGGTATTATGGTCTAAGTGAAAATACATGCATTCACTACATATATATATATATATATATATATATATATATATATATATATATATATATATATATATTGAAATATATATATATTGCCATCCAGAACTCGCTTCTTTCCACACCATGATACTGTCCCTCCCTTTCCGATGTGATGGTCAGGTTATAAAGGCAAAGATAACTGAGCATAGGAAGGTCCTATTTGGGGCTATTCTGGCCATATTTCAAATTAATCACTGAGAGACTAATAAATATAGTGATTAGTTCTTGAAGGAAAAGTTAAAAATTGTTAATTTTAAGTTGTCTGAATAGATTAGGCAAAGCAGGATATTAAATAAAGATACTTTCTCCCTGCCTCCACCCCCAAAAGATTCTACAGGCAAGAAAAAATTGTTGAAATATTGGAGATAAGACCTGGAAATGTATTTAAAGCTTAACTAAAGGACTCCCAGTCAATTGTGTTTTGGCCAGAAAAGCCTTGGCCATCCACTATTTGGCTTCCACAAGTTGACTAAAACCCAAAATTATGTCTTTTCTCTCAAGCATTGTTACTGGGTCACAGATTGTCGGGCCAGCACATGGCTGGGCAACTGACCAAACCACAGAGAAGATGACAGAGAAGAATATGACAATAACAGTTAGCTTTCCTTCTCTTCCTTTTCCACTTTCCATCCTTACTCCTTCCCTCCTTTCTTTTCTTTTCTCTTTTCCATTTCCTTTCTTTCTCTTTTTAAAGATAGCTTCAACAGATACTAAGTGTTTAATATTAAAGCCCTTTATATTCACTAATACTTTTATTAATGAATATAAAATACAACTACATTTTTAATCCAAAAAATGTGTATGAAATAACGTAAAGTAAAAAAAAATAATTGAAGGAATGAGGCAAATAGTAACTAATACTATGTAAGAAGAAAACAACAAATGAATAGACAAATAATTCTGAGGGGCACATAGAAAAATGATTCAAGTTGTTAAACTATACTATATTTTGAAGTTAACTGATTTTAATATAGTTGTTGAATGTGTTTAATTCATCCAAAATCAACTCTAATTTTTAAATAGCATAATTAATTATTCAAATCAATTTATATCCTTGGTAAGGTAACACACCTGCAATTCGATGCCAAAGATTCTCAAACTGGTGGATCATGAGTTCAGGAGTTCTGAATTACAATGAGTTTTGAACCCAATGATTCAATCAATTGGATATCTACATTTAGTTCTACAGTATCCTGATGAACACTACTGGCAAATAAGAGCCACCAGTTTACCTAAGGAAGAATTAAGAAGCCAAGGTAAGAAAAAATGGATGTTAAACTCCCAGACATGCAGGAGTGGGAATAAATCCTGTGAATGCCCTCTGCACTTCCTGGACTAGAGAGTCACAATCTCTTTTCTCACATTCCACAAAAACATCTATAATAAAAACTAAGTTCATATTCACTTGTTTTTGGCAGGAAAACAGCACATTATTTTATGCTATTCTAGGCATTGATTCACAGCAAAACAATCCAAAAAAGCTAGTTTTCCATTTTCAGAGAATCGTATTCCATTGTCCTCCACAATGTTTCCATGGATGTAAAGGGAAGGTATGATACCAAATCAGCTTTTGCACAGAGAGAAAAGTGTCAGACAATGAACAGAATTCAGAGAGTCCCAGGCTACTACTGAATCAGTATAACTCCAATGGCAAACACACTCTGAACCTGAAGAAGTCCAAAGTCCTAAAGATCTACAATTTCAGGGACAAAGAAAAGCCTAAGAACAAATCCTTCAAAAGCAGAACAGACTTGTCAAAAATCCTGCTGGTTTTATCAATGAACAAATGAAAGAAAATTATTAGTACAAACACGTATTGTATTTTTCAAGTCATAAAATGTGTGTCATAATAAATGACAATCTAATATTATTATTAATAATAATTATGTTGACATCCACTTCAAGATCTAATATTAATAACAATAATAATAGCCCTATCCACCTTTAAAAACCAGGCAATCTAAAGTGCAGACCCCCCAAACTTCCTTTACTTTGTTTTAAGAACATGAGTTCCAAGGTGCTACTGTGAGATATCACTTCCAGAGGTAAATTTACAACCTCTGTTTGTCAATAATGAAAACATCCTTTTTTATCAAAGCAAAAGCAGGAGGACATTGTGTCTTCCAGCAGATTAAAGCAGGATGATGTGCCCGCCTCCTCATTCCTCAGTTACAGTAAGAAGCCATTTCTGTCATGAAGCTAATGTATATGTAGCTTGCCAATGCTTCCCCTCTGAGGCTTTGTACTAGTATTCTTAGCATCTTTACTACCCTAGCAGATTTGTCATGGTCAGAGCCAATTCTGAATCCATTTTTGAAGCTGCTTTTCTCAATATTAATGCCTTTGGAATTCCATTGTAGTTCTTCGTTTCTCAGTTCTATGCACTTGCTTGAGGATGGAGGCTTTTTATTGACATTCTGACATTAGGAACAGAGCTTAAAATTGATGACAGTCAGACTAGTTCTAGCATAGGGACTTGACAGAGAAAGAATTGCTTTTCTTAGCACTGAGCATCGGTTGCAGCAGTCCAGCTGTGCCCTTTGTAGGTGTAAGTAGTCCATAGTGATACTGCATTATTCTGCAGTAATAAAAGAAAAGATCCTAGCTCCTCACCTCCCATGGCATAAATTCACTTTTCAGCTGATATATAAAGAGCCACCGCTTGATAGCGATCTAGACTTCTTCCTGAATACTGTATGTGGGGTGACAGACTGGCTCTTGCCCAGAGCCAGAGAGGAAACTCTTTCAGCTCTTCCAGCTGAACCACCTGTCAGCTGTCAGGCCTGCGCATTATCCTGGCTCTGGTAGCTGGCTAGCTTGTCAACTAATGGGCGATGCAATGAACCATACAGACAGATACTGGTCAAGTGGTTGGCAAGACAGTTGGCCCTGTCAAAGGACATTAGCCTGCCAGTGTCAGTAGTTGATCACCCATTGACTCAAAGAGCTTTGCCAACAGAGAGGGTAGAGAGCAACAACAATGGACAGTCGACAGTTTCCTCAAAAATGAATTCTCTAATTATCTATTGAAACTTTTCAAGTGGTTGAATTTGCCATTTTGTGGCAAAGAGGAAAAAGTCTGCTGCCTCACAAGGAACTAAAGTCACATAGATCACAGTATCAAAATATTTTTAATTCATCCAGTCAATAAACTTTCTATGTTCTCCCTTAAACATTTATTAGAACACATTTTGACTGAGAGACTAAGATATTCTGAATTGCCTTTATAAGTGAATCACAAAAGCTTAAAAAAAATAAGTGAATCACAAAAGGTTCAGAATGAACTTAGATTTAGATAAAACCCTCAAATCACAAAAACGTAAGTGGCTACTTTCTAAAATGAAGATGTCTTGAGTTCAAGATCTGTCAAGTTTTCTGGTGGCTTGGATAGAAAAAAAAATTAATGTTGCTGAAGCAACACATTCTGATTACTTGGGATTTTCAATTTGTTTTTTCTTTTTTCTAATGATAGATAAGTAGGGAAGAGATAGGATAAGAGGAAATTGTATTCCTCACCCCCTTTTTCTAACAAGACAAAATAAAATAAAACAAAGAAAACAATGGAGACTGTTCAACTGATACAATCAAACAGGGAAGACTTGGATCTTGGGGAAATATGGCAGAGTTTGGGGTGATTTGAAATGAATAGTATCATGGATGTTTAAATAGCCAAGGAAGTTAATACAATTGGACTGTATTAGGCAGCCATGACATGATACTCAGAGCTTGTTTTGAAATCAGGAACACCTCATATTTATATGATCTCAACAAGTAATGTAACCATTTGTTATTCTGTGTGATTTTCTAAAACTAAAAGTTTCAGAACTATGTTAGTAGAAGAAATTTTTCTATTTGTGATGTCCCAAATAAGTGTAATCACAAACCCAGTCCATACCTCTATTTTGCAGTAAAAATAATATTAACAAATAACCTTAATGAATTTCTCTATTTTTGAAGAAAAAGCTCTGGGTGTTATTAATTCGATTTCCATCACTGTAGTCAGAGGTCGCCAAGTGCTGTCCATTTTGATGAATCAACTATGTTGGAGTTAAAAGTATTTTTTGCCTGGAGGTGGGGGAGAGGAGGGGAAGAAATGTGGAAAACAATGAAGAGGCTTCGTGACTGCTCTTGTCCTGACTTCTTCCCAAACGCTTTTAACTTCAGCTTTCTGTCAGATGGCCACAAGGTTAATGGAGAATTAGTAGAGATCAGAAAAGAGTTACACAGCTTCCCTAGGGAATATCTGGCTAAAAATACAGACTTATCCTATTTTAATACAAGATGGATAAAATTTTAAATTAACCAAACTGATAAAACTACTCCTAGTTTTGGCAGTTACATGCATGACTAAAGGGTTCTTCTCTTTTACAAAAGTATTTCTTTATATGACAAGTTCCCTGGAGGTGCTTACTATGAAATTTTCATAAATATGATTTCCATTGAACTTTTAACATAACTGTTGTCTGAAATGGGATTTGCTTTAAAATGGTTCAACTTGGGATGAACCTTATGAATTTTCATAAAAACCTGTTTGGGTTTGGGATTATCAACTCCTACTAATATTATGGCATGATGGGAAAGATAAGGAATTCAGAAGGTAAAAGGAGGGGGAAAATGAAAAGAAAAATAGGAAATCTAAGATCTTTCAGGATCTTCTTGCCCTTCCTAAAATTTCATGTATCATGTTGAACAGATTCATTTCCCTTTCTACACTCCATTCCTGATCACTTGATGCCCACAGTAGCACTAGTGTACAGGAGAAAGAATCCTGGTTGTAGAATCTGAGGACCTCAATTTTAAACTTGATTCTAACCTGTGTGATCATGGGAAAGCCACTAAATCTTTCTGAGCTGCAGATCCTCACTTCCAAAATGAAAGCTAGACTAAAAGAATTAGTAGGTCCCTTCTAGGTGTCAATACTATGATCTTATGAACTATAAGTTTTCCTGACACAGTAACCCCAAAGTATAGGCTTGACTTAATTCCAAACATCCAGTAATTAGAGTAATGCTAATATTATCCCATAATTTCTTTGGGGGGAAAAAAAGGAAACTCATTTTGATTCCATAGTATCACTTTTTAAAATTATCATATACTTTGATTTAACCATACAACATTAAAAAAGGCAATTCTCTAACTCCTAGAATTATCTGGTGGGCATGAAAAACCACAAACATCAGTCTTATTACATTTCACTAATACCAGTCACCACAGCCTTTAAGTTAGCAAATATTCCTCTTGACAACCATGAATTACGCTGTTGCTCACAGTGCTAAAGACCTGATTAGAGGTTTGCAGAGAGCTGAAGTGGAAAAAAAAAATCCCAGCTGTTTTCCAAGGAGAAGTTCCCATCCCTCCATAAATCAGCAAATGTTTGCTACCAATTCTTTTCTGATTTCCAACTGAGTTATATCAACCTAATCATAAAAGTAATTTCACTTTGCCTCCTAATGAGGCAATCTACTGAAAGAGAGATTTGGAAGATAAGCTTAGAGAATAGCCTAATACCTTGGGTTTACAAGGCATTAAGGGTATTTTAGCAAGTTAAAATACTCACAGAGGAGCACACACACACAGACACACACTCTATAAAAAGGAAGTTTTCTGAGGTGAAGGGGAAAATGGAAATCAGTCCTTTTCTTTGTGCACAGATGGTCCTGTTTCTGGAAAATAGAGGAGAAATCATTCCCCCCTTCAAAAATCTGCCAAGTCTCCAGAAGGTTCCCTTACTCAGAGTGAGCAAAACATTTTCATCTTCATGCTCACATATGAGAATGTAATACTCAGCTATTCTTTAGGATTGAAAATAGCCTGAAGGTATTCTCAGTAAAAATACTTCTTATCTTCTTCTCAACCAAGGGAAGAAATTAGAGCAACTCTACTAAGACTTAAGGCAAGTCCCTCTTCTCACCATAATAGCACTGAATTAGCTGCTACACATCACTTAAAAATTTTCAGCTATTAAGTTTTTTTTTTTTTGGATCATGTTAAAAATAAATGGAAGAGGAGAGGAATGCATTTGAATTCATTGAGCTTTGGGTCTTGACTTATTTCTATTTTATAAGTTAGTCTGACTTTTCACGGACCACAGCATGCTAATACTGTGCATCGGGTTTTCTTGGGCAAAGCTATTGTTGTGATTTGCCACTTCCTTCTTCTGTGGATTAAGGCAACCAGTGGTTAAGTGACTTGCTCAACAGACAACAGTATCTAAGGATGAGCTGAACTTGGATCTTCCTGATTCCAGATTGAGAGCACTAGCCACTGAGATATCTAGCCATCTCTTATAGATTAGCTACAATCCATAAAATTGCCAAATATTTTGGGGGAAGAATCTATACAAATATATTCCAAAATCCACTTGTACAAATGTTCTAATTACTATTGGATTGGGGAATGCATTGTTTATCTGAAAAACTTTACAAAGTATAAATCAACATTGAAATTTCTTTCAGATCAAAAAGGAAGAAATGCTATAATTTTCCAAAGTGAATTCTTAGAGAGGATGATGGCTAGTCATGAACTTACCCAGAAGAATAAAACACTGAAAGATATAGCATTACTCCAAAGTTAACCATCCTCAGTTCAGTTTTCATCTTAAAGTAATAATTTAGAAAAAAACTAAAAAAACAATTTCGGCAATAGGAAATTCTACATGAAACTATAATTTTCTTAAATGCATACATACACACAAACCCACATACACATCTTATGTAACTATATGTCCTAATGTAATCTTTCTTCCTCCCCTTCTCAGAGAATATTAGTCTTTATAAGCATAAAAAATTAGGGGGAGCAATTTAGCAAAATTAATCAACTTACTGGAAAATGGAATAATATATGCCATATTCTACATTCACAATCCGCTACATTTTTAAAGAGGGAAGCAAGATGTTAATTTTTATGTCTTCTTTGGGGACAAATTTCATTATTATAATGTCACAACCTTAAATTTTAGTGTTTTGTTCTTTCCTTTTATATTTTTATAGTCATTATACATAATCATTCTATAAGGAGTTCAACATATTTCTATTATCTGGATGGCCAATGTTTTGATTAACACTCCAAAGTTCAAGTCCTTTACATGCATTAATTCATGGAAGTCTCATTACAACATAGGTATGTATGCTCAGCTACCTCAGCTTAGAAATTAGAAATGACATTTATTTGGTATTTTTTAAGGATTACAAAAGACCTTTACAAATGTTACTTCATTTACTTCTCTCAGTTACCTTAAGATATGTGTTATTATTGTCTTGTTTTCTGCAGAAAAGGAAACCAAGCCTTTGGGAGAACTGGGCTGAAATAGGTAAAATGTATGTTTTAGTTTCAAAAATGCCTTTCTGGTAGTGGAGGTTTACTGAGATTATACCTGATTGAAATTTTAACCAAAGTTGTATTTTTCCTGGAATATGGTCAATGGAAAAATCCATTCCTATAAAATATCTTCACCCTCAGTCACCAAGGTCAAGGAAGTGTTTTAACAACATGAATTCTCTTCAGTGCTAAAACTGTTTGACTTTCTGATTCAAAGAAAAGGCATATTAAGTAACATATACTCCTCAAAAGATTTCTTGGAGATCAATCATTCCTAGCCAAATTGCTTCAGAATGTGTTAAACGTAAATAAATCTAAAATAACTAAACAGATTCATTCTGAAACAAATTTCAAAACTGAGGGGAAATATGCTTAGAATTTCAGATCAATGAAAAGATATTTTGAGGGAGCAAAATGTTGGGTGTTTGTTCATCTTTAAATATTTCTTTTTAGACCATCATGAAAAGATCATCACATATAAGGGATCTTTTTTTTTTTTTATGTTCCCTTTCTGTTGCCAAACACAAATAAGAGTTCATAACATTATAAAGCGTTTTTAAATTAACTTTTAAGAAGGCTTTTTTAAATTTTTGAATCACTAAACTTCATTTTGTCAACACTAAACAAAGCATTCAAATTAGTGGGCAAAGCTTCTCTCTCAAATTCATATGTATGGTGTGTTTGTTCTTTACTTCAATTATTAGGTTAGCCCCTGTTGGAATCCTAGTGTCAACTCAACTTGAAACAAGGTGAAAACTCAAGGGCTCAAGGGTGATGTCAGAATCCTGGTGTTAACTCAATAGAATTGATACAGTGCTTATTGGTTCACACCTTAGAGTGAATAATTACAAGGTGATAAGTTGCTAATACTGATGGAAACAATGCTTGTGTTCACACCTTTAGAGAGCTCTAAGAACTCAATGGAGTTCACAGTTTGGGAGATTCAGGGTCTAGAAAGAGATATCTGAATTCACACCTTCCTTAGGACCAGAGAGCACTCTGGGAGATAACCCAGCATCCCTCTCCCTCCAGAAGGTGGAGTTAACCTTTGGGAGATGATATATATGGAGGGAGCTCTTGGAGCTAGGAAGAATTTCTCTGGAACATCGACAGGGCTCTGAGACAGAACACTCTGGAAGAAAAGCCTACAAGCCCTATCTTCGAGGCAAGAGAGATCCATCGTATCTTCTACCTGGGTGCTGGCTGGAGGCTGAAGAAAGCAGAGGCAGAAGCCAAGGACAAAGCTGCAAGATCTCTTGGAGCCAGGCAGAGAGATAGACCTCAACTAGCCGGGCTAATTTGTAAGGAGGAATAAAAGCTTGCATTTTTACCAGCTGGCTGTGATTTTGGAGTAATTATTTATTTCAACTGAGACTAAGGCTGCCTCCAAGAAAACCACCACAAGCCTGCATGGATTAAAACTATAAACCAGATATAGCAGACTCTAACCACTACTCTCTCTTACAAAGACATAAAACCATTAGCACCTAATCACTTTCCAGGGAAAATAGTTTACCCTTAGACTCAATTCCAGTTGGGGCTACTACAGGATGAAATTGGAAAAAAAAAAAAAAAAAAAAAAAAAAAAACTTGTACCCACTTCATTAACCTCATAAATAATTGCCACTTGATATTTTCCCTAAGAAAACATTTATCCCTCCTTTTGAAACACTGTCCTTTTTCTGAATACCTCTTCCCATCACACACAAGTCTCACACTTTCATGTCATACTTTTTTCTATCAATCACTTCTTTCCATGATACTTCAGTGAGGTCTAGATTATAACCATCTTCTGTGTCCTCTCTCTCCACTTCCTCCCTCAAAAGTTTATGCTCTACCATTCTATTGTGGATAATGCTGCTTTTTTATCTGAAGAGAAAAAAAAAATTCATTGAGACATGAACTCATATATTTAACCCTTCCTGTTCCTGACCTAAACACTAGAAAGGGATGTATCCAAAAGATACTGATAGATAACAACACTATCAAAAGGAACTTCTTGTGTAGGGAAGGTAAGCATTTTTGGACAGGCTGACACTTCAGTATCTTGCAAATCACATCATGCAGATAAATATATAGCTATAATCTTTCCCAGACCCTTAAAACTCAAAGTGTGACTGAAGAGGAGGAGAAAGGGTAGAAACACTGCAGAGAGAAATGGAGCCAGCCATAAAATGAGACAACACATTACACTATGCATCTGGTGCCAAAGATGTGATACTAGTTTACATGAGCTTAGGTACAGTTGATATCTCAAAATGAAATCTCTATAAATGAAACATATTTTTTTTTTTGCAGGGAGTGGGATAGAGAATACATAACAATATTTGGAGTGAATTTAGTGCATCAAGGTTTGCAGATTTCTTTGCACAAATGATAACATCTAATTCTCTTTAGTATCATTCTCTATAGATTAGATACTACAAGTGTCATAATCATGGGATAATTCATCTAGAACTGGAAGAGATTTGGGGTATCATTTTACAATTAAAAAAATACTCAGAGCAATAAATGTATTTCCCTTGGTTACGTGGCTAAGAAGCATCGGAAGCAAGTGTTGAACCTATTATTCCTATTAATTTCCAAGTCAAACACATATTCTACCATATTTCCTACCATATCATACCACCACTCATTTCCCCCTGCAATCATATGCCTATAGGAGGGTTTCTAAAAATTATCAAATAAAAAAATAAAACAATTGAACCATATTTTTATTCTTCTGAAAACTGCATTTATTTGAAAGAAACTTTTGATGCTTTGTGAGTGCAAGATGATAATCTTAAAGATAGTAAACAAAGAAAAAGATGATTTTCTAAAAATCCTGCCCAACCTTCAATAGTCTTCATATAACTAGAGCCTACAAAATTCCTTCAATATTGTACAATTATGTAAGCAAAAGAAAAAGAGATGGGGGGGGGCTGTCTAAACACAGTGAAAAAAAGCAAATATGGCACTTTTTAATCAATTGGAATCATAGGATCTTACAGATGTGAGAGATTTTCTTAAAGCTAATTTAGTAAAATATCCCATAATATATATAGCAGCAATCCAGCTCTTTCCTGATCAGATATGTTATCAGAAACTTTGAATAGTTAAGTGGAAATCTACTAGCTTATAAATTTCATTTTGATAAGAAATCAATTCTCTGGAGCTCTGAATAAGAAATTCATTTGCTCTTTTCTGTAAAGCCCCAAATGTGGCATAGCATCATAGATTTAGAATAAGAAGAGTCTTCAAAAGTTATTTTTTGCCCTAAAAAAGGAATAGATTCAGAAGAGAGCGGCTTATTCAAGGTTAGACAAGTAATGATAGAATTAAAATTTGAACTCAGATCTTCTGACTCCAAACATTACTTGTTACTATGAGCTTTCCTTGTTCTGGCTGCTCTCTTCTGGAGGGCCTCCAGTTTGTCAACATATTCCTTAAAACATGATGCACAGGATTAAACACTAGTTGTGGCCACAGGTACATGGCTGAGGTACAGGTATAAATCCCAGAAGACAGAAAAAAAGGGAACAAACTAGTTCTGATGCTCCAAATCAGCAATGAAATATAACCAGCAGCCCACTTCTAGACCAGCATGGATACTAGAAAGAAAATTATTTCAAGCAGAGACAACAGAGAAAGTAATGAATGTGTTTAGCTTCCCTGCTCTGAACACTTAATATTTCTCGTTTATTTAAATGGGCACTTTAAAATTGTTTGTTAAATTTTATTTAAAACAATTAACACTAATTATTTTCACTGCTATTCACTTTTTCCCTTTCTTCCAAGCTGCAGACATGTTTACTGAAGACACCCAATCAGATATATGGCTTAGAATATTCTCTGTTAACATTTTTTCCTTTAAGTTAAGTGTCTACATGCAAATAAAGTTCTTTTAAATACATTTTTTTTCTTTTGCAAATGTACATAAGTACAGTACTATGAATGCACATGCAAAGCAAATTAAAGCTGAAATGTCCCTTAGGTGACCTTTTAGTTCCACTTTGGAGGCAAGCATCCCAAATATATAAATATTTCATATTTTCCTATAATTATGACTTATACCAATTTCCCCCTTGTCCATCTTCCCACTTCATTGAGATATAATTACCCCAATAAGTAATTTGTTCTTTATTTCTATACAAGGTGCTCCGCTTACCCATAAAGCTCTGTGAAAGAGGGACTCTGTTTCAGATTTCCAAATTTTCTATCAAATGCTAGATGTATATGTGTGTGTATATAAATACATACATATATATATATATATATATATATATATATATAGAGAGAGAGAGAGAGAGAGAGAGAGAGAGAGAGAGAGAGAGAGAGAGAGAGAGAGAGGGAGAGAGAGAGAAAGAGAAAGAAATGATTTTCTTAAGGACAGGGATGCTTGGTAAATCACTGAATTGAATCAATTCTTGAAAGTCCTGAAGAGTGCTTTTCAATCCATCAACAATTATTAAATGCCTACACTAGTTCAGGTACTATGAGGATATATATTAGATATTTAATATATTTTTGTTGAATTTTACTTAGAAGACTATATTGTAGCTGTAACAACTTAAGTCCCTGAACATCAGAACCTGAATTCAACCCTTTGATATACTCCCTCCTCATTTTTTCTCTTCCACAGTTCAGCCTTTATGTTACTTTCAAGCCATTCCCAAGCCATATTGTCTCATATGGCCTTTTCTAATTCCTCTTTTATGTTTTGTCTTTCCCCGTTAGAAAATGTTTTAAGGATGGAGCTTGACTTGACTATTCCAATTTGAATCATTCTTGCTTAACATTGGGTCTAAAACAAAACGCACACTTAATAAATGCTTTTTGATTCATTCAGTCCAATTTCTTTTATTTTCTTTTTATTATGACTCTCGTACTTTAGAACTAAGGACTTCCTTTTCTGGCCATATATGCCATTGAAGACATTAGTTGCATTGACCTTAGTCTAAGTTGTTTATCATAAACTCCCTCTCTATCCCTTATACACCATATCCTCCGGAGTCTTTCTGATTATTATGGTCTTGACCTAAAATGCCTTCCACTTATATATCTTACTCATTCTCAAGATTCTTTTGTTCCATTTCCTCAATAAATCTTCCTATTATTATGACTTTTACTAGTTTCTCTTCATGTTCCCACTGTTCTGAGATATGATTATTCCATTTAATAACTTGTTCTTTATTTCTGTCCAAAGTGTTAGTTTTGTCCCAATGGCCTGATTATATATATAAGCTCTATAAAAGAGGAATCCTGTTTCATATTTCCAAATTTTCCACCAAGTGCTAAGTATTTATTTTGCTCTCAATATACATCCATTAATTAGCTAATTGAAATGGAGGGAATTAATGACTTGTGAAAATATTGAAGTTCAGAACAGAAAGAACTCCAATTCAAAAGGCAGAATCTCTGAGTTGTATTAATTTACTGAGTTACTTTGGACAAGACATATACTCTCTCTGAGCCTAGTTTCCTCATCTGTAAAATTCTCATTCTAAAGGACTAAATTTCTCTTTAATGTCTCTTTTAGCTATAAAAATTCAACTTTGTTGTTGTTGAACAACAAAAGGAATGAAAAAAATATTAGTTCTTGAAACAGGGAACTGAGATAGGCTGGATAGGCTGAACTTATTCAGTAATTTGTCCTTCATCATTTCCCTTATATACATTTTAATATAATTTAATTTAATTCATTTAATTTTAATTTAACAAGAAGTTTGCTCAATAAATTTCCTTCTTTACCTCCTAACACCCAATTTATTTTTTTCTTACTTTGAGACAATAATCTTTCTCCTTTTCAATTTTGAGGTGTGCTCACTATCTACTTGCAGCATCTATCTAAAATATATGCTGATTATTAGTGGTCTAAATTCATGGTCTGTTCGTATTCCTACATGTTATCAATCTGAGCAATATACTTTCTCACTACAACCCAGGAAGAATCAAAATGACAAATTACACACAGGCCAATTGGGAAGAACTTGGTGATATAAAAAGTGCAAAATATCTTCAATGCCATATATGGTTAAAAAATGAAATAGATAATAGATGCACAATGTAATAACATTGAACTTCCACCCACAGAATCTTAAAACAGACCAAGCAAGACCTCACTGGAAAATAGAAGTACAGGTTTAGAGTTAGAAGGAATAAGGCAATCAAGTCCAACTTTTAAGAGGAAACTGAAGCACAGAATAGTAAAAATGACTTGGTCATAGTTGCTTTTGCCCCTATTCAATAACTGTTGTCCATGTTTAATAACGTCTCTATGGAAGATTTGTAAAAGAATACAGAAAATATTTTAACAGCACTAAAATGCATGGAAGGATTCCAATATTTTCTAGTGAAGAGATGGTTTGCATACAAATGAGATAAAAACATCCATTTATTCAAAGCTACCACTGACTGTTAATCAAAATCTCAAGGTGTAGTAATAGGTGATAAATGCAATAGAGAGAAATACCAGAATGGGGAAGTACAGTTTACTATCATCAGGAATAAATCATGGAATACTTCACAGATGAAATCAGACTAGAAATGGGCTCTAAACGATGGGTACGAATTAAAAAGAAAAAACAGTAGATTCTGAGATTATAGCCACAGAAAAATAACTTTAAGAATTCATATAAGGAAGAAAGAACAGATGTTTGGATGACAGCATACTGCAAATTGACTAGAATAAGAAGTTTATAATAAGAGAAAATCATAAGAGCAGTCTTCAAAATTATACATTACAGACTTTGTATGCCTTGTAAAGAATTCCAATTTTACTCAATAGGTAATAGGAAGCCACTGAGTATTTTTTTATGAGCAGTGAAATCATAAACAGATCTGTACATAAGAAAAGTTGGCCAGGTAGTGGAATGAAGAATCAATCATAGCATAAATTTGAAGTTGTTGAGTTTATGAAGTAATTTCCTCACAACCAAGATTTGAAGAACTAAGAGATAATTGCATCTTGGGGTGAAAGGACTGGAAGCTGATGTGATTTTTCTGATTTAGGGAACTACTCCAAAACATAAAAATAGCTTTCTCTGAACCTTCTACCTTAGAATGATTGTCTAAAGGGGCAATAAAAGTTACTGGAGAAGTTTAAGTTTGTATGTCAAAGGTGAGACAAACGCGTATCAATGTGGTTCTAATTATCTCTTTATCCATTGTACTTCATTTTATGCATGAGGAAATCAAGACTCAGAAAGGTTAATTTATTTGGTTGAGGTCACAACTAATTATTACATGTAGTTTTGAACCTAAGGGTTTCCAAGGCTCTAGGTTAAGTAAGTTTTCCTGGAAACCACAATAGATTATACAGAAAATAATATGGAGGCAGAATGAGCCATTAGGAATCCATTGCCTTGAACTGGCAAAGTCTGCAGATTTTTGAGAGTAGTGACATTTTTCTACTGGTCATAGATGATCAATCATATTGATCATTCACATATGTTGTGGTATGGGAGCCACCAGCCAGTGACTGTTGGAGATCTAACTCAGACCTGTAGAATGGTCTTGTGTTTCTTATGCCCCACATTGGGTGCCAACATTCACTGCTGATATACCTGAAATTGATTGTGGAAATGCAAAAGGAAGTCAGGGCTGCCATCATTTCTCGTCTCATGCATTGGATGAAATGGGGCCTAAGCTCACAGATAAAGGAAATTCTGATACATAACTAACAGATTTAAGTTATTTTCACGTGATTAGCATGCAAGAGGTAGTTGGCACAATGGATAGAGCCCTGGATTTGGAAAAAGGAAGACTCATCTTCATGAGTTCAAATCCAGCCCCAGACACTTACTAACTATGTCACTTAATTCTGTTTCCCTCAATTTCTTCATTTATAAAATGAGCTAGAAAGAGGGATGGAAAGCTACTTCAGTATCTCTACAAATAAAATCCCAAATGGGATCATGAAAATTTGGACATGAAACAACAACAATAATAATAATAATTAGTGTTTAATAAATACTTGCTGACTAAATGACTCTTACTCATGCATAAACACAAATGGATATGAGTTAAGTTGCCTTTTCAGTGGTTAACTGCATGAGGCATCATTCAATGAAGACAGAAGTGGTAGATTTCAATTGTCTTTACCTCTCATTGGGTTGTGCCTCTAGGGGAAGTCACTTTATGTTATTTTTAAAATCTAAATGAGAATCTTAATGATGAAATAAAGTACAGTTGGCCAGGGATCAGACACTTACATAATTTCTGTGCTCATTCCCTGGTTTAGAATAAAAATATTCTAGAACTGAGAAAGGGAAAGAGCAAAGTAGATAAATATAGTGATATTATTACAATTTAATATTTCACGAAAGCTTGCAAAAGAGATGAAAATATCATGCAGGGCATCTCATTTTGTTTCTTCAGTCTTGATGTTTTATGCTATTTCCTGTAAGGATTTCTTTTAGCATTTTGTTATCTAGACTTTTTTTTTTTTTTTTTTGGGGAGCAGTGGTATAAACAATTGCCATCTCCAGTCTAGGGAAATTTTTTTCATCCGCTTCCTTTAAAAAAATAAACATCTCAAAATTTTACCTTAAATATATTTTCCATATATTATCTAACACTTAAATTTCACAACTGGATGGTAAAGAAAAAAAAAATGATTACCTCCAATTTAGTGATTCTTCTTATATTTTTTTCAAAATTTAAAAGTAAAATTGAAAAAATATATTTTCTAGTAGGTAGAACCCAAGAAAATATTCATTTTACCAACAAAGAATCAAAACATGAAAAAGAAAAATATAAAGAATAAGCTTAAGCATGAACAACCTATATAACAGGGAGTAGCATTTAAATGTAGCTTTTAAGATTGGCAAAGTACTTTATATGTGTTATCTCAATTCATCCTCCCAATAATGTTGTGGATATATAGTTGCTATTATTATTTCCATTTTACAAATACAGAGATTGAGTCTTAGAGATGTTGAAAGAAACTCAGCAGAAAACATAAATGATATAATTGGAAGTACCATAAGCCTTTTCTAGAATTAAAATAAAAATCATTCAACAACAAGTATGAAGTTCTGTGCTCTTTTTTTCTTTCTTTCCCGAAAGGAAATATAATTGGAAACAATTTTTGAAATCTATGCTAAGCAGTCACTTCTTTCAGAAACATTAAAAAAATAGATACTTAAAAGATCTTGGTTACCAGAGCCTAAAATTAAAATGTCATGTTATCTTAATATAAAACTTAAGGAACTCAGCATTTGAAAATGAATTTTAGTATATTATTTTACAAAAGTTTCTTAATCATA
Organism: Sarcophilus harrisii; assembly: GCF_902635505.1. Classification (NCBI taxonomy): domain Eukaryota; kingdom Metazoa; phylum Chordata; class Mammalia; order Dasyuromorphia; family Dasyuridae; genus Sarcophilus; species Sarcophilus harrisii. The sequence goes on from NC_045430.1 coordinate 234,440,178, forward strand.
TAATTCTATATTACTAAATATATAGAAGAAATCCAGCCATGAAAAGATCTGGGAAAAGCATACTGCATACCTCAAGAAGACAAGGAGAAGAGACATTGATTCTGGCCCTAAATAACTGCCTCATTCATTTTATTTTTCCATGTGTCATTCATTTGATATTCCCAACTTTCAGAAAAGATCAGAAATGGATTAAATATTTAAACTATGCAAAATAGCATAATTAAAGACAAAATAAAACATGGGCAAAGGTCATTTTAATGAAGTAGAGTATGTAGACACAGGCAGTTGAGATGGCCCAAACAGTGTGGCTCTGAGGACCCTAGCAAATATCCAAAGAATAGAAACTCTCTTCAAGACAGATGCTACTTCACCCTTGGTGAATTTCTTGAGGTCCAGAGCTTAAAGGATTTACTCAGTGTCATACAAATATAATAAAGATCAGGAGCTGGATTTGAACATCCTTTTCTGACCCCAAGACCACCATTTTATTCAATATAATGGTTTCTATCCCAAGTATCTTGATATGTCAATTTTACCATTTAACTGAAGGAAAACTATGACCTCATTTGCCTAGATAAATATTTTCTTAGAATTAATTTCAAAAAGAAATACATGATGCTATTTAGCGATGAGGTAGATTAGGTAAAATTGTAGCCATCACTCTACAAAATACATGAAAATGACCAAGTTAAACTTTAAAAGCTGAAGGAATAAAATTAAATTTACTTAGAGAAGGTATTTTCCTGAATAAGATAATATAACTCAAGTACTTTGGTTTTTGGTGATGTAACAATACATGGTCAGAGCTTACAGAGTCTTGAATAATAGTTAATTTATCTATTCGATTGTTTTCTGTCATCAATATAAATATATCAAGTCAATTCAACCAAATATTATTAAATGTCTACTATGTTTTGGGCTATACCCTGGTGAATATGGGAGACAAGAAGACAATAAATCCACAGACTTTTAGAAAGAAGCATAAACCTAATGAATAAAATGTACAAAAAATAAATGAGCACAAAATAATTTGAGGAAGGAATGAACATTGATAATTAAAAGAATCATTGGAGCTTACTATAGAAGTTTCACAAGTTTCACCCAGGCTGAGCATTGCAACAAGCTCGGAACTCTGAAAACTGGCAGGGGGAAGGAATGTGGTCCAAGCAAGTGGGGCAGTCTTTGGCCAGTGAAGAATCATTGAAGTCACAGAGAACTTCAGCCAAAATGTCTCATTATACAAATTAGGAAACTCAAGTATAGAGAAGTGAAGTGTTTGTCAAAGGTCACAGGAGTAATAAGTAACAAACCCAAGGTCTCTGGCTCTAAATCTGCTATAATTTCTCACAAATGCCTGGAGGGAAGTTTTTCTCTTGGTTCCAGTGAGAAGAGCATGGTTTTGATATAAGACCTAAAAGAAGCAGGACAACATTCTTCCTTTCAACTCTGAAAATATGCCTTTTAAAAATCCCTGTCTCTCTGGGGGTGGAGTTGGAGTGGGGAAGAACCAACCCACCTCAGCACAGGTGTCCCTAAGGAGTGTAGATAATATTCACAAGATGTGGGGTTGGGGTTAGGTGGAGAGGAGGATCCTTCTGAAATACTTATATCAAAACATGATGAAAATTTCAGTTCTACAATACGACATATAGAAAACTCTTTGTCTCTACCACATAGTAGGCATTTAATAAATGTTTATTCCCTTCCCATCCCTTCCACAATATGGCATATAAAGGTTTCTGATATGTGTACAATTTACTTTCCATATTACCAATGTATTATGTACTTCTGTGAAATATAATATTCTGACTCTTTATATCCATATATATTTATCAATGTAGAAAAAAGAAAGAAGTTAAAAATCTAGATTTTGAATACAGCAGGTCTAATTTCCAACAAAATACTCTTTCCATCCGTCACACCACCTCCTACAGGTCAAACAAGGAATACATTTGTAACACATAAAATACTACAGAAATAAAAATAGTTTAGTTATAGGGTAAACTGCTTCTCACCTAATCCCACAAACATTTATATCATTATTGTCTTATTACACAAAACAGACCCCTAAAGATGTAAAGATTTAACCCAATGAATGGTGGTATTGCAGATTGTTCATACAAAATTTTGCTTATTTTTAAGACCCCATCTTTATCTTAAGTAACAATAATAATTGACGTTAATTAATTAATAGAAAATTCCACTTTCTTCATGTCCAGCTCTCTAGATAGGTAGTATACATATTATTATATGCTTTTAAAATATGGCTTTAAAATATGACTAATGATATGTCTTATAAATGGACTTTTAAAAATCCAGTGGCACGTAATTCCATGACTCACACAAAGTCGCCAGATAATAAGTGTCAGTGATGGTCACTATCCAATATCAGACTTCTAAATTTAGAATATATAACTCAAAATATGTCTAATGCCCTTTATTGCTATATTATATATTTCTCACAGTGCCTCTAGTTGATGCCACATACAGTGCCATTGTCAATTATTTATTTAAATAAAATCTACTTTAAAAGTATAATTGTAGATCAGATGTTCTTAACATGGGTCTATGAACTTTTGAAGTATATATTTATGGACATATACATATATATATATATGAAAACACATATGAATGTAGATAAACAATTACAATTCAATGTAATTAATTTCCTTCATAACCCCATATATTTTATGTTACCTTTTTGAAAAACATTATTTTGAGAAGGGGTCCATAGACTTTTCCAAGCTGCTAAAGAGGTTCTGACCTTACTATGACATAAAACAAGCCAATGACACCTGCTTTATGTTCTCTAAACTTCTCAAATATAAGCAACCCTATATTTGTGTTTGATACATGACTCCATTAGGTAAAACAGGGCCTAAAAGCCCTGTTGCTTAGTAAATAAATCCAAGAAATTCACTTGAGGCAGAGAGAGATTAAGTGAATTATATCCCTATCTTCTAGATTTCAAGCACTGCTGTCTAACCATCATACCACATTGCCTTCTTAGCATTTCAACATGAATACTTGCTGCACCTCAGCTAGCCTGAGTTGATTTCTGCCCACTGCCTTTCAAATTTGGCCTTTGAGAATCCCAAGTTTTTGCCTTTCTGAGAAAGCATTTATCTAAATCGACTCACGGGCAGAAATGGAGAACCTAAGGTAGGAAATTCTCATATCAAAGAGCTGACATTGACCAGTGAATCTGACTGCTGCAGAGAAAATCCCTGCAGACTACCGAATAGGAAAACTGCTAGAGAGGCATTCATCCAAATTCTGGAGGTGCTCTGATGTGAAACCAGTTTGAAAAATAAACTAAGTTGAGACATAATGGTATGAGTAATAAACGAAGACACTGGAGACTTTGGAAAAGTGAGAAGTGAATTTTAGTGACAGGTGTGATTTACATAGTACTATTATAGACATTCTTACATGTTCTCTATATAATTATACATGCTTATCTAAAATAATTATTAATAATAGTTATGGAATCTTAGTTTCAGAAGGGACCACAGATAATTCCTAGTTCATCCCTTAACTAAATAAGCATCCTTATTGCAAAAAATTGTCATCCAACATTTCTTGAGAATTTCATTTAAAATGGAACCTAATACATACATCTGGAGATGAATTACTTTATGTAGTTCTTTTTGTCCTTTGCCAAGAAAACCCCAAACGGGGTCACAAAGAATCAGACATGACTGAAATAGGTAACAATAATTGTTGAGATTTGTCCACACATCAAACTGAAATATGCATCTCTGCAATTTCTACCAATTACCTGGATTTCTACCCACTGATGCTGATTAGTACAAAGATAACTTCTTATTCATGTGACAGGCAGAGATATTTAAGGACAGCTACCATGTCTTTGAAAATCCCAGTCCTATCTTCAATATTTCATTGATCTCAACATAAACTCACTTATCAATGATGCCCTTAGGAGCCCATCCATGTTTTCTTACCTATGAGATCCCTTTCCAATGTTCTCCCCTAGATTCCCCAGAGAGAGTCTACTCAATATGAAGGACTTCCAATATGTCTTAATATTATATGGGTAGAAGTGCAGCAGCTGGGCAACACAGATGTTATGCCAGGTTTTTACTACTTGACCCACCTTCTCTAGCAATATCTCTCTTTAATGATATCATTTACTATGCCTCTAGTGCTCAATTCATTTTTGTTATCCCATAGCCTATTTATGTCCACCACATGTCTCTCTGTGCCCTTTAGATGATCCATTTTTCTTGTACCTTCTTAATTAACATAGTAGTGAGTACCTATACTTGTTCAAAAAGAAAAGTGGCCTTGAATTCCTTTAAAAAAGGGAAAATTCAGATTTGAAAGTCTAGAAAGCTTAGTTGATAGAAAATCAAACGTTTAATGAAGGGCCTACAGTTCAAGTCCTTATTTAGGGATAGTTTGGGATAGTTTTATGTAACAGCAGTCTATATGTAACTAAAAATGTATTATGACATTTTATTTTTAATATACTTTATTCTTTAATATAGGAGAATTAATGATAGGAGTCACTATGTATAATGAACTTCCTACAATGATATATGATAACAGAAAGTCTGAGGGTAGAATCCAGAAGACCTGTTTTTTTAGTTCCAAATCACTTACTGTGTTATTATGGGCTCTTTATTATTCATTGCAGCTTTAGGGTTTCACTCCAATTAACTGTTTAAAATGGGAAAGATAGGCTGATCATTTCAAGATCACCTATAATTTTAACTTTCTAAGATTCTAGAATATCCCAAGGCCATAGGTGTTCACATGTTCTAATCCTGAAATTGTCTGCTGCCAAAAACTAGTCCTCCCTTTCTCAGATTAATGTGAATGTAGAACAAAAGAAAGGAATTTTTGAAAGGGAAAAAAAGCATGAAACTTGAAAACCACAAATTATTTTAAATTATTAAAAACTATTTCTCTTGAAATTATGCCAGAAGAAAAAAATTCAAGAGATAAAAAGATACCTACTTGGAGTTGAAGAATCAGAGAGAAATGTATTCACATCAATTGTTTTATTAATAATCAATAACATATATATTATGGATTTTGATGAATGAAGAATTCATCACCAAGTGGCCAGCCCCTTGTTAAAATCCTCTCTAAACTTAAAAGGCAAGTCCTTGGAATGCAAGAACAATTTGCTAATAGGGAACTACAAAAATCTTGTATCATATCTCCTTCCAATAATCCAAGGTTTAGTATCCCATCATTAAACTCTATTAGCGTGAATTTGCATGTTCCCCCAACTCATTCTGCAAGTATCAGACTCATGTTCTTGTGTCCCAATTATTCATGGCACCATTCTGATGAAATAATGCCATACTCAGCTAATGGAATCCTCTACTTACATCAAGCACTATTGTGGTCATATGGACATATTATTTGTCTATTTCCAAATTGATGCCATTTTTGATCCAAGAATCTTAGGAGATAGGACATTTTTCAATGGTGTTTTCTAATTTCTTGTTATTAATTCATGACTGGTTCTATAATGCTAAAATATGAGTAAACAGGTTAGAATAATATAATTCATAAATCTTAGAGTTCTGGCTTGGGTGAAAGAAGTATATGCCTCAATATCAGAAAATTAGTTTGATTTAGGTTAACAAAGTAACTATTGGGTATGTTGTATTTTTTAAGAAAATGGAATTTTTTACAAAAGCATTTTTGCAACATATTAATCACACACATACTCCAAATAAAGCCTTTGACACCAGCTATGACACCTTGACTAAATCATTTAATCTCTGTTTGCCTCATTTTCCTCATCTCTAAAGTGGGGATAATAATAGCACTGATTTGTCAGAATTGCTGTGAGGATTTAATGGGATATTTGTAAAGAAATAAAGAATTTAAAGAATTGTTACCAATTATTATTTAATGGATTGAGGTTAAGTGACTTGCCAAGAGTTAAATAGCTTGTATGCTTTAAAGGGATGATGATCTTGGTGATGATGAAGATGATATTTGCAGAAATGTTTTAGCTAATATCTAATAATGCCCCTATTCCTGTGGTTTTCATTTTTCTAGTGAAACCCTGGTTGTTGAAGTCTCTTTAATAATTATAGTATTAAATTTCTAACTTTTAAAACATTTTCAAAGTTCAGTTACCAGAGTGAACCTGACCCTTATGACAAGGAGGAAGGAAATTCTCTTAAAGTTGAATAGAAAAGGAAAAAAGATAGGAAGAAAGGAAATGAAGCAGTACTGAAAGACAATCACAGTGATAATGAAAAGCAATGGGAATAAATAAAATTTTAAGCTTCCTTATGGTTTGTAAACTTATAAATTATCATTTTTGCTAAGACCCTACTAAGAACAGTAATAGTAACAAAAGTAAGCATTAGATATCAGTCTGGTATTATTAATGATATCAATAGTGTTATCAATTATGTAATGTATGATAATTATCTGTTATTAATTAATAATAATATTCACACTAACAACAGGCTGATATAAAAATGTATAATATTAATAATGGGAGATTTATATCACAATTTGTTATTTATATATGACAGCTCATGAGTTTTAGAATTATGTCACACACTCCAAACCATTTCAAGTTATAGCTGAAGAAACTAAAGCCCCCAAAGTGACTTGTCCAAAATAATCCAGGTAATAATAATCAAAGAAATCTAGGTATAAGGAGTAAAAGTAGGATTTTAACCAAGAGTCTTTTTTCACTTGATAATATATTATGTCCCTCGACTGGCATTTTGGGTCAGTTACTTATCATTTTTGAATGATGTTTCTTAATTTGTATGAGTTTCTCTCTATCTCTATCTATATACATATACACACACAGACAAATATGCTATACATATATACACAGAGAGTAATAATATAGTGTAACAAAATAATAAATAGGGACAAGAATATCTGAATGATACAGAATTGTGAGAATCAAAAATGAGCTAATGTGTATAACACACTTTGTAAACCTTAAGGCATTATGTAAATTCAGTTATCATCATCAAAGATGCAATATTCCTTTTATACTGACTTTCTACACATCCTACTTGGGTCAACTTTTTCAGATATAATTTTCAATAATTAGGGAATAAGAAGCCACAGAGAAAATTTTCCATTCTCCAGTTGTATTTGATAATATATATATATATATATATATATATATATATATATATATATACACACACACACACACACACACACACAGGCCTTATCTCACTGTTAAAATTAAGCAGTGACAATTTCACTGTAGAAGAGTAGTTTCCTTAAATTGTACTTTTCAACTTCCTGGAGCAAACATCACATTATCAGACTTTTCTAATGAACAGTCTTGAAAGTGCACAGTAGGTTTATACATTAAAGGGAACAGCTTTTGTTCACAGGAATCACACGAAAATTTAAATCATAATAACAACAGGCTTCTTGGGAAATAAGTACTAGACACAGGCATTGTTTTTTGGTGATTTGACACCAAATAAATTCTTCATACCCAATATATCCTCATAACCCTGAATAAACAGGGTTAATGAGATTTAATTGTATTGATCAGGCATGACAGAGAAAGGATTATTACCTTTAAATCAATTCAATTAATCGATGAACAAGCATTTATTAAACACCTTTGTGTGACAGGCATTGTATATACAAATATGAAGAATAAAACAATCTCCACTCTCAAAAAGTCACAAAGATGGTCTCCAATTTTGACTAGTGTCACCAACATGATTTAACATGAGTAATTTCATACTAAATTGTATTTTAACATAAATATAGCCAAGATGAGATTTATCAGTTATATTTCGTTACTGTAGAAGCAGACTGTCTTTCTGCTGCTATATGAGATGATAATTATTAGGGAGTAAGTTACAAAGGAAAAAAGAGGAAGGATAAATCAAAGAATGATGGAAATATTTTTGTGGTATTTAATCTTGTGCAAATTTAATGGAGTCTACTTTTCTTTGAAACAAAATACCCTTATTTAGAACCATAGTAGTTTTCTTAGGAATTGTATGGGATAGGAAACATGACAGGTACCCTGTGGCTACAAAAACAGTTTACTCCTTGATCTCTAAATATAGTTTCTATAAACCTTGCCCCAGATTATACAGGTGACCTCATTCTAAAACTGAATCCAATCTTACTGGAATTATTCACAAATTACCATTATTTGGCAGTTAATTTCTTGGTCAGGCCATAGAGCAGAAAGGGAAGCCTAACTTTAAGTACAACCTGACAAGTTCCTTTTTAAAAATTACTCCGGAATAGCTTCTGAAATCCTAAAACTCTTTGTTATGCATTTATGGAAAGCCAGATTCAGATTTCAATGAATGTTTTATGTTCAAAAAACTGGTGAGACAAGCAAATTCTCTAAGAGCAACCATCAAGCATACGTGAGATCTACTATTTTTTTCCCTTGTTTTCAAAGACGTCCCTTAATGTAGTGTGAGAAAATGAAGATTCAGTTCTTTAAATCAAAGAAACAATTTCAAATATAATAAATATTACTTGGTATTGAGTTTGTTCAGCAGGTGTTAGACCTTGAATGTGAAAATAATTCTTTGACGTATTGGATATGTTTTACTTGATAACTGAATGGAAATAGTTTAGGGACAAAAATCAGTGTACTTAATCAAATCTAGTTTTATCCTCATTCAGTAAGCTATTGAAATTCCAAGAGAGTGGGCCTGAAATTATACTTTTTTTAATTAGGACTGACCTTGGGAAGCAGAAAAACTTCAGGAGAAGAAAAACAAACTACTTTTGCCCTTAGTGTAATTGGTCTGGCATTTGGGGCTTATGGAAGAATAAATTATAGTCCATAAACCAATAAAATGCACTCCCTCCTACTCCCAGTGCTACCTTAATCACATAAGAATCTATTTGTTGAAGAGCTAAAAAATTAGGTTGATAAGGGTGGTCAGGTGTATAAACATGAAAGAACAAAAAAATTGGAAAGGGAGATGGGATGAGAAAAGGAGTTTATTAGTATAGCATAAAAATAGAATCACCATAGTGATTTTATATAAATATATTGGTTGTGTAGAAATATGGTGTTAGGGGACTTGGGTCCAAGTCTTAGCATATGCTATCTGTAGAGTTAATTGAATACAAATTCAGAAAAATAAATTTATGAGGGATACTATAGGAGAATATATAGTAATGTATTACACACTTTAGTATCTAGATTCTTAAAGTGTAGTTTGTGACCAATTGTGAGGTCTCATAAATGAAGGTAAATAAGAGTCACAAAATTATGAGGTTTTTATTGTTGTTGTTGTTGTTTTCCCTGAGGCAACTGGAGTCAAGTGACTTGCCCAGGATCACACAGACAGCAAGTGTTAAGTGTCTGAGATCAGATTTGAACTAAGGTCCTCCTGACTTCAGGGCTGGTGCTCTATCTATTGCACCATCTAGCTGTCCTGCAATCATCTTTTTATTAGAGTGTTATAAAAAAAAACTTATTTTATTCTAAAAATTAAAAATTAGATAAAATTAAAATTTTTAAAATTTTACTCCATCAAGTTAACCTTGCATTTTCAAGGACTATGTCAGAAGACCAGAAGTCCTGTTAATTTCTACCAAATTTGAAAGGATTCACATATAGGCCTAGGAACAGATTATGTCTGTCATCCTAGGACTGGCAATGCTGATTTAGCTGATAGTAATCATTTGAAAACAGACTATCAGATAATAATTTTTTTTTTCATAGCACCTCATTAAAACTGAGATCTGGAAGGACTGCAATCGTTCTTGGTGAAAGGACTCTTTACACCATAGAAATCATGGGTCTTTTGAAATACTGAGTATTACAAAGGTATTTTAATATAAATTTCCCCAAGGGATTTCCCTTACGTAATCTCATTTATGATCACAACTCTGAAGAAAGACCAAAAGAAAAGAAAATGTTTCCCTAATTTTATAAATGAGAAAAAAGGAGTTTATTTTATTTATATATAAAATTACTAAATGGAGACTGGTAAAGGTTTTGTTGTTGTTGTTGTTTTGGGGGGAAGGGGAATTAGTACAAAATGATGCCCTTTGCTTATAATGTAGTTCCTCATCCTTAAGATAGATATGGCTTGAAGTGAAATACCACTAAGTCCCTTTTTTATAATTTTCAGGCTAACTGAGCAAGAAATGAAATATCTAAGAGAAGTCATCCCCTGATATCAGCAGCAAACCACTAAAAATATTTTTAAGAGGTATGTGTTTTGGAAAAAAAAAAAAAACAGATTACTCAAATGACAGGTTACTAAGATGTATCTCTTCCATGCTTTCAATATGCCAGGATCAAATAGGCTAAATAGTAAATTCTGAATATGAAGTACCTTTAATACATGTAAAGGATTTGACATTGTAAGTTTTCTGCCCAAATCTTTGGGGGAATGACACAACATCCTTAATTAGCAATAACTTTTTAAAATTTCTATGAAAATCATGCAGGAGAAGGTGGAAATAAGAAAGGAAGTAGGTTCACTGATATAGGGTCCACTTTGATAAAGAACTTCACTCCCCCAATATAAGTTGGCATTTTCTCCAAAATTTATAAATTTTATAAATATTTTTAAATATTAAATAGATTATGTTATATTGTATTAATTAAATTAAAATTAAATATATTAAATAAATGTAAATATTTATAAATTTTAGAGTTTTCTGGGTTCAATGAGAGGCTAAGTGACTTGTTCAGTAACATTAAAGAGAATATTCAAACTCAGGTTTTCCTAGTGTAAAAGCCAATACTCTCTTCACTATGCAAAACTAATTAGGAGAAGCAAGGGTGGAGGGGAAGAGAAAATCAATCCACTTTATTTCCAAAAAAAAGTATTTGTCAAAGTCTCATACATGCAGTCATATACTGAATTTTCTAGTGCTTGGTGGTACATTTTCCACGTTATTGGGACCTATCAAGTGGTACTATAGCAGCAGTATATCAACTGAAACTTTGTGCTTTCAAAATAATGATTTTTTAGTTAGCAGATTTTGGTTCAGTACAGTCAGATGAGCTTCAAAGTCCAAATGAGGTAATATGTTTTCCTGAGTACCATGGAGTGACAAAGGCGGAACAAATTAAGAGATTGTATTTGATTTTTATGATAAAAGACAAGGAAAAACTAGTCTTTAATGGCAAACAGGAGCATTATATGTCCTTCAAATCCAGAACAATCCCTGGAAAATAAGAGATAGTTTAAAAATACTTGTTGTGACATAGACATGTGTATATGTATGTACACATATATGCATTGTGTATGTATGTACTTATCCATATATGTGTATATATATATATATTTATGATTTAAAAAATCCTCAGATTTGAGGAAAGAGAATCTATCCCCTACAACTCTTTTTCAAATTGACAACTTAGAGTGCTAAAACTACTGGTTTTAGTCCCAATGTCAGAAATGAACAACAACAACAAAAAAGATCAAAAGAGATGATTGTCTCCTTTTTGGTGAGCATATGAACGAGTTCTGAATAAGTGGCAAAATCCAGTGAGCACCAAATTTGATTATGCTATTTAGGCCAGAATAATGTCAAATTTCTTCTAGGTGTCTACAAAACTTACTATAATAAAGCAATTCAACTTCAGAGAATGTGGGGGCCATGTTTTCTTCTTTCTTTCAGCTGGCTCAGATATAATGTCATCTCTGAATGATTTATACCATGCTGACAGTGACTAAGTGAGATTATAAAAAGCTGTCTTGCCCATTGTACATAATTGTTTCATTTTCTTTCATGTTTACACCGAGTGCTATGGAATATTTCCATTATTAACCCTTTTACTTAAAAGACTTAAAAGAAAAGATACTTGAGAATTTTTGAGGTCTCTGTTATGAAATTTTTCCATTAGAAAACAGGAGAAAACTTGGAAAAGAAAAAGCAAAAACTTAATACACAATTTTATCAGAGAATTTTGGAACTGGGAGAGGGGCATGAAATCACTTGATTCAAATTTTGGCTCTAGTACTTAGAAGTTGTATGAACTGGGCAAGTTATATAACTTCTTAGCTTTAATTTCCACATCTCATAATTGGGAATAATGATAACCGCATTGTATGTATTTAGATTTAAAACTGAAATGGAGGTAATGTACAAATCATAAAGAATTATAGAAATGTGTGAGAAAATAAAGCAGAAAAGGATATTGATTAAAGAGAAAGTTCAAATTTAGTATGCTTATGAATTTGGGGAGTTAGAGTGGGAAAAGTGGTATTATGGGCATTTTGGATGCCAAAGAAATGTTATTTAAAATGTTACCAAGTAACATACTCAAGAACAAAATAAAAGCTGAACTTAATACCTTCAGTTTTTTTTATTCAATTCATAGATATGATTGTGATAAATAAAAACATGAGAACAGGGTTCATGATATATGCCCACGTGGTATGTACAGAATGGTTCTTGATAAATATCTATTAAATAAATAAATGAAGATAATGGCAAAAAAAAAAATAGAATCCAGGAGACAGAAATTATTATGTTGGCCTAATTGAAAAGGGAGGAAGAATACTCTCCATATCCCAGATCCATCTAAGCCTTATCACCTGGAGATGCCTTTCTTGGGGTCCTCTCTGCTGATTGGTGAGTTTCTGCCTGAGGCTATCAATTCATCAGCTCCTCAGATCATGCTTACTTCACTCCTGTCACTAGTTATTTTCAAGAAATTTTGATTTGCAACTCTGATGGCCTTGATTCCTTTTAACAACATGGTGATTCAAGGTAATTCCAATAGACTTGGGATGGAAAATGTCATCCACATCCAGAGAGAGAACTATGGAGACTGGATATGATCAAAGCATAATAATGTTTTTTGTTTCATGTTTTTTTTTTTTTTTTTCCACTTGGCCTGATTTTTCTTACACAACATGACAAATATGGAAATATGCTTAAAAGAATTGCACATTTAACCTATATCAAATTACTTGTTGTCTTAGGAAGAGAGAAGGTAAGGAAAGGAGGGAAAAAATTTGGAACACAAAATCTTACAAAAATGAATATTAACCTGAATTCAAACCTACCTTCAGACACTTAATACTTACTAGATATGTGATCCTGGGCAAGCCACTTAATCCCCATGGCCTCATAAAAAAAGAATGTTAAAAAATGTCTTTACATGTATTTGGAAAAACACTATTGAAATTTTTTTTAAAAAATTAAAAAAAGAATTTTGATCTCCTCTCCATCAGCTCTATCACTGTAGATGAAACACATAATTTTCATAGCCCTTTTCTATGGTATCTTTCTGCCATTAGAATGTAATCTCATTCAGGATAGGAACTGTCTATTGTTCTTATATTTACATTCCTAGTGAACAATACAATACCTTAAGGATTCATATTCTCTTTCTCTGGGGAAGTAAAATACATAACACTTGGGGGGGAAAAAAAAAACTTGCTTTTAGAGGGATTTGGGATGGCAGGAGAGGGACAGGCTTAAGTGATTAGGATAATGGTAATACATTAATACAAAGAGATAACTTGAAAAGAGCTCAGGTTTATATAGGTATGAACATTAAGTATTCTCAAAACTACAATACATGTCATTTGGTGGCAAAGGGAAAGATTTGAAGATACCTTAAACTTAATATGGATCAAACTAAAATAACTCATTCTCCCAAATTCTGCTTCTGACAAAGCACTGAAATTCTGTGTGAGGATCAAAGATACAGCATGTACCTGGAAAATCAAACCATCATCACCACAGTGACTACCATCTCCCCTCAGATCCTAATAGTGTTAGCCAAGGATGCTGAATCCAACACCTTTAGGTATAGCAGTGCCAATCTGCCAACATAGCAGATATCGTTGAATACAAACATTCATATATACATATATATATATATATATACATATATGTATATATATACACGTATATATGTATATATATACACACACATACCATATAGACAGACACACTACACACACATACATATGTATAGACACATAGACATAAATACATATGTGTATGTGCATATATACATGTGTGTTATGTATCTGTGTCTAATGGTAGCCATTTGTGAGAGGAAAAGAAGAAAAAAATAAATTTAAATGATAATTTTGTTAGTTATTTGAATGGAATAACAAGTTTTGCATAGGGAATTTGCAGTTTTATGTACAATCATGTTTTTATTGTGGCATATTATAGAGATGCTTGTCTTATTTCATGAATTAAAAATAATTTTTTAAATGAGGGGCACCAGATTAATAATAGAGATTTTTAAACCAAGATGACATCAGGGCATTTGTTTTTCTGACCATGGAAGCTCATAATTAGCATGGCAAAATTGTGTCAATTACAAAATGCTTAAGGCCAGATATGACATTAACACAGTATTAAGGATTTAAGTCCCTGGATCATGTTTTATATAACAACTTAAGGTGTGTTCCTCCCTGCTGTAGAATAAGATCTATCATGAAAGAAACATATGAGTCAGTAAACAGGCCTACTCAGCACTACCCAACCAACTCTCTGTGTTCCTTTTTTCTTTTATAGTTTATTTATCATTGTGATTCATTAGATATTTCACATCACCCTTGCAGCCATGGACTAGAAAAAGAAAAGATATTTCATTGATCCAAATGTGCAATGCACAAAATAAAACCTTTACTTCAAATGAGAAAATATTATAGACATCTCTATTATCTGAAGTACACAGAGACCTTAATTATCAATTTTGTGAACTTACTCCTCTATCTCATCCACATGGAAATCAATTTTTTTTTGGGTAAATCCTCTCCCTTTTACTCTGCAATCCATTTCTACCCATAGATGGTTATTCAGGAAGGAATAATTTCTCTATCATCGGCTATTAATTGCCTGCTAAAAATTATTTTTTTGACTTTGGCCCCAATGGAGTATATTTTTGCCTTGATAATTATGCTTTTTCTTAAAATGTACATTTCTTTGAATTATATCTATCCATTCTCCAGCTTTTTTAATGCTAACATGAGCACCCTGTTAATAGCCAATGAGGTCATGCTGGGTCTGTCACCCTTATCATTGTTTTCTTGTTTTGCTTATATAATAGTTGGTTAAATTCTTGATTCTCCCAAATCCCCACTTTAGAATGATGGATAAGAATAGATCACTATAAAAAATTATGGCAAACTGAACAAAAAATAAAATGTAATATTTTCTCAAAAAAAGAAAGAAAGCAACACAAATCATGGCAGGTTTTAGGCTATAAAGTAATAAAAAAAAATTCAGTATTAACTAGTAACCTATTGTTATCCATGAAGGAAAGAAGAAAGAGAGAGAAGAAGGAAAGAAGAGAGAGAGGAAGGAAGGGATGATGAAAGGGAGAAAGAAGGGAGGAAGGGAGGAAAAAAGGAAGAAACGGAAAAAGAGAGGGAGGGAGAGGGAGGAAAGGAAGGAGAGAGAGTTTGGGAAGGAGAAGGAAAGGAAAAAGGAAGAGAGGGAAACAAGGAGGAAAGGAGGGAGGGAAAAGAGAGGGAGGAAAGAAAGAAAGAAAAGAAGGAAAAATGAGCAAAAGAGGAAAAGAAAAAAATCTATTTCATCTGATCAGTCAACTATTCATAGAATCCTAGCATCAGAGGCTTAGAACTGTTAGAGATTCTAGAGATCAAATACTACAACCCACTCCTTTTACAGATAAAAAAACAAAGACCCAGAAACATAAAATCACTTGAAGACAAGTCAGGTTTTAAACTCAGACTTTCACATATCCAAATTCATTATTCTTTCCATTATACTATATAATTTAAAGCATGTTAAAATATATTAAAATAAGTTATCCAAAAATTATAGAAGCAAACTGAACCAAATAGCTTGAAGAAGCAGCTGAAAAACTGAACAGATAGAAGTAGATATTTCTACATTATTGTTCTTGTTTCAGTCCAATCATATGGACATTACTGGGGATTTGTAGAGTGCTACTACTTATATATGGAAGCTATGTAATATTAAAATGCATGAAATATGATACAGTAATCTAAAATTGTCTATAAGTCACAAAGCATTTTAGAAGGAACTAGAGAAGCAATCTTATCTCCAGATTTATAAGATGTAGCATCAGTTGAGAGATATGCATAATTTAATAAACTACTGTTAATAACTATTTTAAAAAAAGCTTTCACCCCTTTTATGAGTCTGAATAATGGATCTTTCAAGTGATTCTCATTTGTACTTCTGCTTTTATAGTAAAGTACTTTAGCAGATTCATTTACAGGTATCTTCCTGAATATCAAAGCGACCTGCAGGAAAAGTGAAATTTACTTTTCTCATTGAGCATTGTGCTGTCTAAAAAAGGTCATTTAAATCTAACTAGTTGTTTTGCTGATTTTTCTATTGATTTGTTTTTGCTGAAACTAATTAAACTAGGTTGAGTGTTGTAGAAATAGCCTATAACATCCAAAGTCTGATGAATTCTAAGCAAGTGTAGGTCAGCCAGAGGAGGTAGAAAAGGAGCAAATCTAAAAGCATTTATTAAGCAGCCACTGAATGCCAGATATGCCAATATGTTGGGGATACAAAGAAAAGAGAAAAAAAGGGAACCTGGTCTAAAAGAACCCAAAGTCTAATAAGGAAGGCAACATGCAACAATCTGAATAAACATAATATAAATAAGATAAAATGGACCTAATCAACTGATGTAAGGCACTGTCATTAAGAGGAATTAGGAAAGACTTTTTGGAGATGGTGGAATTTTAACTAGTATGGGAATGAAGTGAGAAAATTCTAGACATGGTAGTAATCAGTTAAAACTCAAGACAATCGAGAGAGAGCACTGTATTCAAGAGAAAAATTCAGTATATTTAAAAAATGAATAGAAAGAAGATAAAAACAAAGAAGAGGAATGGAAATAAAAGCATAGGAAGTCACTTCAGGAATAGACAGTTTCTGGTAAGAAGGCTAATTCATCAGAGAAAGAAATAATCTAAAGCAAGGGTTCTTCATCTTTTTATGTGTGTCATGAACCCCCACTCTGATGAAATCGATGGAACCCTTCTCAGAATAATATTTTTAAATACATAAAATATGCAAGATTATAAACAAACCAGAAGGAGAGTAAAAATGTATTTTAATTTTTCCTCATTCAATTTCAAAGATATCCCCTACCTTCTATTCATGGATCCTAATTTTAAAACTTGACATTCTAGAAATCTGTACTAAAACCAGCTAAAACAAGGCTCAGTTATATTTCTGGTTCTGATTTCCAAGCAGTAAATGATTAATTAGCTTTATTTTTAGAGGGGAATTATTTCACTTTATCCTCTTTGACTATTCCCATATTTCAGCATACATCCCACAATAATTAGTGGGTTCTCTACTAGCAACACATATTTACAACAGAGTGAGTAAAAACCAGATCATCTATGCAATATCATTAAACCTCTAACCTAATTTGAGACAAGTTGCAGATGCTGTAAGGAATATCAGTAACTTTAATGTCATCTTTAAGACTTAAGACATGGAAATAAACATAAAAATAGTCCACATAATGTAGGAATCAAGTATTTTACTTTTGTATTCATTCAACAAATAATAGGAAAACTTGATTATTTTTAAAAGAAATTATAAACTTTATCTTCCAAACAAGGAAAAATGAAAGACATTATATCCAGTTTAATGAATAAAGCCTTTCAAAAGACTGACCACCTCCAACTAAAAAAAAAAAGGGGGGGGGGAAGTAACTACTTTTCTTCAATGCTTTTGGTATCATCCAGTCTTTAAAAGGCCCTAAACAGAAGGTGGAATGATGAAAGTTAGAGGACAACCATTGAAATGGAATATCTTGAATATTCAAAAGTGGTCAGTGTCAACAAATTAAGGCCCCATAAACAAAACCTCAAGCTGGTTTAGTCATGGCCCACTCCATTTAATAGTATCCCAGAGAAACTCACTAAACCATTACTATGTCTACATATAATGAAACATCTGAATGACAATTAGGGTAAAAATTGCC
This sequence comes from Sarcophilus harrisii, assembly GCF_902635505.1. Classification (NCBI taxonomy): domain Eukaryota; kingdom Metazoa; phylum Chordata; class Mammalia; order Dasyuromorphia; family Dasyuridae; genus Sarcophilus; species Sarcophilus harrisii. The sequence continues at coordinate 234,458,089 of NC_045430.1, forward strand.
AAGCTCTATGAAAATGGTTGAAAAAACACTGGCTTCGGAATCAGACAACCATTTCTTTTTGAAACTTTTTCTGGCTAATTTTTTTTAACTTTGCCAGGTCACCTTCCTTCCATGGGCCACAGCTTCCTAAGCTTTAAAATGAGGGCATCGGACTCAATGCTTTCTGGTGCCCTTCCCAGAGGGAGTTCTATGTTCCTAGGATCTAGATATTCAGAAGTATTTGAATGGTTGGAGATACAAATTCAGAGTATTCATGCAATAAAGATTTTCTGAATGAATGAGAGACTGTGGTATAAGTGAACAGCAATGAATTTGAGTAAGCTTGATCTTTTTTGTATGACTTTGGACAAGTTAACCTCAATATCTTTCAGTGTCCTTCTTGAAAAAAATGGGGTCAGACTACCTGATTCTAAAGTGTCTTTCAGTCTAGTCTTTGGTGCTGCTACTTAGTATGAGCAGAGAGTTAAAAGAGACTTCTGTCTTTGTGGTTGTTCAGTTGTTTTACTCATGTCCAACTCTTCCTGACCCCATTTGTGCTTTTCTTTGCAAAGGTACTGACTGGGATAGCTTGCCATTTCCTTCTCCAACTCATTTTACAGATGACGAATAAATGCAAACAGAGTTAAAAATGAGTCTTCAATTATTTTATTCTTTTTGTCATCAAATAAAACCATAGATAAATTATGTCAGATGAATAAAATATTCTATCAAGGATGCAGCATGATAAAAATGTCTTGAGTGTTGCTTTTAGAATCCAAAGAACTGAATGTAAATCCTGCCTTGGATATGTACCTCCTGTGACCATAGGAAAAGACATTTTATCTTCCTGACCCTCAATTTCCTCAATTAAAGGGGTTTGACTTTCTGGCTTCCAGAGTCCCTTCCCACTTTAGATTCATGATCTTAAATATTTAATGAGCTGGATCACATATATAACTCTGTATTATGAACAATTAACCTTACAAGAATTGTCTCCTTTAAAACTGCTTATGAAAACAGCATCTAGGAAGCCCTTAAAATTCACTAAGTCAAGAGAAGCAAATTTTTTATGGGTGGGGATGAGAACTTCTCATCCTTAAGAATCAAAGTTTAGTGCCCTAATGCTATCTAGCTATGCCATACTGGGCACTCCCATTTTAATGATATTCAAAAAGTTTGCCATTCTTAGCTTTTCAATCAGCTATTCCCCAGCACTTTTAAATTTTACCCTACTGAAAGTATTTCGACATTGTCTCACCATAGCTGGTCAAAATATTTGAAAGCACAGTGATTTTGAAGTAATTTACTTGTGAATTATAAGGGCAATAACTTGCTCCAATCAAGTGGCCTCTTTTCAAGTTGACAAACTGAGCCTGGGGCCAGAGGTTCAATGAAAACTGAGTAGACAGCAGATTATCTATGAAGATAAAAAGAAAATGAAAAACATTCCATATGGGTGTGGAGGTGACTCTCCTGATCCGGAGAACTTGTTTTCAAATTTCATAACTCCTGTAGACAGTCAGCTGAGAGGAAGTAGCAGCTGTAATCAGTTGTTTCAAAAATAATCCTTCAGAAGGAGAAGGGGGCTTATTTAGATAGAGAAAATTAACTGTGGAGAGAACTGACTCAGCAATTGAGAGGAAGAAATTGGTTTTGCAGTAAAGAGCAACGAAAGAATTATTTTGGCCAAAGAAGTAAATTATCTTTTAAACAATTACATTAACATGCAAGAGTTAGAAATACTTTAATTTCATTAGCTATTTGCAGTAAGACATTTCTTCTCGTTGGGTGAACTCTTCAATTACTGCCAAAGGTATATTTGTCCAAAAAAAAATCTGACTTGTTAGAGGTAGAAAAAGTTAAATTCTTTAACTGTCTTATTCTAACCTTAACACTACTCCCACTGAATCACCAAGCAAAAGCATTATTCTAACGGGAAAGGGGAGATGTTTCCTGGAACAACAGTAGCAATAATTCCCATTTATATACAGCTTTAAGTTTACAAAGAACTTTACAGATTTTATATCATTGGGAGGTCTCAGAAAAGCCAAGTAACTGACACTATTATCTCCATTTTACAGATGAAGAACTTGAAACTAAGACAGAGTAATTGACTTGTCCAGGTCTCTCATTAGAGACTTGTTAGCAAGTACTTGGGTTGAATTCAAACTCAGTTCTTTCTATCTCCAAGTCCCAAATTTTATCCACTGTACCATGAAACTGCATTTAGAAAGAATAATGAACTGAGAATCATCAATCATAAGTTATGAAGTGGAATCCTTTGGTCTGCACTTCCTTAATGAATTTGCTCACTCTAGGCTTGGACTTCCCACATTAGAAGTCCCTTTTGCCCTTATGGCTCAAGCCTCTTTTAGACTGCTGGTTTCTCTCAGAACCTGCATTTTTTAAACCTTTCTTTGAATCCCCAGAACTTAGAACAGTAGGTATTTAATAAATGTCTTACTTGATTTGATTATTAAAAGCAATCAACTCAAGACAATAGTCCTTAAATGTCCTTTTGTCACTCTTTTGTCAATTCTGATCGATAAATACACATTATGGAATTCATTCTTTCCTGGATGCTAAACATAAGAAGGTCAAGTAAAGGACAACATGTCAATAAACTCAGAGAATAGGAATAAACTATAGGAATTGGGTCAGTACAAATCACTAACTACCACTTGATATTAAGGTTATTTTAGACATTTAAGTTCCCTACAAAGTCTGAAAGGACATTAAAAGGGTATATATCCCAATCTCTTAACCTTTTATAGATGAGAAAACTGAGGAATAAAGAAATCATATGACTTGCTAATGTTGAATCAGATTATTAGTGGAAGAGACAGGAAAAAAAAAAAAAAAAAAAAAAAACTCAGATCTTCTGATTACGGACCCAAATCTCTTTGTATTGAATCATGATAGTTTCCTCTTTTCTCGACATTCTTGCAATCTGTTGTGGAATTTGGAATAAAAGAGCCCGGTCTGTTCTTTTGGATTCTTTGCAATCTGTGGAGTTCTTGTGACAAATAAGAAGAGAACAAATCATGTCTTTGTATTTGTATGGCCCAGGTTTCAATATTTGTCTTCAAGGAAGTGAATGCTAATGAATGAAACATCTGAACAGCAGATCTAAAAATTCTAAGGTTCCCTAACACAGAGAAAAAGGGAACTTGATGACAGCTCTCCATCCACAGTGGATAATGCTGCCACCTGTCTACTGTCAGACAATCCTAAAAATGGAAAAAATCGGGATATTTAATTAAAAGGAAAAACAACCAGAGCTCATGTTTTATGCCTCTTTAAAGTTTCCAAAATACATTTCTTACATTATATTATTTCATTTGACTCTTATTGCAGTCTTGTAAGGTAGGAACTGTATTTTCATCCCTATTTAACAGCTTTAAAGAATAAGGTTCAGTGATTATCCATGGTCCCATCATTACTCAATATTAGAAGTAGATTGGGGAGGCCAGATTTTCCTGATTCTAATTATAACTACTAGGGTGTGGTTAATATTTGAGACTGCTAAGAATTTCACAAATTCAAAGTAGTTTGGGAATTTCAATTTAAAATGTGTTCCTACATTAGTTAGAATAAGCTGTTTTGTTTATTTGCTGCACTGCTCAGTTTCAACTCTGCAAAACAAGACACCCCCATGACTATGTGGTGTTCCCTCGTTTGCCTCCTATTGCAAATAATATCCCTACTCTACCCCCCATTAGATTATAAATATAGTGAGAGCAGGATCTTTCTTTTTCTTAATTTTATGTCCAGGGTATAACTCAGTGTCTGTCACACAGTAGGCATTTTATTGAAGTACTGTACTTTTTAAATTTTATTATGATTGCATTATATATTTTATGTGTAACATATGTATGCATGCATTTGTGTATTTACATATACACATATTTATAAATATATCTATAGAAACATATATATGTATATATATTATATATAGTGTTAATACACACACATACACACACAGTTGATGACCTCTTTGGAAAATAGAAAGCAAAACAGTCATAATTGAAAAAAAAAATTCCAAAGCCTTTTACTCACAATTGAGTTAAACAGAGCTTCCTTTCTTCCTCCCTTTTTCCCTCTCTTCCTCCCTCAGTCAAAATTTTATGGAACTGAAAATATAGATGTGCATCAGTTTTTTTTAAATAGATAAATGATGGCACATAGATATGTGAACAAGTCTGTGCTTTAAAAAATGTGAATATAATGAATACAGAGAATCATGGAGAAAATTAGAGGAAATGATAATAGAGAAAAGTAAATAAAGCCAAAAAGTATACAATACCTCCAACAATAGCAATGGAGAAAACAAGCACAAAACAATTGAAAATGAATACTGCAAATTTACAGAGTACAAACATTTTCCCCAAGAAGAGTTAGGAGAAAATGCCTCCCCCCAATTCCTATGCAGACTTCAAGTAAACAGATGTGCAACAATGAGTATATTTTCAGATTTTTCAAATGTATTTATTTTTGCTCCATTTTTCTATTTTCTCTTTTCTTTCTTTAAATTTGTTTTTTTTGTTATATAGGATGGCTCTTTGGGAAAAAAAAACATAAGAAAAAGTGTGGGGAAAATGTAGATAATGTTCAAACAAAAAACACTGAGGGAGCAGTTTGATGGCCCAATGGATAGAGTACTGGCCCTGAGGTTAGGAGGAACTGCGTTCAAATCTGAATTCAGACACTTAATACTAGTTGTATGACCCTGGACAACTCACTTAATCCCAATGGACTAAAAAACAAAACAAAGAAAAACAAAAAACATGTATAATTTTTTATAAAATTATATTTCATTGATTATAATGAATTTTATTCTTTAAAAGAAACAAATCATAATTTTTAAAAGTATTATTGAATCACTTACAATTCCCTATCTAAGAAATGTATTAGTAATCACATGTTCTTGAATGTATGTTATTACAAAGCCAACAAAGAAAATGTATAGTTAAGCAGGCTTTATATTATGTGCTAACAAATATTTAATAGGGTCAAATCCTAAATTCTAAATATTAAAATTCAATGAATAGTTAAACTGGACTAATGTAAATGCTTACTGAATTATTCTTTAAAATGTTGTCATACATGCAGGCTAGAGAATGAAGAAAAATGTCCCCAATATTCAAACCCAACAAATGTATTAAATTGGATATAATACAAGAAGAAGAAGAATTCAAATACATATAATTTGTTGTTGTTGTAGCATCTACTAAATAAATATTAGATTCCTTTCTAGTCTCTAAGGATATAAGGGGAAACAAAACATTCTGAGGTAACATTTTGCTACAGTGTGGAACAAATGGCATGTATGTTTGGAAATACATATAAAATAAAAACAAGTAATATTGTTTGAGGAGTAAACATTTACTGAGGACTGTAGTAAAGTACTCTGGTGGACAGTTTAACACAATTTGTTCTATGAAGGAAGCAAGAGATTTTACAAGGTATAGGTGATGCAGGAAGGCATTCTAGGCATAAGATATAACTGGGCAAAGCTCTAGAGGTGAGAGATAGAATGTCATATATGGGGTGTAGCAAAGGGGGATGATTTTACTAGAACAAGCAGAATATGAAAAGAAATTATGTCAAATCAGTGATAAATGTAGATTGGGACCTAAACTGCATGGCTTTAAATGTCAAATGGGTCAGTTTGTATTTTATCATAGCAAAAATGGAAAGTCACTAAAGCTTTGTGAGCAGAGGCATATGGATTTTAGGAACATCAATTTTAGAGAAGAGAGATACTGGAGATGGAGATCAATTAGGAATATAAATCATCACAGTTTTATAATTGTCTTAAATATATAGAAGTAAGATGCTACTTAGAATGCTATTGGAAAATGAAAAGACACATAACCCTTTTAGTTGTAGTTATTCTGATTTAAAATGGAAATGTTAAAAAAAAATAGAATCTGAACTGGCTCAAAAAGGAGAAAATGGTTGTTTATATTAAAAGTATATAGAATTCTGATTTCCTATAATATATAGTAAAATATCACCTCTTTCCCTTTATTTTATTAAAATAAATAAATAATATTTAAATTAATTAAATTTGTAGTTAATCATGCTATTATAATTCTAGAAAACCATCTGGTTTCTATATATCAAATATATTATCAATATAAAAGTGGAATTCTAATAATGTTGTAAGGAAAACTGGAAAACAAAATATTCATTCCTCCCTCCACATATTATAACAAATGTTATATTTTCCATTGATTCAATAGAAAAAAAAAAGGAAAATTATACTTATCCAAATTCTTGAAGGGACACAATTCTTTTCCATTGAACAAAAGGGACAAACTTATTGCTAAAAATACTTGACATTTATTATATTTTAAATTTTTTATGGTAAAAATTAGAACTAAAACTAAAAAGAAAAGCAAAAGATTGGGGGAAATTCTGTTTGAATGTCAGATGAGAATGTAACAGTTAATATTTATAATGGATTAAGACATTTACAATAGCAATGTGATATCATACACATATATAGACATAGATATAAACATAGCCATACATGCATATGTGTGTATCTGAGTGAAGGAGAGGGACAAGAAATTCATTAAAGAATAAACACAACTTGTATGTAAACACTTGGAAAGTATTCAACCTCATTGAAAATAATCCAAACAGTTATTACTAATAATAATAGCCAGCACTTATTTAGCATTTTAAGGTTTGCAAATGGCTTTACATTCACTATCTTATTTTATGCTCAAAAAATCCGATGAAAAACTGATTTTTACAGATGAGGAAACTGAGTCACAAAGATTCAGTGATTTGTTTGCTCAAGATCACACAGCTAATACATATGAGGCAGGATTCCAATTCATGTCTCACATTCTTATCCACTGTACCAATGATAAAGTAAAGAATGCAACTTAAAACTGTAAGGTACCATCTCAATCCTATATAATTCGCAAAAAATAAATAAAAACAATCAAAACTGGTAAAACTATAGGGAACCAGATTCCTTTATGCTTTTCTGCCATCAACTCAAATGAGCACAAATTAAAAACTACAGATTATTAGCAAAAATGTGATATTTCTTTTAATCTTGTCACTATTTCCACCAGATTTTTATCTACTTACCATTAGTTCTATGAATATCCTTTCAATGAATAAACAAATTCATTGTCTCTCCTATTTGTCTCTCCTATTTGATTTTTATATTAGGAAATTATTGCTGACATATAGAGAAAACAACAACAAATAAACATGTTTGAAGTTCATTTACAACGTGATAATTAAAATTCCAGTACTTACTATGGTCTGACACGGGATCACTTTGGAGAGCTGACTTGAGGAGAAGATATTTGTCTTTTCTATATTTATTTACTTCAAAAAGATTCCTGTGATATTTTTTCCGCTTATTCTTTATTACCTACAGAATTGCTAAAATGTTCTATTCTATTTATATCCCTCTTGCTAGGGCTTTGAAATTAGTAAACAGAGACATACATATATAAATACATTGGGATAGATATATTTATATAAATATATATTATATATATGTACATATATCATAATGAAAATGAAGGACAAGACATTGAGAAATTGAAAGAAAAGACATTGTAAGTTAGAGAAGAGACTTTGATTCTTTGAAGCTTCGATTGCTGGTGTATTATAAATCATGATTACCTCAATAGTTTTAGGAGAGTAGAGCTGAATCAGGTCATAGAAATGAAGGGATTCATGAAACTGGAAGAACTGGGCAATAAGGAAGATAAAGCACTAATATTTCTGGCAGTATCACATAGCTCAGCAGCATGTCATATCCCTTCTATGCTAAATAAAATGAACTATCAAAATATCTCTTAATTCAACTTTTATTAAATTTAATTGATTTACATTTAATTAATTTGAATTTAATAATAGAAGCAACAGGTATTTGTTATTTATTCTGCACTACTGTAATGATGGATATAACAAGATAGATATAACAGAAGTCTTTCTCTCAAGAAAAGGCACTTCCATAAATTACTATGAAAGAAGAAATATTAAATTAAGTATAAAGGAGAGTTCTGGATAAAATACTATTAGAAGAGCGAGATAGAAGAGATTAGTTTCAATTGTAGGGCAGAAAAGGAATTAGATGGACTAAAAACAAAATTTCTGCATTAGACCTTTGAGAAAGGGAGAGATGAAAATCATGGATCAGTGTTAGTAAATGATCCATAAATTCATTCCAGAAAGTGAAGTGAGCAAAACTATAGGCACAAAAAGGCAGAGTAAAAAGGAGGGTAGTCTGTTTGGATTAAAAAAACAAAGTGAGTGAATGGAAGTAATATGAAATGAAGCTTTAAAAAGACATCTGGGGTCAGGGTACAGAGGCTCAAGAAAAACAAAAACAGTTGATAAAACAAGTGAAATAGAAATATGGAACTCCCAAAGCATTGACCAATTGCTAACACTTAGGTATAACGCATACACACACACACACACACACACACACACACACACACACACACATGCATACATAATGCAACAAGGTGATCTCAAAACTTGACATTTTTGAAATGAGTTTTATTTGGAAATGTAAATTAATTACAAAATAAATGGAGACAGGTATATTCTCTTTTCTCCCAAATTAAAATTATCACATAAATATCCAATATTAATCAAAGAGCAGGCATGAATTAAATACATTATCATAAATGCAGGACAGGAAAAAAAATTTTTTAAATCGATGCAGAACAGATTTGACTGTTGAGGAATTTTCAGGACAGATCATTTTGGAGGTCAATAGACTACTTTGTCAAGCTCCATTTTCAAGAACATGACAGTATTTTTACTAAAAAAGCCTGAAGACATTCTCAGTGAAACATTATTGTCTTAGTTTTCAAAAAGGATATCTTAATAGAATTTTTCTGATTCTGCATCTAAATACTCCTATCTGTCCTGAGCAGCCTTGAAGGTAATTCAGGACCTTTAGATGTCAATCTTCTTTTACTCATAAAAATGTTGATTGAATTTTTTGTGGATGTCTTTTGTTTTTTACTTTCCATCCACTTCCAAATGTAACTCTGCCTAACCAAGAAAGCTTTTTCCTGGTTGCAAAGGTGTAAAAAGAAAAACGAAAAGTACTTTAGCAAAAGTAATATGATGACTGCATATGACAATATATGCCACATTAAAAATAATTTGAATTGATTACTTTTGTTTTTATATCACATATATTTCTAGAAATATACCTCACCTCTACTTCCAGATACAAATATTAACTTTTAAGAATGAGACTTCAACATCCAGGCAGGCAGTTGGCCATATTTTAAACCTATATTCACTCTTTCATTTATTGAATTTTAAAAGCAATTCATTACCATTCTACTAGGGTATATGTCCTTGATCATAACCTCCCCTGTGTACTCTGTACCTCTTCATTTTCAGAGGATTTTCCCCAGGTAGCTTTGAAACATGAACACAATAGGTTTTGTAATTCATCTTTTCTTCTGGAGTAGCCCAGCTGTAACAGTCACTTTAACACACATCATTATTCTCTCACACTCTAGCATTTTCCTGGCAAAGGGAGATTGTGATCTCTACACCCAATGTCATTCAGGCAGTTTCCCTCAATTCTTTGGATCTTAATCAATCTAAAGATCTCAGAAACTACAAAGCCAAGGAAAGCAGATTGTTAGATTTGGCTGCTTTTAGTGGCTCCTTCGCTGAACTTTAGGAAGTAAGCAAAGGAAAATGAAGAGAAGGCTCCAAGTGAATCTCATGATTAGAAACAGTCTCTGTCTGACTGAAATCACAGTAACTATGAGGCCTGTAAGAGATGTGAGATACCTATTAGAAGAGCAGGAAAAACTTGAAAGCATCAAAATGCAACAAGAAATTCAAGCTGTGTTGCCCTGGAGAAAAAACTTCCAGAATCCTGCTAAATAACTGTGTGATTGGAGGATGGGAGTAAAAAAAATGAGGGAGGAGGTTGTTTTCTGCTTACTGTGGTCATCAGTATTTATCTTCTCAAAAAAAAAAAAAAAAACTTCCATTGCAAAATATCAATCCTCTGCAGAATTTGCTAAGATGCTGTAAAAACTCCTGTTCCAATTTCTGTAGAGATGTGCAAGAATATAGTAGAAATAACAGAACTCTCTCTTTCTTTTTAAACTCTCCATTTTAATCTAGGATGGTAAGTAGCAAAGGATTGTTAAAGTAATAAAGAAATCAGGATATAAGAATGTCCTTAAAATCATGGAACCAAAGAGCATGCTTTTCAGTGGAAAGATTCAAAAGTTACTAATCTTTTAAGAGCACACCCCCCACATCTGGTTGCTAAATATTCAAAATGAAATAAAATTAAACATTAAATTTTCTCCTATGCATTCGAAAATATGAATCCTTAAAGTGGAGGCAATATTAAAGCTTTAGCTCCTATGCTGAGGAAATGGTAGAATTCGGTCTTTGCTAGGAGACATTGCCTTGGCTATACAGTGTTTAGTTGAAGGTACATCATGGGGAGGGGGTGTGTCAGCAAAAGCTTTGCCATTAGATCCAGATGAATCAAATATCCCAGAAAAGGCTAACATCTTCTCTCCCTTTAGCATTCCCAGGCCCTTTGCCAAGGTTGAGTATTTTTACTACCTACTTTCACACTCCCCTATTTCACTTCAAAATATTAGAGAAAAAATGTCAAATTTCCTACTTGCCTTTATCATCTAAATTTTACTATTGGAAATTTTTAAAAAATGTTTAGTTGTGTTCTATATAAAGACAAAAGGATAAAAGGTAGTGACCAAAAAAGTGACAGAAGGTCGTAACAAAATCTGCTCATGAGAAAGAATGGATCTGAAGGGAAACAAAACCAGAGACAAGAAGATGAGGTAGAAGGATATTGTAGAAGCAGAATAACACATATGATTAATGGTTTTCAGAAAAACATGAAAAGACATGGACTCATGATGGAAAATGCTATCCACAACCACAGAAAGAACCATAGAGTCTGAACACAGATCAAAACATACAAATTTCACTTTATTTTTCCATATTTTCCCCTTTTGTTCTATTTTTCTTTCACAACATGACTAAGATGAAAATGTTTTATATTATTGAACATATGTAGCCTATGTTATATTCTCCCTTTTTCTCTCTCCCTTCTTCCCTCTCTCTTGCTCTCTCTCCCTCCCCCCTCTCTCTCTCACAAGAGATGGTTAAAAAGTACCCATAATATTAGTCAGATGATAAAAACTTACTTCATTTTTCCCTTTATTATCCACCACCCATATTTTTCTTGAATATTTTATTATTTTCTTTATTGGAGGGAATTTAACAGGAAAAATTCTATCATGAGTTTTTCTCCCAATAATATTATTCCCTAAGACTAAAAAGTTGGTGTCAACTGGTACCACTCACTTTTGGTGGCTGTTTGAGTGTCATACTCTTTTTAAAGCACTGAGATGAATCTAGATAAAGATATTGGTTGGTGATAAACCAACAAGGATGTGATAATATATTGGTTATCCTCTATGGCCATCTTAAACTATACACAAAAGTCCATATGGCCATTTATAACTCCTGCTTGAATTATTTTTTAATGCAACACCCAGAAAGAAGGCAATCATTTAATATTAAAATAATGAAAATGTATATGAATGAACTATTTTTTCCTCAATGTGCATTAATATAAGGCAAAGATTTTTTTTTAAACCAGCACTTAGCTAAGTACAGACAATCCAGTTTGACACCAACATTTATGGACAGCTATAGAATGAAAGCTTTTTGCTACTGATTTTTACCTAAGCTTGCGCTGGAGGCACTTTGTCTATTATCAGAGAATGAATAAAATCAAGGGAGATCAGCAAGACACTTCTCCTTTCATTTAAACAGTTGAACAGGAATGGCCAGTTTATAACTTAAGTGGAGCATTCCTTCCCAAAGCAATTCATGTATTAGGTAATCTTCCCTAGTGAATGAAAATGAAGAGTTCATTACTCATAAGTAATTAGTATTTATAGGCCAGATTCTCATCATATACAGTGTGTTTTCCCACAGTTATATGAGATAACTCTCCAGCCTAAAATTCTTTCTGGATTTTTTTTAAAGGCAAATACACTATTTCAGTATTCTCTTAAAATAACATCACAGTTTCACTTTTGCTCTCATGCAAAACAGCTGTCATCTTAGCAGAAAATGAAAACCTTTATTAGGGAACTCAATTGCAATGTCTATGAAAACTTATTGTTCTCTGTATCCATTAAGTGAAACTGATGAAGTGCTGCTGTTTGTCCTTCATTCTAGAAGATGACCATGAAATCAGGAGGGGAGGCCATGACATGCAAGGAAATTTGATTGAAATGAGCAAGGGCTGGGCAGGGTCACCTGCCTCATTTTCCCTTCTAGAGTCATCTGGGTCCAGTGGCAAGTTAGATCCAGATGATTAGATGAAATGTATTGAAGACCAATTGCCACACATAACAAGTCTGTGGTATTCTGAAAAAGCATGCTGGATTTTGAATCAGGCATTGATTCCAATTCTGACTCTGTCATTTAAGACTCATATAATCTTTTTTTTTTTAAATTAAATAACTTTTTATTGACAGAACCCATGCCAGGGTAATTTTTTACAACATTATTCCTTGTACTCACTTCTGTTCCGATTTTTCCCCTCCCTCCCTCCCCCCTCTCCCCAAAGATGGAAAGCAGTCCTATACATGTTAAATAGATTACAGTAGATCTTGGATACAATATATGTGTGCAGAACCGAACAGTTTTCTTGTTGCTCAGGGAGAATTGGATTTAGAAGGTATAAATAACCTGGGAAGAAGAACAAAAATTCAAGCAGTTTATATTCATTTCCTAGTGTTCTTTCTTTGGGGGTAGCTGCTTCTGTCCATCCTTGATCAATTGAAACTAAGTTAGATCTTGTCTTTGTTGAAGAAATCCACTTCCATCAGAATACATCCTCATACAGTATTGCTGTTGAAGTATATAATGATTTCCTGGTTCTGCTCATTTCACTCAGCATCAGTTCATGTAAGTCTCTCCAATCCTCTCTGTATTCGTCCTGCTGGTCATTTCTTACAGAACAATAATATTCCATAACATTCATATACCACAATTTACTCAACCATTCTCCAATTGATGGGCATCCATTCATTTTCCAGCTTCTGCCCACTACAAACAGGGCTGCCACAAACATTTTGGCACATACAGGGCCCTTTCCCTTGTTTAGTATCTCTTTGGGGTATAAGCCCAGTAGAGACACTGCTGGATGAAAGGGTATTCACAGTTTGATAACTTTTTGGGCATAGTTCCAAATTGCTCTCCAGAGTGGCTGGATGTATTCACAATTCCACCAACAATGTATCAGTGTCCCTGTTTTCCCACATCCCCTCCAACATTCTGCATTATTTTTCCCTGTCATTCTGGCCAATCTGACAAGTGTATAGTGGTATCTCAGAGTTGTCTTAATTTGCATTTCTCTGATCAATAGTGATTTGGAACACTCTTTCATATGAGTAGTAATAGTTTTAATTTCATCATCTGAAAATTGTCTTTTCATATCCTTTGACCATTTATCAATTGGAGAATAGCTTGATTTCTTATAAATTAGAGTCAATTCTCCAAATATTTTGGAAATGAGTCCTTTATCAGAACCTTTGACTGTAAAACGTTTTCCCAGTTTATTGTTTCCCTTCTAATCTTGCCTGCATTAGTTTTGTTTGTACAAAAACTTTTCAATTTGATATAATCAAAATTTTCAATTTTGTAGTCAATAGTGATCTCTAGTTCTTCTTTGGTCATAAATTCCTTCCTTTTCCACAGGTCTGAGAGGTAAACTATCCTATGCTTTTCCAATTTATTTGTGATCTCATTCTTTATGCCAAGATCATGAACCCATTTTGACCTTATCTTGGTGTACGGTGTTAAGTGTGGGTCAATGCGTAGTTTCTGCCATACTAATTTCCAATTTTCCCAGCAATTTTTGTCAAATAATGCATTCTTATCCCAAAAACTGGGGTCTTTGGGTTTGTCAAACACTAGATAATTAAGGTTATTGGCTGTTTTGTCCTTTGAATCTAACCTATTCCACTGATCAACTAGTCTATTTCTTAGCCAATACCAGATAGTTTTAGTAACCGCTACCTTATAATATAATTTTAGATCTGGTACAGCTAAGCCACCTTCATTTGATTTTTTTTTTTCATTAATTCCCTTGAAATTCTTGACCTTTTGTTTTTCCATATGAACTTTGTTGTTATTTTTTCTAGGTCATTAAAATAGTTTTTGGGAAGTCTGATTGGTATAGCGCTAAATAAATAGATTACTTTAGGTAGTATTGTCATCTTTATTATATCTGCTCGCCCAATCCAAGAGCATTTAATATTTTTCCAGTTAGTTAGATCAGACTTAATTTGTGTGGAAAGTGTTTTGTAGTTTTGCTCATAAAGTTTCTGATTTTCCCTTGGCAGATAGATTCTTAAATATTTTATACTATCAGTAGTAACTTTAAATGGGATTTCTCTTTGTAACTCTGACTGTTGGATTTTGTTAGTGATATATAAGAATGCTGATGACTTATGTGGGTTTATTTTATAACCAGCAACTTCGCTAAAATTGTGGATTATTTATAATAACTTTTTAATAGAATCTCTGGGGTTTTCTAAGTATACCATCATATCATCAGCAAAGAGTGATAATTTGATTTCCTCATTGCCTATTCTTATTCCTTTAATATCTTTCTCAGCTCTTATTGCCATAGCTAGCATTTCTAATGCAATATTAAATAGTAGCGTGATGTGGAGCAACCTTGTTTCACTCCTGATCTTATTGGGAATGGTTGCAGTTTGTCCCCATTACATATGATGCTTACTGCTGGTTTTAAATAGATGCTACTGATTATTTTAAGGAAAAGTCCATTTATTCCTATACTCTCAAGTGTTTTTAATAGGAATGGATGTTGGATTTTGTCAAATGCTTTTTCTGCATCTATTGAGATCATCATATGGTTTTTGTTAATTTGGTTATTAATATGGCCAATTATATTGATCGTTTTCCTAATATTGAACCAGCCCTGCATTCCTGGTATAAATCCTACTTGATCATAGTTTATTATCCTGGGGATGATTTTCTGTAGTCTTTTTGCTAATATCTTATTTTAGATTTTAGCATCAATATTCATTAGTGAGACTGGTCTATAATTTTCTTTCTCTGTTTTCAGCCTACCTGGTTTAGGTATCAGTACCATGTCTATGTCATATAAGGAATTTGGTAGGACTCCTTCATTCCCTATTTTATCAAATAATTTATATAGCATTGGGGCCAATTGTTCTTTAAATGTTTGGTAGAATTCACATGTAAATCCATCTGGTCCTGGGATTTTTTCTTAGGAGTTTTTAATTGACTGTTCTATTTCTTTTTTCTGAAATGGGACTATTCAAACAATTTACTTCCTCCTCTGTTAGTCTGGAAGTCTATATTTTTTGGAGGTAGTCATCCATTTCACTTAGGTTATCAAATTTATTGGCATAAAGTTGAGCAAAATAACTCATTATTTCTCTAATTTCCTCTTCATTGGTGGAAAGTTCTCCCTTTTCCATTTTTAAGACTACTAATTTCATTTTCCTCCCTCCTTTTTCTAATCAGATTTACTAAAGGTTTATCAATTTTATTGGTTTTTTCATAAAACCAACTCTTAGTTTTATTTATTAGTTCAATAGTTTTTTTTTAGTTTCAATATTATTAATTTCTCCTTTTAATTTTAGAATTTCAAGCATAGTAATTGATTGGGGGTTTTTAATTTGGTCTTTTTCTAGCTTTTTAAGTTGCAAGCCCAATTCACTGACCTTCTCTTTCTCTATTTTGTTCAAGTAAGCCTCTAAGGATATAAAGTTTCCCCTTATTACCGCTTTGGCTGCATCCCACAAATTTTGGTATGATGTCTCACCGTTGTCATTATCTTGAGTGAAGTTATTAATTGTGTCTATAATTTGCTGTTTCACCCAATCATTCTTTAAGATGAGATTATTTAGTTTCCAAATACTTTTGATTTATTTACACCTAACTTTTTGTTGAATGTAGTTTTTCTTGCATTGTGATCTGAAAAGAAAGCATTTATTATTTTTGCCTTCCTGCATTTAATTTTGAGGTCTTTATATCCTAATATATGGTCAATTTTTGTTAAGGTTCCATGAGCTGCTGAGAAGAAAGTATACTCTTTTCTATCACCATTCAGTTTTCTCCAGAGATCTATCATACCTAGTCTTTCTAATATTCTATTTACCTCTTTAATTTCTTTCTTATTTGTTTTGTGATTTGGTTTATCTAAATCTGAGAGCGCAAGATTGAGGTCTCCC
Organism: Sarcophilus harrisii; assembly: GCF_902635505.1. Lineage (NCBI taxonomy): Eukaryota > Metazoa > Chordata > Mammalia > Dasyuromorphia > Dasyuridae > Sarcophilus > Sarcophilus harrisii. Next base: position 234,474,390 of record NC_045430.1, read on the forward strand.
ACTATTATAGTTTTGCTGTCTATTTCTTCTTGTAACTCTCTTAACTTCTCCTTTAGGAAGTTAGATGCTATACCACTTGGTGCATATATGTTTAATACTGATATTGCTTCAGTGTCTATAATACCTTTTAGCAAGATATAGTTTCCTTCCTTATCTCTTTTAATTATATAAATTTTTGCTTTTACTTGATCTGAGATAAGGATGGCTACCTACTTTTGACTTCACTGAACATAATAGATTCTGCTCCAGCCTTTTACCTTTACTCTGTATATATCTCCCTGTTTTAAATGTGTTTCTTGTAAACAACATATTGTAGGGTTCTGACTTTTGATCCAGTCTGCTATCCACCTCCTCTTTATGGGGGAGTTCATCCCATTCACATTTATGGTTAAGATTACTAATTTTGTATTTCCTGCCATCCTAATATCCCCAGATTATGCTTTTTTTTTCTTGCCCTCCTTCCCCACTTCCTTAGTATTAAACTTATTGGTCCCACTTGCGTCACCCAGCTCTCCCTCTTTAGTATCCCTCTCTCCTCCCTTTGAATCCCTTCCCCCTTCTTGTACCCTTCCCTTATTACTCTTTTTCCTTTTCCCTTTTCCTCTCCCACTTTTTAATGAGGTGAAAGAAGATTCTCTGTAAAACTAATGTGTCAATTATTTCCTTTTTGAGCCAACTCTGATGAGAGTAAGATTCACACAATGTTCCTCCCCCTCTCTAAGTTCCCTCAGATATGATAGGTTTCCTTTGCCTCATCGACACATGAAGTTTCCCTCTTTTTGTCTCCCCTTTCCTCTTTTTCTGATACTATCCCCTTTCCATTTCTACTTCCCTTTTTTATGCTATATCAGTAAAATCAAATTATACATGTGATTTTTATATATATCCACAACAGAAATATAGTTCTCAAGAGTTCCTTTTACTTTTTTCTACTTAAGACCCATATAATCTTGGACAAATAACTTAACCTCAATTTTCTCATCTTTAATATGAGGAATTGAATCAGATAATCTAGCTTGAAATGTATAGTCTTAAAATCTAAAGAAACCAAATATACACTTTACTCTAGTGAATGGATGAATTGTTAACTCATTCATACTCTTGAGGCACATGATTTATTTTTCTTTTTGTTTTTTTTAGTATTAAAATGGTTCATTTATTTTAAGCATACCATGATTTCATTTAGCTACATTACTAGGTAATTTTCCTACATGAATAATAAGCACATAATTTATTTTTCATCAATAACTCCTACTTTGGGTTACAATTCACAATGTTGTCATATCACATTAAGGTAACTTTTTATTCCATATAGGACACACTGAAAATTGGTTCAGATGAGGTAGTAATGTTTAATCTGCATTCTAGCATACCTAGTATGTTATTTTGCTCCCCATGATATTAAATTTATTTTTTTAAGCAAAATAATGTTTGTGTAGAATTGTCAATATAATTTGTGCAAAAATACAATCCATAAAAACAGGGATTCCTGAACATAGGACCTGACTCTGACCTTATATGATAATGTCAATGACTAAAATATTATGAGGCTTTCAGAAGAAATCAAAAAGATGGTTAACTTTTTTTTTTCCCTGAGGCAACTGGGGCTAGGTGATTTTCCCGGGGTCACACATCTAGGAAGTGTTAAATGTCTAAGGTCAGATTTGAACTTGGGTCTTCCTGACTTCGGGGCTGCTGTTCTAGCCACTGTACCATCTAGCCTGTACCACCAGATGGTTAACTTCTTAAAAAAATTATTTATAAATTCTTCTTTTAAAGAAAATTATCAGTTTTCTTCTGTACTAAAAAATTTGAAAACAAGAATCCCATTTATTCCTTTGTTCACAGCAAAGGAAGAAGAGATTGAGCACTAGATACCACTTGAAGGGGTTTTCTGAAGTTACTACAGAAATCTGATTGAAGTTGCCCTAATCCACATGTGTAACTCACACTGTTTTTTTGTCATTTTTCAAGACAGGTTTAGAAAGTTTTGGATCTCACCATGCCTTAAGTCTATATATCCTTGATGCTACAGTATTGAGGTCATAGCCAAAGGGAAGAGAGTCAAGAGAAATACAAAGCAAAATGAAATTATTAATTCAATATAAAGAACCAATATTTATACTTAGCTGTAAAAATTAATTTCTCCCAAACACAACATGAGGAAAGTTTGATTAGACAGCAGTTTGTTTGAAAAAGGTTTGAGAGGTTTAGCAGATGGCATAGGATTCATTAGGGATGGCCAAAAAAAAAAAAAAAAAAAAAAAAAAAAACAAGCTAATGCAATTTGAGGCTTCATTAACTGAATTATGGTTTCCAAGAATAAAGCAGTCTCAGTCCCATTGGCAGATATCAGCGAGCTGCTAAATGTCCAGAAAATGGCAACCAGTATGTTGAAGAGCCTTGGGTCCATGTCATAAAAGGAGGTGCAATAACAGAAGTTAACAAATGCTCAAATGTGTGGTACTATAATGTATAGGAGGGATTCACATTGTTCTGTGTGAATTTCAGATGGCAGAACGGGGGACAGTGTGTAGAAGGTGCAGAGAGGAAAACTGAAGTTTGAATTCAGGGGAAAAAGCAAAATAGGGCAACCAACAAAGTAAAACAACTCTCTCAGTATTAAAGCTATCCCAGAGTAGGATGGGCAAATACAGTGATTCAATATGACTTGTCTTCAATATGTTTCACACACATGATACTCCATCTCCCATGTCTAGGCAGTTATACTAGTTATTATACAGGTTTGGAATTCATTCACTTTCATCTTTTAAGACTCAATTCAAATATATTTTTCATAAAGTCTTTCCTAATTCCTCTCAATTGTTGGTGCTCTCCTTTCCAAAGTACATCATACTGTCCTGAACTATTTCATACAAGAATTCCGAAAAGACTTAGTTCAAATTTAAAATATTAAATCCTAAAACAATTCTGAGGCTTTTGAGAATATATATATACACATATAAATATATATGCACACATATATGCATGTAAATATAAATATATGTGAGTGTATACATACATGTATATTATAAGCAATGTGTGCAAGTGTAGGCTGTACACATGCATATATGCATGCTGGCATTTATATACATTCAATACATATATGAATATGCATACATTTTTATTTTAATTTATTTTGTTCTGAACTTAAGAAATAAAACAAGCATTTCCATAATACGAAAAAGATGACTACATAGGAAAACTGAAAATTTGCTATCCCTTTAAAAGACATAATAATGTTAACATCTAACTTTATTTTTTCTTCCTTCCCCCACCCACTATATGTATATATTTGTATTTATTAACTTTATATATGTGTGCTATATATGACCTATGTATATGTAGATATAAAATGTATGCTTTTAAAATGTATATAAAATGTCACCTCCCCCATTAAGTGGAAAATCCTCATGAGAAGCAATTATTTCATTCTTGTGCTTTTATCCCTAGAAAATATCACAGTGGCTGCTTAATTAATATTTGCTTATAGATTAATTGATCTTCCTCTCCTCTGATACCCTCTAAGTCTTTTTTCATCAGAACTATATAGAGAGCCACTCTTGTTCTAGATTTGTGAGTATGATTATGAACTCAAATGTAAGACTTACTTTATATTTATTCTTTATAAATCTTATGGCTTGGTAAATAGAGTCAATTTCTAATTCAAAAAAACATAGGTTTAATTTCTTCCTCTTCACATACTAGCTATGTTATATTGGGAATAATACTTAATCATTGACCAAGGAATGCTCTGCTGTTTCAAATAATAGGATGGTTTACAATCTGTACAAGTAAATAGAGTTAGCTCACTGAGATTTCTCTGCGAAAACAGAAACCATTTCCCTGAACAGTTCAAACCCTTCAATAACTCATCTTATTAAATTTAGTACAGTATGTTAAAATGATTTTAGAATCTGGGTCTATCATACAGTGAGTTTAGATATCCCTCTCACTGCTGAATACTGTGCAAATTTGATAAAGGCATTTTCTATAGCTTTGTCAAAACTATCATTGAACTTCAGAGGGCCAAAGACAGATATCAAGGACAAATTAGTTCAATCTTGCTTCCAGGTCAACATTCTAGGAGCATTCATATAACCCTTTTCAAATGCACCTTCATTATTTTGATCCTGCCCATGTCTCATCTATTCCACAAAGATATCATGAGCTAATTTGTCTGTAATTACTGTATTCTCCTGATCTCATTTATGACAGCAAAATGTTAGCCTATTACACCAAGGGTTTGTGATTCCATCAGCATATAGAGATCCCAATGTGATGATTCTCTGCTGGGGAGATGTTGGAAGCACATAATGTTTAAATGACTTGCTCAGAGTCACATAATAAGTTTCAGGAACAAAATATGAACTCGGGTGAATTGAAGCAAGTTCAGGTGTTATAGTAGAAAGTTTATTGAATTTGGACTCACAGCACCAGAGGTCACAACCTAGCTCTGCTATTTATTATGTGTGACCTTGAACCAGTCATTTAAACTTTCTGTTTTTCCATTCCATCACTTGTAAAATACAGGTGTTGGACCTTTCCACTCTAGTTCCAGTTCACAGGATCTTTCCATCTAATGCATTCTCTTGCCTTGATGCTCAGTAGTTAAAGGATTAAAAATTCAATTCAGCACACCCACTTGAAAAGTCCCCACATCATTCATATCTATGATCTGATTATCATATAGGACTCACATAGGAGAAAAAATCTTTCCTCTAACCCCTTTTCCCTTAACATTCACCCACCTCTTCCATTACAATCACTCTAGCTGTCAACCATTAGTCTTTCCATATTATTTACTGTGGCACAACACATGGCCATTTCATGTAATTTTTGACTGTTATAACATTTTATTTATGAGACTGATAATGTCAATTATAAATTAGATATATCTTTAATCTGTAGAAAACTTTTCAACTTAATGGGCTTTCACTTTAATATATATGCAACATTAAACACACTGACTTCTGAAATTAGAAAAGGGGCTGTTTTTCAATACCACCGTCCCCATGACTCACACCTCTTAGGGATGACTTAAAGTGAAAGGCACCAGTCAGCTTCAATGAACCTCCGCTCCAATTTCCTGAAGTCAAGCCAGGCCTGTCATTATGCTAAAAGCCTTGCCACAGTGAGTTACCCTAAAGACAAGTTGTTATTTGCAACAGCATTCAACATTTTCCTTGTCCTAATAGTTAAGAGAAATGGATCAGCACTTCTTTAAGTCAAATTAATTCCACAGATTGACCACTTGAAGCAGCCCAGGATGAATAAAGTAAAGGACATCAGAAGGGAGATTCACTGATTCTAGAAGTTTTCAGCATGGGCCTGCCCAGCAGCCATCAGTTAGTATTCAAATAAAATAGCATATTGAGTAATAGTGATTGGTTAATAGGTTATTGCATTTAGCTATGACACTGTTACTGTTTCAGAGAAAAAGTTGAATTTGTCTTTTCTTTTATACTTTATCACAAATATGAGATAATGTTGCAATTTTTTTAAATGGAGTCCCTCAATGGAATGGGTGAAGAAGGTATACATAGTAGATTACTCTTTGTTGGATATTTCCTCACAAAATCAGGATATATTCAATAGAGTTTGGATTTAAAAATATAAAAGGGGGGGTAGCAGATAAAGGTTAAAGACAACCTGATTTCCCTGTATCTCTGTCTCTCTCTCCTTTGCACACACATGCATGCAAACCCCACTTACAGTTATACCACATTCTTTCACTTGCATGAAGAAAACACACGTACCTTTCAATCTTAAAATTCACAATGCTTATTGTCAGAAATCATTGCACAGCAAGAGAAATGAGAAATGGAGTTTGCATTATTTGGGAAATTTCTTCATGGGTTTGTATCATTCTTATTGGTTTTCCTGTTAAACATATATTTTGAAGACTGAATCACAATAGAAAACTTTTTCCAAGTTATTATAACTTGGGCTTGACAAAGTGATCTGAAAGTGAAGCAGGTCATACATTCCTTTATAGATTTTTTTCTGTTTAATATGACAAATAAAAGATCAAATTTGGTAAGCCGATGTATGCTCAAAATTAACTTTCTAGTATTACTGTCATATGGCTCATTAATTTTGAGATGAAGAACAAGGTACATGTATATCAGTAAGGGGAAACAATTATAAATATGCAAAAATGATTTCCAATGAACAACACAGACACACACACACACTCCTGACTTGGCCATGGCTATGGATGTCAGCTTACTATACTATTCTAACTCAATGAAGTTATTTCCTGATCTTTTCATTCTTTTATCTTTATGACTCTACAGATATGCAACTTGTGGCATTTCTAACAATCATAACTTACTAAAGGATAGCAATTTCTGACTTTTTATAGGATTTCTGACCATTTGTAGGACATGAATGGGAATGAAACAAAGTGACCAGGTTTGTTAATTTCCTCTAGGAATAACATCCCCTGTGGTGTTGTGTCATAAAGCAATAATATTTTTGTAAATGTATTTCACTGAATTATCTTTAATGATAAGAGCCATTATGTTGAAATATAATTTTAAATTGCATTTGGATTATATTTTGCACATATCAGATATTGCTTTATAGTTTAATAGCTTGTTTGTATAGAACTTTTTAGGAGAGCAAAGTGATTTACAAAAATTATCATATTTTAATCCCCATAATAATCATGAAATGTAGGTTATTATTAACCTCATTTTACAGATAAGGAAACTAAGCTACAGAGTAATTAAATTGATTTACTCAAGGTTACAAAGCTAGCATACCAGATTCAAATGAAATCTATCTGACTAAGTTCTATCTGACTGTACTGTTTCCATATTCTGGTAATAAACCAAAATCTCCTTCAGTTCAGGAACTTCATCTTACAACTTTGTACCTCATTTAGTGGTTGCACACATTAAGAACTTAATGTTTTGGACTATTTGTATACCTTAAAGTTATAATAGTAAAACAAATATCACTATAATCCTAAAACTAAAACTCTTCCTCAATTCTACTCCCTATGATCAGAAAAAAAGGCAATACACTAGTGGGAGAGGGCAGTGAGGAGAAGGAAGGAATCGTTTGAAATGTCATATTGAATTGTCAACACTGTAGAAGAAACAGGGAAGGAGAAATATTAAACATACACTGAGACTCAGACAAAATTCTCCTCTGAGATCTCTATGAATAGCAAAAGGGCAGAAAGTGAAAAATTTTGTTGTCAAATCTGTCAATTAATTCATAACCCTACAGTATGGATTTAAGCTACTAGCTTTAGACTTAAAAGATGGACTTTTGAAATCAGATTCTTAATTGTTTTTATTTTCCTTCAATCAAATCACTTCTAATATCATCTCCAACCTGTCAATTCCACAACTTGATTATTTTTTCATTGATTTGAATTAGCTGATGATATTTTGCTCTTTTACAGCCATCCTGTTTCAGGGTCACCCCCCTTATTTTTTAAAAGATGCTTTTATTTTTACTAAATCAATCTATGACAGGTAACATTTTAAAATCTCTTGCAATATATTTAGTATTTTTAAATACAAAGAACTCATTTGTTAAGTTTTTTAAGTATAGTGAGAGTGAGTTCTTCAATTTGAATATTTCAATGAAATAAGGAAAGTAGGTCACTAGCATTATTGCTACTGCTGAAATATGGCATATAACTTTAGAACAAAAGTAATGCACTAATCAGCCAAAGAGTTGATGTTTCAGCTAATGAAAAAGTCTACATTTCATCCTTTGCCCATTCTACCTTTGTAGATGCTTTGGCAAATTATATAGATTCAGACTACTTGTGTCATTATTCTTTCATAGAATAAACGCAAGTATGCAACAGAACTAATTAGCTACAGTAATCCATTGAAGGGACCTTTTACACTATTATGAGTCTTTATCTGCATGCTTTTTTGCTCAAAATGAAAACTGATAAATTAGCCATTGAAAGAACAAATCTAAGTTAGATAGTTTGCTCAAAGTAGTTAAATTAATGGCCTTCTTGAATAACATCCAAGACTGAAATTATTCTGATTAGTTCACTTTTTATGAAATTAATGAAATGTATTTTTGCTGCCGATCTTGTAACTCTTGCTTTACACTGAAGTATTGTGGAAAGGGAACAAGATGGGAAGAAGCCAGGGTGCTGAATGTCCATACAAATCTTGTAACTAATGAGCCCCAGTTACATAGGGCAAACCATATGGCCCATTAATCTTAGTTTATTAATTTGAAAAAGGAAGGATGCCGGACTTCTGTGGTCCCTTTGAACACTAACATTTTTTGCAGGACATTAGAGACAAGCAGATATTAAGTTTACAGGCAGATATTGAATTCACAGTATAAATGTCTGGAGCTGTGGGAACTCGGGTATCTGCATATTGAGGGAGAAAGATCCTTCTCTTTATCTTATATGGAAGGTGAGCAGAAACTTCAGGAGACAGAGAGGTAAGCAAGCCTGAGTTCACTGAGGTTGGAAGACATACACAGAGAAAGATAGAAGCAGGCAGATAGACAGAAAATGGGAGGAAAAAGTAAGGGGAAGCAGATAAGAGGAGAAAAAGGGAGGAGGAGGAAAGAGGGGAGGGGGAGAGAGACAGACAGACGACAGACAAAGAGAGAATGAGAGAGGGAGAATGAGAGAAAAGGTAAGAAAGGTAGGAAAAGAGAGAGGGAAAGCCAGCAGCTTAAAAAAATAGCAGTTGCTATTTTTTTAAATAATATTTTCCCCAATTATCTGTCAAGAAAATTTTTAGCATTTCTTTTTATAAATTTTTGAGTACCATATTTTTCTCCTCCTTTCCCTTTCCTATTTTCCTAAAATGGTAGGTGATTTAATATAGGCTATCATGTAAAACATTTTAATATTAGTCACTGTTGTGAAACAAGAAACATCAAAAGGGGGAAAACATAAGAATCTACATTCTGAGTTCACAAGTTTTTACCTGGTTATGGATAACATTTTCTTTCCTGAGTCCTTTGTACTTATCTTAGATCACTGTATTGCTGAAAAGAGCCAAGTAATTCACAGCTGATCATCACACTACTGTATATAATGTTTTCCTGATGCTGCTCATTTCACTTTGCATCAGTTCATACAAATCTTTTCCTAAAATCTGCTTATTCATTATTTCTTAATTACATAATAGTATTTCATTATATTCATATATAAGATCTTATTCACTCATTCCCCAATTGAAGGGCATCCCCTCAATTTCCAGTGTTTTACCAGCACAAAAATGACTTCTAGATATATATTTGTACAGGAGTATCCCCCTTTTATGATTTTTTGGGGGGATACAAATCTAGGGATGGTATTGTTGGATCAAATGGTATTCCTAGTTTGGTTATCCTTTGGACATAATTCCAAATAGCTCTCCAAAATGGCTGTCAATTTACGACTGCAACAATAAAGCATTAGTGTGCTAATTTATCCCATTCTCCAAAATTTATCATTTTCCTTTTCTGTCATATTAGCCAGTATCTTTCTCTGTTTTAACTTTTCTTAGTTCAGGTATCAGCACCATATTTGTGTTATTAAAGGAGTTTGATGGGACTACTTCTTCATCTAGTTTTCCAAATCATTTATATAGTGTTGGGATTAATTATTCTTTGAGAGTTTAGTATAATTCACTTGTCAACCCAGCTGAGGCTACAGATTTTTTTTCTTAAGGAGTTCATTAATGACTTGTTCAATTTCTTTTTCCAAGATCTAGTGCTATATAAACTGGAACATTTAGATATTTCTGGAGATATGGGGTGTTTACTCATCTGGGAATTCTGCATGCATAAATTATATATTTATATATACATATGTGCATACATGCATGCATATATGCATACATACACACAAATATGGGCACACACTTATTTCCATGTAGTAAAAGCTGAATCCCCAACATTAAACTTCAACCTTTTCTTACATTATTACCAAAATCATGGCAATAGATTTAAATTATTTTATTTGAAGGCTCTTTCATTAAGCAATAATACTAACCAGGCTCATTTTCTGGTCTGCTATCTCCTAAATAAAGACCCTACAGGCAAGTAATCACATACTTAAAAAAAAAAAAAAAAAAAAAAAAAACAGGCTCAGCTTGAACATGGATTTTAAGAGAGAAAAGAAGATTATGGATATTGGAATTAAAGGAGCAGCATGTGCAAAGGCAGAGCTATGAGACTGAACTGTGAGCATAATGGGAGAGCCCAAGGAGAGGGGCTCTGGGTACAGTAGAAAGAGTGTTGGTTTGGCTAGTTGGAAATCATTATTTCAAATTCCAGATATGCAGTCTGCTCTCATTTTGACTTAGAGAAAGACACTTAACTTCTCAGTTAAGTTAAGCCTTCTTCATGAAAACATTGGAAAATTATTTTCAGTAAGAACAGAGATATTCAGAAATTCAAATTAAAAACAATAAAAGGCCAAATGCCTTCTTTCAGATTGGATTCTTGCTCTCTCTCTCCTTTTAAGTCAGCCTTCAAAAATTAGTCTTCTTACACTATAAATGGATTTTTTAAAATATATTCACTTGCTTTAACAATCATTAATTGAGTTGAATATTTGAATTTCTACTGTTTTTTCCTTTATCCCTTCAATGGATTACTGTAGCTAATTAGTTCTGTTGCATACTTGCGTTTATTCTATGAAAGAATAATGACACAAGTAGTCTGAATCTATATAATTTGCCAAAGCATCTACAAAGGTAGAGTATTGTTTGGTCCCAAATGTTTTTTTAACCTTTCATCTATATGACTTATAGAGTGCTATACAGTAGAAAGAATTAATTTCAGATCTAAAGTCTAAGAGCTAAGGTTAAATCTTAGCTGTGCATCCAAGTAACCATGTAACAAGCTTGGGTAAATCATTTAATGTTGCTAAATCTTTCTTTTGTGGACAGAATACTGTACTTGGAATTAAGGAAGATCTGTATTTGAGCCTGTAATCCTTTCTAGCAATGGGATCATAGGTAAGACACTCAAACTCCATGAGCCTCATTTTTTAATTTGTAAAATGTAAAATATTACAGAATATAAGACATAATGTTGATAACATATAATTAATTATAATGAAGTTAGATTAGAATTCTTGGAATCAACAAATATATGTTAACAGAGTTGCTGACCAAATCAAATGAATTTAAACATACTGGAAGTCAATGCCCATAAAGTATGTTTGGGGCCTTAGATCTTAACATTTGTATACATACACACGAGTGAGAGGAAATATAAAGTAGTCATAAAAAGCTTAAAGTCAGGAAAACCTGGGTTCCAATCCTAAATTAAACATTTATGAGCTTATGTGACACAATAGAAATTACTTATACATTCTGGATCAGTTTCCTCATCTGTAAAATGAGGGTATTAGACTTCCTGCCAAAATAGTGGTCTAAAAGGAAAGCAGACTGAATATCTCCCCTCACAAGTGCTCTGGCAAAGCCCTGACGTTCATATCAGATTGAAAACTGGTCAGGCAAATCCATAAGAAACTACAGTAATTATCACCTTTTATTCTAAATCTGTACAAAAAGTCACCTAGAAGCCCATGGGTGATAGGAAAGAGGACCACTATTGCTAAGTTGTGTGAGGGGGTTCAATTGTAGTAACTTTATTTATTTAAATTAAAACACATTGTTTTATTAATCATATTGGGAGAGAAAAATCAAAGCAAAAGGGAAAACCATGGAAAGATAAAAGAACAGAAAAAAGAAGAGAACATAGCATTATACTGATTTGCATTCAGTCTCTTTATATCTTTTCCTAGAAGAAGATGGCATTTTCTGTCCAAAGTCTAATGAGATTGCTTTGGATCACTGAACCACTGAGAAGAACCAAGTGTTGCATAGTTGATCATCACAAATTTTTGCTGTTATTGTATACAATGTATTCCTGGTTCTGCTTGTTTCATTCAGCATCAGTTCATATAAATTTTTCTAGGTCTTTCTATAATCAACTTATTCATCATTTTTTATAGAACAATAATATTACACTACATTCATGTACCATAACTTGTTCAATCATTCCTCAACTGATGAGCATTCACTCCTTTTCTAATTCTTTGCTACTACAAAAAGGGCTACCACAAACATTTTTGTACATGTGGGTCCTTTTCCTTGTTTTATGATCTCTTTGGGATACAAGCCCAGTAGAGACACCGCTGGATCAAGGGTTATGCCGAGTTTGATAACCTTTTAGTCATAGTTCCACATTGCCCTCCAGGATAGTTGGATCATTTCACAATTCCACCAACAATGTTTTAGTGTCCAGTTTTCTCACATCTCCTTCAACATTTATCATTATCTTTTCCTGTCATTTTAGTCTGAGAGGTGTGAGGGGGCACCTCAGAGTTGTTTTAATTTGCATTTCTCTAATCAATAATGATTTAGACCATTTTTTTCCTATAATCATAAATGGCTTTAATTTCATCATCTGAAAATTGCAAATTCATGTCCTTTGATCATTCCTATTCCCAAAGTTAACTACTTTTTGTTCTTTGACCTATTAATCATCTCTTCTGAACAGGTCCCATATTTACAAACATGTCTGTGGCAGCCCTTTCTGTAGTGGCAAGAAACTAGAAACTGAGTGGATGTCCGTCAGCTGGAGAATTGCTGAATAAGTTATGGTATATGAATGTTATGTAATGTTATTGTTCTATAAGAAACAACCAACAGGATGATTTCAGAGAGGCCTGGAGAGACTCACATGAACTGATGCTGAGTGAAACGAGCAGAACCAGGAGATCATTGTACACAGCAACAGCAAGATTATATGATGATCAATTTTGATGGACATGGTTCTTTTCAACAGTAATGTGATTCAGGCTGGTGCCAAAGATCTTGTGATAAAGAGAGTCATCTGCACCCAGAGAGAGGACTGCAAGGACTGAGGGTGGATCACAATATAACATTTTCCCTTTTTTTGTTATTTGTTTACATTTTGTTTTCTTTCTCATTTTTCCCTTTTTTGATCTGATTTTTCTTGGGCAGCAAGAGAATTGTATAATTGTATAATATATATATATATATATATATATATATATACATATATTAGATTTAACATATATTTTAATATGTTTAACACATATTGGATTGCTTGCCATCTAGGGGAAGGTATAAGGGAGGGGAAAATGTGGAACACAAGATTTTGCATGGTCAGTGCAAAATTATCCATGGGTGTGTTTTGAAAATAAAAAGCTGTATTAAAAAAGTCATCTCCCTTATCTCTTTACTTTTAAACAAGCTTGTAATAGACTCTACCTCCATCCTTATCTCCACCAACTGACAAACTTCTTTTCTTTTGAGAATGAACTTAGCTTTGATTTCCTCCATAAAGCATTACCTAATCCAACTAGAAGTGATCCTTTCTTTCCTGAAACTTTCAACCACCTCTTCACCTTCTATGGCCTCAATCATTTATAATTTGTAAGGAGTCTAGACCTGTGATTCTATTAATGTGGGATGTTACTGGATCAAAACTGCCTCCACCAATGCAGAAGAGCAATTTCACAGCTTCTGTTCTGTCTGGAGCACTGAAAGAATGAGGAACTTGTCCAGGGTTCTAAAGATAGGATATGTTACAGTAGTTATTAGATAAGTTGCTTAAGCTTTGCCTCCCTTTGATTACTCCCCTGTAAAATGGGGATAATAGAAAAACACCCACCTTTCTGATTCCTGGCTGGCTTGTTATTTGTGTACAAGTCTCAATTTTCCTTATTAGATTGTAACTTATCTGAGGATAGAGATTGATTTAGTTGTTATTATATCCCTGCACATATCATAGTTTTTATTTATTTTATTTTAAATCAAACTTGTGCTTTCATTGCTATAGGGAATTGTGAATGAAGAAATTCCCTTTATCTCTGAAGACCACTCTGCAGTCTGTAACTTGAGAAAACTGTCATAGTCAGTATATGTCAAAGGTTGGATTTGAAGGCAGGTCTTCCAGATTCTGAAGGAGGCTCTCAATTTATTCTGCCTCACATATAGCAAGTATATCTAAAAAAAAATTTTCCTCCAACTGAACCATGGCTATCCAAAAAATAAAATGTCTGATCTATAATTCAAATAAGTAAAAAAAAAATCATGATATTGCATTATAACTCCTCTGCCTTACTTACCTATACTTTCTCAGCTCACTATCCTTTCACTAGGAAGACTTTAAAACTAATGAAACAAAAACAATAGCAAGAAAATCCCCAGATCCAGATATTCTACTGACAGGTGTAGAACTATGAGGTGAGCATATTTTGGTAATAGTGGTCAGAAAATTTACACTAAGGTCTTTACCTTTTGAATAGGGTGAGTTCTCAGTAGAAATATTGAATCTTTACAAATCAAGAATAGATGTGATCTGTTTCTCAGGGGGAGAGAGATGATTAATATGATTTAGGAGAAACCCATTTCTTCACTAGATTTTGTATGACATGTTTTGACTTCACAAAATCACAAACTCTCAGAATAGAAAGGCATCTCAGAAGTGATCTAGTCTAATCAGAAATTAATCAGAAATTGTCCCTATACCATCTAAAAGAATTTCCCAGCCCACATATTCTTGGAAACCTGTAGTGAAGGTGCCTCTATTCTATTTCTAGGTACACCAATCTATTTTAGACACACTTCATTTTTAGAAAAAAAAATTAATGCTATCCACTTCCAGAGAAAGAACAGATCAAGTACAAATGCAAACCAAAGCATATTATCTTTCACTGTATTGTTTTCCATAAGTTTTTTGTTTATGTTTTTTCTACAACGTGACTAATGTAGAAATATGTTTTAGCATGATTGTGCATGTAAGACATCTATGAAATCACTATTGCAGAGGGAAGGGAAGTGAGAAAGGGAAAGGGAGAATCCAGAACTCCAAATTTTTAAAAACAAATGTTAAAAGTTATTTTTACATGAAATTGAGAAAAAATAAAACATTACTCTAATTTTTTTTTCCTTATGTTGGACTGAAAAATGTTACCAAGCACATTCTATTCATATCGCCTTAGTTCCCAAGGAAATAAGGAATACAAAGCTAATCAGTCTTTCCAACTAAGAGCCACTGGAGTATGTAAATTGCACTACCACCAGGAACAGCTTCCTGTTGACTTGGAAAACCATATATTAATATTTTGTATATTTTATTGTATTTTTATTTTGTTAAACATTTCCTTTTCACATTTTAGTCTGTTTAAGTAGTACTCTGAAGGATACATTAAAAAAAACTTTATAGGAAGATCTATTATTTCTAGCTATATCTGATTTTTTGTTGATAAATCTTGATAGATCAAAATAGGATAACCTAAGTCTGGATCAACATGATCACAGTTCTTTAAATGTCACTCTATGAGTAATTCAGGACTGACTAACTTTTTAAAAGATATAAAATAATGTGTACATTGATCTTTACAAAGAGCTATGCATGCCACTCACTGTCACCTCTCCTTACCAAAATTGATCATTTACAATCAACCAAAATACCAAACTAAACATTAACTCCTCTTAACTAATATGTATAAGCTAAAAAATAATTTCCCATAGTGACCATATTCAATAAGGAATAATAATGACTTTTGAGCATGAAATACCATGCTGAAAGATGAGAAATACCATAGTCTCTTTGAACAATCTCCTCAAAAAATCTGTTTCAATATATATATTTAATCATTTGTACCAGAGATTCAATGCAGACATTATTTAGGGATGACATCCTGGATGTTTCAAGTCTACAAATGCTGGTAGATACAGACGTGGCATCAGAGAGGATAGCCATCTAACAATCTCAGAGTAACAAATAATAGTTCAGAACTGATATCTGAAGCACATTTGTGATTATTCTGGAAAGTATTTTAAATCATATTGATGAGCTGATCACAAGTAGGAAATTCTTCAATGATTTTCTTCTACTGTAAAGGGTACTTTTTTTTCTTGCATCCAAGTAAACTGTTATGTCCCATATTTTAGGGTCACACAACTTCAGAGAGCACTCTGGAGAATATGATGACAACTTCTTGTTATCAGGTTATTCTAATAGATTTTGTATACTGGTTTCTAGTGGCATAAGGAAGATGGAGGGTACATTTGAAATACTTTCCAACAATACGATTTTCACAGTTAGAAAATTTCAAAAAACACATAATGCCCCCAGTACCTCCAACAATAGATCTATTCTAAAAAAAAAGAATAAAGATATTGCTATGCCATACTCACAGTCAACTGTCTTTTATAGCTTTAAAATCTAATGATACTATTAATATTATTGCTGAAAATATGGTAATCCAAAGCATCCTGTCTACAATTGACCCTTTGGATACAGGACGATTAGTAGTAAGGGTTACTATTACATGAAGAATTAATGTTATATAATGAAAAGTGATAGGAATTGTTGATAGTTCCCGGAGGGTAGAGGAAAAGACCGAATGAGTTTCAAAAGGCATTTTCTCTTAAGATGGATCTTCTTGCTAAATCTGTACATCATATCACTTAATTATAATTTTGCCTATGCAATCCTCTGAAGATTTAGTAAAGATCTTAAGTGATTTTCAGATAGCATAGACATGATTTCCTATATTTTGCTAACTCCATTAAAATTATTTTTCTACCTGCATTTGGCAGAAAGGAGCTGAATTAGGAGTTGGCCATTTAATTTCTGTGACATTCAGTGATGGAATCTTGCTGGAAATGGTTTTATCTAAATTCATTACAAATGCCAAATTTCAATTTATTTAAAAGGAGCTATTGATGGGTGCATGAACTCCAACCATATATTTCTGTAATATGTGATGGAAGATGTCCCTTAAATTGCAATGCCAAGGAAGATAGCAGAACTGTGTGATACAAGCAGCAATGCCCTCACTAGACTGTTGGGTCTGTTAGTAAAATTTAAATCTCTGAACAATGCCAGTGACTGACAGTGTTGGAGAGAAACTGAGTTTCACCAGTCCCAGAAGTTCCTCAAATGCTTGAAGCTTAGGTGAAAGAGAGTTGGTGAGACTTCTCAATATGACATATGTTAAGCCTCTGAAGACTATAAGGAGCACAGAATGTTTTCTTTCAGGACCATCAATGTTGGTTGCTTGGAAATAAAAGAATTATAGTCTACAGAAAATTCCCAGGACACACTTGCTGACTGATAGCAGACTGCTAAATATTCCATAAAGCAATTATTTAAAATAAAAATATCTGTTTATATTCCAGTTAGCTTGTTTGAGAATAAATAGCATATACAGTCAAACAAACTCAATATTTCATATACATATACATGTATACATATATATACATTAGATAGATGAATTAATCTATAAGATTGTGTACATAGCCTACCAAAAAAGTTCACTCTCCCTCCTTGCTCTCTCACCTCCTTCCTAATTTGGCCATCTAGCCTAAGATCATATCTTTATTGTGATGGAATGGATTTCCTTAAAACAAACTCAAAATATGTATGAATATGTATGTGGGACCACATATATTATATGAAATTTCTTCTTTTATTTTTTTCTGAGGCAATTGGAGTCAAGTGATTTTCCCAGGGGACACAGCTAGGAACTGTGAAGTGTTAAGTGTCTGAGCTCATATTTGAATTCAGGTCCTTTTGACTTCAGGGCTGATACTCTATCCATTATGCCACCTATTATATGAAATTTCTTAACTGCATTCAGCCTAATTATGAGGAAACAAGTGTTCCTACAGCAAACAAGCTTTTACATTAATATCACCATGGTTTAAATACCTAAAAACTAAGAACCTAACCTTTGGTCCTCAGTTCATTAAACGTCTCATCAAGGCCAATATTTATTTTAATGAAGGTGATGCAAATTCAGCAACTTCTCCTATGCATAAATATTTTATTTGACAGTTATTATACTATTAAAGCAAAAAAGCTCTTTTTTATTTATCTTCTGCTTTCAAAACAAATGGGTGTTTTATACATGTTATATTTATCTTTATACACACTTATGGATATGGTCTCCCTCCCAATATCCTCCCATAATTTCTTCCCAAAGTAAATTAATGCAAAATCTACAGAGGATAAAGTAAGAAGTGGTAATTATTTAATCCAAAACTAAAATAAAATGCATTTTCCTCAATTACACACATCAAAAGATAATTGCAGATGGAATTTCTTCACAATGAAAATGAAGGGAAAGTTCAGCCTTGCTACAGCATGCTAACATCCTTTGGTAAATCTTCTAACTATATTATTATATGCATCATTTTAGGGTTTTTACAGGCACTACTGTAGTCACTCTAGAAGCATTACTATCTACATTATGGGAATAATGATGAAAATGACAAAGAATCACTACTTCAGACATTTCTAAGATTAGTATTACATAAGAACAGTATGTAGGATGCAGATCATGCATTTAACATTATTGCAGCTATAAACTCATTGGAATGAGGGTGGGGTTGGAAATGGAGCAGGCTGCCAATAAGTTGCAAATAAGATTTTTTGATAGTAGCAGGAGACACTTTTCATTTTTTCTCTTTCTCTTTTTTTCTCTGCTTTCCCCCCTTTTCTTCTCCTATTCCAATTCTTTTCTATATCCTTACATGTAATCACAGAACTTTAGAGTTAGAAAGGACTCAGCAATTATATGGCCCAACCTTTGGCCCCAAATTAATCCCTATACTATATTTCTGACAAGTCATCATTCAGCTTCGGCTCAAAGGCTTCCACTGGGACAATTACTAAAATATCTCCCAAAATAACCCATGCTCCTTTTTGATAGCTCTACTTATTAGAATCTTTTGCTGATACCAATCATTAGTTTGCCTTTCGGCAATTTTCACTTCTGCCTTCTGAGATGGAAATAGATCAAAGCTTCTTAAAACTATGAATTGTGATCTCATATGAAGTTGTGTAAATGAATGTGTGGGTCAGGAAGTAATGATTTATTATCAGTAAATGTTTGATTTTATGCCCATTTTATATACCTATACACTAGTGTTACATAACAATTTCTTGGATGAAAAGGCGTCACAATTGGAAAAAAGTTTAAGAAGCCCTGATCTAGATCACATAAACATGCATATATATATATATATATATATATATATATATATATGTATATATATGTAGACATATACACTAATAAACCTGCTTTAATAAACCTGAAGACAAATATCATGACCTCTCCCTTTCCCCAATTCTTTTCTTCTCCAGATTAAACACACCTATCATTCCAACTCATCCTTATATAGTACAGACTCAAACACACCACCTCCTTTAATCACTCTGTAGTTTATCAATATATTTATCTACAACCACAATTTCTAGCACTTCCCAGACTGGGTATGATTAGCGGGACTGTCATGTCCTTATTACTGAAAATCCTGCCTCACTTCAATAAGTTCTGTTATTGTTTGTTTGCTTTATTCTGTTTTTTTTTTTTTTAATGTTTTGGCTATCACAGCATACCACTGATTCATATTTAGTTTGCAGCAGACTACTAAAACTCTGCTCTCTAACCCTGTCTCTTCTATCTTGTATAACTCAGCATACATACAATTTAACAAGGATCCCTACTAATCTTCAGCTTCTTAAATTCAAACCAATACTGTGATTTGTCATCATTGTTTTAGATCCTTAATCTGTTATTCAGGGAGATAGTTATGTGTATCAGCAGGGTCACTGGTAAATTTGACAAATGTGTTGTCTGTCCCTTTATCTAAGTAACTGACAAAAATGTAAAATTGAACAAGCCAAGAACTCCTTAGCCAACTCCAACTTCTCATCAAATTGATATATATTCATTTAAAATTTCTATTTAAGATTGGCCATTTATTTTTTCATCTAACGTGAGATCATCCAACCTACATGAATCTATTTCTCCACCCACAAAAACAGCATGAGGCTTTTAAATCAAATGCTTCTTAAATAATAAGTAAGCCATATATTAACCCTGTTTTTAAAAATAAAATAAACTAAGTGACACTTTGTTCTTTTTTTCTTATTCTCTTACTGTTTCCTTCTTCTTGGACCAGTGCATTCAATATAAAAACGTTGCCCAATGTTGCCACAGACAATTTGACTGGTGCTACAAAGGGTTCAGTCAATATATTTTTGTGTTTCTTATTGTATTTTATCTTATTTATACATATATTAACTTTTTAAATACATATTTCTTCATGAATCATGTTGGGAGAGAAAAATCAGAACAAAAGAGAAAACCACGGGAGAGAAAAAAAAAAAAAGAAGTGAAAATAGTGTGTTGATTTACCTTCAATCTCCATAGTTCTTTTTCTTGATGCAGATGGCATTTTCTATCCAAAATTTATTGGGATTTCCTTGGATCAATCAATATATTTTGCAAATAATGTGTTTTTTATTACTTCAAGGATCCATGATTTATTAATATAAATCCTCCCTCAATCAAGACAGATTACAGCCTCTCCATAACTCAAGGTAGTCTTCAGGAAATGCGGTCCAAAATTTGATTACTCTGTGGCTAAAATGGCAATGAATTAGTAAATGTGACTCTCAGACAACAGACATAGACTCTCTCACCAGATTCATTCATGTTTATTTAAATTGAAATGGTCTTCCCAGCTATATGAACTTGGAAGAAGTGGTGAGCTTCTCCAAGTCTCAATTTCCTCACCTAGAAAAATGAGAATCATTAGGCTGCATTATTCCTATTCCTCTAAAATCAAATGGAAAATTCAGTGACACTGGCCTACTTGCTGTTCCACAACAAACCCCCCTATCTCTTGGCTCTGGGCATTTTTTCTGGCTGTCTTCCATGATTAAAATAGTCTCCTTCTTTATCTCAATCTACTAGCTTCCCTGCATTCCTTTAAGTCTCCACTTAAATCCTATTTTTAAAATAGAAGCCTTCATCAGTTCTCTTAATTCTAAGATCTTCTCTCCATTAGTTAATTTCTACATATTCTATATATAGTTTGCTTCATATATATTTATTTGTACACTCCATCTTTAAATTTTACACTTTTTGAGGACAGGGATGATTTTTTTTTTTTTTTGCTTCATTTTGTATCCCCAGCACTTAACACACTGACTTTCACAAAAAAAGAGTCTAAAAATTGGGTTGATGGATTGACTGATTGCCTCAGATCTTTTCTAGCTCTAATAATCTACCATTCCATATTAATATGTAAAATTCACATATTTGTGCTTCTCAATATGTGGTAAACAAAATAATATTGCAGCTACACTATGTTTACTATGTGAAAATTATGTCAACAGGAAATGATCTTTAATACACAAAATACAAAAATTTCAATTAAAAATTCACTTCCAACTTCCATTTTCAACATGTCAGTAACAAGAATGATTTATTAAGTTTCTGTATAAATAAACTACTCTTCCTCATGATATATTTCTACCATATTTGCAAGGTAGTGGTGGTGATGATGGTGATGATATATTAAACTATTATTGAGAAGCAACACCTTTAAACAATTTTATTTAGAGGGAAAATATACGCCACCAATGTATAGTCTTTTTTATACAAACATACAGTTTTCCCCTGAACTTCAAAGTTTATTTAACAAAGTTCTATTGGGGTCATAAACTTGATGTTCAAATCTGAAGGTACTATGGAAGTCAGTGGAATGCATTAAAACTCAAGTTTTTTTTTTTTTTTTAACAAGTCCTTAGGTGCCTGAAATTTAATATTAAGAAGCAGGAAGATGATAATATTTAATGTAACATACACAATGTTTAGAGGACTCATTAATGAACTGCAAACAGGTAAAAGGGAAGACTAAAATTCATTAAAGATGAATCTGTGGAAAATTCAGGGAATTCAGGTACATGCAGAGAAAATATTTAGAAATTTAAGGAGGGCAAATGAAAGGGGTAAATAGATTTTCATTCATTTTTTCTCTCAGGGAAATATAATTTCTGGAAGTTTAAGGATTTCTTCTGGTGGGTAAATGTAGATTATTTCTACATTTAGAAATGGTTTTACCTGGTTTTACCTCTACCTCTCAAGTTGAATCCAAGCCTCTTTAGACACTTAGAGGCTGTATCTTTGTTTCAGACTCTGGGACATCTTTTCTGTACTTTTGACTTATTTCCTTCAAATGCACAAGGGAAAGAAACATACCTCTTTTTTTCTTTTTATTGGAATAATTTTTTTCCTGTTTTCATTTTCTTCCCCCAAATGGATTGACAATAATGGATTTGTAACTAAAATTTTATATGCAAAAATAGTCCCTCTATATAGAAAGGAGATAAATGCTGTTGGAGATTGAAAAAAGAAACTATACCAATAATTAATTGGTATTAAAGGGATCATCAGAAAAAAAAACTAGGAAAAATGATATATAAAATAATAATTGAGATTATTAATAATGTTGAGGATCTATATATGGTTGCTACAAAGATAAAGGTTTAAGACAAGGGCAATATAAGTTCTGAACTGGTTAAAAGATGCAAATTAGAATCAGAATAATATATCAATAAAAAAAGGCAGTATTACACATTAGAGAGAGAGGGCAAATTTTGGAGTGAATGAAATCTAGACTTATGTATTGATGTGCCACCTCTGACACTACTAATTGGGTATACACAGACAATTCATTTGAGCTTTCAGTTTCCAAGGAAACTCTAAGAATATTAATTCATTGGTATGCTGTGAATAAGTCTTGGTAGAGGGTTTACCGCACTAGGAGTTTCCCACAATGATGAAATCACATGCTACTGTTCAGAAGACTTTAAGAAATCTTGCCAAGCAGTAACATCAGGTGGAATTGTGCAGGCTGTGCCCAAACCAAGGCTTTAAAAAGAGGAAATCTAAATTA
Organism: Sarcophilus harrisii; assembly: GCF_902635505.1. NCBI lineage: Eukaryota > Metazoa > Chordata > Mammalia > Dasyuromorphia > Dasyuridae > Sarcophilus > Sarcophilus harrisii. Next base: position 234,497,135 of record NC_045430.1, read on the forward strand.
CAGAGATAAAGTTCAGATCACTCTGCAAAACTATGTGAGAACTTCCTCTAATAGAATAAAGTTCTGTAGTTGTTGTTGTTGTTTTTTTTTTTTTTTTTTTTTTTTTTTTTTCCACAAGAGCCAGAAATGGAAACTACATAAGAATTCTAACTGGAAGAGAGATCCTCAGACTTTCTGCACAGTATTTCATATACTATGAAATTTCTTTATTTATATCATTTCCTTATATCAATTTCCTATATATTTCCTTATTATATCAGTTTTTTCTTCAGAAGAATATTGGCTGGGTTAAACATAAAACAATGAATGGGATTTAAATTGCAGGAAAAACATAAAATTTATCAGATAATCGAATTCTGTATTCTGTAATATAATGCAAAATAGTATTAAATATTATTTTATATTAGCATAGATATACTGTTAAGTATAGTCAGTCAAACACCAGTTCAGAAACACAAGACTTAAAAACTTGTATTTTTTAGTTAAATACTAAATAGGGATAACATTAAATTACTTGGGAAATGATTCTCATGTTAGATATAAAATACTCTGGTCAATATTGTTATCTCTCTTATTAGGAATAATATTTAGCAATATGTATGCATGTATGTACCCTAAGTTTAAAAAAAAAGAATGAAATGAATAATCAATATTTTAAAAGACTAATTAAGGAATCATAAGATTATTTTTTCTTCTCAGATATTTTTACAGGATTCTAGGATTAAATTGGTGGCTGCATTTAAATCATTATTAGTTTATTGGCTTTCTGACATCTGTTATCCTGTCATAATTAGTTCTTAGGTGATAGTAATGACATGAACAGGTTATAACTAATCAGAAGCATGCAGTATTCTGACAACAAAAGAAATTATATTTTTGAAATACCTAAATTATTATATATAATAAACCTTTCATTTAATTTTCTATATTTGATTTGATATTGCTTAAATATTATCTCTAGGGGAGAAAGACATTACAGAAAATTTTAAAAAGATCTATATATATATATATATATATATATATATATATATTCTTATCCATACAATATATTTTATATCTAATTAAATAGATATCATATATTAACTACAACAAGGATAAGGGAGCATTATAGAAATAAAAAATTATATACCTATAACAAAATACATTACATATGTAATATATATCCATATATCTTTGAATTTTTAATGCTTCTTCTTCCTTGTTATTATAAAGACAATATCTTAGCAACAGCAATTCATATGCATCACATGTATGAGTATATGTGCTTAAAACAAGCTCATATGCAGAATCATAAAGCCCAAATAGTGGACTGGGAGGGTTCCCATGATCATTCCTATTATATATGCACATATACATAAAGACTTATTAATGTCCAATTTTTTTTTAAATTGGCTCATGTACAAACTTTCTGTTTACAATTCTGTTGCCAAAGCTAGTTATTTAAATAACATAATCTGACCCTTTTAACATGAAAACATAACAAGTCCTTTCTAAAATTCACTCCTCATATGAAATTCTAGCTGTGAAATGCAAATGCACATTCTTTTATTAATCTTATTATAGTAGTCTCCTATATATAATTAGTTTTTCCAATTCAAAGTATAATTGAACATAATTCACTGATTTGTCATGTGTGCTTCCTGTCTATGAATAGAAATTAGCTGGAGTTTAGGATTTAAATTTTGGTATATAAAAATTACAAACCTACAGGTTTGAAGATTACTTGCAGGGAAGCCTAAAAAAAATAAAATAATGATGAGAATTTTGGTGAAAATCATTTGACAGAAGAAAAATAACAAGAGTCTTTAAGACTACCAACCAAATCAAAGCTGCATAGGGTAGCAATCTGTGAGAATATATATATGTGTGTATATATATATATGTGTGTGTGTGTGTGTGTGTGTGTGTGTGTGTGTGTATATATATATATATATATATATATATATATATATGAGATATATTCTAATTTATTCTGAATTTGAGAGGTAAAATGACCTTATTAAAAGACTGAGCTCCAAAACCTAGGATCTCAACTTCTGGTCTTTTCTGCCTTGCTTAATCTCTCTAACTCAAGAGTTTATTCAACTCTGACATAAAGGGATATCTAATGTACTTTCCAAATTTAAGTCTAAAATTTTATGAAAAGTATGCTTATTTAGCCATAGAGCAATTTAATTCCACAATAGTTCTTTTCTAACCTCTTGTATCCAAATCCACCATTTTTTTTCCACCAAAGTTGCAATAAATTACATGACTTCCACCCCTTTTAAAGTGAGACAGACATTATGCTGGTGAAAGCTTCAGATTTTGGAACTATTTACAGACAGAAGCCATCACCCCAATAAAGTTTTCTACACCAAGAGATCTCTCAAGACAAGGAAAATGTTCTACAGGGAACTGAGAGTGTCAGGAGGATGAAAAGCATGCCCTAAGCAAATATTTCCTGGGCTTAACTACATGATTATGCAGTACTTCAGTTTACAGAGCAAGGGACAACCTAGTTTTGTTTTAGGATTTGATTAATCTATACCAAGTGACTTTCAATAAAGTAATTCTCCTAGTTAACTCAGATTCCTAAAGCTTTTAAGGGCCTAAATTATCCCTTCTCTGATAAAGAAAGGCAAGTTAGAAAAAAGAAACCATTCAGATTTTGCTGTGTCATAAAACTTAAGAACTTTTCAGGCCACTAAGGTAATTTCTGCATTGTGGAAGTTCTAATATATGACCTATTTCTAATTTATCTTTCTACCTCTAAGATTATAAGACAAGTGAATAAGATTCTTTTTTTTTAATACAGTAAATAAAATAATAAAGACAATCCCAATGGAAAAGGTCAGAGAACTTTTAAGAATAAAATATTAAGCCTGAGCATCTACTAACAACTTTGGATTCGGAAGCATGTGGGTGCAAAGCACCAATGAAGCAAATAGTAGATCTACAATTCAAGGTCTAGGTTATTTTTCCTTTTCTTCAAGGAATGAACTAAGGAAGTCCTTATACACCAACCTGCCCCATTTAAGCAGTAATAATTAGCTATGTGAATTTTTCTAGTTCTTTTTACATTAAAAAAAAAAATGACCAAAAATCAAATCAAATCCATGTTAACAAATGGTCAAAAAAAAAAAAAAAAAAGAAAAAAAGAAAGAAAGAAAAAAGAGAAAAAGAAAGAAAGAAAAAGAAATCTAATTTTTGCTTCCCTTTTCTTCTTTCACTGTAAGCCCCATCCAAGACCAAAGTTGAATTATGCAGAGTCCCATTCCTGCTACTAGCAAACTGTGTAAGACAGGGCAGGCCACTTAACTCTTCTGACCTTGGGTCCCTCATTTGTAAACTGAGGGAGTCCACTGAAATGAACTCAGAACCCATTACACTATAGTTCTATTTATGAGCTAAGGTTTGCAATTTTGTTTTAAAAGATTATCTACTTGATAATACTCCAGTTTAAACTCCTTAGAGCAGAGGGCAGCACCCACAAACTAATTAAGATCCACTCTCAGCTTAAACTTGACAGCACAGGTTTCCAACAGCATGCATACTGTTGGGGTCAGGAGATGCTGTTAAAAACAGAAAATCATCAGGATATGTACAAAGAGATCTCAGGGCAACCCATTAAAAACAATTCCAATTTTAACTTGAACTCGAGTCTGAAGGAGCCTGTTTTCAGTGGCCAAAAAGTCTCCTCATCTCCAAACCCCAGGAACACTAGAATCAGTCTCACATAAAATTCCAAAACTTTAAATCAATGTTTTTTAGGACACTGGGAAGATACAGTTGGATGAAGTATTTTGTCCTTCCCTGACATTCATCTGTTCTTTACAATCCTGACCAGATATAAAAGGGAATCAATGCTATTTCAAGGAGGACACTAAACTTATCAAGGAAAGTACATTATAGGCGATAGAGAATTCTTTTCATCTGTTGATTTATACTGAACACCATGCCCAAGACAATTGGTGTCATTGTCAAAGAATTCTCAGCTGATGACCTAATTAAAGCTCTTCATCAGTTAGCTATTCTTCAGACCCCAAATATCCAAGACCATGCATTTAATTTATAGAAGGCCTTAAAGTAAATGATACAAGCCATTAATTTCACACTGAAAATGATCTATAAATTAAACAGGAATGTTAGATAGTATATAAGTACACAAGAAAATTAAAAACTTACTGATGGCTGTTATTGTCATTGATTCTCCAGAAGTAATTCTTCCGTAATTTAGCATCACTTTATCACAGTAGTTTCAATACATAAATTATTAAAGCACAAGTCATTTCTTAAATTGTTAAATATTTATTCTGTATTTATTGATCATCCACATCACATCAGATATTGTACAAAACACAAAGTGGGAAGACTCGACTCTATCTTACCTTAGAGGCAATAAATTACAAACAGGTACTACAATATATAATATGTATGTCTCCACCAAAGTTTTCCTGTGTCTCACCCTGGCTTTTAAGTTTTTGAAAGTGAACAAAAAGTCCATAAGAGCCTGCCAAATTGAGAAGCCTTCAAATAGATTTCAATATTATGTGATAAACATATATGTATAGTATACCTACAGTATGGTCATCTGAGAATCAGTCCAGTTGAGTTCCAAGAGACATCTCATTTCATTAGCTGCTGAATAATCAAAATTTTGGCCATAGTAGTTCTGCAAATCCATCTGCTAAGTGCAAATCATTTGTGATGAGGAAATTGGGTGAGACAAGCCTAGGGTCCTAAGTTTGGAATCAGGAATATTTGAATTCCAATCCAGCCCCATACTTTTACTAATTGTTGAACCTAGATAAATGATTTGTTCTATTTCTGGCTCAATTTCCCCATTTGTAAAATGTGAGGATAATACAGTACTTACCTCTAGCATTGCTGTAAGGGTCAAAATGAAATAATATATGTAAAGTGCTTGCAAACTTTCCCATGCTATATACATCCTTCATCTGAGTAGCTGGAGTATGCTTACTAATAAAGCATAGCTATTTTCATTTTTGAAATATATTATCAATACAGTATGGCAGCTGGATGGTATAGTGGACAGATCACTGGTGCTGAAATCAGGAAGACCTGAGTTCAACTTTTATTTCAGACACTTACTAGCAATGTGAGCTTGGCCAAGTCACTTAACTTTGTTTGCCTCAGCTTCCTCATCTATAAAATAATTTGGAGAAGAAAATGGCAAACATTCCAGTATCTTTGCCAAGAAAAACCCAAATGGGGTCATGAAGAGTCAGACAGGATTGAATAACAAAAATATTTGTAAAAACTCTGGAAACCCTAAAGTTTAAATATCAGCATCAGTACCATTATTCACATGGATTATAGATCCATAACTAAAAGTTAAATGTAAAGAAAACAATAAGACTAAGGAAGTTTAAGTGAGCTACGCAAAGTGACACAACTAACTTCAGACATGCAATTTTACCCAGATCCTTGGACTCCAGAGTTAGTGGGTTTTTATTATACATAATAATCATTCATTCTTGCATCTTTTTCAGTGCTATTTTTTAATTAGCTTACAGGATTTGATATATAAGAAATGTTGCTCAACAAGAGATTTGGGTTAGAGCCTGAGGTGAAGGTTTTACAAAGCAATTTAACCTTTATTGTTAATCAAAATGTCAATTCAATCTAACTGACATTTATCAAGTACCTACCATATGTAAATCCTTACACTAGAAGTCCAGGGAAATAATGATGGCAAACAAACAGTCCCAATCATCAAGTAGCTTCCATTCTACTAGATATAAAAAATAAAATTAGAAACTAATATTTTCAATTCCCTTATTCCTCTTAAACAAAGTTCAATTTAACTTGATGTTAGAATCTCCATAAATCATTGGTAATATGGAAATACAGTATATTCTTGGAAAACTGAAATTACAGAAGACCCTATTATGGAAGTGAAATAATTCAATTCTCCATTGACCTATAATCAAAGCAGTTCTCATTAAGTGACAAGAAATTCCTTAGAAAATCATTTTTTAAAGGATCACTATTTTCAAGCATTCCATGACATTAGGCTATTTTTGGTGGTCAAACCTACATGCCTGACAAAGTGGAATGAAGGATTATCTGTCTTTTATAGACAAGATCTGAAACTACTTAAATCTGGAAAGATATAATAGAAGCTTATGATATTTTGCAACTGAGTATCCTGGCTTTAAAACTTTCTTTGATGACAATCAAAAATACTAAAACAAAGAAATGGTCACTTACTGCTGTTAAGTCCTTCCCTACATTACAGACATTTTAATCTATGCAATAAATAAGAAGAACGAAATAATCATATCTTTTATATCAAAAAAACATTATTGCTCACTATCAGCTGTTTGCTAAATTTGATCAGTGCCGCTTCCCTACTCAAAATCCTTCAATTACTCCCTATTTCTTACTTAATGAAGTTCAGATTCCTCTGATTGGCAATTAAAAACCATCGGCAATCTTGGGTTACCCTACTTCTCCAATTTCATTTTTATTACTCCCCAAATTGCTCTCTCCCCTAAATATGGACTATACTTTCATAGCTCTATGCATTTGCTCTTATTGTACAATGCTTAGGATTCTCTCTCCTAATCTGTGTCTGTTGAATTCCAGCCCATTGTTTAAAGGTCAATGTAAATACTACTTCCCAGAAGAAAGGTCCTTAACCTTTTCATGTGTCATCAACCTTTTAGGAAGCTTATGAACACCATCTCATCATAATATTTTTAAAAGAAGTATAATATCTCTCCTCTCATATAGACAGAGATAGATAAATATACACACATAAACATATTTTATATATGTGTGTGTGTATGTGTGTGTATGTATACACACATGTATATATAAGGGACAGTTAGGTAGTACAATGGATAGAATGGTGGACCTCAAGTTAGGAAAACTCATCTCCCTGAATTCAAGTCTGGCCTAAGACACTTACTACCTAGATGACCATGGCCAACTTACTTAATGCGCAGTTTGCTTCAGTTTCCTCACTTGTAAAATAAGTTGGAGAAAAAGATGGCAAATTGCTCCAGTGTCTTTGCCAAGAAAAGCCCAAATGTGATCACTAAGAGTTGGACAAAACTGAAAAACTACTGAATGGTAACAATGCACAGACACACACCTCTTTCTTGCAGGAAGTCTTTTTTGAATCCCAACACAGTAATAACCCTCTCCCTCAAGCAGAAATAGTGTTTTACTTTTTCTCTGTCTGAAGAATCTATATAATGTGCAGCTAAATAGTGCACCGGATAGAGTACTGGCCCTAAAGTCAGGAGGACTCAAGTTCAAATAAATATATATATATATATATATATATATATATATATATATATATATATAAAATTTAATAAAATTATATTATTATATAATATATATTATATATATATTTTATATATTATATATAATATAATAATATATATTATTATATTATATATATATATATTATATGTAATATATATTATATAATAATAAAATTATATAAATAAAATTTAATAAAATATATAATTTAATAAAATATATATATATATATATATATATATATATAATTTTTCATTACCAAAGTCCAAGTTGCCATTATCTCTTTACTTAACTACGAGCTCTTTGAGGAGAGAGAAGGTTTTGCCAGCATCCAGAACAAATCTAAGCACTTAATATAAGCATTTCCTTGTTCTTACTTAGGCTATTGTTACACTGCATTGTGGATACCTGAATGTGGGCTCTTTAGAAAACTAATCCGAGTAATTCCAATAAAAATACTATAATTGAAAGTTATATAAAATAAATCATAGCTTTTATGCAATATGAATGCTTTTATAAATACTTAGGACTTCATTCTTCCCTCTCCTTTCCTGTTCATATAAGCATATAGAAAATCTACCTAAAATAGAAAATGGTGCTTTTGTTTCCTAGAATCCTGTTTTCATGTTTCATCTTAGTCTGACATTGACCCTAGATTTTTCATAATTATTAGTGGAGCTCAAGCTCTGTGAGATGCTTTCCCAATAGATAAGCTTAAAAATCCCAGCTAGGAACTGACCAGAGAAGATTATTACCAAAAAAAGTCATTCATTAGGTTCATATTTTTCTTTTTTTAATTTAATTTAATTTTTTGGTTAGAAAAAACTCTTGAGATCATGTACTAAGGTATGAAGAGTCACATGCTTCACTGATACAGCAATCATAAGATCACAGATCTAAAGGTAAAAGGGAATTCAGAGATAATCTAGTCTAACCTCCTCATTTTCTGGATTAGAAAACTAAGATCTAGTGATTTTATGTAAATTAAAGGAGGTCACAGGCTTTAAAAAGAAAAACAAGTATTTAAATCTAGATCTTCTGACTACAAATTTAGAACTCAATCTACCATGAAGGGAAAAAAAATTATTCACCATGACAAAACCATGGTCTTTAGGCAAAAGCATTGTAATTATGTTTTAACCTGTCTTATATCCCTATAAGTTATATATAATGTATGTTATATCCTATAACATAAAAGAGGGAGCTGGGGGGTAGTAGATAGAACACTGGCCTTAGAATCAGGAAGACTCATCTTTATGAGTTCAAATCCAACCTCAAATACTTACTATCTGTGCAACCCTTAATCCTATTTATCTCAGTTTCCTCATCTGTTAAAAGAGTTGGAAATGGCAAAGAATGCCAGTAGCTTTGCCAACTAACCCCAAAAATGGATTCAAGAAAAGTCAACAACAACAAAGGATTGTAAAAATTTTAAGGGCAAACACTTTGACTCATTTCTTTCTACAAAGATCAGATTTGTACATTTTGGAGAAGGAAGAAAGAAGAGGAAGAGGAGGAAGGAGACTAATATTTATATAACAATGAAAGTTTTATAAAAGGCTATATATCTTATCTCCATTTCTCTTCACGATAACCCTGTGAAGTTTCTCCATTTTACAGGAAAGGAAATTAAAGGTGAGAAATTAAATGACTTGCATAGGGTGACTCTTAGTAAGTGGTTGAGGAAGAAATTTCAACATCAGTTTTACTTCCGATATTTTTACCTAATGTACCATCTAGTTTCTAAGAACAATGGGAAGAAGGTACAAAGAATTTGATTCAGGTATGATGTAAGGAAAAGCATTCATAATGTTGTGATCTCTCTAATAAACCTTTAAACAAAAGCTTAGAGCATTTATCAGTTAGGTTGAAGGAGAAATTCTTAATTCAATATGGATTAGACTGGATAGCCTTTAAGGTTATAACCCAACTCCGAAATTTTGTGTTTCTATAACTTGTACTTCTTAAATCAACTAGTTTACAACAATAACAACAAAATGTGGATTAGAGTTATTTTATTATATTCTGTAAATCTACAAATCATGGGATGACTATAAAAATATGGTCTAATATAGCACAATTATTGTGAGAACCTTGATATTACTGTGGAAAGCATTACAGAGTTGGAATTTGTCAATAAATCTTAAACATTCACTCAATTGTAGACTTGCCAAAGTTTATAGAAAAAATGAATTTCTACAGGGAAGCCATGAAAAGTCACTTTAGTTATGATAAAGGGATTTTTCAGATCCCTTTTTGAAGTACATAATAGCATGTTTGCTTGATACACTAGTTTTGACATAATTCCTCTACTAAAATTCACCATTTCGGGTGTGTTTCCAAATTATTCTTTTTAATTTTATCATATTTAAAAGAAGTCCTGAGTTTATCTATGCTCTAAAGAGATAAAGAACAAGGAATAGGACTAATATGTACAAAAATATTTATAGCAGCTCTTTTCATGTTGGGAAAGAATTAGAAACTGAAAGAGTCCATCAATGGCTAAGCAAATTATGGTATAAAAAGTTGATACAATACTATTTTTCCCATAAGAAATGATAAATGGGATTATTTCAGAAAACCTTATAATATTTATATGAACTGATGCAAATCAAAGAGAGAAGAATCAAGAAAATATACAATGACAATAATGCTGTAAAGATAAACAACTCTGAGAAAGATTTAGGAATAAAACTGTCAAAATAATGACCAACCACTTGCTAGAGGACTCATGCATGATTAACCTACTATTCACTTTCAAATGGAAAGCTGATGGACCTAGAGTGAAAACTAAAGCATATTTTCTTCTCTCTCTTTTTCTGGTATGATTAATAAGATAATTTGTTTTGTTTGACTATATATGCATCTATATTTATAAAAAGTTTTGTTTTTCTTGCCTTTTCAATATGAGGGAGAAGGAAGATGAAAGGGAGAGAATTCAGAATAGATGAAATAAAATTGAATTATAAAATTTACAATGATAGAGAAGGCCATTATCATCAAATTATTGATATTTATGTTCTTCCTAAGGTATAAATTTGGAAAATCCTTTCTGGAAAGAAAGAGAAAGGTGAGGCAGATCAGGATCAAAAATTATTTTAAAATAAAATTAAAACTTTGAGATATTGAACAAAACACTAAAAGAAGTTCATTAAAATAATGGTTGTTTTTTCATCACTGGATGTGATTATTCTTTGTATTCTTTCTTTCTTTCTTTTTTTTTAAAGTTGAGACAAATTTGTTTCACTGATTTTTCTGCTAATATCCCTGGAGGTTAAATATTAAATGTCTTACTAGAATAAGAAATAAGTTAAACATCCATAAATGAAAGACCATGCTTGAACATTCCTGTGAAAGCATGTGGCAAAGTCATTTACATAGACAAACAATGATAAATGACCCAAGCAGTTCAGTCACAATTGGAACAACTTCAGATGGATGCACATTTATTGGATTCATTAAAATTTCAACATGTTTTATAAAAACAAATGCATTCATTTTGAATGTTGTTGTATTGGTTTTTGCAACAAATTATAGAGCTAAAAGTGCAAAAGAATAGTTTATCAAAATACAGAGTAAGCCACTATCCTGCATTACACTAGTCAGTATTTTAAAATTACCATATACCCAAAAAAGTTGGCCCAAATTAATTCATTGTTCTTTCTCTCAAAGAAGCCCCTCTACATAGTCTCAGGCACACAATACTCTCACAGGAGAACACACACACACACACACACACACACACACACACACACATACACAATGTATAACACCATGTACTAGGGACTGAAAGAAGTCAAATTCACTTTTCAATTATTATTTCAATCCTGGCTGAAACAGATGCTAAGTATTTTTTTAAATCCACTTACTCAGGAATATTTTACATTAGAAGGCAACCTGACACAAGTGCTCACAATCAGTCATTTCAATCCTCTTCACAATTTCACAAAACAATCATTGATAGAAACTGTGAATTACCTGGCAGGCAGCAAGCACAGGTAGAGATGAAATAAAGCCTTCTTTGCCAGCTCACAGTTTCCATACTAAAAAAGGAAATTCCAGTGTTCCTTAAAAACTCTGAGGAGGGGAATTTAATCATTCTTTCTTTGAATTCCTATTATTTCTACTATTGAGGAATGTTTTACTACTGTTTTTACAAAGAAAAGTCTGAGTATTTTACAAGCTCATCATAAATCAATGATCATCTCATTTATAGCGTATTTTGAGCTTACCATATTTCATTATAGATTTTTCCAAAACCACGAGAAGGGCAGTATTAGAAAATCCAGTAGCATGGTAGAGGTGCCACCAACATAATACTAGGAAGTCTCCACAGCATTTGATATTACAGATGTGAGAGAAGTCCCCAGGGGACAGATCAATTTAGCATAATCAAGCTTTGCAAAATATGAAAACTACTGTTCAATAACTCTATGTTAAATGCTAAAAAATGCTTTCTCTTAAAAATATTTGTATCAGAAGAACAGAAGAAAGCCGAATGATGTAGAGAATAGTGAACAGGCCTCAGAGTCAAGAAGGCCTGGGGTGACATGAGATCCTGGATATTTAGTCTCTATTCTCGGCAGTTCTCACAGAGAAGGTGCTGACATGTATTGACAGAGAGATTTTCCTCACTGGGGAGTTTCTTCTACCAATAAAAGGTAGAATTCCTATATGTTCAGGTGACTACAGAAAAGAAAAATACCTTAATTCATTTCTCATATAGGGTCTACTTTGAATTCAATAAAAAACTAGGGAATACATCAACATCCTTCTTCTCCCAAAATGCAATAACTTTGGTTGTGAAATGTTAATTTGTGAAACTGGTCAAAATACTTTTAAATATCCTTTTCCTCTAAACTTTAGAGTCTAAGGTGTCTATTGTTTCTTGCTTGAGTAGCATTCCAATGCAAACAAATTCCATCTAAATCTAACCTAGTACCTTCTCCATCTTAGGGTTAGATCCTCTACTGGTATAACTCTATGAATTGTCATTCTTCAGACTAACCTAAGGTTGAAAAAGGTACCATTTAAAAGCTCAGGCATTTAGTTAGATACCACAAGGGCTTCCATGCACATAGCAAAATAAAATCTACCTCCCCCTTAAAAAATTTAAGTTACTTTGGGGATCTACTAGATCTACCTTTCCAGAGTCAAATAATTCAATCAACCTAGCTTTTTTTCATTTTTAGCATATAATTGCCCACAAAATGCTGGGGAATAATATTAACTACTCTTCCCATTTTTTCAGGGAACTAAGTCTAAATGCTGCCCCCCCCAATAAAAGTATTGCATTTTCAATCAGAATCCCCTCACTCAGGAAGGTCAGATGTGACCAATCATTATCATTTAAGGACTTCAATTTTCTTATGTACAGAATGAGGGCTTTAGACATCATAGTGAAAGAGCTAAAAGAAACCCAAAGATCATTTAGTTCTCTCCCCTCATTTTGCACATGAGGAAACTGAGACCCTCAGAGGTTAAATGGCTTTTCCAGTGAGCATTGGCAATGGAATCCAGGTATTCTGAGTTCAAATGTAATGTTCTTCACTGAAACAAGTCTTCCAACTCCTTAAGATTCTTTTTAGCTCTAAAATTTACATACTGTATCCTCTTTCCTTTAACACTTCTTTCTGCCACCTGAAATATAGACATATACTGGCAGACAGCATCCTAGAAGCCTTTGCTCTCCAAGAAGTACTTCAGTGCTAGATCTCCTAGCCCAGTGGTTCTCAAAGTATGGTCTAGAGAATCCTGGGGATCTCTGAAACTCTTTTAGAGGGTCTACAAATTCAAAAATAGTTTTTATTTCCAATATGGTAAATGTCTATAAATATAATCCAGATAAACAAAAAACGCTTTGGAGAGATCCTCAATAATTTTTAATAGGATAAAGATACTGAAAACAAAAGTTTGAGAACCACTGTACCTAGCCTCTCCTCTCCACTTATCGGCCAGATTCCGTTACTGATGATGGAAGTTACTGGGTTTCCCTTTTCTGACCCAAAGTACTTTACCCCTCCTTTCAGAGGGTCACAATACCCAAGTAAGAACATATTCTAAAATATTTTTGATTTTTCCTCTTTATCTGATTCTTAGTTTATATATCTCTCTGTCTCTGTGTATGTATATATATATATAGCTACTGGCCTGCCTATCTATCTATATGTATGTGTATTATGTATGTGTGTGTGTGTGTGTGTGTGTGTGTGTGTATAGCTACTGACCTATACTAGATAAAATGGGATATTCGTATTGTCCCATTTCTAAAGTAGATCAACTAGAGAGATCTGTGTACCATTACTTAATAAAACTCATTACCTAGAAAAAATTACTTGGTATAGAGTAGATGATAAAGTGGTTCATTCACCTGGGATTATCAGGTCAATGGGTCATTCTCCTACTTACATCAACTTTGGATAGTAACACAGAATGAAATTTTGGATCCCCAGCCAATAGCAAGGAGAGAAAAGTGTTTCAAGGAGATTCTTTTCCTTTGGAGAACATGAGCTGCTTAATAATACAGTCACTTAGGGCTTGTAAAAATATACATTTTATTGGTCCAAAGAAAAGATTGCTATTGGCTATGGTCTTGCTGATTGAAGTGGAAGATTTCTGGAAGGGGAAAATGCTTTGCATTCCAACATGAAAGAGCATAAGTCAGAACTTGTTGGTGATGCTGCCCAAACAGATTAAGTGAGAGTAATTTAGTGTTTAAATGGAAGGGAAGAGCTATTCTTCTCTTTAAATTGATAAAGCAATGGAGGCATTTAGGCAGCACAGTGGACAGAGTGCCAGGATTAGATTTTAAAACTCAAGTGCATATGTGGACTCAGGCACTAGGGAGGTCACTTGATCTCTGTTTACTTAGTTTCCTTATCTGTAAAAATGATCTGAGAAGGAAATGGCAAACCATTCTAAATATTTTTGCCAAGAAAACCCCAAATGGGCTCAGGAAGAGGGGAACATTACTGCAAATTACTCAACAACAACAACAACAACAAAAGGAAGAAATCCATACATGTCACAACAGGCAAGAGTATATTAATGATATCTAGCCAAACTTTTGCCACCTTAGTTTTTCCAATTAATTCCTTTTTTTTTTTTTCTCTTGCTAGTTGAACACTAGCATTTTCTCTAGAGAAATCAATTTAATGAATGGTCTTATTATTATCAGACAATACTACTTATTGGATTATAAATCACTGTGTAGAATTAAATCTATTTTTTTGTTTTATGCCCTTTGAAATATTATTCTAATTTACAGAACTCCAAAAATAAAAGTGAGAGCACATTTTTCCCCACTGGTTTTATAAAGTTAGTTAGTTATAACTAAACTAAACTAAAGTTATAAATAAAGTTAGTCTTTATTTTTGAGGGTTTTTTTTTTTATTTGTCACCGGAAACTTCCCATTCTTGACATCTTACAAGTTTACATTAAACCCAAGCCCTTTAGAGAGTTGGCAATCTCCCACATCTCCCATCTCTAATATGATTATACTGTTAAGTGATCAAGATTTAATGCAAAAGAAGACTCTAGAGTATGTATGAGTTCATGGAATGAACAAAGAAACTGGATCAATAGAGTAGAGGAAATAATGGGTCTATCCTAAATTCCATATTTTTCTTTTAGTGGGGCAAATCCATTTCTGTAACCTTATCAAAACAGCAATACAGTAAGATTTAAGATGGAACTACATAGTGTAGTTAACAAATGTGGTTCCTTTATTTTACAAATCTCTGAAATAAAAGCATTCCTGCAAACCAATGATTGAGCTAATCTTGCCATCTTCTTGTAAGTGACTGCTCTCTCTAGAAAATGATGCACAATGACTGTAGAATCATTTTTGTTTTTTTGCTAAATGTTAGGAATTAGCAACAGATGTTTAAAAGATAATGATTGCTAGATAACAAAGATTAAGAAAGAAAACAGACTGAGTTTATTTTATATGAACGATACACAGGTTAGATCAGCACATAAGTAAGAGTTGAATATGTAGAAATCAGTCATAAATTGTGTTAATATTGAGGTCAATAGGGACTTTGAAATAAACTACATTTTAAGCCACCAGGAGAAAAAATGCATAAATCTTTCTCTTTTAAGGGACTAGACTCTGTAAAGATAAGTACATTTTGAAAAAATCAGCTTTCCTTCTTGAAGTTGATAGTAATTATCTAAGTAGCAAACCTTAATGAGAATCCTAAATCCAGGAGGCTTAACTCTGTCCCCAGCAACCCAAAGCTGTTCTTAGAACATGTTTTTAATGAGGCCAAATGACATTTTCTGTTTGTCTTTTAAATTAAGTTTCACCAGGGACTACTACTACTAGGTGAAGTACAACTACACATTTATTACGAACCGGAAGACACAGACAAAACATATCATCACATTTACAAGACTTTTACTCTTCCTCATCTGTGGGCATTCCTAATATGTTTTAAAATAATATTAGAATGACATCCCTTTGTATCCTTCATTTTTAGCCAGCAGTCACTAATATTTCTAAGGTCACCTTCTCCCATTAGAATGTAAGCTCCTTCTATTTGCTTGTATTTGTCTCTCCAGAGCTTTGCATTGTGTCTGGCAAAGAATAAGCACTTAAGAATTGCTTGTGACCTTCCTCGATTTATCCCCTGGACAGAACAGAACAATAAATTCTAAGTTAGTAGTTTTCATAGTACATCATTCTTTTGGAAGGGCCAATTCAGAATTATCATTTTCAAAAAACACATCCAGCACCTGAGTCTGTAATCCAAGTCTTGAATCATGTAGACAAAAAAAAAAAAAAAAAAAAAAAAGACATTCTCAGGTCACCAGCTCCTTACATTTTAATGAGGGAGATAAGATAAACATTGACATACACATCACTATTAAAGACCAACTATTAGCAAATGTCAACAGCAGAATATATTGCTGCTTCTCAACATGACCTCTCATATTAGTGAAGCATATCAGAATTTCTGCTTGTGGTTACTGTATTTAATATCATTACAATCAAGCTAAGCAGCAATAAATGTAAAGTATATTTAGTAAATATTTAGCTAAATAAGAAACAAAACACTCTAAGTATCTGAAATATAAATTTGAAGTACGACAGAATCAAAACAGATAGATACAAATCTAGATCTAGGATCTTGCCATTATACAATATTCCAGTATAAGTAATAAAATACAAAACAAAATCTTTCACAATCCATGATATAATAAAACAGGGTGAATTTTAAGAATTTTTAAAGACATTGGATTGGAATGCAATAATAGAATGCCTCTGTTATCTAACCTTACCTCCGACTGTGCTCATAGAGATCGGGAGTTGTCAAATGTGTCCAAGTTGACAATGTTCATTAAAGTTTATTAGGTAACAAGATCAATTTAAACAAAAGGGCAACTGACAAAGTAGAAACATCTAGGGCTAGGAGAACCTCAGTGAATACATTGAGATAATGACTGATTTTAGAGTGAGAGGACCTGGATTTGAGTCCCAGTTATGCTATTTATTAACTTTATGACCTTGGGGGAAAATGGTTTAATAATTCTTGGCTTTGATAAGTTAACTTCTTTATGTTGTCTTCCTTTCCCTTATTCTCATTCCCTTTTTGCCTCTCCCCCCCCCCCCTCCTTTCTCTTTGGCTCTTTTTTCTGTTTCTGTGTCTTTGTATCTGTCTCTCTGTCTCTGTCTCTCTCTCTCTCTCTCTTTCTCTCTACCTCTATCTCTGTCTCTCTCTCAGTTCCTTACCTCCTCTTTTACCCTTCCTTCCTCCCTCTTCCTCCCCTTCATCCTCTTCTTCCCTCCATCCTGCCACTTTCTCTCTCTACACTCTCCCTTCTTCCCCCAACAGTCCTTTCAACGAAGTCTTAGAAAAGTCTTAGGAAATCATACCCCAGAGGTTAGAACAAAACATTTCAAGTTAAGATGTTAACATTGAACCAACTGGGGGATTTTAATTTGGCAATCTAATTTCATTGACATAGGGAACTACCAATGCCATTGACACAGTCAGAGTCAGAGGAGGACCCTCAGGACAACTGAAGGGAGGTCTTCTTGTTTCTAACAGAGGTTCTCTACCCACTGTGCAAAGCACCCTTTCATTAGGAAATTTAGTTTTGTAAATTAGTAACTTTATAAATTAGTAAATAAATTTAAATATTTGATGACCCTGTCTTTGTAACTCAGGGACAAAGAATGGCTAAATTACAATGGTATACTTTTAAAGGATGCCAACTTTCTCCCAAAAGTACTAATGAACCAGAGCCAGTATAGGGACAAATATGGTCATTATAAGAGGAGATTGCAGATCAGTGTGAACATGAAGTCAAGTGAAAGAATACCTCCTTTATAATCCCTCCCCCATGTGTCAAGGGGAGAGCAGGACATCCACACCTAGGATTTCATCAGTCTAAGAAACTGCATTGGAGAAAAGACTCTCTGAAGATCAGCAACTGTTCTGCAAGTGAAGATCCCTGAAGGTACTGAAAAAGTAAATGACTTGTCCAGAATTCTAGTAACAGAACATGTAAGAGATGATATTTGCACTGAGGCTGGCTGTCTTTCCAGTTCAAGTTGCCTTTCTTGGTGAAGTTTATATGCTTAAATCTTAGTTTATAAAATTATCCAATCAGTGAAGCATGGAACAAGGTATGCAATCATATCTCCTTAGTATTAGTGGACAAGTACCAATGAAGTGTCAGATATGAGACTAGCACTCCAATCTTTTCACTATAAATCCAGTAGGCTATATTTTGTTGTTGTTGTTTTGTTTTGTTTGCTTGTTTTGTTTTCTTTAGGGGCAAAATATTCTGGACAAAATAACAAAAAGCCTATAATTAAGCAATATAGTTGCCTGTTTTTGGCTAAAAAATAAAACAAAACAACAAAACAAAAACTTTTGTTATGCTTCTAAGTACGATCCCAAATACAGCTTTGGAACACAGGAACTCAACTACTTTGAAAGTCATCAGTCTAATCCCTAGGAAAAGAAAGTAAGAATATTCGAGATAAAAAGAGAGATTATCAAAAGGAAAGATGTGAAGAGAAAGAGGGGGAGAGAGAAAAAAGGAGGAAGGGAGGGAAAGAAGGAGGGAGGGAGAGAGAAAGAGAGAGTAAGAGGGGGGAGAGAGGGAGGGAGAAGAAAGAGAATATATCCTTTGCCCCCCCCCCCGAAAATATTCTTCTGCTCTTATTAAATAAAAACAAATGATACAAGACGACCAAAGGGAAAAATCTTCTATATAAAAGTACCACTCCTTAGTATAACTATCATTTTTATACTGACGGCTTCATTCACACAAAATCTCCACTGTGGAGCCTGAGAGATTCCTCCTCTTGGGAAATTCCAAAGGAAGTAAAGATTCACCTCTAATGCAATTCAGCATACATTTATTTAGCACTCCCTATGTTCAATGCATTGCTAGGCACTTAGGGATACAAAAACATAAATCAAAGTTCTTGTCCTTGGGGATCTTAAGTTCTATTGGTATCATACAATCTTCCTATGGAAAATTGAGCCAAAAGAGACCTAAAGGCTTGCAAAAGGCTATCTATAAAGAAATAGTAATGTATTCAGATTAGTCAGAGGCCTGGAGATAAACATATTAATAATACTCAGGTATTTTAGAGGAATTTAACACAGAGATAGTATTTTCCCTGGAAATAAAACAGGAGAATATAAGGCCAAGTTTCATTTCGAATAATGACACACTTCCTGGCAATAAACACCAGAACAAGGAATGTATTCTCAGGGGTTCTCCATAACAAGCTGTATATCCATTTGTCTGGAATGGTAACCACAACTAGTTACTTAATTTAGTTTTCTAGATGACTTCTGTAGCCTTCTTATTTTGGGTTTTAAAGCACTTGGGACTATTTATTCCTAAACTATTCCCTGCTTTAAAAAATAGTCTATGACGTAACTTTTTAGATGAAAACTTAATATCATATAGTATACACTATTGTATGTTATTCAAAATGTTTTCACATATATTATCACATTTGAAAATAGATAAAAATAACATCAAGTAAATCACTTAAGGTAACATTAAGAGCAGGGCAGGAATTAGATTCTATGCCCACAAATCGTAATTTTTTTACTTAAGAAACTTGTCACCTCTAAAAAGTGAAACACTTTTTGTGCAGAGTAAATATTTTAAGCTCTAAATTTAATTTTTTAAAAATTTAAACCTGTAGAAAATTAAAATTTTTTAATCCTGTTATAAGGCCAATTTCCCCAAAGCAAAATATCTCTCCCTTCTGCATTCTCCTTACCTAATTAATTGGGTATTTTCCCTTCTTATGCTGCATACAAACATGCTTCACCCTGTCAGAATTTCTGAAGATAAAACTTAACAGAAATGTAGTTTTCCTTAAAAACATTTAGTTTCTAATCTAGCCTCACATAAGCTCCAACCTAATTTTATCTCTTCCTTAAATAAAATAAGATCCTTTATCTCTGAGTCTCAAATCAGTAAGAAGATCTTTATGTGTTGCTATGTCACAAATCATTTAAATTAATTAACCTGTCATTCAATAACTAACAATCATGAATTTAGCCATTAATTCACTAGATATTCTTTTTATATCACCTTTCCTCCCCCCAAAAAACATCCCTCAAAGCCTTTCTCCAGGTCTTGGTACATAAGGAGTTAAAAGTTTGTAACACTTTTAGCATGTGTCAGCTGGGGTGCTCTCAAAACAAATACTCCACCAGTGAGGAATCTTTCAAACCACATATTTACTTCAAATGAAAATAGAAATAAAAGAGCAAGGGGGAGGGGGAAGGAAGAACAGAATTGACTTAAGAGAAATGGGGATCAGAGCAGTACAAATAAGCATGAATGCTTTGCTGATGAAGGTTGCTAGGTACAGCACTTAAAACCAGAAGATGGCCTTGATGTGAAGTTTTCTATTACCATGGCCTCTGATCCCTCATCAGTTTTGTTGTCAGTATTTTTGATGGGACTGAAATATACTGCTCATAGCAAAATGTACAATGAATAGCAAATATTTGACAAGCTATTCAGTATTCTTATTATATCTCACTTCTGCATTTAATATAAGGCTTCCTCTGAGTTATCAAATCATGCCTTTATACTTAATAAGATCACTTTAAGCTTCACATAGACATGCCTCCTTATCAGTTCAAGTAGTAGCCACCAGGCAGAAATAAGAGCGATCCATCTATAAGGTAAAAACTTAAATAAGCATTCAGAGTGGAAATTAATCTGACTCCTTTCTGTAAATATCAGCATTCAGGAATTGTTTTGATTCTGAGACATACAAAAATAATTTTAGATTTGTATGCATATACTTTACAAATACTCAGCCCAAGAAAAATTTGTACAATAAGTCTCTAAATAACAATGTGATTTTATAAAGGAATGTTTTAAGATATATTATTCAAGTGATGCAATTAATAAACCTCCTTGGCCACCAGAGAACTTTAATTGTCCTATTAGCTGCTGAGGAAGAAATTATTTTAGTTTACTCAGTGTATTTCACACATTTTTAGTCAAATGATTAATATATAAAATTCTGAAAAATGGATAACTCCTCCTCCCATTCATAGATATTCTTTTATAGGTGGCAAGAAATCCATACAACTAAATGCAGAGAAAACATTGTAGGATAATGAATCTGGAAGATTTTGAAAAGAACAAGGTTCTCGTATCACAGAAATTAAAAACTTCTCTGCCCTCTAGTGGCTACAAAACTGAATACAATAATAAGTATGTGTTAAAATGTCTATATAAGAAACCAGGTATTCTCCCCGCCTCCCCTTATCAAAAATAAATTAAAAAAAAAAAAAGATTATCTCTTTGTTCTTCATAAAATGTCCAAAAGTATTGGACAAATAGCTGTCATTTCCAAAACTAAACTTTGAAATGAGTGAATTTCTAAATTTGGCCTAAACTTTTTAAAAATCCTAGTTCCTCTTGCTCTGTGTATGTGTGTGTTTTTCTGGGGATGGGAGTGGGTATACTAATTTTACTGAGTAAAAATCTGTTTCCTTTCATTTGAGATACCATTAAATATATTGTACTATAGCATTATTTAATATACTATTCGAATTGCCATACATGTGATGAATATGCATTATTTAATGAATTACTTCAAAGATTTCCTTGAATTAACAGAAGGGATGACAAGGGAATAGCAAAGATGCCTTTGTATACAACAGAACATTCCGGTAGTTCTTATATCTTAATTTTAAGAAACAGGCTGGGCAAATCTAGCTTTATTTTTTCAAAGCACCCTCACTTTAATCTACATTCTTGGAAGTTATTGAGACTCTCACTCACCCCACCCCCAATTAAACTTGGAGGTCTTCTTCTGGCAGCTATATATTCTTTATATTCTCAAAAGGAACATTCTTCTAATTTGTTCTCTGCCCAGACAAGATGGAATGAATTGTACCCTCAGTTTGGAACTTAGACTAAATATTTTCAAATTGCATCATACACATGATTTTCAGAAGCAAAATATTTGTGAAAATAAGAATTATCAACAAGGGGAAAAAAAACTAAATAGCTGCTGTCATATTTTCTATTTCGACTTATTTATTTATTAACTTCTAAGTGTTTTTCTTCATCTAAGGCTAAGGAAATTCTTAAAGTTAAGCAACTCAGAAAATATTACTTTATCTGTAAAGGATGAATCTTACTACAAGTGCTTTAGCATTGGATAAATTATTTCCTTAAGTGTTAAATACACACATAATACATTCTTGAACTACTTTAACCAAAATGGAAATCATTATAGAATTGTGAACTGTTATCTTAGAAACGATCCCACCTTACCTCCTTACTTTTACTAATGAGGAAAGTGAGATCAAAGAAGTGACACACAGTGGCAAAGGCAAAAATTAAACCCATGCCCAAGGTCACACCCAATGGCAGAGTTCCCTCAACTCCTAGTCCACTGTTCTTTCCATTATTCTACTCTTTTTCCAATTTACCATGAGTAGATACCAAGTTTATTGAAATGATTAATTTCTTACCAGGGAATTATGGATCAGCAGCGGAGAAGTGTTTAAAAATTTAACGTATAAGTCAAGAAACAACCACCTGTGTGTTTGGAAAGTACAGATCTATAATATAGTGAACTATCTACTCCATAGAATAAAGGCCCACTTTAAAGTGTCCATCAATAAACATTTATTAAATGTCTTCTAAGAACAGACATGGTACCCAGAAATGTCCTTTTTAATTTTCAGCAAAATGATGAAGTCAAATGATATGAGAGGGGTCCCAGGTCAAGATCTGCACATCCGTTTTAAAATTAAAGTGATAGAAATAGACATAATTTACTATAAAGGTGCAGGTGACTAACAAAGCTTTCAGAAATCTTTCAGGGTGCAACTGGCATCTGCCATGGAACAGACTCTCTATTAGGCAGCCATAGCTCTTCCACGCCTCACCAAACCAAATCACCCTCAAATAGGCATTTTAATTCCTCAAGATGTGAAACAACAAGAAGGAGAACTGAGAGTTCTTCAACATGCACCAACTTCCCCCCTGTGATTCCAGGCAGCAATATTGTCACGGCATGCTGTTCTGAGGCAGTTTCTTGTTGCTTTGCTCTACTGCACTTCTCAGATGATCTTGGCTTCACAAATACCGACACATCCTTTAACCAAGAGATCCCTTTTCCCCTGTGTGACCAGAAGGCACCATTTTTCTGAAATCTGGTTGGGTACCCGTGTTCCTAAGCAACTGCTCAGTGACTGAGGACCTAGATTCCAGTCTACCCTAAAAATCACAGGTGCCCGGAGTAGTCTAGAACAGCTAACAGTGTCAGGAAGGAACCAAGTCAGGCTGGTCCAGTTTGATCTGGTGGATCAGCTGGTGGTACAGGTTTGCCTTAGCTGGCAGGAGGTCACCCTCTGAAAGCTTTGCCAGTAAGAAAAGTAGCATCAGGAGGAGGAAGGTGTAGAAACACCTAAGAGATAAGGGTAGGGATGGCAGGTGGAGTTAATCAGTCAGTCACGGAGCCAATCTGGAGGCACGGGAGGAAACCTCAACAAGTTCGTGCTCGCAGGTAAATTAATCAGGGCTGGACAAGAGGTTAAAGAGGTTTGTCTCTCCAGACACAATCGCCCTCTACCTCTTCCCGGCCCAGACTTTCATCCTGGGCAGGGTGCGACAGACCAGAGGAGAGCCAGGGAGGATAAAATGCCAGACCTGACAAGACCAGTGGGACCTGTTTCTTTTTGAAAATCTCCGAGTGGAGATCTACACATCCTGCCTTCCCACCCCCGCTCAAAGTCTCTCAGGTGGTAGTAAGAAAACGAGGCTGGCGTCCGTGGTAGTAGTAAACGTTAGGGAGAGAGCAGAGAAAGAAAGGGGCCCGACCCATTTGCCCCGAGCTCCTGCGAATTGTTCCCCACCCTCACCCCCAGGTATAGTCTCCGTGGCATTTCCAAAAACAGTCAGCCCGGCCCCCTCCCCATCTACCCTTTCCCAACTACTCCCCCTTTCAGTCTGGAGCTGAAGTTTGCCCCCAGAAGCTTGAACCTCAACTTTCCTACTAGGAAAAAAAGAGAGAAAAAAAAAAAAAAAAAAAAAAGAGGTCCGCATCCCACATGCACAATGGAGAAGTAAAAACGCAGCTTACCATTGGTTTGATTTACGGTCTCCCCTTCCGCATACCGAAACCGGTCCATTAAAAAGTGGCAAAGTAATACAACTCCAGCTGTGGCCAGCTCGGCTTTCCTTAACCTCGCCATAGCGCGGACACCTCCCCCTTCGCCCTCCCCCCGAATTTATTCTTCCAGAGCTTCTTCCTTCGGGCTGCAGGACTGACTGAGGAAGGAGAGCTAGGAAGAAGGGGGGGCAAGAAAGGAGAAGTGCTGCAGACCACAATCACAGCGGAATTAAGTCGCCTTTTTATTTGGATCTGATTTCATGTACCGGGGAAAGAAGAGGAAGATGGGGGGAGGAGGAGAAATGGGAGGAGATGGGGAGGGGGCAGCGCAGTGTTCCCAGTATCGGTCCGGAGCTCTTCCTTGGCTGCCGGGCCAAGCAGATCTTAGTCCAAAACCAAGGCAAAACTGGAAAGAATCAAATCGCTTGCACCTCGAGCTGCAAAGTGCGTTGCAAAGTCCTGAGCTCCTGGTCAAATTGTGAAGGGCTCGGGGGGCACGGGGGTCTTCTTCGCTGTTAGGTAGAGCCCCCTCCGGAGACTTGCTGATGGTGATTTCCCAGCGCGTAGGGACCCCTCTCCTAGCAGGATTCAAAACAATTCCCACTTCCGAGTGAGCAAAACCACTGCACCTCCTCCAAACCCGAGACAACAACAGTAGGAGGAACTTTTCCCTCCCCGACCTTGTTATTGCCACCGCTGTGAAGAGGCAGCCCCCACTAGGTGCCCGAGGTCTCCGGAGACCGGATGGAGGGGGTCTCTGGCCGCCGATACTGCAAGTTTCTCTTCTTCCCTTTGCCCAGAACACGACCCCTGGCTGCCAATGCTCCCTGCTGCCAAGCAGACGGCAGCCCCCACACCGACAGTCGAGCTGTTTGCAAGATTCAGGCTGCAGCAGAATCAGAGATCCGACGCCAGGAGGCAAAAGGAGCGGGGGAGGGGAGGGGAGGAGAGAGAAAAAAAGTCAGGTTGGAACCTATCCGGAGACAGTTTCTATTTGCTCAAGAGGAAAGCGAGCAGAAATCCGATGGTAGCAAGGGACGGAATAGTTTGGTGACTGCCAGAGAGCCCGCCAGCCGCGGCTCCCTGCCTCTCCGACACTTTGGGGAGTGAAGGCAGCGCTAGCAATTTGCTAGAGCTAATGGAGCTGCCCTCCTCCTTCCCTCCCTCTCTCCTTCCCTCCCTCCGCCTTTCTGCTCCAGGCTTCTCCCACCTTCCTCCTCTCTAACAGGCTGCCGGAAGCGACCTGGCCAATGGCAGCGCTTTCCCCCTGGGGTCTGTGAGGAGTCGGAAGGAGTTGAAGGCTGAAGGAGAAAGAAAGGGAGAGCTTGGAGACTGACTGGAAAGAGGACGGCGGCGGGGGCCTGAGAAAAGGAAGCAGGACCGGAATGCGGCTCGGAGCCTGCTGGATGGAGCGGGCTCAGCCCCGGGCTCTTTTCCCGGCTGGATGCTTCGCACCCGCTTCTAGAAGCGGCGGGGACACCGCTGGCACCAGGTACCTGGACTCTCGGCAAGGCGCGGGAGGCTGGAGATTCCCGAGAGGAGCACGCGGCCGCCACGAAAGGATAATGGACAGTTCTTACCCCGTGAATACCCCACCTCCCCAGGCGGGCTAACTGGGATCATCTCTGTGACCGGGACTTGAAGATATAATGGGGTATTTGGGTGGCGGAGCGGGCGACAGTGCCTTTGGAGAAGCCCGGACACAATTCGATTTCTCCTGGTATTTGCTCTGGGGTACAGCTACTGCCGCTGCTGCGGCGGCGGCTACTGCTTTGTAAAGTCTCCGGGAAGAGCGAAGCGTGAGTTTAAAAGAGCAACACCCCCCCCCCCTCACCCCCACCCCGATCCTCTTCGTTACTGTGGATCGAAAATACCGTCATTTCTACAAGCCGCAGATCCCTTCTCTCGCCACCTCCCAGCCTTCGCCTTCACAAGAGTTGGAGCTACCCATCATCAACCTGTGCAGCTTTGAATAGACTTAGCACATATTCATAAGTCAATCGCCAAACGGAATTTCACTCCTATATCTGATTCCATTTAGCATCCCTTGTGGATGTGGGAACTGAAGTCTCCCCAATACTCCAAAATGTTGAGTCTGAGTGCAACTATTCTGCCAAACTGTCTTCCCAACAAATACACACACACACAGTCCTTAATGATGTTCTCAGTGGTTCATTCTTTTCTCTCTGCCATCCTCCTGCCCACCCCCTTCTCTCCCCCCCCCCACCAATCCCTTCTTTTCTTCCTGTTTCTCCTTTCTCTTTCCCAGCTGTCACTATAGGTAAAAGAATGGGCATGCTCAGTACCCAAGGCAGGACTCTATAGGGAGCTGGAAGCTTTCACTGCACAGCACAGCGAGCTACCTGGACAGCAGCCTCTGAACAGCTGCAAGTTGCAAAACTCCAATGCGGGATGAGATCAAATCTTGACTTAGCTTGTTGACTTAGCTTCCTAGGGAAGCTTCACACTGAAGAGAGGATAAGCTATTCCTGCCTCCTCTCCAGTCTCTCGTTTTTTTTTCCCTCTTCCTATCCCATCCCACTCTCTCTCTTTCTCTGGCTGTCTCCCTTCTTTTTCTCCTCTTTTTTCTCCCTCTTCGTCTCCTCCTCTCCAGTCCTGTCCAATCCCATCCTCTTCATCCTATCCCCCCTTTCTCTCTATTCCTGTCTGTCTGTGCCTGTCTGCTCTCTGTTCTCTGTCTCTGTCTGGGTTTCTCTATCTCTTTCGGTCTCTGTCTCTTTCATTCTTCTCTCTGTCCCCTTCCTTCTCTCCCTCCCTTCCTCTCTCCCTACTTTCTTATCCCTTTGCTTCTATCTCTCACCAAACTTGTCTCGCTCTCTCCCACTGCTTTCTCTCTCCTTGTCTCTCATCCCTCTCTGTCTATCTCACTTTCTTCTCTCTCTTATTGCATCAGCTTTTAAAAGTTACAAAATTCTGGGGGTCAGTTAACATGATACAAAGAATAGAACAGAATTATAAAGGTTTTCTTTCTCATTTCCAAAAGTCTAATGAAATTATAGATTTTAGTTATCATAAAAGTTAGCAATGTACCTCCTAAACAATACTAAGCAGTTATAATGTGAAATGGACATATTTAGCAAGTGGAACTTTTACTTTGAAGTTTCAAGGCTGACAATGTAATTTAAATTATATTGTAATCTATGTAAATTATGACAATATAACAGGGACAAAGCAATTTCCAGGTATGATTTTTAGTCATTCTTCTATTTCAATATCTTGATTCGGCATTAAAAATTGTTTTTTTTTCTGTTGTTATTATGTTAATATCAGTCTTCTTTTTTATTAGGAAAAAAAAAGTCAATGATATTAAAAGTTGCAAAATAAACCAGAATGGAAGACAACAGACAGGTACCTATAAACTAGATCAATGCCCAGTAGTAAGTGTGAAGACCTCACCCCTTCACTTCTCATTTACTTTGGGTTATTCTGACAAAAGTTACTCTTAGCACAACTGTGATAAATTATTTAACCATTGTCACAGGGGAACATAGCACACAACACAGGAGAACAGAACAACTACCAATTGAGATGGAGACAGAGGTTACATAAATAATGCAGGAAAATGGCAACATCAACAAAATCTCAAATTACTGTTGTAATTTTCTTTGATTGTTAAATTACTTTTTACTGATGGAGACAGACTAACTATAAGTAATAATGTCTCTTGAATAGCAAAAAAGTCTTATCTTTCATCAGTGACAACAGTGGCTAGAACTGCAAGGGTTGACTCACTGATTCCTGCTAAATACATGGATACAGGACAAGGTTAACTCAACTAGGTCTGGTACTCTTCCAGCTTTCCAGGTACTATACTCATAAAATTTACAGTTGTATAGTGAAAAGAGCAATGGGCATGAGTATTGTCTTTGACATTCCTCAGAGTAAGTGAGTCATATCTCTCTGGGTTTGTTTACTAACTGATTTTATCTAACTCACAGAAGAGGAAGTTGTCTTTAAAGTTTAAAACCCTATGAGTTATTGAAATTGGGGAACTTTTGAGAGAATCTGAGTTGCAGTATTATCTATATAATAGTCTTCATCCAGTGTTTTTTACTTCTATCTCTAAGTACCTAGCTTGAGACTTTGCTGACAGATCATAGCAAGCTCAAAAGAAATCCACTTCTAATGTAAAACAATGCAAAATATTCCATGGAAAAAAACATCTGTGTAGAATGAGATGCCATTTTGTCTCTAGAAATGTTTCTAAAACCTCTGAGCTACTTCTTAATCCTTAAATTGTTTCTAGCTCATCCCCTACCTTCTAAGTCAACAAACATTTCTTTCCTTTCCTCAGATGTCCAGGTTAATTCTTTGATTTTGGTTTACAATGACAAGTTTCATGTGATCAACCTGGAAAATTATATTTTTAAATTCTGGAGAGATTTTATATTTGTCACAATAAAAATCTGTGAATAAGGGAAATTTGGGCAAAAAGCTCCCAATATGATCAACCTCGTAGCAAGGCTTAGCAAGTGCCAATAAATGAGGTTAGTGACTCCTCTGCAGTCAGAAACCCAGAACAAAGTTTATAGAGAGGTATAGAGAGAAACTTATTGGTTGGAGTATTTTGAGACTTTCCATTGTTTTCATGTAAAACTATCCTGTATCAAGAATAGGGAACTTCCACAGGCATGGGGAACTTTGACAGGTAAACAACATTCATAGGATGGAGATTTTCCAGTCCCAAATGACCCATAGTCATTATGATATGTAAGGTACAGCTTTGTTTTTAATAGAAATGAAGACTTAGCTGAGCCCTGCTGTAGTTCATCCATGCAAAAAATAGGGAGGTTAGCTAACAGACAGGCTGACTGGAGCCAGTGTCCTGCCAACCTCCACAGAATCTCATATACACTTCTTAACCTACTATGATTTATGAGGACTAAAGCAGATATGTAATTAAAAAAACATAATTAAAATGGATAATCAAAAATTGATTAATATTTTACATATTTTGTACATAATGATTTATAAATCACCTTTTTGTTATTTTTTATACCACAGACCTTGGTGGAAAATGATATTTAAAACCTACCCATCTACAATGAATTAAAAAGAAAGTATGTCACAATTATTGTCATATCTAACACTATTCTTCTGACAAATAATAACCTAGTTTAATAGCTACCATTCTCTTGGATACTCCTCTACAAAAAAAGTACTGGAAAAAAACTTGATCTTGATTCCTATCAGTTCTATTGTTAGTATGACCTAGGCCAAGGCCCTTAATCTTAAAAGCCCTCATTTAAAAAAAAAAATGGATTGGTCTAAAAATGATCTTTTATAGGGCTAGGTCTATGGTCCTAAGATATAATAATGACATTTCACATATTTATAATGAAAAAATGAATAGGAGAGAGCCAGTATGTTGTCCTAGAGAGAAACCTAGTCTAGACTCCCAGAAAATAGTAGTATGATTTCTGTCTCTGATACTTATTAGTTATTGATGAATAAGTCATTTAATGATCTTGGACTTCAGTTTAAATATCTATTTAATGGGTATAATAATAGGTGCTCTGCATACTTAACAGAAAGTCAAAGAGGCAATAAGTATTCCAAAGGTTGTAGACTTTAAAAGGGACTTCAGAGATCATCTGGTCCAGTTCTGAAATTTTACAGATAAAGGTGTAGAGATGTCAAGATTTTCCCAAGTTTCAAAGTTACTAATCAGTAGAAGAATGGTCTAAACCTACATCTTCTGCCTCTAAAACCAGAGCCTTTTCTCAGAATGGGAAGTACTTTATATTCATATGTAAAGCACTCTTATTATTAATGAAATAGTGAAATTTACCTTTTTTTTGGAGGGGAACAACAAAAGCTAAGTATAAAATGTGGCTCAGTAAGAAAATAAGAATATATCAAACTAAAATACAAACTTTAAAGGATTTCTGCCAGCTTTACATTTCTTTTATAATCAACCTCATTGATGAAATCAATATTAGACAGCAAGTAGGATTTTCTCATTTCAAAGCTGGAAGTAAACTTAGTGATCAGGCTGATCAATTATTTCCATTTGCCAATATGCTGAAATGTTCATGGAATTAATGATTTAAATATGTTGAAATAATAGACTAATGTGTATAACAGTATTGAGCACAGTATTGAATGCACAGCAGGACTCAGAGAGTTTATTAAATATAATATGTGTATGTCTTAGTGCCACTTTAGTTTCTGATTAAGTGGCTAATAAAATTAGGAGCCAGTCTACTTAAATGTGTCACATGCATGGACAATCTCTATGATATAGAAATGATTGCATATCTAATTCTGTTACAACAATGAAAGTGTTTTAATTAACTGGATACAAAATTCAGGTGAGCAGAATCAGTAATGAAACAAAATTGTTATAATCTGCTTATATAAAGAAGCACTGGTATACATGATTTCAAAGCTGAATTATCTTTATGAAAAATCTTTTACCCTAATTTCTTAAAATCATGCATCCATCATAACCTCATATCTTTCACTGGCAACTTGGTTCATTGGAAAAATTTTATAATTTGGAATTGGAACTTTGATTCTTGTAATGTTTGGGCTACTTTGTGGAGATCCAATGGAAGGGCCTTGGTCTCATCGGGATAGACACCACGAGAATGGACGAGAATAGAGTCCAAAGTCTTTTTTGTCTCTTACACAGTCTCTGTCTGCCACAGTCTGACCCAGTCTCAGTCTGACATCTGTCAGTCTCAACCAGTCTCCCCTGAGTCTGACTTTGTCCCTAATTTACCCTATCACAATCACATCATTACAGCATATTGAATATGTGTGAGAACCATTACACATCACCAGGCTAAGTACTAAGTATATGTGATCTAAAGAATCATCATCTCATCAATTCCACTGAGTTAGCACTTTATTGTAAGAATCTTTGTTTCAAGTATACTTGGCCTACTACAGGTTCTAATCTCACCGCTCTCCCTTACTTCCTGTGTGACTATAGGTAATCCATTTACATTCTTCCAGTTTCCACAGTGGCAAAATAAGGGAATTAAACTCGATGTGGTGTAATATTTCTATTAGATTTAAAGCTCTGATCTTATGAACTTCAAGCATTTCCTTTACCTATAACTTTTATATCATGCTTATGAATAGTGCAGAATAAGCATGATCATTTGGCTACTTATTCAGCTACCACTCACGTTTAATGGGATGTTCATTCAAATAATTAATAAACTTTAATCTAGACAACAAAGAAAAGCCACAGGAATGAAATCCAACTGCTTTCAGAGAAATTTTTATTGATAATTCAAAAGATGCCAGCAATTTTATTTCTACCATCGTGGGTTGCTTTTGTTGGTTACTCTCAAAGTGGCTCCAGAAGTATAATTAAATAAGATATCATTAATCAGTCTAATTACTATGTGTAAATATGAGAAAATAGCATGCTGTGGCCTGTTGAACTTTCCCTTTATACAAGAAATAGAATTGTTTTGAAAGGCATTTCTTCCAGATTGTTGAGTAATTGAAATGTTCAATAAAATACCAAAGTATATAAGAAAGTAAATAGTTCAAGACTAGATAACCCTGACTTTAGCACCCACCTACTTTTCTTTATGTTATGTGCCATTGGAATGTGATTTCACCTTAGTATAAAAAAGCCCTAATCACATAGTACATAAGCCTCCCAGAAGTTGATGTTAAAGATCTTATGGCCTCTCAAGAGGAAGAACAGAACAATGCTACGAATTATGTAAATTTGCCTACATAAGAATCAATTTGAACAAAGAAAAATAGCATTTCTTTTTTTTTTAATTTATTTGAAAAAAAACAGAAAAGAAATACAAAACAAAAAAACATTGTCATGTGCCTAGCAGAATATCAGCGAGGATTCTAAATACAGATATATATGCATATATATATATATGTTAGTAGAATAAATTATATTCATGAATATCAATTCTTTCTTCCTTGTAAATTGATTTTTGGTTCCCTACTGCACACCTTATTTACGTTATTGTTTTTCCCTTTCATCTCCTCCCTACCCACAGACAAGCTGCCATTAAATATAAAGATATATTTATGTGTATATATGTATATATACAAGTGTATGTATATTTACATACAAACATACACACACACACCACATACACATCCTTGCTGACGCTAATTAAATTCTGCTCCATAACTTGCCTTGCTGTTATTTAATCTCCCTCCACCCAAGGATCCCTCCCTTGTCTTCTTCTCTTATCCTTTGCTTCCCCATCCATCCATACTTCCCCTCGTTTTTTTTCATAGATTTTGGAAGTGCTATACCCTTCATGGTATATATGTAGTGTTACCAATTGAACCCATTCCTGAAAGGAAAGCCCTCCTTTCCCCTCTAATGCCTCTATGTTGATTCTTCCTCTCTACCTTATTTATGTATTACTATTTTTACCTTAATTCTGCCAATCTTTCTTTTGAACAGATATAGATACTAAACTTATATATTTCCCGTGTAAAAAAATAAAAAAAAATTGTCCATGTTTAAATAGTTTGTCCATGTTGAGTTCCTTAAAATTGATTTTTGATATTGGTTTTTATATTTTAAATTTTCTGTTAAGTTCAGGTTTGATTGATAGAAAGTATTGAAAATCCAGGAGTTCATTGAAGATTCATTTTTTCTCCTTAAAATTATAGATAATTGTGTTAGATATGATATTTTAATTCTTTTAAATTTTGGTAGATATGATTTTAGGACCTGCATTCTTTTATAATAGTTGCTAATAAGTCTTGTATAATTCTAATTGTAGTTCCAGCATATTTAAATTTTTT
The DNA here is from genome assembly GCF_902635505.1 of Sarcophilus harrisii. Classification (NCBI taxonomy): domain Eukaryota; kingdom Metazoa; phylum Chordata; class Mammalia; order Dasyuromorphia; family Dasyuridae; genus Sarcophilus; species Sarcophilus harrisii. The sequence continues at coordinate 234,529,831 of NC_045430.1, forward strand.
TTCCTATTTCTTGCAAAATTTGCTCTTTAATCTGGGGGTTTCAAAATTTGGCAACAATAATCCTCTGTGTTTTCCACAAAGGATTTCTTTGAGGTGGTAATTGGTGGATTTTTTCTATTTCTACTACTTTCCCATTATGTTCTATCATTCCAAGATAGTTTTCTTGATTATTTCTTGCATTATTGTGTCAAAATTCTCTTTTTGATCACAACTTTCTGACATTCTAAATATTTTTATATTTTCTTTTCTCGATCTGTTCTCCAGATCAGTCATTTTTCTTATTCTTTATGTTCTGTTCTATTTTCTCATTCTTTATAATTTATTTTGTTATTTCTTGGTCTCTCATAGCTTCACTGGCTTCCCCTTGCCCAAATTTAATTTTCAAAGAATTAGTTTCATCTTTGAGTCTCTGTACCTCCTTTTCTAGTTGATTAACTCTTTTTTCTTAATCTTCTTGTTTTTCTTTGATGTTTGTTTGTTTGTTTTTAGTTTTCCTTCAATATCTATCACTTAATTATTAAATTATTTTTTGAGTTCTATAAATTCTCCCTGTACAAGGAGCCATTTCCCATTAGTCTTTGGGATAGAAACTTTCTTTTTTTAATACTAAAATGCCCTCCTTTGAAGATGAACCTGAGTCTTTTCTGCTCCCATAATGCATTTCAATAGTGGGGTTCTTCCTTGTTGGTTCTTTTTTTCAAATGAGAGGTATTAGTGTAAATGGCACCAATTAAGGGATTGGGAGATGGCCCTTCAAACATCCCTTTAGCTCTCCACTCTCACCAGGAACTCCAAACCAAGAGCTCCCCACTCTTGCAAGTGCCCACAGTCAGCAGTTTCCCTGCCCATTGCCTCTGCCATTACAAGGTGCTGGTCCTTTTTGCCCAAGGAATAAGGAATATCATGAGTAAGGAGCAGCAAGTGGGCCATGAGAAGACAGGATGTTTTAAGGAAAGGAATATAAAATATAAAATTGGATCACCGACATTGTGGTAGATCAATAAAACTATGAGCTATGGCATGCAAGGTAACCCCAAATGGGAAGGTCAGGGTGAAGATTCTGAAAAAGATGATCGACTGGAGAAGGAAATTGCAAATCACTTCAGTATCTTTGCCAAAAAAAAAAACAAAAAAACAAAAAAACAAAACAAAACAAAACAAAAAAAAACATATAATAGTGAAGGGCAGAAGGTCCTGGCATGCTATGATCCATGGGATCAGGAAGTGAGAACAAGTGAACAACAATATGAAGTCTGGAAGGCAAACTGAAAGTGGCTATAAATACCAAATAGTATATAGCTATCAATTTGCTGTCAGAAGAAACTTTAGAGGTCAAAAAGTACAATTTCCTCACTTTACAGGTGAGATAACTGAGGTCCAGAGAACTTAAATGACAAAACAAACAAAAAAACAGAAGTAGAGATCCTGACCTCAGATCAAACAAAAGCAAAAATAGATCTATTTAAAAGAGATAAAGAAGGAAACTACATTTTGCTAAAGATTACCACAAATAATGAAGCAATATCAATACTAACTATATATGCACCAAGTGGTGTAGCATCCATATTTCTAGAGGAGAAGTTAAGAGAGCTGCAAGAAGAATTAGACAGCAAAACCATACTAGTGGGGGATCTCAATCTTGCTCTCTCAGAACTAGATAAATTGAACCACAAAAAAAATAAGAAAGAAATTAAACAGGTAAGTAGAAAAGTTAGGTATGATATATCTTTGGAAAAATTTGAATGGAGACAGAAAGGAATACACTCTTTTTTCTCAGCAGCACATGAAACCTATAAAAAATTAACCCATGTATTAGGGCATAAAAACCTCAAAATCAAATATAGAAAGGCAGAAATAGTAAATGTATTTTTTTCAGATCATGATACAATAACAATTACATGCCATAAAAGTCCAGGGTAAAAAAAGACCAAAAATTTAATCCTAAAGAATGACAACAACAAATCATAGACACAATCGATAATTTTATCAAAGAGAATTACAATAATGAGACAACATACCAAAATATATGGGATGCAGCCAAAGCAGTTCCTAGGGGAAGTTTCATATCTCTAGGTGCTTACTTGCATAAAATAGAGAAAGAGAAGATCCACGAATCAGGCATGCAACTAAAAAAGCTAGGAAAAGAACAAATTAAAAACCCCAAGTAAATATCACATTTGAAATTCTGAAAATAAAAGGGGAGATTAATAAAATGAAAGCAAAAAAATACTATTGAACTAATAAACAAAACTAAAACCTGGTTTTATGAAAAACCAACACAATAGATAAAACTTATGTTAATTTGATCAGAAAAAGGAAAGAAGAAAATCAAATTGTTAGTATCAAAACTGAAAAGGGTAAACTTTCCACCAATGAAGAGGAAAATGGAACAATAATTAGGAGGTATTTTGCTCAACTGTATGCCAATAAATATGATAATCTAAGTGAAATGAATGAATATTTACAAAAATATAGACTGCCCAGATTAGCAGAGGAGGAAAGGAAGAAATAAATTATTTAAATAGTCCCATTTTAGAAAAATAAATTGAAGAAGCTATTAATCAACTCCCTAAGAAGAAATCTCCAGGGCTAGATGGATTTACATTTGAATTCGACCAAACATTTAAATAACAATTCATTCCAATATTATGCAAACTATTTGGAAAATGGGGAAAAAAGGAATCCTACCAAATTCTTTTTATGACACAGACATGTTGCTGATACCTAAAAACAGGTACGGTCAAAAAAAATTATAGATCAATTTCCCTAATGAATATTGATACAAAAATCTTAAATAAAATATTATCAAAGAAACTACAGCAAGTTATGACCAAGTAGCATTTATACCAGGAATGCAGGGCTGGTTCAATATTAGGAAAATGATTAGTATAATTGGCTATATCAATATCCAAACTAACAAAAATCATGTGATTATCTCAATAGATGCAGAAAAAACATTTGATAAAATGCAACACCCATTCCTATTAAAAATACTAGAGAGTATAAGAATAAATGGAGTTTTCCTTAAAATGATCACTAGCATCCATTTAAAAACATAGCAAGCATCATATGTAATGGGGACAAACTAGAACCATTCCCAATAAGATCAGGGGTGAACAAGGGTGCCTATTATCACCATTACTGTTTAATAAAGTATTAAAAATATTAGCTTTGGCAATAAGAGAAGAAAAAGAGTAGGTAATGAGGAAACCAAATTATCACTCTTTGCAAATGATATAGCGGTATACTTAGAGAATCTTAGACAACCATCTAAAAAAAACTACTAGAAACAATTCACAACTTTAGCAAAGTTGCAGGATACAAAATAAATCCACATAAATCATTAGCATTTTTATATATGACCAACTAAGTCCAGCAGCAAGAGATGCAAATAGAAATTCCATTTAAAATCACTGTAGATAATATAAAATATTTGGGAGTCTACCTGCCAAGGCAAAATCAGGAACTTTATGAACAAAATTACAAAATACTTTCCACATAAATATAGTAAGATCTATTCAACTGGAAAAATATCAAGTACTCATGGGTAGGCTGAGCTAATATACTAAAAATGACAATACTACCTAAATTAATTTAATTATTCAATTAAATAATTACAGTATCTAGTGTCTGACAAACCCAAATGCCCCAGCTTTTGTGATAAAAATATATAAAATAAAATATTTATATTTATTATATTAAAAAATTAATATTATTAAATTATTATATACTTAAATATAATTAAATATATATTAATGTAATATGGGGCATTTGGGGCCCCATTCAATTCTTGTTCATATCAAAAACAAATTTACTTTACTTCTCATAGAAATTTGAATTAGACCTATATATTTTTTAAATATTCTTAAATGTTAGAAGTATAATGCTATTCTTCTTCCTCTATAAAATTTTGAAAGACATGTAACTTACTAAAATAAATAGTTTTTCTCAACCAAGGAACAATCTTCAATTAGCTTTTTGAACATATGTGAAAGATATATTTGTCAGAACATTAAGGAATGAGAACAGATATATATATATTTGTGGTATAAAAGTATGTATTCATTTATACATATTCACATACACACACATACCTATCCCTTCTCCTGTGGATTAAAACAGAGGTTAAATGACTTAGTTAGGGTCACAAAGCCAGTAAGTGTATGAGACTAGATTTAAACAGATACTCCTTGCTCCAGGCCTAGCACTCTATCCACTGAGTAGGTATCCATAGAGTCACATATGTGCACATTTCATTGTACATGTGTGCATACATATTCATGGACTATATATCTATATCTAGATATAGATATAGATAAACACATGTGTAATGGTAAATTAAGGTATATAGGAAAATACCTATATATACATACATATATATATATATATATATATATACACACACACATATATCAATGTGATATATATATATATATATATATATAAACATAGATATATAGATACAGATATACTTCTTGGCAGTGTTTAGAAGTGAACTGCTATTTAAATCCACATAAATATCATTCCCTTGGGTACTATAAATTTAGTCGGTATTAGAGCATTTATTATAACATTCATTGAACAGAAAAAGATCCACCAGTATCGATTATTCTATTTATTGATTTATTCTTTGCCTGATCATCAATATTGTTCACATAAAAGTTTAGAATTACTGTTACTCCAGGATGATGCTCATTTCATTCAACCATTCATTAATCCATGATATGTGTGTGTTTACAATGTTCAAAGCAAAGAGGTGCTATGAAAGTTACAATGATGACTGAAAAAAGGGCCCCTAACTTAAGGAACCCATTTTACTCTGGGATGAAAAGGAAGGGAGTGATATAACTTAACAAGTAACAATAGCAGCAAAAATAATATTGGAATTGTATTTTATGAGGGTTCAAAGAAAATTGAGATTATAACTATTTGAGATCAAGGAAGGCTTTATAAAATATGCTACATGTAGGTTGGACTTGAAGAATGTAGTATTCCAATAATACAAAGAAGTATACAAAGGAGGCAAAGAAGTGGGGACAGAGTGAATATTACAAATAGTTGAAATAACAGTGATAGCAGAAGGACTGGAAATCATAAGGCCTATATGAAGAATACTGAGTTATCCATATTGGCTAAAATAAAGGGCCTGTGCAATTCAGTAATGAGAGTTATGAATGGCAATGCAGGAGGAAAATAAAGAGGGCTGCCAAAATAAGAATTAAAAAGAAAAACTAAATTCCGCAAGCAATGTGTAGTCTGAGCAATTTGATCTGACCTATTGGAAAGAGAGATCAATCTGGCAGTGATTAGTAAAATGAAATTACAGTGATGAAGAGAAAATAGGTAGGGACTTCAGGTAGGAGGCTATTGAAGTAGTTCAGCTTAAAGGTAATGAGTTTCTGTATCAGAGAGGCAGTAATAAGAATAAAAAAAGGAGTAGATAGTTAAGAGAAATTTTAAAGAGGTAGAATTCATTGTCCTAATAACCACTGAGAGCTTAAAAGAGTCTTAAACACTTGAAAAATGAAAGAATAAAACCCTATGGGATAAATTATCAATTTACAAATGGATAGTGATGGGGTGGGAATTGGAGAGGGTACAATAGGTTTCTGTTCATTCAAATAAATTTAAGTAATGTGTGTCTAACGAGGGCCTCAGGGACAAAATAAAATAAAATAAAATAAAAAGAATCTTCTTTCCATTACAGGGAGAAAACAAAAGATGCTGACTCAAAAAGTTGTTATCTAAGAAGGATGTTTGGAATTCTCAACATATTTCTTCATAGAAATGTTGCAAATGATAGATTATTTCCTATAATAGGCTATAAAATGGTATTTTATACCAAATGTGGTTGAAATAATGCTATATTTCAGAAGATTAGGACCCAGGCATCACATAGGCCTTCTTGATGTATGTTTTTGTGTGCATGCGCACACACCTACAGTAACTAATGCTAGTTCCTTATCATTTTTACCAGCTTCTAAAGTAATTTTCATAGGATAGCAAAAGAAAAAATATTTCAGTAAAATTCACAGGAAAATATATTTTGATTAATAGTGCTAAGAATAAAATAATCTAGAGGCAACAAAAGGCACTTTCAGTCATAAATTATTGGCCATTTAGTGCTTTCCCACTGGGTTCTCCTGCTGTGCTTGTCATGGCTAGGTACTTGTGACAGAGCCAAATTTTCCCACTTTTGTGCTTTTTTTGCACTTAAATATTATTTAAATGTGCCTGATTAATTGAGCTACCACAAAAGATGAAGGGGTACTGTTTAAGCCCAGATGCTACGATCTATTTAAGATGACAGAGATTCATATCTCACCATTATTTGTGAATTAAAAAAAGGCAAATAAAAGCTTAAATTCTATTAGAAATTCCCAATAAAAAAATTTAAGCAACATCAATGTAACACACTATTTTTAAAATGTCTTTTAAAGAACTGAAAGCCATAGTTTATGAAGTGTTTGGTTTTTATACTTTAAATTTTTTACTTGGTTTTTTAAAAGATCCATTCTCTCAATACTGTCTTTTTAACTTTATACTTTTCCTAATTCCTGTCCTACATCAAATATTTTACTAGCTGGATATGTTCTTTCTGTTCTAATTCTAGGATTTCTGATTAAATTAGCAATCATTTGGTGCCAGATTTTTTTTCCTTATGTATTTGGAGGTGATGGGTTCATCAATGTTAGACCACCCCACTTTCAATTATTTTCTACTTCCTCTTCCTGTTATGCCAAATTTCTATTTTTCAGCCAAAATTTTATTGGCTAAAGTTTCTAACTCCAGTTCAGTTTTCGGTTCATTGTTTTATTTCTCTTCTTTGGAAATTATCTTTTTCCTCTGTATTGTACTGAAAACCTAGTAACTTATAGATCCTAAATAATGCACTTACTAAAAAAATGTTCATAACAAATACTACTTTCAAAAAGTAGCAAAAAAGCAGATAAATAGGAACCATTCCAGTGATAAAATAGAGCTCATTATTACTTTGTAGTTTTAAAGAACTGCAAATAACATAGATGTCCATCTACTTTAGGAAATGTAAGAAGCTATGATACATGAATATAATGGAATATTACAGCACTGTAAGAAATAATTAATATAGAGAATGAGGAATATAGAGAAAAAAGTAAAGATATATAAGATTAGAAACAGTAACATAAGTAGTACTAGAAAACAGTAAGCACAACAATTTAAATGATATGAATGAAAAAGCAACTAAAAAAAATCTAAACTAAATTTTATGGCATTATTGTAATGTGATGTCTGGCTTCTTACTCTTTGGAAAAGGAGAGATCTGTATTTCAGGGTGGGGAGAAAGAAAGGAAGAAAGAAAGAAAGAAGGATCTGAGGGTGGGAAGGAAAAAAGGAAGGAAGGAAGGAAGGAAGGAAGGAAGGAAGGAAGGAAGGAAGGAAGGAAGGAAGGAAGAAAGGAAAGAGGGAAGGAAGGAGGGAAGAAGGGAAGGAGGGAAGAAAGGAAGGAGGGAAGAAAGGAAGGAGGGAAGGAGGGAGGGAAGGAGGGAAGGAGGGAAAGAGGAAAAGGAGGAAGGAAGAAGGGAAGGAAGGAAAGGAAAGAAGGGAAGGAAGGAAAGGAGGGAAGGGAAGGAAGGAAAGCAGGGAAGGAAAGGAGGGAAGGAGCAAAAGAGGGAAGAAGGAAGGGAGGGAAGGAGGGAAGAAAGGAAGAAACAGAAACATCAAAAATCTAATAAAATTATTTTTAAAATAGAGAACTTACATTCCCTTTCTAAAATCTTCAAAAATTCTGTGCAGAAGATAATTGGATTTATCGTCTATTAGAATCTTTTTGTTGCTAAGGTCTACTAGGCAAAATGCTATCTATGGTAATCTAAAAACCCTTTCTCCAAAATCATTGTTCTCTGCCTCTTGGCATTGTGGAATTCACCAGAAACACTCTAAGTCTCCAAATTTTCAGTATATTTAGCCTTCAGCCAAGATTCACCGCCTAAGTTGGATGATGGAACTTGCCTTTTAGTTGCAAATTTTAACTAACAGTAAACTCAGTTCAAGATGATTAAGCACCCACTATGAAGAAGTATAATATATAAGAAACTTTTTTGTGATTCCTGGAGACTGGTGAATGTTTTACTATGATAATTTTTGCTGTGCTTAATGAATACCAATTACTAATTATTAAACTTCATTCTTTTTTATTCAAACCTCTTAAAAAAAAACAAATCTTTTTAAAGACAGACCCTGCTATTTATAAGTAGTATAGATCTCAACTCGTTTGGTCTCCCCATCTAAGAAATTAGGAGGTTGAACTAGTTGGTACAAGGAAAGAATAAGCACTTATATAATACCTACTATGTGCCAAGCAGCATGCTAAGTGCTTTCACAAATGATATTTCATTTAATCCTCACAACAATCCTGCTAGATACATACTATTATTATTATCATCCCCATTTTATAGATGAGGAAACAGCCCAGGATAGGTTAACGGATTTGCCTTGTTCATCCTGGCACCAGGGTCAGCACTTTGTCCACTGAGCCATTGGCTAACGAGGTGATTTCTAAGGTCTCTTCTAGTTCTACATCTATGATCCCATGACCTGTGTTTAAGGATTTTTTTTTGCCAATATTTGTAGAATATTCTGAATTACTATTATGAAAGTTAATATTCTGGAAACTGAAAATGGAAACTTTCTAGATATTATTTAACAATATGCAAGTTCTCTATCATTTTCCTGTTGCACTAGCTACACATTTCTGGCAGTTCTCTACCCTATGGTACTGGATTTCTAGTTAGGGCAAAGGAATAGAGATTTAGAGTTGTAGAACCATTTAGAGGTCAATTTATTTAGAGGTCATTTTAAATATGAGTAAATTGGCACAAAGAGATTAAGTGACTTGCTAAAGGGGATAAAGGTTATTGTTATTTAGTTGTTTTTAGTGGTTTCCAACCCCTTATTTGGGGTTTTCTTGGCAAAGATACTAAAGTGGTTTGCCATTTCCTTTTTCAGCTCATTTTACAGATAAGGAAACTGAGGCAAGCAGGATTAAGTACTTGGTCCACTTCCCATAGGTAATAAGTGTCTGAGGTTAGATTTGAACTCAGAAAGACTCATCTTCCTGATTCTAGATCTCATATTTCAGGTAGCTACTAGCTACCCTGAAAGGGATACCATATTGGTAAATGAAGTCCTGCACACTAAATGCTTTGTACTGCATTACTGTACATCTCTAATAAGGATTTTTGCTATTTACAAAAGAGGGATGGATACATCAGGAAGTAAAGAGACATATACAAATGACCAAGTGCCTAAACTGAATTCACAGGGAATTTTGTATATTTATCAATGGTTAAAAATATTCTTGGTCCGGTTCTACCAAAGCCTGGGGGCATGGAAGTGATTAAGAACAGAATGGGCACATAGCAGGAATTTGATGATAGAAAAAAAATTAATGGATGGGCAGAAGTCATGAGGTTGATAATTTCAAAGACAATTAGAATATTTGAAGAGTATAGAAACAGAGCTTAGTAATTATTGAGCAGTTTGGCTGATAGGAAGATTTTCATTCTTAATCTATAAGTCTATGGTCAACTTTGCACAATAAGGACACGTTATGCAATTCCAAATTTAGATTTGCTGAGCTGAGCAAGACACGTATATAAGGAAGAACAGTGGTATTAAATAGCAATGGTACATAAACTTAATTGTACATAAGAATCTTGATGGCTGTATATTGACTTAAGAAATCAAATATTAATATTATCTATGTTTTATTGTATTTGTATTTACTTTGTTAAATATTTTACAATTTCATATTAATCTGGTGTGGGCAGGACCTAGGAGTTTTTGACTCCTCTGTTTTAGAGGCTTGAAAAATGAAGATAAAGAATGGTACAGTTTGAAGATACGGTCAAAATAAGTCATTTAATTTGCAAGCAGAAGATAATGAGAAAGTGGCAGAACTATGAGGGCAAAACCATACTTTAGGGAGTAAGAATGAGAGAAGGAAAATGATTTGTAAAGTCAGTCTTCAAAAACACAAAGAGATAATTGCAGGTAGCTACTAGCAAGCTCATTGGGTGAAGTAGCTCAGAGAATAATATGCATAAATAATGAAAATGTAAATGTGAGAAGCAAAATATACTAAAAGAAACATAGCAGAAACTCCTGAAGGAGCTCTCAGAAGAATTCTCACAGATCCTAAGAGAGATGAAGGGTAGGAAAGTCCTGAAAACAGACAGCAGGGTACCACTTAATTATCTCTTTCTTTGTACTAAGAAATATCCCAGAGGGAGGGAATAATTAGCTCACCTCATGAACTGTGTATCCAACCTTTTGAACTATACAAGCATGTCCAAAGTCAACATCAGTGACCTGAATTAAAAGTCAAATTTCCATTCTAAGCATAATAGTAAAAAATAAAAAAGAAAATGCAAAATTCTATTGATATGCCCTGTATTATAAGGCAATAAGCACTTAGCTAGGTATTACTACACATGTAAAATCAGCATTTTAAGTAGTTTTCATATGTCTTAGCATTTTATCAGCAATGAGGCTAATTTAGTGATCTTTGGTGGCCCATAATTATATTCCATCTGTATGTTTGATATACTAATAGTATATCATCATTCAGCAATTCAAGTAAAAGTTTAAAGATATCACAAAACATATTATGCTTATTCTTTACGTGGAAGGAAACACAATAAACTGCTTCACACTTCCCCCTCTCATAAAGCACTCTATAGCTAATTGATATTTTGGAAAATATTTATAAATATCTAAAGCTCTTAAATTTAGAATGTAAAAGGATCTTAGAACTAAATTCCTAAGAACTATCCTAAATACCTATTTCCATGTTTTCTGTTATCACTAAAGTCATGCTTATACATGTGAATTATTCTTGATCACTCCTTCCCATTATAAGAAGTAAGAACAGAAGGATAATTAATGTACATTTTTAAATATCTTTAGCTATTACATTTTAAAAGTTAAATCCAGCTGAAATATAAAATTTTAAAAATGTGTGTTTCTGTGGTAGTTAAAAAAAACAACTATAAACAAGTAGATGCCCATTGATTGGACAATGCCAAAAATAAATTGTGGGAAAATGTTTGTTTCACTTCTTAAGTTCAGAATAAAATAAATTTAAAACAAATTGTGATTCATAATTGCAACAGAATATTACCATGTTGTAAAAATTTGAATGTATATGAAGAATCAAAAGATCTAGGGGAAAACTTAATGACGTAAAAAGAAGCAGGAAAACAATATATTTTTTATTTGTCACAGATCCTTTTAGCAGTTTGATAAAGTTTATCTATCTCTTCTCAAAACAATGTTTGTAAATAATTGAAGGAAATAGTAAATTCAATTAGAAGTTAGTGAAAATAAAAATGTGGGTTTTTGGGTTTTTTTTATCCATTTGAGTTCATGATTCTGATAAAATCTATTTATGAACACAGTGGGAGACAGTCTGTGGACTCTAGGTTAAGAATCGCTAATATAAATAATCACTACAGGACTGTAAATGGAAAGAAAAAACAAACAAAATACTTATACCATGTAATTATAGTGATCCAGCTTGCTTTGGGAAAGAGAGAGAGAGAGAGAGAGAGAGAGAGAGAGAGAGAGAGAGAGAGAGAGAGAGAGAGAGAAAATATGCCTTCTCTTTGTTTGCCTAAATGTGGGGAAGGAGCTAGGAGATTTTAGATAGCATCAGACTTGTTTTTATTTGTTAATGACAGTTTGTTTAAACTGTCCCACCCCTTTCTCTTATATGCTTTGTTACTGTTCCAAGGGGTGACTCATTGTGTATAGAATGGGGGGAAGGATAAATTTCAAAATTCAAGGGATATGAAAACAAAGTACATCAATAAAATAACAAAACTTAAAAAAAAAAGTTAAATGCAAAGCAAATATTCCTAGGACTATAATTTGCTTGCACCATCAAGACAAAAATAAACAAACGCTGCAATGACAAAGCAAAGGACCATGGATGTTTTATTAGATAGTATTTCATTAATTAGTGTACAATCTACCAGTTGAAATTTAAACATTAGTTTCCAAAATGGTAGCTTCATTTGCAGAATTTTGTTTGTTTGTTTGTTTAATTCTTCTCTTCTGTCTCTGTCTGTGTCTCTCTGCGGCCTTGTAGTATTAAGGTGGAAAAAGGTTAGTACAATAGATAGGAAGAAACATATGTTTATATCTATATCTATATCTCTCTATATATACATATAGATATGTTTATATCTATATGTAATATTTATAGATTGTAATAGTCACAAATAAACATATATAGACATATGTTTGTGTCTATAGTACTAACCTTTGTACATGTATTGATATTTTAGGATACTCTTCATTATAAGGCAGACATTATTATTGATGGAATCATATATGTTTAGAGTTGGAAATGGCCATGGAAACTATAAATTGCATTTTAGAGAGGAAGAACCTGAGTACAAGAGATAGTCTACATCATTATATGTTTATCCCACAGTCATCTCAAACTCAACATGCACAAAACAGAACTCATTATCTCTCCCCCCAAATCCTCACCTTTTAAGTTTCTCATTTTTGTTCAGGACATGGCACAATCATCCTAGTTACATGAGTTTATGACCCTTTTCATCCTCCCTTTCATCCCTGGTTTGCAAACTAGCTGATTATCATTTTACAACACTTTTCAGATCCATCCTTTCCTCTCTGATAGTATTCTAGTTCAGAGCTTCTATCACCTCTTGCCTGAATTATCTGGTCTCCCCACTTCAAGTCTCTTCCAACTCTAATTCCTCCTCCATATACCTGCCAAAAGAATATTCCCCAAGCCCAGGTTATTACCTTGTACAAAAAGTCAGCAGTGGCTCTGTATTGCCTCTGGGATAAAATACAAACTCCTGGTAGCTATCTTTCCTTAGCTTTCTGTGTTTATTTCCTTGTTTTCATCTATCTTCAAACTCTATAATCCATCCAAATGGGTCCACATAACATGTTATGCACAGAAAATCAGATCGAAAGTGAAAAAAAAAAAGGAGAAAGAAAAAAAAAAAACAAGCAAATAAACAACAAAGGGAAAATACTCTGCTTTTATCCACATTCAGTCTCTATAGTTCTCTCTCTGGATGCAAATGGCACTTTCCATCTCAAGTCTATTGGAATTGTTTTGGATCACCTATTGTTGAAAAGAGCCAAGTGTGGATCATATTTCTTAGGGGGTTTCTTGCAAAAAATACTAAAGTGGTTTGACATTTCCTTCTCCTCCAGATTAAGGCAAAGAGAGGTGAAGTGAGACTTGCCCAGAATCACATAGATGGTAAATGTGTAAAGCTAGGTTTGAACCAGGTCTTTTTGCTTCTAGGTTTAGTGCTCTATTGAAGCACCTAACTGCCTCACACATGGAATACAGAAGGAACTAAGCAAATGTTCCTAAGAGGCTGAATGAATAAACATATGAATAACTTGACCAAGGTCTCAAAAACAGAGAAGGAGCTAGAATCAAACTCGAAATTGTCCTCTTTCTATTATATCACACTGTCTCATACCTTTCATCATTTTGAAGAATAATTATTTCCACGTAAGAAATAAAATTAATTCCCAATTTCTGATACAATCATTTCTTATTTATGAAGTGGAACATTTTCCTCCATTTAGCGTAAGGTTTATTATTTATAACTTTTGTCAAAGTTTGAAGCCAACAGAGCTCACAGTATGAGTAAAACATTGTCTTTGCACTGAATTTAACACAAATTACACTTGTGTTTGGAGCAGCAGTTCCCAGCATGGGGGTTGTGCCCCCCTGTGGAGCTCCAGGCTTATTTTAAAGTATCCTTGAACTGATATGTGCAGCAAAGACTCATTTTGATTCTTGTTTACCACCAACAATTCAGTGTAACAGGTAAGCAAGCGTACTGTATATCTTTGGAGGATTGAATAGTCACATCTCCCTATGTATTTTAAGTTTTAATTATATTTAGATGTAATGAATAATCAGCACATTAATAGCATTATTAATTTCTAGTAGGTTTTTGTTTTTTATTTTTTCAATTAATGAATACTAACAACAAAGTCACTATCATGCCACTATTGTAAAATATTTTGCTAAAAAGCATCTTTACACTTAGGAACTTCAGTAACAAACTACTCTACTCTACAGTATCATTTACTATAAATTTTGAATTAATTCAATGCCTTTCCCATTCTATTTTTCTCTGCATTTAGCACAAAAGTATATAAAAAAAGAACTTGATTTTAAATTAACTTCAAAGGATTACATATCAAGTTAATTCTTATAAATGCATAAGGAATAAAGGAAAAATTTGTCTATTCTGGAAATTTAAGTTAATCTTTCTCAACATTTTGAAAAACATTTTAAATATTTATTTTATAAATATAAATGCCAAGTGAATAAAATTAAAATAACTTGCTAAAAACCTATATATTTTTCTCTATAAAAAAGGAATTTTGAAAATATTCAGACTAAGCAGTATTTTACATCAGACTAATTCATCCATAAATTCTGTATACTGCTTTTGTAATGAATCCTTTTAAAGAGAGATAGCACCATATTCACATTTTTAAAAGTTAATTTATATAGTTCCAAAATAAATCCTAATTTTAATTCCAGACACTTACATATTTGACATATCATTAAAAAAATCTAAACCTAGTTTTGTTTTATTCTACAAAAGGGAAACATCCCTACTCTCATATCCAAAACAGCTTCAAATCAAATGGAACTCTTACTCAGAATCTGATAATGATGGAGCTTGATAAAGGAACCTATTCTTAAGTTGAGTTGCTAAGTCATTCTGCTGCTACTCTGACAAAACAGTAGAGTTACAGTATGGGAAACAATATCCTTTTTATTGCCATTACTTCACAGGACAGAGCAATGAATACACTGATGCCAGATTGGCAGATTTGAGAACTGTGATCACATTAGTTATGCATCTTAAATTAATAGTTGGGACATTATATACATTTTAATTGCATCATTTAATTCCTGGGGGAGGGGGATTCTCAATATAGAGAGGTTTCAACCCTAGCGTTTTTCTTTTCTTCATTCTACTTTTCTTCTTTTCTAAAAAATGAAAAACCTAGCTCTTTAAAGCCAGAATAACTTGTTTCCAACAAGAATCTCTGGGTTAAGAAGTGAGTGTAAGTGATAATGTTGTAAAAAATTACACATGCATATGTTCTGTCAATAAAAAGTTATAATAATTTTTCTAAAGAATCTCTGATTTAAAATCCTGTCAATATTTTTAACAGAAAGTATTTTTGAATTTTACAGAAGCATCAGTCTAATATATTACAAATTGTTGAAAACTGAACATATATTATATATTTTTAGATTTGTAATCTACATTGATATTTAAAAATAAATATCCTTAGTAAATTGGTCAATCAACAAACTTTGGTTAAGTTCTCACTCTGTACCAAGTGTGATGGTAGGGTCTAGGGATATAAAATTTGTTGGGAGAAAAAAGTAATTCCTGCTCTCAGAGTTCTTGTAGTCTGTTGGGCAAATTAGCATGTCTACACAAAGTAAATGTAAATAATATATGAAGAAAATAAGAACCTGTTTGGGAAGTATCAGGAGTTACCATAAGCTAAGGAATTAAGAAATTTCTTTTGTAGGAGATGGGTTTTAGAGCTGAACTCAGAGGGTAACTAGGAATTTTATGGGACAAAAATACCTGCTGACCTTTTGGAATAGCCAATGACAAAACAAACGAATCAACATGAGGATGGGAATTGGAATTGCGTATATGAGAAACTGGAAGCAGGTCAGTTTAGGTGAACAGTAGTGTATGGATGTAAACACAA
This sequence comes from Sarcophilus harrisii, assembly GCF_902635505.1. Classification (NCBI taxonomy): domain Eukaryota; kingdom Metazoa; phylum Chordata; class Mammalia; order Dasyuromorphia; family Dasyuridae; genus Sarcophilus; species Sarcophilus harrisii. The sequence goes on from NC_045430.1 coordinate 234,545,638, forward strand.
TAATATACAATTAATCTTGAAAGATAGGGGAAATTCAGAGAGCAGAGAGCTTTATATAATAACAGAATCAATTTCATCTTGGAAGCTATAGGGAGCCACTTGAACTTTTGTAGAAGATGAATAACATGATCATATCTATGCCTTTGGAATACACTTAAGCACTATGTATATGGAGGATGGATTTGAGGAGAGAAAGTTTTGAGAGAATGAGGCTAATTTATGTGGTCATTATACATCTGGTGCTGGTAGGAACTTCAGAGATCATACATTGCTTTTTTTTCATTATAGTTAAACATACTGAACTCATCTAAAGGACTAAGGTCACACAAGTGAAAGAAAAGATCAACACATTCAATGTTTATTTTCTCTTATAATTATAATCCTTAATTTGCATTAAGACAACAAGGGAAATGGTTATTATTTACTCCTCTTGAATAAAAAATAGTAATGAAATTTCAATGAAATTTTCATATGACAACCAATATCTCAGAATAAGGGATGGTCCTAAATAAAGGCATGAATCAGGAAATGTGTGTTTGTGCTTTCCTCCTTGCCTTTAGGTAATACGCCCTGATTCCTCAATGCTTCACACTCCTTGGCTCCACCTAAGCTTGCTTTAAAAAATTAAGTAGAATAGCAGATGTAATTGGAGGAAAAATATCTGCTGAACAAAAATGTCAACTCCTCCACTCATCATTACCTCATTACAGCTACTTTTTTTTTTCTTGATGTTGCTTCTGTGTTCATAGAATTTCACAATCTCCAAGTGAAAAGGATTTCAGAAGTCTATTCTACTCTTCATCTGAAGAAGAGTCTTTTTCTATGGCAGCCCAGAAAAGAGTTCAAACAGAAGGCTGATTGTCTCTCTATTCTGAATATGTCTGTATTGAGTCTTCTGGCTTGCAGACTCAAAATTTCCAGTTGGTTCAACTGATAATGATATAGAATGGTATGGACCTATGCCTGACACTGATAGCTCTGGAATGTCCCTCACAAGGTGCTTTTCCATAAATGTCATCTTTAAAAGCTAAATGAACACAAGAATGGGACCCAGACATACAGTTCAAAAAAAGAATATTAAAATATCAATAATCATATAAAAGATTGTTTAATTGACTATTAATAAGGGAATACAAAACAATGTTTTTTCAACTCACATTCATACAATTGGCAAAAGAGATGAAAATGTTTAATGTTGGCTCAAAGAAAACAAGTACACTAATAAATTATTGGTGGAACTGTGAATTTGTCCAATACCTTTGGAAAGCAATTTAGAATTATATGATAAAAGTCATATTGTTCATACTCTTTAATATAGTAATACTTTAAGAAAGTCAAAGACAAAAGAAAAAGTCCACATGTTTGCAAACAGACGTGAAAGTATTTTCAATTAGCAAAAATAAAGAAATACATTGGGTGCCCATTCATTGGGAAATGATTAAACAGACAGCAATATATAAATGTAATTAGAATATGACTGTACTTTAAGCAATGGCAAAATAAAAGAACTCAGGGAAACTTTGTAAGACTTCATAAACTAAAACAAAATGAAATAAACAGAATTGAGAGAAAGGTATCTACAATTATGATAATATCATAGATTAAAATAACACTAACATGAAGGAGAACTCAACAATAATTACCAATGTTCAACATGGAAAAAAAAAAACATAATGAACTGTACTTCTTCCCTTTGAGAACAGACATATATGTATGTGTGTGTATTGGAAGAAGGGATAGTGGGAGCAAGATAAATATTCTGAAATATTAAAATAAAAGACACCAATACAACATTTTTAAAAAGGAGGCACAAAAAGAAATCACTATCCAGTCAGAGGTAGGGAAGTTAAACTTGTAGTTGGGGGGGACAAAGGATAACTATACTTATTCTTTCTTTCCTTCCATTCTTCCTTCCTTCCTTCCTTTCTTTTTTTTCTTTTCTTCTTTCCTCTTTCCCACCTTCCTTCCTTCTCACCCTCCCTCCCTTACTTCCTTCTTTTCTTCCTCCCTCCCTTTTTTTTCTTTCTTGACAAGTAAAAAGAATCATAAGTTTATTTGTACTTTAGTACTATGAAAAGAAGCAATTAGAAACAGATTTAGTCTTTATAGGCAGAAAAATGATGAAAGTTTGCTTGCATGTTAGTTTATATATATTTCCCTTTCAGTGTTACATAATTGTTATTCCCTCCTTCCCAACAATATATAAATCTCTTGAATCTGATTTTTTTCAAAATTCTGATCTCTAACAGTCTAAAACCTAGTCATTGTGTGATCCAGCCCCTATCTGAAGGTTAATGGGCACTTTTTCTCAACTCAAAGGCTTGATCCCAGTTCTGTAAGTTCTAGGCACTATTCCTATTTCACTAGTTCCAGTTGGCCTACTTTCCTTTTGGCCTTCCCAGAATCTGTGCAACTCCAGAAGGGTGTAACTGTCAGTAGATTTGAATGAGAAAGTGAGCAGCAGAACAGAAATATAGTAATATGCCTTGATTCTTTGCTTTTCATCTCCACCCTTACCACTCCTATGCATTTGCATCAATTACTGGGTGTTTACCTGAGTTTGGGGACACAATACTTGGCTGGGTGTAGTTAGTTGTCACTAGGGTGATGTATAGGAAAGAAAGATGATTTACTCAAAAGTTATGTAGTCAGTGAGTCAATAGGAAATTCAGAATGTGGAACTTTCCATTCTTGGGTGGACCTCTTCATTAATGTGTTCTAGCAGAGTTTGCAAAAACACAAAATGGCCTATAATAAACTCAATTTTTCCCCATTGGCTATCATTTTAAAACAGGATATGTTGGACTTGTAAACTTGGGACAGGTTACAGATCATTGTAACTCAGAATGAGTACCTACATTCTCTATTAAAGTTCTTGCTGCCCTGTACCTGATCTAATCAGCTTTCTCCTTCCCCAGTGGGGGGCATAAATAGACTTATATGTTATCCAGCCAGGTGAGTTTTAAATAGATTGCCTGTTTTAGCAATTCTATAGTCATGCAATTCATTATAACAGGTGCCGCCATATACTAGAAGAAGCATAACCAGAGTGCTATTTGCAGTCATCTAGTGCCTTGAATTTGCAAGGCTAACACTTCAGGAGCTGTGGGTTTCCTCCTAGTTGCTTGAGTGGGAGGAAGAGAACACATTAAATTGTTCTTGGGAAGATGCACAATGCTTTCAATGATCCCAGACTACTTCTAGCTACAAAAATCTATCACTTTGACCTTGATAATCTCTTGGAGATGCAATATAGCTGCAAATTCCAGAATTCCACATTTCTCAAAAACAAACAAACAAAAACCAAATCAAAAATTATTAGAACTGAAAGGCTAGTGAAAAGAAGCAAAATGAGGACAAAAACAAACTGCAATATTGTGTCAATGGATGCAAAAGGTAGAACAAAAAGACAATGAGAAAAAGGTGTTATGCCATTTAAATGATCATACATCTAATGCCCAAAAGGATCCCCTTCATAAGCTATCCAATTCAGCTATCCCTTTTTACAGAAGAATAAACTGAGGCTAACAGAGATTAAGAGACCAAGGTTACATAGACAATGATTTGAACCCAGGTCCTCTTACTCCAAAGCAAGGATTGTTTCTACTGTCCCTTCCTTCAGGAAATAATCTTGATGGATAGATAAATGGAATGGTAAATTGATGCCATTCTGATATTATAAGATCAAGAGGAAGGCTCCCAGTGTTTTAGATAAATCTTCTAATTGGGATTTATGGAAGACAGATATATCAGGCATGACAGCACACATCTGTAATCTCTACTGTTCTTTAGGGGGAGGCTAGCAAATCACTTGAAGTGAGAGGGCGATCAGAGCTAAAGTAAGCTGAGACAATTGTGCGTCTATTATAAATTTGGCTATTATATGGTAAGAACTGGGACCTGTAAGGGTGATATCAGCAGGTTGCCAAAGAGGGTGAACTGGTCCATGTCAAAAAAAAAAAGAGGATGAAAGCATCCATGCTGATCAGTAGTAGGATTTGGCCCATGTAGGAAGAGAGACAGAGAGGGCTAGAGATTGAGAAAGAGGATCACAGAGTATGAGAAGATATGGACCCATTGTGATCTCTATCAATGAAGGAGTGACAAGACCGATGGAAATACACTTCCAACAAATTCAAAGTTCAATTTCCTTAAATTAAGATGTGTTTCCACCATGTAGGTACTGCTACCTTGGTTATGTTTTTGATAGTTTAATTGGTTGGCTTCCTATAGATATAATTAGGAGAGAGAGAGAGAGAGAAAGAGAGAGAGAGAGAAAGAGAGAGAGGAGAGAGAGAGAGAGAGAGAGAGAGAGAGAGAGAGAGAGAGAGAGAGAGAGACAGTGTTTAGGGAAATTTTCCATTTAAAATTTTTTAATGGAAATAAATATATGCTACTAAACAAAATTTAAAGAACACCATGTTGAAAAGATATATACATAGAGCACAATTTTTTAAAAAATCAATTCTTGCTCACCATTAGCTAAATTTCCTTATAGAGAGAGAGCTTCCCTATAGCATTTATTTTCTCTCTAGAGACTTCTAAAATACATCAGTCTCAGTTTTCCTTTATTTTCACTCACTGAAGTTACTTAGGTATCATAAAGAGACATATGAGCAAATGTACTATTTTTTCCGCATCAGGAAATGATTCCAACTTCCACAATTAGATAATACTTGTTCTGTGTAAAACAACTTGAAACTGTAAAATCTTTGTTACACCTGAAATGAAATACTTCAATGGGCCTAGGATTTCACATATATAAGTTTTCCCTCTAGATATTCAGATCTCTAATCATCTAAGTTTACATGCCCTATGCATCATCCACCTACCACAGGACAGCTATCAACATTGGCAGAAGCTGAATGGATACTGAAAGGATACAGTGAAGCACTTAAATAAACCTTTTTTCTTGGTCAGACATTTCTCTGATGACATCCTTTATGTCATCACACACGAACATCATTTTTTAAATCCATTTAAAACAGAATAGAGAGGTAATTTCTCTGTGGAGGCAGACCACAAAATCATTCTGTTTGATTGTGGATGTTCCACATGTGTAATGAAATGGAAGATTTGATACACAGAGGACAGTGATTATTTTGCTTACAATTAAAATTATTATTTTTCTCAATTGAGAGAATTTTATTGAAATGCTTTTTAGGTTTCAGCTACATAATTTTTGCTCTCCCTATCATGTCACCATCCATTTTTATTCAGTCTTTGTTTCTAGTTTATTGAAACATTTCTTTGCATCCCTAATTCACCAATACAGTTTGAAATCTGTACCATTCTTTTGTACAGTTTTATCAGCTAATTCATTCCTGTCATTCCCATCAACTGGAAAAACCAACAATAATTTGATTCTATCTGCTTAAATGCAAAACCAAGATTCTCATTTTACAAAGTAAAGTGTAATCTAGGTTTTGATTTGATAGTCTTTAAATATGCTTAAAGGATAAACTAGAAATGCCAACTTATTAGATTTTATATCATTTGACCATCTGTTAATAATGTAGTGATTAACTTTTAGTTTTTAAATACTGACTGAACAGAGAATTTGACATATTATATAATGGAATGGATGATTAAGGATAGTTCAGGTAAAAAGAAAATACCAACAAAACAAACTGGAAATTCCTAGTTGAAAAAGATATCATCTAATTAAGTAAAATATTTTGTTTTCTCCCTCACTTTCTCCATTTTGAGTTAAAATTCATTCAAATCATTTCTTCTTGAATCTACTTTGTCCTATCATTTCTGGATCTAAATTCTAAACAAAACAATAATAGCATTAAAAACAGGATGTTTATATTCTGTCTCTGACTTTCTCTGTCTGATAAGAGGTAGCATGAGACAGAGTTCTAGAATTAGAATCAGGAAGATGTTGATTCACATCCTGCCTCCACTTCTCTTCTGTGTGAACATCATAAAATTACTTAACCTCTCTGAAACTGTTTTCTCAGTTTAAAATACTAAAAGCCAAAAACTATATAGCATTTTAAAATGGGCAAAGTACTTAAATGTATTAACTCATATGAAGCTCTGATTATGAAGCAAGAAGGTAAACGTACCTTAGGGTAGGGGTCTTAAACTGGTGTATTTGAACTTCTGCTTTTAAATATTTTGATAAGCACACTTCAAAATAATTTATTTCATTCATAATTTAGAGCATTTTAGCTTAGATGTTTCAAAACATATTTCTCAGATAAACATAAATTTCAACAGAGGAGCTAGAGGATCCATCTCACACACACTCATATATACTTTAGGAAGCCCTATCTTATAACTACAAGCAACACTTACTCTGTGTATCTTTCTGTCTCTTCCCAAACACGTACATAACACATACATATGCATTTATATACACACATGCATGTTGCATGTATATAGTATAAATATATATGTATAGAACATATATACATATACATACATGAATGTTTGAAGGAAAAGGAAAAAAAATTATTAAGCACATCCCAAACATATTAGTGTCTCTCCTGATCACATATAAACTCCCTGAGAGAAACTGTTCTCTTTGTCTTTACATCCTCATTGCATGGTAAAAATTTAATCAATTCTTGGTGATTGATAAACCTATGTGTTGTCCATATACACAGTGTCCCTAAATTTTAATAATTAATACTGTACTTAGGCTTTTGACACACCCTTTAGATAGATAGATAGATACACACATATACATAGATGTGGATTTGTAATTACTCATAATTTGGTTAATTCTATTTCAATTAAATCACATATATAATATAACATTTAGGTTTATCTTCTCTTGTTTTCTCTTTCAGATATCATTATAAAACAAATAAAGTCTATACAGGGGTGATGGCATCAGAGAAAGTATTTGAAAATGTCAAGGAGGAGCAAGGATTAGGCTGACTCTTCTTCCAGGAACAGGGCCATTTCATTTTTATCTTAATGTATTCAGTGTCTCTCCCACAGTACACACAAGAAATGCTTGTTCTACTGTTGTGGAATTCAGTGCTTGTGAGATTCAGCATTGGAAATGGTGATAGGAGTTGCAGAGGCTTAGAGAGAAAGCTGGGTTTGAATGTAGAGGGAAGCAAGGTAGAGGGAAGTATTCAATATGGAAGTTGAATAAAATCCAGAAAACGCAATGGAAGAAATGGAGAAAGAAAACTGAGGAGTCATAGTGAGGTGGGTGGCGCTGTTGTTTAGTCAATCCAGTTGTGTCTGATTCTTCATGATCCTATTTGGAGTTTTTTTGGCAGAGATACTGCAGTAGTTGCCATTTCCTTCTCCAGCTCATTTTACATGTGAGGAAACGGAGGCAGATGGGATTGAGTGACTTGCCTAGGGAGATACAGCTGTTTAGTGTCTATGGCAAGTTTTGAGCTCAGGAAGATGAGCTACAAAAAGAAAACAGGGTTGTGCTGGAAGTGCCTTTAAATGGCAGAGGTTTAGAATAGTACATTAAGAAATAAAATGGAATGATTTTCTAGCTCTATGGCAGAAAAATATTGAATAGCCAGAACTTTGCAGAAGAGAACCATCTAAAACACAAATATTAAATCAATCATCTTAAGGACCTGTAATAATAGTTTCATAATACCTTCAGGTTTATACAACTTGATTATCCCCATTGTACAGAACACACCATGAGAAAATTCATCATAGGGCAGAAATAACTGGACTCTCAATATTTGGGCCAGGTGAGTAAGAATTGAGAGACCTTACCAAACTAAGGGTAGTTGAGTATGGGCTTGGTGATGGACTGACTGCTGTCTGTTACCTGAGGACCAGCTTAGCTCAGCCTAGAAAACTCTTCAGTGGGTTGAAGAAAGAAGTGATGTGGTATTGTTGTTTTTGTTTGTTTGTTTGTTTTGCCATGCTTTTGTCAACCATAGCAACTCTCCAAAATGATATATTAAATTGTGGATAAATTATGATCCATCCTGGCACACATGCACATCAAATGAAACAAAAAAATACAGATGAGGACAAGTTCAGAGTTGACATGATTAAGTTGACATTATTAAACCAGGACGAAAGAGCTAGTAAATTGAGAAACTGAGAACCAAACCCAACACCTTCTTGCTTTCACAAGACTATCAATACATATTTATTAAACGACTTGTTGGAAAACAGCATGCCTTCTTTCAATGGAAAAAGTATTGGAATTCCAAGTCAGAAAATCTTGGACCAATTCTTGAATCTTTTACTTATTTGTGTGACTTTAGGTAAGTCACTTTAGGTTTCATGGCCTCAGTTCCTCCTCTGTGAAATGAGGAGATATGACTACATGACCTCTATGATACTTTAATTTTAAAAACTTGATCCTCTTATTCCTAAACATCATCTTCTTCAGAAGGAATAATTCAAAAGTCTTTGACTATCTTCTTTGTTTTTTTGTTTGTTTGCTTTTTGTTTTTTTCTAGAGGGGTGACTATTTTTGTTCTTTGCAAATACCTTCTCCAAGTTCTTCATAAATAATTAATTGTTTAACCAAGAGTCACTCCAGGTATTTCAGAACTATTAGAATATTTAGAGATCATTGAATTGAACTCATTTTACAAGTGGAGAAAATGCCAAAGAAAGAGAGAATAATATGGTGGAGGATGTAAGGACTAAGGAGAGAGTAGAAGGATGCAAGGAAATGAAAGTACAGTGACAATCTATAGAGGATGATTAGTAATGAAAAAGCAAAATGACTTTTCTAAATTAAATCCAGTACTCATCCTCCCATAATTCCCATGTATCCGCCTACCCTAGCAGCCACCACCAATAGAAATTCCTTGTATGTAGGGTCAGTCTGTGCTTCATAGCAGTTTCTAATGATGGATACTTAGAAAGAACCAAACATTCAGCACTGTTTAAATAAATGCATTTGGGGATTAGAGTTAAATGCTTAGTTTTGCCTTCCCAGGAGTTAGTGGTGTTTGTTTTACTAATTCAGTATAATGAGAGTGGCCATGAGTCATGATTCTTTGACATCTTTGTGCTTTAAGTAATCCCAATGAAAGTCATGTGGTATGTGTTGATGAGCATAATGATGATTTAACACTACTGTGAGATTATTAGATTATTCATTAGCTTGATTATCTACCTCTTCCACAATACTTCCTGCTGCTTTTTTCTTTTTTGGGGGAGGTGGGGGAGGCTATTTCAGGGATTATTCATATGTTTATAAGTGAATGAAAAGAAATAGGGCAAAGAATGAAACAAATCACTCATGCTGGTGGTTCTTTGGGAGAAAAGGTAAAATGAGGAATAAGATTTACACTAACTTGAAAACAGGCTGTTCAGTTATCTATTGGTTCATTGAACTATAGCTATAATTTTTAAACCACATTCCCAGCACCTCATCATTCTGGAAAACAGCTATAATATTTTCTGGGGGAAAAAATATAATCATTATTGACATCCGTGTCCATTTCATATCCTTTAGGCTTTGTTCCAGTCTGGTACCAATGAATCAGTCCAATATAAAAGTTATTGTATAAAGCTTTAAGAAGAAAAATACCAAAAGAAAAAGAGTCTCTGCTTTTGTAGAGCTTACATTCTACTATCCTTTTTGGAATATTGATATTCTGATTGATATTCTGTGCTGCTAGCACCATGACTTGCCTATTATGTCCTGAATCTATACTGATCCTTTTAGTCTTGCTCTGTCCCTCTTCCTTCCTTTCATTCTACCTCTTCTATATCTTCTCTGTTCATCTCCCTGCCTGGTTTTTCTCCCCCTCCCCTCCATCCCTTTCCCCTCTCTCTCCTTCTCATTCCTTTTCTCCTACCTTGCCCCTTTCTTTCCCTTTCTCTCCCTCCCTCTCCTTCCCTTCTATCTCCTTTTCTCTCTCTTCTCCCCCTCTTCTTCTCTTTCCTTCCCCAAACCTGGTTAACTGCCAGCACTTATCCATAAGCCTGTTATGTGAAAAAGGCATATATACATATACACATATGCATATAAATATTTAATACATACACATATGTACATATGATTTTTGTGTGTTTATAGATGTACATATAACACATTATATATACATATATTTGTATATGTGCATGTATATAATATACATATATATACATATATACATATAATATACATATATATATATATATACAATATACAGTATTATATACATATACTTGTTGAATATCTAATATGTGATTATCATTTTCCTTGATAAGCTCTGAGAAGATATGATAAGCAATGCAAATGGTCTCTGTCTTCATTGAGCTCATATTCTAGTCACAATTTAAACCATGAAATATACATACGTGTTGGCTCCAATACTAATTGTGTGATCTTGGCAAATTACTTACCTCCTTTTATAAAACCTCAGAGTTTCTGTAAATTATGTAAAATAAAGTTATAACCACAAAGATGTCATTCAGTCATAAATCTTTGAGTATCATGGCAAACCTTGAGCACTCTTACGAGGTATCAAGGATCATAGAAGTGATTAATTCACAACAAATAGATTTAGAGAAACATTTGAATACTACTTGATTTAAGTCATATTCTGCATGTATCATGGCAGCATGAAGTAGAGAAAATAGTGCTGGATCTGAGATCATTTTCTTCATGCCTAAAATGAAAAAGCTTAATTAGTTCATCTGGATAGTCCCTTTTAGCTTCTAATCAATGATCCTTTGTAAAATGAGGCTTAAGTAGCCAATCACATATTGTGTAGATTCTACTTGAATCATTTAAGATAAATTTTAGGTAAATATGTTAAATGCCCACTTTCTTTTTTTCTTTTTTTTTTTTTTTTTCATACATCCAGTTCATCTTTAATGTTTTTGGAGTCTTCCACTTGTTCTTCTTTAGGTTTTCTTTTTAGGTTTTCTACTAAAAGTTGCTTTTCCCTGGAGCTGTTATTCACCAAATCAGATTAATCAGCATACGTTATGCTTGGTAGGTACATTCCCTGGAGCAAAGGAAAAGCACCATTGGTTTAGTCCAGGCAATGGAAAAGTATTTTCCAAATACTTTGGCTGCAGCAGCCTACACAGTTGGATAATTCCCACCAGGATTTTTGTTTAGGAGAGAAAGAGAAAGAAAAATGTAAAACAGCCATCAGCCTCCAAGAAAGATGATACTTTAAATAGTTTTGATTAGTGTAGTCACAATAAAGATAAAGATTTCCTATATTATGGAAAGAAGCAAAATAGAACCAACTTTTATATTTCATTTCTGACATTTTGCATATTGTCTGCACAACTAAACATGTCTCTGTTCTCAATATATAATCAATAAAGTCAGCAAAGAAAATCTACATACATACTACTGGTATAGTAATACATACCAGAATTATAAGTATGATTGTGCAGTTTTTTTCCATAAAGTGCCGGACTTAAATAGTGCTAATGGCACTTTTAATTCTTCAGTAGCATAGAAATAACAGAAATTAATTCTCCATTTACAATAATGAATATTTGACCTTACTAACCCAGGCTATTCATTCTCTCTGAGAAAGTATAGAGTGTTAAATCACCATAGCTACTCTAAGCTAGACTTACTTAATCCTCTCCTGATTATACTGTCGCATAATATTTCCCCTTAGAGATAACAATTCAGGCATTATTCCTCAGTAAATTAAAAAAAATCTGAGCTATCATCTGCTATTAAAGGTTAAAAAAAAAACTTTTCTAATTCTTATACCTCAACAATAATCTCAAAAATAAAGTATAAAGCATCTCAACTGCTTATATATGAATCCTTATTTAAATAACCTCAATTCAATCAGTTTTTGTTGGTTTTTTGTTATTTGGTCATTTCAGTTGTGTCAGTTTGGGCTTTTCTGGGCAAAGATACTGGAAAGAAACTTTGCCATTTCCTTCTCTGGTTCATTTTCTAGATGAGGAAACTCAGGCAAACAGGGTTAAGTGATTGGTCCAGGGTGAACACAGTTAATAAGTGTCTGAGGCCAGATTTGAACTCGCATAGGTAACTCTTCCTAACTCCTGCTCCAGTGTGCAATTTAGTTTTTTTATGTTGTATGTCTTTACTTTCAGTATTTACAGGGCTTGTTTGAACAGAGTGATTTGTACCTTTTCTCTCAACTGGACCCATTTGAGATTCTCTCAATGTGGAAGTGATTTTAACTACTTTCCCCATCTCAGGCTCTATGGTGAATGACCATTACCAAATTTTTCAAGCCCAGATAAATCTGTGCCACATTCCAGTGCCCAGATTCACTCCCTTTTTGATACCTAGCTATGGCACAGGTCTTCTATCCCATTCATCCTTTCCTATGTCTCTTGCATAATATATTGAAAAGTGTTCTGAATTTGAAGTCAGATGTCATATGGCCTTAGGTAAACCCCTGAAACTCTCTTATTTTCTTTAAGTTCCTAATTTATAAATGGGGATAACTGATGATGATGGTCACAATGATGATGATGAGAAAGAGGAGACAAAAAAAGAGGAAGACTAGCATTTACAAGTGCTTTGAGTTTTGCAAAGCACTTAATAAATTGTCTTATTTAAGGCTCACAATCCTGTGAAGTAGATGCTTTCATTATCCCCATTTTACAGTGGAAGAAACTAAAGCTTCAAAAAAAGTAAAATCCCTTGACCAGCGTCCCATAGCTGGGAATTACCTCAGATTAGTTAACAATCAGTCTTCCTGACTCCAAGTCTAGCATTCTATCCACTATATCACATAGTAAAGATAATTTCTCTGTCCACTTGGATGCATTGTCCATTGTGCCTCCTCTTTCAAAATGTTGTAAGCAAAGAAGAGCCTAAAAGATAAAATGCTCCTTAACCAGACGCAGATATGGAAGTAGAGGTGGATACCCTTCATGCAGAGCCCTATGTCTTTTATGACATGATCTGTTCTTAATTCTTAATTAAGTTCTGACTCTATTTGGACTTCTACTTATGTTCTCATTGGGTTCTAAGCTCATCAAGTTCGTTGCTTTTAAAGAAACACTAATTGGCTTGCATATATACTCATAGAATTTTTCTCTCTGAAACGGACTTTAGATTATACCTAATCTAAATTCATCCTGTGATCGATGACAAGCTGGTCAGATCCATGGAGAAATTCACTTAATGTAAATTAAATTAATTAATGTAAATTAAACAATTACAAGTACAAAAAGATTTAATACAAGTAAAATTCAATGAAATAATTTCACCTACCAGTGAGGACAGAATTCATCAATTTAATGACAGGATCAAGGACAGAGACTGAGATTTCACTGATTTATGGAATTCCTAAGTGAAGAAATTATCTCTACCAATGAAATTTAAGAAGTAGCTCAAAATGAAATTATCAGTAGAGAGATCATCATTTCATTACTAATAATTTATTAATTCTTGTCAACAAATTTTGGCCATCTATTCATATAATATTTATTTTCTTCCTTATGTGAAAGTGTCAATTATTACTGAATGATGCTTTTTACTTCCTAGAAGACAGGGTGTGTGTGTGTGTATACATGTGTGAATCCATATAGATACACATACACATTTGTGTATGTGTATCTATATGGATTCACACATGTATATACACATGTGTATATACATATATTGCATATGAATTCATAATGCATACATAATATAGATACACATATGTATACACAGACTGTGTATGTGTGTGTATATATATATATATATATATATATATAATTTTTTCAACTTAAACATTCGTTACACTTGTGGGATGCAAAGTTTTTTGGAATGCTAATGACTATAAAATATGATTTTATATTTTATATTATGGTACCCTGAGCACCAAGATAATAATTGACACAAAGTCCAGGTATACTTTTCCCCCATTAAAAAGGAATGGAGCCAACATTATGTACAGAGCCTGTGGACTTAGCATTTTTTTTAAACACAAATATTTTGTTATCACTAACAATCTTCTATTCTGCCCAGGATAATAAATGTCAAAAAAGACCTCTTAGAAAAGGAAAATAGAAACAAAATTCATCTAGAAAATAAGGAGAATGTGAGTTGTTTTTGTGTTTGATCACCTAGAACTTTACATTTCAGTAGTCTCTGAGGTCATGACCCTGTATAACAGTCATTATATGTGAGGATCCTAAATTATCATGAAAAGATTAAACTACGATCTGTATATTGTGTTCATTAAGGCCAGGACATTTATAATACACTTTAGGAAGACTTTATAAGAATAAGAGATGAGATCAAGAAGGAACCCTATGGGTCATGGAATAAAAAACAAAAACAAAAACATTTTATATATGAGTAAACTGAGTAAAGAGATTACATTGCCTTAAAAAAGTTATTTTTTTTTCTTAAAGTTAAAGTGCTTAAAGACATTAACTTCAAATTTCCTCAGATTATACTTCTTTAGAATCCTTTATCCCCTTTAGGTGGCAGATAAATGAAGTGTTACTATAATTCTTTTTGAGTAACGTTTACTTATCTATGTGCACTTAGGTTACTAAATGACGCTTATGATAAAAAAGCAAAATGACTTAGTATTAAATTCTAGAAATTTAATGCTGCAATGTTAGACAATAGGAAAAAGTCAACTCCTTAGAAATGGGGGAGAATGAGAAAGATAGAAACACACAACAGAAAGGTTAATTAATTTCACTGAAAAATTGTTGCATTAAGATTTTCAACTTCACAATGAAAACAAATTGTATGTTTCAGAATCTTAAAACAACATATGGAAATGCTAAATTCTTTCATTTGTTGTATGTCTCTAGAAAAATTTGAACTTTGCTCTAATAATCACTAAACATAAAAAAGAAACCACACTAGAACATTTCAAAGTTGATGAAATATTAAAACATGAAAGTACAGCACAGCAAGAAAAGTTTTCTAATAGTGTACTTTCTGCAGTGTGAAGGAAGGGGAATGATGTTCAAAGGGAAAAGGCAAAGGAATTTTGTGTTTTTATTCTCCCTTTCTCTATAATTAAATTTCATGTTCTGTACTGTCAGGGGGGAAATGGATTCCCTTCTGAGTTGTAAGATTGTAGGAGAAATACATTTTCTCATACTTACTTTCTACTTTCAAGTCAGCAAAAATCATAGTAACTTTCTCTTAAAACTCATCTTTAAAATACTGACTAATAAGTATAATTGAGAAATACCACAAGAGTGGGACTCCTAACCCTTACTAACCTAATCATACAAAGGTGTCATTATTCATGATGGACCTATCAAGAGAACGGGGTGATTTAATACAGAACATATATCTACCACAAGACAAACAAAAAACATGAATATAACTTAATACTAAAATGTAAAATGACCTGAAGAAGAAAATGGCAGATCACTTCATTATCTTTACCAAGAAAACCCCAATGGGATCATAAGGAGTCAGATATGGCTGTAAACAGCTAAATAACAGCTTGTAAGAGAGGGAGACAAGAGAAACAGACACACAGAGAAAAAAAGAGAGACTAATTAATATTTTAATCTTATTGGGACATGAACAGTTTCTGCAAGATTTTTAATTGTCCAGTTCCTATCTCCTCTATACTGAGCATGAGCACACTGTACTCAAAGGCCTAATATGATACAAATTTGACACTATAACCCAAACTAATGGTATGTCTCTGTATGAATATATGTGTATATATGCATGTATATGTTTTTTTCTAGGTATGAAGATTCAGCTTATAAATTCTCTCTATTTTTATGTATATCTCTCCTTGTTCACCATCTCAGGCTAGCTGAGAGAATAGTTGTCAGAAATCGCACCAGGTTTAGGAGTTATTGAGAAGATCTTAATGTTCCACAATTTCTCTGCCTGGTACCTGCCTCCATAATATGGCCAGCATGAGTCTATTGAATTATTTTAGGCTCTGTGTGGTTACCAATTATTATAGCTCACCTAATAGAACAGAAATGATGGGCAGTGGTCTTGCTCATATTATATGTCACCAGAGTAAACAATGGCAAAGGAATCGGCAGAAACTTCAGGAATGTTACTAGGGGTCTGAGTTGACTGGGTATCTCCAGATACTACCAGAGAGTTAACTGTTTCTGCTCAAAGAAAATTTAGGGCAGCCATCTTCATCCTGACTCATATTCATGGGAGGGGAACGTTGCATTCATGCTAACAGAGGTCATCTCACCTAACCTGATCTTTGAGGCTGAGGTCATAATCATTTTTGTCTCACTTCAGTTAATAGAAGTGGCCCGCTTAATGTAGTAAAAGCTGTTTCTTTCTGATTAGAGATTAGAGAAACACAAATTAGATGCTAACTACTTGACTCTACAAAGTCTGTGGCCCTCTGGACTGGTTTTGACTTGTCAGTCCCATGATAGATTGGGTTTAACCTCAGAATGAAATAAGGTATTCTTAGATCATTGAATATTTAATAAAAAGAAGATTTATGTAATGGAAGGAGGCAGATAATCGATAAGGATATGCAGTGAGGTACGCTTTAAGTTGATTTAGCTACCTGAAGATCTTTTGACTGAGATGCCCATTGTCATCTCCCAGCCAAGAATCAAAGAATACCTAGAATTTCTTGTGACAGTTTCTGGTCTCTTGATACCAGGAAATGATGTCAACAATTTGTGCCTGTAGTCCCCTAAAATAATCTAATCTGAAGCATAGCTTCCATCCTTTTTAAGTAAAAAAGTCAAATGAATAGTCTATCTTACACAGGGGCAGGGATTTTAGGATTGTCATACCCGGGTTGGGCTTTCCTCATTCTTCATCAAATATGTCACTCAAAAAACTCTGAGATGATCCCCAAGTCTTCACAAAATTCATAAGCAGAGGAGGTGATTTAATTCTGGAAACACATCTGAATTTCTATAACTGTCCAGATGCATGGTTAGATTGTTACTAAACATGTAGGTCTACAAAGGGTTCTTTTCACAACTCCTCTGTGAGATAGGTAACACAAGTAATTAGTATGTCTTCCTACATGGTGAGAATTTGCAAGCTCAGAAAGATATGGCCACTTTGTTGTAGTCACACAGCTAGTAGGAGCAAAGACTAATATTTGACCATAGGTTTCTTCTAGTTCTAGGGCCATTGCTCTTTATGTTATACCACATTGTCTCCCCCACTAAGGTAGCTTCCCACCATGAAGCAGGTACAGGGATTGAGCCAACATCCAAGCTCCAGGCAAAACAGGAGTGGTACTTTCTAAGCTCTTGAAACTTAGATATTCCCAGTAAGTTCATGCATTTTGACCATCATGAAAGTCAATTCAACAAATAGATTCCCTTCCTATCATGTATGTGGGATAGTTTCCCATCATACCCATCTTACTTTAATAGTGGCTACTTATGGCCAGCCTTCAATTTACAGAAGCATGTCTTATTTTACTTAGGACTAGGGCAATATAATTCCTCAAGGATACAGAATCATTCAGAGCTTATGTATGTCTGATCTGCTTGGCAAGCACTCCTAAATTATAACTCTGGAACTCTTTCTCTGTCTCTGCTAGATTTTTTTCCTTCCACCTCCCAATCCTTTGTGATTGTACAACTGGCAACTTAGAACCTCTATTTTTTATGACAAACTGAATTGAAAATATTTGATTAAGCATTCATTAGGTGCCAAGCAATGTAACACAAATAGAAAAAGCTAGAAAGAAACACTAATTATGAATACAATAGGAGAAATAAGAGAGGAGAAAAAAAAAGAAAATTTAGTTGTAAAACAGATGCAAACATCTAGACGTTTTAAGAGTACAGTAAAGAGAAAAATCAAAAGGCCATGAGGGCCGTATATTCCTTCAAGTGGTTCAGCTGACTGTTCTTGATTCATCAGGGCAGAGACACTGAGCAGATGTTAAGGGTTAGTGTAGTGATGTCAAACTCAAATATAAATGGATCCTTAGCTCCATATTGACTTAGAAAAACAGATAATAACATTACTTAAGTTGTATAGGATTTTTTGTTTATTTTGCTAAACACTTCTCTGTTATATTTTAATCTGGTTTGGGAGAGGGGGATTCAGAAATTTAGCTAGTAATACAAAGCTAGAGAGTGTCTGAGGTCAAACGTGAATTCAGGTATCCCTGATTCCTGGCCTAGGATTCTATCCACAACACCAGCTAGCTACTTGTGCAGAGAAATGCTATAGACATCTCTCCAGAGAAGAGAGAGACAGTGTAGATTGGGCTCATCCAGAGACAGCTTCATGGAAAAGATTGGTCTTGATTTCACTTTAAAACATGGTTGGGATTTAAGTTGAGAGAGGAAAAGATGGTAGGTCATTTGAAGCTGGAGAAGTTGGTAACTAAAAGGAGAGATGAAGCAGTAAGCCAGGCCTATTCATGGGTTTAAGGGATAGGAGTTGTTTCTAGCAATTGAGAAGTAAAGGCTCGGCAAGTTGTAAAGATAGGCTAAGTCTGTGCTGTAGAGATATGAAAAAATATGATTGATCTTCATTGAAGATTCTCTGTGTGTCAAAACCCCAGTGAAGTTCCATTATAAATATTTCTTTATGAAGAATCATAATATACTTTTACAAGAGCATTTATTATAAAGATATTCCGCACTAGGGAAATCTCAACTGTCAGTTTCCAGGATTACTGCTCAAAATTATCATCAGTAAAAGACCTACTATGTGCTTAGTAAATGATATTTCATTCATTTTCATATATTCATTTATTTGCTCTCCTGATTGATTTCTGTGCTCATGAGAACAAAACAATTTTTATCAGCTTGCCTTCAAGTTAATTATATAATTCAGAACTGTCAATAAACAAAATATTTTCTTCTAAAGATATAAGAATATGTGGATTCATGCACTCATACACATGTATACATACATACACACACACACACACACACACACACAACTTTTTAGTTTATGGCTTAAAGCAGAGCACTAATAAACCTGAAAGTTATGAGGGTTTTGAGTTTTACTTTTAAATTAACAATAAGCTTTATTAATGTTTTATTCAATGTTGATTCAGTTTGGTGATTCAATTCACTCTTTGCTCTTTTAATCTCTTGTCAGTTGGCTTTTGTATTTAATTATTTTATTTATCTACCTATATAGATATATATCATCTATCCATAAACATTGCCCATTATAATATCATGGGTTTTTTCTTTTTTTTTTTTTTTTTTCTTTTCCTTATAATAAGTAACAGGCAAGATTTAGTTACAGAGCAATCATTTTCCTTAGGGATTTTAAATATATATATATATCATTTCATTTTAATGTGTATGACTTCAGAAGCTCTTCATTGTCTTTGGTAAAGCATATTAGAATTCCCAGAGCCAAGCTGCTTTATCTGCCTTAAGATTCCAGATGCACAGTATCAAAGTGTTCCTGGATAATTTAAGGGATTAGATTTATCTCTTTTCTACTGCTATCAGGTTCAAGTTCCCATTGGGTATATTCTCACCCAATCCCAACCCCACCCCCTGTTGTCAGGGCCCAGGAATTAATGACAATTCCATTTTATTACTTAACATTAGTTGCCTTTTACAAAGGGATATTTATTTCAAGATTTAATGAGACAAAACATAAAACACATGCTGTTTAGGAGCATGCTTCTTTCTACGAAACCTTGGTTTCTGAAAATGGAAGAGGAGAAAGAATAAGTAGACTCAACTTAGCTAAGTTCCTATATACCAAGGGTCCCACCATTGTTGCTGGATGAGTCCTCCTCTCTGGCCATCACTGAGATGGGATCCTGCTGATGTTGTTCCCTGCTCTTCAGGTCATAAGTAATGCACTTACTTTGGAACCCAGACTCTGGAATCCAGAATTCTGGAGCTCCTTTGGACTTTTCAAACTCATAAAGTGACATTACTCCAACTTTCTTCATCCAGAAGGGAAAATAATAAACTCAGTGATCAAGAAACAAGGGCTTTTCCATGGGAACACACAGCTACAGAAGGAAGAAGACCCTGTGGCCCCTTCTTTTACAGTATTAGACACCGTGAATGATGGGCTCACCAAATAAAGAAAAGAAGTTAGGATCCCCATTAGGTATTTGGTATGTGGAGCCACTAATGCTAATTCCATTTTTTTGTTTGTTTGTTTGTTTAGCACCTACCATTACTTGCCTATTATTAGTTGCCTAAAGGGATATTTACTTCGAATTTAGTGAGATAAAAAATACTAATGCTTCCCCCAATACTTCAGGAGCATTTTTCTTCCTATATAATCTTGTTCTCTGAATGGGGAAAGAGAATAGACTCAATTCAGTTAAATTCTTATATACCATTGATTCCACCAAATTCACTGCAAAAATGGCAATGTTGTTTTAATAAGTGTTATTCATTTAACAAAAATTATATGAAATGTGAAGGGAACAATTTGCATTATTTGGATTAATTCTTTGATCATTATGTAGTGAAGCAATTCCCAACCTACTTTTGGAGAATATTGTTACCTTACCACAGGAAATACAGGAGTGCCGATATCCTTTACCTGCTTCTGGTTATGAATGACTCATTGTCAGGTTTAGTCTTCTGCCACCATCTACCAAATAGGTATTGAACAAGAGCTTCCTGGATAGATGAAAAACCTTCACCATGTACTGTTTTTTATATGCATATTGTCCTACATACATTTAATTCTGTTTTATTTTATTATATATATCTTTTTTATTTATTTGTTATTTATCAGATAAATTTTTTATTATATGTTTTATTTATTTTTTTAAATAAAATGTTTTATTTATTATATATCGGATAAATGTATATCTTTTAAAAATTAATATGAGTGTTCATTGCACAGCTATTGCTTGGAAGGAAGTCAAGCTTGGGGTCCTCCTTTCCTCAGGGCAGTAAAGTGGTACAATAGAGTGCGGGGCTTGGATATGGAAGATTCATCTTCCTGAGTTTAAATATGGCTGCAGACATTTACTAGCCATGTGACCCTAGGCAAGTCACTTAATCCCATTTGCTCAGTTTCCTCATCTGTAAAATGAATTGAAGAAGAAAATGACAAACTGCTTCAAAATCTCTGCCAAGAAGACCCCAAAAGAAATCATAAAAAAATTATGAAACAAATGTAAAACAACAAGAAAACCTCTTTTCCTCATTAAAAAACAAAACAAAACAATTATCTTGAACCTGAAAAACACATCATCTAGTTTGGGATTCAATAGATATAATTTTTATTTAATACTCGCTCCCTCTGAGGAGAGCAGAGTGGAAAAGCTTCTGGACCCATTTACCTGCTTTACCTCCTGGCAAAAATTAAAGACTCACTTGGAGAAAGGTGGGAGGAGGAGAAGCTAGAGCAATCTCTTCTGCCTCCCTTCAAGCTGCATAAGAGTCATCCCCCTCCATGCTAGATGTGAGGGACAGCTTCTTTACATTCTTTCCCAGCTTTGAATTATGATGATTATTTGGAAACGTGTCTGAAGCAAGGATAGTAGAAGGATTAGCAGAATACTGATCTGTTACCAGCCCCACTGAACACATCTTACTCAAGCAAAAGTCTGTCTGGTATGGCATAACTATTTTGTTTGTTTGCTTCTGTAACTGGGTGACTAAGCCACATCCTCAAGATAGATGAGGCCAGGTGACCTCATGAATTTTAAAAGGTCATGAGTTTCCCTTAAAGAATATCAATGCAAAATGTTAAATAAAAAGCTAGCAAGGAGATTACACCAATGTTTATTCTGTGTACCTGTGATCAAGTGCGTTTTATATCAAGAATTCAGAGTTGGTTTAATATTAAGAAAATTGCCAGCATAATTGATCATGTAAAAAAACCAAAAAGCAAAAATCATATGATTATGTCAATAGATGCTAGAAAAAGCTTTTGACAAAATATGTGCTCATTTTGATTAAAAACACTAGAAAGCATAGGAATAAAGTAAGCTTTTCTTAAAATGATAAGTAGTAGCTATCTAAAACCAAAAAGGATTATCTGTAACAGGGTTAAACTTGAAGTCTCTCAAAAAAGATCAGGAATGAAACAATCATGTCCTTTATCTCTACTATTATTCAATATTGTATGGGAAATACTAGTTATAATAATAAAACAAGAAAAAGAAATTAAATGAGCAAAAAAGGCTAAAAAGATATAAAACTATCTCTCTTTCTAGTTGATATGATAGTACACTGATAGACCCTAAAGAATCAACTAAATAGTTGAAACAATTAACACCTTTAGCAAAGTTGCAGTCTATCTATTATGAAAAAAAGCCCAGGAGGAAGAGATTGAAAAAGAAATTTCATGTAAAATAATTGTAGACAGTATAAAATACTTGGGTGTCTGTCTGCCAAGACAAACCCAGAAATTATATGAACACAATTAGAAAATACTCTTCACACAAATAAAGACAGATCTAAATAAATAGAGAAATAATAATTGCATGTGGGTAGGCCAGACTATTATATTAAAAATTACAATTATTCCTAAGTTAATTTATTTAGTGTCATTACAGACTATAAAAGAATCATTTTATAGAGCTAGGAAAATAATAACAAAATTCATCTGGAAGAACAAAAGGTCAAGAATATCAAGGACATCAATGAAGAAAATTGTGAACAAAGACAGTCTAGCAGTTACAAATTACAAGGTATGATACAAAGTTGTAATCATGAAAACAATCTGATATTGGCTAAGAAATACAGTGACACATCAGTGAAATAAAGTATATAACACAGAAATAAATGACTATAATATTCTAGTGTTTGATAAACTCAAAGATACAAGCTTTTGGAGTAAGAAGTCACTATTTCACAAAATAGCTGGGAATATTGAAAAACAGCTTGGGGAAAAAAACAAAAACTAGACATAGAAGAATATCCCATACTGTATACCAAGATAAGGTGAAAATGGATACATGATTTCATTAAAAAGTATGATAGATTAAGTAAATTAGAGGAATATGGAAACATTTACCTGTTAGGATAAGGGAATATATGTATAAAGGAAATGATTATGATTAAACAAAAGATAAAAAGGATCATGGAAAGTAAAAGAGACAATTTTGATTTAAAAAATTAAAAAGCTTTTGTGTGAAAATGGATAATTTTAATTATATTAAATTAAAAAGTGTACAAACAAAACCAATGCAGAAAACACGAGAAGGGAAGCAGTAAACTGGGGGAAGGGGGCGGGAATCTATACATCCAAGGGTTCAAATAAAGGCCTCATTTCTAAAATATATAGAGAATTGACTCAAATTTATAAAAATAAAAGCTATTCATTCTCCACTTGATAAATGGTCAAAGAATATGAACAGGCAATTTTCATATGAATTTAAAACGATTTCTAGTCATATGAAAAGGTGCTCCAAATCACTATTGATCAGACAACTCAATTTAAGACAACTCTGAGGTACCACTACATACCTTTCAGATTGATTGATGACAGGAAAAGATGATGATGAATGTGGGAGGAAATGTGGGAAAACTAGGACAAAATTAAGACAACTCATGGAGTTGTGAACTGATCCACACATTCTAGAGAGTAATAGGGAACTCTGCCCAAAGAGCTATCAAACTGCATATCCTTTGATGCAGCAGTGTCTTTACTGGGCCTGTGTCCCAAAGACATTTTAAAGGAGGGAAAGGGATCCACATGTGCAAAAATATTTGTAACTCTTTTCAACAATGAGATAATTCAGACCAGTTCCAATGGTCTTGTGATGGAGAAAGCCATCTACATCCAAAGAGAGAACTGTGGGGACTGAGTGTGGATCATTACATCATATGTTTTACTTTTTTTTGTTCCCTTGTATTTTGCTTCGTTTCTCATTTTTTTCTTTTTGACATAATTTTTCTTGTGCAGCAAAACACTTTTGGAAATATGTGTAGAAGAATTGCATATGTCTAACATATATTGGATTACTTGCCATCTGGGGGGGGTAGGGAGTAGGCAAGAAAAAGAATTTGGAACATAAGATTTTGCAAGGGTGAATGTTAAAAACTATGCATGTGTTTTGAAAATTTAAAAGCTCTATAAAAATAAATTAATTAATTAAAAAAGTTTTGCACAAATAAAACACAGGTAGCCAAAATTAGAAGGAAAAGAATGAATTAGGGGAAAGATTTTATAGGCAGCTTTTTAAAGAATGTCTTCATTTCTCAAATATATAGAGAACTGAACCAGATTTATAAGAATAAAAATCATTCCCCAGTTGATAAATTCTCAAAATATATGAACAGGGAACTTTAAGAGAAAGAAATCAAAGTTATTAATAGTCACATGAAAAAATGCTCTAAATCACTATTGATTAAAGCCATGCACATTGAAACAACTTTAAGATTCCAGCTCAAACCTCTTATGTTGACTAAACGCACAGAAAGTGAAAATGACATATGCTTAAGTGGATGTGAAAAAAATTGGAGCACAAATGCTTTGTTGGTAGATTAGAGCTTGTGAACTAGTCCAATCATTTTTGAAAATAATTTGAAACTATGTCCAAAGGGCTATCAAACTACTTTTCCTTTGAACCAGAAATACCACTACTAAGTCTGTATCCTGAAGAGATTAAAAAAAAAAAATGAGAAAAAGATCTATTTGTACAAAAAGTATGTGTAGATATTCTTTTTGTGTTGGTAAAGATTTAGAAATTGAGGGGATGCCTATCAACTGGGGAATGCCCAAAGAAGATGTGGTATGCCATTGTGATGGAATATTATTATGTTATATGGAATAATGAATAGGATGCAATCAGAAAATGTTGGGAATACTCATATTAACTCATGCAAAGTGAAGTGAACAGAATTAGAAAAACATTGTACAGAATAATAGCAATGTTGCAAAGATCATCACCTGTGAAAAACTTAGCTCTTTTGATCAAAATAAGGATCCAAAACAGTTGCAAAGGACCCATGATGAAAAATGTTTTCTGCATCCAGAGAGAACTGATGAACTCTAAATGTAGATTGAACCACATTTATTTTTACTTTCTTGTTTTGTTTGTGTGTATACACGTTTGTGTGTGTGTGTGTGTGTGTGTGTGTGTGTGTGTGTATTTTCTTTTCCAACATGGCTATTATGGAGATGTGTTTTGTATCATTTCATATATTCTTTGCCTTCTCAATGGGTATTGGGAGGCATGAGGGGAAAAGAGAACTTGGAGCACAAAAATCTCAAAAGTAAATGTTAAATTTTTAGATGTAATTGGGAAATATTAAAAGAAATAATTTAAAAAAGTAAAGAAAAGAAAAAGGTCACAAGATCTTGGGAAGCCAGAAAAGAAAGATTACAATGTCTAAAGAAGCAGTCAATCACGATTATTGCAGCATTAAAAGTAGGCTGATGCCAAAGGATAAGTTTCATGGAGAAAGATGTTCACCATAAAATAAGATAACCCTTGAGTTTTGTTCAACCATTAAAAATGAAATGTGAACTGGTTACTAAATATCTATGAAAACCCTGTTTATGCCCCCCCCCAATAATTCCTGAATATTAACCTCCCAACTAATAGTGATAACTTATTGGTTTCTGTTCTAATTATTTGATGATTTTTTTGTTATGTTCTCCCTCCCTCCTTATCTTCTCCTGCAAATAAAGGTTTTTCTTTTTAATATTTCTACAGATATTGTACTATGGGAGCAAAACCTGAAATATAGTATTTCTGTAGAATTAAATATGAATAACACAGAGAGAATAACAAAGAAATATGGAAAGTATGAGAAAGTTGTAACCCATAGTACATGAATAAGTAAGAAGATGAGCACAAATAAAAGATATCATAATAAGAAAGAAATATGGTCTTGTCAAATATCAAGAGAGAACAACGATGGTTGGGCAACCAGAGCACTTCTTGGTACTTAGTACTACTTGGTACATAGCAGGGAAAAAAAAAAAAAAAGAGCAAGGCTTTCAGCATACTGGTAGATAGCCCTGTGGGGAATGCATTGAAAGGCATGGGTTAACTGGAGGAATACAGATTCTTACAATATGTGAATTTGTATGGGATTTTCAGAGTACTGAGATTCTGCATCCGTTTGAGTATTGAAATTTACCATCAATCTATGACTGATTAGTTTTGTGAAGTAGCTATAAGAAAAGAGGTAACTTTTCAGTTTTAATGATGAGGGAAAATGTACCATTAAATTCTAGATAAACCACATAGAAATGAATGTTACCAATTTTATAGACCTGACACTATGAGATCTCAATTTGTTTTTGTGTTATAAGCCTATAGGATATTTCTCCAAATGATGTATTTAAGTTAATGAAATAAAATACATAGCCACACAAATAAAAACAATTGTTTTCAGATATGTATAAAAACATTTAAATAAAATCTTATAGACTTTAGG
The DNA here is from genome assembly GCF_902635505.1 of Sarcophilus harrisii. Taxonomy (NCBI): domain Eukaryota; kingdom Metazoa; phylum Chordata; class Mammalia; order Dasyuromorphia; family Dasyuridae; genus Sarcophilus; species Sarcophilus harrisii. Next base: position 234,571,783 of record NC_045430.1, read on the forward strand.
TTAAGAACCCTTGTGTATAAGTAGAACTAGAGCTTTGAGCAGAAGCTAAAAGGAGACAAATTTAGCATTGGTATAAAGAATTGTCTCCTAAGAATCAGAATTACTAGAAAATGGAAGTTGCTGTCTTGGGAGGTCATGTGTTTCTCTTCTGAGTAGATGCTGAATGTTTACTTCTCAGGCATATTATAAGGATATGAGGAATACGGATGGGGTAAGGATTTTTGTTTTTATATCTGTTTGGTCCACATAGATCCTGGGATCTCTTCAAATTCTGAGATTCTGGGATCCTATGACCTGCTTAGTTAAATTCCAAGAAGTTTATCACAAAGTGTAGAAGACCAAGTATTGACTTTTTAGTTTTACAACTAATGAATGGAAAGATTTAGGGTACAGAAGATATTTTGTATTCCTGTGCAGGAGACACCTTTTCCAAATATATCCCAGATTGTTTGAATTGTGTAGTAATCAAATGGTGATTCCATTTGCAATAGATATGACTGCAAAAATAATCAAATTAATGGGAGAGGGAAGCTGAAACCTTTCAAATGAATAAAAAAAAGCTTCATAATCAACAACATATCTATGCTTTATTGAGTATCATTTTAAATATAGACCAACTTGTCATTTTGTCACACTGCTTAGGATTTACCTCTAAATGATAGACTGATGTGTCTTAGTGGAAGAAATTTCCACATCAGAAATTGCTTATGCTAAAAAAATCACACCTTCTGCACACATTTGCATATGAATGAAAAATATTGGCTAATGAAGTAAAACTAATCTAGTTTGATCAATATCATGGAGTAGGTGAATATGGGAGAATACCAGGAATGAAAATATTGTGAGAGCTTTTACTCTTTATAGGGCCAAAGGAAAATGTAATTGTATATTCTCCTCTTTCCTCCTCCAAAGAAAAGAGCCCTAATAACTGTTTTCTTTTCCATCATTTACTTTCAATTATATTTCTTGGAACACATAAAGAAATAAGTGTTTGTTGATAGATTGATGATGATTTGAGAAAGCGTGATGGAGATCATAGAATCATAAGATTTAAACACAAAGTTACTTTAGACTTTGGAAATCATCTTGTACGGAGGAGGAGCTAGATAGAGCCGTAGTACATATGTACTATATATATAGTACATATGTACACATAGTGCCAAATCCAGAGTCAGGAAAAGAGACTTCCTGAATTCAAATCTGGTCTCAAATATTTATTAGTTGTGTGACCCTGGGAAAGTCATTAATGCAGCTTGCCTCAGTTTGTTCATCTATAAAAATGGGCTAGAGAAGGAAATGACAAACCACTCTAGTATCTTTGCCAAGAAAAACCCAAATGGGGTCATGAACAGTCAGACAAAAGTAAATAACAACAATGAGACCAGAATGTGCCATTAATTCCCTTTAGAATGGATGCTTCCTAAGAGTAAGACCTTTTTCATTTCTCATATTTGTAATTCTGGTGCTTATTATTGTGCCTGGAAGATACTTAAAAGTACTCTTTGATCATTTGAAATAGGACATATTTATTTTGGTAGGTATGGGAAACACTAATATGTCTACATTATCATAAACTTTTGCTTATTTTTCTTTGAATTCTGGAATGTTAGATGAATGGTGTTATTTCTGGCAAGCTAAGAGTAAAATACTGAAGATTCTAATGGGTTTCCTCCCATCTAAATCAATTCAGTAGCAACAGCCTGCTCCATATTTTATTCAGTTTCCAGAAAGCCCCAACCAATCTGTGTTCCTCTAATAGAAGGGTCCATCTGCTTCTTTGCTTATAGAAAATGCCTCATGCTCATTTTTCCTAACCATGCTTATATGTGTCCATTCTTGATTGATCACCACCGTGATTCAGAGGTAGAACATAAACTGGGTCATTGACCATGGGATTATTTCTTCTAGATGGCTATGGAATTTATTGCTGTTACTTTCTATGGCATTAGCAGGTAGTGCACCTGAGAAGAATTCCCTCCCCATAACCAGTGTCCCAGAAATTACCTAAGATGTACAAGTAACAGGGAAAATTAATTAAAATTAATCTCCTTTGTGAATTGCATTATGCAAAGATAACTTGAAATGCTTGGATGAAAGAAAAGGCAGAAATGCTTATTTTGGCAATCAAGAATGAAAACCTCCTATTTTACAGATGTTAAAAATGAGGCATTCCAATCACAGAGAAATTAATAATTGGAAATGTGATTTAATAAGTATTTATTAGATGCTACTACATGTCACCCTGTAAGTACTTACAGAGTAAGGCTGTTGACTTTGCATAGCCCTACCTCACTTTAATCCAATTCATTTGCAAGTCAAGACATCAACTTCATGATGTCCTTGGTCCTTGTCAAGAACAGAAGAGGAACAACAAAAAAGAGCTAAAGGAAATGATTCTCATTAACCTTCTGTTCCCCACCCACATGAAACATTTACTATCCTTTTTTTTTCTTTGTTTTCTTTCTCATGTTTATTTTTCTTTTTGTTCTGATTTTTCTTTCCAATTCCAAGAAAATTCCATAACAAATATAGAAAAATACTTAAAATTATTGTACACGTGTAACCTAAATCAGATTGCTTACTGTCTTGGAGGAGGGTGAAGGGAAGGGAAGGGGGACGTTTGGAACTTAAAATCTTTTTTTTTTTCTTCTTTGCTTTTTTTTTTTTTTTTTTCCTGAGGCAATTGGGGTCGGAGTGACTTGCCCAGACTCACACAGCTAGGGAGTGTTGTGTCTGAGGTCAGATTTGAACTCAGATTCTCTTGACTTCAAGATTGGTGGTCTATCCATTGTGCCACCCAGCTGCCCCATGGAACTTAAAATCTTACAAAAAAGAGTGCTAAAACCTATCTTTATATATAATTAGAAAAATAAAATACTAATGAGAAAAATAGGTGAGTATATTGATATTTATTTAAAACAGAAAAATTAGTTGGTATTTATATAAATTGGAAAATGTTTAAATTTATAGGAAAAGTGGAAAGTGAAAAAATATATGTATAAGAAATATATCTTGAGAACTGAAGAACAAAGGTAGATATTAAATAGAATCTTACATTACATAATATTGAATATATCATATATTATAGACCTAAATAATCATACAGAAATCATTTTATATGGTAGATTCCATCAGTTTTAAGTAACTAAATTGAACTTTCTTGGTTGTGCTATGAAAATATTTTAGAAAATTAGGAAATATATTATCAAAGGAAAGCAAAACTTATCAAGGAAGCCTTCATACAACTTAAAAATAAGCATTCTGGTTTCCATTGGTTATGCTAAAGTTAGACTGTAACTCATGGTGGAAAATGCTGTCCACATCCAAAGAAAAAACTGATGGAATCTGAATACAGATCAAAGCAAACTATTTTCACTTTCTTTTTCTTTTTTTTTAAATGTGTGGCTTTTTTTTTCCCTTTTATTCTGTTTCTTCTTTCACAACATGACTAATGTGGAAACATGTTTTCCATGATTGCGCATGTTTAACCTATATCAGATTGCTTACCATCTTGGGGAAGTGGCAAAAGGAGAGAGGGAGGGAGAAACATTTGAAACTCAAAATCTTATAAAATAAGGAATTTTGAAAATTATCTTTACATGTAATTGAAAAAAATAGTACTTAAAAATTTAGTCTTCAGTTGCAGTATTTTTATCTGGGGTATTCTGTTTCAATGTTTTATTTTTAAGTTCGCTTTTTATCCTGATTCAATACTGTCCATCATCAGGAAAGATAGTGTGATATAAATGGAGAGATCTAACTTCAGATTGAGGAAAACCTGGTTTCAAGTCGTGCCTCTTACAATTATTGGCTGTTTGAACCCAAATTGCAACTTCTTTGTCCTGGTAAACTCTTTAAGACTTTAAAGGACAGAGAAGAATTCTGCATATTGAGGAAACCACAAATCCTATACCTCTATCTCCCATTATGAAGATACAGAGCAGAACTGTTTTTGTTCTTATATGTAAAGTTACCATGGAATCCTCTGGCTTGCATTTACTCATTTTGGCATGGAAACTATTTAGACTTACATGCAAAGTCAATCATCACTCCTCAGGCAAGTATAGTTCAGAAATACTAAGGACATTCAAAAAGCTTCTTCCACACAAAGCACATATTATCAACAGATATTTTAATGGGGGTCCAAATCCACTTCTATATTAACCTTAAAAAATAAGGATTTAATAAGTTTAACATTAAACATCAAAGTAGACCTTTACATATTTAAATTAATTTGAATGAATACCTTAAGATTTTTTCAGTGCCTCCCTCTAAGTTCTCTTTCACCTTTCCCTTCTGATTTTAAAAACTAAGAAGCTCCTTTGATGTTTTCTTCAGTCTTGGTAGAGAATTTTAAAAGTGGGGAATGAATAAGCATTTATTTTTAAGTTTTGCTTCTTGTGTATGTGTTTCTGTATTTGAAGGATACTGGAAATTGACAAATAACCAAAATGATTTCTCTGTACCTCAGCAAAGACATATTCTCTTTGGTGTCAGTGTCTGCACTGCCTGTTTTCCATTTTTGGACTGCACTAGTTACTTAACCAGTTCTCAGAGAATCCCTCTTTCCCTTCACAACCTTAGCTCATGAAGTATTTTTTACTGAGAAGCTTTTTTCCTGGATTGCCCAACAGCTACTTCTCTTCCATCCAGTCTATTTTGCATTGAATTATCTTGTATTTATTGTCTTTTAAGTCATTCAGTATATACCAATATATCTTTATCTCCCCTGATAGAATATAAGTTTTTTAATAGTAGAGATTGTTTTATTTATACTTTTTTCTCACAGCATCTGACATAGTGCCTATTATTGTCCAATTGTTTCAGTCATTTCCAGCTTTTCATAACCTCATTTGAGGTTTTCTCGGGAGGAAATTTGGAAGAGCTTCAATGAGTCCCTAACCTTTTCTCTGTCATCTTGGATTCATGCCTCAATTTAGGGTTTTCTTGACAAAGATATTAGTTTGCCATTTCCTTCTCCAGCTCATTTTACAGATGAAAAAAAAAAAAAAAAAAAAAAAAAAAACTTAGGCATACAGGATTAAGTATCTTGTCCAGGATCAAATAGTTAACACCTGTGGAAGGCTAGGTTTGAACTCAAGAAAATGAATCTATCTGGAGCATTTTATCTTTGGCTTGAAGATATTTTGATGTAATAAATGGGAGTGATCCTCATCTAGACTAACTTCCTGAAATGAGGTCTGCCCTTCTTTCCTTTCCCTTCTTCCCTTTCTTTGTTTCTTCTCCTGTCTTTTCTTGATGGTTTTCACTCTAGATATTGCAGAAGGATGAAAGCCTCTGGATGGGAGCTGCTCCCAGGAGCTCACTGATTTTCATGTCATGGTGTGATACGCGGTGACGATGAGGAAAAGGAATGTTGAGAAAAGCTACAATACTATCCATTATACATCTGTCATTGCAAGGCTGGGTGAATTGTATGCAATTGGTTTCTGCCTGGAGTGGAAAACTGACTATGGTACATCAAATGAAAATTATCAACATTTGCAGAAGGACTGACACTCTTACTTGCTTGTCCTTTTTTTTTCCCCAGTGTGGAAAAAAAAGGGGGGTTAATTTAAGATACATCAAAGCAGTGAGTGATTCAATACCCATGAAATGGTTCTAATTACTGTGGCAACATAATACGACCAGTCTTTGAAATATAAAATGGTGACCAAAAAATGCTTCTTTTGAATTAGAAATCATCTATTTTTGTATTATCTGCCTTCCAAACACCTTGAATTGGACACAGTCCAATCAGCCCTTAGGGATATGCCAAACAGGTACATGTCAAGAGCGAGCTTCCTTGTGCTCATTTAGATTTCTGCAATTTGTTTTCTCCCAAAACATTAGTTTGTTCCACTCTTTTTAGGCTTACATCAATTTTGTCTCTACTTTGTACCTGGCTGACAGGTTGTTTTCCACTTAATATGTGCCACTGACAGATTGGTAGGCTGTTAAAGTGATTTGCAGAAATACTATCTGAGGTGAATGTTACTTAGTTATTTTGGAGACTAAAGAGAAGGTCATGGGTTATAGCGTTTTATCCCTGACTTTTCAGTCAATTATCCTTCCAAAGAAAAGCTTCCAAGATACATGTTGATGAATGCTTTTTGTGGAAAGCTATTTTGGATTTGTGAAAAGTCAGCCAGTCAATAAGTATTTTTAAGCACTATTTGCTAAGCACAGGATATTCAAAGAAAGCAAAAGCATTATCCTTGTTGTACATAATAGCCAAAATTATGCTGGTAAATATTTAACAATCAGGTGTCTGAAAAAGAAGTATATGTGTGATATGCTTTTAAATTTAATCATCATTGCATTGTTGGTGGAGTTGTGAACAAATCCAACCATTCTGGAGAGTAATCTGGAATTATGCCCCAAAAGTTATCAAACTGTGCATATCCTTTGATCCAGCAGTGGTACTACTGGGGTTATATCCCAAAGAAATACTAAAGAAAGGAAAGGAACCTGTATGTGACAAAATGTTTGTGGAGGCCCTGTTTGTAGTGGCTAGAAACTGGAAAATGAATGGATGCCCATTAAATGGAGAATGGCTGGGTAAATTGTGGTATATGAATGTTATGGAATATTATTATTCTGTAAGAAATGACCAACAGAATGAATACAGAAAGGCCTGGAGAGACTTACATGAACTGATGCTGAGTGAAATGAGCAGAACCAGGAGATCATTATACACTTCAACAATGATACTGTATGAGGATGTATTCTGACAGAAGTGGATTTCTTTGACAAAGAGAAGATCTAATTCAATTCCAGTTGATCAATGATGGACAGAAAAGAAAGAATACTGGGAAATGAATGAAACTGTTTGCATTTTTGTTTTTCTTCCTGGGTTATTTTTAACTTTCTGAATCCAATTCTTCCTGTGCAACAAGAGAACTGTTCGGTTCTGCACACATATATTGTACCTAGGATATACTATAACATATTTAAGTTAAGATGTATAAGACTTCTTTCCATCTAGGGGAGGGGGTGGAGGGAGGGAAGGGAAAAGATGGAACAGAAGTGAATGCAAGGGATGTTATAAAATGTTACCCAGGCATATGTTCTGTCAATAAAAAGTTACAATAAAAAAATTTAATTATCATTAATGACATTTTCTTCATCCCTTCATTAACTCTAGAAATCAATAAAATAGTAAATCAGGCCCCGATATATAGTTCTAAATTCTAAAGGCTCATACTGACAATTTATGACCAGTTCTTCTGAATTTTTATTAGCTGGCCTTAGCACACCACTCATTGATAACCAGATATTTTGTGGGAACTTCTACTTTATTTGTTACATTCTAGATACAGCAGGTGAGCCCCTAGCATCATTTGAGTAATGCTACTTCACTGGCCTAAAAATATTCTTTGAGTCCCAAGAGTGATGACTGGGGAGAAACTAGAGAACTTTTATATGTCTTAAACAAAGGGAATTATTTACTCATTTGTTAGATACCACACCCAGGTATCTGAGGGATTGTTGGGAGCCATGAATAATTGAAAGAGGAAGCAGGTACTGAGAACTGAGGCTGCCTGTGACTGTGGGGAACTCCATGGAGATTCCTTGGAGGATTTGAGGTTCATAGATCTCAAGCTAGAAGGGACCTTAGAAACCATCAAGGCAAATCCTCTCATTTTTACAACTGAGCAAATTAATGTCTGGGGAAGTAAATGAAATGCCCAGGATCACAGAGAAGGTATCTGAGTCAAGATTTGACTCTAGACCTCCCTCAGTCCAAGCTGGACCTCGATGTGTGGTTTCTCCTTTTCTGTTTTCCTTTCTCTTTTCTACCTCCCTTAATCTTTATCTTTTTTTTTTAAAGATAGCATAACTAATTAAAAAGCACAGCATAATATATGAAAAAAGATTAACCTCCATTTATATTTGAGTTTAGTCTCCCATGAGTTACCATACCATCACTAATGGTGGGAGTGGGGAGAGTCACACTTCAGAAACATGTATGTACATGATCAACCCTGGAGGACCATACATGAAGATAGGAAGGAGGAACAATTTAGACATCTTGGACTTTCAAAACTATAAAGCCACATTTTCTAGTGATGCTATCCAAGAATTCTTAGCTTTTTTATTTGGGTGTGTCCACATTCCACTGGGCATTTAAACTTGGCTGCTACTGCACTCTGCTGGTTTTCTGTTACATTGGCTTTTTGCCCAAGAAGGGGTATTTTCTTTTTTTTGTTCTTTTGAAAATGTTTTAAATATTTTTTTTTTTATTTTATGTTTTAAGTTCCAAAAGCTATATCCCTCCTATTTCCTTACTGTCCTCCCCGCTCCCTGAAACAATAAGCGATCCATTTTCAGAGTTCTGTTATGTCTTTTATTTTTAGTTTGTTTTTTAGATAAAATATCATTTAATAACAATATGAACTGCATGCCTTTAAGTGGGGAGTTGGTATCAGCATGTTATGGAAAAAAGAAACCATGTATGGTATTTTTTCCCTATGGTACTGTGGGTTTGGGGGTTGTGTAACAATACAGCTAGAAAATATTATAAAGTATGTCTTGAACATAATCCAAAGAGGTAAAAGACAGAGGGAAAGGCCCCCTCTGTGAAAATCTGCATATATATAATAAATAAGAATGTCATAACAAAAATAAGAATTAAAAAATACAAATAAGCTATTATAGGAACACTTGTAATTAAAAAAAACAACAGGAAAAAAGTGAATGTCTTTCATTTAGAGAATGGCTGAACACAATCTGCTATATAAATGGAGTGGAATATTATTGTATCTAAAATAAATATTGAGAACTCAGTAAATCTCATAAGACTTTTGTCAAATTATAAAGAATGAAATGAGCAGGCCTAGGAAAAGAAATTGCATGAGTACAGTAATAAATATAAAGGAAAACTACTCTGGAAGACTTCTGAAATCTGATCAATGCAATGACCAGTCCTCATTTCTGAAGACTAATGATGACATATTTACTTACGTATTGACAAGGAAATGAGAGACTAGAGCTACAGAACCAAATGGACATTTTCAGATGTGGCCAATGACATGCTGTCTTTTGATTAACTAGACTTATTTGTACAAGGGAGGTCTTCTACTTAGGTAATTTGATGTGTAGTGATAGAAGTGGGAAAATGAAAAAAAGAAAAGGGCATCAAGAAAATATTCAAATTACAATGAAGAAAAAAATCATAAGGAAACACAAAAAGGCAATTTTTGAAATGTTAAATGCATTTTATAAATTATTTATTCCAAAAATTGGTTTCATATATTTTGAAAGATCGTGTTTGAGTATGAATAATTTCACAATAAAAAATATAAATATGCCTGAGTATTTCAATCATGAGAAATTTTCTGACATGGGGATCAGTCCCATTTCTGTCAGCTAGGTAGCCAAAAAGTATTTTGTTAAACTCCTACTAGATATCAGTCCATCTTCTACATTTGTTTTTAAAATTTTGAGTTTCAGATTTTCCCTTTCTCCCTCATCAAGAAGACCCAGGTGAAATTGTGCAAAACATTTCCATGAAAGGCATATTACAAAATAAAACATAGATTATCCTCCCAAAAAAAAAAAAAAAAAAAAAAAAACTCAAGTAATAAAAAAAGAAAGTTAAAAAAAAAAAGTTTGTTTCAGTCAATCAGTCTATCTCCTGAAGATGGGGAAAGAAAGATTAAGAACCAGATGGTTTCCTGATCTATGAATATCACCATAATTTCTCCCCTAAGCCTGTCATGTATCATCAATTGTGTTTAGGATATGATGAACAAAATAGATGTCCTAGAGGTAACTCAAGCTTACAATATTCCAAGAGGAAAAAAGAATTTATCTTTACTGCTAAAGTGTCTTTTCTGCTGAACTTTCCATTTTTAGAGCATTCTCTAAGTTAGTTAGACTCCTAACTTTCCTTTCACTCTACCTAGCTAAACTATGTCCAAATCTTAGAGTTTCTAGCTTCACAACATGTTGAGAATGTATTTCCTTCTCTTTATCCATATGGCCACCACCCTGGTTTAGACCCTTATCATCTCTTGCTAGGACTCTTGCAAAAGACTGTCTGGTGGCCCTATGCCAAATCTTCTCACCTCAATTCATCTTCCATTTACCTGCTAAGATGATTTTTCTAAAGGGTACTTTTGCCCCATATTACCCACATTCTTCAGTGAGTTCCAACGATTCCCTCCTTATAACTTCTAGGATCATTTATAAAATCCACTGCTAGGTATATAAAGCTCTTCCCATAATAACCCTTTTCTTTGTTTCTACTCATATACTTTACTCCTCATTGTGTGCTCTATGATTCAGCTATCATGGCTATTTCTCATTTACAATATTTCATCTTTTATCTCTATCACTTTGAACTGGTTGTTTTCCTTGGCATATAGTCCCTCGTCACCTTAACCTCCCAGTTTCCTTGGTTTGCAGTAAGACTTACTCAAATCTCATCTTTTATTAGATGAGCCAGCTCTTGCCTTTACCTCTGTGATTACCTTCTACCAACTTTGTATATAACTCATACTTACCTAATTTTTAAAATATTTTCTCTCCCTTTGGAATGTAATTTCATTGAGAGTACAGAATATTTTTGTCTTTTTTTTTAATTATTTCTCAGCACTTAGCCGAGTATCTGGCACACAGTAGTCCTTAATGTTTACTGTTTGCCTGTTTGATGGTTCACAAAGGAAAGAACTTAGTAAACTTTCAATCATTATAGAAATATGATTCATTGTTAGTGGCAGCAATATATTATATCTAAAGAGATTCTGAGTTTCCCATCTAAGTTGACCCATCTAAATTAAAGAGTTCCTGGAAATTCTAAAATTTAAAAAGTTATATTTATACAGTATCTAAAAATGTTGTTCTTCCTTTATTTTTGAAGTGGACCAATGACATCACAGATGATATCTTGATTCGTGCATGAATTGGATTTAAATGAGGCAAATTGAATAAAGTCATCAATCTCACTCTTTCTACCTAGAGCTTGTTAAGACATAGAAGATGTCAAAATCTAAAAATGATCTTTTTAGGCAATAGCAAACTCTATAATATTTACTCTGTCCCTGAGATTAAAGTTCTTAATACTTTCTTATATATTAAGGCAAATCCTATATATGGTTTCAGGGTTATACTTGGCTATGAGTTTGCTGTGTCCCTCCTTGGGAAGAATGTCACTAAATGTCATTTAAGTGAACACATTTCCTTTTTTTAATCCTATCTAGAAAAATTATTACTAATTAATAGGCAGTCTGATAAATTCTGAGAAATTATAACATTAAGAGTTATCATGTTCAATTCTATAATGTTTTATTTTAATTTGTGAGTAAATGCCTTCAATTTATTGAAAATTATTGTTTTTCACATTTTACTAGTTTTGAAGTCCTTGTTTTTATTTTTTCCTAGCCTTGAAGATCTTCCTTTTGTTCTCCATTTTAACCACAGCAAAATAATACAGTTCTGGGTCTTTACTTCTTAGGAACATAAGATAATAATACAGAGGCTTCATCAGAACAGTATTGTTGAGTAATCCCAGGTAAAGCAGAAATTGCCTTGAAAACAAGATTGTATTCTGTAGAGGAGTAATTACTTGGTACATTTAAAGGTTTTTTTCACCAGAATTCTACTTACTCCAACATTTAAAATATCAAAAAAAAAAAAAAAAAAAAAAAAAAAAAACTATCAACCCACTGTGATTTACTCATTTTGTTTTCTAAATTTCCATAACATTGCTAATTGGGTACTCATTAGAGATACATGAGGCTTGTTACGGACATGAAGTGAAGCTTAATACTTCACCCAACATTCATCTATCTGGTACTGATCTGCTTCCTATTCAGTTCTCTCATGGTTCTCTGCCGTCTGAACACTTAGGAGAGACTATCAATGCCTTCATGTGCTATAGTACCTCTTTTCCTCCCTCAACTTATATTCCTTTGATAATAAATACATACAAAGTAATTTAAGTGTAAGGCACAGGGGTAAGCTGGAAAGTGAGAGAATTAGGAATTAATTAATGTAGGAAGTATTCCTGGAAGTGAGCCTTGAAGAAAGGCAGATGTTCTAAGAGGCAGAGGTGAAGAAGCAGTACAATCTAGGCAATGGGGTACATCATTTGCTGGTATTATCAAAACCCTGTGGGGACAGAATGGTTCTTTGCACAGATTGAGAGTGCATTCCTTCACTTCTGAGTTTAGTCTCTAAATTCTTTTAAATTTCAGGTCAACGGCCATCCACTATAGGAAGACTTTCCTGCTCAGTTGTTAGATGTTCTCTTCCCTTGGGTTTTGATGGCTCAGAGTGAATGTAAATAACAATTATTTCAGTTCTGGCCAGAAATCCTGAGGGTCTTCCCCTCCCAGATTGATTCCTTTGTGAAAGCAAACTAGATCGTTTTTGATGATCTTTGCCTAACTTTGCCTCACTTCTTACCCAATTTTTAATAAACTGAATGAGTGTTGTTTCAGACAAACTGACATTCCTAGGAAAGACCTTGGCTTAAAAGGCCCAGATCTCCCACTGCATCCAGGGCCATCTTCAGTCATCCTGATCTATATCTTGCCATTAGACCCAGGTGTCTCCTGAAGAGAAAATGAGCCTAATGACTTTATAAATATCTGCCTCACTAAGTTTTTTGATTTAAATCCTTTTGCAAGTAAAGACATCACCCTCCTGATATCATGTACTTGCTATACAAAGAGGATGCAGATTTCTTGAGAGGAGGTACTTTTTTGTTTGTTGCTTGTTTTTGTGCCACCACAATCCAAGACAATAACTTCTGGTAAGTACTTAATAAATATTTGTTGAAATTGAATTTGAATGGACAATTAGTAGTCATCATTTTCTATTTCTATTTTCATTTGTATAGATTATTTTGTACTCATGAATTTTGTGATAATAGTAGGAATGGTGTTTCCTCTGCCAATGCATAGAACTACTTTCCTATACTCTAGTAGGTAGGAAGGAGAGTGTGTGTGTGTGTGTGTGTGTGTGTGTGTGTATGTGTGTGTGTGTGATGTTAATTTCTGTTATTTAAACAAAACAAAATTATCAATAGCCAGTAACTAAATTTTTGGTGTGAGTCCCTGCACCATCATCCTCCAAAGACAGATGCACAATCTATTGCTAAGACTGCACTCAAAATTTTTCTAGCCAGGCATATAGTACTAGAGTTTGATATCTATCCACTGGATCAATCTTTTAAAATGCTAAGTTACCTTTGAAACAAGATGAGGAACTAGATTAGTCCTTTTGTGGAGTCTTATTAATTATACATTCATACATTCTTTCCATTTTTGTTGTTATTATTCAGTCATGTCCAGCTCTTTGTAATGTGGTTAGGGGTTTTCTTGGCAAAAATACTGAAGTTGTTTGACATTTCCTTTTCTAGATCATTTTACAGATGAGGAAATTGAGGAAAACAGAGTTAAGTGAAGTGCCCATGGAAAAAACAATAAGTGTCTGAGATCAGCTTGGAGCTCAGGAAGATCTATCCACTAGATACCATATATATATATATATTTTTTTTTTTTGCAATAGCACAATGAAATCTGTAAGTATGACTTTTCCAGCAAGAGCCATCAGGCTGTGTAAGTCAAATCTCCACCAAATAGATTGCCTCACAGAATTGTAAAAAGGAAGCAGGAAAAAAAAAACCTCTCCTTTTACTGAAACCAGGTAGAAGAATTCCGCTAGAACCTTTAAGCCATGAATGAGATGTAGATGGGCATGAGAAATGGATGGGCATTTGCATTCATCAGTGAGTCAGTGAAGTTCTTGGCATATCATGTTTCTTACAAAGGGGAAGTATGCAATCAGAATTCAATAAGATTTTATACTATAATGTTGTTCAATTATGTCCATCTCTTTGGGATCACATGGACTAAAGCTTGTCCATGCTGTTCATGTCGTTTTCTTGGCAAAGATACTGGAATGATTTGCCATTTTGTTCTCCAGTGTTTTAAGGCAAACAGATGTTAAATGGCTTGTGCAGGGTTATATAAACTAGTCAGAGTCTGAGGCTGAATTTGAACTTGTCTTCCTGACTCCAGTCTGGCACTCTAATTATTGGGCCAGCTAACTGCCTCTCTTATAATATAACATCTCCATTCCAAACATGAAAATTCAAGGCTCTCTATGTGTTTATATACGCTTAGGATCCCATCTATTAATCAGGAAGTCTCATTATTTTTGGCAAATTTTTTTCTTCACTTCAATAAAGCAGCATGTATTAACTGCTTCCTCCAGCATGTATTAGATATTGGATACACTCAAAATACTTAAATGGATCCTTGATTCCTTTGATCTGAATGTTCCCTTCAATAGTACAGCTCTTACCCTGAATAGGTCAGCAAATCCTATGTGGAATCCTGCAGGTTTCCTTTTATAAATTTGCCACAGGGTCACTCTAATGGGCTTGGGTGCTTCCCCATTTTCTAGTAACATAACAAAGACAGCAATGGAGCACCATCACAGACTTTCTTTTTTTTCAGCTGCACATCTCCAATAAGTCTTTCACTCTTGTTTTTTCCAAGTTCCTCTTTTGTACTTTTTTCGGGAGCAGCCTCTTCACACCCGCCTTTCAGTTTTTCCATTTCTCCTTGTTTCATACTAATTTTCAGTGTTTTGGAGATTGTTATAATCTGTGTCTCATATATACTAAACATTACTGTTAGACTATAGGTTTTTATTTCTTCTAGAAGTCTGGAATTATTAAAAGAGTTTTCCAAATCCCCTAAAGGCAATGGAGCCATTACCCCTTCTATTTAACTCCAGGACAAACTGTATCATTTGAAATGTCTATCTGAGATTCACATAAATATATACACACATAACAGATGCACACACAATACAAATAGACATACAATAAATATATGTAAATATATAACATGTAACAAATTTGAGCATATTTTTTGTAACACATTGCATTAAACTTCAAAATACACATAGATGTGTTGAATAAACTGCAAATGTAACTATATCATGTAAATAATAATCAAGGCTATGGTGATAAATGAAACTAGTTTCAAAAATGCGTGACAGACTTCAAGGTTTAATTAGCATTATTAATGATTTCTCCAACTCTTAAGCCTAGACAATCAACAAAGCAGTAAATTAAATCTTGATTTGTAGTACTTACCAATTTCTGAACTGAAAATGTTCATGCCAAAAATTTAGCAATTGGCTGTCATAAACTGGTAGAAAGTAGCTCCAACATTGGCACTATGGCAAATGCCATAGATATACAAAGATAAATATATACAAATGGAAAGGTTCTATTCATTGTTTGTACAACTACATATCATAATCTAGGCAATGATATTTTTCATTCCCTTTGTGTGTGTGTGTGTGTGGATCAGGCAAAAAATTTTTGAGTGGTTCTGGATCTCTTCCAGGAGACAGTTCCATGTTCTAAGAGATAAAGCAATCAACAAAACCTCATCAAAAGAAGGAGATTGTAGAGGTCTTTCCCCTCCAAAAGGAATTCCCCTTAAACTTAAACTCTAAGCCAGATTCTTTTCATAATAGTAGCATGTACTTCTATTATCCATACAGCGTACCTCTGCATTTATGCCTTGTGTAATGTTTATTATCAGAGGATTATTAGTCACTATTATCTTTTCAACAAGTTTGATTGATTGCAATCTTTAGATGGAAATAACTTGTTAGAAGACAGCCCGTAAAATAGATTCATAATTTGGGAATAACAGCTATGGGATTCTATGAACTTGGATGTGAAAAACAACAAAAAATTGCATATTTTTGCTAATGTCTAAATGAAATTAAGGATTTCCTTCAAATATTTAAAAACATTATTTTGAGGTGTCCTTTTTACTCTTTACAATGGCGAAGGGGGTTTATGATATGCAAAAGAGGTTGAGAATGTCTGATGTTGGATCTAGCTAATCAGATACACATTCATAACTAACAAACAGACATAATTGAATCTTGCTTTCTCTTCATCTTAACCTACATCAGTTATAGGATGACAATGAAATGATCCATTCTGGAATTTTGCTAGCAAACACGTATCTATTTTTTACTGATACCATCATCAAAGATATTCTCAATGTATCCAAGGATGATTTTTATATTTAAAAATGCAAATATGGATTTTTAAATATGTGAGTTGGCAGCTTCAATTTCTTGGTTGTATTTATTTTTAAACTAATAAAACTGAAATGTTCCCCATGCTTTGATATCTTCTCCTTTTTCAGATAATCTTGTAACTCACACTATCAATGATATCACAACTATGCTGTTTCTAATGTTCTACTGAATACTTTAATCTCATTTGTTCCCCTTAGTGCAATTACTATCTCTTATACAATCAAGTAAAGGACAGAAGTTCATTCTACTAATTCTGATCATCAATTGCTTTCTTACTTAAGGATTTAGAAAATTACTTGGAGCACCAAGAATTCATGGCACAAAAACACTGAGTTCCTATATAACAGAGGGAAGATTTGAATCCAAATCTTCCTGATTCCAAGACCATCACCCTATCTACTATATCGCCCTGCTTTGCACAGTGTTTTATAGAAGTTTGAAAATAAAGACTATTAGTAGGACTGAACCAATGTGTTCTCAAAGGAAGAATTCATATACACGCAAATAAACATATATTCATAATTCTCATGTATGTCCATGCACATATCTATATCTATATATGCTTATATATGTGTATCTACTATATATGTGCATATATGTATATATGTGTATCTATATCTATATCTATACATACACACGCCTAATTTGTGCTTCAAAATGACATTGTAGTCTTCTAGTTGGAAATCATCTTGGGCTGAATACAGTAGCAGATCTGTCCACAAAGCCTGACCAGTCATGTTGTGCCCAGCAAAAAGCAGCTATCATTTATGGGATATAAATGAATCTTTTGTTCATGATGCAACTAATGTGAAAAATGATGGAAGGTCAAGGAGATGAAAAGGCAAAAACCAGCTTTTACATATTCCTTTAAAATACCATCTAAAAGTAAAAAAGGTATTTGTAATGAAGATGTCAACTACAGTTGAAAGAAATAGCCAGAGAGAAGGAAGTATAACTTATTTTATGTGACAAGAAAGCATTATTAAAACGATTCTCTGAACTTTGAATTACTTCTAGCTTATTTACAAGTAAGACTATATTCTTTCAAATTTGTATGCTAAGCTAAAATTGGCTGACTCTTGTAAACAAACCATAATGGGAAAGGATTTTTGAGGTTAATTTCTTACAGATTTACATATAGTTACTCTAGTATTTATAGCAGTGAAATTTTGGAAGGTATTATTTATAGGCTTACATCATGTGGAGCATTACTATATTCTATAACTTAAATGCATTTGAAGAATTAGGAGGTTAATTGCATAATTACATATTAACCCTATAACAGAGTTTAAGAAATTAGTCTTCAAGTGATAAAAACACTTGCTTTTCAAAATAAAGCTGATCCTGGAAATTCAGAATAATTAGTCGTTGCTTACCCATCTTCCTAGCATTTCCATCTTGTTCTATTTACAACTTCACTATTGCTTGTAAAGAGAATTCTATGCTCAATGGAAAATTTACAAAGGAAAAATTGAGCCAAAGTTGTGTTCCAGAATATCCATATGAACTTGCTTCTTTTTATGTCCCCTTCTCATTTTTGCTTAATGTATTTTGTTTAATATAAATAGTAATCTATCTTTAATTCATTGCTTAGTAGGATAATCTTAGGCTTAGAGAAGTCAAGCAACTTCATAATCTTATAGATAATAAAGAGACCTGCATTCAAATCCTACTGTGTTTGGACACTGTCTGACACTGTGTTTGGACAAATCGCTTCATTTTTCTGAGCCTCAGTTTCATTATTATATGAAAGTATCTGACTAGAAGGCCTATAAGGCTCCTTCTAGTTATAGGTCTATGATCCATTGTGCCTTAATAATTAGGCTTAAATAATAATAATAATAAATATTATGTGATATATAGCATTATATAATAATAATAATAATAATTCTGAAGTAGCATAAGGAATAGAATACTGAGCCTAGAGGCAGGAAGACCTGAGTTCAATTTTAACTTCTAACATTTGCTAGTTGTATCCTGGGCAAGTCACTTATGCTCTGTCAATTTCAGTTTCCTGTTCTGTAAAAAAAGATAATAATAGCACCTACCTCCCAGGATTTTAGGGAGTAAAAAATGAAAAAACATTTATAAATTACTTTGAAAACCTTAAATTAGTTGTCATATAACTATCATATTACATCATATAATCATCTCTATACCATATAAATTATTATTGTCATAATATAAAATAATTATTATAGTTTTTATTATTCCCATAGCTAACAATATTCATCACAGAAAACACAGAGATAATTGTTCACCTTCAGGAGTACTTTACACTTTCCAAGGAGGAAGGAACAGCAGATTTATGATTACTAGGGCTAAATTGTGTCACTCTGAAGATAGAATTGTTTCATTTTATTTCACTATATCTATTTGTTATAAGAAGAAGGTCCTTTGATTTGGTAGGCAAGAAGGTAATAAACATTTATTAATTGCCTACTATGCATCAGACATTGTGTTATGTGTTTTGCATACATAATATCATTTGATCTTCATAGTAACCATGTGTGATAAGTGCTTTTAACAGCTCCATTTTACAAACGAGCAAACTGAGACAAACAGAAATTTAATGATTTGTTAAGATTCACACAGGTAGTAAATATCTGAGGTCAGATTTGAATTCATCTCCTCCTAACTCTAGGCCAATCATCATGCTATATCATGCAGCAGTATAAGAAAAGGGAAGAGCATCAAAAAGACATTTTTTTAATAATAAAATAAAATGTGTTCCACAATTTGAAAGTTAATTTGATTTTAAAATTTTGTGAAGCATGAGGTAAATTTAAATTTTAAGGAGAAATTTAAATGAATACTGAATTGTTGCCTAATTCTCACTTTTTGCTGATCATTTTCAATTATCACTTCAAGGGATTTCATAATGAGAAAGTATATGCCTCATAGATCACCCAAATTCCTGCAAAGGAAACAGGACCGGTATCAATGAGCTAAGCAGTCTTTTCTCTATTGTAAAACACTTTTGTATATCCCCTTCAAATTGTTTCAAGGTGATTTATTAATTTCTTTGAGGAAACCACTTCCAAATCAGAATAAAAGCAACTTTTAAAGATACACAGGATCTACAAGACTGAAGTCTAAGTTATGAGAGAGGTCAATCCATTCAAATATTAGTATAATAAAAGCTAGTTATGCTATTTCTTCCCCCATCCCCATTTCTACTCTACCACCTGCTTATTTTCTTTACATGAAAATTTCTCCAAGATCAGAAGTTTTGGATATGATGGATAGCAACCAGCTGGGAGAAACATATCTAGAATTTTTGTCAAATTTATGCATTAACTTTTCTGTCTTTAAGAAGGTAAGCACAGAATATTAACTCACTCCATCCGTGTCCAATATGCAATTCCAAAAACACTTTTAATTTCCCCTTAAAATTTCTCTGATCTGGTTGGTTTTGCTTATTCGGATGCTTTGTCAGTTCATCCTTTGCTTCTGATCTTTTAAACATCAAATAAGCATTTTAAAATCTCTGTATAGCTCAGGGTTTGAAAAGATTTAAGTTCTCATTTTTTTAAATGATAGCAACAAAGTCAAAATGCCAGGAAAATGAGAAAGATGGCTTTTATTAAGTGAAATATTTTTATTAATACACTGGAATGTATGCTGTTTGCATAATGAAAATATAGTTACCCATCTGACCCTACACTGGCATGAAGATCAGAACAATAGTTTTAGAAAATGTGATTCTCAATAAAAAGATTTTTAACACTGCAGCTCACATGAGCAATCTTATTCATTTTTGCTCATTACCGTTATATGCAATATCATTTCTACTAGATTTCAGAAAGTGGGATTTTCTATCAACTTGAACAACTGAATTAATTGTGCTTTATTTGACTATTGAAAATGATTAGAAATATTCTACTAGTTTCTTGAAGTAATGCCATACAAAGAATTGGCAAAGGAATATATAGAGTTCTAAAGGGAGAAAAAAATACACTTAAAGAGTTAGAATTTCAAGCAGTAAAAACAAGCCCCATCTCGAAGATTCAAGCCAGAATGTAACTGGCTTCCTAAGAGATTTTACTTTGGGAAAATAACGTGTGGCCCAAGCAAAATATCTTTTGGGCTTAAAGGAATCTTACAGAGAAAGATGAGCCTTACGGATAAGGGTCAAACAAAGGCACTGTGATCTATATGAGATGTGTTAAGTAACCGAGCTAAAATTACTCTAATGAAGTTCACAACAGTCCTCACAGCTGTATCCTAGTCAGTGGGCTTATTGTGTTGCTCTGTTTGTGAAAGGGAGAGGAAGTGGATAAGGGGATTGGAGAGGGGGAAGGAGGTGGAGGAAGTCGGGAAGAAGGAAGGAATTAGCAGAAAGCAGTTGGCAATGAATAATTTCTATTCTTAAAAAGAGATTGCACTGGAAGCACCTACAGTGTCTGCCATCCATTTGGATACGGAGGAAGTTGTGTATAGAGAAAGCAAACAACTTCAGACATTCCTGTGAAGTTAGGTGCTGTTAACTTTGATGTGCAGATAGGGGAGCTGAGGTGCTGGGAAATGAGGAGCAGTACACAGACAAAACTTTTGTTGTCACTTTCCAGTTCGAATCATTAGGATATCTTTGCAAAATGGCCCAGTATATATTAATCCTGTATGATGGGAGAACCTAGTTTTCTCTCTAGAGTACTAGTTCTCAAACTTTTGTTCTCTATATTTTTATACTATTTAAAAACTATTGAGGATCTGTTCAAAAAAAAATTTATGTGGATTATATTTATAGATATTTACCACATTAGGAATAAAAACTAATTTTGAATTTGTCATACCTCAGAAAGAATTTCAGAGATCTGAGGGTTGTTCTGGAACATACTTTGAGAACCACTGGTAGAGCCCAGCTTCTTAAACTGTGGAATTTTATAACTGAATGGGGGTATTTTGAAATTATGATTTATTATTAGTGTTTTGTTTGTATACCTATTTTATATACCTATATGCCCAGAGTCACATAAAAATTTCTTGGACAAAAAGGGGTTGTGAATGGAAAAAGTTTAAAAAGTCTGGTGTAGAGAACTGCTTATTCCTGCTTATATGCTCCCAGGTCATCACTGAAACAAGTCCATATTCCCTGCTGTGGACTTATTTTTTTTTCCTTCTACAGCTTGCTGGCAGTTACATAGAGTAAAGACCCAAAGAAGATGAATGAGAATCACTTTTTTTTTTTCCCTGAGGCTCACAGATGACCCTTTCTGAATGAATATATTTATTTGCCCACATGATGTTTAGGTCAGGTACATTAGTGGAACTGGGAAGGTTTGAGTTAATTGCTATATTCCCATACAACTGATTCTGGTTGGTGTGAGCCCAAGTAATGAATTGGACTTGCAGTTTTAGTTAATTTTACCTGGGTCTCAGCTATAGGTCCTTTGGGCAAGGAAGAAGCTGTAGAACTCTAAGGGACATTCTTGAAAGTCTTGTTTTCATCTGCTTTTATCTCTAAATCAATTATGATACTTGGAGAATGATGAATTTGTTTTTATAAAGAAAGTCCATATCTTAACCTTCCAGCTTTGAGTGATTCATGATAGGAACTGACAGTAACTCATGAGGAATATCAAGAGTATAGACATTCATTGCAATTTTTTATATATTAAATGAGGGATTTGTTTTTATAAGCATGAAAATGAAATTCCATTACCATTTACAACACAAAAAGTAAATTTGAAGGAAGTCTTTTCTGAATTAATGTGATGGAAAAAGATGGGGATGTTAAGACCTATGGTTTCATTCTATCCTCTTATCTATAATTTATACTTAATGAGTAGCCTAGGATAGATAAAATTAAGTGGCTTGTCTGGGGGCAAAAAGCCATTTTGTATCAGAGATAGCATTGGATTTTAGAGAGAACAGCTTGGAATCTAGAACACCTGAGTTTGCATTCTATCTCATGGAGTTACTAGCTATGTGAACCTGTGTGATATCATTAATCTCATCATGCTACAATTTATTAAAATGAAGGGGCCAGATTTTACAGCTACTAAAAATCCCTTCTAGCTTGAAATCAATAACCCTAGATTTTCTTTGTTTTAAGATAAGGATTCTTATCACCCCATGATATTGGACATGATATCAACCAGTTAATTCAATATGCAGGTGAAGAGTAAGTAGCCTTAGTTTTTAAATTATATAACAACAACATTTTCTTTTGTTATTTTAAGCTAATAAGACTTTCATTAAAAAATATACATTGAAGTAGTCATTTTTTTCCTGTCTTAGGGACACAAAGGGAAAGAAATGAGGAAATGTGTTCTTTCTTCTAAAAACCAAAACATAATAGATCCAGATCCATACAAAATGCAAGAAAGCAAATTATTTGATGACAGGTAGAATTATCTTGTTTCAATTAATACAAATTATTTTTTAATGATGCAATTTAATCTAGAAACAAAATTCAGGGAGACAGAGATAGGAACTCTTGCCATTTTTAAGGAAAGGAATGAGGGCAATGGAAGATAGTTGGAATTCTTTTAGCTGGCCAGGAAAGTAAAATAAATTGTGTCTGCTCTTCCTTTCACAGTCTTTAAATAGACTGCTGTGTGTACACATTAGGATAGCATCTTGAAAAGCATTCTTGGTACATATCTTTGCGTGTTCTTGCCAAGGAAAGACACTGATTTGTACCCTTGGGAAGACAGCACTCCTTATAGCCTATAAAAAATGAGCATCAGCATAACCTCCACATTTTTAACCAGGGACTACTTTTTAGATATTATCTCAGAGAACACAATACCAGCTAAGAAAGACCCTGATTGGATTCAACATAACATTTGTACTTTTCAGATGGTGAAAGTTAAGCCAATCTAAAGATGAAATACTATTAAATTTTCTCCTTTTTCCTCAATCAGGATAAAAATGCTAATACTAGATCTCTCAGCTCAATAATGAAAGTACATCCAAGTTAGTTTCTAAAATATTTATCTTTTGTTTTTCATCTCTAGGCTGGGGATCCACTTACAGTTTTACCATATGTCCTGATTGGCAGCATGAATCACCCAAAGTTAATTTACTTCATGCTCTGGGAAATATCTTACCCTTTGTTTTCACTTCTACAAAAAGAATTATTGAAAGCTATAGCATCTCCTTCTTGAAAGGAGCAAAGGCGAAAAAAAAAATCGGGACTTGCTCTGGATTTCAATAGCAGTGCCTAAGGCTCTGCAAACTGCCTAGAAAAAAAAAAAAAAGCCTAATCCATCACATTTCTTCTTAATTTCAATCTCTCTATATAAGCAAAGAGTATAAGGATTTACTATTCCTGAAATGGACAGCTAGGTGGTGCATCAGATAAAGCACGCACTGAGCTTGAGTTCAAATCCAGCCTCAGACACTTATTAGTTGTGTGACCCTAAGCAGGTCAATTTACTCTTTTTGCCTCAGTTCCTCATCTATAAAATAAGTGAAGAAGGCGATGGCAAGCCACTCCAGAATCTTTGACAAGAAAACCGCAGATGGGGTTATGAAGAATGAGACATGACTGAAAAATAAGTCAAAATCCCCCCAACAAACCCACCCAAATATACACAAGGCCTATCAACCTGAGAAAAATGGATACAAATTCATACTTCGGTTTTCTAAAGGCCCCAGTTTGTAAGAGAAGGAAGCTGATCTAGTGTCTAAAATCGTATGTGAAGAAACTTTTTATGGAAAGTAAGTGATGTGTCACAGCTAATCCTATTTAATGCTCAAGTGGAATCTCAAATTAATTGCTTGAGGAAGGGATAAGAAATTTTCTTTGCCATTGCTTTCTCTCCTAATTCTTATCACACTGATAAGACATAAGACATAGCCTCAAATGAGACTAGGTAGATATTACACACTTTAATTTCCTTTTCTACCCCTTCAGAGCTATCTCTGTAATAGACCCCTTCTATATAGTTGAACTTTTAGGAGAGTGGAATATCTGTTGAACACATTTCCCCCCTTTATTACTGTGGGGGATAGGGAAAAAACTGGAGGAAACCCAATGGACATTTGCTGTGAATAGCTGACTAATACTCTGTGGCTTAAACTGATATTTTCCAGATTTGTCAGCACTGTTTGAATTTGAACAGTAACCACAGAGAGTCATTTAACACTGAGCTGACTTTACTAGTATATTGAGAATATACTTGAGCCAAAAAAATGTCCCATTGGGAATTCAGAGAAATTGAAATCTTCATTTTCCTTATTCAAATAATTTCACAAAAGAACTTTGTTTATTTGTGATGTGAAAAGGTATAAGAACAATATTGTGGTTTTAGATTTTCCAGCACTGAAACAAGGCAGGTCTCATGGCCACCTACCTCTGTTTTCTCTGAAGGATTCCCATTTTTATGCATAGGATTGGCAAATTCACAAGCTGTTTCTTCAGGTTTCCTTTAAAACACAGTGTCACATAGAATGGTAGGAATTAAAAGAGGCTTTTAAGTATATTTTCGACTTACATATTGTAGAAAACACGGAGAGAGACACCTTGTCTAGCCAACAAGTGCTTACTTTTAATGAATATATTACTATAAGTAAAAATGATTCAAAGATTCCAAAAGTAACCACATTCCTGAAGACAAATGTAATTTGAACTCTGAACCCTAACTTCCAAATAACTTCTTGAGTTAAAATGAGAAAAGTATATTTTTAAAAAATCTCCAAGTGTATGCATGTGATTTTAAGATCTGTGTTTTTTTAACCAAAGAGAATTCAGAGGAATCATTTACCAATCTGTGAACTCACAGTGTCCAGGGCAAAGTTTAACTATGAAAGGTTCTTACTTCGTAGAAGCAATAAATAAAAAGCTGGGCTACTACCCTTTTTCCTCATTCCATTGTTTTTCTTATCTCCTTTTTCTTCTACATTTTCTTTTTTCATAATCTCAACTGTCTCTTTCTTCTATTTTTCTTATTTTCTTCTTTTTCTCCCTTTTCTCTTCCATCTCTTCTTGTCTCTTTTGCTTTTCTTACTTCCACTCTCTACCCTTTCCCTTTATTCTCTTCTCTATGTCCTGCTCCTCCCATTTTAGTCTCCTTTCTGTGTCTTTACTGGTCCTTGATAAGACAAGTTACCTATTGGTCTACCATATAGTTTTGGTTGGGAAGAATACCTGTTAAAAGGGACTGACTTACTAAGATCTAGCCTCATGGCAAGGACCTTTCAGAAAGATTACATCAAATAAGTATCTCATGTTTTCTTAGGAGTTCTGAAGTATCATTAAAAACTTTAATGGTGTTTTAAAGACTTTTCTTTGAATCTCATCTTCCATCCGCATTGAAACCTATCATCAACATATTTATTTCTGAATCTCAAATAATTACGTATCAGTATTTTAGGTGTCAGAAGAAAATGTATTAATTGGCAGAAAGCAGCCCCATTATTAGCCCCAATTTATAGTAGATAAAATTGAATCAGAATGTGTTAAATGTTTTGACCAACTGCTTACAACTGCTAAATGCCTGAAGCCTAATTTGAACTTAAATTTTCCTGAATCATAAACTAACATTGTCACCTACTTCTACCAGTTCTCTACCAATCCTAGGTGATCTGACTTAAAACACAGTTCTTATTCCAGAAATTAGGGCTATAACTCCAGTATTTTCATGATGTCAAGTCTTTGGATATTTCTCCAACACTTATGGCAACTAGAGAAATTCTGTGGTTCCTCTATTATTTAAATTCTTTAGGAACCATGAAGCAAACAAGATCTTGATCTATTATCGATACATTGAGAACAATGGAGGAACTGAGATGGTAAAACAGAAAAAAAAAATCATGATGTTTTACTTTGGATAGAATGCTCCAAATTTTCTTCACTCAGTGAGATTGTGCTTAGTGGACATTAAATTATCCATATGGATTAAATGGTTATAATCAGTTCTCTTGCTTCTAAATCTCTATGGTTTTAAGGTAATTTTCTATATAAACAGATACACAATTTTATCTTAAACAGGACTGAATTCTATGATTATAGGTCCCTATTTAGCTCTTTAATCATATTCAAGGAACTCTGCTGGCCTTTTTATGATTTTGAACTTACTTCTGCTGCAAAAGAGTTTGATTTTATCACAAATAATCTCACTGTGATACACTACAGGTACAAATTACAAAATGCAAAGAACAGATAATGGATGAATTAATACTGCAGATAACCAAAAGGCATATGGAAAAATACATGGTGACTATAAAGCTAATGGCACTAGTAATGGGGAAGTACTTGAAGAGGAGAAGTATTGAAATATTATCTTCAAGTACATATATGAATGGAAAGGGAAACAAAATAACCCTATTTAATAATAAGAGGTAGGGACAAGAGATATCGTACAAGTTGTGCTGGCATTGCCCAAATGCTAAAAAAAGAGAAACAGCTATATTATTTTGGATAGATCTTCTATAGGATCTATGGAAGAACAGGAACATGGATGATCTCAATTAAAAAAAGACATGGAGAGACTGAAGGAAGCATTAAAACTGGCTGGGTTATAGATTTTTTAAAGCATTTATAATAGTGAAAACTAATAGTCTAAAATATAATAGTTGTTGATAATAATTATGAGATCCAGCCTAGAGTCGCCATAGGTTGATATTTCCATTTTATGAAATGAGTTATTGCTCTGATTCAAACCAGTTTAACCAAACTAAGACAGCTAATGAGTAAGAAGACCCATCTTCTTCATTTCAGGTACTCATTTCTCCATTTTCCAGTCCTAGCCTTTTGTTTGTCCCAAAACCCATCTAGTTTATTGACTGCTAATATGTCTTGGTTATTTGTGTTTGTCCTTTGTTGGAGAAGACCAGGACGTCAGGGAGGGGAAGCTATGACTTACAAATGAATTGGATTTTAGTAAGGGAGGGCTGGACAAGGTCACCTGCTCTCACTTTCTCTTCTAGAACTGGCTGTGTCCAATGGCTAAATATAGATAAGGATCATTGGAGATGGTTAAATATAGATAAGGATCATTGGAGATGGTCTTGGATGTAACTGGAGGCCTTGGTCTTTTTAAGGTAAGGTCTTCAATAGGTCTCAGTTTGACTGAGGCAACACCTATTTAGTGATTAAGGCTGGATGAAATGGAATTTACCAACCCATCTTCATCCAGTGAGATGGAAGACCACTGCATTTTAAAATCTGGCTACAGGTCTTATGATCTTCCCTGCTTCTACATTCTCTTTCATTTCCCAGATTCAACCATTCTCTCCCCTAATCCCTGTCTGCTACCACCTGTGTTATAACTATAAATAGGATTTTTTTTTCCCCTCTTAGGCAATTGGGGATAAATATTTTGCCCAGGATCACATAGCTAGGAAGTATTAAGTGTCTGAGGGCAGATTTGAACTCAAGTCCTCCTGGCTACAGGGCTGGTGATCTATCCACTGCACCACCAAGCTGCCCTATAAATAGGATTTTGAAATCATAGGTTCTTCTGCCCTATAGCTGTACTTGCTCTTGTGTTCATTCCCCCAATAAGAACATGAGCTCTTTGAAAACATGGGCTGTTTAGCTTTTTTTCAATTTACAGTTTTTGCCATATAGTAATCACTTAAATGGTTTTTTATTCCCTCATCCTTTTAATTCAAGATATTTTTGTCGAAAACTTAATATAACCAATATAAGAATCCAAAATTAGAAGATAAAACATGAACCATTTGGAGAACTTAAAATTTCACAGAGAGGGGTAATTGAAGTGGAAGATAGAATGTGGTAAGCATAAAAGAGAAGTCTAGGAAGTGTGGGTATTGTATTTTGAACCCCATATTTCCAAGGAAAAATAATTACTTACATATTATGCATAAGTGGTTTGAATTTTTTTTTGTAAATTTTGCTAAATAATGATGAGCTAAACAAGATGATATCTACAAATTCTACTGATTTGAAAACTTTTGACTCTACCCAAATTTGTATTAAATGTGAAATATTGCACTATATGTGTAACACTATGAACATATTGGGCTTTTATATATTGTCACCTTTTGGAATATATGAGTGGGTGGTTGAAGCAGAGGAAAAGTAATTTTGATGGTGACTGGAAAGAGATAAATCAGCTTTTACCAAGCCTGTGAGAGAAACATCAATATTGATAGAGTGATGGTAATTCTGACCTGGATGTGCCAATTTTAATTTGGAGGGAGCATGTGTACCCCTAAAGTAATTCACTTAAAGGGAAAACTAAGAAAATCATTTCAATCTTATTGGGTATAGCTAACAGGAAGAGGGATACTGCTACTAAAGAATATTGCAAGATGGATCTGAGAGGAAAATGACATTAGTTTCAAGAAGGACAACTTTGAAGTAAAGGCTGATTCAAGAAGGAGGGGGAGAGATGGAAAGTATCTCTGGCATAGTTAAGCTAGGAATACCAAGTGAAAAATAAGAATTTATTTCAGAAATAATTGAGTAATATCAGCATAGACAACTGTGGTTCAGCATGTGATGTAAGTAAAAGGGATAATAGGTTCCTAGTAAGGTTTAAATGGCAGCAGAGCATCATCAAACATAAGTAATTCTCTATAACTTATTAAAACCATCTCAAACACAAAATAAAAAAGAGTTATAATGACAAAGCATGTGAAACTAACAAAGTAGGCATAGATAACAATAATTATAAACCAGTGTTAATATTATTTTTCTGGGCTACCCTCAGTATTGCAGCAACAAAACTATGGACTATTATGCTAATATAATTTGATAATTAGTGCCAATTTAGAAATAAATTTATTAACTTTTGTTTTTAAAATTGTACTTTTATGTTAGTTTTATACATTTAATTCAGAAATAGAAATGGTTAGGCTATTTACTTACAGCTACCAAAGCATCCACAAGCTTCTTATAATTAGGGAATTATACAAGCATCTTACCAGTCATAAAAGTGAAATCAAATGGTCTTCAAAAAATGGCCACTGACATATCTATATGTATCCACATGTGTAAATTGTGCTAATTATTCTTGTACCCATTCATTTGAAAGTGTGTAGAATCACTTAGGGACATTCAGGAAATATCAACATATTTTGAAAACAGATGATCAGAATCCAAATGGCTGGTAAACTTGCATTTGAATTAATTAATTTAGTAGGAAGAAATTATGAGAATTATGAGGTTATAAAAACTTTTGTAATGATTCAATGTTAGGATTCTTACAAGGTGCTAAGTAAGTAGAATTGAGGAGACAGTGGTTAAATCTAGTTTAGCATTGATTTAATCCTACAACAAATAATGGTTCCCTAGTGATATAATGACTGGTGTGTACTCAATGTACACCATATAAGCAAGAAGCTCTCAGGGCCAGACACAGAAGCCCACTAGAAGCTCTCAGATCCCTCAGCCAGGATTCATTCGAGGAAACTCACAAGCCAGAAAAGGCACCTTAAGCTCTTGAAACAAAGACTACAGATAGGCCTCTAAGAAAAACTTAGCTGGGCCCCACGTGAAGGAGATAAGACTGAAGGAGACAATAAAGAATTTGGACTTTAACTCCTGGCTGCATTTGGGGTGATACTCTGAACTGAAAAGAAACCTGCTACCAGAGAATATTATATTTTAGAGAAGAATATTATATTTTGGTGCCCAACATGGGGCCAAGAATCTTCATCTGTGACCGAGAAATTAGGGTGAGTACAAGAAGGAAACTTTGTTAAGGGCTAAAATAGTATTTCAGCTAAAATGGGACAGATGTTTAGAAAACAGCCTTCTTTTCCAATTCAAGGAAAATGTGTAGAGAACGTTGTCAGACTTATGAAAAGACAAAGTTTGATTATAATTTGGGAGCAGATCACTAAACTTTTAGAAACCGTACAGTACACATCTCCTTGGTTCTTTATGGGGAAAAAATTGGATCTAGAAAAATGGAAATTAGTAGGAGAGCAACTATGTCAATTCTACAATGAAAATGGACCTGACTCAATTTCCAAAGACACACTTAATACATATAATTGAATACAACTGGATTTAGGAAATTATATAAGTTATAAGAAGAAAGAGCAGGAGGGGGAGCAGCCAAATAAACTAGGTGAAAAGGATGAAGAATCAGATAACAATGGAGTTAAGTACAATTCTGAGTATGGTGCTTCACAGCAAGAGACATTATTTGATTCCTCATCCCCTGACCTACTTCCCTCAATTAACCCTTCATAGGTAGAGGGAGAAGGAGGAGGGAGAGAGGCAGTAATACATTCAGCACCACTATGAACAAGATTACAAAAAACACTGGTTAAGGCAAAAATTGAAGGACAGGATATACTTGATTTAAAAATAAATGCATACCCTGTGATTGAAGAGCTTGACTCTTCAGTCAAAAAAGGAGAAGATACAGTCGTTTTGATCTGGAAAAAATTAAGGATTTGAAAAAAGATTGCACTCTTTATGGGGCTACATCATCTTGTGTTAAAATGTTACGAGATAATTTGGCTTATGAAATCCTAACCCCTAGTGATTGGAAATCCATAGCAAGGACATGTTTAGAACCTGGGCAAAACTTATCATGAATTATGTAGGATTCAAGCCCAATGCAATAGGCAAACAGGAGTTAATATATAGCAGTGGTTCTCAAACTTTTGTTTTCAATATCTTTATCCTATTAAAAATTATTGAGGATCTCTCCAAAGCGTGTTTGTTTATCTGGATTATATTTATAGACATTTACCATATTGGAAATAAAAACTATTTTTGTATTTGTAGACTCCCTAAAAAGGTTTCAGAGATCTTCAGGATTCTCTAGACCATACTTTGAGAACCACTGATATACAGTCACCTTTGACCAACTAGCAGGTGAAAGTCAATATGCAGAGAATTCAGCACAGATTAATAATCCCATAACAGTGTATTAGCAAATTGCTACTGCAGCAATAAAAGCTTGGGATTCCCTCCCAGGGAAAGATGAAGGTAAAGCCTTCACAAAAATAGAGCAAGGTGCCAATGAACCCTTTGCAGATTTTGTGGGACGTTTGCAAACAGCTGTCACAAGAACCGTTGGAGAAAATGCAGCTACAAGAATTATGATAAGACAACAGGCTAAGGAAAATGTCAATGAGGTTTGCAAAAGAATTATATGGGGACTATGCAAAGATGCTCCTTTAGAGGAGATCATAAGATGTGCCACAGTGGGCACAAATGCTTATTATACCCAGACTATGATGAACATGGGAAGACAGGGTCCCTCTTGGCAAGGGACTTCGAGAGAAACTCATTGATGTTTTCAGTGTGGAAAAATAGGACATCTAAAAGCTTAGTGTAGGCAAAGAGATAAAGTGAGAGGACAGGGTGAGAGAATAAAACCCAAAACCCCATGTCCAAAATGCCACAAGGGCTTCCACTGGGCCTCAGAATGTAGATTGACCCAGGGAAATGAGAGGTGGGGCCCAGCTCCAAGATATCATACAAAAGACAGGTGGGGCATGATGGCAGAAAGGGATTAGATGATCAATCATCAGAAAAGCAATCAAATAGCAGAAAGGGATTACAATTGGGGAAAATACAGGCTTTTTAACCCAACAGAAAGGCAGTGTCCAGTGCAAGCAACTTCAATGTAATTGCCAGGTGATGAGAAGAGATTTAGAAAGTGGTAAACAGAAGGGACTAGATAGGTTAACTGCTTGGGAGAAAGGGTTTGCTTGTATTTCTACAGATGGAGAAAGAATCAGATGGGTGCCAACAAGCCGTATTTGCCTTGTCCATTGGAGAGAGACAGAAAAAGAGAAAAACCTCAAAACAAAGGAGAAGACTTAAGAACAAAACCAGCAGGAATCATTGGACTCCTTGAGATGAAAAATTGCTGATGAGAGTATTGCATGAGTTCAAAACTTGTAGGAATTATTGGATTCCTGGCACATGAACTAATTGACAACAGATTGATTTTGGACTATTTCTAGGACTTATGGACATGTATAATTCCTCATGTTGATTCATGTTATTTGTTACATCACTTCTAGCCTGTGTTACTATGTGTTTATGTAATTTATGTAATTATGTGTAATACCTCCAATATTGATGGATTTATGTACACCTGTTTAAAGTGAGCCCCTTCAGGAACCCACTAATCTGATTCGATTTCCCATTTCCTTTGCTGTTTTCATCTTCCTTCCTGAGATGTCAGGATGGGCATGATCACCTCCTTTTTATGGTGTTTTCACTCCTTTTTTGAGCAGTCAAGGAGGTCATGATACCTATGTTCAAAAAACAAAAGAAAACAGATGTTAGGATTCTTACAAAGTGCTAAGTAGGTGGAATTGAGGAGACAGTGGTTAAATCTAGTTTAGCATTGATTTACTCCTACAACAAATAATGGTTCGCTAGTGATATAATGATTGTTGTACACCATATAAGCAAGAAGCTCTCAGGGCCAGACACAGAAGCCCACTAGAAGCTCTCGGAGCCTCAGCCAGGATTCAATCGAGTTGATTCACTAGCCAGAGAAGGCAGCTTAAGTTCTCTAAACAAAGACTAAAAAAGACCTCTAAGAAAAACTAGCTGGGCCCCAAGTGAAGGAGATAAAACTTTTGAAGGAGACAATAAAGAATTTGGACTTTAACTCCTGGCTGCATTTGGGGTGATTACTCTGAACTGAAAAGAAACCTGCTCCCAGAGAACATTATATTTTAGAGAAGAATATTACAATTCTATCAATTGGAAACTCCTAGATCAGATATAGATTTTTAGCTGGGAGGGAGAGATCTTCCAGGCCATCTAATGAAACTCCTATTTCACTTTTATTTTACTGATGAGCAAGTTGAAGAATGAAGTGACTGATTGGTTTAGCATGATTCAGATATCAGATTTGGAACTTGAATGAGTGTCCTTTGAATCCAAATCCAGATCTCTTTTTACTGTAGCATACTACATCTTGCTTATAAGAAATGCTGAATATCCTAAATCATTAGACATAAAAGTTCCCTAACCCCAAACTTTCAACAAAGCAGACAACTCACTCTGGATGTTTAATAACTTATCAAAGATGTTTTTAAAATGCAGCATTCAGAACTAAACAAAATCCAGTTATCTGTGCATTTATGGAGTAGCATTCAGTGACTAGGACTATCAGTTCCTTTTTCAAGGACAGTATAACTCTCTTAATGGAGCCTGACACTGTTCCGATTTTGGGGATTGCAATACCATGCTGTTGACTCATATTAACCTTATACAATTAAAAATAAAAAAAGTTGTGCCCTGCCCAAAATACAATAGACAGTGAGTAATTGAATTCAGAATTATTTCTCTTTTCATTTTAGCAGATTTGTGTTTCTGGAAAACTTTTAAATCTTTTTTTGAAACTCTGGAGAAGTATACTTGAAACAAGGATACTTACAACAAGGTATTAACTCTGAAATTTATGAGGTGATGCTTCACTCGTTCACATATACAGTTAGTACTTAGTATGGTGATATAATGGGTCTCTAATTCACATATATTTAGTGTGCTGTAATGATGTAATAATACTGAGGTATTTAAGGGCTGAGAAAACTGGAATGAAACATTTCATCTTTGATCATCCTCCTGGTGGCTCTCCTGCCTCCTGCATTTCTCCACTAAGATCAAGGCTGATCCCAAGGGACTCCAGAAAGCTAGCTTGGACATTTCAGTCTCATATTCTAAAACTGAAGATTTTTTTTCCCTTAATCTCTTCCCTTCCTTTTTCTATATTTCTTTTAAAATTTCTCTTTTCCCTTTACTTGTCACCTCAAGTTTTTGTGTGTTTTTAATGTATTTCTATAGTGCACACATGTCCATTCAACTTTTCCTTTTTTGGTTCAGATAAGTGGATGAGATGCTTGTTTTCCCTCTCATGTATTGTATTTATGCAAAATCATAAGTTTTTTCCATTTATTCCTTCTTTGTTGGGCACTGCATTTTTTTTAACTCTCCTTACTTTATTAAAACTAACAAAAGTAAACAAAATCAAGACCAATCCTTGGCCTTTCAACACCACTGTGATCCTGGAAGACAATGTAATTCGAAAGAGAAATTTGTCTTTTTTTTCCTATTGGAAATATAATGATTTCAATATGATATAGTCTCTTTCAAATGCTTAAATGTTATAACTTTTCTAGTTTTTTCTTCTGTGCTTACCCTTTAAAGATGATATACAGGTCTTTCATTTCCATCCGGAGTACTTAAAAGTCCTTATTCTAAAACATTCTAAAACTGTGGTTCACACCCCCAAATGGAATTGCAAAACTGAATGGAGAGTTGTGAAATTATAATTTATTTTTCAGCAAATGTTTGATTCATATACACATTTTTATATACTTATATATGTGGGACTTCATAAAAATTTCTTGGGTGAAAAAGGATTATGAGTAGAAAATAGTTTAAGTCCTGCTCTATTCTACCAATGGTATGTGTGTGTATGTGTATGTGTGTGTGTGTATGCATATATATATATATATATATATATATATATATATATACCTATAGAATTACACTCACTCCTTAAGGGTAAATTATTTGTGATTATAAGCCTTTATATTTTGGGCTCCCAAGATTTTCTTTTCTTTATAGTAGTATGATTCTGATTGACTTTCCTTTGTATTTGAACTGCTTTTTGGCTACTTGCAATATTTAGATTTTAGCTTGAATATTCCTGATTGTTTTCAATTGGGGGAGGGGTTGGGAAAATTTTATTTTTTAAATTCTACTTTGCCATGAATTTCTTTTCTTTTTTTTTACTATAGTAACTTTTTATTGACAGAACCAATGCCAGGGTAATTTTTTTTTTTACAGCATTATCCCTTGCACTCACTTCTGTTCCGATTTTTCCCTCCCACCCTCCACCCCCTCCCCTAGATAGCAAGCAGTCCTATATATGTTGAATATGTCTTAGTATATCCTAGATACAATGTATGTGTGCAGATCCAAACAGTTTTCTTCTTGCACAGGGAGAATTGGATTCCGAAGGTAAAAATAACCCGCTTTGCCATGAATTTCTAAAAGTTCTAGACACTTTAATATGTTATCCAGGCTTTTTGTTTGGTCTTAGTTTTCAGGGATTCTTGATTTATCTTTACCCAATCCCTGTAGGGGATCTGATTTCCAGATCAGTTGCTTACAAAATCAAGTACCTTGCATAGTCATTTATCTTTTGTTCTTTCTGTAGAATCATTTAGTTTTTATTTCTAGCCATATGACAAGATGCTCCAAGTCATCATTAATCAGAGAAATGCAAATTAAAACAACTCTGAGATACCACTACACACCTGTCAGATTGGCTAGAATGACAGGGAAAGATAATGCGGAATGTTGGAGGGGATGTGGGAAAACAGGGACACTAATACATTGTTGGTGGAATTGTGAATACATCCAACCATTCTGGAGAGCAATTTGGAACTATGCTCAAAAAATTATCAAACTGTGCATACCCTTTGATCCAGCAGTGCTACTACTGGGCTTATATCCCAAAGAGATCATAAAGAAGGGAAAGGGTCCTGTATGTGCATGAATGTTTGTGGCAGCCCTCTTTGTAGTGGCCAGAAACTGGAAACTGAGTGGATGTCCATCAATTGGAGAATGGCTGAATAAATTATGGTATATGAATATTATGGAATATTATTGTATCATTATATATCTTCTATATATATTATATATAACTTCAACAACAATACTATATGATGATCAATTCTGATGGACCTGGCCATCTTCAGCAATGAGATGAATTAAATCAATTCCAATGGAGCAGTAATGAACTGAACCAGCTACACCCAGCGAAAGAACTCTGGGAGATGACTAAGAACCATTACATAGAATTCCAAATCTCTATATTTTTGCCTGCCTGAATTTTTGATTTCCTTCACAGGCTAATTGTATAATATTTCAGAGTCTGATTCTCTTTGTACAGCAAAATAACGGCTTGGACATGTATACTTATTTTGTATTTAATTTATACTTTAACACATTTAACATGTATTGGTCATCCTGCCATCTAGGGGAGGGAGTGGGGGGAAGGAGGGGAAAAATTGGAACAAAAGGTTTGGTAATTGTCAATGCTATAAAATTACCCATGCATATAACTTGTAAATAAAAAGCTATTAAAATTAAAAAAAAATCATTGAGTTTTACTCAGTTTTATCTTCATGAGGTCTACTTCTTGGGTAAGGTTTTCAGCTTTCCGTTCTAAGCTATCTAATTACCTTTCCTTCCCTCCTTCTAATTTCATTGTTTAATCTCTTTCTTAGTCATTTTGGCAGGGATGTCTGGGAGCATATCTTATCCTCTATCGGATCTCTGATTTCTTTTATCTCTCCTGCTAACTCAATTCAGAGATTGACCTCTGTCCTTTTCTTCTTTAGCCTTCTCCCCATTTCCTCTTCTCTTTCTATAATACTCAACTAGAACTCTAGATATTCAAAGGCTATAGCAATGGAGTAAAAATTCTACAATCCTCCAGGATATTTTGCACATATTCCTAATGAAATACAATGACTACTATGTGAGTAGTATCCACCTCACTAGAAACATCCTGGCCATAGTAATGAATTTGTTTGTTAAGTTGACCCATGAAAGAGATCCCTCAATCTCTAATGGCTATCTTCTACCTACTTCTTCAATTATAGTGATACAGGGACAGAAAATGGGAGTGGGACAAAGGGATCTATGAATCATTCAGTTCTCATGCCTTCTATCAACATTTAACTGTTCCCTTGCTAATCAGCTCATTAGTACTTGTGGGACTGATAGGATTGCTTTATTTATTCAGCTTAATTCAAGTGATAAATGACTGAACATTTTCATTAGATTCTTCCTTATTTCAGATGCATCCAAAGGATAATGAAACATCATGCCTGGTGTTGGTCTAGGATGCCTGATGATTTAGTTTGAATGCTCAGGACAGGCATAAGCAAAATGACCACTGTGAATATAATTATAGCTCAGATAACCACAGCTGGCAGAGAGGATAAAGAGGTAGAGAAATTGCATGAAAAACTTGATAAGATCCGTCAAACCAGGTAAATAGACCACTTGATGATATATGTTGTAGTATAGGGGAACAGCTTGGTGAAAAATTCAGCACTGGTAGGTAAGAATAGAGAAATAACCATGAAGTTATGAATTGTCACCATGTTTGAGAAAGATTTATAAATATATTCATACCTTTTGATTCAATTATTTCTTTATTTGGAACAATATTCCAACACTATCAGTGGATAAGTAGTACAGATTTATTTTTGTTTTTGTTGTTATTGTTTGTTTGAAATAATGAGAATATAGTTGAACAGTCAAGGATTATAAACAATCTATATGTCTGATGATCAGGACAGAGTAAATTAAGTCATGGCAAATGAATGCAATAGAACATTATGAGCACTAATGATAAATATCAAGTATAAAGTAAATACAAAGTATTACAGAATGAAAAAAAAGTAGAATCAAATAGAATTGATGCTATGAAGCCTTTCCACATTAAATATATTCAGAGACATATTAAGTATCCAGAGCCAGAGCCAGAGACAAAGAGACAGAGATAGAGTGACAGAGACAGAGAGAAATAAGACACACACACACACACACACACACAGAGTTAGGCAAGTTACAATTAGGCTTGAGTGAAACATGACTATGAACTTTGCTGTTGCTGCTACTAGTCCTACTGGTGTTAAAAGCCAACTTAACAAAGAAGCAAAACAAACAAAACAAGTCTAAACAAGTATAGTTCCAGAAATGAAGACCCAATTAAGGAGGAGAAATTCTAAGGATAAAACTGGGCCGTTCCAAATACTTAAGAAACCAGATGAACCATATGTTTGGGTGAAACCGATTCAGATAATTGGGTTTTCTAATATAACAACAACAACAACAAAAAATACCACAGAGAGGAAAGGAAAGGATTAATCATTCAGGGTCACAAAGCCAGATCACATGGATAACCAGTTAGTTTTGCTAAATTCATTCACATGATGCAGAATTGCTCCAGGAGTTTCCCACTTTCACCCTTGCCAAATGGCCCCCCTAATCCTCTCCCATAGGAGAAAGAATAACATCATTAACCACAAAACCAGGCAACATTAAAGGGAATAGCTATTTATATTACCTTTTTTTTCAGGGGGGAGGGGAGGCCAGCAATGCATGAATATGGTTGTAATTAATGTAGATGGCAGGAAATGAGGTTCTTGTAATGTAATCTTAAGACAAAACCAAATGTTATCCAATTTATCCAGTTTGCTCTGACAAAGAGATGTTATCACTCTGTATGGGGGAAAATAGCTTGGCTAGCTCCGATATTTAAGTCATGACAGACTAAGGCCTAGAAGTTACAATGAATTAGTAAGATCAATTTGACCTTTGAAATAAGTAATTTTCGAAATTCTGAATCCAGATTTCAAAAGAAACCGAAATATTTTCTCCAATACTATTTATTGTTCTACAAATCATTTTTAAAAGGGGAGGGGCTACCTTTAAAGCACTTCTAACTTCTTTCTAAATTCTTTTCTCCAATCTACATATCTCTTTTATAGCTCACTTCTTCCCCATACTATTGAAAAAGCTGCTTATTATGCTTTCCATTTCCAGTAACCATTGACTCCAAACTACCCTTCCTGTAGATGTAAAGTTCATATCCCTAAACTACTATTAGGTCTCTCCCTTATTCATTTCCTATTTCTTCAAGAATAAAATTCTTTCAAGGATAGTCTGGCATTTTAAAAACTTCACAATCTGTTTTCAATTTACCTTCCTGAGCTGATTTCATCTTCTATTCTCTCTATTTTTGCCACATGGTATATTAGCTATTTCTGGAATTCAAGATGTCATCATCTGCATATATATATATATATATATATATTTAAATAAGCTGTCCCCTATGTCTTCACAACCTTCAGTCTTAATATTAGTCTCCTATCTTAGGATATTTTTAAAGTTTCCTGAGTCCATAGTAATTCTGCCATTGGAAGTAAAGTTATGAAATACCTTTTGATTAAATTGTAGTAAGGGAAGGAGAGAGATTTCCTCATTTTGTGCTAGAAAAAGGTTCCCAGAGCTGTTCCTTGTGATCATGGGAACATAAGGCCAACATCAAATATAGGTATTTTGAGAAGTACAATTAGATGCACCAATTGTGATTTTTAAACATTGTTGAAATTTTTATAATTAAAAGTTTCTCTCCATTTCCCACAGTTGAAGAGAAGACAAGGATTGGACCAAAGACAACCATTTCCTTTTGGCTGGTTTTCTTTCAGGACTCTAGCTATTACAAAGCAAACAGCGGTGTTTAAAAACACAAAAATCACTTTGCTTGTTGTTTTACAGATCACCTTTCATGATTTGCCACTGAGACTTGGAATATATGAAGGGTACTACCAGCCCCTTGTTGTGGGGCTGCTCAATGTTGGGGCATTCCTTCTTCTCCACTTCTTGTTCCCATATGGGGGAAAAGCCCAGCCTCCATTTCTGATATCACATTGTCTTTCCTTCTTCCCAAGGTGAGAAAAAAATACAAGGTCTTTAATCCTGTCCCTAACTCTTGCTTAAAGCTTCCTTCACCTACAAACCCTCCTTATTCCTTAGAATTCCTAACTCTGAGACCTTTCCTAAACTTTCTAATTATTACTGCTCTCAATTTCCTGAAATTACTTTATATTTAGTTCTCTATCCCCATTACATGCCTCTAGTTGAACATAAGCTACTTGAGGATTGGGAATATTTGCTTTTTATTCTTATATTCCCAATGACTTGGATATAGAAAGCCTTAATAAATTCTTATTAAATTAAATATGTTTGCTCAATGTAAATAAATATTAAACAAACTTAACAGAAAAATTTTCTAATGCCTTTTCAAATGAACTAATAATGGTATGCTAGAACAATTAATTATTTTTTCCTTCTTAACTGTTGTCATTGTTATCCTGGTGCTTGAAGATAAAGATGGAAAGAAAGCTCCATTTCTTCAATTATTTGCCTTATTTTTTTTTTCCTTTTCACAAAAGTCCTCCTAGCAATTTGTCTTCTTATCCTTTGCCCTTTAGGTTTGTTTGGTTTGAAAGACTTTTCATTTTATGTATTAGTTAAAAGATTTTTTTTCTTTTTTTTTCAGTTATCAGTAAAGATCAACTGTTAAGAAAGAAGGAAAAGCTGCAAAATCTTGGATCTTTTTCAACTTCTTTTTTCTAACTTCCTTTTAAAATTTCTTTTTTTTCTTCAAAAGAAAATCATACAATCTCTGATGGAAAATATAAAAAGATAAGTTCTATTCTTCTCTCATAACAAAGATGTATTTTTTTCTAGGCAGCTTGATCTTTGGGATAACCCATTTTGACTCTTTTAAACTTTCTTCTCATTGGATTCACTTTTTAGACATACCTTTTATTATGATTAAATTTAAAAAAAACATTATTTTATTGTGACCTTTATTTTTACAACACTTTCATTTCCAAATATGTTTTTGGATTTTTCCTATGTGAGTCTTACTTTGTACAATTTAAAAAAAAAAGATGAAAAAGAAAGATTTAGAAAGAGGCAAGAAAAAAGCACAGCAACAAAAGCCATCGACCTATCAACAATCTTTGCAATATTCTATGTCACAATCCCCAAATTAGGTTTAAAAAAATAATGGAAGGACCATATAACATACAATTTCTTTGAGAAACTTAAGGATGGGGAGGATTCTGGGAAGACGGTGAGAGTAGATCATAAAATTTCAAGCAATATAGACTTCCACCACAAATAGAACAAATTTGGGCCTCAGCATGAACATAGATTGGTGAAAAATAAAAATTTGAGGCAGAACAGGAATTCTCCTGGAATAACATAAGACTAGAAGAAAGACTCCAGGATGGGAATTAACCAATGTTAATCTTTACAGCTTTACAGAAATGGCAAGTCCTGAGGAAAGCTGGTGAGGCTAGAACCTTGGCTGCAACCACAGGAACTCACACTTTCAGTGTAGGGAATGGGGGATGGGGGGGTCTAAATCCAGGCAGATTGAGGTAACTTCTGTGATTAGGAATACCATACACAGTTGTGCTACTGAAACAGATCTGAGCAAAAAGAAATCAGAACACCTGAGGAGTACAGAAGTAGTGGGGCAGGGAGTGGACACCTGCAGGAGAGTGGAGCTTTTGGTTTGGAGTTCAGAAGGGAGAGCTGAAGTGAAGCTAGAGGCAACATCCTCCCTCTCTCCAATGTAGAGATGTTTACACTCATTGTTCTCATTTTAAAAAATGGAAAAAAAGAACAAGCAAAGAGGGAGGAACCCAAATACAGAAACATAGTATGGGAATAGTGAAGACCAGGGTTCATCTTCAGTGGACAATGAAGTAAAAAAAAAAAAAAACCTCTTTTACTCCAAAGATTAATATTAAATGGCTATCTACCCAGAAAGAATTTAGAGAAATCAAAAAAGAATTTTAAAATAAAATAAAGGACACTGAGGAAAAGCAAGCAAAAAAACAAAAAGGATCTCTTTGAGGAGGTGATTAATAATTTTTTTGGTTTTTTTTGTTTTTACTTTACCTTGTATTCTATCACTCCAGAACATCTTTCTTTGATTATTTCTTTCATTATTGAATCAATGTTCTTTTTTTTGGTCACAACTTTCAGGTGGTCCAATTATTCTTATATATTCTATTTTTTATCTGTTCTTTAGATCTGTAGTTATGTTTCACATATTGTTCTATTTTTTCATTAGTTATATTTTCTTTTATTATTTCTTGGTCTCTTATAGTTTCACTGACTTCCCCTTGCACAGTTCTAATTTTCAAAGAATTAGTTTCTTTTTAAAGACTCTATACTTTCTTTTCTAGTTGGTTAACTTTCCCACCCATAATTTTCTGTTTATTGGATGGTTCTTTTTTGCTTGCTTTAAAAAAAGGGAGAATGGAAATAATTTTTACCAATTAGCTCAGTTCTGGGAATTTAGTTGGAATTTACTAACTTATTAAATACTTGTTGAGTTCTCTAAATTGAAGTTGTCATTATAATTATAAAATAAAAGAATTCCCCTTTTTAACTGTCTTTTTGATTGTTATTTTTTTTCCATTTACATTATTGTAGTCAATGTATATATTGTTTTCCTTGGTCTGCTTACTTTAGTTTACAATGGTTTATCCATCTTTCCATGATTCTCTAATTATTTTATCTTTTTGCTGTTGCTGCTGTTGTTTTGCAAGGCAATCAGAGTTAAATGACTTGCAGGGTAACATAGCTTGTGTCAACTAAAGTGTTTGAATATAAGTCCTGATTCTATCAACTCTAACTACTGAAAAATCTAGCTACCCATAATCATTATTTCTTACAAAACAACAATATACAAATACATTTTGTCAGCTAGTTAATAAGCATTTATTAAGTGCTAATTATGTGCCAAACATTGTGCTAATTGATAGGAATACAAGGCCAGGAAAGATATTAGTGATATAATCTATATTAATCTATCTGGAATATCTCTGGAAATATATTTAATTCTAAATCTACTGTATTGGAAAGTGTGTTTTTTGAGTGAATGATGAAATTACCAGTTACATTATAAAAGCTTTTAGAAGAGAGGAGGAGGAAAGAAAACAGAAATATCTATTAGAAATAGCTTCTCAAGTATTTTAGCCAAAGTCATCTCTAGAGAGAGAATTGATGAACTCTGAGAGCATATTATTTTTCATTTTATTTTTATTTATTTAATTTTGGCAACATGGCTAATATGGAAATGTTTTGTATGATTTTATATGTATAAGATATTAATGATATAATCCATATTTGTATGTATATCTAGCTATACATCTAATTTATATTTATATTTCTGTGTGCTCTTTTCCCTTGTCCTTTTCTTTTTCTTTTCCTTTCTATCCTCCTTTCCTCTCCCCTTTTTTCCTTCTCCTCCCCTTTCTTCCCTTTTCCTCACCTTCCCACTCTTTTCTCCTCTCCTCTCTTCACCTCTCCTTTTCTCTTCTCTCTTCTATTCTCCTTTCCTTTTCTTTCTCCTCTCCTCCCCCCTTTTCTCTCTCCTCCCTCTCCTTTCCTTTCCTCCCTTCCCCTTTCTTCTCCTCTCTTC
Source organism: Sarcophilus harrisii (assembly GCF_902635505.1). Taxonomy (NCBI): domain Eukaryota; kingdom Metazoa; phylum Chordata; class Mammalia; order Dasyuromorphia; family Dasyuridae; genus Sarcophilus; species Sarcophilus harrisii. The sequence continues at coordinate 234,614,826 of NC_045430.1, forward strand.
TCTCTACTCCTCTCCTCCTGTCTCTCTTCTCTTCTTTTTTCCATTTCTTTCCTCTTTCTTCTTTCTCTCTCTCTCCATGTGATACACACACATATGTATATGTTATTTATGTGTCTATATTAAATATTTACATAGTGATGATAATTAAGCCTAAGACAATTTATCATATTATCAGATAGACAATTTAGACAAAGAAAAGAACTCAGGACAGAGTCTTTGGCGACATGCAATCACCAAAAATCTAGCTTTAGAGATAATAGCTACTTTTATTTTTTAAAACTTTTCCAAAACATATGCATAGTTTTCAACATTCACCCTTGCAAAACGTGGTATTCCAATTTTTTTCTCCCTCCCTTTCCCTACCCCCTCTCCTAGATAACAAATATATGTTGAACACATATGATTTTCTATACACATTTCTACAATTATCATGTTGCACAATAACACTCAGATCAAAAAGGAAAAAATGAGAAAGAAAACAAAATGCAAGTAAACAACAACAAAAAATTTAAGAATACTATGTTGGGATCCACACTCAGTCCTCACAGTCCTCTGACAGGATACAAATGGCTCTCTCAATCAGAAGACGACTGCTACTGCCCTTAATCACTAAAATCTACCATTAGAGAGAGAATTGGTAAACTCTGAGTGAAATTGAAGAAAATTATTTTTCATTTTATTTTATTTTTGGCAACATCGCTAATGTGGAATTGTTTTGCAAGGCTTTACATGTATAATGAATACTGTACTGCTTGCCTTCTTAAAGGAGGGGAGGATTGGAGGAAGAAAAAGAATATGAAACTCAAAATTTTAAAAAAGAATGATTATTAAAAAGAAAATATATAAAATGAAATAAATAAAAAATAATTTTTTTTATTTTTTTATTGTATAATTAGCTTGTGAAGGAAATCAAAAATGCATGTGTGCATAAATATAGGGATTGGGAATTCAATGTAATGGTTTTTAGTCATCACCCAGAGTTCTTTTTCTGGGCATAGCTGGTTCAGTTCATTACTGCTCCATTGGAAATGATTTGGTTGATCTCGTTGCTGAGGATGGCCTGGTCCATCAGAACTGGTCATCATATAGTATTGTTGTTGAAGTATATAATGATCTCCTGGTCCTGCTCATTTCACTCAGCATCAGTTCGTGTAAGTCTCTCCAGGCCTTTCTGAAATCATCCTGTTGGTCATTTCTTACAGAACAGTAATATTCTATAATATTCATATACCACAATTTATTCAGCCATTCTCCAACTGATGGACATCCATTCAGTTTCCAGTAAAAAATAAAAATTAGGAACAAAACAAAACAAAAAATCTTCTCCAAGGAGAGGTTGAGAAAGAAAGGTAGTAGAGTTTGTTTTTTTTTTTTAATGGAGATGACATAGCAGAGAAAGAAAGAGATAAGGAGAGATTGAATAGAGAGAATGTGGTAGAAGGGAAACATGTGCTGGATAAGATGAGAGGGGATGGAATCAAGGGCAAATATAGAAGACAGTAACTGTTTTTATTATTGTCTATTACTTTTCACTTTATTTTTACTTATTTAATTTTGTCATTAGTCCTCTCTGAAAGTGTAAATTTGGATTCCAGTGGGATAGAGTTGCCCAAAATCATCAGTCTCATTCTCTCTTCCAGTTTCATCCCAATCTAGTGACAAGACAAAACTCACAATGATTGCTGATGACTTGGGATGCAATGGATGTCCTTGAGATCTTTATGTATGACCAAGCTCTAAGTTTTCCACAAAATAGTCATCAGCCACCTTCATGGACATTGGAACAAAATGTTCTCATCAGCTCATTCCAATGGTGACATCTTCCTATACTTGGGGAAGATATACTCCTCTCCAACTCACCAACAGTTTGAGGTCCTTAAATTTTTTCCCCCAGTTATCCTCTTAACTATCTGACAATTTCTTGTGAGTTTTCTTTGCTTTTGTTTTTTATTTTTTGTTTTTTTTTTTTTTTTTTTTTTTTTTTTTTTTTTTTTTTTTTTTTTTTTACTGTGGGGTGTTCCCCAAAGATCTGACCTGAGTGGGTTTTTTTTTTTTTTTCTCCTTATAAACTACTATCACTTTCTTTGGTTTCAATTATCCTCTCTGTGCTGATGATTCTCAGAACTTCTTTCTCTTCTTTCCTCTAATACAGACACCACTCTCATGCAAGTTTTAGCACTTTATTCTGAAACTATTTTCACAGTTTACTAATTAGGCCCTCCACCTAGAACTTTTCTATACCCTAGACTAAAGCTTCTTAACTGTGATTCACAGATTCTATATTGGGGAGGATCACAAAACTGAATGTGAAAGTCATGAAATTAGGATTTATTATGAATAAACGTTTGATTTGTATACCTGTTGGATATAGGCAGGGTTATGTAAAAAATTCTAGGGTGAAAAAGGGTCAAGAGTAGAAAAAGATTAAGAAGTCCCTTGTGGCGTTCTCTTCTTTTGTATAATGTATGATCGTTCTTTCTGGGAGCAGGTTTCTTGGGGAGGTTTTCTGGAGGCAGCCTTAGTTTCAGCTCAGAGCAATAATTACTTCAAATGCAGCCAGCTGATAAAATCCAAACGTTTATTTTCTCCTTCCAAGTCTTTTCTCTTTCCTTGGGCCCAGTTAGCTTTTCCGACTCCTGGCAATCATTTGAACTGACTCTCACTCTGTCAGTCTTCCAAAGTGACTTCTGGCTCTAGCTCAACTCCGACTAGTGGCTTCTTCTGTACTGAATCCCCTCCCTCTGAATCTTTTCAACTGAACTCTGCTGACTGAGCTCAGCTGTTTTTATGCTCTCTCAAAGGTTGACTCCTCCTCCAAGAGGGGGATTATGGGAGGTGTGCATTCACAAAGTTACGAAGTTAACTTTGTGAATCTCCTATACTTCTGGACTCCAATGTATGAGCTAATCTGTGAATTCTTAAAAGTGCAAACACAAACATTGTTTCTATAAATATTAGTGATTTAACATCTTGTAAGGATTTGCTCTAATGCGTGAACCAATAAGCATTGTATCAATTCCATTGAGTTAACACTGGATTTTAACATCTCCCTTTAGTTATAACCTTGTTTCAAATTCTGGCTCATAACAGTCCCTCTTTAGACTATTCCCCATTGTGTTGTCCTTCCTAAAGTCTGTATCTGGCCAGTTCATTACCCTAATTCAATAAACTCTAGGAACTCCTAATTCCCTCTTAGCTTATTAGGACTTCCCAAATCTGACCCACTGATCTTTTCATCTAGCATTCTTATCTCTTGACTCAGGACATTTTTAAGGGTTCTTCCATAGGTTTGAAATTTTCTCCATCTTAGCTTTCTTGGTTTCTTTCTGATCTCAGCTAAAGTCTGATACTCTATCATAAACCGTTTTCTCGTTCTATTTAATCTTAACGCCTTCCCTATGATATGGTCCACAATTTACCCTGTATATAATCTGTTTCTACATAGTTATTTTCATGTTGTTTTCTTCCAAAGACTGGGAGCATCATGAATAAGGGGACTGTTTTTCATGTTGTTTTTCCCTTTTTTTTTTTTTTTATATATTCCATTGTCTTAGCACAGTATTCAGAGTATGGATAGCATTAAGTTGATAACTTATTTATGGACTAAATAGTCCCACAAACAATCCCAACAAAAATAATCTTCATTGAGAGGAATCTCTTTTAAAGTTGTTCTTTGCTATAAGAAGTACTGTTATGAATAGTTTGATGAATATAGGACTTTTATTTTTATCTTTTTCCTCCGAGTATATGCTGACAAAAGGTATGGAAATTTTATGTGTTTTTTTTAATGAGTCCAGATTGTTTTTCAGAATTGTTGAGACAATTCACAATTATAAATTATGTTTATACAATTATAATGAATTATATTGTACAATTCAATTATAAATATTAGTCTGCCTATATTTCCACAGGCCCTTCAATGTTAACCATATCTATCTTTTGTCTTTGCCAATTTTCTAGATATAAGGTGAAACCTCAGAGTTTTTTTAATTTAGATGTCTCTTTCCTATTAATAATTTGGAACAATCTTTCATATGATCATTCGAAATTTGCCATTCTTTTTTGTTTACATTTATTTAGCTTTATCTACATAGTATAATGATTGATGATGATGCTTCCATTGTTGATTTCTCTTTGGAGGCCTTTAACAAAAGGATTTATCATAAATGACTTCAGAAAGTTTATGTGACTAGAAAGTAATCATATGTCTTATAACAGACCAGAACATTTTATACCTCAGATTAAAAGAAAGCATGTATAATTATAATTCCCATATAACTCTAATTCCCCTTAAATTAAACCCATACTGCAGATCTAAACATTGGGTAAAAACTTTCTTGAATGTATATTTTCAACCTGTGCCAACAGTTGGGAAAATAAATTCCATTAGTGCTATTTCTGACAATTCCTTTTATGTAGTCTGAACTTTTTTATTTTCAAATTTAGCATAAAAGAATTAACATTTCTTTTATTTCTTTTTATTTTTAAGAAATAGACTGTTCCCATTACTACATTTATTACTGTGGTTATGTGATTATATGAATCCCCCTCAATCTCTTAGGTCTTAAGTGATTTCTCTGAAAAATAAGAATAACAATAAGAATAATATCAATAACATTAAATACACAGTTTTGTTATCAAGATTACATAAATCTAAAATCCTTCATAAAACTTAATATGCTATGTAATCTATTTGACTTTTACTATGAAAATATTATTCACTGAATACACATGAATAGAATGTTGGAACACAATTTTTTAGAATTTTTTTGGGGGGTGAGAAAATTGGAATTAAGTGAATTATTCAGGGTCACATAGTTAGTGTCAAGTACCTGGGACTGGATCTAAACTCAGAGATTCCTGACTCTAGGGTTATTTCTTTATCCACTGTGGCACCACCTATGTGCCCTTCAAATTTATTTATTAAGGGGTAGAAGAACAAGCTAATTTTTAGGAGTGAATTCTATTTTATGCCTTTTCATTAATGAGTTTGAAATTCTATGACAACAAATAGTTGTACAAGTTACAAATGTAGCCCTAAGGAATGTTTTAAGATAAAAATGATATGAAAGTAAATTTTAATGTAAAAAAGAGTATATCAGGATGATAACAAAATAATTCCAGAAAAACAGAATCAAGAAGCAATCCTTTGCCCCCACTCTATACACACATACACATACACTCACTACCTTCCTCTAGTTACAACCACTTAAAATGATGACTCCTTAGTAGAAAATAAATTGTGGCCTTTTTTGTGGAAGTACTGTCATCTACCAATAATCTGTATCTTGTCTTTCTTTGGGAGTTTCTATTCTTCTTTACTGCAGATATAATTGCTACATCCCAGGGTTTCTCTATCTCTCTTCTGGTTCTCTCCCCCCAGAATTTCTTTTCTTTCTTTTGATTATCTGGGGATAAGGAAGACAACATAATCCAGCAATATTACTGAATGCTGCCTTCCATTCAGTAAACACTTCATAATAAACCTAGGGGAAGAAGACTAAGAAAAATAAATATCAGGAAGTTAACAATTTTAAATACCAATTTGTTAGACTAGAAAAAATGAAACAGAATTGAATATGATGATAATTGTGTATATTAAGAGAGGCAGTAAAATAGATTTCATATTTTTCAATTAAAATTTATTTCCTTAGAAGAAATTTATTTCCTTAATGAATCTGTCCAATGGTCATACAAATTAGAAAGGCAATATGACATGGTAAGGAAAAGGAAAAGTGAGTGGGATAATAGACCTATGTTCAAAATCTTGACTTTTCCTTTATTATATAACTTTGAGTAAACATTTTAACTGTGTTAGACTCTTCAGTAAAATGAGGATAATTCTGGCAGCTTGACAGCTATGTTATGAGGAAAGAACTTTATCAATCTTAAAGCACCAAGTGAATATATTATATTATTATTTATATTTGTGGGCATCTTGTCTTACTACTCTTGTCAATAAATATGTTTTTCAAAATTTGTGCATGAATTCTTGCCATTAAAATCATGCTTTAAACTGTATGGGTAAAATGGTGGTTAAGGTAAAACTAGGAAAATCCCATAAATAATGTGTGCTTCTCTCTCTCTCTCTCTCTCTCTCTCTCTCTCTCTCTCTCTATATATATATATATATATATATATATATATATATATAAATTTACAATTCACATACACATATAAGCCTACAGGAAAGATGAATGAGGCATAAACACACACATTAGTATTAGGAAACCTGGTTCAAGCAACATTTAAGAAAGATTGAAAAGGGGCCAAAGTGTAAAAGGTTGCACTTTTCAGCAATGGCACTGGAGGACATAGAACACAATATTTCTATTTCTATATTAGAGTATTTCTTTCTTTTTTTTTTTTTTGTTTGGAAAGTTCTATTTAATTGGGTTTTATTTTTTTTATTTAATAGCCTTTTATTTACACGATATATGCATGGGTAACTTTACAGCATTAACAATTGCCAAACCTCTTGTTCCAATTTTTCACCTCTTACCCCTCACCCCCTCCCCCAGATGGCAGGATGACCAGTAGATGTTAAGTACATTAAAATATAAATTAGATACACAATAAGTATACGTGACCAAAATGTTATTTTGCTGTACAAAAAGAATCAGACTCTGAAATATTGTACAATTAGCTTGTGAAGGAAATCAAAAATGCATGTGTGCATAAATATAGGATTGAATTCAATGTAATGGTTTTTAGTCATCTCCCAGAGTTCTTTCTCTGGGCATAGCTGGTTTAGTTCATTACTGCTCCATTGGAAATGATTTGGTTGATCTCATTGCTGAGGATGGCCAGGTCCATCAGAACTGGTCATCATACAGTATTGTTGTTGAAGTATATAATGATCTCTTGGTCCTGCTCATTTCACTCAGCATCAGTTATTAAGTCTCTCCAAGCCTTTCTGAAATCATCCTGTTGGTCATTTTTCTTATAGAACAGTAATATTCCATATATTCATATACCACAATTTATTCAGCCATTCTCCAACTGATGGGCATCCATTCAGTTTCAGTTTCTAGCCACTACAAAAGGGCTGCCACAAACATTCATGCACATAGAGGTCCCTTTCCCTTCTTTATAATCCTTTGGGATATAATCCAGTAGTAACACTGCTGGATCAAAGGTATGCACAGTTTGATAACTTTTGAGCTTAGTTCCAAACTACCTCCAAAATGGTTTGGATTGTTCACAACTCCACCAACTGCATCAATGTCCCAGTTTTCCCGCATCCCTCCAACAATCATCATTATTTTTCCTGTCATCTTAGCCAATCTGACAGATGTGTAGTGATATCTTAGAGTTGTCTTAATTTGCATTTCTGATTAATACTTGGAGCATCTTTTCAATGACTAGAAATAGTTTCAATTTCTTCATCTGAAATTGTCTGTTCATATCCTTTGACCATTTTTCAATTGGAGAATGGCGATTTTTATAAATTAGAGTTAATTCTCTATATTTTTGGAAATGAGGCCTTTATCAGAACCTTTGACTGTAAAAATATTTTCCCAGTTTATTGCTTCCCTTCTAATCTTGTCTGCATTAGTTTGTTTGTACAAAACTTTTCAGTTTATTATAATCGAAATTTTCTATTTTGTGATCAGTAATGATCTCTAGTTCTCTTTGGTCATAAAGACCTTCCCCTTCCACAGGTCTGAGAGGTAAACTATCCTGTGTTTCTAATTTATTAATAATTTCATTCTTTTATGCTAGGTCATGAACCCATTTTTGACCTTATCTTGGTGTACGGTGTTAAGTATGGATAAATGCCTAGTTTCTGCCATATTAGTTTCCAATTTTCCCAGCAATTTTTATCAAACAGTAAGTTCTTATCCCAAAAGCTGTGGTCTTTGGGTTTGTCAAAGACTAGGTTGCTGTATTTGTTGACTGTTTTATCCCTTGAACCTAACCTATTCCACTGATCAACTAATCTATTCCTTAGCCAAATAGTTTTGGTAACTGCTGCTCTATAATATAATTTTAGATCTGGTACAGCTAAGCCACCTTCATTTGATTTTTTTTTTCATTAATTCCCTTGAAATTCTTGACCTTTTGTTTTTCCATGTGAATTTTGTTGTTATTTTTTCTAGGTCATTAAAATAGCTTTTTGGGAGTCTGATTGGTATAGCGCTAAATAAATAGATTAGTTTAGGTAATATTGTTATCTTTATTATATTTGCTCGCCCTATCCAAGAGCATTTAATATTTTTCCAATTGGTTAGATCAGACTTAATTTGTGGAAAAGTGGTCTGTAATTTTTCTCATAAAGTTTCTGATTTTCCCTTGGCAGATAGATTCCTAAATATTTTATATTATCAGTAGTTACTTTAAATGGAATTTCTCTTTGTAACTCTGACTGTTGGATTTTGTTAGTGATATATAAGAATGCTGATGACTTGTGTGGGTTTATTTTATAACCATTAACTTTGCTAAAGTTGTGGATTATTTCTAATAACTTTTTAGTAGAATCTCTGGGGTTCTCTAAGTATACCATCATGTCATCGGCAAAGAGTGATAATTTGGTTATATTAGAGTATTTCTATGCCTTCAATGATGGGCAATGTGTGAATGACTGTGGCCCAAGCAATAATTTTGAAATTGTTTCATTTGGTAATAGCAATGGTCATGAATATATAGTTCAACTGATTGTATATTACTTCAAAACATGTAGATTTAAACGGATGAAACCTATTTGTTCTGGCTTCCCCATCTTTAGTCAGTCCTTTATAGTTCAGTGCATGGATTTCAAAGAAATAAGTTTCCTTGATCTTTATTGCTCACTTTTGAATTCTGTGATTTTTGAGACTGATGTAACTCCAAGAGAATATACAAAAATCATAGGTAAGGCACTGTGGCTGTATGAGCAAAGAAGAATTAAAGAATCTGCCCTAAATGTTCATAGGGACTATTTGTGTCCCACCTGTGACAGAGCATTCCGAGGTCATATTGGTCTAATCAACCAGTTGGACACATTGTAACTCAACTCTACTACAGTGTTTTCATTTTGGTCCTCTCTGGGTACAAAGGACAACAACCAAGCAACCTCATCTGCAAAATAGGAACGATAACCACCTACCTCCCAGAGTTGTTAGGATTATTAAATCAGGCAAAAGAATAGCACAGTATCTGGAACTTTGTAAGCTGACTTCGTAAAAAAAGTGAATAAACAGATTGAGTAAGCTATGATTATGTTATTACTCGTGATAGTAATGATGATGAAGCTCAATTATTCTGAAATTATGGAAAATTTTAAAAGGAGCTAGAATGCTGCAACATGACCTTGTGATGTGACATATATCATTAATAATTAGCAAATTTATTCAAGAAGCAGAGATTAAAGTGCTTCATTGGCTTGGGAATTCACATGATTTAAAAATCTATTGAAAACTTCTGGCTAATAATCTAGGCTAGACTTGGAATTATTAATCAATGGAATATTTAATATCCAGTGCAATGAAAGCATTGTTTCATGATAAGGAATTAAAAAGAATATCTGTCATAATCTTGCACACTCAAAGACAAATCATATAAAATAAGTGAGTGCACCAAAATGAAGATATAAAATATTTCTTAAGAAGTGAAAAGGTGTAAGGATTGTTATATAAAAATAAATGTTTCATTTGTCCCAAATAATTTACATTCCATATCATTAAATGTATGCAGTAAGTCCAAATTATATATATATATATGTATATGCTTTATAATTATTATATTTCATATGTATAACCATGTATTGTATATATATATCAGCACATATAATTATATACACATAATTATAAATAGTTAGATAAGCATGTATATGTGTCATAAATAAGGTCGAACATGAACATATATGTAATGTATAATATATATATATATATATATATATATATATATATATATATATGCATGTGTGTAAAACCACAGAACACTTCTAAAAAGAACACTTCCCCCAATTATCTCAAAGTCGAAAGCAGTAGATTTTGAAGACTGTATCCTCTGTAATAAACATAGTAGTACAAAAAGTGTCATTTTAGGAGGGGAAAATCTCATTTAAAAAAAAGGCAGTTAGACAAGTGTTTTGTGTTCCTGCATCCCCTCTCCCAAGCCCCCAGGATGGTGAGCAGTTTTGAATTTCTTCCAAATGCCTACAAGAATCGGAAGAGAGCCAAGTGTTTTGGCAGGTATGCCTAGTAACTACCCTTTCTGCTGTAGGAAACAGCTGAGGGAATTCTCTAATAGAAGTCTCGAGTCTAGGAGGACTTCTATCCAGAAAAATATAGTACTTTAAAATGCAAAATGTTTGTTCAACTTCAAAAAATCAATATTATCCTATAGACACCTTAAGTTTGTTTCACTGTTTCCTGATTCGTTATTAGGGTAAAATAGGAGGTCATCATCATATACCCTGGTGACTTTGCCAACTACCCTTGTATTAGTAATGACTCCAGAAACTACTATTAAACTATGTGGAAAGGACATTTTTTATGTCATTCATTCTATATGGGATCAATTAGAAGGGATGCAGAGAGACAAGAAGAGGGTAATTTGGCACAAATACGGATCTCAAATGGGCCCTCAGATTTAAAAAGCAAATTGGCCAAGAATGTTTGAATTGTTTCAATAGCCTTCATGTTAATTTTGCTATTTCAGGAAACCTTGATTCTTATCCTCTTCTAATACTCAGTGAATTTTCATAAAATAAAGGAGTAGTATAACACATTAATTAAAAAAATAAAATTATGTCTTTTCATTATTCTATTGTTTTTTTTTTCCTTTTTACCTTCCTTAGCACATGGAAGGATCTAAAAAATCTGGAAATGATCTGATTCTTTCTTGAATTATGTAAGAAATCTTAGTCATATGGTTTAGGTACATTTAGTTCACATAGTCTATAAAGTAGTTCCAATATGTAGATATACATATCTTCATATGATATATTAAGAGACTAATTAGGTGTGTGTGTGGGTATGTAAATTAGGTATTTAATTACAAGCCACAAAACATGCTAGAAAGATAATTGGAGGGGCCTCTATCTTATCTATGTTTATAGAAAGAGGACATTGCCTTTAAGATCCATTAATTTGATATTGATATTGAGATACATTCCCCTTGAACTGAAATATATGTCCTTAAGGTAAGTGCCTTCAGGGCAAAAAAATCGCTCATTTAATTTATTTATTATTTTGCAAGTAGGATACTATTTCCATTTATACTTAGCACAGTGCCTGGCACATAGAAAGCACCTAAAATATACTTATCCATCTATTTGTTCATTGGTTCATTGTACTTAAGATTGCTATAATTCCCTGAAAGAGTTAATTCATGTTCCCAAGATAGATATTTTACAAGCCATTTAAAACTAGGGAATCTGACTCAATATTCTGCAAGGAGATCTGACTCAGTACTCTATATGCATTACCATACCTGAGACCCAGAAGAGAACTTAAGAAGCTTTAGTCCAACTACTCAGGATAGTGACTGAACAAAACTCACATCACCCTTTTTGGGGACAGAACTAGGATTAAAACCAAACCCCCTATTTTCTAATCAGAGCTTTCTACATGACACAGTACTATATTCCTGATATGCTACTGAGCTATTTCAGAGATATTTAATCTCAAACATTTTGAGAAGACTCTTAGATACACTTTATTCTTTACTTATTTGCAGGTCAGGTTGTTGTTATAGTTACTAGAGTGTTAAATTTGGAGTAAAAAAAGACTCAGGTTCACATTCTGACTTAAACAGTTCTTAGCTCTGTGACTCTAGGTAAATCATTTAATCATTTTCTGCCTTAGTTTCCTCATCTGTAAAGTGGCGCTTATGGTGATATCTTCTTTCCAGAGATATTGTGAGAATCAAATGGTATATGTAAATAATTTCTTAACTAAAAGACTTTGTAATGTTAGCTTTTACACTTTTACCTTGCTGATTTTATTAATAAATGAGGACAGTTCTATTTTATAGCTGAGACAAATTGCTATATCAGTTTTGTAAAATATTGTCCATGCACTGATTGACTCATTAATCAATTAATTGATGATAGTGACTACTACTTTCTAAGAACTGAGCTGGGGGCTGGAAGGGAAATGCAAAGAATAAAACAATCTCTAAGCAAGGAACCTACAATGATCCTGTGACATGTTTTATTCTTATGACCATTTCATAGATGAAGAAACTGAGGTTTTCAGCCTTGTTTAAGACCCACACCTAATAAGTGTTAGAGAAAGAAGTCCAACTCTATTTTCCCCTGCCTCAGAGTCATGCATTCTTGACATTGTATTTGAGGGCTCAATGTTACTCAGGAGAGTGACTGAGATATTTAATTTTCCCTTTGGAAAACAGTATAGAATCTACAGTAGCAGAGGGGAAAAAGGTGTAATTGTAAAAGAAAAGTAAGAATAAGGTTTTCCCCTGTCCTTCTAGTCTTTCAATCTTTATCTCCAGGCATAGTTTTGCTTTGATAAGAAACTGCCTCATAAGCTTTGTCCAGATGATTCTACTTCATTTTTTTTTTTAAAGGAAGCCTACTTCTAGAGCTCATTTGCCCTTGGCAACATTTTAGGACAAAATCTCTTGGATTTTGAAGCATGCTTTTGAAGGACCAATTGTAAATGTTTAATTAATCCCTGGTTTCAAAGAAAGTATGAGAGAGGCTAAGAAACCCCACCCACACAAAACCCATCTCCTCCTGGAGGCCAGCACTGTCTGAGGACAATAATAGAGAATAATGGTTTGCATGGATGTTTTACTTTAAATACTGATACAAAATATTGACTCTAGAAGCTATTAAAAGATCTCTTTTGCTATACATCCTCCCTCCCTCCCAGCCACAGCCTTGCAATTTCTTTTTTTTAAATTTCCAATTTGAAGTATTTTCATAATTTAATAACATATATAGTTTTCAACATTTACTTTTACAAGATTTTGATTTTCATTTTCCCTCCCTTCCCAAGGAGGCAAGCTGTCTGATGTAGGTTATACATGTACAATCATATTAAACATATTTTCACATTAGTCATATTGTATAAGAAGAATTAGAAAAAAGAGAAAAACTATGAGGAAGGGAAAAAAAAACAAAATAAAAATAATATGCTTTGATCTGCATTCAGAGTCCATAGGTCTTTCTCTGGATATGGACAGACAGCATTTTTTATCATGAGTCTTTTGGAAATTGCCTTACTGAGAAGAGCTAAATCTATCAAAGTGGATCATCACTCAATATTGCTGTTATTGTATATAATGTTCTCCTGGTTCTGTTCGTTTCACTCAGTATCAGTTCATATAAGTGTTTCCCATGGTTTTCTTGTTTTGTTTTGTTTTGTTTTTTTCTGAAATATTTCTGATCATTTCTTATAGCACAATAGTATTCCATCACATCCCTACATGACAATTTGTTCGGCCATTCCCCAACTGATGGGCATCCCCTTAATTTCCAATTGTTGCAATTTCTATAGCATTGCCTTTGGAACCTGATTGTGTACTAGCAGATTATATTCTGGAAAACAAAAACAAAAACAAAAAAAACCTTATTTCTTAACCTTAGTTGTCAGCATTAACTTTCAAAATTTGGTATTTTTATGATATTGTTGATAATTATGAAATAATAATTATAATCATCATGAAAGAAATGGTTGCCATAAATGCTATTCTTTCCCCTTTAATGCATCATTGTTTAGTGAGAAATTCATTGAAAATCAGAGAACTTCTTGCTACTAGCTATTTCATTGAGCTAATTAACTTAGTGGACCTCAGTTTCTCTATCTATAAATCTAAAGTGTCTTCTATCTTTGGCATTCCATTTGTTCTATGATTTAGTTTTTACAGATAATTTTTCTGAAGATATTGGTAAACCATTACTTTAACCTCTAGTGGTAACTAGTGGGGATAAATAATACTAACTCCTTAGGTAGAAATGATCAGCCTAAAGAATAGAAAAAATGAAAATGAAAAAAAAAAGAAAGGAAGAAAAATAATGGAGGGGGGAAGAGGAAAAGGAAGAAGAAAAAGGTGGAGGAATGAAAAGAATATGGAGCCAAATATATGGGAAGAAATATACACACCAATTATCGAGTAACAACAAACAACTCTCAATGACTCAAGCACTAAAGATTGCCAAATCTTGTGCTAGAGAATCCATAAGGATCCAAATCTTCCTTCAAGCTCTCTCATTAGTTCTATTCCTACCACCTAGAAAATTTTGTTCAATATCACAAGCACTGACAAGTTTAATCTCTACCATTTAGGATCCAAAAACTTCTGTAATAACTTTTTCAGGTTTCATAGTTCCCAGTTTGGGGTCCATTACAGTCAGTTGGCTCTTTAATTCCAGGTTTTATTTTATGGCTTGGTATTTGAGAAGAAGGGAAGTCAAGGGAAGTTGTTATTTGAAACCAAAGAAGCTAGGCAATTATCCAATCCTTTGTGCCACAGTGGAATATTTTGTTTACCACATGATAAAGATATCACTCACTTTCTTGGCCATTTTCTGTTGAAAAACGTAACTGAACACAGCAACTTCTAGGCAAGTTGTCAGGAAAGTCACTCTGATGTTTAATGTGATCCACATACCTCTAATTCCAAATCAGTCAAACACCAATAATCAAAGTAAAAGAGACTAAGAATTTTTTTTTTTAAATCAATAGCTAAATAATTTATCTGGATTCAATGGCACCTACCATTCTGGGTAAACATGATACCTGGTGATGAAGGAAGGTTTATCTGGATGTAGCATCAATGATTTTCTCTTAATTCTTTTTCACATTTGGAAATAAGATGAAAATCATGGATGAAAGAAGTTACTGGGAACATCTTCAAATAAGGCTGTTTGAAAATCAAAAGAAAGATCCCTGTAAACACCATCTGTAAAAACAAAATACTATTCAGTTGATTTTGTAAAAGATGCTCAAAAAATGGCAACCATTTCTTTCATGATGATTATAATAATTATTTCATAATTATCAACAATATCTTATAAAAATACAAACAAAAAACAATATCAAAAGATATACTCAAATATTTCAATTTGCCCATGATTCCCCCCCCCATTGATACTATTGATTCCCCCCAGTATAGCAGAAGAGTTCAGATAAAATTAAATATAAAATAAAAATTTCAAGAAAATTTTAAAAATTATCATGTACATATCTACTATGTATCAACAATGTGCTAAGTTCTGAGTAGACACAGATAAAAAGGAAACACTTCCTGTCCTCAAGAAGCCTACATAATTTTGGGGAGATAACATGTAGCCATATTTTTATAGGGAGAGTAAATATTTGGCAATTTTTGAGAGAAGACCATTAGCAAATTGAAGGAGATGAAAAAAAAAGACTTCATGTAGAAATCAGTGCCTTAGATAAGCCTTCAAATAACGATGGTTTCTAAAAGGTAGAGATAAAGAGCAAGTGCATTCTAGGCACAGAATATAGTCACTGCAAAAGTTTGGAGATATAATATGGAATTACATGGATAAGGAATATTTATTTGATGTCACTTAATACTAATTGTTCTGCTGAGTGTGCTTCAAGTACATTGAGGATTTGAGACTTCATCTATATGGGCAATTGTAATGTTCTCTCTAAAATGTAATGTTCTCTGTTAAGGTTTCCTTGGAGTCTCTGGGAGCAGCCTTCCTTTCAGTTTAGTAATCCTCACAAGTGCAGCCAGGTGTTAAAGTCCAAACTTTTATTGTCTCCTTCAAACTCTTATCTCCTTCACTTGGGATTCGGCTAGTTTTCTGGGAGCCTTCTGGAGTCTTGGTTTCAGTGGACAAGCAAAGGAGGAGAGCCTGACACCAAGGTGGTGTGAGATGGGATTAATCTGTCTGAGTCCAAGGGTTTGTGCTCCAGTCTTCAGCCTCCAGCCTTCTGTACATTTGTCTCTGAATCTCTCTGGCTGAGGTTTCTAGCTTACATGCCCCACAGTGAGTACAAACCAATCATTCTATCACTAGGAAACCATTATTTGTTGTAGGATTAAATCAGTGCTAAACTAGATTTAATCATTGTCTCCTCAATTCCACTTAGTACCTTGTTTCAAGTTCTGGCCCATAACATCTCCTTGTAGAATTAAATCAGTCATACTGAACCATGCTAAATTAGATAACTATCGTCTCTATCAATTCCACTGACTTGGTACCTTGTAAGAATCCTTTGTTTCAAGTTCAGAGTTCTGGCTCATAACAAGCTTTATCAAGCTACATTGTAACTCCACTGTGACTTAAATGGTCTTTATGAATTTCTACAAGCACAACACAACAACAATTCACTTGGCAGACTATTTGAACTTTGCTGGTCTTGACCATCCTCAGGCCTCTACTCAAAAGTTTTTTCACTAGTGTAGTACCTACCAGAACTCATATTTTGTGGTCACAACCTTTAACAACCTTAAGTCAGTCTCCCCTTCCTACCCCCTACTCCCCTCCTCACAACATAAGAAAGTATCAGAGGAAGATTCTGTTGAATAATATTCACTATAAAATTTTATTAGTCAGTAGAAAGACAATGTTATATTTTCAAAATTAATTGTTCTTTAAATGTTTGGTAGAATTTATATGTAAATACATCAGGCCCTGGAGATTTTTTCTTAGGAAGTTGATTAATAGTTTGTTCTATTTCTTTTTCTAAGATGGGGCTATTTAAATAATTTATTTCCTCTTCTGTTAACCTGGGAAATCTATATTTTTGTAAATATTCCTCCATTTTACTTAGATTATTAAATTTATTGACGTATAGTTGGACAAAATAACTCCTAATAATTGCTCAAATTTCTTCTTCTTTGGTGAAAGTTTCTCCCTTTTCATTTTTGAGAATAACAATTTTATTTTCTTATTTCCCTTTTCTAATTAAGTTAACTAAAAGTTATCTATTTTGTTGGTTTTTTCATAAAACCAATTCTTAGTTTTATTTATTAATTCAATGGTTTTCTTATTTTCAATTTTATTAATCTCCCATTTTATTTTCAGAATTTCAAATTTGGTGACAATGTTATATTTTCATTATTACACATTACTTTGCAACATGACTGACATAAGACAATTTTCTCTATATATTTTTTCATCTTTAATTTTATCCTGAAGAGAAATGTTCTAGGTGAGTCAACTAGCTACATCCTTAAGCTCATCCTTAAACTCATATGATGAAGATTGCTACCCACTTCTTGATAGAAAGATGAGGTAAACAAGATGCATAATGAGACATTTGCTTTCCTTTCCCCCACTTACTCTCCACTCAGCAACTGTTCTTAAAGATTATCTACCAACATCCATGGGGCTCTGATCTGTATGTATTATTAAAGGGAAAGTTTACATTGAAGACGCCACAGGACTGTGTACCACTAAATTGTTATTTTTATTTTGATACAAAATCAACTAGTCCTTTATAAAAGGAGAAAATTTTGTAGTTTAAAGTTTTTTAAAGCAAAGTAACTCCAGAGACTAACATTGATATATTTAACACTCAAAATAAGTTTGGTTAGAATTCTGAATGTCATATTTTTTCCTGATCCAAATCTCTCTTATTATCATTTCCTTTTTGGCTTCTTTCTTGGTTTATTTCTGGTAGCAAAAGAAAAAAAAATGCTGCATAATGGAGTAGTGAGGAAGTTGGTTATTTCTCCTATATTTAGAATAACAGTCTTACTAACTACAAGAGGATAAGCTACTTAATCACACTAATAATTTATTTCATCCATCTGTAAAATGGAAGCAGGATAGAGTCGGGTTGGGATTGAGAAAGGCCTAGATTCAAATCCCTCCATTAACAGAATTATTTCTAAGAGACTTCATCAATAACCTACTCTAATTCATACTTAAAAGGAAGCCCCAGTATAATGAATCTAATAAATAATCATGTAGTCTATGCTTGAAAATAAGTGAAGAGATGGAATCTATTATTTCCAAAATGAGCCTCTTCCATATTTGAATGATTTTTTAAAATAAATATAGATGTTTTTCTTTGCTTGCTTTTCATGACATTAATTAATTGCATATTATCCCTTTGCAACATTGATACATTATTTTCTTGCTTCTTATTCTGGCCTCTGCAGCCAAATAAAACAAGTTTAGTCCTTTAATATTATAAACATCAAATATGTAATAATACCTGTTAAAGTCCCTCTGTGAATTTTCTTTTCTTTTAGTAAATCCTCATATATCATGGTATCAAACATCGTCACCATCCTTCTTACATTCTTCTTGATGCTCTCTAGTTTATTAATCTTCTTTTAGTCTCTACTTGCCTTAGGTGACTTTCTAGCCTATATCTGCTATGCTACATTCGATAAAGGGAGCTTCTCTTTGTTCTATAATCTATTTGGATTGTAGGTGAAATTAAAAAAAATAAATATGAAATCATTTTGCTATTCTGTGAGAACTTATATTACATCTATCTTTCAATCTATGGTCCTTAGGTTATTTTTTTAATAATAGCTTTTTACTTTGTAAAATACATGCAAAGAGTTTTCAACACTCATTCTTGCAAAACCTTGTGTTCCACATTTTTCTCTCTCCTTCTCTTTCTCCTCCCCTGGAAAGCAAATAATCCAATATAGTTTAAACATATGCAGTTTTTCTAAACATATTTCTGCATTCATCATGCTGCATAAGAAAAATCAGATAAAAAGGGGAAAAAGGGAAAAAAGCAACCAAGCAAACAATAACAATAAAAACGACAAAAAATACCCAGTGAAGATACTATATTGTGAACTCAATACTATATTGGGAACTCAATTCCCACACTCCTCTTTCAGTATGCAGATAGTTCTCTCCATCACAAATCTATTAGAATTGGCCTGAATCGTCTTATTCTTGAAAAGAGCCAAGTCCATCACAGTTAATCATCATATAATCTTGTTGTTTCTGTATCTCTAGATTATTGTACATTATTTTGTCATTTGTAAGTGGCTGCCTTATTTCTCATTCATAGACATCCAAGAACATGGACCATAATATTTGTGAGCTTGAATGAATTCTTTAAAATGAGTATATAGTCTTTTCCATTCTCAGTTTAATTGGGTCCATTTCAATTTTTAAATTGATATTTTACTAGTACTAGGTTCACAGTAATTTCAATCTTTGGTAATTTTCTTTTTACTATTATTATTCTGAAATGTCTATGCAGAAAAGTTTTGTTGAAAAGAATCTGAGAAGTATTGCTCAAGAAATACCCAATGAAAAAGAAAAAATGGAAGCAATATGAATGTGATGAATAGAATCCAGCATAAATCTAATGGAACCTCCCAAATCGAAAGCTAGTAACAAAGATAATTTTATTCAATGATCTTTGGATCAATAATATACTATTTAAATTTTATGGGAGCAACAAGGAACTATTCTCATCGAAAGGACTTTTCACAATAAGAAAGGAAGTTCAGCACAAACACCAGGGCAAAAAAGAATGCATCCCCAAGATGGTGATGTTCTCCAGATTTATCTGTTTATAGATGATATTGTACTGATTGAACATTATCAAATAACTGCAGCATCTCCACAATGAAGCCCATAAGTTCTCAAAGTTTGACTTAAATATACATATATATGTATGTATATACATACATATATATGTATATACATGAAAAAACAAATAGATGATGAAGTCCTGATACTCTAGTTATGACTAGAACACTGCACAGAACTATATTATGTAGATCAATAGATAAATAAGTATCTGTAAATATGAAAATTCTAAAACATTTGATAATTGATTGATTAGAAAAAGCAGAAGAAGATAGCATACACTTCCTAGACAAATAAGTAACAGGATCATTTCCATGAGAATTCAGAGAAAAGAAAGATAGGGTAGGCAGGGAAAGAGAAAAGAAATTCATCTATCACTGAATGAACCCAGGAGTTTCCCATTTTGAAGGAATGCTAGGAGTTTCTTTTTTTTTTCAATTTATTTGATTTTTTTTTATTATAACTTTTTATTGACAGAGCCCATGCCTGGGTAGTTTACAATATTATCCCTTGCACTCACTTCTATTCCGACTTCTTCCCTCCCTCCCTTCATCCCCTCCCCCAGATGGCAAGCAGTCCTATACAAGTTAAAGATGTCACAGTGTATCCTAGATATAATATATGTGTGCAGAACTGAACAGTTTACTTGTTGTACAGGAAGAATTGGATTCAGAAGGTAAAAAATAACCTGAAAGAAAGACAAAAATGCAAGCAGTTTACATTCATTTCCCAGTGTTCTTTCTTTGGGTGTAGCTGCTTCTGTCCATCCTTGATCAGTTGAAACTGAGTTAGATCTTCTCTTTGTTGAAGAAATTCACTTCCATCAGAATACGTCCTCATACGGTATTGTTGTTGAGGTATATAATGATCTTCTGGTTCTGCTCATTTCACTTAGTGTCAATTCATGTAAGTCTTGCCAAACCTCTCTGTATTCATCCTGCTGGTCATTTCTTACAGAACAATAATATTCCATAACATTCATATACCACAATTTACCCAACATTCTCCAATTGATGGGCATCCATTCATTTTCCAGCTTCTAGCCACTGCAAACAGGGCTGCCACAAACCTTTTGGCACATACAGGTCCCTTTCCCTTCTTTAGTATCTCTTTGGGGTATAAGCCCAATAGAAACACTGCTGGATTAAAGGGTATGCACAGTGTGATAACTTTTTGAGCATAGTTCCAAATTGCTCTCCAGAATGACTGGATGTGTTCGCAATTCCACCAACAATGTATCGGTGTCCCTGTTTTCCCACATCCCTTCCAATATTGCACATTATCTTTCCCTGTTATTCTAGCCAATCTGACAGGTGTGTAGTGGTATCTCAGAGTTGTCTTAATTTGCATTTCTCTGATTAATAATGATTTGGAATGCTAGGAGTTTCACAGAGCTGTCCAAAATTTAAACTTATGCAGATGATCAAAGGCAATGAAGTTAGTCCCAAATGCTATTTAGAAATATCACAGTTAAATCTTAGTTCTCATTAGGAAGAGTTATTCTATTGGATGCCACTGTTCTTCAATGGGTTGATATCTGCCAGCTCTGAATCACCAAGATAAGCAAAATTTGGGCTGTGTGTTAGTTCTGAATCATCACTATCTTTATGTAAATAATTCTGGAGCTTGCAAAAACAAACAGAAATTTTCTTCTAAAGTGTACTCTTTTAAAAGGTTGTATCTTTCTGATATTTGTTGTTTTTATGATTAGGTAACAATTTAGAATTGTATTTTTAATGGAAAGAAAAATATTAATAGAAATTCAGGATCATTTGTTCAACTAATTAATTGATTCAACAAATATTAAGTAAGTTCTTACTAAGTTTTAAGCACTATTTTGGGAATATAAAGTTAAAAATAGTTTTGCCCCTTAGGATATAACGTTTTACTGAGGGAGGAGTTAGGTGGAAAAGATGGAGAAAAATGGAGATAAACAAATACAAAACATATGCAAAATAAATACAAAGTATTTTGGGTGGTGTAGGACAATAACAACTTGGAAGAAATCAGGAGAGGCCCACTGAAAGAAAATACTTGATCCAAACCTTTAGGGAATAAAGGATTCCAAGAAAAAGAAGAACATTTTGATTTATATTCAGCAATCTTTAGATGGTGCATGGAGATGTGATATGGAATGTCACAAGGAAAAGCAAATAGGCCAGTTTGGGGAAACATGGTGTTTTTGAGTTCAGAAATCTCATCTGCTCCTGTTGACTGTGCCTCTTCCTCCCCTCTGGAAGTTTATTCTCCTCTCTTTTCTGTGAGTTTACCTTCTGGTCCTAGAAAGGCATCCTCCTCCATCTGCTTCTTGCCACTTGCTCTTCAGAAGTGCTCTACTATGAATTATCCTGCTCCCTAGTCCTAGCTGTCACCTTGGTGCTCCTGCTTCATAGAGGAGCTGGAAAGAGTATGGCAAAGATGTGACTAACTAAGTAATTGAATGCAGAATTGAAAAATTTAAATGTGATAGTGGCAAGACCAATCAAAATTCTAATTCAAGTTTTGACTTGTGATCTTGGGACAACCACTAAACCTCCTCCAAAGAAAACAGATTCTGCACATGTTGGTTTTGACTTATGTGATGCCTTAGATGATAGAAATGATGGATTCAATGGTGGGACCATTATAAAGATAAATATAAATATAAGAATTCAAACCCAATAAGAGAAAATATGAACTAGGACCAGAACCAGAACAATAGCAGAAACGGTTATAATTGTCAGCATAGCCAATGCCCTTGAAAGCCATTCATTGAAGCAGTTTCCAGTTATGAGTCCTAGCCACAAAAAATTTTCTTTTACCATTCAACAAGATATCAAAACAGACTATGAAAAAGGACACATCCTTGAATGTGTGAGAACTGAAGAACCTTAAGTTAAATATTCAACACTGCAAATCCAATCTGCAGAGAAACCCTCTCAAGAAACTCCAAAGATCTAAATTCATAGCAAATGCACACATGTATATTTTAAATTCTTGCAATTTTGTTTAATTTATTATTGAAGGCTGTTCTACAGCTCTATGAAATAACTGGCCTTTTGTTGGCCTAAGACTTTTTGGGGGGTGGGAAGAATTTGATTACTTATAGTGGGTTGAAAAAACTCAGAGTTAATAAAAGTGATTAGGATTGGAAAAGGGCAATTCACTGAGATCTGCTGTGAGATTACTGGTTCAGACCCTCATGGAGCAGAAGTGTTTAAAATCAAGGTGATAAAAACTCAGGGCAAGATTTATTCTACCTCCTAGGGACCACTGAATCCCTTATACTCATAGACAACAATTCTCCTAAGGAATTCGAGGACTGTGCCTCTTTCATATAGCTGGAAAATGCAAAAAAAGATAAAATTAGGAATTTAGTAGTCAGGGGTGATACAGTAATAAAATAAGGGAAAAACAGAAACTAAGCATGAGAAAAAGGATGCAAATGAATAACAAGGTCACTAAGCAGAGTTAGAAAAATCCAAATTTACTACTACATATATTTAAGGGTACATAAGCCTGGTATTTTTTTCCCCTGAAACTTTGACTGAAGAAATGCTCTTTAGTATGTATAACTTGCCCCCTTCTAAGCTTTCTCAAAGTCAGAAGTACATGCTTTTTATATTCATACTCTAGAAAAATCAGTTACAGAAAACAGTGTCTGTATTCTTAATTTTTATTTTTTTTTACTTATATTATTATCATGTGACAAGAATCTGTGACAAAAATAAAGATATTTGTCAATATGTGGAAACATATTTATATATGTAAAAGAGCATGACTGAAAACATATGTGGCTACAATACAGTTTGATATGTGGCCTAAAGGACACAGAAACCACCATGACTTTTGATCACTCCTTATTTATTTTCAGAAAAAAATGACTTTTTTTTAATTGCAAAAGAAAACGGAATACCTTGTGTAATATTGGAGTTAAAAAAAAATCAATCCTATATCCTGAGCACATATTCAAGGGGCAAGATGTAAAAAATCTTTTCTATTTGTTTATCTAGTTGGAAGAAATTTGGTGCTATCAATGGCCAAAGACCATTTGTGATTCTAGTTCCCACTGGACTTGAGACTTGGGCTAAGAGTCATTGTTTGAGTTACCTTCTTTACAAAATGTGAGATTTGACCCAATCAATAAGCATTCTTTGCCACTCAAAATCTGAGACCTACACAGAATAGGAAAAAGGTAGCTTAAAACTGAAACATCAAGAGCTATTTCAGAAGTAAAGATTAAAAAAATTATAGGACAAATAGAATTTTATTTTAATAGAATCTTTCAACTGCATTCTAGTTATGCTTGCCTGCATTGCCATATTCATAATCTCCACACAAGTCTTTACTACTCTGCTTTCCTGTAAATATTTCTAAACTAGTCTAACCAC
This sequence comes from Sarcophilus harrisii, assembly GCF_902635505.1. Lineage (NCBI taxonomy): Eukaryota > Metazoa > Chordata > Mammalia > Dasyuromorphia > Dasyuridae > Sarcophilus > Sarcophilus harrisii. Next base: position 234,638,646 of record NC_045430.1, read on the forward strand.
AGTACTTTCTTTTAAGAAATATGAAACTTTTTGGAACTAATTTCCTTGCTTTAATGTTGTATTAAAGAACACTACACTAATAAACACTAAGAAACAAGTTATGCAAAAACAAAAACATAGTTTTCTTGAAAGAAGGTGATATATCATCATTTTGAAAAGATGGGCTAAAGTCAGATTATGGTGGATTTCAGATGCCAAAAAAGGAATTAATATGTTATTCTAGATGAATAAAGGAGCCCCTGAAGCTCTCCATTTTAAGTTCTAAATATGTGCTTAGATCCACAATTAAAACCGAAATCCCCTGACCAAAAAGCTGAGATTCCATTTGCTATATCATACTATGTCTGGCTTCAACGACTTAGAAAGAAGACAGTTTCTCATGTAACCAACATTTTGATATAATATTGGGTTTGTGGATAACATAAGGATTGTTGAATGTTTTTAAAATGACTATCTACATTTCAATCACTGAGAAGTAAACTTTCCAGTGATGTGATGTGATGTTCCTGTTATTGAAACATAGCCTCTCAGTGTCACAAGAGACATTTAAGATAATATAGTTCCCCTTTCTTATTTTCAGTTAAGGAAACTGAAAATCAGTGATTTGCCCATGGATAGGAAGCTAATTAGTGTGAGAGTCTGGTCTGAAACTCATGTCTGTTGCCTTCAGGGATCTTTTTTACTATTATATGCTGCTTCTAGATTTGGTTTGTCTGCCCATATGTTTTTGAGAGTAGACAATAATGAGCTTCAATCTACACATGATAATTTAGTAAACATTTTTCTACTATACTTGGATAAAATATGGTCATTTTTGTTAGTCAGTCCCCTTGAAACAAGATACATGAGAATGATTTCCATTCTATTTTACTTTAATTCATCTGTCACATCACATACAATTACCAAAGAAATGCCACTATGTAGTCTCTATAGCCTGGCAGAAATAATCATTTGCTTTCTCTTACAATGTAGGGCAAATACTACGCTCATTTTTAAAGCTATTTGTTCTTCCATGAGGCCCAGTAGCTCTGACAAGTGGAAGATACAATGGAGGGTCTAGTGAGTGTAGAGCTGGTCTTTGAACTAGAAAGCTTTAGAGTCAAGTCCTGCCTTTGGAATGAACTGATTGTGTGATCATGGGCAAGAATAGTTTAATTACTCATTTCCTAAACAACTCTCTTACACTGTCAGTTGCAGAACATGATCTGATCTTTTTTTGGTAGAAAAAGTTACTCAGGTAAGGTTCAATGAAACAATGAAATTGCAGGTCTAGACAAAACGAATGAAAAAGAATCATCCATCTAGAAACTAGGGGTAAGATTTTCATTTCTCCACCACTTCTTTTGCAATGACTTGTCTCAACCTGCTAGCAGTGATTTAGGGAGCAAGGAAAAACCATTATATGTCAAGTAATCTACTCTCCCTCCTCTCCCAATAAGTCTTGGTTTTGATAATTTATAATTTGTGCCATTTAAAATTAAAGCTATAATGTCCAATCAAGACTTGAGAAGCCTCATTTCCAAAATATATAGAGAATTGACTCAAATTTATAAGAATTCAAGGCATCCTCCAATTGATAAATGGTCAAAGGACAATTTTCAGATGAAAAATTAAAACTCTTTCTAATCATATGAAAAGGTGTTCCAAATCACTATTCATCAAAGAACTGCAAATTAAGACAACTCTGAGATATCACTATATGCCTTTCAGATTGGTTAAGATGACAGGAAAAGATAATGACAAATGTCGGAGGGGATGTGGGAAAACTGGAACACTGATACATTGTTGGTGAAGTTGTGAATGAATACAACCATTCTGGAGAGCAATTTGGAACTGTGCCCAAAGAGTTATCAAACTGTACATACCCTTTGATACAGCAGTGTTACTATAAGCACTACTGGGCTTATACCCCAAAGAGATCTTAAAGAAGGGAAAGGGACCCATATGTGCAAAAATGTTTGTGGCAGCCCTTTGTGTAATGACTAGAAACTGTTGGAGAATAGCTCAATCAATTATGGTATCTGAATGTTAAGGATATTCTTGTTCTGTAAGAAATGACCAGCAAGATGATTTCAGAGAGGCCTGGAGAAACTTATATGAACTGATGCTAAGTGAAATGAGCAGAACCAGGAGATCATTATACAACAAGAATTTAGGATGATCAATTCTGTTAGACATGGCTATCTTCAACAATGAGATGATTCAGACCAATTCCAACTGTTCAGTAATGAAGAGAATCAGCTACACCCAAATGAGTGTGGACCATAACATAGCATTTCCATTTTTTCTGGTATTGTTTGCTTGCATTTTTGTTTTCCTTCTTTCTTTCTTTTTCTTTCTTTCTAGATCTGATTTTTCTTGTGCAGCAAGATAACTGTATTAATATGTGTACATATATTGGATTTAACTTATCCTTTAACATATTTAACGTGTATTGGTCTACCTGCCATCTAGGGGAGGGGATAGGGGAAAGGAGGGGAAAATTTGGAACAGAAGGTTTTGCAAGGGTCAATGTTGAAAGATTACCCATGCATATGTTTTGTAAATAAAAAGCTATAATAAAATAAAATAAAAAAGGACTTGAGAAGCCTAATGAAGAAGCATTCTTTCTACATCTCAGCTGAGAAGGGAAATTACAGAAGTAATGCATAGGTACAGATTAGATATTTTCAGATATAATTAACCTTTGTTTTGCATACCACTACTTAATTATTCTAAGGAAAGATTTTTTTGGGGGGAGGTATTATAAGGGAGTACTCTCTCTATGGGGTATTGATATGTCAGAAAAAAAGACTATTAATGAAACATTGAAATTTACATAGAAGAAAGCAGAAGAAAGTTCAGTAGACATAAACAAGCAGAGGACTACTATGTGAAATTTACTATATAATTTAAAACTCCAATATTTCATGTAGAACTTTTCTTTTTAAAGAGACATAGTCATGTTCCATTTTTGGCAATAGCATCAGAAAAGAGATTTTTTAAACTTCTTTTTTTTCCTTTTGGAAACATGACTAAAGTCTCTTGATCAAATGTCATCTGGAAGTTAAGAAAATATTCAACAAATGCTTCTTGACCACTATCTATGTTCTATTCTTACACTTCTGAAGTGAAATTGCTAAGTGATTTTTCAGGAGTCTACAGTGAGGTAGTAAACTTTGGCTTATTGACTGAATGACTATTTTCCCAGCACTGACAGGAACAAGACCAGAAGCCAAAAACCAAGATCAAATGGAGCATTTGGACTAAGGGTTTAGACCCTATCATCAGGAAGAAGAATAAAAAGTTGTGAGACAATCCTTTAATGAGTTGTTTCTTTTATTTTTCTTTCTTTCTTTCTTTCTTTCTTTCTTTCTTTCTTTCTTTCTTTCTTTCTTTCTTTCTTTCTTTCTTTCTTCCTTCCTTCCTTCCTTCCTTCCTTCCTTCCTTCTTTCCCTCCTTTCTTCCTTTCTTTCTCCTTCCTTCCTTCCTTCCTTCCTTCCTTCCTTCCTTCCTTCCTTCCTAACGTCCTCCTTTTTTCTTTCTTTCTTTCTTTCTTTCTTTCTTTCTTTCTTTCTTTCTTTCTTTCTTTCTTTCCTTCCTTCCCTCCTTTCTTCCTTTCTTTCTCCTTCCTTCCTTCCTTCCTTCCTTCCTTCCTTCCTTCCTTCCTTCCTTCCTTCCTTCCTTCCTTCCTTTTTTCCTTCCTCCTTCTTTCTTTCTTTCTTTCTTTCTTTCTTTCTTTCTTTCTTTCTTTCTTTCTTTCTTTCTTTCTTTCTTTCTTTTTTATTTTGCCATGGATCAGTTCATTTTATTTCAAGATGAGAAGTCAGGAAAAGTCATGAAATAATCCCCTGAGTTAAAAGGTTCTAAAATTCCATATTAAGTACAAGCAATTAATTTGCTTGGACTAATTGCTCCTTGACTAATTAGTAGCAGCATATTTTTCATTGTTTATAAAAGCCATGTAGAACCCATCTGAAACAGAAAGTTAACCATTCCTGCCCATTGATGCAAGGGAACCTGTTTTCTGAACACAAACAGGAAGAAGGAGAAAAAAAAGCATAATAAATTGTGACTATTTTCCATCCTACCAAAGCACATAGTCTTATTTATTCTGAATCTTAACATGTTTTCTCCTCTCAGCAGCTTAAAACTAGAGAATTAGCTGCATTATGACTCCTAATGGCTAAAGATTGGGAACATCTATTTTCAACCCATTAATATTCACAAACAGAAAAGTATAAAAGAGTATTTGATAATTTTTTTCATATATTTATGATTCATGGAGGTATGTTGGAAGGAGAACTAATCTAAGAATCAAAACAGATTAGTTTGACTTTGGAATCACGTAACCAAGATACAGCACTAGATATTATCTCCAATGATCAAAAGGTCTCAAAACTCTCCAAAATAGAATTTATTTTCAAGGAAAAAAAGCATTTTTAATCTCCATGATCTAAGACACCAAGAACCCAAACAAAAGTTTGGTATTAATGAATTTACATCAGAGAAAGCAAATTACTAGCTCACTCAGGAACTGGTTAACTACTGCCTACCAGGCTCCAATAACAGGGCTGGATAAAGTGCCCCAAAGACCTGCAACAGAAATTGACTAATCCAGGTTCCTTTTTCTGATGCTAAGGATAAACTTTCTCTGGAGATTACATTACCATAAATATTTCTGTGGATTAAAAGATAAATAAGAATTGTGAAACTGAAATTTATGACCTGAGCAAAAGAAATTATTGGAATAGAAGATACAAATAAAAAATTTTTAAAAAGTTTTGCACAAACAAAACTAATACAGACAAGATTAGAAAAGAAGCAGAAAAATGGGGGGAAAATTTAAATCCAAGGATAAAGGCCTCATTTCTAAAATGCATAGAAATTTGAGTCAAATTTATAAGAATACAAGCCATTCTCCAGTTGATAAATGATCAAAGGATATAACAGACAATTTTCAGATGAAGAAATTAAAACCTCTAGTCATATGAAAAATGCTTTAAATCACTAATGATCAGTGAAATGCAAATTAAGACAACTCTGAGGTATCCTTATACACCTCTCTGATTGCCTAAGATAACAGGAAAAGATAATAAATGTTGGAGGGGCTTAGGGAAAAGTGGGACTCTCATATATTGTTGTAGAGTTGTGACTATATCCAAAGGGCTATCAAACTGTGCATATTCTTTGATCCAGCAGTGTCTCTATAGGCCTTGTATCCCAAAGAGATAATAAAAAAGAGAAAAAGACTCACTTGTTCAAAAGTGTTGGTGGCAGCTTTTTTGTAGTAGCAAGGAACAGGAAACTAAGTGAATGCCTATCAATTGGGGAACGGCTGAATAAGGTACAGTATATGAATGTTATGGAATATTATTCTGTAAGAAATGATCAGCAGGAAGACTTTAGAGAGGTCGGGAGAGACTTACATGAACTGATGCTGAGTGAAGTGAGTAGAATTAAGAGAATGTTTGCCAGGGCAACAGCAAGATTATGTATGTAATGATCAATGAGGTGATTCAAATAAAGTTTAATAGACTTGTGGAGGAGAGGGATATCTGCCTCCAGAAAGAAGAGTATCAGGATTGACTATGGATCACAATAGAGTTATTTTCTCCTTTTTTTTTTGCTGCATTCTTGCTTTTAGTTTTTTTCTCATTTTTTACCTTTTTCATCTGGTTTTTCTTGTTTAACATGATAATGTGGAAATTAAATTTCTATATATGTTTATCTATATATGCATGTCTATATCTATATCTATATATCTACATCTCTCTCTTTATATATATACATATATATGTATATATATGAATTGCACATTTAACATATACTGGATTACTTGCTGTCTAGGGGAGGAGGTGAGGAAAAGAGTGAGAGAAAGATTTGGAACACAGTATTTTGCAAGGTGTTGAAATGTTGAAAGCTATCTTTGCATATTTTTTGAAAATAAAAAGTTATTATTTTTTGAAAATAAAAAGTTATTATTAAAAAAATGAATCCACAATTCAGGTCTCACCAAGACAGAAAAAAAGAATAACTTATTGGGAATGAAAATATATGGCAGTGAAACACATTCTGGAAGAAGAGAAATCAAAATGCAATAAAATGAAAACCTTATCTCCACAGAAATAAAACATTACTCTCAAGAAAGGATGTAAAGAAACATTCTAGGTATTTGTAGGATTCTTAGGGAAAAAAATAAAGAAAGCAAATCATGAAAAAAACATGAATAGCATAAGTAGAAAACATTACAAGAAAACCGTACAAAATAAATGACCACAGAAAACATACTGAACATTGCTTTCTGATAAAATTCTAGTAAAAACATTGTTCATAAGTATGTTTCTTTAATGCCAATGTTATGTTCAGTTCCTGTAAGCAATAATAGGTCCCTCTGAAAACAATATTGCAAGCAATATTGAAAATGGTTCAATTATATAGTTTATTCCTATATTCCTTCAGGATGTTTCAAGGTCTATCACTATAAAATAAGGATTTCTCATCTATCAGTCACAGAAGATATTAAGCTTTTAATATAAAATTCTATCCACTAGTAATATCTTGCTAAGTATTTTGTAGGCGCTAATTTTTTATAGTCATCGGTGATTCCTGATATAATTCTTATAGTTCCCTTGCAGAATTTATATAACCTTAATGGAAACCAGAAAACTTTCAATTCTACAAATATGATTTAGTAATTTGTTTGTTTCTTTGTCAATGTATTTATATGTATGTTATGTAGGGAGGGCCATTTGATTCCATTTGTAGGTTTCAGATATTTCCTATTAACTGGAGTTTAATGATTTGGGTAATGATAAAAATTCACTGGGGTGCAACTATTATTAGTTTGACTATTGATTGGTGAAATAATATCTATTTGTTCCAAAAAGTATTTCTGAATATTTTAAGAACTGTTTATCAAGCAAGCACTCTAAGAATATCTATTAATCCTCTTCCTCTATTTTGGCAAGAAAGCTCCCTTAGGACAATGGTCTTTGTTCTACCTTATGTGGGTTTTTGTAAGGATACTTCACTATAAATTATAGTCCTTTTTAGCAATCAGAAACATAAATTAAGCCTCATGTTTTATAGATTTTAGTTACTTTAAATGCTGTCTTCTCATTCAGATTTGATTTTGGGGTCCAACAAATCCCTTAATACTTTCGGTATCAACCTTCTTGTTGATATCTTGATGCTTCATTTATGTTGCCTGGAAGAAACCAAAGTACAGTTAGTAAATTGTTTTTCCCCTTCTGGTTCAATCTAACTCTTATTTTAAGCTAAAACTCTATAGGATTTATCTTTTCTTGGTAGGTATTAAAAAGTTTATACTTATCAAGTCCATATGACATGCTAATATTCAATAAATAAGTTGAAATTATTTTATCTCTTGCACATTATTCTGAGGAGTTTTTAGAGGACATGAGAATTAAAGAATTTCATATCCTCCATCTTGTTGGACACACATCTGGGAAACTGAGTAGAATTTTTAAGGAATACAAACTTATTTCTGAAACAAACATCAATGTATTTCCAGTAAGTAATAGAACATTATGACATCTGAAGACATAATATTGCTGATGAATCAAAGAACAATAGAACAATGGGGATATGGCAGACAAGAAAAGAATGAAATACAATATTAGCAAAAAATAGAGATAGGTGGGACAAGGGGAATAAGGGATATTAAAAGAAAAGCATATGTCCAGAAAAGGCAATGGGACACACATCCTCAATAAAAAATTCTCATGTCTCACTTGTGTACTGTTATAATAGCTCGAGGTTTTTATGACCTGATTTACTCCTGACACCCCACCTAACTGTTTGAGTGACCCTTCTGTTTCCTTTGTTGAATTTTCATCTAGCTCATACCCTCTGAGAATAGGTGTCCCTGGAAGAGTCTGTTCTCGAACCTTTTCTCTTCTCTCTCTACACAATGTAGTTTGATAACATTATTACCTATGGGTTTAACTCATCTTTTCCCCTGAAATATTTACTTAACTTTCTTTAAATAAAAGCTGATGGATAAGGGGCAGCTAGTTGGTGCAGTGGATAGATCACTGAAGTCAGGAGAACCTGAGTTCAAATCTGGCCTCAGATACTTAATAATTCCTAGCTGTGTGACCTTGGACAAGTCACTTACCCCTAATTGCCTCAGCAAAAAAAAAAAAAAAAAAGTGATGGGTACTGACATATCACTAGTGATATTGATTTGTTATCCTAATTCTTTACTCTTTATCTCTTAAAGTATCTAAATTAATGACAAATTTTGCCATTTTTACCCTTACAAAGTACATTGTGTACATTACATTCTTTCCATTTACAAAATCACCCACATAACTGAAGCCTATACCATCTCCTACTTACAAAATTACAATGGCCTTTCAGTTCCTTTCCTTGCCTCAAGTCTCTTTACATTTCAATATAGCCTCTATTCAACTGTCATGGTGATTTTTCTGATGTATAATTTTGAATAAACTCCCATGCCTCCAAATTTCTTCTAGGACCAAATATAAAATATATTGTTTGATATCTAAGGCTCTTTACAACCCATCTGCTTATATCTGATTATTCCAATCTTCTTATATTTGATTTACTCCAACTCAGTTGTTTCAATCATAATTCCATCTGGGGTTTTCTTGGCAAAGATACCAGGGTGATTTGCTACTTTCTTGTCCAGCACATTTTATAAACTAAGAAACTTAAAACTGTAAATAGGGTGAAGTAATTTGCCAAGGATTACATAGCTAGAAAATGCCCAAGACTGGATCTGAAATTAAATCTTCCTGACTTGAGGCTAAGTGCTTTATACATTTGTACCATCTAGTTCCTATGTACTCTATAATCTAACCACAATGACCTACTTTTTTTTCTTCACTCACAATTCTCCATTTTCCACTTCTGAACCTTTACTTTGACTTACATCCTTTCCCAAAAACACATCTACCTTTTAGTTTCCTTGACTTTTTTCAAGAATCCTCAAATTCCATTTTCTGTAGGAGACCCTTCTTGCTAGTATTAACTGCTAGTATTTTCCTCTGAGACTATTTTTCCCTTCATTCTCTATAACGTGAATGTCCCTAGTTATTTACATGCTCTCTCCCTTAGTAGAATTTGAGACCCTTGAGGGCAGAACTGTTTTTGCCTTTCTTTGTATCCATAGAACTTAGCATAATGTCTGGTACATTGGAAGTCCATAACAAATTCTCGTTGACAAACTAACAATGTGTTGTAGGAGAACATAGCAAAATATCTAGCAATATAAGGAAGAATGGATTATTATGGATAAGAATTAATCACATCAATGAAATCATATATTCATGGAGGTATATCTTTTATCTCTATCTGCAGAGCATTTGTCTACCTTATGTCATTGAATTCTCAGAGTTCCTTTAAAGTAGAGAGAAAAGGTTTCATCATTTCTGTTTTGTGGATGTAGAAATTGAGGCTGAGGTAGAAAGAGGTCAAGGTATTTCCCAAGTAGAGGAACACTGGTGCTTGCATAATATACTCCAAATTGCCAGTAAGAAGACTATCTTCCAGGAATCTCAAGGAGTCTTCTCATCAGACTTCAGGACACTTCAACTGCCCCATTCCAATGAAAGCTTATTTTCTTTTTAAAAGCATTTAGAGAGTTCCTTGGGGTTTAATTCAGGCGCCTACTGCAGTGGCAAGATATTCTTCCTCTTTTGGTCCCAAATACTTCCCACATGGTTATGTTGACTTTGAATTTATATCAGATTCCATCCTTAGTGGATGACAAATTACAGAATGAATAAATAAAATATCACTGTATGGTCTTCATTGACATTTCCATTTGAACCACTAGTTGAGCTGCATAGAATTGCAAATAAAGAAAACAAACACTTTCATAAATTATTTTTTTCATCAGAATCATTTTTTATTTAACAAGGAAAAAAGCATAAGGAAATAGAAATGAACAGATATGTTACCATGATTGAATAATCTGTGTACCTGTTTTAATGTGATAATTTTAAAAGTGTGATTTAATTTTTAAAGCTTTTTTTTTATTTTCAAAATATATGCATAGTTTTCAAGTCACTCTTGCAAAACCTTGTACTTCAATTTTTTTCTCCCTCTCAAAGACCCCAAGTAATATATGTTAATAATGTACAATTCTTCTATACATATTTCCACAAATTATCATGCTCCACAAGAAAAATTAGATCAAAAAGGAAAAAAATGTGAAAGAAAACAAAATGCAAACAAACAATAACAAAAAGAGTAAGAATGCTATGTTGTGATCTACATTCAGTTCCCACAGTCCTCTCTCTGGGTGTAGATGGCTCTCTTTATCACAAGACCATAGGAACTGGAATCAGTCATCTCATTGTTGAAAAGAGCCATGTCCATCAGAAATGATCATTGTATAATCTTGTTGCTATGTAAAATGATTTCATTGTTCTGCTCATTTTACTTAGCATCAGTTCATTTAAGTCTCTCCAGGCTTCTCTCAAATCATCCTGCTGATCATTTCTATAGAACAGCAACAATCCATTAACATTCATATACCATAACTTGTTCAGCCATTGCCCAACTGATGGGCATCCATTCAATTTCCAGTTTCTAGGGCTGCCACAAACATTTTTGCACATGGGTTCTTTTTCCCTTTTTATGATCTCTTTGGGATATAAGTCTAGTAGAGACACAGCTGGATCAAGGACTATACAGAGGTTGATAGACCTTTGGTCATAGTTCCACATTGTTCTCCAGAATGGTTGGATCAGTTCACAACTTCACCAACAATATATCAGTGTCACAGTTTTCCCACATTCCCTCCAACATTCGTTATTATCTTTTCTTGTCATCTTAGCCAATCAGAGAGGTATGTAGTGGTACCTCAGAGTTGTCTTAATTTACATTTCTCTGATCAGCAGTGATTTAGAGCATTTTTTTCATATGACAAGAAATGGTTTTAATTTCATCATCTGAAAATTGTCTGTTTATATCCTTTGACCATTTATCAACTGGAGAATGACTTGGATTTTTATAAATTTGAGCCAATTCTCTAATATATTAGAAATGAAGCCTACATCAGAACCCTTAAGTATAAAAAACATCACCAATTTTACTTCTTCCCTTGTATACTTGCATTGGTTTTTTGCATAAAAACTTAATATAATAAAAAAATTAACCATTTTGCATTCTATAATATACCTTAGTTCTTCTTTGGCCACAAATTTCTTGCTGCTCCACAGATGTGAGAGGAAGCCTATCCTTTGTTCTTCTAATTTGCTTATAGTATTACTCTTTATATCTAAATCATGACTCTATATCAACCTTTAATCTTGGTATAGTGTATTAGATCTGGGTTAATGCCTAGTTTTGACCATACAAATTCCAATTTTCCCAGCAATTTTTGTCAAATAGTGAGTTCTTGTCCCATAAGCTGGGGTTTTTGAGTTTATCAAATACTAGATTATTATAGTCATTAACTACTGTGTCTTTTGAACCTAACCTATTCCGTTGACTGACTGGTCTGTGTCTTAGTACCAAGTGGTTTTGATGACTGCTGCTTTGTAATATAGTTCTAGTTCTGGGCCTAACACTAGGCTGGGACCACATTCATTTGCATATTTTTCATTGGTTCCCTTGAAATTTTTGTTCTTTTATACTTCCAGATGAACTTTATTATTTTTTCTAGGTCTGTAAAATAATTTCTTGGGAGTTTGAGTGGTATGACACTGAATAAGTAGATTAATTTAGGTAGAATTGTCATTTTTATTACATTAGCTTGGCCTATCCATGAGCACTTGATATTCTTCCAATTGAGTAGCTCTGTGTGTAAAGTGTTTTATAATTGTATTCATATGGTTCCTGACTTTATCTTGGCAGGTAGACTTCCAAATATTTTATATTATCTACAGTTATTTGAAATGGAATTTCTCTTTGTGTTTCTTCCTGCTAGACTTGGTTGGTAACATATAGAAATGCTAATGATTTATTTTATATGGATTTATTTTGTATCCTGCAACTCTGCTAAAGTTGTAAATTGCTTCTAGTAGTTTTTTAATTGATTCTGTAGGATTCTCTAAGTATAGCATAACATCATTTGCAAAGAGCAATAAGTTGATTTCCTCATTATCTACGCATTCTTTTAATATCTTTTTCTTCCCTTATTGCTAAAGCTAATAGTTCTAGTACAATGTTGAATAGTAATGATGATAGTGGGCAACATTGTTTCACCCCTAATCTTATTGGGAAGGTTTCATTGATCTTCTCTGTATCTATTTTATTTCAGTAAGCATATAGAGATACAAAAATTGCCCTAAGAACTGTTTGGGCTGCATTCCATAAAATTTGGAGTTTATTGTTTTCTTATTTTTGCCATTCCCTTGGATGAAATTATTGATTGTGTCTATGATTGGTTGTTTCACGCACTCATCCTTTAGAACGAGATCATTTAGTTTTCAGTTAATTTTTGCTCTATTTTATCTTGGTCCTTTATTACCTGTAATTTTTATTGCATCATGATTGTAAAAAGATGCATTTACTATTTCTGCCTTTCTGCATTGGATTTTAAGGGTTTTGTACCCTAATACATGGTCAGTTTTTGTGTAGGTTCCATGTACTGCCAAGAAAAAAGTATATTCATTTCTGTCTCCATTCAAATTTCTCTAAAGGTCTTTTGTAGAGGGCTGAAACTCTTGAGTCGATGCACTGAGGTCAGGACAGCTGAGCACTTGAGGCTAACTACGGATTGAACAATACTCTATGGGCATATGCTTGGAAAATGGCCCTTCCCACTATCCTGTGCTGGCTCGATAATTGGTGTATACAGAGGATTGTAGGAGGGACTAGGGGATAGAGTCAGACTAGCCAGGGTCACTTTGGCAGTGGATGAGGAAGAAGGAGGTTGTGGAGATCCTGCTTCCATCCCCTTCACTTCTACCCCTAAAGACCAAGAATAAAGACTAAGGACTTTTGCTTATCCTGACTTCAGCTGATTCTAAGGTATTGTGGGTGTTAGTGCAGTCGTCACATTCTCTCATACCTAATTTTTTCTAAAATTCTATTTCCCTCAACTTATTTTTTATCTGTTTTGTGGTTTGAATTATCTAGTTCTGGTAAAGCAAAGTTGAGATCCCTCCCTTGTATAGGTTTACTATCTATTTCTTCTTGCAGCTCTCTTTACATTTCCTTTAGGAGTTTGGATGCTATGCCACTTGGTGCGTATGTGTTTAGAATTGATATTACTTCCTTGTCTATAGTACCTTTTAGCAAGATGTAGTTTCCTTTCTTATCTCTTTTACTTAGATCTAATTTTTGCTTTTGCTTTACCTGAGATCAGGATTGCTATACCTGTTTTTTTTTTTAATTCAGCTGAAGCATAAGAGATTTTGCACCAATGTTTTACATTTATTCTTTATGTACCACTCTACTTTATATGTGTTTATTGTAAACAATATATTGTAAAATTTTGGCTTTTAATCCAGAATGTTATCCACTTCTAGCTTTATGGGAGAGTTCATAGCATTCACATTCATAGTTAAAATTACTCACTTTGTATTTATTTCCATCTTATTTTTCCCAAGTTATACTTTATGTTTCCTTTTCCCCCCTTTACTCTCACCAATATTTTGCTTCTGACTACTACCTCCCTCAGTCTGCCCTCTTTTTTTTTACATTCTCCCATTTCTTATCCTTTTCCTTTTCTACTTCTGTTCTCCCTTGTATTACCTCCTCCTTTCCTTTCTTCTTTCTTCTTTTACTTCCCTATAGGATGAGACAAGATTGTATATTAAATTAAATATGTCTGATATTTTCTTTGGGCTAAATCTGATGAGATTAAGGTTCACACAATCCCCTTCCCTTCTTTCCCTCAACTGCAATAGGTATTTTTTGCCTCTTCATGTGATATAATTTACATCATTTTATTTCCCCATGCCTTTTCTTCCAGTAAATCCCTTTTCCACACTTGTTTCTTTTTTAGACTAACAAATTATATTTACACCCTCTAAGTATATCCCTAACAAAGACTCAGTTCCCAAGAGTTAAAAATGTCATCTTCCTGTAGAGGGATGTAAACATTTTAACATTTAAAAACATTTTCCCCTTATTTTTTAATGATTCCTTGAATTTTGTATTTGAAGATCAAATTTTATGTTCAGCTCTGGTATTTTCATAAAAAATAAATGAAAATTCCCTATTTCATTGAATGTCCATTTCTTTTTCTGAAAGATAATACTTAATTTTGCTGGACAGTTGATTCTCGGCTATCATCCAACCTTCTTTGCACTCCAGAATATCATATTCTAGGCCCTTTGATCCTTTATAGTGGAAGCTGCTAAGTCCTGGGTAATCCTAACTGTGGCTCCTAGATGTGTGAATTGTTTCTTTCTGAAATATTTTCTCCTTGATCGGATAATTCTGAAATTTAGCTATGATATTTCTTTTGGAAATTTTTGAGTTTTGATAGCTGAGACTCACATTAACGGTTAACCCCACACCTTATTCTTTAGATCCAGTAGACAAAAAGGATTCATTTCATTTTGGGTTATCTTTCAGGAGTGGTCGAATGGCTATTTTATCCTCTGGTCATAGGACATCAGATCAGTTTTCCTTGATCATTTCCTGAAAGATGTTGTCTAGATTCTTTTTTTTTTTTTTTTACATCATGGTTTTCAGGTATTACAATAATTTTTAGATTACCTCTTCTGGATCTGTTTTCTAGATGAGTTGTTTTTCTGATGAGATGTTTCACCTTTTCTTCTATTTTTTCACTTTTTTTGGTTTTGTTTGACTGATTCTTGATATGTAATTTAGTCATTTGTTTCCATTTGTTCAATTCTAATTTTTAGTAAATTATTTTCTTCAGTAAGTTTTTTTTTTATTTCCTTATACATTTGGCCAATTGAACTTTAAAATGAGTTGTTTTGTTCATTGGATTTTTTTTTTCCATTTCAAAAATTCTGTTTTTAAAGGAGTTGTTTTTTTTTCCATTTCATCAAAACTATTTTTTAAGGAAAAATTTTCTTCAGACAATTTGTTTCCTTTTCCAGAACTCTCATTTCCTTTCTCCATTTTTTTCTAATTCTCTTTTAATATCTAATTTGAATTCTTCCAAGAAAGCTTTGTGAGCTGAAGTCCAACTCCTATCACCCTTTGAGGCTTCATCTGAAGATGTTTTGCCTTTAGTGTTCTCAAGGTTTAAAGTCTCTTCTCCTCTGTCTTCATAAAAGCTATCTATGGTCAGAGCTCTTTTTGCTTTTATGCTCATTATTAAAGATTTAAGTCTGCTCTTAAGGCAAAAGGAGAGATTATCCTAAACTTCCTCTACAAGTGACAGCAGCTTCCCCCCTCCCTGGGCCTGCACTATTTGCTTCCTTCCTATGCTGGGTAGGCATGGCCAAGTCTTGAGTTATGCTGGAGTTCAGGGGCTCCCTATTTGCCTTTTGTAGTTGTATTGGAGGTCTGGCAACTAGTCTGCTGATCTACTGGCTTCTGAACCAGGATAGTTGTGCCACCTCTACTCTGTTTTCCTAAGAGCCTCCCTCTAGATTCCGGTTGTGGACCTTTCCATCCTGGGTCTCCCTGCACTGCACTGCTGCACTGTGCCAGCACAGGTCTGCAACCCCTTCTCACTGCCTGATTGAGACAGATCTTTCCTGAATTCTAAAATATCTTCTGCTAAAAATTTGTTAAACTCCAAATATTTCTGGGTGCCGTCACTCCAAAACCTGTTTAGAGGCTTGATCTAGTGTTGATCTGAAGGAAGCCAGGAAGATCTGAGATAAAGACCTATCAACTCTCTCCTCTTGGTTTCACCCCATTTCATAAATTATTAAAAACAAAACAAAACGAAAAAAAAGTCTTCTTCAGCAGAGAAAGAAGTATTTCAATTACTACAATGAAGAAACCCAATAGAAAGAATAGATTCCTTTTTGTCTACTGGATCTAAAAAATATGGTGTGGGGTTAACCGTTAATGTGAGTCTCAGGTATCAAAACTCAAGATAACATTTTACATTTTTTGTCTATCTTGACTGACTTTTGATTTAAGACAATACCTGAAGCAATATCTTCAGAAAATTGAGTCAGAACAAAAAAAAGGCAAATTGGATTATTAAATGTTGGTAATAATTTCAAAAGAACCTTTCTGATAAAAATTACCTTTTTTTTTTCCAGACGCAATTGGAGTCAAGTGATCCGCCCAGGGTCACACAGCTAGGAAGTATTAAGTGTCTGAGGCCAGATTTGAACTTAGGTCCTCCTGACTTCAGGGCTGGTCACCTACTGCACTACTTATAACACTTTAATTTGCAGAAATCACTTCATACATTATCTCATTCACAATCTATTTGTAAGGTAGATGCTGTTATATGTACTTTACAAATGAGCAAACTAAAGCTGAAAAGCTAAATGAATTGTCCTATGTGTTAAAGCAATAAGTGTCTTAGTCAAAAATTGAACCAAATGGTTTTATTAATTAATATTCATTTATTAATCTCCTTATTAGTATTTAAATCTTTTGTAAATCTTTTCCATTACGCGATGGAATATATGTTTGCTATACAAGACAGAGTTTCTGTCCACATGGAGTTTATATTCTAATGGTAGAAGACAACACTAGGAAAGTGGTATCCTTAGAAGGATGAGATCACAGGAACAGTTGAGCTACAGGGAAATAAAAGGATATACCCTTTCCAGAAAAATAGATGTAATGATTTGATTACTTTTCTAAGAGTAAGAGGTGAAAGGGATCACAGTTGCAGAGAGACTTGTGTGATTTTTTCATTGGTTAATGAAATAATTGAGTGCCTGAGGCTCATTAGATTAAAAAGAAAACAAATTAAGAAGAGACCTTCTAATGTGGTGTTAGATGCCAGTGAGAACCTGAGTTTAGGAACCTTTCTTTTACTCACAAAGAACTGAATGAAGTATTTCAACTTAAAATTATCTTGATGAATTCTGTTACCAGTGTTCCAATCCTACTCAACAGTTATATAAATTCAAGATATTTATCTCTCAGGTTGTTATTGACTCCATTATCAGAAGTCTTTCATATTATAGATAATATGGGAATAAAACAATGAGGTCATTTTGGATGGATATACTTACACTAAAGAGAAGAATATCTTTCCCAAGATAACTTTAGTTTCAATTATGTCTGAGAGGCAGTGTTGATAAATGGAGAGACTAGGAAGATGTTAGAATTAGGAAGTGCTGAAATCTAGAACTATCTCTGACACATATTAGCAGTGTAACCCTAGGTAAACCATTGGCAATTCCCTGAGTTATTAGTGGTATAATAATTAAGAATTCTGATGAATGCAAAAACAAATTATGTATCTAAAAGAGCTATGATAAAGCTTAGTATCCTGTCAGAGAGAGAATGGAAATTAAGTGTAATTCAATACATTTTCAGATTTGACAGTTGTATGGATTTGATTTGCTTGATTATAATTATTTATTAGAAAGTTTAGCCTGTTTTTTTTCCTTTAAGTTAATGGTTTGGGATAGAGGAGTTAGGAAGCAATGCCCTCCCCCCACCAAAAGAGCAACAATAAAAAAAGAGATAGCAACTGAAACATTTTCATCAGATAGAAATTCAGATGGAAATACATACGAACAGCAAAATTTATATATTATTTTTAAAAAGCACCACCATTATGAAATGGAAATTCACAGTTTCATATAGAATATTTTTGCATTATAATATCAAAATGGAAATGGTCTCTTTTTGACATTTAACTTCAGAATAAAAAAAATTAAATGGAGTGGAAAAATGATAAAGTTGAAATAGATGACATCAAAAGGTCCTGCAATTTCTACATCTCTCTTCCTACATGAAATTCAAGTTTCTTTAAAACTGTGAAAGGCATACTTCTTTAATGATAAAAGGAATGTGTGTGTGTGTGTGTGTTTGTACACAATATGTGTACATGGCATGAGCTATGTAGGAAAAACAAAAGCAAGAGAAGGAGAAAGAGGACAGGAATAAAGAGAAGAGAGCAAATAAAACCAGATTTAACTCATTCTGGCTAATGAGCCAGTGGACATGTTGAATTCTTAGGAAAACATTGCATGTACAAAATTAAATTATTATTCTTACTCTTCCAAATAATATTAAAGGTCTGTTTGTATCCTTAAAAACAAGGCTTTCTACTCACAATTCCTTTTTGCCTGAGAAGTATGTATAGAACCCTAAGTATAAGGGTATATGAAATAGGTTTACAAATCAAACATTTACTGATAATGAATCATACTTCTGTGACCCCCACATTCAGTCAGAAAATCTCATACGGGGAAAGATTCAAAGTTCACAATGCTGGGCCCTAAAAAACAATAAACTCTAAACTCCACCACATTTGTAAAAGGAAGAAGTTGAATTGAAGATCTTTAAGACCCAACTGTCCAGCTTACAAACTGTTAAATGTTGCTTCTGATCATCAGAGATTTAGTAAAATAGGAAAGGATGGATTTGACAGATTTACAAGGGGCCACAATTTCTGATCAAGTTCCAGTACCTTAAGAGCAAGTTTGACTTGCTGATATCTGATCTAATTTCTGAGCAGTCTTGCTTACCCAAACTTCTCTGAAACATAGAAAAAAGCATTGGAGTCTTTAACAAAACACTTGGGCTGAAACACTGACGCTGGCACTTACTATGTCACCATGGACCATTCACTTGAAATGTCAGAGCCTGTTTCCTTATCAATAAAATGGGGATAAAAGCAATGACATTAAGTTATTTATCATGATTATTGTGAATAAAATGTTACATACAAATAAATTAGTAGTAGTAGTATCTTCAATAATGACTTGACATATATCCACTTAGTATTAAAGATAGTACTACCTTTTATTGTTAATTATTTAGTCCCATGGCTATGTCTGGCTTTTCTTGATCTCACCAACTGTGTCCATAGACTATTTTGGGCAAATACATTAGAATGGTTAACCCTTTACTTTTCCAGTGTATCTCCATCTTACAAATGATGAACTGAGGCAAATAGGGATTAAGTAATTTGCCCATGATTACCAATTAGTAAGTGTCTCAGCCTAGATTTGAATTCAGATCTGTTCGACTACAAACCCAGTGCTCTAGCAACTATGCCATCTATTTAACCAATAGTGATAATTTAAGAATTTCATTAATCCATCATAGAAGTGCCAGTTATTTTGGAAGTTACCATCAGGGGAGGCAGGAAGGTACTGTGGAAGAGACATCGCATTAGGAGTCATACAAAATGACTTGCAATTATAAATCTTCCAAATATTAATGATGTGAACTTTGACAAGATTATTCTCCTTTCTGTACCTCAGTTTCCTTATCTGTAAAGTGAGGAGGATTGAATAGATGATCTCTATTGTCCCTTCGAATTCTTTTTTTATCCAAAAGAATATGCCAACCTGGTTAAATTATATTTAAATTTTTATTTAAATTTAAATAAAAATATTTATTTAAAAAAAACAACAGGCACAACTTTCTAATAAATAATTACAATCAAGAAAATCAAACCCATACAGCTGCCAAATCTGAAAATGTATTGAATAAACTTAATGTCCATTCTTTCTCTGACAGGAGCTAAGCTTTATCACAGCTCTTCTAGATATATAATTTGTTTCTAAATAAATAAAATCTTAAATAATTTTTTAAAATTTAAATTTAAATAAATTTTAAAAATTTATTAAAATTTAATGAGATTATAAATAAATTGGAAGAGCATAGGATAGTTTACCTCTTCGACCTGTGGAAGAGGAAGGAATTATGACCAAAGAAGAACTAGAGGTCATTATTGATTACAAAATAGAAAATTTCAATTATATCAAATTGAAAAGTTTTTGTACAAGCAAAATTAATACAGACAAGATTAGAAGGGAAGCAATAAACTGGGAAAACATTTTTACAGTTAAAGGTTCTGATGAAGGCCTCATTTCCAAAGTACATAGAGAATTGACTCTAATTTATAAGAATTCAAGCTATTCTCCAATTGATAAATGGTCAAAGGATATGAACAGACAATTCTCAGATGAAGAAATTGAAACTATTTCTAGCCATATGAAAAGATGCTTCAAGTCATATATTAATCAGAGAAATGCAAATTAAGACAACTCTAAGATACCACTACACATCTGTCAGACTGGCTAGAATGACAGAAAAAGATAATGTGGAATGTTGGAGGGGATGTGGGAAAACAGGGACACTAATACACTGTTGGTGGAATTGTGAATACATCTAGATATTATGGAGAGCAACTTGGAATTATGCTCAAAAAGTTATCAAACTGTGCATACCCTTTGATCCAGCAGTGTTTCTACTGGGCTTATACCTCAAAGAGATACTAAAGAATGGAAAGGGACCTGTATGTGCAAGAATGTTTGTGGCAGCCCTGTTTGTAGTGGCTAGAAACTGGAAAATGAATGGATGCCCATCAATTGGAGAATGGTTGGGTAAATTGTGGTATATAAATGTTATGGAATATGATTGTTCTGTGGAAATGACCAGCAGGATGAATACAGAGAGGCTTGGAGAAACTTACATGAACTGAAGCTGAGTGAAATGAGCAGAACCAGGAGATCATTATATATCTCAACAACGATACTGTATGAGAATGTATTCTGATGGAAGTGGATTTCTTCAACAAAGAGAAGATCTAACTCAGTTTCAATTGATCAATGATAGACAGAAGCAGCTACACCCAAAGAAAGAACACTGGGAAATGAATGTAAACTGTTTGAATTTTTGTCTTTCTTCCCAGGTTATTTTACCAAATAGATTGAAGAATCCAATTCTTCCTATGCAACAAGAGAACTGTTCAGTTCTTCACACATATATTGTATCTAGAATATACTGTGACATATTTAGCATGTATAGGACTGCTTGACATCTGGGGGAGGGGGTGGAAGGAGGGAGGGGAAAAGTCGGAACAGAAATGAGTGCAAGGGATAATGTTGTAAAAAATTACCCAGGCATGGGTTCTGTCAATAAAAAGTTATAATTATGAAAAAAATTTAAAAATTATTAAAATTTTAAAATACATTTTTTATTCAACTTATCAATTCTAAGCCAGCAGTTCTTGCATGTCCCTATATCAGAGTCAAATCAACAGGCCTCAATATAGCACTACTAGTAACGGTAAATGAGGATATTTATCAGTATTGATTTTCTGAGACTGCCTATTTTAATATTAATCTTATCATTTGTTGTTTTTTATAAACATAAAATCTTTAAGAGTATTAAGATAGATGACACTGCAGACATGGAAAAGTCTGTTGTCTTTATAAGCATGCAAAATAATCAACTCACATTACCAAAAGAACCTCTGGAAAGTACATTCCTGTTTAATAAGCAAACTGGGATAATAAACCAGATTTTATGGCTCTATAATCACTGTAACTAATTGGGTGCTTTCTCCTTTTTATAGGATGAAAGGGATTCATAATGTTGTCAAAATTCACTTCAACTATTAGAGTTTTGATAAAACATAATTTTATTTCTATTACTGGAATGAAAGCTAGCTATTAGTAAGAATGTAGGGTTGCACAGTATATATGTTTAGCTATTGTTTCATAGGGCTAGAAACATTTTTTATTAGTACAAAATTAGGTAAATGTATAGTATATGAGAGCATAATGTTGACATTTTCAGATAATATAATACTGTAAAAAGTATAGAGGAATCCAACTTTCTTATTTCTTATTTCAGTAATGGTATTAGCTCCTTCATGTAGCCCATTGTCAGGTCAAAATACAACCAGAAGCTGCAGACACTACAAGAAGTTCTTTCTTTCTTTTTAAATTTTAATATCTTTTTATTTACAAGTTATATGCATGTGTAATTTTACAGCATTGACAATTATCAAGCCTTTTGTACGGATTTTTCTCCTCCTTTCCCCCACTGCCTCCCCTAGATGGCAGGATGACCAACACATGTTAAATATCTTAAAGTATAAATTAAATACAAAATAAGTATACATGTCCAAACCATTATTTTGCTGTACAAAGAGAATCAGACTCTGAAATAGTGTACAATTAGCCTATGAAGGAAATAAAAAATGCAGGCAGGCAAAAATATAGGGATTGGGAATGCTATGTAATGTTTCTTTGTCATCTCCAGAGTTCTTTTGCTGGGTGTAGCTGGTTCAGTTCATTACTGCTCCACTGGAACTGATTTGATTCATCTCATTGCTGAAGATGGCCAGATCCATCAGAATTGATCATCATATAGTATTGTTGTTGAAGTATATAATGATTTCCTAGTCCTGCTCATTTCACTCAGTATCAGTTCATGTAAGTCTCTCCAGGCCTTTCTGAAATCATCCTGATGGTCATTTCTTACAGAACAATAATATTTCATAATATTCATATACTACAATTTATTCAGCCATTCTCCAATTGAAGGACATCTACTCAGTTTCCAGTTTCTGGACACTACAAAGAGGGCTGCCACAAACATTCTTGCACATACAAGTCCCTTTCCCTTCTTTAAGATCTCTTTGGGGTATAAGGCCAGTAGAAACACTGCGGGATCAAAGGGTATGCACAGTTTGATAACTTTTAGAGCATAGTTCCAAATTGCTCTCCAGAATGGCTGGATGTATTCACAATTCCATCAACAATGAATTAGTGTCCCTGTTTTCCTACATCCCCTCCAACATTCCATATTATCTTTTTCTGTCATTCTAGCCAGTCTGACAGGTGTGTAATGGTATCTCAGAGTTGTCTTAATTTGCATTTCTCTGATTAATAATGACTTGGAGCATCTTTTCATATGACTAGAAATAGTTTCAATTTCTTCATCTGAGAATTGTTTGTTCATATCCTTTGACCATTTATCAACCGGAGAAGGGCTTAATTTCTTATAAATTAGAGTCAGTTCTCTATATATTTTGGAAATGAGGCCTTCGTCAGAACCTTTGACTGTAAAAAATGTTTTCCCAGTTTATTGCTTCCCTTCTAATCTTGTCTGCATTAGTTTTGTTTGTACAAAACTTTTCAATTTGATATAACCAAAATTTTCTATTTTGTGATCAGTAATGATCTCTAATTCTTCTTTGGTCATAAAATCCTTCCTCTTCCACAGGTGTGAGAGGTAAACTATCCTGTGTTCCTCTTATTTATAATCTTATTCTTTATGCTTAGGTCATGAACCCATTTTGACCTTATCTTGGTGTATGGTGTTAAGTGTGGGTCAATGCCTAGTTTCTGCCATACTAGCTTCCAATTTTCCAAGCAATTTTTGTTAAACAGTGAGTTTTTATCCCAAAAGCTGGGGTCTTTGGGTTTTTCAAACACTAGAGTATTAAAGTTATTGACTGTTTTGTCCTTTGAACCTAACTTATTCCACTGATCAACTAATATATTTCTTAGCCAATACCAAATGGTTTTGGTAACTGCTGCTTTACAATATAATTTTAGATGGGGTATAGCTAGACCACCTTCATTTTATTTTTTTTTCATTAATTCCCTTGAAATTCTTGACCTTTTGTTTTTCCATATGAACTTTGTTGTTATTTTCTCTAGGTCATTAAACAGTTTTTTGGGAGTCTGATTGGTATAGCAAGAGGTTCTTTGTAATGAATTCAGAACAAAGGTAAGTAAAAAACCCCAAAATGTTATAAATTCAAGAATACCCCAAAGTACTTTTACAGAGAAAACTCCAAGGAGTTAATACCTTATTTTGACCTTACTAAAAATTGATAAATGGTCAAAGGATATGAACAGGCAATTTTCAGAGAAAGTAATCAAAGCTATCTATAGTCATATGGGAAAAAGGCTCTAAATCATTATTGATGAAAGAAATTCAACTCAAAACAACTTTGATCTACTATCTCATATATGTCATACTGGCTACATGATAGAAAAGCAAAATGACAAATGTTGGAGGAAATATGGGAAAATTAAAACACTAATGTACTACTGGTGAAATTGTATACCGATTCAATCATTCTGGAGAGTAATTTAAAACTATACCGAGAGAGAGAGAGAGAGAGAGAGAGAGAGAGAGAGAGAGAGAGAGAGAAATTATCTGAAAAATCTGAATAGATTTCTCAGAAATCAATGTCCCCAGAGATAAACTTTTTAGTCAAAATAGTGGAGTAGAAAAGTAGTCAGCTGAGCTCTCTCAATATTGCCTTTCTTTTTTATTGTGGTAAATTTACTTAGTTTTAATACACATTGCTTTATGAGTCATGTTGGGAGAGAAAAATCAGAGCAAAAGGGAAAAACCATGGGAGAGATTAAATAAACACAGAAAAAAGTGAACATAGCATGTGTTGAATTACATTCAGTCTCTTTAGTTCTTTTTTCCTCTGGATACATATGGCATTTTCTGTCCAAAGTTTATTGGGATTGTTTTGGATCACTGAACCACTGAGAAGTACCAAGCCTTTTATAGTTGATCATCACACATTCTTGCTGTCATTGTGTACAATGTATATTCCTGGTTCTGCTTGTTTGCTCAACATCAGTTCATGGAAATCTTTTCAGGTCTTTCTATAATTAGCATGTTCATCATTTTTTTTGTAAAATAATAATATTCCATTACCTTCATTTACCTCAACTTATGCAGCCATTCCCAATTGATGGGCACCCACTCATTCCTTTTCAAATATC
The DNA here is from genome assembly GCF_902635505.1 of Sarcophilus harrisii. Lineage (NCBI taxonomy): Eukaryota > Metazoa > Chordata > Mammalia > Dasyuromorphia > Dasyuridae > Sarcophilus > Sarcophilus harrisii. The sequence goes on from NC_045430.1 coordinate 234,663,206, forward strand.
TTTAAACTAATACTTCTAATCAAATTCTGGGAATGGCAGAGCCAAAACAAGGTCAGAGACATTCTTGTAGTCCAAGGCAACACAAGATGTCAAAAAGAAAAATGTGACATGAGGAGGAGACTGTACTGGGGCCCATATAAATGATCCACCACTTGTGAGGCCAAGTGGTGGTGAGAGAAGCAGCAGCAGCTTCTTAGCCAAAGATTGTAAGGTATCTTGGCAATCAGAAAAGGACTCCTGTGTGCAAAAATGTATGTAGTAGTGTTTTTTTATTTGTTTTTTGGGGTTTTTTGGGGGGGGCAGTGTTTGTTTGTTTGTTTGTTTTGATAACAAAGAATTAGAAAAGGGGATGACCATTAATTTGGGAATGACTGAAGAAGCTGCGATATATGCTGGTAATGGAATATTATTCTTCTATAAAACATGATCAACAAGCTGGTTTTAGAAAGACCTAGAAAGATTTACATGAACTGATGCTGACTGAAATAATCAAAACCAGAAATACATTGTCCATAAAAACAGTAAGAATGTGCAATAATCAACTTTGAAGGACTTGATTCTTTTCATTGGGTCAGCAATCCAAAGCAATACTAATAGACTTTGGAGAGAAAGTTCCATTTGCATGCAGAAAAAGAACTGTGGAAACTGCATGTAAATGAACATATGCTATGTTTACTTCTTTTTTCTACTTTTTTCCCCCTCTTCCATGGTTTTTGCTTTTTGCTCTGATTTTTCTCTCAATAGGATTCATAAGACAATGTGTATTAAAATAAATAAAATTTTAAAAATACAAAAAATCTCAAATCTCATATAAAAAGGTGAAAATATTACATGTATTTTTCAGATCATAATGCAATAAAAATCACATTTAACAAATGCCAGTAGAAAGATAGATAAAAAATTAATTGGAAAAGACACAATCTAATTCTAAAGAATAAGTGGGTCAAAGGCCAAATCAGAGAAACAATCAAATATTTCATTAGAGACAATGACAACCATCAGATAACATAACATTTATGGGTTTCAGCCAAAGCAATACTTGGAGAAAATTTCATTTCTTTAAAATCTTAAATCAATAAAATGGAAAAGAACAGATTAAAGAATTGAACGGGCAGCTAAAAAATTTGAAAAAGCACAAATTGAAATTCCCCAACTCAAAACCAAATAAAGACTTGAAAATCAAGGTGAGTTTAATAACATTTAAATAAAGATATATGAATAAATTTAGGAGCAGGTTTTATGGAAGAAAACATTAAGATAGATAAGTTATTGGATAATTTGATTAAGAAAAGAAAAAAGATAATCAAATATACAGTATTGAAAACAAAAAGGGTGAAATCAACACCAATGAAGAAGAAATTAAAGCAATAGTTAGGAAATATTTTGCCCAATTACAGTCACATGAATCTGGCAATTTTAGAAGTATTTCTGAATATTTACAAAATATAAATTGTTTTGATTAACAGATTAGGAAATCAAAAACCTAAATTACCTCATCTTAGGGAATGAAATTGAGCAAGTCATTAATGAACTCCCTAAGAAAAATCCCCAGATGAGTTCACCAATGAATTCTACCAAACAGTTAAAGAACAATTCATTGCAGTACTATATAGATTATTTGGAAAAATAGTGGAGTCCCATGAAGCTCCTTTTATAAAATAAATACTGTGTTAATACCTTAACTAGAAAGAGTTGAAACAGAAAAATAATATTATAGACAAATTTCCCTAATGAATATTGATGCAAAAATTTTGAACACAATAACAAGGTGACTAAAGTAATTTGTCACATGGATTATGTGCTCTGACCAGATGGGGTTCATACCAGGAATGACAAAAACTATCAACATAATTGACCATATTGATAACAAAATCAACAGAAATCTTGATTATTTTAATAAATACTGCAAAAGCTTTTGACAAAACAGTGCATTTATTCCTATTAAAAACACTAGAGGGCACAGAAATAAAAGGAGCATTCCTTAAAATGAAAAGCAGTATCTATCTAAAACCATAACTAGGATTATTTTAATGGGGTAAACTAGAAGCCTTCCTAATAAGGTTAGAGGGATGTCCATTATAACTACTATTATTCAATACTACACTAGAAGTGTTAGTTTTAGAAAAAAGAGAAAAAAGGAATTAGAATAGGCAATGAGGAAAACAAAACGTTCAATCTTGGCACATGGGATAATAATATACTTAGAAAATCATAGAGCATCAATTAACAAATAATTTACAACGTTAGAAAAATTGCAGGATGTAAGATAAATTCACATAAATCATTAGTATTTCTGCGTGTGACCAACAAAAGCTAGTAGCAAGACATAGAAGGAGAAATTTTATTTATGATAATAGTAAACAATATAAAGTACTTGGGAGTCTACCTGCCAAGAAAAAAACAGGAAATATATGAAAAAATATTTTTGTAAAAAAAAAAAAAAGAGAGAGAGGGAGAGAGAGAGAGAGAGAAAGAGGGAAAGAGAGAGAGAGAGAGAGAGAGAGAGAGAGAGAGAGAGAGATAAGCTCTTTTCTGTCCTGGAGCTGTGAGGAGTGTCCCTGCAGTACTGTAGCTCTAAGTTCTAGTGTGCTAAAGGAACAATGTCCTTCCTCAGCACTAGTAAAGACATTTCCTGTGAGCTGAGACCTCAGGAAGCTGGCTTCAGCACTACCACCCATCCCCCTGGCTTACTGGTTTTCCAAGGCCATCTCACCATGCTGGCAAACTTTTCCTGCTGAACTCCCAAGATATCTTTGTTGTTTCTGAGCTAAGAGCTCTGGGAAACTTCCAGTACTGCTACTAATTCAAAGGCCCCATGGCCCAATTCTGCTTTGTTGGCATCTGGACCAAGGCTGGGCCTGTATCAGGACTGCTTATTGGATACCCAACTGGGTGCCATAAAGCCTTCCTGCTCACCTTCTAAGTTGTCTTCATCTGGAAATTTGTTCCACTCCACCTTTTTTGCATGTTCTAATGCTCTAATTTTTTTTGAGTCTTTATTAAAGGAATTTGGAGAGGTTAGTGGAGAGCTTTATGAGTCCCTGCCTTTACTCTGCCATCTTGGCTCTGCCTCTAATGTAAAAAGTTTAACCTTTGAATAATATATTGTTTTCTTTCATGAAGGCCCATCTTTTACCTTGAAATATAATGCTCAGTTTTTTGGGTTCTTGAATGTAGTCCTCCAGGATATCATATTCCAGGCTCTCTGATGTTTTAATGTGGAAGCTGCTAAATCCTGGATAATCCTGATTGTGATTCCTCAATATTTTAATTGTTCTTTTCTGGCTGCTTGCAGTTGTTTCTCCTTATCTTGACAGTTTTGGAATTTATCTACAACATTCTTAGATTTTTCATTTTGGGGTCTCTTTCAGAATTATTTTTTCAATGACTATATTAGCCTCTGGTTATAGGTTAGCAGGATAGTTTTCCTTGATGATATCTTGAAAGATTTTTTGATCATGGCTTTCAGGTAGTCCTATAATTCTTAAATTCTCTCACCTAGATCTATTCTTCTAGGTCAATTGTTTTTTCAGTGAATTATTTTACATTTCTTTGTATTTCTTCCATTTTAAAAATTTTATTTCATTGATTCTTGATGTCTTCTCGAGTCATTCATTTCAACTTATTCAATTCTAACTTTTAGTTATTTTTTTCCTTTGGTAAGCTTTTTAAAATCTCCTTTTCCATTTGGCTACTTTTTTAAGGACTTGTTTTGTTCAGTGGATTTTTTCCCATTTAACCAATTCTATTTTTAAGGAGTTGTTTTCTTTAGTTAATTTTTGTGCTTCCTTTTCCAAGCTGCTGACTTTTCCCCTATAATTCTCCTTCATAGCTCTCATTTCTTTTCTCATTTTTTTCTGTGTTTCTTACTTGATTTTTAAAATACTTTTTGAGCTCTTCTAAAAGAACATTTTGAGCTTGAATCAGATCATATATCCCTTTGAGGCTTCACATGTAGGTATTTTCTGTCTTCTTCTGAGTTGATATTCTTATCTTCCCTGTCACCATAGTAGCTTTTAATGGTCAAGGTGCTTTTTTTGTTTTTTTACTCAATTTTTAAAAATTTCAGCTCTGTTCCCAGGACACTGGGGAAACATTCCCAAGCTTTATTAACAGGGCAACAGGAACCTCTCACTGGCTTTCCATGTGGGGGCCAGTGGTGCTGCTGGCTTTCCTACTGTGCTAAGTTGGTATGACCTAGTTCCAGCTGTTGTTCCAGAGTACAAGGAATGGTAGTTTGCTTTCTGTACTTGTGTTAGAGTTCAGCTGTTGAGCTAAGCCACTGGCCTGCTGAGTCAGGAATCAGGACTTTCAGCTGCTGATCTGTGCTGTTTGCTAAAAGACTTGCACTGGATTTCCATACACAATGTGACTATGCTGTCCCTCACTGCACTCCCCTTTTACCTAAGTGAGGCAGACCTTTCCTAAAGTCCTTCCAAGATAACTTAAACTGGAAAAGTGATTTACTCTGAATTTTTGTGGGTTCTGTCACTCCAGATTCCCTTTAGAGGCTTGGCTTTAAGATTGTTTCCAAGGGAAATTGAGGAGAGCTCAGGCAACTTCCTGGCTTTTTCTCCATCATCTTGGCTCTGTCACTCAAACTGATAGAGATTTTGAAAGCAGATTGATGCATATTCTTTTTACTGTCTTTTTCTTTTTATGCTTTCCCCCCTTTGATCTGTTCATCTTTTCACAATTGAGATTAATATGGAATATGACAACACATGTGTAACCTGTATCAAATAATCTACCATTTTTGAAAGGGGTAAGGGGAGGAAGAAAAATTTGGAACTCACAATCCTGTAAAAATGAATCCTAAAAATTGTCTTGACATGTAATTGCAGAAAAATAAAATACTATTAGAATTTTAAAAATAATAAAACAGAAAGATCGTCTGTGGTAAATTCTCTAAACAGACTTGTTACCACTCAGCCAAATAAAACATTAACAGAACAACACTTAGGAGATTTATCTTCCAAAGGAAATATTGTTTCAAGGGTGTGTTTTCTTTCTTTCTTTCTAATCCATGATTGTTATTAATGGCATGCTTCTGGATAAAATCAACTCCATAAGCTGATGGCATTCAGAGGTCAAACCAACTATTGAAGACCTACTGTTTTATCTCAATCATTGCCAACAGTGAAGTACAAAGTAAATGAGAAGAAAAAATTAGGAGACATCTTAAGCAGCATGCTAGACATATGGAAGAGAATCAGAAGTATGTGAACAATTTCTCTACTCCAGTTAGGTTTGCTGGTCCCTGAACATTCTATCTTTTTCCTTCATGGTTTTGCAGAAAGTCTTTTTCATGCTTATAATTCCTTTTTTCCTCACCTTCTCCTCTAAAGATCTTCAGGTTTCTTCTTATAAGCCCTTTTTTCCCCATCAGTAATGCTAACATCTTATTTAAATTATATTTGTTTTTGTTTTCAATGCTGCACCATCACTCCATAAAATATAAACTCCTTGAGAGGTAAAAATTTCCTTTTTTTCTTTGTATTTCTAGGAATTTCCATACTACTTTTCATAGTGGTTAATCGTTAATAAGTAGTTAATCATTTTTTTGTTTTGTTTTGTTTTGTTTTTTTTTTGCCTTGGGCTTAGTAGGCCATCTCTCTCATGGACTTGCAACATCAAATGATTTGCCCAAAGTCACAAAACTCTAACATAAGTTAGAAACCGAGACAGAATAAGAAATCAGGAAATCCAGAGCTCTTTAAATTAAATTATTATATCACATTCTTTAGATTTGGAGTTTTTAATCTAGGGTCTACTGATAGTTTTCAGGAACTCCATTGACTTGGATGAGAATAAATTTCATATTTATTTTAATATGATTGACATTCCTTGTAATCCTCCACATTTTATTTTATGAATATAAAATATTATTGTAAGAATGATCTCTGGGTTTCACATATTGCCTAAGAGGCTGGAGAGAAAGAAAGCAAACAACATGCTTATTAAGCAAATAATATGTGAAAGGCATTTTGGTAAGTCCTTTATAATTATTTTCTCAAAAGTGTCTATGACCAAAAAAAAGGTTAAGAACCTCTGACTTAGATAGATGTACATTATAAGAAAATGTAGTCCAACAAGATATTTGGACTTTAAATGAATATAATTTTTTTGACCTTTTTCAAGTTAATTCTGCCTCTTGTGCCTAAAATAGACATCATCATCATTATTATCATCCTTATCCACAAATATTTAATAAGAATCTAGTATATGCTTATGCATATATTTTATAATATGTAATAAAGTTATTTGCTGGTCTAATTTATCCTTGGCAGGTAGGTGGTACAGTAGATAAAATGCCAGTCCTGATATCAGGAGAAGCTGAATTTAAATCTGATCTTGAACACTTACCAGTTGACTTATAGGCAAGTCATTTAATTATTTCTATTTCAGTTTCTTCATTCATAAAATAAGCTGGAGAAGAAGGAAATGGCCCATTATCTTTGCCAAAAAAAGACAAACAAATAAACAACAAACATTTGAGGGGTTATGAAGAGTCAGGCATGACTGAAATAACTGAACAACAAACACAACCGATTTCCCCAATTAGAATTCTACCTAGTGGTTAATGTTAGTCTCTAAACAAGAAAAGAGGCAAAAGGGCAGCGGGGTGGAAGGGGCAGTCTTCTTTTTTACATATAGCATCTGTGTTGTCTTGGGAAAGTCATTTAATATCTTTGTATGTACTCAAATCTAGGCAAGTCTTTCTCACTGTAAATTGTGGAGAACTTTATCTGCATTTGCAAGAAAGAGCTTCCTCATTCAAATGTACTTTATGCCAATGCAGTCACCTGGTTAGTACTATCATTTCCCTTATTTTTTATGTCTAACACAGTGCTCTGTATATCATAAGCACTTATTGCTTCTTGAATTTTGAAAATATGCCATATAGTCATAAGCTACATAATAAATTAAAATTAATGTACATATAACTTCATTAGATTCAATCCCCACAAAAACTCCTTGAGATAGTACTGATTGATATGGCCATTAACCTCATTTTATATCTGAAAAAACTAACATTTCACATAGTTAGGAAAAATAACAAATTAAGGTAAAGGCTACATTTCTCTTTTGTATATCTATGTCAAGTATTTGTAGAATTCATAAAGCAGAAAATAGGCAGTAAATATTCAAAAACCCTGATACAGTACACACAGAATAGCTATACTTTATACCTTTCTTATCATTATCTTTTTTATTTCTTATTCTCCTGATAACTTTCTCAAATTCTTTTCTGTATTTGGCTATTTTTAGCTATACTTTTCCATGCTCTCCTTCCCTCCCATATATTTAGTTTTCAGTACCAACAGATGCTTCTTTCTTTTTTTTTTCTGTCCCAGTCTTTTATTGATTTAAGATATTTGAAATTTCAAGTCAATTGAAAGCCAGTCATCTACAAGAGAGAGTTTGGAGAAATGCAGAAATTGGGCCACTTGCTAGAACAGGTTGAATCAGTATCCAAAGGCATCAGAATACCAAAACCATTCTACTGGGTAAATTCTGAGGTCTCTCCTGAAAGCAGTCATTTGTCCCAGTCTAAGTTGAACTGTAGCTCTGGTTTTCTGGTCTGTTTGCTCATAAATATCTTTCAAACTTTTGAATCTGCAAAGTGGTGATAAAATTAATCAAATCTTCATTGAAACACTTGTGTTATGACCATTCTTCACTAGATGCAGGATGCCACACAACTTGTTAAGAAAAAAATACAATCACAAAAACATTCTATTACAAAATTCTCTTATTTCATAATCTTAGTTTGGCGTTTTTATTCAACAAAATGATCTACTCCCACCTGAGCCTGCCAGGAAAAGACATTACTCCTGTCAGATAGATGGCAGCACATATGGAAGATTATAAATCATTTTGTCATTCTGAGACAATCATAAATACATTGGCTCCCAAAGGAGATGACATTATATTATAAAACCTAACGTTGCTTCTTCATAATGTGTCTACTGTCAGGAAGTCGTAGTATGTATTGTTGGTAATACTTATCATTCTCATAGTACTTTATTTAAAAATTTACATTAGCAATTCTTTTTTATCATTGGAATTGCAATTAAATTGAAGTATGTTAAAACTGAAAGAACATTAGAAGTCATCCATTTATTTGTTTATTTTCTTATTCATTCATTTGTTCATTCAGTATCTAATGTGTGTCCCATGTAAAATTATAGAGAATAAAATCAACACAAATTCCGGCTCTTGAGAAGCTTATGTTCTGTGGCTTACAGTCTATACTCTTCTTCAAGGAATTTATATTCTATTAGCTAATTAATCTCTCTATTATATTGAATGAAGTTATAAGAATAATAAAGCACATTTATATCTTACTTTAAGGTTTACTTTTTCAGATTATCCTTTGGAAATGGAAAGCTAAGTTTTGTTCCTACAATATAGAGAGAAAACAGAGAATCAGAGAAGAGGATAACCCATACAGATACATGGATAGATTATTACACATTTTATATACATATACATATATATATATATATATATATATATATATATATATATATATGTGTGTGTGTGCGCGTGTATATATGTTAAGAAGCATTCCTAGGTGAAGGGGCAGGTCAGTTCTCTGAGAGCCTCCACAGCTGTGGATCATAAACTTGAAGGGGTTGCAAAGCAGCTTCTGCTGACACAGGTGTTCCTTGTGGATTGCATATAATATGCATACACATTATTTTTAAACACACACACACACATATATATCCATACATGTTATGTGTTTGTGTCTTTCTGTGTTTGTGTAAGATATGTAGGATGTGTGTAGGATGCATTAAGGGAAGACAATTAACTCTTCTGCTTTTACTAATTTTGGCTTAGCAATAAACCCCATGAAGACAGAGATTCTCCACCAATCAGCATCACATCATCCATGTGTAAAACTATCAGACAGCAAATGGAGAATTTTTGAATATTGTCGATTAGTTCACTTACCTTGGTGGTACACATGGATGGTGAGATTGACAACACTTGACCAGAATTTACAGTGTTTGGGAGGGTCCAAAGGAAAATGTGGGAGAAAAAAAAGTATTAGCCTATCAAACTAAATGTCTACAGACCTGCTGTGCCGACCTCATTGCTACATGCATATGAAATCCGGATAGCATAGAAGCCACAGCAGGAAACTGAACTGTTTCCATCTAAATTGTCTTAAGGACTTGAAAATCACCTGAAAAGATAAGGCACTAGATACCATGATCCTTTCTTGAACTAAATCACCAAGCATATTCAAACTCTACTGCAGAGATTGCAACATTGATGGGGTGACCATATTTTTCAGATGCCAAAAGTATATTTGTCTAAAAACTATTTATGGAGAATTCACACAAAGTAAGCACTCACATGTTACTCAGAATACCAAAACAAAACCCTCAAGATCGATCTGAAGAACTTTGGAATCAACTGTGTGACATGAAAGACAGTGACAAAGGACCACCCAGCTGGTTTTGCCTACATCAAATAAGGCATTCTGCTCTAAATGTAACAGAATTAACCTGGTTCAAAAGTAATTTATGGTGTGAAAATTTAGAGAGATTTTCAAACCAAATGATTTTATGGATTATTTGTGACCAAACTGTGATAGTCTTCCATCTGATCTGATCGGACTCCAATATAATGGATTTTCTTTGAGAACAAAGGGCAACAATTAACCAATATATGTATACACACATATATTAATATATAAACATGATGCATATATACACATCTATACATTTGTAAATTTACTGACATAAAATATAGTTTTTATCTAAACTTGAAGTTTAGGAAATAAAGTTTTTGATGTTTATATTTCTTTTTTCTTTTCTTTCTTTCTTTCTTTCTTTCTTTCTTTCTTTTTTTCTTTCTTTCTTTCTTTCTTTCTTTCTTTTTTTGTAGAGGCAATTGCAATTGGGGTTATGTGACTTGCCCAGGGTCACACAGCTAGGAAGTATTAAGTGTCTGAGGGAAGATTTGAACGCAGGTCTTCCTGACTTCAGGGCTGGTGCTCTGCAACACCTAGCTGCCCCAGATGTTTATATTTCAATGTAATCATTTTCCTTTCTTTTTATTATTTTTTACCAGTTCATAGATTTTGTAAGATTGTTCAAGGAGTTCATGCTACAGAAAAGTTTGAGAACTCCTGTCTAAAATTAACAACAACAACAAAAAAAAAACTTTTAGTTATAGCTTAGGTTCCTACTAAAATATCTCCTAAGGACATATTTTAGATCTAATATCTAGTCCCAGGTCTAGGACTATCATGTAATTAAACAAAGAATGTTTGCAATCTCTGAATGTAGGAGTAATCATATATTAGGGAAATTAGAGATGATTTTATTAAGTATCTAGAATCAATAAAAAATCCATAAGCATTCATTATGCAAATCCTATGGACACTTGTGTTAGATATTGAGGATTCAAAGATAAGTGCCATTTTTTTAAGGACATCTCTAACTTCTTATATTTTTTTGTATTTCCAGTGGCTTTCACTGAACATGATAAGTCACAGAATAAATAGTCACTTAATAAATAAATCTTGAACTGGAATTATTTTTAAATACCTGCTAAAGAGAATATAATTTGTAGCTTTCTACTCTTTATACTTTGAAATTTTAGTGCAAAGACTTTATTTTATCTTAGTATTTGTTATCCTTAGCTAACATTAGCATGAACATCTATGGTTTCTATTAATCATAAATGCCACAAAGGGGAGGATGATATTACTCAGAAAGAACCTCAGCCAGAAAATGCTTCATCTCCTTGCCAAGTAGAGGGACATGGTAGCCAAGGGCAACATGAGTTTGTACTCAAAACTCATTTCAAAATCATCATAGAGTAGGATTTTGGAAAATTGAGGTTTATGGTCTGGCTACTTTATTGAAGGCTTAGGAGTCTTAAGCATTTTCTAAAAATACATAATAGAAAATAAAACTAATGCAATCCTGCATATTTAAATGAGAGCTCTGGAAGTAAGATGCCAATCCATATATCCCATTCCAGGACATAATTTCACTTGTCAGCCTGACTTCAGTTACTATAGTTACCATAGTTATAAAATACAAATTATGAATTCGCTAAGACTACTTAATTCACACTACTATTACATTTGCTTTGACAGTCTCTGTCTTGTTACTATAGGAAATGTTCTGTTATTAGTTGAATACTCCATGCATATAAGTATAATCCCAGGGGCAAAAGATGCTAAGAATGAAAGCATCCCTAGGACATTTATGAACATTATTTAATAGTTGATCCTCTTAATGTGCAATCTTGGTTCAATGACCCATGAGTGGATATATTACTGAAGGAAATAAAACACATCAATATTGCCATTTTCCCTATAAATTTAAGCAGGGGAAATAAAGAAATTAAAGATAAATTAAAATATGGCTCAGATGTTCTCCTTGGAGTAGGTAGGGGGTATAAAAGGATCAGTGAAATTAGTTGCATGTTGTGACCCAAAGAAATTGAAAGCATCATTTCAAGGAAACCTTTTCATTTCTCCTTATAATGTTAATGATAAGAATAAAAAAATTATCTTGAAAACAGTAATATTTTATGCACCAATATCTATTTTATTGGTGAAGAAAAAATTTCCATGAAAAAGTAGACAGGATCCTCAAAAACTGTTGAACACATAACTTGACAAGCAATGACTTCAGTGAGAAAGTGGGTATAGAGAAGGACAAAGAAATCTATATTTGAAAACAGAGCTCAGGATCAGGAAGTGAAAGAGACCAAACTCTTGTGGATTGCTCATGAATTTAACCCCTGTAATTCGGAAATATATATTTTTTATATCATCAATCATTAGGTCAATAGTCAAAAGCAACCTCAAATTAGATAAAGAATGAAAGTAAGCAGAAGATACTGCAGGCAGTTTTAGATGACTTGTTTAAATGAAATGTCAACTATAAAATTAAATGAGAAATGGACAAAAGACAACATTTATCATAATTTCTTAGTAGAGATTTAACTGATATAAAACAGTTACCACATGAGGAGGCTGACATTATACAGAGATGATCTCAGTCAGTAAACACAATCTTCTAGCTAAGCAGAGGAACATGGTAGCCATGGGTAACAAGTGAGTGTAATTGCATATAAAAATCATTGTGGAGGAGGATCTATAAAGCTAGAGACAGTATCACTTCCCAATAAACTAATAGGCATCTGAGGGCAAACAAAATCTGTAGAGTCAGTTTAGTAAAAGACCCAAAAAAAAAACCCAGATGATCCTAAGAGAAGTAATGGAGGAAACTAGAAACATTATTACTAGATGGTAAATCCAAAGCAATTCGACAAATACTTATTAAATATTAATGACATACCAGGCATAGTGAGTGCAACATATTCTGCTGTGTATTGGTGAAACAAAAACAAAAATATCTATGAAATGAATGTGTCAACAAAAATTGCCAAAAGAATAAAAAATAAAAATGAGTAAGAAGACATTCGCAGCGACTGACCCAATATACCTACAATGCCATCCCTATAAAAATCTTTAAAAGAATGATGTGTGCTCACTGTAAGATCATTGTTGATAATATAAACAATGATTAGGAAAGTTTTTGAGATTTTCTAGAAAATGTCATATTATCCTAGTCATTTAACTACTTTCATTCTTTATCTAACTTGAAGTTACTTTTGACTATTGACATAATGATTGATGATATAAAAAAATACATTTCTGAATTACAGGGGTTAAATTCATGAGCAATCCACAAGACTTTGGTCTCTTTCACTTCCTGATTGAATTGTGCAGAGAATATAAAATGTTGTACCTAACCATTCTTGATTATTTTAAAATAATATTTGATTCAATAAAACCAAATGCATTTACAAATTCTATTCAAACTCAATGTCTTTCATACATATGTTAAAGACACAAAATATTCAAATTCTAGGTATCTAACTTAAGAAATAAAAAAGAGACAAAACAGATGACAAAATGCCTATTGTCTGGATTCTGATAGAGTTAAACCATTGTGTCAATCTATGAGAACATAGATACTGGGAAGTTTCAGAGGATAGCACATAAACTGAACCCAGAACACATTAAGAGGAAAACATCTAAACTTAACTAATGGGACTTTTGGAAAACTTCCATCCAGATTACTGAAGGGCCCACCCTTAAAACATTTCCAATTTGTTTGAACTATTCACAATTTACACTCCATTGCCATAACTTTTTGCACCCAACACTATTTTCTTTCTATGATAATACACTGTAATATCAAATAGGTGTTGATGGAAAACACACAAACATGTATGCATATGTACATACATATGTGTATAAACATATGCATTTATATGTATATAGTTGTATACACACATTACTTCTATACGTGTGTGTATATATATATATATATATATATATATATATATATACATATATATGTGTGTGTGTGTGTATGTGTATACATACAGCCAGATTGCCAAGGATTAAGAAGGGAAGAAGGAGTTAAGACAACTTTTTCAAACATTTGATGGATATATACCTTAAGAGGTAAGGTTTAATGAAGGTAATTTATTTTTTAATTTAGTAAAGCTATTTTTTATGTATGAATGCGACTTGACATGGTAAAATGCAACAGGGTAGGAACTACTGAAGATGAGTTGGGGGAAGAGGGAGGAAATGATTAAGAAAGCTATATTCTGGAGAAAATAGGATTAAGTGCACATGTAGGAGCAGCTTAGTCAAGAACAACCATCATTCTATCAGATACAGAAGAAAAGAAGTAAGTAGGAGATGATATAAAGGAATTTTGCAAAGAAGAAAATTAAATTGGATGGAGCTTACTTTGAAAGGTCACTTTTATTTTTCACTAAAAAGATTTCTAGCAGGGAGGATGGAGCATAGAAGGCATGGAAAAGCTTAAGGTAAAAAAGTGAATGTTTGGAATAGTTTCCACAGCTGTAATGACATTGATACTTAAATTGCATTCAAAAATTTCCAATTTGGTTTGCCAATGTCTTCTTTGCTCAGAAAGTACAGTTACAGTTTCTGACAAGGGCTTTTTATATAAAACTCAGTTCTTCTTTTTTTAATTTAATAGCCTTTTATTTACAGGTTATATGCATGGGTAACTTTACAGCATTAACATCAGTTCTTCTTTTAACTGTAGTCCAAACCCTCTGATTTGTTAACACTGTTTCTAAAATAAGGTTTTAGAAAATGATGTGTAATTCATTAGTCAATGCTTCTATATGTACAAAGAGTTTTTTCCCCTATTTTTGATGAGAGCCTGGGAAAGTTTTCATTATACATATGAATTCCATAGGAATAGTCCTAGATTTTGTTAGAGGTTTTAATTCAAAGTTTAAAATCCATATTTAAAAAATATGGATTTTAAATTATATTAGAATCTTGATTTCTGAGTAATGGTCAACTATTGTATGGAAAGTATATACTAGATAATCTGGAGAAACCAGTTAAGTAGATGATCCTATTTGAGATCTTAGATGACAGCTTCATGCTTGTGTTCTAGACAATAAGCCAATGGAAAAAGATATTGTCATACTTGACATTTTTTCCAGAGGATATTTCTTAAATACAAAAAAAGTCTGATTGAAAAAGAAAAATTCTTTTCAAAACATTGCTTCACTAAAATAATTCATTTGTTTATATGCGCTGTCAAACTTTTATGTACTGAGATGAGATGAAGTAAAACAAATATTGTCTTAAGAAAGAAGAAAAGAACAGATATTGCTAAGCTTATAATAGATAAGCTTTATTCTAATCCATTTCTTAGAATTTGAGTAAAGTCATCATTGTTTGGGATTTCATAGAACATGTCTAGCCTTTTAAGTATCTTTGAAAATAATTGCCTGATTACTTGACTGGGATTAGCAACAATTCATGATTTGGTCCATTCTGCGTTCTAATCAAAAGATAATTGCTCACCTGCCATATTATGCTCTCATTCAATCTCAGAGGATATACTAGCTTCATTAAATAAGGCACACAAATAAGTGCTTCATATTTAAAGCAAAGAATATCAATATAGTGACTCCTCTATCTGGTCTGAAATAATGTCTCATTCTAAGTCAAAGATGGTTAATTCAATTATTTAGGTTCAGTTCAATTTATTTCAGCAGAATTGACCATGTTCAATAAGAGATATTATGCAACGTTGGTCATAGGCTCTTGTTCAGGTATAATTTCACCCTGTAAAATAGGGTTTTTTTTTAATTTTATTTTTTTATTATAATTTTTTATTGACAGAGCCTATGCCTGGGTAGTTTTTTTTTTTTTTTTTTACAACATTATCCCTTGCACTACTGTTCCAACTTTTCGCCTCCCTTCCTTTACCCCCTCCCCCAGATGGAAAGCAGTCCTATACAAGTTAAATATGTCACAGTGTATCCTATATACAATATATGTATGCAGAACCGAACAGTACTCTTGTTGCACAGGGAGAATTGGATTCAAAAGGTAAAAATAACCCGGGAAGAAAGACAAAAATGCAAGCAGTTTACATTCATTTCCTAGTGTTCCTTCTCTGGGTGTAGCGGCTTCTGTCCATCCTTGATCAATTGAAACTGAGTTAGATCTTCTCTTTGTCGAAGAAATCCACTTCCATCAGAATATGTCTTCATACAGTATCGTTGTTGAGGTATATAATGATCTCCTGGTTCTGCTCATTTCACTTAGCATCAGCTCATGTAAGTCTCTCCAAGTCTCTCTGTATTCATCCTGCTGGTCATTTCTTACAGAACAATCATATTCCATAACATTCATATACCACAGTTTACTCAACCATTCTCCAATTGATGGGCATCCATTCATTTTCCAGTTTCTAGCCACTACAAACAGGGCTGCCACAAACATTTTGGCACATATGGGTCCCTTTCCCTTCTTTAGTATCTCTTTGGGGTATAAGCCCAGTAGTAGCACTGCTGGATCAAAGGGTATGCATAGTTGGATAACTTTTTGAGCATAGTTCCAAATTGCTCTCCAGAATGGCTGGATGTATTCACAATTCCACCAGCAATGTATCAGTGTCCCTGTTTTCCCACATCCCCTCCAACATTCTGCATTATCTTTCCCTGTCATTCTAGCCAGTCTGACAGATTTGTAGTGGTAACTCAGAGTTGTCTTAAATTGCATTTCTCTGATTAATGATGACTTGGAACATCTTGTCATATGGCTAGAAATAGTTTCAATTTCTTTGTCTGAGAATTGTCTGTTCATATACCTTGACTATTTATCAATTGGAGAATGGCTTGATTTCTTATAAATTAGAGTCAATCCTTTATATATTTTGGAAATGTAAAAATGTTTTCCTAGTTTGTAAAATAGAGGTTCTTAACCTTTTTTATTTATAGTCTGGTAAAGCTTAAAACCTTGTTTTTAGAATAATGGAGGTTTTTTTTTAACTGTATAATTTTTAAAAAGCTAAATTTCAGTGAAAGGTTAGAGACAATGAAGATGTAATTTCTCCTTCATTCTTCTTCATATATTCTCTGAAATCTATTGTTGGAGACCAATTGATTCCAGATTAAGGACTTGTATACTGGAGTGCTTTTTTAGTGTATAAGTCCATCCTCTCCTATTCAACCAGCATATAAATACTAATATTCAAATGTGAATAAACTATTACATTACTGGCTTTAATTTAAATCTGAGGACAGAATCATGTGCATGCAGCACCAGAATTTGAGACATGAGACATGAAAACCTAAATTTGAATCTTTAAGATATATACCTCGCTGTATTGAATATAGGAAAATCTATTAACAATGATGAGCCTAAGAACTGTAATATATAAAATAGTATTGATTAATGACATCCCTAGGTCAAATTAGATTTTATATATATATACATATATATATGTATATATATATATATATATATATAAAGTATTACATAAGTGACTGATATTATTATATCACGAAAATTATTTATGATATGTTCATACTTTACCCTGAGTTTGCTCTTAACAGACAATAAGTAACTGCTTACATTAAATTTGTAAGATAAAATATGCCTTTTAAAAATATCATCCTAACTGGGTGTAGCATTGAATGTCTATAGTCCCTGATACCTAGGAAGACTGAAATTGGTGGATTACTTTGATGAAGTTCTGGGTGGGTATGGTGGGCAGAGAGAAACTGAATCATTGCTAAAATTATTCCCTGGGCAGACAGAAAGAAGATTCTTATAATCAAGATCAAGGGTGAGCCCCACCTCTGTGGAGGCAATCCAGTCAGAAATCCAAGTTGTATCAAACCCCTGAGGTTAAATTTTCCCTATAAATTTGCTTATGGCCCATGCCAGATTTGATCCTCTCATTAGGGTCAGTCAGGCACTTTGCCTCTTGGCAAAGTCTTCCCTTACCCCTCTCCAATGTTGCATAGTATTGCAACTATGCAATACTTCTCCCAAATTACCTACCTTTTGCAAAAGACAATGGCCATGTGTGAATTTTTCACATGAAAAAACCTCAAACATTTGCTCCTCCTCCTAAAGCGCATCACTTGGTACCATATCGATCATTT
Source organism: Sarcophilus harrisii (assembly GCF_902635505.1). Classification (NCBI taxonomy): domain Eukaryota; kingdom Metazoa; phylum Chordata; class Mammalia; order Dasyuromorphia; family Dasyuridae; genus Sarcophilus; species Sarcophilus harrisii. The sequence goes on from NC_045430.1 coordinate 234,680,720, forward strand.
GCTCCATCAGGCACATCAGAAGCTGTAAGCTGAAGTAAAAGAAAAGTTGATTGGGTATCTATACTAAATATAGTACCAATATGGTGAGGGCTGTGGAACAGAGGGATAACAGTGTGCCTTAGGAAAAGAAAAATATGTCCTGATAAGAAATAACAAATCAAAGTTTTACATTAATGATAAATGGAATCAGGCCAATGCCCAGCCACTCTACTTCCAACCTGAGAGAAAGGAGAGACAATCTAAGGGAGGAGAAGGAAAAAATATGTAAAAGGAGGAAAGGAAGAAAGGGAATGAAGAATTGAAAGAGGAGGGGAAAAGGAAGGAAGGAAGGAAGGAAGGAAGGAAAAAGGAAGGAAGAAAGGAAGGAAAAAGGAAGCAAGAAAGGAAGAAAGGGAGGGAGGAAGAAGGAAGGAAAGAAGGAAGGAAGGAATGAAAAAGGAGGAAGGAAGGAAGGAAGAAAGAAAAGGAGGAAGGGAGGGAAGAATAGATGTCATTTTTGTCCAATTGAGAACAAAAGCTGCAAGAAATTAAAGAAAGAAAAAATAAATTATTATTTTGATTTCCTCAGTGGACAAAGATTGGATGAATTATTGTAAATAAATAAAGGTGTGTGAATGTATGTGTGTATATTCTTCTTTTTTAGTTCTCTCAAAGGGGATCATTTTTTCTAACCCTCATGAGCAGAGATACTATTATATTGAACAAGGAAAAAAGTGCAATTAATATATGTAATACATGCAACATATAAAAATGCATAAGAATACCACTATTATTGCCTAAAAATTAACTTCAGGTAATATAATCATGTAACAAGTATTCAAGTTCTGTTGAGTTGGGAGAAAAAAATCATCAAATCTGAAAACTTATTAATATTCATATTATTTAGGTTTGCTTATCAATCATGATTAGAAACTTAAAAAAAAAAAAGAAACCTCCTAAAGATCTAGGCAGAGGTAACATCTGCAACTTCAAATCTCTGCTAATGAAATATATTCACTGTAGAAACTAATGAAAGTCTCTTGTTGCAAGTAACTTTTATTTTTCACAGGATTGCTCCAATTTCTCCTTCACTTTTAAGTTGTTTTTGGCCTGTGGAGAACTCTATTTAGCTAGAATACAGAACAAGAAAATTATGTGAAATTTAGCATTTCAGTGGATATAATCTGCAATTATTCATTGCAAAGATGAACAAAGACATGCCTCTGTCAAGGTGAATTTCTTTAGTCCTAAATCTAAGGTAAAAGACCTGCATTCATCATCAACTACCACTCCATGCCTCAGGCCTTTTGTGTATTTCATACTGAATTCTTTTTCCTTTGTGTGTTCCTTACCTCAGCTTCTATTTGCAGATCAAAGAAAAGCAATAAGAGTCCATATAATTACTGATTGATTCTTCTAAGTGTGCAATGTAGTTCTTGGTTTCTCTATTATTTATTGTATAATTCATAAAATTTCAAGTTGAAATGAGTTTTTAGATATTGCTTCCAGAAATGAAACTATTTATCATTTACTATACATTTGAGAGTAGAAAATCCCCCCAAAGAAAAACTTATAAGATTGGTTAGTCTAGTAGAAAAAATATAACTCATATGAGAGAGATGATATATTCTTAGTCTTATATGAACATTTATAAGTTTTTGTAACTGGTCTTTTAATTTTACATGTATTGTCACTTCTTGGGATAAAGACTTGGCTGTGATTTCAGTGATTTAGGAAATAGTCAGATACAGAAATTCCCATCATCAATGCATGTTAGCATATTTTCTGCAATTTCTATGTAGTCTTTGAGAGTTACATAGGGTGAGAAGTTAAATAACCAACCAAGGGTCATATAGCCAGTAAGAATCAGAGGAGACTTGAAGGCATATATTCCTGGGTCAGAAGCTAGCTCTCGTCATTATACCAGGTTCTCCAGGAACACTAATAAAATTCAGAGTTTTCAAGATAAATATATAAAAGTCTCTATTATACAAGTCATGAGGCCAGAAAAGTTTTGTTAGCTTATTTCCAGTTGGACTGTAGAAGTACAGTAAAAACAGTGTCTTTATTTTCAACAAAGAGCCCAGCAAAGCCCTAAAATTACAACTAATTCTTCTCCCAACCAAAATATTGTTGACATTGGAAGAATGGATAATTCATTGCTACTGGTTCCATGTGAATTCTTTGACAATAACAAAATGTTTAACACAGAGTAAGTCACTGAAAAAAGTCCGATATACATTTCTCATATCAGTGATGATGAAAATTGAATATTATTAAAATATATTTATCATATATTTATTTCTCTCTATTATATATCTGTCTTTATATATATATATATGTGCACACACACACACACACACACACACACACACACACATATATATATATATATTTCTAATTGGGAAAATAATTTATTTATTAAGAATGTGAAATAATCAGTGACAACCTGGGGGGTAGAATATAAAACATCATCATTATCATCTAGTAGAGTTCTTTTTCCATATTCTCCACAGTATCTGTAGCATTTTCCCTTCAAAGCTGTATGGAAAAGTCCTACATGGAAAAGTGGGGCAATGGGAAGGGAAAAGGGGTCAACTTAAAAAAAAACACATTGTTCTATGTGAGAAATTTTTTTGATTGCCAAGAAATATATATATATATATATATATATATATATGTATATATACACATACATATACATATGTATATAAAGTTAATAGACAAATACTTTTTGTTGTTTTTCTTTCAGTAGTGGCTGACTCTTCATGACCATATTTGAGGCTTTCTTGGCAAAGAAACTGGAGTAATTTGCTATTTCATTCTCCAGTTCAATTTATACTTGAAAAAATTAAGGCAAAGAGTGTTAAATGACTTGCCTACAGTCACACAACTAGTAGGTAGCTAAGGTCATATTTGAACTCAGGAAAAGGAGTCTTTTTGATTTTAGGCCTGATGCTCTATCCACTGCTTTACCTAATTGCCCCAACCTGACTTCATTTCTAGGTGAAAGGTAGAAAAAGAGAAAATAAAAAATTGTAAGTGGTATCTTTCAAGGCTTTACTCAGGCTTAATGACACTTGCTGAATTCATAGAAGTCAATCACTCTAGACTTAGTCTTATTTATTTAGACTTAAAGTAACAGTGAATAGTAACATGACTCTCTGAAGATAAAATGATTTCATATATGCCAATTTTTGTGTGTCTGTGGTGAGGGTAGGGGAGCAAAGAACTGAAAACTTTGAGGAGTGTATAAACAAATTGTAGCATATAGAGAAGGAATATCACTGTGCCCTAAAAATCATAATTGTGAGGAATGCAGAGAAGTATGGGAAGACTTATATGAAGTGAATAAAGAAAATGAAATATACAAATGTTTACAAGAAAATAATCATACTAGAATCACAAAATGAAGCTTTGACAGAAGACATCTATGTTCCTTCTTTCATTGGAATAGTGAGGTATGCACTGTGCAGCCAGAAAATTGCCTGTAGTCAAATATAACTCATCACATAGTTTAAGTAATTTCATCCTCTTTGTTTAAATGGAAAAGCTATAGAGGAAAGAACATATAAAGAAATACCTTTGATATAAAAATAAAAGGTGTCAGCTAAATACAAATAAAAATAGACAGTCTTCTTTGCTATTATAGGAAAAAGTCTATGCATATACACTAAGAATAAATTACATTAGTTTGGTATAAAGGAGAAAAATTTGGAGAAAGATATGACTACCTGATTTTACTATATTTATTTGATGTACTTTTATTATTTTGAACCAGCTAGATTGCACAATGGATGGAGCTCTATATCTATAGTCAGGAAAACCTGAGTTCTAATGCAGCCTCAGATACTTATGGCTATAATACCCTGTGTAAGTTCTTTAAATATTTCTTGTCTTAGTTTTCATCATCTGTGAAATGATGTAAATTATTTAAAATGAGGATATCACCTACATCACTGGGTTGACATAAAGATAAAATGAGACATTTTGTAAAGCACTTTGAAAACTCTGTTATATAAATTTTAGAAAATATTTATTGATATTATTATTACCACTAATTAATTTTATTATTTAGTTCTTTATGTAATGACACATAACCAATATTAGTTATTTCCTACATTAATTACATGGAGGAAGATTATCATTATCTATAGTTTAATTTTTATTTGCTTTCTGTTTCTGTTTTTAGGAAGAACAAACTCAAAGAAACTCTGACTTATTTGTCTAAGGATCCAAATGAAGAGGAATTTGGGGATTCTAGTTCATTATTTATCCATCCCACTGAGACAAGTTACATGTACTGGAAAGTTATCAGATAAATGTCTTGGCTGTCTACAGATGGTAGACAGAGCACATTAGGTCATGTTTATGTCAACCATCACTGCAAGCTGCTTGGTATGGTGGAAAGAATGTTGGTCTAGCCACTAGCATTCAAACTACCAGGGCTGAAATCCCAACTCTGCTATTTAGGAGCTTTGTGTGATCTCAGTACAAGGTAACTTATCTAATCATCACTTGCCTCATCTATCAAATGGGAACAGCAATTAGTAATAACAATACCAGACACTTAAGATATATTGATTTTTCTGGTATCAACATCAATCATTAGGAATTCTAGGATTATAAACTTAGAAGGGAATTCAGAAATTTTTTTTTACCTAAGAACAGGTTGTCTTGGTCATTTTGAAGACAGATCACAGGTAACAACAATATCATTCCTTCACTGTGTCAGTCTTGTTTTTCATTAATTATATAAACTTTATATCCAGAATAATTTTATTAATCATTGATTTCCACAGCAGAAATTTTCCTGGTTTTCACATTTAGATTTTCACAACTTCCAATATTTATTCAAAAGCTGTCAGAACAAAATGTTTTTATTTTTTTCTATTTCTCTATCCAATTTTTTTTCCTGTGATACAAAGATTTTTTCCATTACAAACAAATTATGTTCATTGTTGGCACTTCTTCTGCCTCCTTCCTGCTACCTCAGCTTTCCTTCCACCCTTGTTTCATTGCCCTTCTCAACTCTGACCTTTATGAGCAAGTTCTTCTATGCTTAGAGTTAACCTTGGATCTGGAACTTTTTTCCCCTCCCCAATTAAAGCAAATTTTGAGAACTGACTTTGCATGAGGTTTCAATAAAAACCAGACTTCCTGTTGCTCTGGTCACCCACATGGCAAAAAGGAAGTTAAACTGTTTGCTGACATGTCTCTTATGGTTTGGGCTTGGGCCTTCGTTCACAAGGCCGTTGCCAAACTCCCCGCTTCCACAGACAATACTTTGTGGGTGGTGACTTCACTGGAATCTGAGAGCTGGGCCTGAGAAATATGCTGTAGCCACTGGAGACAAACCAGCCAAGGACTGTCAGTCCACGTTCTTAAAGTGACAGCAGATGGAGTCATTGTAGGGCATTGCTAAAGAAGGAAAAAATAACAGCTCTTTTCCTATTCTTGAGTAGAATATTCTCCCTTTGGCATTAACAAAACACCAGTCCTCTAAACTCCTAGCATGGATAGATTGTCTATCTTTAATAACTCTTCCCTTTCACCCACCACATCTCATGAGTTCCCATAGAATCACAGAAATATGGACCTAGAAGGGATCTTGAAGATCATCATTTAATGTTTTATGGGAAGGAAACTGAGCCAAGAAAGTAACAGGTTTTGTTTGAAGCTTCATTTAAAATCTGTGATAGAAATAGAAACAGAGTGTAAGATAGCTTGATTAGGCAATGGATGGAGTGCTAGGCTTGGAGTCAGGAAGACCCAAGTTTAAAACCTGCCTCTCCCATTTATTAGCTACAAGGCCCTGGGCAAGTAATTTAACCTTTGCATGCCTCAGTTGCCAATTATCCTATGATTCATGCCTCTTGACTTGGTACAGGCCAAGTTCTTTCAAAAATGTATCATTCTACATCCAGCCATTCTGGAGAGCAATTTGGAACTATGCTCAAAAAGTTATCAAACTGTGCATACCCTTTGATCTAGCAGTGTTTCTACTGGGCTTATATCCCAAAGAGAAAATAAAGAAGGGAAAGGGACCTGTATGTACCAAAATGTTTGTGGCAGCCCTCTTTGTAGTGGCCAAAAACTGGAAATTGAGTGGATGCCCATCAATTGGAGAATGGTTGAGTAAACTGTGGTATATGAATGTTATGGAATATTATTGTTCTGTAAGAAATGACCAGTAGGATGATTTTAGAGAGGTCTGGAGAGACTTACATGAACTGATGCTGAGTGAAATGAGCAGAACCAGGAGATCATTATATATGTCAACAACAATACTGTATGAGGATGTATTCTGATGGAAGTGGATTTCTTCGACAAAGAGAAGATCTAACTCAGTTTCAATTGATCAAGGATGGACAAAAGCAGCTACACCCAAACAAAGAACACTGGGAAATGAATGTAAACTGTTTGCATTTGTGTTTTCTTCCCAGGTTACTTTTACCTTCTGAATCCAATTCTTCCTGTGCAACAAGAGAACTATTCGGTTCTGCACACGTATATTGTATATAGGATATACTGCGACATATTTAACTTGTATAGGATTGCTTGCCATCTGGGAGAGGGGGTGGAGGGAAGGAGGGAGGGAGAGAAAAAATTGGAACAGAAGTGAGTGCAAGGGATAATGTTGTAAAAAAATTACCCAGGCATGGGCTCTGTCAATAAAAAGTTATAATAAAAAATGTATAATTTTGTTTTTGTCACTTTTTCCCTTCACAATCACTTACCTGTCTGTGCTTTCCTATAACCCATGAGGCCATATTTAGAAATTTGGTACTATTTGGATCCTAGAAATACTTGCAGAGAGCTTAAATAATACATGGGTGAAAATGGAGCTGAGGTGGAGATGAGAATGACAGGAGTGCTTAAGAGAATAAATATATGAGGGTCCACACTAAAGGTAAGAAAAATAAAAAGGAAACCCTACTAACTATGAATATGTATACAGAGACTGCTGTGGATTCACACCAGGCTTAGCAAAAGAAGGAAGACATATTGTAGTGAATGTAGCCATAGAGCATGGGAGTTACCAGGTCATCTTTTTACTGAGGAAGTAAAAGGAACACCTCCCAAGGCTGATCCATGCTAAGTTCTTATGTCCTTATTGACAAACCCACCCTCCACATACCCTTGATACAACATGAACCTTCTGGTCCAGTAAGCAAGAAAATCCCCTCTCATCAACTTGATTTGTTGTGTGAAGTCTCATCTCTTTTTTATCAACCCTGACTCTCCACACTCACCTAGAATTCATTCCTCTTTTATTTACAACAATTAAATTTTACAAACTTAATTCAACAAGTATTTATTGAACACCTATTATATGGAAGTCAATAACCCAGATCCTGGGCAGGAAGAGATAAGGATGAAACACCTTTTAAGAAGTTTATGTTTTACTACTTATCTTTTAAATCCCACTTCAAGATCCATCTCTATGACAATGAGTTTTTAAAACAGTTTGAACCATCCTCAACTTATTACACTTAACATTCATACAGATTATTTGGTACTTAACAACATATTGCCTGCTATTTTTGTTCTCCTTTTCACTTGTGAATATTTCTCCAACTGGATTTTAGCCTCAGGTGCCATCCCCTCTGTGTAACTTTGCCTAAGCTCTCCAACCTCAAGATTTTTTCCCTCCTCAAAAATTTTAGCGTATGTGAGATCTCTGCTTGATCACTCCTTATGTTGTATTATACGTCAATCAATCATTTGAAAATCACATAGAAGGGCCTCCTAGATGTCATGTTACAATGGCATATTCACACATAAACATAGCCATAATATATACATACAAAAATGTGTATATTTATGCACATAAACATATATATTTATGTGTGTAGATATATATGGCTATACATATATACATACATGCATGTGTTTATATATAAACATGTATGTATATATGCTTATTATACTGTATCTGTATATATGTGCATATAATAATACAGTGTATGTATTTATATGTCTACACATATAGGTGTATATATATGCATGTATATGTATGTACAAACATATGTATGCATGTAAACGCATATACACATACATATGCTTATGCACATTCATTATTAAGACAGACTACGTCAGGATCAGTAAGTGTTCCTTTTACTTTTATCTTAAACAGAGAATGATTAGATGCTCTATGGCTGCATCCACTGTGTGTGTGAATATGTGTGTACACACACATGGAGGCAACTAGGTTGGTGTAGTAGATAGACTTCCTGGCTTGCTTGGAATCAAGGAGACTCATCCTCCTAAGTTTACATCCAGCCATCCTGGGCAGATCACTTCACCCTATTTACCTGTTTCCCCATCTGTAAAATGAGCTGAAGAAGGAAATTGTAAAACCACCATTGTATCTTTGACAATAAAACCCTGAAGGGGGTCACTAAGAGTAAGACATAACCGAAAAATGGTTGAACAATAACATACATACACACATATATATTCACATATGTCTGTGTACACACAGGTATATGTGCATGTAGTTATGTGTATATTTATGTGCAAACATGTGTGCATGTATAATCTATGTGTAGTATATACTTGTATATATTTATGTGCATATGTATGCACTAAAGACCTCAGCACTTAGCATAATACATGACTCCTAGAAGCTACTTCCTCAATGATTATAGAGGTTGAGCTAAGCCTTAAAATAAATGAGGGACTCTCAGAACTGGAGATGAGATGAGAGAATATTAGACACACAGTGAACAGTCAGTGCCAAAGTGCAGCTATTAGGAGATGCAACCCAAGAATACTAATCTGACTGGACCATAGAATGCATTCTCCCCAGCCCACCCATCACCAATAGAGTGGAAAGTATTTGAGGACAGTCTGTTCTTTTTAGCTTTGCATCCCCAAATTCCTTAAATATAGTGCTTTGTTAGTGTGTTTTATTGGTGTTGCACAAGATAGGTCTCAAATTTCTTATTCCCTATAGTACCGTAGGTTGATCCTGTATATATTTCATTACAAATTCAGTAGTATTTCTGTGATGAACGCGTGTTTTAAAATCAGCCGGAATTAGGAATTTAGGTTAAGGGAAAATCTTCAATCTTTATTCTCAGTAGAGGTGAAGAAGGATCGGAGGTGAAGGGGGATCAGAGCTGAAGGGAGGTTCATGATCTCAATGTGTGCAGCTGAGTCAAGAAACCAGCCAGACCAGAAGACAGCCAGCAGCGTCTCTCTGCTTCTCTTTGCCCCTCTGCCTCCACCCACCAAAATCGTCATTTCCTATACAACACATCAGTAATTGCACAGAGAGTGGGCGGGGGCCATTCTTTCTCCAAGCACATATATTAATAGAGTATGGTCCAATTACTATTTAGCCTCACGTGCTTGGGACCTCAGTGCATCAACTCGAGCTTCAGCCCACTACATATTTCCTAAATGAAAAGCTGTATTACTGAGTGCCCCCAACAAAATATATAACTATTAATGTCCTGATTACTTTTTTATAAGCAGTGCTAGTCTTTTAAAAAGAAAACATCTAAAAAGCTACTCAGTTACTTATAATACAAATATTTGCACCTCAAGAGAACTCATTTCAGTTAATTAGCCAACTATTCATATAAAAGTCAGTGTGTCCAGGACTGAAGTGATTTTACTCCCAACCACTCAATCATCCAAACCCATGCCTCCTCACCCCAGAGAAAGCTTAAAAGAAAAACATTTTTGACTGAATAACATTTCCAAACCTTATTTTCCATTGTTCCAGTCCCCAAAGTAAGCCAAACCACCCACTTTTATTCTGGCACTCTAGGCAGAAATCTGTGGTTTCCCCTTGTGAGCTAAAAGCAATAAACCCAGTTGCTAGAATAAAATAGAGAAGCATGAGATTCGAACTCTCCCCTATGCAATCGGAGAGTATGTGAAGCTCATCTCAATGTTGATATAAGGTCAGTGGTATCTATCACAAGGTAAAAATGTTCCCTCTGAAGTAGTGGAATGAGTTCACATGTTGAACCCACAAAAAAGAAAAAAGACAGAATTGGAAATTTGGCCCTACCTTTGCTATTTTTTTTAAATAAAAAAGAGAGGGTTCTCTCCTTTCAAGTTCCTCCTTCTGATTCCAGGACTGCTGGGTACTTATTTGTATGAATACTCCTATCTACCCTTTTAAGTGTTGGCTTTAGTCAAAGGTTCTCAGTTCACTTCACTAGATCCATCTGACATTTGCTGCTTGGTGATGTTGGAGAGAATCGTTTAGCTTCCTTTAAATTCTGTTTTCCCAATTATGGAATAAAGGGCTTGGATTAGATGGTCTCCAATATCTCTTCCAGATCCATATCTGTCATCTTACATATGAAAGAAACTCACTAGTCAAGTGGAAAATTTGATTTTTACAATGATTATTATTTCAAGCAAACTGATCGTTTTAACCCAGTTCCAGTTTCAAGATCCTAGTGAAACACTTCTATTTTATGCCCATATACAAGAGAGGAAGTTTTTTTTTAATTTTTTTAATGAATTATGGACAGACTGGACTGTTCTTGGATGTATTGAGCCATACCACATTAATCCAACAGTCTAGAAAACTAAAAAAAAATCTGTCTTAGAAGATAAAGAAAATGGCCATCTGTAAAGTTCACTTAAGATGGATAGCTGATTAGGGCAAAGCAGACTTTTTTCTAAAGTGCTATCAGAGGAGAAGAAAAGTCCCACAGGGGTTTTTAGAGAATTAAAATGCAGGAGTTATGTGGATCTGTCAACATTTCAATAGCAAGCAGCTGGAGTTCAAAAAGTTCTTCATTTGCTTGATGTTGCTTCTCTACAGCTGGGCATCAACCACCTAGCAACAGCACAAAGGGATTCGACTCAGAAACAGTTAAATTCATGCTGTCTGAGCAGGAAGCAAAGCAGAGCAGAGCCACTAGTTTAGGGAGGTGAAAAAATGAAGTGTCATCTATAACTTTGCCTCCATCTTCTTCCAAGTTTGAGTCATCTAAGCTACCTCAGCTCCACTGGGAATCCTTCCTCTCACCAGACACATTAAGACAGACAAAATCCTACGTTGCTGTTTGGATCAACTGCTCCATGTCCAGCATCAAAATGTTGATCCTAGAGCTGATAAATGAGGCACAGCTCTGCAAAGAGGCAAAACATTTCCTTGTCCAGTTAAGTTGGATTTAGCTCAGCCATTAGGTCTTTGAAGTTTCTAAAGATTAAATTACTGGATGCTTATCACTCTTTTAAAAAGTCTCTTAGAAGCCCTAAACAAGATATAAAATATTCTATTCCTTTTCTAGTATGATGAGAAAAGGACTCACTGTCACAGAAGATGAATGAACTCATCCTGGGCCATTTCCTTTACTTCCATAAAGAATGCCTTTCCTAGATGAGGCAATGGGATAATCATGAGGCACTTACATCAGATGGTCAGAGCAGGGCAGTTCTCAGTTGAGAAAGCAGTCTATTGGCACAAGAAACTTAAAAACAACCCAACAGCCCAGTGAACAAACGCTCCATGAACTTAACAGAAATAAGTAGTGCTAGTACAGAAATGTCCATGTAAAAGAATGGACTCTTGATCTTTTTACTTTTATGAATTCCTTTACATTTTTGGATATGAACAGAAATTCATGTTTGAGGAAAGAGTGAGGGAGGACAGCAAAAATGGAGGAATGGCCATTTGCTCCATCTTTTCCTAAGTCAAGGACAGATTTTCCTTGTTTGCTATATCTATACTAGGCCAAATGGAGGTAACATTTTTTGGCATCAGAGAAAAGGAAATTGTGGAAAGCTCATTTATCCTAAAGATATAATGTGAAAAGAAGCCAATTCATTTCATCTTGCTCCTGGAGCTGACTTTAAACTATCAATAAACAACACAACAATAATAAGGAAATGAAAAAAATCCCATGTGTCTTTTCAAGTTTAAAAAATATAATAAAATATTTGGGGGAATACCCCAATACTGATCTTCAACCATTTGAAAAGCTTTTAAGTTAGAAAAAATGTATGAGATTATATAATTTCATTTTTAGCATATGATTATTATATTTGCATGAGGAAAATAGAAGGTTCTGAGAGATTCGTGCTTCCATTTATTTTACTTTCCTCCATGACTTTAGCAATGTGAGCATTTAATAAGTACTTGTTAGATTGGGTTTGAGTGATGAAGGGGTGATTCAGTTGATTCCAGAAAAAAAAACATAATAATAAGAGCAAACATTTATGTAGAGCTTTAAATTTTGGAAAGCACTTTAGATTCCAACAACCATGGAAGGTCTTTGCTATTTCCATTTTATAGAAGAGAAAAACAAAGCTGAGAGAATTTAAATAACTTGCCCAGAGTTATAAAAGAAATGATTGTCTGAGGCAGAATTTGAACTACAATTTTCCTGACTCCAAAGTCCCAAGTTGTATCTATTGGGCAATCTATTTCTTTACTCATTATTCTTAAATAGAGGTTTTGTTTTATGGAGAGAAGGGGAAGAGGGAGAGAAGGATGGAGGGAGGGTATGAGAGTGTATTTGCATCTTACCTTTCCTTCTCTTCCCCCACAATTATTCTACATACTTTCAAAAATAGTCTGAAAATATGTTAGGTATGTTTATGTGTGTGTATGTATATGTATGCACATGCATGTATGTATATGTAGATATATGTGTAATCATTATCTTTTAGTATTTTTCACATTTTCTTATTGCCATTCTCTCTCGCCTACATTTTTAACCTTATGTTAAAAAAAAGTTATGGTTCAATAACTGTGTGTCTCATATATTCATAATATGCTATGCTCCATGCTAAACACTTATAAGACAGTACAAAAAATTGAAATAGTTCCTACCTCCAAGAAGTATATGTACTAGAAAAAAGAAGTCACTAGGGTTCATTTGAAGTATAAGGATTTGTTAGAAGATCAGAAGTGGTTATGTCAAGTTAAGAAGTAAAAATAAAGAATATCTACTTGTAAAGATAACATTAAATATGAGCAAATTCAAATATGCAAAATGGTAGATTTTATAAGCAATGAATTTGATGCTTATAGAGATGCTAACATTTGAGAAAGTGGTGCAAGTCCTCCGAAAATGGGTGACTAAAAGAACAAATAGGAACAGAAATGAACATTATTTAATAATTTATTTAATAGTACTCTGTATTCAATAACTGTTTAATAAACAGACAAAATCAATCATTGAAGGGAAGAATACATAAGAAAGTAGGGAAAAACTGACTAAATCTGTTAACCAATCATGAACTTTTACTTGATAATCATGGAAGGCCAACATTTCCATTAAGATAATAGTTTCAGAAAAAGAGGTGTTCCTCCATCATGTGCTTAAATAAAAGTTTCCATTGAAAAAAGATCTTGATCAAAAAATCTTTGAACTGACAAAACTAATAAACCTTTTCTTTAATAGAAATAATATATTTTGCACTGTAGAATTCTTATATAATTCTTAAATTGGAATTATTTATCTCGTGGAAAAGAAGTGGGGATGCTCTCATTTCACTATCTAAAACAATACAGAATGAGTAAAGGATGAGATTTCTTCTTAACATTTAAAAGGGCATTGACCAACAACAGAGTCAGCAATATTAACATGAATAAAAGAAAAAAAAATCATTTAAGTACTTACTTTGTGCCCAAGAAGTCTGCTTTTTTTTGGTGGATACAAATTAAAAAAAAAAAACAAAACAGAAGGTAGTCCTTGTATTCAAGGAAATTACATTATAATCAGGGGAAGAGAATACATAAATGAAAATGGTTACCAAAGGATATTTTGGTTTACAAAGTTAGAGGATAGCAGGTGGAGATTGACACTCTTTTTCCAGGAGGAATGACAGCACTGATTTGATTACAGTTGTATAAATGGAAAGGTGGGTGTGTGGGGGCAGCAAAATAGGGGAAAATGCAGAGTCTTAACTACTAGTAAGATAATTGGGGAATGGTGTAGGTAACTGATGTAGAGGGTAAGGTAAGGTCAACAGGTTACAGTTCTAGGAATAAAAGGCTTCACCATTTGTAAATCATTCCATAAGCATTATCTCATTTAAACTTGATAAAAGTAAATGTGGAAGCCTGTTGACTTAATATTGAATGCTATAATTAAGCAGAATTAAGTTAAAATCTCATTCCACTGTATCCTAAGTGTAAGTCCAGCAGTGGGCCTGAAGTTAGAAAAATCTGAGTTCACAAATCATTTCCAATGGAGCAGTAATGAACTAAACCAGCTACACCCAGCAAAAGAATTCTGGGAGATGACTGAAAACCATTACATTGAATTCCCAATCCCTATATTTTTGCCCACCTGCATTTTGGATTTCCTTCACAGGCTAATTGTACAATATTTCAGAGTCCGATTCTTTTTGTACAGCAAAATAACGGTTTGGTCATGTATACTTATTGTGTATCTAATTTATATTTTAATATATTTAATATCTACTGGTCATCCTGCCATCTGGGGGAGGGGGTGGGGGGAAAGAGGGGAAAAATTGGAACAAGAGGTTTGGCAATTGTCAATGCTGTAAAGTTACCCATACGTATAACCTGTAAATAAAAAGCTATTAAAAAAAAAAGAAAAAAGAAAAATCTGAGTTCAAATCTGACCTCAGACACTTATTAGTTGTATGACCAATGTAATGTAACAATGCAAGCAATGTAACTTGTTTCTGCCTCATCTTCTCCAACTGTAAATGAGGATAATATTAGCATTTATCTTCCAGGGTTATTGAAAGGATCAAATAGGATAATACAGTAAAGTAGCTAAAGATAATGTCTGGCACATTGTAGGCTCTCAGTGAATGCCTATATTCTTTCCTCTCTTTTTCTCTGATCCTTCCTCTCCTCCCCTGAGAAAAGATAAAGCCAGAGCAAACTTTAGAAAGGAGCCACTTTGTGGACTGAAACATGACTTTTTATTGGTAAGTAGGCAGTATTGATCTTCATTGGTCACAAGGACCTCTCTGAGGTTAAAATAACCTTAGAATTAAGTAAATAAGCCTCGAGGTATGGGAGCAAAAAAGAAAAGAAGCCCACACTAAATGTAATCCCTCAAGGAGGAGGTGAGAAAATAAAGAAGACAAAAAGAGTGGGGAAAAAATATTTGTCATCTAATTAATATGATCACTCAGATATGAATAAACTATGGGGTCCAGAGTCAGGAAAACCTATATTCAAATCAGGCATCTGACACTTACTAGCTCTGTGACCTTCTTAGTTAAATCATTGCTCCTCTTCTATAAAATGAGCAGAATGGGACCTACTTCCTAGAATTGTTATGAGGATCAAATAAGAAAATAATTGTAAAGGAATTACAGTGTAAATTAGTGTTAAGGTAGGACAGTATAAAGTTAGTACAAAGTAACTATTAATTTTTGATAATGATAATGATGATGATGATATTCCCTTAACCATTTAACTTAAAAGAGAGAGAGAAGGTATGGAAATTTTACTGCTTGACCCCATTGGCCTCTCACAAAATGAAATGGAAGAAACACTTGTGTTCTTTCATTATGAGATATAAAGTATTAGAAGTGTAGAGTTGGAGAAAAGGGATGGGGACACTATTTTTCAATTTTTTTTCATATATCTTCAGAGAGGAAGGATTTTACACTTCAATTAAAAAACATCACTTGATTTGTACAAAATGGGTAGCCATGAATAGATAGTCTCTGTGGGAGAAGGGAGCATACTGGCTCTCTTCAAGTATTGAAAAGAATAATATGCAGTGGGGGGCGGGGGGCATATTAAGTTTATAAGGTTTAGTTCCAGAAGACAGAATAAGAAGCATGGATAGACAGACAATATCCTGAAAAAAAAATCTGAATATTTTGATAGATTGCAATTCTAATATGTTAACAGAGTTATGTGCAGTCAAAAAAGGTTTCAGAAGGCTATGTTAAAAGAAGTATATGTTTCAGGAATTGCCAGTTGTTTCAGTCATGCCTGAAATTCCTGTGTATGGATGGATACTTAAGAAAGCCATTGATTCAAATATGTATATATTTCTAAATAAATAAGAAAACCCAAGAAACTCAATACATTTACTCAATACATGAAATTTCTGAAACTTCAAGTTCCTCTCTTAAAATTGGTACACTAGACTGAAAAAAGGAAAAGGTATCGATTCATTACTGTACTAGTTAGACAGATATCCAAACATCCTGTAAGTAGACTTATGCTAGTAAGTGTACTCTTGCAATTAACTAGACTCATGTCATAAGTGAAGATTGTTTGTAAATATGCACAATAACAGCACAAAAGGTGATAATTTAAGAGGTGGCTTATAAGCTTTAGTTTTAAAATTCTTTACTCAATGAGTCACAGACATTCATAGAGAGCTACGAAGCATCATTTTTGTTTTAAATAGTCCTAAGCTGTTAATTTTCAGTAGAAATACTTCATTTGAAGAATTCAAGTATGAAGAAGAACAAAATATACAACATGTTATGCTGAAGAAGAGATAAAATATAACTCGGAAGAATTAGCGTTATTACTCTTTTCCAATCTCCAAACACTCAAAGCTTTGATCATTCAACCTTACATCTTGAAAGACCTTGTAATACAACAAAATCTTTGGAAGAAAATACAATTCAAATTAATTTTACAAAAATGTAGTGAATGGTTGGAAAAATATTATAATGCCATTCTTGGGAAAGGGAGCTGGATTCAGAGTCAAAGGGTATCAATACCACTCCCAACTCTGCTTCTTTGCCCTAACTGACCTTGGACAAATTACTTAATCCTTTTAGACTTCACATTCTACATCTTCAAAATGGATTAGATAACTACTAATGTCCTTCTAGTTCTCCACCAGTGATTTTGCATTTTAAATTGGTTATGTGATACAATTTTTCCATTCTCTAATGACAGCATTGCATTCTACTGTTGATAGCTAGTCCAAAGACGCATTAACAGTGTAGATAGGACAAATTCCAAAAGAGACATAATTATCTGTGTAGCTGATAAATGAAGTCATTTGATGTTGAAAAGGTTACTTATCATGACAATAAAAATAATATTTAGAGGAGGAAATTTTCCCTTTAGTGGATTCCTTTCAATATTTTATCCCTATTAGTTTTCTTCTTTATGTCTTAATTCTCTTTGCCCCACCTTTAACGGAGATCAGAAAACTGGGGGCCATAACCTTTGAATGTCATTTAAGAAATTCCTATTTGAGCCCGAGAGGACACAGTCAAGAATGGTAATATATTATTAAGATTAAGTTGGATTAAGTAAACTATTTTAGTTTTCTAAAACTTTGTTGGCATAAAGCAGAAAAGTTGAAAGGGTGAAGCTAAAACTTCAATCTTGTCTCCACAAAATAAACAACTGACATTCCAGAAGAATCTACTTTAATTTCTGTCAGAAGGGTTTATAAATCAAATTTAGGTATCTTGTCAATCCATCAAGCTACATGTTGTAATAAAAATAATTTTCATGGAATATTACATAACAAAATTGTATTTTTAAACTATCATTAAGATTCTAAGAATCTTTCTATTTCAGAGAGACAGAAAATTACATAATGAATTTGAAGGAAGATTTCTTTGAAAAAAATCCATAATTTTAAGGATTTTAACTAAATCAAATCAAATGACTACCTCACATTTAATTCACACTTGAAAAAGGGTTTTAAAAGTTAATTTTGTAAATGTGTATATCATTTGAATCACATAACAACTCTGTGAAGTAGATGCTACAGAAGTTGGTGTTCCCGTTTTACAGATGAAGAAACTGCAGTTCAGAGTAATTAAAAGAATTGTCTTGGTTACACAGAGAAATATTAGAGTTTAGATTTGGTCTACTCTCCACTATGGGGCATTGCTTTTCATAATATCCAAATATAATATAAATATATTTATCTGCATGAAGTTGTGACTAGAATGCCGAAACTGAGATTTTCAAAAGACCTAGGGGTTCAAACACATCCTCTGAGAGTTATTGTGAACACAACCAAGCCACTTTATCTCTAAATCTTTGCTCTTCTGAAAAACGGGGACAAGAATAGCTACATATTGGCTTCACATAGTTGTGGACTTAAATAAGATTATATACGTGAGACATTTTGTAAACTCAAAAGACTATAAAAATGTTGGTAGTTATTCTTCTTACTGTTATGATATACTTATCTTGCTAGACTTTCTTGTTTGAAGGATAATGGCATCCTGTGAAAAATGATTAGATATTCACACAGATATGCCAGTTTCAATACTGTCAGAAGACTATGACAAATAGAACACTGTATTCTGGAAATTGTATGATTGATTTAACTGAGAAAGTTACACCAGAAGCCAATCTGCAATCGATTCTCTAATAATTGATGAATGAATTTTTTGGGAAAATCTGGTAGATTATAGTAATCACAGGAAAAAATCCTAAATATGTATTATTAGTTCATGAAACTTTTATACAATTCCCTAAAAGTTCAGAAAAAAGATGTGAAACACCTTTGCTAAGCAGTATAATTTCCAAAGAAAATCCAAGTTCTGTTTTGTTTGTTCTCTTATTGTACATGCAAATTCTCTCTATATTTGCATATTAACTTTAACTGATAATCAACAGCTATTGCACAAACAAAAATTTTTTTAATTAATTTTACCTGTTATTGACAGAAACTGGAGGTTGAAAGGTGAAGTAAAAAAAAAAAAAAAACCTTCATTCTGAATAAGAAATGGAGATTTTTGTTAAATCTTGTTTCTAAATCGTATTAACACAATATTTTTTCATGAGGATGCACATTAAAACATCATAAATAATACAAAATACAAGAAATGATAAATATTAATATACAGTTCCACTTTCTACTCGACTCTTGAAAGTTGAGGAAAAAGTAATTGATCAATAGTTGATTGTTTTAAAACATTCATATCTTATTTTGTATTCTAATCAACAGAGTACAAGTAAGAATCAACATATAGGAGGGTACTATGTATAAAGTCATATATATAGATATTCTAACTTTAGTCTACTGAAAGTAGGCAAACTCTACAATTATAAGTAAATAATTTTAAAATGATTCTTTCTGACAGATAATTCTCAATAATGCAGGTGCCACCATTTCTGCAATATCCTATTGGGCATCCCAAAAAGAAAACTCACAGAGATATAGTTAATTATAAACATTTTTAAGAACAAGAAGAAAGCATTAACATTATTCTGTATTACTGGGCTAATCCTATGATGAAAACAAGAAAAGGGCTCCCTCAAAGTGAACTATTCCTTTACAGTAAAATGTGAAAGAATTCTCCTAGGCTACCCTTTAATGTCCTGAAAAAAATTTACTCAATGGTCCCCTGCTGTCCTAGAAGAGTTCATTCACTTCATATGCCTGAATGGATAACTATAAGAGGGTAGTCTTTCTACCAGAGGATTATGTCCAAAGTGCTTATTTAGAACATGTCTATATGACATATTGGGACTCTACATTATTCTTTGGGGCAAAGCATTTCTTTTCTGCACTCTACATGGTACTGACTGTAGGAAAGCAGAGCAATGCTTATGTGGGGGTGACTCTGTCACAGAAAACTTGGCTTACTTATACACTCCTGCTCATTTAACTTCTGCTATTGTTAGAGGTTAAAGGAGCTGCTAGAAATACCTAATATAACTACACCTTTAACTATTTCAAAGGACTTTCATATTTTCTACCTAATTTTATAAGCATAATATTCTATTTAACTTTCCAAATTGAAACTTCAGCATTAGCAACCTTCTCTTATTGATCCTGTGCTTTGTTCCCAGTTTACCTCCTCCCCTAACTAGCAAAACTCTATTGGCAGCAGAGCTGGCAATTTACTTTCAGATACTGAAACAACGAATGTTGATGGCACTTGCTCTTCAGTGGAAACCACTTTATCACACAGTTTAGCACACAGCAAGAATGAAATAATAAACTGAAGCAAGAGGCTACCTCCCAAGTGAAGTGGTTAGTCTACATACTCCCAGGCCACACCCTAAGTAAATTCCTCAGCTGCTTGCTTAACTGACTTCCTTCACTCACAGACCACTCTGAGTCAGGTGAGAAAGAATATAGTGAGGAACCCACCAACCATATCTATAACTAGCAATTGCCAAAATTCTTTCTCACCTGACTAAAACATCTGTTATCTCACCAAACTCCAAAACAATCCAAAAGCTATCTCCATTGCTGTAGAAACGGACTCTGCAATCTTCCTGCCAAATTATCAGGTATGGACAATTCACTATTGATAATACATTGTTCTAAGGCCCATACATTAATTTGGATGCATGTTAACATAGTCAATGGCTCAGCACTTGATGTGCTAAGGACTTCTCCGTGAAGTTAAAGGCAAAAAATAAGTCTATCTTCAAGACTCTCACTCTCTAATAGGGGAAAGAATATGCAAACAACTATAACAAGTCTTAGTGGGAACTACAAATGGTACACAGCAAGGAAACAGAAGACATTCTAGGAGCCAAATTGAATTGTGACAGCTTCCCTCTATTTCAAAAGTTTTCTTTTCTTTTGTACAAATTTGAAATAACTATTCTCTTCCAATGTACTCCTGTTAGGTGAATCAGAATAAATTTAAAGAGGACCAGAGGGAATAAAAACAGGAGGGATTAATTGTTCAGCAGATGAAGACTAAGTCAAAGGAAATCAAATCAAAAACCTGGACATGAATGATCACATACACAATGAAGATCATTGGGAATTTTCATGAACTGGAAGCTGTTGTTTTAGTGAAAAATATCTGTATATACAAAGTACACAAAGGGTTCCTAGGCCGTATTTGTTATGTTGCTACCACTTTTCTTACTGAAACATATTATTCCTCTTTAAACAGGTGCTTAATTTTAAATGGAAACCAGCAGGATTTAGCCATACTTATCAGGCTTCCTACAACATGTGCAGGTAGCTAACTACTAACCAGATTTAGTTACAATGATAAACATCAATTTTGGCGGGGCCTTGTGTGCTTGTTTTATATATGCTTCTGTTGAAGTGCGGAATATAAAAAGTAGCATTTTCTATATTCTATATAATATTTTCCTATCTTTTTTTAGTTTTCCTAAAGAGTTCTTAACCTCTGATTTGTGAATTTTAAAAGAAGCATCTGTTGATGACTGCATTTGAAAAGAAATTGGTTTTCTTTGTAATCTTATGTATGGCATAATTTAAATTTTGTGATTTTAAAATTGTGATTTTGAGAAAATGTTTCACCAATCTATCAAGGATAGATAGAACACATACACAAATGGCTAATATCCTCTATTCTAATCCTATTCTTTTGATATCTTTTAAAAATGTCCATTGTTTTACTACCCCTTTTGACATCTGTAAAAATGAATGTTTCTATTTTTGTTTTCTGGTCCTCTTTACCTAATACTATTTGGTTGAACAGATCAAAGAAAAGTGTTTGTAACTGTGAATTCAAATTCACTGATATGGAGAATATCCCTTAAGGAAACTCCCTCTGCTGGTCCAGCTCAGCATTTTTAGGTAATTTTTAAATTGCCTGGGACACTGAAAATTTAAATATTTTGATCAACTTCACTATCCCAACCAATGTCAATTAGAGTGGTTTGAAAATCAATCCAATTGAATTCCTTGAATTCATGGGAGTAACATAATTTACTTACTTAAAGACACTTAAAGGAAACCATAATTCTAGCTGACTACAATGCAATTTAATTTTAAATAAAACCTGGTCAATGCATTGTATTTATATTTTGTTTATAAATGATGCAATCCTAAATTATATTTTACTAATACTATTCAGAAGGGGAAAACATTTAAAATATATTCAATGTGCAACATTTATTCAGTGTGCCTGTTTGATACTCCTGTTAATAGTGTAAATATAGAGGTGAAGTGAGACCAGATGTTCACCATCTGTTTTGTGACCACTGTTGCAATTGTTGGCTGCTATAAGATATAGACTCATAAAATTCATGGAAAAATGACCTTAACACTGTTTGATATTTTAAGAGGAAAGACACATTCAGTCACTTGATGTAACTTGTATTGATATATCAGCAATATTTGACAAGTTTCAAACCACTGTTCCTAATATAAGCTCTCACTTTAATGTGTCAGTCTTTTAAGTCACATTCTGCTATTTTATCTGCCACAGATAACTTGCATGATCATGTCATCTTAAAAAAAAAAGATGAAATAAAAAAGCAGAGTTCTTTGTTTTCCTCAGACTCAAAACTGGATCTAGTATTCTTTGAGAAGCAGTAATACTTTGTGGATGATGGCAAAATGAAGCAGAATTGCATTTAGGGTGACCAAAAAGCTGAATGAAGGTGAAGGTTTGAATCAAAGGAATACAAAATGAAGAAGATATTTAAGAGCACTTTTGGTTTTTCACCAATGTAGGGAAAAAAAACAGAGCTTGATATCTACTTAGCAAAATTAATTAGACAAAATGGGAAATTACTAGCTGATAAATTGGAATAAGCTCTTCCCTATCATCATGTATATCAATGGTTTTTTCCTCTGCCTCACACTTTCTGCCTCCAGTGTCTTAAATGAGACCCTCATCAACTGATGGCACTTTCTGTTCCCTTTATTCTACATTCAAATAAAACTAGTCATAGTTTTTTATCAGTACAAAATATTAAAGCTACCTGATTATATCCAGATTATCTCCTTGTGACTAATAGACAAAATCAATGACATAAAATGAAAACTGATCTTGGTTTAGAGTCAGAAGTCCTCATTTCAAGTTTCCAATCTAGTGTAGGCGGTTTGTTATTGTTGTTGTTTTTGGTTTAAAGCTTAAAACTCTGGCAGTCATGAAGTTGATACCTAAAAGCAGAGAAGAGAGGATAAAAGGGCAGTTAATTGTCCTAGACAAATTTAAGTCCCCTGAATCTGATGAACTACAATCCATAGTCCTGAAAGAACTAGAAATAATTTCTGAGTCACTTTCCTTGGCCTTTGTTAGGTCATGAAGAATGAGAGAAATGTTGCCTGATATTAAAAAATGATGACACTATTTCTACTCATATGAAAAGGTACTCCAAATCATTACTGATCAGAAAAATACAAATTAAGACAACTCTGAGATACCACTACACATATGTCAGGTTGGCTAACATGACAGGAAAAGATAATGATGAATGTTGGAGGGGATGTGGGAAAACTGGGACACTGATACATTGTTGGTGGAGTTGTGAACGAATCCAACTACTCTGGAGAGCAGTTTGGAACTATGCTCAAAAAGCTATCAAATTGTGCATACCCTTTGATCCAGCATTGTTTCTACTGGGCTTATATCCCAAAGACATATTAAAGAAGGGAAAGGGACCTGTATGTGCAAAAATGTTTGTGGCAGCCCTTTTCATAGTGGCCAGAAACTGGAAATTGAATGGATGCCCATTAATTGGAGAATTGTTGGATACATCGTGGTATAGGAGTGTTATGAAATATTATTGTTCTATAAGAAATGACCAGCAGGATGAATACAGAGAAGCTTGGAGAGACTTACATGAACTGATGCTGAGTGAAATGAGCAAAACCAGGAGATGATAGTACACGGCAACAACAATACTATATGAAGATGGATGTGAATATCTTCAGCAATGAGAGGATCCAAATCAGTTCCAATTGATCAGTGATGAACAGAACCAGCTACACCCAGTGAAAGAACACTGGGAAATGAGTGTGAACCACAACATAGCATTTGCACTCTTTGTGTTGTAGTTTGCTTGCATTTTTTTTCTTCCCAGATTATTTTTACCTTCTTTCTAAATCTGATTTTTTTTTTTGTGCAACAAGATAACTGTATAAATATGTTTACATATATTGTATTTAACATATACTTCAACATGTTTAACATGAATGGGAGTGCTTGCCATCTAGGGGAGGGGGTGGAGGGAAGGAGGGGAAAAGTTGGAACAGAAGTTTTTGCAAGGATCAATGTTGAAAAATTACCCATGCATATGTTTTGTCAATAAAAAGCTATAATAATAAAAAAGAGGAGAGAATAGTTCTTCTAAACTCAGACAGTTTTTACCTCCCTAGGAAAATATAAGCCCTTTGAAAACAGGGATCATTTTTGGCTAGCATAGTGACTTGGACATAGAAAGTTCATCACTAAACAGTGTCTAGAACATAGTGAATACATAATCAATATCTATCATCTATCTATGTATCTCTGTGTTTGTATGTATAATATTTCACTTCTGTTGTTGCCTTTAGATACATGATAACTTGAAATAAAATACTAAAATCAAGTGCCAAACTTTATAGTATATGAAAAATTTATACATATTTTTGTCCATCCAGCAATATCAGAAAGACTGGTTATGTTAACTCTTAAGTTGCTAAGATATGGCAAATATATTTTATGAAAGATGCATGGACAGTTTACTGGATTGGAATAAAATAAATTCCAGAGAATGTAATTTGTTGAATAAAACCTTAATTTAGTGATTTGTCTATTGTATTCCCCTGCATATCAAAAATATATACCCTTGGGTTAGTCACCTAAGTTTTCCACCTCACTTATTCATAAAAAGGTGAACTAAAATATATTTTAGTAATTTTTTATATTATCTTGGTTGTCTCAAACTATAGCCCCAGTTCTGTTGATGATTTGACATACACTCCACAACATAATCTAATTTGGATTATCAGGATTGTTACAGTAGACATCACATAGACCTAGAGAATAACTTCAATCACCATTTTTCACATAGAAGGAGCTCAAGCAACTGAAAAGGTCATCTCCCTTATGAAGAAAAATAGATAAGAAATGTGGCAGTTTTTATCCCTGCTATATTAGATTTTCTGTTGTAAAGTAAGGTAGCATGGTGCTATAATTGGAATGCCTCCTAGTTTGGGAGTCTGAAAGTCTTGGGAGAAAATGTCTTCTTCTATTGTTATATGTTAATTGTGTCATCATGGGGGAAATTCTACCACCACCACTCCTTCTAATTCTCAGTGTTTTGATCTGTAAAATTAAGATAAGAAAACTATAGTCCTAATTGTAAATCACTATATAAATATGGATTTGTCTTTATAATAAAGAATTTCCTTGTTACTCTTCATGTGTATTTTATTAAATAAAAGAGGATGAGCAACTTACCTGTTCTTATTTTTGTATTTAATAAATGCTGAACAGGAGTAAGATAAGTTTTTAAGTCCTATTTCTACCACCATTAACTGTATAATCTTGGGTAAGTAATTCAGTATCTCTGGGACTTATTTTCCTTAGCTTTAACATGAAGGCATTTGGAATGATTACCTTCTGAAGTCCTTTATAGTTTTAAATGTACGTGATGGCAGCAAGAAGTGCTACCTTTCCTCCTGCTACCTCCAAATTCATCATGGCAGTTCCTGTTCCACTGCAGACACACTCAAAATATCACATTTTATTTTATTTACTCTACAGATTTAATAAAAATCACTCTGGGTTTATATTGTAAATGGGTTTTTAATGAAAAGTGGAGTACCTGAGCAGTTGGATTCATTGAATTGGGAATCAGTGCAGTCAAGAAAGCCATCACTATGTTGGAATTCTGGGATGCATCTGTAGTTGATGAATATATCAGAGAGCTATCCAAGCAATGTCTACTGACTGAAAAAAGCAATGATTGTAATTATCAACATTTTTCATATTCATTGAGTTTCCACAAAGATATCCATTTAATATAGCAAAACATGGAACTTAAAGTTAAAAGAACAGTTTGAATCTGATTTGGCCAACTTTCTAGTTTGTGTGATACTGAGTGGGACACTTTTACATCGGTATTAACTAGCAATCAAACTCTCTAAGACTCAGTTTCCACACCTATAAAATGGTGATTGTTATTAATAACTTTTCTCCTACCTCTGTTTTAAAGATCAAGATGTGATATGCCATTTAAAACAATGAAGCATTACATAGGTAGCAATGATAATTATTATTATTGTGTCAATTATTATTACTGCAATAAATCTGGAATTCTAAACTAGGCACAGTGAACCTTTTTTATTATTTTGATAAGGGCATTCCAAGATGATGCTTTTCCTTTGCATTCTTCTATATTTCATTTTACACACTGAAAAACACTATTCTATGGAATGAATTCTCCCATAAAATGGAAGCGGATAGTAGACTGAATTAAAAGCCAGAATTCTACAATACATGGTTATAAAAACACATTTAAAGCAGTGATACATACGAAGGTAAAAGGCTGAAGCAAAATCTATTATGCTTCAGGTGAAATTTTAAAAAAAAGCAGCGATAGCAATCCTGATTTCAGATCAAGTAAAACAAAGATAGATCTAATTAAAAGAGATAAGGAAAGAAACCATATCTTGCTAAAGGGGACCATAGATAATGAAGCACTATCAATACTAAATATATATTTATCAAGTGGTATAGCATTCAAATTTCCTAGAGGAGAAGTTAAGAGAGATGCAAGAAGAAATAGATAGCAAAAATATACTAGTGGGGGATCTCAAGCTTGCTCTCTCAGGACTAGATAAATCAATCCACAAAATAAATAAGAAAGAGGGTAAGGAGGTAAACAGAATATTTAAAAAGTGAGGTGTGATAGATCTTTGGAGAAAATTGAATGGAGACAGAAAGAAGTTTACTTTTTTTTCTCTGCAATTTATAGAACCTACACAAAACATGACTATGTATTAGGATACAAAAACCTCAAAATCAAATGTAGAAGGGCAGAAATTGCAAATGCATTTTTTCAGATAATGATGCAATCACATGCAATATAAGGTCAGAAGAAAATAGACCCCAAATTAATTGGAAATTAAATAATCTAATCCTAAAGAATGAATGGTAAAGCAACAAATTATAAACACAATCAACAAATTCATCCAAGAAAATGATGATAATGAGACAACATATCAGAATTTGTGGGATGCAGCCAAAGCGATTCTGAGGGGAAATTTTATATTTCTTGATGCGTACTTGCATAAAATAAAGAGAAGTTCAATTAATTGGGCTTACAACTAAAAAAAAAGCTAGGAAAAGAATAAATTAAAAAACCTCAATTAAATACCAAATTTGAAATTCTGAAAATAAAGGAGGAGATTAATAAAATTGAAAGTAAGAAAACTATTGAATTACTAAATAAAACTAAAAGTTCATTTTACGAAAAAAATCAACAAAATAGGTAAACCTTTAGTTAATTTAATTAGAAAAAGGAAAGAAGAAAATCAAATTGTTAGTCTCAAAAATGAAAAGGGAGAACTTTCTACCAATGAAGAGGAAATTAGAGCAATAATTAGGGGTTATTTTGTCAATAAATTTAATAATCTAAATGAAATGGAAGAATAACTACAAAAATATAGATTGCCCAGGTTAACAGAAAAGGAAATAATTTATTTAAATAGTCTCATTTAAGAAAAAGGAATAGAACAAGCTATTAATTAACTCCCTAAGAAAAAATCTCCAGGGCCAGATGGATTTACATATGAATTCTACCAAACATTTAAAGAACAATTAACTCCAATATTATAGAAACTATTTGAAGAAAATAAGGAAAGAAAGAGTCCTATCCAATTCCTTTTATGACACAGATATGGTGCTGATACCCATTGTGACCTGCTTTCTAGAGCCTCCAAGTTAGGGTGTCAAAATGTACCGTTGCTTTCTAGAGTGCCCACACCTTTGTGATTAAAATATCCTGCTTTTGAAAATCCCCAAGTTGGGGTGACAAAACATACTATTGCTTTCTAGAGCCTTCACACCCGGATGATTAAAATATCCCTTCCTAGTGGAGAAGTGATGAGGCAGGACTCCTGAGAATGGTGGAAAAATGGAGTCTGTTTATTTCAAGAACTTTCTCCTTTATATAATTTAACAAAAACAACACTGTGCACGTGGGACCACATAAACAACTTGCTATTATACATAGTTTGCCACCTGGTATCATATCCACCTGCTATCACTCTGCTTCGATCACAACACAGGTTGTCACAGCCTTCTGACTTCTCAGGAAGGCAGAGATACCTTAGGGGAGATGGGGAGCCAAACCAGACATTGTTAGCAGGTTCCCTCTGGGCTGAAGGGTCTTATACCTCTCCCAGAGTTATTCACTGACTGTGAACCTCTACAAATACCTAAACCAGGTAGGGTGAAAACAGAGAAAGAAAATTACAGAGCAATTTCCCTAATGAATATTGATGCAAAAATCTTAAATAAAATATTAGCAAAAAGATTATAGAAAGTCATCCCCAGGATAAAAACACTATGACCAAGTATTATTTATATCAATAATGCAGGGCTGCTTCAATATTAGGAAAACTATTAGCATAACCAATATATCAATAATCAAACTAACAAACATCATAATTATCTCAAAAGATGTAGAAAAACATTTGATAAAATCTAGCACCTATTCCTATTAAAATACTATAAATATAGGATAAATGGACTTTTCTTTAAAATGATCAGTAGCATCTATTTAAAATCATTAGCAAGCATCATATGTAATGGGAACAAACTGGAACCATTCCCAGTAAAATCAGGAGTGAAACAAGACTGATCACTATCACTATTACTATTCAATATTGTATTAGAAATGTTAGCTTTGACAATAAAAGAAGAAAAAGAGCTTAAAGAAATTAGAGTAAGTCATCTGGAAACCAAATTATCACTCTGCAAATGATATGATGATATATAACCCTAGAGAATACACTAAAAACCTACTAAAAACAATTCACAACTTTAGCAAAATTGCAGGATACAAAATAAATCCACATAAATCATCAGCATTTTTATATATTACCTACAAAGTTCAGCAGCAAAAGATACAAATAGAAATTCCATTCAAAATAACTGTCAATAGTATAGATTATTTGGGAATCTATCTGCCAAGGGAAAATCAGGAACTATATGAACACAACTACAACACACTTTCCACGCAAATAAAGTCAATCTAACAACTGGAAAATTATCAAATGTTCATGGGTAGGCTGAGCTAATATAATAAAAATGACAATACTACCTAAACTAATTTACTTATTTAGGGCCATACCAATCAAACTCCCAAGAAATTATTTTACAGACCTAGGCAAAAATAGTAACAAAGTTCATCTGGAAGAACAAAAGGTCAAGAATTTCAATGAGAACTAATGAAAAAAGTGTCAATGAAGGTGGCCTAGCTATGTCAGATCTAAAACTCTATTATAAAGCAGAGGTCATCAAAACCATTTGGTCTGGCTAAGAAATAGAGTAGTCAATCAGTGGAATAGGTTAGGCTCACAGGACAAAATAGTCAATAACTATAATAATCTAGTGTTTGCCATACTCAAAGACCCTAGCTTTTAGAATAAGAACTCTCTATTTGACAAAAACTTCTGGGAAAATTGGAAACTAATATGGAAGAAACTAGACATTGACCCACACTTAACACCACATACCAACATAAGGTCAAAATGGGTTCATGATTTAGATATAAAGAGTGATATTATAAGTAAATTAGAAGAATAGGATAGTTTACCTCTCTGTTCTGTGAAGAAGAAAGGAATTTGTGTTCAAGGAGGTACTGGAACTCATAATTGAACACCAAATAGATAATTTTGATTATATTAAGTTTAAAAGTTTTTGTACAACAGAACTAATGCAGACAATAGAAGGGAAGCAATAAACTAGTAAAACATTTTTACATTCAAAGGTTCTGATAAAGACCTCGATTCTAAAATAAAAAATCGACTCAGATTTATAAGAATTCAAGACATTCTCCAATTGATAAATAGTCAAAGGATATAGAAAGACAATTTTCAGATGAAGAAATTAAAACCATATCTAATTATTTGAAAAGATGCTCTAAATCACTACTGATCAGAGAAATGAAATTAAGACAACTCTGGGATACCACTACACACCTCTCAGATTGGCTAAGACAACAGGAAGAGATGATGCCAAATGTTGGAGGAGAAGTGGGAAAACTGGGACGGTAATACATTGTTGGTGGAGTTGTGATTAGATCTAGCCATTCTGGAGAACAATTTGGAACTATGTTCAAAAATTTATCAAACTGTGCATACCCTTTGACCCAGCAATGTTTCTACTGGGCTTATATTCCAAAGAGATATTAAAGAAGGGAAAGGGACCCACATGTGCAAAAATATTTGTGGCAGCCCTTTTGCAGTGGCTAGAAACTGGAAATTGAAGGGATGCCCATCATTTGGAGAATGATTGAATAAGTTACGGTATATGGATGTTGTGTTCTTTTTTTTTTTTTAATAGCCTTTTATTTACAGGATATATGCATGGGTAACTTTACAGCATTAACAATTGCCAAACCTCTTGTTCCAATTTTTCACCTCTTACCCCCCCACCCCCTCCCCTAGATGGCAGGATGACCAGTAGATGTTAAATATATTAAAATATAAATTAGATACACAATAAGTATACATGACCAAAACGCTATTTTGCTGTACAAAAAGAATCAGACTCTGAAATATTGTACAATTAGCTTGTGAAGGAAATCAAAAATGCAGGTGGGCATAAATATAGGGATTGGTAATTCAATGTAATGGTTTTTAGTCATCTCCCAGAGTTCTTTTTCTGTGCATAGCTGGTTCAGTTCATTACTGCTCCTTTGGAAATGATTTGGTTGATCTCGTTGCTGAGGATGGCCTGGTCCATCAGAACTGGTCATCATATAGTATTGTTGTTGAAGTATATAATAATCTCCTGGTCCTGCTCATTTCACTCAGCATCAGTTTGTGTAAGTCTCTCCAGGCCTTTCTGAAATTATCCTGTTGGTCATTTCTTACAGAACAGTAATATCTCATAATATTCATATACCATAATTTATTCAGCCATTCTCCAACTGATGGACATCCATTCAGTTTCCAGTTTTTAGCCACTACAAAAAGGGCTGCCACAAGCATTCGCGCACATACAGGTCCCTTTCCCTTCTTTATAATCTCTTTGGGATATAATCCCAGTAGTAACACTGCTGGATCACAGGGTATGCACAATTTGATAACTTTTTGAGCATAGTTCCAAACTACTCTCCAAAATGGTTGGATTCGTTCACAACTCCACCAACAATGCATCAATGTCCCAGTTTTCCCGCATCCCCTCCAACAATCATCATTATTTTTTCCTGTCATCTTAGCCAATCTGACAGGTGTGTAGTGGTATCTTAGAGTTGTCTTAATTTGCATTTCTCTGATAAATAATGACTTGGAGCATCTTTTCATATGACTAGAAATAGTTTCAATTTCTTCATCTGAGAATTGTCTGTTCATATCCTTTGACCATTTTTCAATTGGAGAATGGCTTGATTTTTTATAAATTAGAGTTAATTCTCTATATATTTTAGGATGTTGTGTTCTATAAGAAATGTTCAGCAGGATGATTTCAGAGAGGCCTGGTGAGACTTACATGAACTCATGCTAAGTGAAGTGAGCAGAACCAGGAGATCCTTGTACATGATAACAAGATTATATGATGATCAATTCTGATGAACATGACTATTTTCAACAATTAGATGATTGATACCAGTTCCAGTGATCCTGTGATGAAGAGAGTTATCTACACCCAGAGAAAGAACTGTGGGAACTCAATGTGGATCATAACATAACATTCTCACTCTTTTTGTTGTTGCTTGTTTGCATTTTGTTTTCTTACTCATTTACTTTCCTTTTTTATCTGATTTTTCTTGTCCAGCAAGTGAACTGTATAAATGTTTACACATATTGGATTTAACTTATATTTTAACATGTATAACATATACTGGATTCCTTTCCATCTAGGAGTGGGGGTGAAGAGGAGGGGAAAATCTGAACACAAGGCTATGTAAGAGTTATTGTTGAACAATTATCCAAGCATATGTTTAAAAAGTAAAAAGCTTTAAAAATATTACAAAAAAAAAAAGAAAGAAAAACACTATTCCAAAAAGTTCTTCCACCAAAGAAGTCCATGACTAAAAAGAAGGTTAAAAACTCTAGGTACTGGAGGGTCTTTCTTGCGTCTTTCTTATTTATGTTTGCTTTTGTATTTGCATTTTTAATGGACTATCTTAATTATTGGGTCATAAGGAACATGGAAATTTAGTTAAATTGTAGTAAATAGAGTGAGGTGATTTTTTTCAGGATACACACTAATGTATGCTCCTCTCAGGATTTTCTAGAGGCCAGAGTCACCTTTTATATTTCTTCATATCTTAGTAAGTATATGAATTCTGCTATTATCTTAGCTGTTCTTTTATGATTCCTGCTTTTATGTGCCTCTGAATAGACAGTGAGGGAAGACTTGATCAATTATTAAATCTTCAACTTGAATTGGACCTTAAGTCATTTATGATTATAAAGTACTTACTTATAAGATTTAATTTGACAATTATTTATCATGTTGATTTTTTAAAAAAATATTTATTAAAAGGGTAGTTTGTTCACAATTATGTGCTGAGAGCCATGTTAATAATTTATTTTTGGAAAATGTTAATAACTGGACATCCAAGATGTCTTTATTTTTGTAAATTTTAATAAACCAGTTAAAAAGTTGCTGCTTCCATTTGAGTTTTTTGTGGAGATGCTTTTGTCCCCCTGCAGCATTGGTCTTCTTTTTTGTTCCTATTCTTGTTTGTCACATTGTGAGTGTCATAGTATAGCACTCCAATCTTTTTGGCTCTATTCTGGCAGTATGCTCACTTTTGTCCCTTTGATGTATTCTTTTCCCACTCATTCTCAGGCTCCTCTTCATGAGCCT
Source organism: Sarcophilus harrisii (assembly GCF_902635505.1). Taxonomy (NCBI): domain Eukaryota; kingdom Metazoa; phylum Chordata; class Mammalia; order Dasyuromorphia; family Dasyuridae; genus Sarcophilus; species Sarcophilus harrisii. The sequence continues at coordinate 234,713,324 of NC_045430.1, forward strand.
TTCTCTTCTTTCCCTTCTTGGTATGTCCTTTTTCTTCTACACCATCTTGTTCTTGGGATTTGGAAAACATCTTTTCATTAAGTCCTTTGGGAATTCTGATTGTTGAAAAATTTCTGGCTTTAGCTTTGTTTAAGAACTTCTTGTATTAGGCAATTTTTTCACCCAGAGCTTTAATAACTGCTTTGCTGCTAATTTCTACATTTCCTTGGGATGCCTTGTTTAATTCTTCATGATCTTCTTTAGGCTGTTGTTATTCCTCTTCCTTCTCCTCCTCTTCTCCAAAGGAGATATCAAATTTACCATCACTATCTGAGATCTCCATAGGGAACAGATTTCCTGTAAATTGAGACGCAAGATTGATCTGGCCAAAGTTCTGTCAAACACATGCCAGGGGCTCTCTTTTCAGCATTTGTGTGACTGCTCTCTTTCTCCTCCTCTTTCCTTTCAGGCACAAGTGACATCTAGAATGGTGACACCTAAGCTATGTTTTAAAGGAGCTAGGGATTCCATGAGGTATAGGTGAATAGACATGATTCTAGACATGAAAGCCCGCTTATGCAAAAAAGATAGGGTGAAAGATGAAATGTTATGTAAGAGCCTGGGTGCAGAAAATCCCATCAGAAAAGTAGCCCCCTGGTTCCAGCTTCTGACCAAGAAGGTGTAGTAAGCAATGAATTGCTAAAATGCTCCCAGGTTCACTTCTGGGCAACCATAAAATAGCAGCAAAGACAGATCCTGGAGCAGTGAAACCAACATGGAGATGGGGTGAAACAATCTTTTAGCCCAGGAATCTTGGAGAATTATTAAGAGGGATTCTCCTCACTTGAGTAAAGGGAGGATGCGGTAAAAGACAAGACATTCCCCAGTGAACCAGCAGCAAATCTCACCTCAGCAAAACAGTGGGGGATCCTAAGCTCCAGGGGGTAGTGCAAGTGACTGTCTTCCATGTGCCTTGGCAAAACCAGCTCTAGGAATCAACACATGCTATGAGATAGCCCTGGTCAAACAGGCATCCTGCAGTGGCCAGACTTCCACATGCCTCAGCACAACCCTGGGAAATTGGTCATCTTCTCTAAACAAGACTTAAACTTGCTACAACATCTCCCCAGGCAAGCAGGAGGGATCCAGAGGACAAACTACTGTGTGCTTCAGTTTAGCCCATGGTGAATATAGAAATACCCTACCTGGTCACAGTCCACGCCAGACACAACTATTAAGACCCCAGTTCAACACCAGGTAAGCTATCAGACCTATACGCTCCAGCAGTGCCAGACATCCCTCACACCACCTCCCTAGGCAGAACCAGACAGGGAGGTCCATCATGGATCTTAAGGCAAAATCAACACAGCACCAGGTAAATCAAAAGCTTTGATTTCTTCATCTGAAAAAAAAAGTACCTTTTCATACCTTTTGACAATTTATTAATTGGGGAATGGTTTGTGTTCTCATAAATTTGACTTCTTTGATTTCTATAGCTATAATTTTAATACTATATTGAATAATTATGGTGATAATGAACATCCTTGCTTCACCCTGACTTTATCTGGAAGACTTCCAACTTATCCCCATTACAAATAATGCCTCCTGATGGTTTTAGGTAGATACTGCTTATGATTTTAAGCAATGTTATCTTCATTTATGCTCTTTAATGTTTATAATAGGATTAGAGGCTGTATGTTGTCAAAAATAAAGTCATAGAATATTTGGGATGAATGGGAAATCAATTATTATTTAACCAGCACTGAAAAGGAATTCTCTCTACATTCTGTACTAATAGTCATCTATCTTTCCTCTCTCTTTATATTCTACACCAAAGGTTATCGAGATTTGTTTAAAGATTTTCATTGATGAAAAAACATAATATTTTAAGGAAGCCCAAATTCACTTTCAGGGAGTTTTTTAATTGTTAGGATGTTTCTTTTACAAAAAGGTGAAATCTGCTTCTCTTCTAGAAATAAAAAAAGAGTCTTGTTCAGCTTCAAGGTTGATAGTACAGCACAGTGTTGTAAAATAAGGCTCAAAAAGCAAACTGGAACCAGATTGTGGAGGCTTATGAATTCAGGTTAAGATTGCATTTTGTTTAATAAACAACAGGAAACCACTGAACATTTTTGAGCAGGGGAATGAGAGGTCAAACCATTACTTTTAGAAGAACACTTTTATAGTTGTAAATGGAAAGAAGCATCAAGGTAGGAAGAGCAGTTCAGAATCAATTACAATAAATTCAACTCTATAAATCAAGGTTGGTAGCAGCAATAACAACAGTAGTACTTGACAAATGATTGGGAAGGAGGGACCTATTGGACAATGATTCTATTAGCATATGTTTGGAAAAATGGCCCTTCTCACTATTCTGTGCTGGCTCAATGTTTGGTGTATACACATAATCCTAGGAAGGATTAGAGGGTGGGGTGAGATAAGCTAGACTCACTTTTCAGCAGGACACCAGGAGGAAAAAGTTGGTGATAAGCCATTGGCAGTTTGTCTCCTTCACTTCTTCCCCTAAAGACCAAGAACTTTTACTTATCCTGACTCTGGCTGTTCTTGAGGCCTCCAGGGAGCTAGCCCAGACTTTACATACCACCTTCAAGCAGTCTATAGTTAAGAAATGAAATAAATGATATATTTATATATACAAATGTAAAGATAGATAGATAGATACACATACATACAAACACATAGACACAGACATAACTCCCTTTCACCCCTCCTCCAGTTAAGAAAAGATACATTTGTATACACAATTGGGGATAAGTACATACGCACACTCATACACACACATATCCCACATACATACATCTTTCCTATTCCTGTTAACTCTTTCATTAAATTCTGCTCCATAACGACTTACTATTTATTACTTAACCTCCCCACACCCAGGGATCCCTTCCTTGTCTTCTTCCCTTACCTTTTGCTTCCCCATCCCTTTCTCATTATTTCTTTATAGATTTTGGAAGATGCTATACCCTTCATGGTAGTGTTGCCTATCGAACCCATTTGGTTTTCAGAACTACAAGCTCCCATACCCCCTCCAAGCTATTGTGTCCATATCTTCCTCTATACTTCCTTTGTATAACATGATCACTATTTTTATCTTTATTCTTCCAATCTTTCTTGTGAGCTTACCCTATTGTTGATATAAATCTTAAACATAAATTATACATTTCCCATGTAGAAAAAAAATAATTTGTCCATGTTTAAGCAGTTTGTCCGTGTAGTGTTCCTTAAAATTGCACTTTGATATTGGCTCTTATATGTTAAATTTTCTGTTAAGTTCATTGAATGTGTAGATTGTCCATTATTTCTCATTGAAAAGTATAGATAATTTTGATATATTTAGACTCAGGCCTACTTCTTTTGCTTCTCTGTAAATATCATTCCAAGACCTGTGGTCTTTTATTGTAGCTACTGCTAAGTTTTGCACAATTCTAATTGTAACTCTAGAATATTTAAATTATTTTTTCTTGATTTTTGTAAAATTTTCTCTTTGATCTGGGAGTTTTGAAATTTGTCAATAAAATCCTGTGTGTTTTCCATAAAGTATGTGTTTGAGGTGGTGATCGATGGATTTTTTTCTATTTCTACTTTTCCCTCATATTCAGTGACAATTTTCTAGGATTATTTCCTGCTTTGTGTCAAGGTTTTCTTTTGGTCACAAATTTCTGGCAGTCCAATTATTCTTATATTTTCTCTTCTTGAACTGTTTCTCCAAATATGTTGGGGCTTTTTAATTGAGTTGTTTCACATTCTGTTCTATTTTCTCATTCTTTAAAATCTGTTTCCCCTTGACTAATTCTAATTTCCAAACAGTTATTTTCATCTTTGAGACATTGTACCTTCTTTTATAATTGGTTAACTTTTTTCATAATCTTATTTTTCTTGGATGGGTTTAATTTTTTACTTGAGTTTTTCCTCAGATTCTCTCATTTTTTTTTAATTCTTTGCATTGAATTTTTGAATTTGAATTGAACCTATAAATTCTCTCTGGTCAGGAAGCCATTTCACATTATTCTTTGGGGTAGAAGATTTTTTTTTTTTTTAACTAAAGTATCCTCCTCTGAAAATGAATCCCGTTCCCTGTTCCCATAATATGTTTCAATAATGGAGTTCTTGCTGGTTTATTTATTTTTTTTTAAATAAGAGATATTAGTATAAGCACTTCTAATTGTGGGGTAGAGAAATGGTGCTGCAAGCTTTCCTTCAACTCTCCACTCTGGCCAGAAACCCCAAACTAAGAACTTCTCCCCTTGTAAGTGACCACAGCCAGGAGTGTCCCTGTCTCTTTTTCTTTGCACTCACCAGGTTCTGGTGCCTTCTCATTTAGGCCTGAATCTCAGCAGCACAGCTGGGCCTAGCATTTCCAATCAGCTGTAATTCATCCTGTCTTCCCAGATTCAAATCCCCAGCCAACAAACAGTCCAGGGGGTGGAAATCTCTGTAATTCCTCAGCCACATCCAGCTAGCTCCAAGAGTTCCCCACTTGATATTTCTGAGGAGCTAACTCAAATGTATTTGCATTTCAGACAAATTAATCACAGCCTGGCATCTTTCTTAAGATATTCTCAGGTTGTATCAGGAGAAACTTTGTTCTGCCCCAAGTCTTCTTGGTTTTTCATCAGTATATGTTCATCTTTAGGCACAAATTTGTTCTATATGTTTGGGAAATTGGGGGAGCTTGAAATTTATCAAACTACTTCGCCATCTTCACAGAATCGTCCTTAATGATTTTAAATAACTGAAAATGGTGGAGTTTTTAAGACAAAAATGAATGAGGAGAGGTTGGTCTTGGGAAGAGATTTTGATTTTGAACATATTAAATTTAAGATGTTGTAGGCCACCACAGATGAAAACATTCTGGAAACATTCGAATAGGTAAATATTCAACTAAAGTACTTTGAATAAAGCTTTTGAAAAAGGTTGACACTAAATAAAGTTGTGGGAGTTATTTGAAAAGAGATGATAATTAATGCCTTGAAAGTCAATGAAATCACCAATCTGTGAATAAGCAATTATCAAGACTAACTTCCGGGCATTGTGCTAAAGTGGTAACAATACAAAGAATAAATGAAACAATATCTACTATCAAGATACTTCCTTTCTATACGCAATTTAACTGACAGAGAAAGTGAAGAGAGAATGGAGGGCCAAAGACAGAACCTACACTTAAAAGCCATTATTAAAAAGGAGAGCTAAAAAAGCAGATCAAAATTCAGTGGTTAAGAGAAAGAAGATCCAGAATGATTAGTTCTGTAAGTCTAAGAAACTGATAGGATCAAGATGGAGGATATAGTTAGCAGTGTCAAACAGAGCAGAAAATTCAAGAAAGATGAGGACTTGGAAAAGATTAATTAAATGTGGTGATCAAGGAGACATCAGCAACTTTAAAGAGTAGTTTCATAAGAACTGAAACCAGATTGCAGGGAGATAAGGAGCGAATAAGGCATTGAACCCATATTGAATAAGTGTCAGCGAGTATAACTCCTTCCAGAAGTTTGGCCATATGTATGGAGAGAGAAATAGAGTCATAGTTTTGGAGAGGATGGATAACAGGAACAAAGGAAACTTTTGAAGCCTGGACATGTTTATATGGACAAAGAGACATTGAACATGCATAAGAGACAAATGATACTGGTCACATAACTAAGTGTGTGAGCCAAGAGTAAAATCTAAGTGACTCTACACCCACTATATCCCATTTTTTTCAGTACAAAATGCTAGTAATGAATAATGGGATCCTTATGTACCAATGAAGATTCGTATAGGCCTCAACAGATTAAAATTATATTTCAGTAATTGCATTATATTTTATGTATAATTAATTTCATTTACAGTTTTAGCAACTGAAAAGTAGAACAGAGAAGGTGGGGATTATCTAACCTTGAGGAAATTACTTGGCTGAAGTGACTGACAGACTGTAGAGCGTAATGATAGTTCACATTTAAATGGGGCATTTTATGGTTCCACAATGCTTATATTCTCACTCTTGATGGGAGTGGGAAAAGAGCAAAATAATACTAAAGATATTATTATTGTTATTATTATACTTTTTCAACAGCAACTATAATTTTCTTGGTATAGGAAACTTCTTTTGAGGAAACTCCCTCTACCAATGTAGATCTGAAACTTCTCTGCAGCTACATTCTTAGAGATTTACTGGGGTCACTGAGGGGTACATCAGAGATTGAAAGGAATCCTAGGACTTCAGTCCTAAGGCTGGCTCTTTAACAGTTAACCAATAATGCCACTTATACATTATTTCTCTTTTTCAAGGTACATATAGGTTTAATGACCTGTCTTCTTTTACATAGTGACTGTGTTAGAGACAAGATAAAATTCCACATCTTCTTTACTCCAAGTTTAGTAATCTATCTTCTATAATATTGCCTTTTATGGTAATCAATCCATTTTTCCTCATCCTATGTAAAATATCTTGCCATAAACACTGCATTCTTAAGCTTCCTTGATGCCCTTTCTGTTTCCTGCCACATTTTTGAAGTCAGAAGTTGGGCTATTCATCTGTAATCCCTCATTCACACAACATGACTGATTAATCATCTTAAGTTATAAATGCTTTCAGTGTTGTTTATGACACTTCTCACATTGCAAGACATAATTGGAATTATGCTGCACCCTATTTAAATCCAATGTGAATCTTTTGATTGCCCTTTGGTTACTGGATATACTGATTCTTATGAAGTCACAGTGTCCTATGATTCATGGCCATATTGCATCACCAGAAGAATATCTGTGTTTGAAATCTAACAGTGATAATTGATACTTACAGGCATTTGGAAAGTTTAAAATGTGCTTTAAATATATTCAGTCACTTGAGCCACACAACCCTCTGAAATAGTATAAGTCTTGATATTCCTTTTGACAAATGAGGAAACTAAGATTCAGAAAAGTTAAATATTTTGTCTGTGTTTATATAATTTGTAGTGTCAGAAGTGGAATTTAGACCCAAGGCTTACTGAACTTTCTGTAATAGGAAGAAGTTAGAATCATTAAAAATACTGCAGAATTCTGCATATTAAATAGATTCTTGTTGCATTATAATTATTTGTGTGTCTGGCCTATGAGTAACAAGTCTTAGCTAAGCTCTATATTTTTTTCCAGAGCAGCTAAGTAGCACCATGAATAGATCCTTCAGTCTGAAGTCCAGAAGACCTGAGTTCAAATTTGACCTCAGATACTAGTTGTATGATCCTGGGCAAGTCAATTTATCCTGTTTGCCACAGTTTCCCCATCAATAAAATAAAATGCAAAAAGAAATGCCAAACCAGTCTAATATCTTTGCCAGAAAGCCCCAGATGAGGTCACAGAGACCTGGATATGACTGAAATGACTGACTTAACAACAATATTTTTCCATTGTTTAGTAGAGCGTTCTGTATATAACATGCACTTAATAAATGTTTGTTATGCTACATTCTTCTTTGCACATTATTGTTGATTTTTATTATTATTCTCAATTATCCAATCACTAGCATTTATTATGTCATATATGCTGTATTTAACTGTTGAAAACCCTTCACCTGAATACTCTCTCCCCCGAATACTCTCTCCCCTCTTGCTTTTTAAAAATGGTATTTTATTTTTTCCAAATACATGAAAATATAATTTTCAACATTCACTTTAGTAAAACTTTGTGAATGAAATTTTTTCCCTCCCTTCACTCCCTCCTCCCTTCATAAAAAGTAAGCAATAAGCAATATGATTTAGGTTCAATATGTGCAATCCTTTTAAATATATTTCCAAATTTGTCATGTTGTGTGAAAAAAATCATATCCAAGAAGGGGGGGAACAAGAAAGAAAAAACAAATAAACAAAAACGTGAAAATACTAGGCTCTATTCACATCCAGTTTCCATAGTTTTTGTGGGTATAAGTGGAATTTTCCATCCCAAGTCTATTGGAATTGTCTTGAATCATCAAAGTGTTGAGAAGAGCCAAGTTCATTACAGCATCACAATTGATCATCACATAATCTTATTGCTACTATGTTGAATATTCTCCTGGTACTGCTCTCTTCATTCAGCATCAGTTGATATAAGTCTTTCCAGGCTTTTCTGAAATCAGTCTATTCATTATTTCTTTTAGAACAATAATATTCCATTACGTTCATATGCTCAACTTATTCAGCCATTTTCTAACTGAGGAGCATCAATTCGATTTCCAATTCCTTCCCACTACAAAAAGAGCTGCTACAAATATTTTTTTGTGCAGATGGGTCCTACTCCTTTTTTTATTATGTGTTTGGAACACAGACCCAATAATGAGACTGCTGGATCAAATGGTATGCCCAGTTTTATAGCCCTTTGGCCAAAGCTCCAAATTGTTCTCCAGAATAGTTGAATCATTTCACACCTTCACCAACAATATATACTAGTGTTTTCCCTCATCCTCTCCAATATTAATCATTATCATTATCTTTTCCTGTCATATTAGTCATTCTAATAGGTATGAGGTGGTACCTTAGACTTCTCTTAATTTTCATTTCTCTTGTCAATAGTGATTTAGAGTATTTTATGATTGGAAATGGCTTTAATTTCTGAAAATTATTCATATCCTTTGATTATTTATCAATCGTCCCCTTTTGTTTATAAAATATAACTTTTTCCCTATTTGCCTCATACCTATCTGACCACTACTATTTCATTTCCTTTGCTAGATCATCATTTATTCATTCCTCTAACTCAAGAGGTTTATCCAAGTACTAGCCTAGTACTGAATCTAGGCCTTCTTCTCTATAATCTCAGTAATGATAAAGGGGGAGGGAAACTCCCCTGTTCCCTTTACTGAAACTGTATTCCCTTTTGATTTGTGATCCCTTTTGGAGTCTCAGCCCCTCCTGGGTAAGGCATATCCCCCCAGATAAATTATCTTTCGGGGATGCCAGACCCTTTGATTCAATTAGACATCCTGGTCAAAAAGCATCCCTTTGAAGTGTTGTTAATTCCAGTAGGAGATCTGGATACTGATATGCATCTAAACCTGTGAACCTTGGCTTCCTGAAGTCTCAAGACTCCTTTCAAAGGGCAGTTTCTAAACTCACTTCTTGCAGAGGCCCAAAGCAACAACATGCCATGCCAAGGAACCTTTCTTTCTCCTTGGCATAGCTGCCTGTGAGGACCCTCTGCCCTCTGAGAAGGCATTTTCTTCTTAGTGTCAACCTCCATTTCCCTAATAGGATCTTGCCACTAAAGAAGTCATTCTCTTAGCAGAACTGGCTTCCTGTCCAACAATAAACTTTCATTTTTGCCAATTAATAATTCAGGGTTTCATGAATTTTTTCATGAAAAATCTGCACTGACTAAAAAGGGATTTTAACAACTCTCTGACTGCCATTAGCTTCAATATCAACAGCTCCCAAAGGTTTATTTGTCATCATTATGTAGGTAACTCCCAGATCTCTTTGTCTATCAATCTGTCTCTGTTATTCTTTCCCTTCCTCCCTCTTTTCCTCTCTCCCCCTTTCTCCTTCCTTTCCTCCCCCTCTCCCTCTCTTTCTCCTCCTTTTCCTACTCCTTCTTCTCTTTCTCTCTCTCTTTCCTGCTCTCTGTTTCTGTCTCTCTGTCTGTCTCTGTCTCTCTGTCTCTCTCTGTCTCTGTCTCTCTCTCTCTCTTTCTCTCTCTCTGTCTCTCTCTCTCTCTCCCCCCCCCACAGACATTACCTTGTCATTATCGCCTGTAGCAAATATAATTCTAATAGTTTTTCAATTAGTCTCTCACTTTATTGTCTAACTAGTTCTTTCCATTCTACACATCACTGAAAAGTAATTTTCCTAAAACAAAGAGCTAATATATAACTCCACATTGAGCCAACTTCAGTAATTCATATTGCATATATGATTAAATATAAAGTTCTCTTTAACATCACATACAGCCTCTCCCCAACCCATCTCTCTAATCTTATTGGACATTATGCCCCTTTTCACACTTTGTGATCCAATTAGCTTTTTCTTTTCTACAAAGTGATTTCATGAACTCCTTTTTCATTGACTATCTCCAGTGTCTGAAATGCATTCTCTACTTACTCCCATATAATAGAAAACTTCTTTTCATTTAACATGCAAATTAAACAGCATCTTTTGCATGAAACTTTCCCACCTCCACCCCCCACCATGCTTTACTTCCCAAACTAATTTACTAATTCAATTAATATGTAAACACAAAAATTTTATATCTGTAAATTATAAATGCAATTATATGCAAATTACAATTACTTACATATACATATAGGTACTCTATATTTTAAATACAAATTAAATACATGCATATGTAATGCATATATTTTAATGTATATTAATGTAATCCCAAAGCTTGGATTTAATAATGCTGATGTCAGTAAATTGAAAGGTGATTTTTGAAATGATAGGTCACCTATAGATTATATACTGTATATTAAAGAACCTCAATAATTCTACTTAGGACTTTTTTTTACATCTTCAAATAGCTTTAGAACCATTAGCTAATTATTTCTCACAACACCCTTGAGCAATAGGTAAGCGATTAAGTGTTATTATCTTCCCTTCAGAGCTGAGTAAACTTAAAGATTCAGTAAAATCTAAATGACCTTACAAAGTCACTAAGAGGAGTAGAAGAAAATTCTTGTTCGAAAAATAGGTGTCCCCAATTAGCAAGTAGCCTGTAGCTGGTGACCTCAAGCACAAGTCCCTAATATGGGCTGGATTTCTAGACTAGGGCCCTTCATCTGGAGAGAGAAGAGAAAGTGACAGTAATACTAGTAAATGACCCATGAGTCCATGAGTGTTGACCCTAAAAGCAAACATTTTTAAAGATTTATCTTTATCTCACCCACTTATGATTAATATATTTGAAAGGGCCTCAGGTCTGAATAAGAACTGAGTCTTTGTTCTTATCCTAGCTTAGTGAATTTGGAAAAAGCTCTCTCTGAGTCTATAACAGAGCTAATCTCTGCCACATAATGAAATATATCTACACACGCATACATGTACACATATATGTATATACATGCATATAGACATATAGATACATATATAGCCTTATGAACTCAAACTAGAATAAGATGGAGATCTGGTGTGACAATAAAGTAAAACTCATGACTTTGTTTATGAGTTTTTTGCATGTTTAAGTGTTCTAATAAAAGTTACTATGCTCTTACTGAATGTTATGGACATTTTGGGGAAGCTAGGTGGCTCAGTGGATAGATTGTCAGGTCTGGAGTCAGGAAGACAAATTTTCTGAGTTCAGATCTAGACTCGGATACTTGCTTACTTTGTGACCCTGGGCAAGTCATTTAACCTTGTTTCTCTAAATACTTTTCACTGTACTACAAAGGGTACCAAAATCTTTTTGGGCTTAATTCATAGGTTCTTGAGTAAAGAAGATGACTGATTATCACTTTATCTGCTACTACTCTGACTACTATAATTCATTCTCAGCTCTGTATCACATTTTCATGGGCAGCCAAGGAGGCACCATGGAAATAATGCTACACATAGAGGCAGGAGTACCTAACTCAAATCCTGTCTGACACTTTTTTAACTATGTGACTTTGGGCAAATCCTTTAAACTATGCCTATTTTAATTTCTTCTTTTGAAAAATGGAAGTAAAATAACACTTTTCAGAGTTGCTGTGAGAATAAAATGAAATATAAAATGCCATGTAAATTTTAAGATACTTTACAAATGCTAGATTTTTTTCCTGTTTTACAAATTCCTTCCTTCCTTCCTTCTTTCCTTCCTTCCTTCCTTCCTTCCTTCCTTCCTTCCTTCCTTCCTTCCTTCCTTCCTTCCTTCCTTCCTTCCTTCCTTCCTTCCTTTCTTCCTTCCTTCCTTCCTTCGTTCCTTCCTTCCTTCTTTCCTTCCTTCCTTCTTTCCTTCCTTCCTTCCTTCTATGAGGGATGTAGAAGACCCTTACCGAAAATGACTACTCAGAGATCATTCAGTAAAAAAAGCAGAAAAGTTGTTTTTTGAAAACCTCCCCAGGATGAGCCATCCCATCAAGAGATAAGAAAGAGAAAGCTTGTGGTAGGAGGGCTAAAGAAGTAATAGAGATACATAGCTTTTATACAAGAGATTACATCACAAGTAAGAGAGCATTGAGAAGGGGAGAGGGAGACATCTAATTGGTTGTTGCTATTTGGAGAGATTGGAATGGCAGATTTCTGTTTCCCTGAAATCTCCTGATTTCTAGGAAACAGAAAACCAGGCCTTCAGGCTTAATCAAGTAGATAGTGGTTCAGCTAATAGACTAAATATCGATAAATGTCAGATAGTGATAAATGTCATCAGCTCAGGTTAAGTAAATATGTTTATACCTGGCCAAGGCTTAAGTAAATATGAGCCTGCACATATACAGGTAATAGGGGAAACACAGAAATAATGAAAAGAAAATACAGAAAAAGAATTCATATATTCCTGTAAATTCTTCACCTTATCTCTATTCCACACACTTCCTTCCTTCCTTCCTTCCTTCCTTCCTTCCTTCCTTCCTTCCTTCCTTCCTTCCTTCCTTCCTTCCTTCCTTCCTTCCTTCTTTCCTTCCTTTCTTTCTTCTATCCAGACCTCAGCTCAAACTTCTTCATTGAATATAAGGATATTTTCAACTTGCATAAAAAAAAAAGGGACTGGAGATATCCCAGGCCAAGTATCTATCTGCCACCCTGCTGATATTCTTTGTGCTCTGTAGGTATACTTAATTGATTTTGACCATAAGAACCACCTAAGGGGATGAATATTTATTAAAAGCATAACCTTATATCCTGAATGAATGAATTGAAAAATATTACAATTCATCATAGCTCAGGGAATGTTGCTTATAATTTATTTGAATTCTTTTTCAGAAAAACAGTGAAAATTAGCAAATGGAGTAGGAAAAAACAAACAAACATAGAAGCAATTTAATCCTAAAATGCCTTCCTCATGATAGCTCTGTTCTTATCTCCTCATGTTGGAATTTCAGAAATAAAAGAAAAATAAAATTAAAATAGAATATATTTGGAACCAATGATTTACCATTCCCTTCCTGGAAACCAACACATTTTGATTTGACAATTTCATGGAATACCAAACACTTCTGAGTATTAGCTCCCTGAGAGAAAAAACATTGGGGAGTGCTCTAATTATTCTAATTGATTGGATAGCATAAAACCAAAACAACCCTTAGGCTTGAATATGGAAATTATCTGTTTATCTCTACAATTAGGAACATAATAGTGCCATTGAGGTGTAATCAGGAGCCCATGCCCCTCTCAGATGAGTTCCCTCCTGGGAAAGCTCATATGTTTAACACATGTTCCTCTATTTGCACAAAATAATGTAGAAGGCATTTTGGTTTTCACAAAAGAGCAAAAAGGTAAGCTTTTTAAGAATTAACACTCACTAAATCCATCAATACCAAAGACACAAACACAAAAATTCTTATGCAATTCTGTATGGTTATTAAACATAGATTCGCCTCAGAGTTGGAAGGCACAAGTGAGAACATCTGGTCTTAAAGTAATCTCCTGTACAACCTCTCACAAAAGAGGTCATCTAACCTCTGTTTGAATCTGTATGATTAAAAGGAAACTTAATCAATGAAAATATATTCGGCACTTACTATATGCCAGACACTAAACTAAATGCTAAAAATATAAGTTCAAAGAATGAAAAAAAATCTCTACTTCTAGTAACATTATATACTACTAGGGGATACAAGTATATTTAAAAATATATGCAGCATAAATATAAAGTCAATCCATACATATTTCCATATTCATGTATATACAACATTGATTTGTCAATCAAAAAATCTCCTTCATTCATTTTTTTAAATCGTGATTTCATCAGTGTAAAGACACTCCAAAGGAAGAGAGGGAAGGAGGGAGAAGTGGAGGGAGGGAGGAAGGGAGAAAAGGAAGAAGAGAAGGAGGGAAGGAGGGAGGGAGGGAGAGAGGAGGAAAGAGAGGGAGAGAAAGAGAGAGAGAGAGAGAGAGAATGAGAGAGAGAATAATTATATAAAAAGTAGAATGCTCTAATATCTTGGGAGATTAGGAATTATAAATTAAAGATGGTACTTGAGGTGCAGCTTCAAGAAAGACATCCTATAACTAAACACAATAAGCTGTCTTGGGAAACAGCTGGTTCTACTTTTGAACCTATTAAGAAGATTCTCCTTATATTGAGCTAGAATCTACCTCAGATAAAATAAAATTTCTCTTTATTCCATATGGTAGTTCTTTAAAAAATTGAAATAAATAACTGTATCCCCACATTCACTTCAAATCTTCTCCTACCTTAAATCCAATTAGCTGGATTAATTCATAGATTTGATTGATTCTCCTATAAAATGCTTGGAATTCTGATACCATTGCACTCATCCTTCTTTTAGGCAGAGTATAAATGATTATTTTAAAACATGGTACCTGGAAGTAAACCCATCATTTCCGATGTCATTTGATAAGGCCTGACCATAGTAGCATATCACCTTTCTACTTCTCTTTTAATGACACCCATTTGGATTGGTTCTAAGGAATTGGTGATAGTGGCTAGAATGCCAAAAAGCTTTGGTTTCAAGACCAATCTCTAATATTTACTGGCTATGTGGTATAGGAAAAATCATCTAATCTCTCAATGTCTCTGGTAACTTATTGTTTTTCCCTTTTCCTTTTGATAAGTCCTAAGTAAATAAGTACAATTGACAGAGAGGCACTGGAGTATCGATGGAATTGCTCCCTGGGGCAGACAAGAAGTTCAATGAAGAGGATCAGTTTAACCTCATACTCCTACCTTTTGTGGAGTTTGTAGGCAGTCCCACCTTGCTATTTATGGTCAGAAATCTAACTTAGGTCCAACCTCTGAGATTATATTTCCCCAATAATTTTGCCCATGGTTTATGGCATTTTTTTTAACCCCTTTGGGCTCTACACTCTGCCTTGTGATGTTTTTCCCCTCTATCTTCCATGTTACATGGTGTCTCTCTTCTCATTCCCCCAGTATGCTTCTTTTTGATTTTTTTTCTTCTCATCACTAACTAACTTTTTCAGGAAGCTGAACTCCTCTATAGGTTTAGCCTGCTAGAGAAGGGCACTCTCCAACCTTATGAGGTGTTCTTTTTCTCCTTGCTAATTATATATTCTCCCAACTCTATTTCATATTTATCATTCTTAATTGCATCTATTCATTTTGCTGTAAACTTTTCTCCTAAATAAATTTACCTTTTGCCAAAGAGAACAGCAGTTATGAATTCTTCACATGACCAAACCCCAACATTTGGAGCCTGAACCATCATTTGTAACTAGGAATGGCTCTCCTAAACCATATTACGTTCAGTCTCAGCCCAAATCCAATCTTTATGAGAAGCTTCTCCATATCCCTCTTAATGCTACCACACAGATCATTTGTACATAGTTGTTTGCAGATTGTTTCTTCTATCAGAGTGTAGACTCCTTAAAGGGTTATCTTTTACCTTTCTTTGCAACCCCAGCCTTTACCTCAGTATTTTGTACAGAGTTATTAGCACAATAAGTATTGACTGATCTATCTGTATTGGCACATTACTTACCAAGGCAAGAAAGTTCTACTATGTGATATCTGTACGTTAATGAATTTATGATAACCTCAACCATAAGGAGAAAAAAAAGGTTAAAGTAGTTTTTAAAATATTTTGATATTTAGTTTATATATTTATTAATATTATTTTATATTTATTTTTTATATTTATATTTCCATATTTTTATAATTCATATTGCTATCACTCACTAAGACTCTTTAAAATGTTACTTGTTAAACTGTTGTCTAGCCAAATCTCCCTCGCATTTAAATCATATATTTTTTGAAACTGACATATAGGACTCCGTATTTATCTCTGTTAAATTTCATCCTATTTAATTAAGTCCATTATTCTGGCTATCAAGAGTTTTGAAAGTCTGAGATCTGTCATCCAGCATGCCAATTTCCTTTCCTAGTATCATATTGTCTACCAGTTTGATATACATGGGATTATATGCTGTTGAAGACTACAGAATAAAACAATGTATAGAAAGATGGACATGCAATCATAAAAATTTGTATAGTCCTCAGATGTTTACTGGTTGTGTTGTCCTAGAAAATCACTTAACTTCTATCTATCTCATTTTTCTCAGTTTTAGTCAATAAATATAAATTCCTTTTTTTGTTCCTTGAACACATATTTTCTTTTTATCGCCTCCTTCCTTTACCTTCTTTTTCCCTATACATGTTTATTTCATATATGATAAATTATACATCTAAATGAAAAAGGGAACTATTTCTTTTTTGTGTTTGTATGTTCAGTACCTAGCATAATTCCTCATATAGAGTAGGCATTTAATATATGTGTTCTTTGATTGACATGAGTCAAAAGTACAACACTAATTGTTGTGGAGAGGATACAAAGATGAATAAAGCACAATACCGAGACTAAAAGGTTGTTTGTTTTGTTTTTGGTGGGGAAGAGGAGGTGAGCATTAGAATGCATAAGAAAATCCAAAATAACATTTAAAATATGATTGGGTTACACAATACATCTTCTAAGCAATATATATATATATATATATATATATATATATATATATATATATATATATATATAAAATCAATTGTACAGAGCAAAATTATCTGGAATTCTTTTTTCATCCACTGAATGTTAGTTTAGTGACTTCTAACATCCTATTAATCACGAAAGAAACATCTTCATTAATCTTTCATATTTATTTGAAAAAAACAATATTACAAAAATTGTAAGCTACTTGAAGGCTATGTTACTGATTTATATCACAGACATGCAAGTTCTTCAGCAGAAAGGTCAATGTGTAAAACCTTTTGAATGGATTTTAGAGGAATTAGATAATTGTGACATTGATCCAGTAGTGAAGATTACAATTAAAGAAAATGCTTTGCAAATTAAGCTGATAACTTGGAGAAGCAGAAGCCATAAGGGACTTCCTGATAAATTAGTTTTCATTGTTATAAGTAAAATCATTTTTATTCATAAAGATCATTGCTTTTGATGAATCAAAGTTACATATTCTTTACTCAAGAGTTGTTTTTAAGGCCTTTTTCTCATAGGCCTAATCAGTATCTTTCCCCTAAATTTATTGCATATTGAGTAAAATTAAGAAGGACTTATTGAGTACATACCACATGAAAACATATAAAGAAAGTTGAGAATCAATTAGCTTTGCAGTTTAGTTTATCAGATTTTAATATTTAAATGACTAATTTCTTTACTGTCCCATTAACATACAGTGTGCTTTTCTACCTCCATGTATTTTTCCATGCCATCCCACAATGCCATATTTCTTCTTTGACTTTTCAAAGCTAGTTGATCACTTGGACATTTATTTACAAATGAGAAAATTAAGATCTTAAGAGATAAATGACTTGTCCAAGACCACACAGGTATTTGAATCCAAGCTGTCTGATTCTGAATCTTATGCTTTCATCATTATCATATACATTTAGGACAACTCATTAAATAAGTCTTGTTCATCCATTTGGGCGGGGGGAGAGGAAACAGAGAGAGAGAGAAAGAGAGAGAGAGAGGAGAAATAGGGAAGGAGAGAAGAAGAAAAAGGGAGGGAGGAAGAGAAAGAGAGGAAAGATGTCTCATTAGTCATCAATAAAGGATGGTGATAATAAGTCAAAAGCTATTGAGAAGAGGTTTTCATAACCAAGATGTCTTTATTTTGAAGAGAATGAGATTATATTTAAATCTTGAAGGCATGATAAAAATCAGAGAGGAGGGGAAGTAGTTGTTCTAATGGCATAACAAATGGGCAAAGGAAAGAAAACACAAGGTGCACTGAAAGTACAGTAAAGGCATTCTTTAGGCTAAGGGAGAACATTTTTGTAGAAACCCTTGTACTTACTACCAGGATCAGATAACTATGGACAAGCAAAGGAACTGAGCAATTATTTCAGAAATTCAAATGTTAGACTGAACTGCTGACACATAACATCCACACACAACTTGCTTTTTATTTTTTTTTATTTTTATTTTTTGGCATGTTGTACGTCTTAGCTCTGGAGGACCAAAACTCAGACTCAGAGATACTCAAGGACCAAAACATACCATATAAGCTCCAGATAACCACTCCACTAGGTATGTACACTCAAAAGGGAACACATTTCCTTTCAATAATTCTTGTTTGATTTATAAGATTGATTATTATACTTTCACTTGCCTCTTTTTTCCTGAAAATATTCCACAGAATATATTGTCTAATATGTCATCTTCTCTGATTAACTGGCCTTCAGAGGTGCTGCTTTCTTTCAGCACTAATTCTGTTTATTAAAATACTTTTGTCTCTAAATACATCCACTGCAGCATTTGTGAATCTCACAAAATATACCTGGACCAGGAAGCACAAAATAGTTATTCAAATGTTTTAAGACAAATTCAGTTAAGTGGAAGACTGGGATACAGCTGGGATCACTACTGTAATGGAGCTCATTTGGGTCTCCTTCCTGGAGGTTTTGGGGTGGGTGGGGGTGGCAGTCAATGTCAATGTGTTCTGATTTAACCAATTATTCTTGATAACTAGTTGTTAGGCTCAGATGTTTCATTGATGCTAGAATAATGTAGAAGTCATCAGCACCCTTTAAATTTTGGTTTCCTTGGCCAAAGTTCACTTGTCCTGTCTTAGCTAAAGGTCTTCTTAGTTCTAGTCCAAGCGCAAGAAGAAAATTCTGATTTTCCACTTTAATTCACAAATACAGTTGCATATTTCCACTCTAATATTCCTAGCTTTGTATTAATAGAAGATAAGATGAAAAGGTATATTGGAGTCCGGTTGTGGAGAAAGGGTAAGATATATGAGATACAAGAAATCTCATTCACTTATAACAATACTCTATTTACAAAAAGACTCAATAGTTCCAATCTATAAATCGACAGAAGAAAAACTAATTAAGTTTAAAGCTAATTAAGTCTGGAATATAATAATTACAAAACCCTTATAAAGATTTGAGGAGGCATACTGAAATAAAAGCATTCCAATACTATTTGCTTTACAGTTGATTCTATTAATTTATTTTGCTGCTACTCACCATGGTTGTTCTCTTTTCCTTTGACCTTAGTCCAATACAAGTGTACATGTTAGTTATTCTTGAGATCACTAAAAATAGTTTAAAAGGGGCATGTACTCAGCTATTTATTGGTTAAAACAATATATAAAACTACCTTATAAATATATGGCTTAACAAAAATCCAGACATTTAAATTTGACATTAGAATGCATTATTTAGTGATTCTTAAATATATATATTTATATACATTTTTTTCAATAGGTTTTCTGTAAGGCTACTATTAGCATTTGTGATCTTTACATATATTCCAAAGCATGAATGAGAAGATGGAGTGGGGAGAGGAAATGAAATGATATAAAACAGAAAGCCTAATGAATGGCACAGCAAAACCAAACTGTGATAATAAACTTATGTTTTATGTATAAATATGTATATATACACACATACATATATAACCATCACATGCACACATATGTACACAGATATACATATATATGTATGCATGTAAAAGATGTATATACATATATCTATATGTTGTGTTTATACATATACTGTATATATATACATATATACACATATAGTGAATAACAAACATTTATGAATTCTTTTTAAATAATAGTATTCAAAATAGTATTTGGAGTTATTTGAGAAAACTTAATATTAATATTATTTGACTCATTTCTGGGCATATGTCCCAGAAGATCAAAGATAAAATTTCTCCATAGATACCAAATTAATCTTAGCAATAACTTTTGTGATAGTGAAAGACTGGGAAAAAATTCATACCAATTCAACAGGGAATGGATGAATAAACTGCTGTACATGAATGCAATGGAACAGTAGTGTGGGATAAAGAAAGCATTCCTGGGAATTCAGCATAAGAAAGAAGACCTCTATTTATCCTCTACCCTCTTCATACCCTCTAAACAGATATCTCTAAGACATGGGCTTGCCCATGTTGATTTCCTGCTTGAAAATTTCCAGTGGTTCTCTCTTGCTCTGAGAAAACATATAAACTCTTATCTTTTCTTTTTAAGAGTTTCATAATCTGGCTTCCCCTTTCTAGATAAAGTTTCCTAATGGTCATCATATTATATATATATATATATATATATATGTGTGTGTGTGTGTGTGTGTGTGTGTGTGTGTGTTTGTGTGTGCGTGTGTGTATGTGTATTTATATATGTATACATACATATGTATATAGGTATGTCTGTATATTTGCATGTTATGTATATGGTACTGTATCTTCCATTCAAAAGTCTCTGCTCTGTTTGTTTCTCATGCTTAGAATTCAATTCCCTTCAACTATTTTCCCATTTCCTTTTCATATCAACTGCCACCAGACAAGAGAGGGTAAAGGGGGAAAGTTCTGTTATATCCAGGAAATGACTGTGATATAAAAATCAAAGGCATTAATTTGACTTATTTTAAAACAAAACAACTGGTTGATGCCAGGTTAACTTGACACAAAATTGACACATTTTGTCCACCTCAGACTCCTACCAGCATTGGGACAATTTAGTAGTGGGTTTGATCCAAACCTCTTGATTTTTTATAAAAAGAGCTGAGATTCTGACCTGAGAAAATTCTTTAGACATTATATTTTTGGTGAAATAAAAATATATAAGCATAATTACTTATATGTGAAGATTTTCTTAACTGACAAATCTCTATGCACAAAGTCTTTAATTTTAAAAATTAATTCTGCTTTCTCAAAGTGGTTTAGAGATCAATTTTCATACATCATCCCCCAGTGTCACTGTTGCAGGAATTTTAGAGCAGTCTGCTTGGTCTAATTTTTAAAAGATATGCTGACTCAACAGTTTCTCTTGACTGTTTATTCTATTAATTATTATTTTACATCTCTCTACTTCTCTTTAAAAATTTTTAATGTTCTTATTCTTATGTAGAATTCATTCACAAAATCTATATGTTTTATATACATCCACTTATAATAATTATTAAATATATCAATTGTCATTTTAAGTACTTTTCAAACTGTTGTTGCATCTGGAAAATCAGTAATGTCGAAATATTCATTAAATACCACTTATAAGAAAATAAAAATGAAATAAGTTATATATAATTAATTTATATCAAATAATAAAACAGGTCACTTAAATGTCATCAAGTGGCAATAGTTTTGGCAGATAATTCATATTTATTATTACAATGGGTTATCATTAAAGAATAAATTTATAAAGAAAAGAAAAATCCATAATTCCAGAGGTAAATCTCTATATGTGACATTATTTTTAATCCTTTTTTGAGTTTATGAGGAGTCTATACGTGTTTACCCACAATTCTATAGAGACTGTTAACACTGACATGTTGAGAGAAACAGAAAATAGGGAAAAAACTAGGTAATTTATTTTCTGAGAAATTCTTTTAATTCTCATCTTATAAATCAAATGAGAATTATTGAAAGGAAAACTTAATTGCTATCCTGGGAAAGATGAATGTTTGGTCTTTGTTTCCAGGATAGAAAAGTAATGAATTGGAGTGATAGTTAAAGGTGACTTTGACTGTGACCCTTCTCACAAATAATATATTATAAATAATGATTTGTCTTTTGTTTACTTTGTTACACTAGAAATTGTATATTCTGCAATCTCTCATGGTTATTTAAGCCTAGAATATTAGAGAATTGCTCTGTTTCAAGAAATATGAGTGGAAACCTTGAGAAAAGAAGTTTCTCCATTTTATTTAATAAATAATATTTAATAAACTAGGATAGGAACTCAGCCATGATGACTAATGAAGAAATATCAAAACATAACCTTTTGTGCCCTTAGAACTCAAGTTTAAAATTAAGGTTGATAATTGCCTAATGTCTCCTGAACAGTCGAAACAAATAAACAAAAAACACAATTGTCTTCAACCCTTGAGCTTTGTCTATATCTTTGCCCATGTAGATACAGCAACAGTGAGAGCTAGGGCAAGGTATAGGTATATCTTATGAAAAACTAAAATTGTTATTGTGTGTATTACTGCCTTTGTTTATCACTATCACAAGTGCAACTTGACTTCTCACAAAATAAGTAACTACATGTCAAATGGAAGCAAATGTTCTCTAATAAAACCTTGTTCATTCTTTCTTATTATGGAATCTGTTTACCACAACCTTCCTGCCTTGGTCACTTCTAGTAGCACCTCTAATAACAAATTATTTCTACACCTTAGACAAATACAATACAATTGGTAAAATTAAATAGAATTGAAGTTTTCCTACTTGGAATAGAGATTTTAAGGGCTTGCTCATAGCCTAATTATTTTTATTCTATAAACAATTTTTTAAAACTTAAAATTGTTTTAGAAAATTCTACTTATCATTTTAGGAAAACACCATTTATTCCTTAAAACTTAAGTTTTTCAACCTTCTATTTGCTACAAATGAAAAAGAAGTTATCTACTATTGTCAGGAATTCAACTAATTATAAACAATATTATTGAGAACATATCATGCACAAGACTTTGCACTAGGTTCTAGAAATATAAAATTTAAAATGTTTTCCTCTTATTCAGAATGGGACTGTCTCTATAATTCAAGCAGATCCTCATCCTTTGTTACCTGTTTCAATGAATTCCATAACTATTTTTTTTACTTCTAGTCTCTGAACTCAATCAACCCTCAACTCAATTACCCAAATGATCATCCCCCTGTGGCACTGGTGTAACCACATTGGCCCCTTGGTCAAGGGCTCCAGGTGTTCCCTATTGCCTCCAGGATCAAGTAAACTGTCTTGGCTTTTAAAGTACATCATAACATGACACCTTCCAACATTTTTAGTTTTTTTTTTTTTAATGCAGTATTCTTGTATATAAAGTCTGCAATTCCAGCTAAGCTAGTCCAATTCCTCTCAAGTTCGTTCTATCACTATGTCTTTGCACTGATTGTACGCTACTACAGGAATTCTCTAGAGTCCCTTTAACTCCATCTGTGGTTTTCTTGTCTTCCTTAAAGATTCATTTCATATTCCATTTTTTTCAGGAGACCTTTCCTAGTTTCCCTAGTTATCAGTGCCTTCTCTTTGGAAATTATTTTTCACATATTCAATATATATCCCAGTACATACCTAGTTGTTTATTTCTTGTCTCTCTACTTAGAATGCAAGAGCATGAAAGACAGAAGCTCTTTTTTTTGACTTTGTATTGCTAGAGCTGAGCATGGACAAAAAAGACGAAGTGCTAAATAAATACTTATTAACTTGATATATGTAGGAATATGCAGTGTTACATTTTTTTTAAAATCCCCTATGGGAGTTATCCAAAAAGAGTGCTATTGAAATACATTCAGGAAAGTAAAGCAAGGAAGGAAACAAGCATTGGTTTCCTACATACTATTGTACCAGGCCATAGGCTAAATATTTTATAAATGTTATCTCATTTGATCTTTCCAATAACTACAAAATAAGTGCTATTGTTATCATCATTTTGTACTTGAAGAAACTGAGAAAGATGGGAAGGGACATAGTGTCGCATAGCTAGTAAGTAAAAGTCTAAATTTGAACTCAAATCAATAACAAAACGAAGATAAATCACATAATAATCTCAATAGATGCAGAAAGAGTTTTTGATAAAATACAACACCCATTTCTATCAAAAACACTAAAGAGCATAGGGATAAAGGGAACTTTCACTACAATAATGAGCAATATCTATCTAAAACCTATAGCAAGCATTATTTGTAATGGAGAAAAGCTGGATGCATTCCCAGTAAGATCAGGGGTGAAACAAGAATGCTTTTTATTACCAATATTTGTCAACATTGTACTAGAAATGCTGGCTTTAGCAATAAGAAAAGAAAAAGAAATGAAAGGAATTACAATAGACAATGAGGAAATAACAGTATTACTATTTGAAGATGATATGATGATATACTTAGAGAAACCTAGAAAATTATGTAAACCTACTGGAAAAAGTCACAGCTTTAGCAAAGTTCAGGATATAAAATAAACACATACAAATCATCATCATTTCTATATATTACTGACAAACCAATAAGCAAGTGATAGAAAAAAAATCCATTTAAAATTACTTTAGACAAAATAAAATATTTGAGGGTTTGCCTGCCAAGACAAACCCAAGAACTATTTGGACACAATTACAAAACACTTCTTATACAAATAAAATCAGATGTAAACAATTGGAAAAATATAAATTGTTCATGGCTAGGCTGAGCTAATATAATAAAAATGACAATTCTGCCTAAATTAGTCTACTTGTTCAGTACCAGAGCAATCAAACTGCCAAAACATTATTTTATGTAACTAGAAAAAATAATAACAAAATTCATCTGGAAGAAAAAAATGTCAAGAATACCAAGGGAATTAATGGGGAAAAAATTACAAAGATGGTGGCTTAGCAATAGCAAATCTAAAACAATTTTATAAAGCAGTAGTAATCAAAACCATTTGGTATTGGCTACGAAATAGAGTGATAGATCAGTGGAATAGGTTGGGATTATAGGACAAAATAGTCAATAACTATAGCCATCTAAAATTTGATAAACCCCCCAAAACCCAGCTTCTGGAATAAGAAATCAGTATCTGACAAAAATTGCTTGGAAAAACTGGAAAATAGTATGTTAGAAACTCAGCATAGACTTATATCTTCCACCCCATATTAAAATAAGGTCATGATTTGGGCATATAGGATGATACCATAAACAAATTAGGAAAACAAGGGATAATTTACCTATCAGATTTTTGAAGAAGGGAGGAATTTATGACCAAAGAAGAACTACAGAACATTATGAAAGGCAAAATGGACAACTTTGATCCCATTAAATTAAAAAAAAGATTTTGCACAAATAAAACCAATAGAAACAAGATTAAAAGGGAAAAATAAAGTTGGCAAAAAAACAAAAAAAAAAACAACTTTGCAGCCAGTATTTCTGATAAAGGTTTCATTTCTAAAATATGTAAAAAAAACTGTATCAAATTTAGAGGAATATAAGTCATTCCCAATTGATAAATGGTAAAAAGATAATTGTTAGATGATTAAATGAAAACCATTTATAGTTATACAAAAATGCTCTAAATCACTATTGATTAGAGAAATACAGATTAAAACAATTCTGAAGCAGCACCTCATTCCTCTCAGATTGGCTAAGATCACAGGAAAGCATAATCATAAGTTTTGGACGGGATATAGGGAAACCTGGAACACTAATCCACTGTTGGTGGAGTTGTGAAATGATCCAATCATTCTGCAGAGCAATCTGGAATTATGTGCAAAGTGCTTTAAAACAGTGCATACCCTTTGACACAGCAGTGCCATTTCTATATCCCAAGGCAATCATAAAGGGGAAAGTACCCACATGTGCAAAAATGTTTATGGCAGCCCTTTTTATGGCACTAAAGAATTGGAAAAAGAGTAGATGTCCATCAAATGGGGAAGTGGCTGATCAAGCTGTGGTACATGAAGGTAATACAATTTTATTGTTCTACACAAATCCTGAACAAGCTGATTATAGAAAGACCTAAAAAGATTTACATGAACTGATGCTAAGAGTGGAGCAAGCAGAATCAGGAATGCATTATACAAAATAACACCAAGGATGTGCAATGATCAACTATGAAAGGCTTGGTTCTTCTCAGTGGTTTAGTGATCAAAGCCAATCCCAATAGACTTTGGACAAAAAATATGGCATTTGCATCCAGGAAGAGATCTAAGGAGACTGAATGTAAATCAATATAAGCTATGTTCACTTCTTTTTTTTTTTTAATCTCTCCCATGGTTTTTCCCTTTTGCTCTGATTTTTCTCTATCAACATGATTCATAAAGAAATCTGTATTAAAAATAAATAAATGTACTAAAATAAAAAAAATTGAACTCAAGACTTTCAGAGACCTATCCCTCTATTCAGTGTGCTAGCTATTTGCATTTTTGGCAACTTCAGTGTTATATAGAGCATTTCAGCTTTTCCATGACCATTTGGAAAACTCTATGTTGGTTCTTTATCTTTCATTTTCTGCATTCTAAAATTCCTTGTAATCTAAGGACCCAAAACCCAGAAACATTTTTGTTCTCCAAATCTTGCAAGAGGAAACATGTGAAGACTGTGGCTAGCCTCCTGTCTACTTCTTAGAGCATCTCAAACTTTTAAAACAAAAACTTTTGATGGGTTTTGACAGTGCTATATGATTTCCTTCAGGCATGCTATGTATTATATTTTCTATATGATGATGCTATTGATGAACCAATGGTTCATTCGCAATGAGCAGGTCCTGTATTTACTCCCTGAGTGACCATGGAAAATTCAACTTTCATTAAGCATTTACTATTTGTAACTCATTTGACTCTGTAGCCCTTAATTTCTTCATATGTAAAAGAAGACAGTTTGATCAGATGATCTCTAAGATTCTTTCCAACTTTGTATCCTATGAAATGTTTTGACTAATAAAAAAATTAGCATCCTGACCTATTTGTAAATATAAATGCTACTTACAAGCAAAATATTACTCTCTTCTAATCCTATCAATTTAATTTTTAGCTTTCTCAGTGTAAAAATACCACTAAAATAATGTGCATACCAAAATATATTTAATAAAATAACAAAAATATCATTCATGATATGTTTTATAGCTATAACAACTTTGGGTCCAAATAATGATGTCTTAAGCTATTATATATATATATATATATATATATATATATATATATATATAATAGCTTAAGACATCATTATTTGGACCCAAAGTTGTTATAGCTATAAAACATATCATGAATGATATTTTTGTTATTTTATTAAATATATTTTGGTATGCACATTATTTTAGTGGTATTTTTACACTGAGAAAGCTAAAAATTAAATTGATAGGATTAGAAGAGAGTAATATTTTGCTTGTAAGTAGCATTTATATTTACAAATAGGTCTGATATACTATCTCTTTTCCTGTCTTCTGTTTTTATTCATTATCATTTGCGTACATACTCAATGTAAAAATACAGCCAGATAAAAATGATTACCCACATTCTAAAATAGCATTCATAGATCATAGATAACAAAATATTAAAGCTAGAAGGAACTTTAGAGCCAATTTATTTTGACTCTCTCAAATAATAGTTGAACAAACTGAATCCCAGATCAATAAAAATATAACTTTTTTAAAAGTTACAGTCAGTTTATATTGAAACTAGAACCAGAAAGGAAAAGAACCTATATAATCCAAAATGTATATAGAACTTCGATCTGTGGTTGTAAAAAAAAGTAGAAATTTAAGGAATGATCATCAATTAGAGAATGGCTAAATAAGTTAGAATATTGTTGGCCCTTCATTCTTGAAAAGAACCATGACATTATATAGGTGATGCCATGATATGCAAGTGAGTTGAATTTAATTGAGGGTGGATTGTACAAAGTTATCAGCCTTTCTTTCTCCATCAGAGCCATCTGGGTTCAGTGGGAGAATGTGGATCAGGATGCCTGAATGCATTGGAAGACTTTGGTCTTTTTAAGCTAATGCCTTTAACATATCTCAGTCAATGATTAATTGGGTCAAAGAATGACCTTTTTGAAGTAGTAAAAATCAGTTTTAAGAAGCCACGGCCTTCAAGGTTTCTAGCCAATACACTAACAACTGCTATTTACTTTCACCCTGAGTTAATCAGCACCCAAATAATGACCAATTAGGATTTGGCCTGGGACTTATTATTGTTGGACAATCAGGAACAGCCAATATGATTTGGTTTTAGGGTGTGGTCCTTAAGAAAGAACTCTAACCAGTAAACCACAAGATACCCTAGGAAGTGTCAGTGATCCAAATTTTACACACACATACACACACACACACACCTCTCTCACACACACACACACATACACACACATACATGTTGTGCACAAAGAAAAGCATCAGTGTATAAATTTATGATGCATACAGATAGATGGATGTATGGACAGATAGATAGGAAATTCATTTGGGCAGAGCATTCAAAAGTAAGGATATAATATCATATATGGAAGAAAAAAGAAAGGAAGGAAGAAGGAATGAAAGAAGAAAAACGAAAAGAAAAGAGAAAATTGTGGCAATATTGTTTTAAAAACAACTTTGAGTGAATAAGGTATTTTGACCATAAAAAAACTTAAGTTACCTGTCAAGATCATATAAGGAAAAACACTATCTGCATCCAGAGAAAGAACTGATTAATAGAAATATGTCTAGAATATTTTATAAACATACATATATAAGTGGGTGTTGGATATATGTAAATATATATATATGTGTGTGTGTGTGTGTGTGTGTGTGTGTGTTTACATCTGTGTATTTGTGTTTAATGATAGTCATTTTAAGGTGGTGGTAGGGAAAGAAAAAAGGGGGAAAATGAAATTAACATGATAATTTTGCTAAATATTTGAAAGGAATAGCAAGTTTTGCATAACAGTTTTTCAGTTTCATGTGCATTCATCTTTTTTTAAAAATTATACCATGGTATGAAAATGCTTGCTTTATTATATAAATTAAAAATATTTTAAAAGAAGAACTTGTATCAGAGCAAATTGTTATGGGGGATGGAAGGGGTTGGAAGCAATAAACCAGATTTTTGAAACATAAATCTTTCCTGCCATAAACATTTTCAAATTTCAACATCAGGACCACTTTTCAATTTGGAATCAATGGATCTGAACTCTCATTTAATTTCCAACCTATGGGTGTCATCTCTTTCACTAGAGGAAAATAGGACTTGTATTTACTTATCTCTGTCACTTACAAAAATCTTGACACACAGTAAGCACTTAATGCATGCTGTTCATTGTTTCCTTATCTAGGACTCATTTCTTATATCTATAAAAAGAAAAGGGGTTGTAATAGAGAGCCCCTAAAACTCCATCCATTCAAATTATGAAGCTCTGGGGCAGGGCTAAGATGGCAGGGAGAACAGACGTTTCTTTTTGACCTTCTCCCATGATCCCCACAGTAATGACCAAATCCAGCTTCTGAATTAGCTCTGGACTGGCAGAATCCACAAATAATGGAAGTGTAAAAAATTACCAACAGGAGACAATTTCAAAGATCACCAGAAAAGGTCTGTTTCAATCCAGCATGGAGGGAGGAGGCCAGGCTCAAGCAGGCCGAGCACAGACGCCAGTGCAGATGGCCCAATCCTGGAGCAATGTGGGGTTCACACACTGGAGAATCTACAAGGAAGAATCTAGAGCAGTGTAGGCTACTCTACCCTGGATGCAATCCAGTAGATCAGCAGAAAAGTTAGAAAACATCCAATACAAACATAAAAGATAACTAGCAAACTCCAAAATGCCAGAATCTCATGGGACCTGGCCACACCCACCCAGCACCAGAAGTCAGTCAGCACTGACCCAGTGAAGCCACTGCTGCTTGTAGAAAAAGCTTGGACTAACTCCCTTGCCTTAAAAGCAGATTTCAACTTAAAAAAAAATCAAAAAGGACTCTGACCATACATAGTTTTTATGGTGAAAGAGAAGAACCGATTTCAAATTCTGAGGTCACTAAAAGCACATCATCTCCAGATAAAGCCCCAAAGGATGATATAAATTGGTTCCCATCACACTCGGCTCTTTTAGAAGACATTTTAAAAAATCTTAAAAGAGAGCTAGAAGAAAAATGGGGGGGGAATGAGAACTTTGAAAGAAGGTTTGGAAAAGGAAACATAGAAATCATTTGAAAAAATATCCTTACAAAATATATTTAGTGAAATGAAAAAAACAGCTTATAAAATAGATATGATGATTACAAATGGAAATGGCAAAAGAAAGCAACTCTCTGAAAAACAGTAATTGTGAAATGGAAAAAAATTCACAGAATAAAACAACTCATCTAAAAATTCAATTGACTAAATGCAAAAAGAAATAAAAAAGAAAATAATTCACTAAAAATCAGAATTGAACAAATGGAAATGAATGACTCAATGAGACATTGGGAATTTGTCAAGCAAAACCAAAAAAAAGAAAAAAAGAAAAAAATAGAAAAAATGTAAAACACCTACTTGGTAAAACAACTGACCTGGAAAATAGATCTAGAAGAGACAATCTAAGAATTATTGGACTTCCTGAAAACTATGATGAAAAAAAGAACTTGGGCATTAGAGACATAGAGAATTGCCTCAATATTTTAGAATCAGAAGGTAAAATAACCTTCTAGAAAGAATTCACTGCTCACCTCTTGAGAGACCCCAAAATGAAAACTCCAAGAAATATTTTGGCTAAATTTCATAACTATAGAACCAAGATAAAAATATTACAAGTAGCCAGAAGGAAACAATTCACATACCAAGGAGACACAATAAGGATTACCCAGGAACTAGTAACTTCCATCTTAAAGGATAGAAGGGCCTGAAATCTGATATTCTAAAAGGCAAAGGAACTTGAAATGAAGCCAAGAATAAAGTATCATGCTAAACTGAGCATTTTTCTTTAAGGAAGAAGATGGACATTCAAAGAAACAGATGAATTTAATTTATTTCTAATGAAAAGACAAGAGCTGAACAAAAAATTTGACTTCCAAATTCAGAATTAAAGAGAAACATAAAAAAGGTTAAAAAAAGAACTCTTGAGAACTATATCTCTGTTATAGGAATACATAGAGTACATATATAATTTGATTTTACTGTTATAATATTAAAAAAACTATAAATATAAAGGGTATTATACTGGAAAAAGGGAAAGTGGAGGTAAAATGAAGGAAATTACATTTCCTAAAGAGGCAAAGGGAGGATGAACATTGTGGAAATCTTACTCTTATCAGATTTGGCTCAAGAGAAAATATTGGACATATTTGGTTTCAAACCAATTGGGGAAAGATATAAGAAAGGAAAGGAGGTTTAAAGGGGGAGAGCTCCTTGAGGTAAGTGGAGCTCATAAGCAAAATACTGGGGAGGAGGGAAAGGAGGAAAGGAAAGAGAAAAGCATAATTTGGGGTAAATAAAATGGTGGGAAATAGAGAATTAGTAATTTTAATTTTAAATGTGAATGGAGTGAACGTTCCCATAAAATGGAAGCAGCCAGCAGACTGGATTAAAAGCCAGAGTCTTACAATTTGATGTTTACAAGAAATTCATTTAAAGTAGAATGATACTTCTAGAGTAAAGGTAAAAGGCTGGGGCAGAATTTATTATGCTTCAGCTGAAGTAAAAAAAGGCAGGGGTAGCAATCCTGATCTCAGATCAAGCAAAAGCAAAAATAGATCTGATTAAAAGAGAAAAGGAAGGAAACTACATCCTGCTTAAAGATTCCATAGGTAATGAAGAAATATCAACACTAAACATATATGCACCAAGGGTATAGCATCTAAATTCCTAAAGGAAAAGTTAAGAGAGTTGCAAAAAGAAATAAACAGCAAAACTATAATACTGGGGAATTTCAACCTTCCTCTCAGAACTAGATAAATCAAACCACAAAATAAATAAGAAAGAAGTTATGGAGATAAATTGAATACTAGAAAAGATAGGTATGATAGATCTTTAGAGAAAATTGAATAAGACAGAAAGGAGTACACTTTTTTTCTCAGCAGTTCAGCAGTCCTGTCCAAAACTTGACCAGATAGTAGGGGATAAAGACCTCAAAATAAAATGCAGAAAGGCAGAAATAGTAAATGCATTTTTTTCAGATCACGATGAAATAAAAATTACATTCAATGAAAGGCCAGGAAAATAGACCAAAGAGTAATTGGAACCTAAATAATCTCATCCTAAAGAATGAATGGGTAAAACAGCAAATTATAGACACAATCAATAATTTCATCCAAGAGAATGACAACAATAAGACAACATACCAGAATTAAAATGTTAGCAAAAAGATTACAGAAAGTCATCCCCAGGATAATATACCATGACCAAGTAGGATCTATACCAGGAATGCAGAGCTTATTCAATATTAGGAAATATATTAGCATAATTGACTATATTAATAATCAAACCAAGAAAAACCATATGATTATTTCAATTGATGCAAAAAAGGGTAAAATCCAAAACCCAGTCCTATTAAAAACATGAGAAATATAGGAATAAATGGACTTTTCCTTAAAATAATCAGTAGCATCTATTTAAAACTATCAGCATGCATCATATTTCATGGAGATAAACTAGAACCATTCCTAATAAGATCAGTGGTAAAACAATGTTGCCCATTTATCACCATTACTATTCAATATTGTATTAGAAATGTTAGCTTTGTCAATAAGACAAGAAAGATAAAAGGAATTAGAGTAGATAATGAGGAAACCAAATAAGCACTCCTTCCAAATGATATAATGGTATATGTTGAGAACCCTAAAGAATCAATGAAAAATCTACTAGAAACAATCCATATCTTTAATAACTTTGCAGGATAAAAAATAAATGCACATAAATCATTAGTATTTTTATACATCACCAACAAAATCCAACAGTAAGAGATACAAAGAGAAATTCCAGTTAAAATAACTGTCAATAGTATAAAATATTTGGGAATCTACCTACCAAGGAAAGGTCAGTAACTATATGAACACAACTATAAAACACTTTTCATACAAATAAAGTCAGATCTAAGAACTGGAAAATTATCAAATGCTCTCAGATAGGTCAAGCAAATATAACAAAAATAACAATACTACCTAAATTAATGTACTTATTTAGTGTTATACCAATCAAACTCCCAAGAAATTAATTTACAGACATAGAAAAAATAGCAAAATTCATCTGGAAGAACAAAAGGTCAAGAATTTCAAGGGAATTAATGAAAAAATTGCAAATGAAGGTGACTTAGCTATACCAGATCTAAAATTATATTATAAATCAGTGATCATCACAACTATTTGGTACTGGTTAGTGGAATAAGTTAGGTTCACAGGACAAAATAGTAAATGAGTATAGTAATTTAGTGTTTGATAAACCCAAAGACTTCAGCTGGGGGATAGGAACTCACTATTTTAGAAAAAAAACTGCTGGGAAAATTGGAAACTAGTATGGCAGAAACTAGGCATTGACCCACACCTAACACCATATACCAAGATAAGATCGAAATGGGTTCAAGATCTAGACATAAAGAATAATATCTAAACAAATTAGAAGAACATAGGATAGTTTACCTCTCAGATCTGTGGAAGAGGAAAAAAAAATTGTGACCAAAGAACTGGAGATCACTATTGATCACAACATAGATAATTTTGATTATGTTGTTAAAAATATTTTATACATACAAAACTAATGCAAACAAGATTAGAAGGGAAACCATAAAATGGGAAAACATTTTTACATTTGAGGATTCTGATAAAGACCTCATTTCTAAAATATATAAAGAATTGACCCAAATTTATAAGAATTCAAGCCATTCTCCAACTGATAAATGGTCAAAGGATATGAAGAGATAATTCTTAGAAGAAGAAATTGAAACCATCTCTAATCATATGAAAAGGTGCTCTAAATAATTATTGATGAAAGAAATGCAAATTAAGACATACCACTGAGATACCACTATGCAGCTCTCAGATTGACTAAGATGACAGGAAAAGATAATGACAAATATCTGAGAGGATGTGGAAAAACTGGGATACTGATACATTGTTGATGGAACTGTGAATAGATACAGGCATTCCGGAGAGCAATTTGGAACTACAGCCAAAGAGTTATAAAACTGTAAATACCCTTTTTTACCCAACAGTGTCTCTACTGGGCCTGTATCTCAAAGAGATCTTAAAGGAGGGAAAGGAACCCATATGTGCAAAAATGTTTGTGGCAGCCCTTTTTGTAAGCTAGATATTGGAAACTGAATGGATGCCCATCAGTTGGAGAATGGCTGAATAAATTATGGTATATGAATGCTGTAAAGGGCTAAAACTTTGAATAGGTACATTGGAATCAGACAACCGAGCAGGTAAGACTAATTACCTATTGGACAATACTCTATTAGCATATTCTTGGGAAAATGGCCCTTCTCACTATTCTGTGCTGGCTTGATCTTTTGGTGTATATAGATAATCATAGGAGGGATTAGGGGGTGGAGTGAGACAAGCCAGAGTCACTTTGGAGGAGAATAAGAAGGGAGGTTGATTGGTGGAGAGTGTGTGGCAGTTTTGTTGATCCCCTTCACTTCTCCCCCTAAAGATCAAGGACTTTTGCTTATCCTGACTCCGGCTGATTCTGAGGCTTCCAGGTAGCTAACCCAGACTTCACAGAATGCTATGGGTAACTATTTTTCTGTAAGAAAAGACCAACACAGAGAGGGCTGGAGAGATTTACATGAACTGATGCTAAATGAAATGAGTAGAACCAGTAAATCCTTGTACATGGCAACAGCAATATTATATGACGATCAATTCTGATGGACATGGTTAACTTCAACAATGAGATAATTGAAACCAGTTCCAATGGTCTTGTGATCAAAAGCCATATAAACCCAGAGAAAAGACTATGGGAATTGAGTATGGTTCACAACCTAGCTTTCTCACTCTTTTTTTGTTGTTTGCTTGCATTTTATTTTTTTCATCATTTTCTTTTCTGGTTTGATTTGATTTTTCTTGCATAGCAAGGTAATTGTATAATTATGTATGCATATGTTGTATTTAACATATATTGGACTACTTACCATCTAGGGGAGTGGGAGAAGGGGTAAAAAACTGGAACACAAGGTTTTGCAAAGACTAATATTGCAGAATTATCTATGGATATGTTTTAAAAAATAAAAACTTTAATAAAAATAAATTATGAAGCTCTGACTTTTAGGAAAAGAAGAGAACACTAGTGAAAAAAATTAGGTGACTTGGAATCAAAGACCTACACATTAGTTACTATCTTTTAATGTCTCATTCTTTCACCTATAAAAAGAAAACTGTATTAAATTATGATAATTTAAAAAAATTCCTTCCTGTTTTTAATATTTCTACAAATACTCCTCATGGTCCACTAGGAACTGTTACTTATATTTAAGGATTAGATTGGGTCTGAGTTTTTAGGAAGTCTATGTAAACTATAAAAATTTTACTGCAGAAAAAAATAAACCATATAATATGAATTCATTTTAAAGAAATGTAGGTTTATGCCATAAAGTCTAAAAGCTGAAAATTTATTTTGTGCATAATAAAAGGCTTTTAAAATATGAGGAAGGGCCTTTTTATAACTGTTATGTAACCTTGAGTTCATTCTCTGCCCTATTGGCCCCTTCCCTGATCAAGAAGAACTGCTGACTATTTTTATATATAGAAAGACAGTTACTCTCTTCACCATTTGAGGATCTTTTTGCTCTATCATTCTATATTATTAAGTGCCTATAACTGTCTTTTACACAGTGTTCCCTGTAGACAATATAGCATGACACTATTTCTCATTACTAAAATACCTCCCACCTCACCATAACAACTATGCTGAACAAGTATTTATTCTTTCTTCAGCTTATCCAGAAATTAGTCAGTTTCTATAGAATGGTTATGGTATTCATCTTGGTGTGTGACAATAATAAGTTTCCTATGCTTTATAAAGAGCCTCTGTTTTGTCCATAATATGCTATTCTTCTTGAAATGTGATTGAAATGATGCCTATCACTAGCTAAGCCAAATTCAAGTACTGGTTGGATCAGAGTAAACTTAGTGACTAGCAGATGTTTCATTCTTCCTCTCCACCAGACTGCTGCCTTTTAAAATATCTGTCTATATTAAAATATCATAAAATCTTACAAAACTAAATGTATATGGGAAAAACAAATTTATGATACATCTAAGAAGATATACTCATTCTTTTTTAAATCAATATTGTATACTGGATACCATTACTAAAGATAAAGACCTCAAGGAAACTAAGGACTCTATTTTCCTGGACAATTCTTGAGGAATTCAAGATCTTCAATTTCCATTCAGCTAACATTTATTCTTCCAATACCTCTTTCCCTATGTTCCTTGTCTTCAGGTTTCCACTCATTAGGCTCCTCAAAAGAACTAAATACACTTCTTCCATATAACAGGTATTTAATGAATGCTTATTGTTTAAATGATTGAATAATCTTACACATACTTTGTTTTGATGCACTTTATTTTATTGTTCTTTGCAGCTATTGCATTTTTACAAATGGAATGTTTGTGGCAACTTTGCAATGATTAAGATTATTGGCTCAATTTTACAAAAATTTCTGTTCACATCATGGCACTGTTTCACATTTTGAAAATTCATTAAATATTTAAAATTTTTTCATTATTATACCAATTATGATGTTCTGTGATCAGTGATCTTCAATGTAACTGTTTGGGGGCAACACAAACTGCACATGTATAATACATCACCTCTCCACTGACCTGTCAATCCTTATCTTTATCCCTCTTCTTGTGAGATGAAATAATATTGGCATTAAGTCAATTGATAACCCTAAAATGTTCTCTATGTATTCATTCAAGTGAAAGGAAGAGTCAAATAATGCAGCAAAATTGATTGTTGTCTTATCTGAAGAATTTTCCACAGCTACCCAAACCTTCAACAATCACCAACTTGATTAGTCAGCAGCCATGAACATCAAGGCAAGGCCTTCCACCAACAAAAAGATTATTATGACTCATTGAAAGTTTAGATTATGGTTAGGATGATTTTTTAAAGCAATAAATCATTTGTGAATAAAGCATGTGCATTTTTAGACAATAATATTGCACATTTAATAGACAACAGTATAGTATATAATTTTTGAATGCACTGAGAAACTTAAAAATATCATTTCACTCACTTTATTGTGGTAGTCTAGAACTGAACCTGGAAAATCTCCATTATTTTTTATTCCTTTCAATGGTTTCACGAAAATTCTTCTCATTTTAACTTCTTTGCCCTTTTGTTCTCATTATTTCATATATATGTACACACACAAACTTGTATACAAACATACATAAATTTAGTCTCATAAATATATACATATATACACATATTTATATGTATGAATACATACATACATACATATATCTCACAGGTCCTTTCTTGAACTAAACTGCCAAGCATTTTAAGTGTAATGAAGAGAGCACAACTCCACTGAGCTAGCCACATTGTTCAAATGCTAAATGTATGCTTGCCAAAAAGTTTATTTTATGGAGAACTCACACAGGACAAGTGCTCCCAAGCTGGTCAGACACTCCCAAGGTCTCTCTTAAGGATTTTAAAGTTGATTGTATGACCTAGAAGACATTGATAGAGGACCACCCAACACGGTGAGCTGTCATCACAGAAGGTGCCATGCTCTATGAGCCGAATCAGAATTGAATTAGCCCAAAGGAAATGTAAAATATACAACATTAGAGAAGCCACCCCAAATGCTCACATAGATTGTTTGTGTCCAATCTGTGGCAGAGCATTCTGAGCTCGTATTGTTCTGATCAGTCACCATCAGCATGCTGTAACTCGTTTCTAACATGGTAATGTCATTTTCATCCTCTTTGAAAATGGACAAGAATATGTATGTGTGCATGCTATAGAGATGTTATTTCATTTGATTCTCACAACAATCCAACAAGACACATACTATTATTATACATATTTTGCAACTGGGCAAATGAGGCAGATGGAGATCAAAGGCCATGCTCAGGGACACACAATTAAATTGGATTCGATTCCTAGCTTGCAAATCAAGTGCTTCAGTCTACTCTTTCTTAATCAAATTATCATGATCTTTCCTATCCTTCATTCTTTTCCCTCCATTCTAACCTACACATATATAATATTACTAAATTCCCATGAGAATATGATTTAACATGATAGTTTCTCCTTCAACCTAGCACTTTCCTAGCTTAGTGTTGAGTTATTTTATATTAAAGGTCCAGATCTTTCAACTTTTTCCATATATTCATTACTCTGTCTTTGTTCCCAAACAGGGTAACTATTGTTTATGGCCCACTGTAATTGAGGCAGAAAGCATGAAACAATTATTTCCTTAACCTATTAACCTAACTAGACAATCTGAAAATCATCACATCTGTCCACAATCTTAAAAATAAACAAAATCTCCCCAAGGGTATTTTCCCAATTTTAATAAATAAATAATGATTAGGTTTTAAGAGCCCGATAGACTTATCGAATGACAAAGGATAAAAATTCCTTAGAGTAGTTATGTATGTTATATACCCTTTCCCTAGGGAAATATAAGTGTTAATATATATGCATACACATAAATATATAAACACACATACATGTATACAATTATAAATAGACATAATACATGTATATATGTATATTGTATACATACAATTGTATATTCATATATGTGTATGTAGATGTATAGATATATATATATATATATATATATACAAGACAGGTCCATATACATGTAGATACTTGATAATTCATTCATGGAAGACCATTGGAATATTTTTCGTATTATTTCATCTGTCAATGTTTCTTTATCTTTCTGTAGTAGTGGAACAGTGGGATAGAGAAAGTGACTTAGAACAGGTAGATTCATCTTCATTAAATTGGCAGCAGGGTTCTCCATCACAAAGCAAGAAGGATGGAATGCATTCATTTACTGAACAGTTTTGAGGTTTGACAGGTTTGAGGAGGAAACCTGGTAGGACAACGTTCCTCATCAATTCCATCCATGCAATATTCATGCCCATTACCTTTTCCAAATAGCAGCACACCCTGGAGTGTGTAATGCAGTAGAACTGGTCAACCTCACAGAGTATTGGCAGTGTTGTGACAGCATCTAAGATAAAGAAGGAAAACAAAACTAACAAAGAAACATATGGCAATGATTAAGATACCTATTATTAAAACACTACAGTATATTTTTGTTCCTGCATTAATGAATGGAAACATAAAGACAGCTGTTAGGAAGACCTGGATTCAAACCCAGCTTCTGATGCATACTGACTAGATGGTCCCAAGTAAAATATTTAACCATCTAGTGCTCCAGGAAAAAAGTCTTTCTTTAAGACTATAAGTAATAAAGTGGCCAAAGCATATGAACAGGCAGTTTACAAAGGAAGGAATCAAAGCTATTTATAAGTGTATGAATAAGTGATGTAAATCAAACCTGCTTGGAAAAAATGCAAATTAAAACAATTCTAAGGTACCACCTCCCATCTTTCAGATTAACTGACAGAAAAGGAAAATGACAAATATTGAAGGGGATATGAAAAAACTGAGACACTAATGCATTGTTGGATAGAGTTGTGAATTGATTCAACCCCTCCAGAGAGCAATTTGGAAATATTTACAAAGGATTTTAAAGTTTTGCAAAATATTTTTAAAGTTTTAAAAATCTTTTGATCCAGCCTACTAGATCTCTATCTCAAACAGATAAAAAGGAAAAAGGGAAAAAATCTATGTGTAAAAAAATATTCATAGCACCTCCCTTAGCAGTTGCAAAGAATTGGATAATGAGGGGATGCCAATGAATCTGGGAATTGGGACCAAATTATGGCAAGTGATTGTGATATAATACTATTGTGCTATTATGAAAATGCAGAGCATGATGCTCTCAGAAAAAAAAAACTATAAAGACTACAGGAAGTGGTAGGGAGTGAAATGAACAGACTGGGAGAAAACTGTACCTAGAAATGACAATATTGAATGATCATAAACTGTGAATGATTTAGCTCTACTCAGCAATACCATGATCCAAGACAATCCCAAAGGATTACTGATGAAACATACTATCCACTTCCAGAGAAAGAACTGATAGTTTTAATGAAGATCAAAGCATATGTTTCTTTAATTTTTTCCTTATCTTTTTTTTTTTCTTTTGCTCAGTGTTTTTTTGTTTTAACAACATGACTAATAAGGAAATATGTTTTTCATGACTGCATATGTATAACCTATATCCAATGTTGTGACCAGCACAACACAAATGGGCTAGTGGCGACTGAAAATAAAGGGACAAGTTGCTGATAATTCAAGAGAGCTATTATTACAATAAATCATGCTGCTTATATACTTTAAAACCATGTTATTATGAAAAGCATTGTTCTGTGACCAACCCTGGTTTCTGTTTTCTATGATCTAACTCTGAATCATGTTGTTTGTTTCTGGAGACTCAATCTTATGTAAAGTTCAAAAGCCCCCTTAATTGTGCCAGTACTTTATGTTTTTTTTATGATTTCAAGCTTAAATGCATCCTTGATTAATCTTAGGAGGAGAGGAACATCTCAATTACAAAAGTTTCTAGCTTCTTGGGAGTTCTCTACATCTCTTCTTTTTTGTTTATTGAGATGCTCTCAAGTCTTGAAGTCTGAGATCCTGCCTGTGGACATTCTCTATAATTCTTTTAACTATGGTCAGAAAACAGCCTATCAGAGTAGGTCCACAGATACAGATACATATAAGTAAAATTACAGCAAATGCTGAGTATAATTTTATATGCAATGGCACTAACTATTCTTTGTGCTCTCTTAATCCAATCAGCAATTATTTGAGAAGTCTGGTCAGGTTCCAGATTTTCATGTGATTCATTATCTAACATATCAGCAATCTTTTGAAGATCTTCAATATCCAATGTAACATTTGAATTTCCCCATAATCCATTAAGGTGATTTCTAATTTTATCCCATTCCCATTCTGACTCATTATATTCCTTGTTAATCATACAGAAATTAGTGAATCTATAAGAACACACCAATCTTTGTCTGATCCTCAATATTTCTATTTCTTGTCCTATTTCAAAGAGGTAGAGAACTCCCAGGAAGCTAGATTATTTGGTAACTGGGGAACAGGAGGGGCACATCTTCCCCAGTTACTGAAGTCTCTACTTCATGAGAGTTCTCTCCAATACAATTGCTTGCCTTCTCAATGAAAGGGACAGGAGTGAGAGGAGAGAACTCTACAATTATTTTTTCATGTAACTGAGGAAAAAAGAAATTATTATATAAAATAAAAAACAATAAATTACAATATATGTATGTACATGTATATTATGCATACACACACACACTATAAGTTAGGGAATAACTGCTAAATCCACACTGACAGAGTTCCTTACTGCCATTTTTGATAT
The DNA here is from genome assembly GCF_902635505.1 of Sarcophilus harrisii. Taxonomy (NCBI): domain Eukaryota; kingdom Metazoa; phylum Chordata; class Mammalia; order Dasyuromorphia; family Dasyuridae; genus Sarcophilus; species Sarcophilus harrisii. The sequence goes on from NC_045430.1 coordinate 234,754,248, forward strand.
CCAGTCTTATTAAGTGAGGATTTCATGTTCATTTTAAAAGGTATAAATAAGATTTTAAAATAAGCATCAATAGAGGATATTGATTCAAATCCTGATTCTACCCCATGCTTAGATGACCTTAGGTAAACCACTTAGATTCTCATCTACAAAATGATCTAGTTGTCTTCTAAGGTCCTTTCATCTCTAAAACTATTACCTTTTGAGTATTTTTGTTTGGATCAAATCTTTGATACAGGTTTTCGAAGTCTATAAAAGTACTATCCTATCTATAATCACTGCCCCCCTGGCTTCAAGGGAATGATTTGCTAAATTAGTATATCAATGTGCTAAATGAAAAGCCAATGATTTGACATGACTTGTGTAGTTCTAAAGCGTCTGATTCATTCTCCAGGAGGATTAGACTCTTAAAATTTTTGACAAGATTGGACCATTGCACTCTTGGCATGAATGTGATTTTATCAGTTTGTAAGTTACCATTGGGTTTGAATGATCTGTTACGAATTCACTCCTGTATCTCTGTACAACAGTAGTGGTGTCTGAGCTGCCTCACAACATAGTCCAATAATTACTTTTGGTCAAGCTGCCAAAGTCATTCTAGCTATGAAGCAGTAGGATTGGAATGAAGTGATCTGTTTGAAAGTCACTACTTCAATATTTTTTTTGGCTTTCAGGTTCATATGTAGACACAACCACTGATCTAATGGTACAATGGTACCATTGGTACAGGCAAGGAAGAGGTTACAGGGCAAGCCATAAAGATATCCTGGAGTGCCCTTCTATTAGTTTTATTTCAGTATTCCATTTAAAATGTAATGTAATTTTTTAAAAAAAGATGTCTAGTTCTATATCTAAGGCTCAGGAGATGTCATGTAGTTTAGAAGATTCATCTTTCTAAGTTCACATCTGGCCTCAGACACTTATTTTCTCTGGAACCTTCAAAAAATCATTTAATCCTGTTTGCCTAAGTTTTCTTATCTATAAAATATAAGCAAGAGAAGAAAATGGCAAACTACCCTAGAATCTTTGTCAGGAAAATCCTAAATTGGATTTTTAAAAATTAGACATGACTGAAATGACTAAACCACAATTAATCTCTATACCTACCTCTATAACTAAATAATTTATATTCTATACATATATTATCTGTATTTATACTATTTATACAATTATATTTGTTCACACATGTGTATCTTTATCATTTATATCTACATTTATTTGTATGTATGCATCTACACTGATATCTTAGTTCTGTGAGTTCTTGCTAGCCTCAATAGTAGTCACAAATTTTCACTAATGCATACAGACTCTTTTGTCTTACAGTAAAACCAGAGCAGAATCACAGAGTTGGAAAAACACTTCAAAATGTAGTCCAACCTATATCTGAACAAGAATTTTCCCTACAATATAAATGATTATCAAGCCTATCTTGAAAATATACAGTTAATGAAGATACACTATCACTGGAAGCATGACACTTTTGTAGAGTTCTATGCAAATATTTCTTTGCATAAAGACTAATTTTTCCTATCAATAATCACCTATTGCTCCAAGCTCTTTGCTATGGAGCTAATTGGAAAAATCTAATCCTAATTTCCCATGAGAATTCTTCAAGTTCTTGAAAAAGACCAGCATATGCTGCCACATGGTCTTTTCTCCACATTAAACATCCCTAGTTCCTTCCATCAATCCTTACATATCTAATCTCATTCTCATTGCTTTCTTATGGGTAGTCTTTTTCATGGGTGTAATAATGTTCTTCCTAAAATATGTTTCTCTAGGGGAGAACAAAATACTCCCAAGATATAAAGCAAATGTATGATGAGATCATATTACACATTTGCTGAATGTGGATAACACATAGTCAGAAAACACAGTCTAATTAGTTGGTACACTTAGAGATTGAACTCAATATCTTGGTGCCTTTACCATCATTGTACTACCAACTTGACTAATTACTATTGATAGGAAACAATATAATGTTTCTATATATAGTATTCTAGAATACATATGTATTATAAATTTAATCTTGGTAAATATATTCCACTTTTGATTTATCTCAAATGACTCTTATGAATGACCTTTGATTGACTGGCTTTAAGTTTAATTCTACCATGTTAATTGTGTATGGTGTGTGAGCATGTGCACTCATCTATATTTTAAAGTTCTCTTATGAAATTACTATCTATACTTAATAACAATAGTTAGCATTTATATTGCACGTACTATGGGCCAGTTATTATACTAAGAGCTTTACAAATATCATCTCATTTTAAGAATATAACAACAATTAAAGAGGCTTGATAGACCTTGTTCACAACATATTTTCATTTCCAGGTATAGTTGAAAATGAAAATAAAAGAATTGAATCACCTTAATACAATATGTCTATTTTGCTGGGCTTTAAAACGTTAAGATTTTGCTAACAAAGAGAATTCTCTGTGTTTCAACTAAATCTGACTACTCTTCAAAATTTTGTAAAAAACAAACAAACAAAAAAAAAACAACAAAAAAGGCCAGTTACTTTAATAATGTTCCACAACTAAAATTCCCCTTCAAGGGATTCCAGAAAAGGGAATAACCTTTGTTTATAGGGATAACTTTCATAGAATTACATCAACAAATTTCTGGAGGAGACTAGCAAAAGATCAACTATTTGTACTTAGGGAGCAGTGTGTATAAAATATATTGACATCCAAATTGAACTAAAATTTAAAAACTTCCAGAAAGATAAATGTTATTGTTTGATTTAATATTCTACATAATTCAATCATCTTTTTTGGTACAGATCTTTCTTATTTCTAACAAATGTAAGACCATTTTTCCTTGTTTGTCTCCTATCGAGTTGAAGAACAATTGGTAACTTCCTTCTACTGCTCTTTGCAAATTTGAAAACTGTTAAGTCTTTTCTTTTATATACTAAACAACATCAATTATCAAAAATAATTCACTTTCCTCAGGATTTATTTTTCATCTTTTAAATATTTTATTATTTTTTCTTGTTTTTTCCCCAGTTTTCCCACTTTTTTTAAATGAAGAAACAAGGATGATAATATTTTATTAATATCCAATTAATGAAAGTGAAGTGATCTAACTAACCACTCTCTTGTTTTTTATGTTACAGCATTCCTTGTCAAACATATTCAAATTGTAGTATACTATGAAACCCAAGTCTCTGCCTTCACATTATGTGGGATCATCCTTATCACTAATATTTACACTCTTTGTGGTCATGGATAAATTTAAGCTCCTAGGGCTCCAGGATCCTCATCTATGTAATGAGGGAATTGAAGAAGTCTCTGTTGTCCCTTACAGTCCTAAATGCATGATCCTATTAAGTCTAAAATTTGGCATCAACAGGGAAAAATCCAAGTATTTAAAACATTTATAGCCCAATATTTGGCATCATGAGGAACTGAGGAGAATGGCTTACCATCTGAAAACCTAGATGGAATGTGGAAATATCTGGGAAGAGATTTACAACTCTATAACCATTTTTTCTTCTCCTCCTCTTCCTTCTTTTCATTTCTTCTTTATTCTCCTCCTCTTCTTTCTCTTTCTTCTCCTCCCAAAGCTACATAGGTAATAATTAATGGTGCTTGGATTTAAATTTAGGTCATCTAAATCCAAATCCAGAACTCTTCTATGATTATTGGAAGTTATTTTCATTTTTCTCAATGAACACTGAGAAATATGAATAAACATTATTAAATCCTTTCATCACATGGATTTTACAAACAAGGTTCCATTTGTATAAGTTTGGGGTTTTTGCCCCTCTATTTACATACAGATCTCAAAAGGAAAGATAATTATTTCTCTAAATAGGAAGCTATCCTGGGATAATATAGAATAGGAGTTAATTAGAACTCTCGACAAACACATTATTTTAATTATCCAATATGCCAAACAACAGAGTTTTCACTATAGTTCCCACATCCCAATTTTATATTGTGCTGTGAAGATGGATACAGTGTTTCAAACGTTATATGTTTCTCTTTTTTTCCACAGAAAGTTGCATACTTTTGTTCATCTATATTTTAAGAGTATTTGGAATTACCTTACCAAAGAAATAAAAATGATTATTTCATGATGTTACCTTATAAGGGAATCCAATGAAACATTTTCATGAATTACATATAAGTTTAGACAGTGTCTAACATGCCTTAGGATGCAGTGAATGATGCATTTATCTTTATGAATAATATGTTTAATATAAACAAAACTGATCTCATTTCAAAATGGAAAAATAAACAAGAAAATTCAGGTTTGGAAAACTAAAAATTAAGATATAAATATTCAATATTGCTCTTTGTGAAAAACTGGTGAGATGATGATAGGATAACCTTTTAATTCATTCAGAAGGAGGCACATAAATAAGTCCATCTCTAGAAGATATATTCACTAAAAACACATATACAAAGCAAAAATACTGTGAATTATATAAGTGATATTCAAATTCATCAGAGAATTAACTTAGTTACAAAGAAGATTCTTTTGGATTAGCAGATTTTGAGTCAATAGCTAATCTTTTTCCTCATTTCTATTGTGGGTATCTTCATATTGAAAATCTAACATATCTTTCTCTTTAAAAAAATATCAATCATCAAGTTGGAGAGATTAATCACAAGTTTACATTATTTCATGCGATTTAGGGGATTTGTGAACCAGAGAAGCAGAGATTTGAACTAATTCAAGAGAGACTATTTGAAGATTTCTTATGGGGCAGCATAGTTAGCAGTTTGCAATGCCATCTTCTTGCCTTGTATCATTAGAGTAGCTCTTCCTAAGTGTAAAAACTATCTCTTTCACATATGATCACTTTAATTGTTGAAAAGGCCGGAAAAAATGAATTGTTTTGCAAAGAAAGTTGGGAAGAATGTAAAGGACTATCTCTTTGCAACAAGGAGAGTTTGGTTACTACAATGGACATGAAAGGAACATTTAGAATAAAAACTGATAAAACTAAATATGAGGAAACATTTTTTCCTGTAAAAATATGGGAGACATAAATAATTAGGAGGACTGAATAGAGAACTGGCTCTTAGATTAATGAGAAGACCTGCTAATTTAAAACAGAAAAAGTAATGGTCACTGTGATCCCTTAGGTAATTTGCATTTGACTGTTTTTAGAGTTTATGAATTTGAAGTTGATAAAGTGAAAAATTTTCTAATTGTTAATATAATAGGAAAATAAAACTAGGGCTATTGTCTTTATAGGTAAAAGAAAAGATTTGAGTTTTACTTCATATGAAAAAGGTACATCTTACATCTATCAAATTGGTTAAATTGACAAAAAAAGAAAAAAAAAGAAATTGATTACAGTATCTTTATGTCGACAGATCTTTATAGCAGTTCTGTTTTAATAGTAATTAAAAACAAATCTAAAGGCATGTCGAAATCTAAAGGTATGTTTAACATATTTAAACAAATTATGGAATATAAATATAATGGCATATCATTATAACATAAGAAATGATTAAATTAATAATTTCAGAGAAAAAGAACATTAATTTTATGAATTCATGAAGGGTTAAATGAACAGGACAAGGAGGACAATATATACAATACCAGTGACATTATTGCAGGGGAAACCTTGAAAGACATAAGAATTTTGAACAATGTTATTTACAAATCACTATTCCAAAGAATTGAAGATGACACATACTAGCCAACTCCTAAAAGAAAGGTCAGTGGACTCAAAGATGCAGAATGAGAGCAATGTAGAAATTTGCTTCGCTTGATGATACATATTTGTTATAAGGATTTCCTTTATCATACTTTCCTATTTTCTACCCACTCTAATTCCTTCCTTCCTTCCTTCCTTCCTTCCTTCCTTCCTTCCTTCCTTCCTTCCTTCCTTCCTTCCTTCCTTCCTCTCTCTTTTCCTTTTCCCCTTCTTTTCTACTATGAAATAAAAAAGATAAAATTTTATAAAGTAATTCCCAGTGTTGGGCTCACAAAAACATTTTATAAATGTTGCTTGAATGACAAAGAGATAACAATTCAACCAATCAATCAGTCTCACAGATGACCTGAAATCATTTAGTGTTGAGAGGAAAAAAGAGCACAATGAGTATGTGACATCAGGGGGATGGCAGGTTATTTCTTTCTAGTCATAAATATTGAAACTCCAGAAAGACTCTGGTGGATTGCAGATTAATTCCTACTTTATCATATCCAGATGGTACTCTGGTCACTGACCTCATATGTCTCTATCAGTGTGGCCTCTATCATGTGGGATTTTGGACTGGTTATGTATTTGGCCTAGTAAAATCACCATTGCTCATTGGTAGCTCTATCCAATATTAAATAGTGACCTTAGCTTACATTTAACAAATCTTAAAATGCTGAACTCCTGACTCCTATTTAATGGGCCAGTATTATTGACTAAATCTATCCTCCCAACTTACATTATTCCAACAGAAATATTTGGTGTGTCACATACTAATAAGTTCAAGAACCAGTAGTTCTTAGTTGCAATTTTTCCTAAATAAGAACAGTTTTACTCTGAGGTATGGTGAGGTGGAATATTTACCTAGGATTTTATTTAATTTTGTTTTGCTTAATGCTAACATCAATATTCAAAAATAAGAATACAGTTCAGAAATATTTACTAGTTCGTTGTGGTTTATTGTTCATTTTATGTTTTCCTGAGTGGAGAATTAATGTGAATCAGACACAATGGGAGGTACTGAAGGTTCAAAGACAAAAAACCCAAAGTATTCCCAAAATTTTCTGGTCTTATGATAAAACTGAAATAAATAAAGAAAATCAAAACAACACAACACAAAAAACCCCAACATGATCATTAAGTTTCCAATTAATTGCTGTAAGATATGAGGTATAGGACTATAAGATGAAGACATGAAAGATGCACCAGAGATGATGTAATTTAAGCTTTTTGTTTTACAGAGAAACTGACTTCTAAAGTGTTATCAAACTCAAGGTCATACAAGGTAGTATGTAGCAAAATTTAGATTTGACGTCTGGTCTTCTCTTATTCCATGTAAAGTATCCATTTCCTTCATCAAAAGTATTCATAACCATTTATGATTATTCATCTAGCAACCATCTCTGGGTGCAGCCTGTCCACCTGAACAAATAAATTAAGTTCAACAAACATACATGGTGATATAAGCTTTGCTATATGACTCTATATAAAATCTGTTTACAAATAAGTACTGTAAATATGACGTTAGAACTAGAATGGATAGGAATGAAAACACGAGACATCTTAGAGGGATTTTAGGACCATATATGGCATACTGACTCAACTTTTCATGCATGCAGAGAGGAGCCGGTTGTCTGACTTCTTTGCTTTAGGGACCCATTCCCCCAAAGACCTATTATTTTTGTAACTTTTAAGTGATTTTATATTTTTATAATGGAAATTTATTTAGGAAATTTTATAACTGATATTTATTGTAATTATAGGGAAACAGATGATGAGCTTGCCATTAAAGTATAGTACAGCACTGATCAGGAACTTCAGTTATCTGGACACCTGCTACAATATTCTGTCAAAAGTTGAGTCTATAAGAATTTGTAAAGTTATTTTAGTGATAATTTCTCCTTTAAAAGGGGAAAAAAGCAAAAAGCTATTTGGTACTAATTCTTACCTATGTTGAAGAACTAAATACTTAAGTAAGGAATAGCAGAACTTTACAAGGAAGCTAAGCATTGTTGGTGGAATTGTTAAATGATCCAACCATTCTGGTGAGCAATGTGGACCTAAGTCCAAAGGGCTATCAAATTGTTCATACCTCTTGATCCAGCAGTGCTATTATTGTCTGTATCCCAAGGAAATCATAAAGGAGGGAAAAGGAGCCACATATGCAAAAATGTTTATGGCAGCTCTTTTTGTGGTAGTAAAGAATTGGAAAAAGAGTAGATGCCTATCATGGGGATGGCTGAACAAGAGTAGTGCATGAAAATAATGGAATATTATTGCTCTATAAAAATCATGAACAAGATGATTTTAGAAGGGTCTGGAAAGATTTACATGAACTGATGATGAGTGAAACAAGCAGAACCAGGAATACATAGTACACGATAAGACAAAGAATGTGTGATGATCAACTATGAAAGGCTTGATTCTTGACAGTACAGTGATTCAAAGCCATCCCAATAGACTTTGAACAGAAAATGCTATCTGCATACAGAAAGAAAGATCTAAGGATACTGAATGTAAATTAACACATACTATGTTCACTTCTTTTTTCTGTTTATCTCTCCCAAGGTTTTTCACTTTTGCTCTGATTTTTCTCTCCCAACATGTTTCATAAAGCAATATGTATTAAAAATAAATAAATTTACTATGATGAAAAAGAAAACAAAATGATGGATCCAGGATAAGGTGGTTCCCCTTTGTTTCAAATTATATTTTACAGCTTGCATCTTTGGAAACTTATTTGATCAGTAAAATTGAAATACCATTTATAAACAAATAAAACACAGCTGACTCAGAGTGGCTGGTGATTGCTCAGAGCTCTTAACCAACTGTGCTCCAATTGCTTCCACTTAAAACATGTTGCCTTGGGAAACCTAAAGTAATTAAAGTGAGGATCTAAAAGTAATAATGCAGAAAATAAAAGAGAGAGCCTGAAGTCATGAGCCAGTCTTCTAAATAGGAAGAATATTACATGTAAATGTTAACAGAAAGTCCTGTTGTTATACAATTCCTTGATTCCCCATGGGAACTGATAGTCAAAAATATGGCTTGGAATGGGTGAATAGAGGATTCAAATCAGCTGCTTGTAATCCCCAAGTGATGAAAGAACATGAATCTGGAAGTAAGATTTCAAAGCTAGGTCTTGTTATTTTGATAATTTGTTACAACCCTCATAGTAAGTCACATGAATTCATTTTACTGCCTACATTTCTTCATGTTCCAATTGGATGAAGCAAGAACTGAATAAATAAAGTGAGTCAAGTTTACAAATCACACTTTAGTAATGAAGGCCTTTTCTATGATTTTCAAAATTTTTTACAGAAGTTGTCAAGGGGAACAAACAGTGGTTCTGGAGTCTAAAAATTTAGATTCAAATTCCACCCCTGATATTTATTTGATACATAACTTTGGACAAATCATTTAATGTCCCAGCATCTCAGGTTTATAATGTGTTAAATGGGGACAGAGAGTTCTATTATATGCCCTGTGAGATCCCTGAGTTCTAGAGCTTTATAGAGAAGGATAATAATTAATGATGATGATAAAGATAAAAATGCTTTAAAAGACTATTCAAGCTTAAAATAAAAATTTGGAGCTAGTAGAAATATAACATTCTATTGTTTTATTTTAGAGAAGAGGAAACTAAGGTAATAAAAATAGTATATTGATATATGTTGATATTATTGATATAAAATTTATATTTCTAGTTATTGGAAGAGCTGGGATGTCAATCAAATTACCTATTTTTATAAATGAGAAATTTAAAAAAAACCTACAAAAGTAAAATGACTTTTCCAAATTCACTATGGAACAAGTTACACAGCTTGATTATGAACCCTGGTACTTAGTTCCAAGTTCAATGCCTTGTCCACTTCAACATGATGCTTACTAGAAAATAACTGAACTTTGTTGCTGTTGGCATTGTAAAGGGTGATACAGTAGATGAAGTTCTTGACCTGGAGTCAGGAAGACTCATCATCCTGACTTCAAATCTGACTTCAGACATTTATTGGCTGTGTGACCCTAGGCAAGTCACTTAACTTTGTTTGCTTCAGTTTTCTCATCTCTAAAATGATCTAGAAAAGAAAATGGTAAATCTTTCCAGTATCTTTGCCAAGAAAACCTCAAATGACGTAATGAGGAGTCAAGCATGACTGAAAAATAACTGAAAAAACAATTCATTGTAGTCTGAAACCCTATGATACTTATGCTATGATACAATGATGTCTTTGGGGATAGTCTAGTCTGTATGCGTGTTTCCCTGAGATTCAAACACTGCCCCTTCTATCTTTTTTCTAGTTGTTGTGATTCCCTTTTTACTTTCAGGGTATGCCTACTGAAACTTTTTATTTGCTTTTAGGAGCTGTGAATCCTTGTAATTTAATGTCAATTTAATAAAGTCAGTCACCAAACATTAAGTGCCTCCTATTGGCTTGAAAATTACCCTTGTTAGAAGTATGTACGAATTAAGGGTATAGTCTTTGAGTTAAATCTTGGGAAACTCGAAAATACTTGGATTTGCTTTACTATATTGACTATATCAAAATCAGCTGCTTTGTTCAGAGATCAGTTTTTCCACAGATAGACAAGGTTGCTAGAAGTCTGACACACATATAAGTAGAATATATGACAGGAGACTTCAAGGTTTCAACATTTTAAGATCCAGGTTGTAGGTACTCCATCCAAAAATTGCAAACCAAAAGTCAAAAGTTGTTCTGCCCCCAAAGAATTTACTCTCTCGTGTGAAGGCAAACTGATAATGAGTCTCAATGACAGCTTAGTTAAGCTGTTCTGCAGATAAAAAAAGTTTATCCCAGAATCCATTCTCAGCTTTGTCATACAGTGAGTATATGTCATTCATGTAAAACTTTAAAATTTCCTAAGTGCGTTACTCATATGATCTCATCTAAGTCTCCTCATACTCATGTGGCAGGTTTACAAGTGACATCATCATTTTGTAGAAGAGGCTTTGTGAATAAATAAACTACTAACTACTTACTACTTAACTAATAAATGTCAGAGGTGGAATTGGATTTAGGTTTTCCTAATTCCCTTTCCAGTTCCATGTTGCCTCTTTAATAGTATGTGACAGCATCCTGAGACCTCAATAGAGGGTGTTAATTATTATCGGTAATTTCATATGCATATGCATAGATGCATAGATAATTAGATATTTATATATAAGATGCAAATAAATCTTCATCCCTATATCTACTCTGAAAAAAAGAGTCTCAGGAGCCAGAACAAGGATACCTCACCTCACACTTCTAGGGGTACCTTGGAGGAATCAAGGGTAATTTTCTAATATTCTTGTGCTTCCCCACAAAATTATCGGTTAAGAATTATTTTAGTCAATCATCCTCAAATAGTTATTGAAAGAGTTGACTCATATAGAAGTGAAAAAAAATCTGTGATAACCTCCACCCAACCGATACACAGAGTAAAGAACAAAGGGGCAATTCACAGCCCCCGGCTTGAGGATACCCACGTTTCTTGACCAGCCCACATGATCAGGTTAAGTCTGAAACTCAACTTCTCAAAAGGAGTTTTCTTACCCTGTTCTTGACTCGAAATCTATTCAGATTGATTTTGTAGTATCAGGGTCCCACTGGAGGATTTGGATGCTCCTGTATTTTAAAAAGGATGCCCCCTTCTCCCCAAAAGCAGTGGCTGGTCTCAGGGTCAAGGTTCCACGGGCCGGGCTCAAATGGAGGGTGTGAGAGGACAAAGGGATTGGAGGGGAGCAGTGAAAAGAAGGAATGTCTCACTCCGTAGCCTTGAGGGGCTCTTCTTTACCAGGATTGCTTCTTAGTCACCTGCAGGACATACCAGCTCTCTTCAGAGAGACAACTTCATAACTATATAATGTGACAATAAGGTGAGCAGAGGACATCAGGTAAGCAGAAAAGCAAGATGAATGTTTCCTGCAGGTAGCTGCGGTAGTCCCAATCCTGCTGAAGCAGGCAGAGACTTTTAAAGACCTCTGAGTAAAATAGAAAGCTTACTGAGACAAAGAGTTAACACGCTTTACAGATCAAAGTAACCAAGCTGAAACAGGAATCGATTTTAGATGCATAAAGATTGGAAGCTTGTTGTGGTGGTGGTTTTGTTTTATTTTGGTTTTGGTTCATTGTTTTGTTTTGTTTTTATTTATTTAATTTTTTCCCTAAAAAAATCAACAATTGGGAGAGTGACAGCCATTCATGACAACATTAAACTTTTGGAAGATCAATTAAAAACAGGGTTATGTGAGAGTTGCACAGTGACTGAAGAACACGTGAGGAAAAAAAAACAGGAATTTCAAAATATCTGGCAACAAAATCTTTAACTTATTACTTAACTTATGACTAACAAGAATGCTTTACAACAAAAATACTTTCAGAGCAATTACAAATGAAAATTGAAAAGAAACAGCATAAAGCTTCAGGAAAGAAGTTATCCCTGATTCTTCTACATGTACATTTCTCATTTTCTGGACTACAAAGAAAGGAGAACCTACATGGCCGATATATAGAGCAAACATACAGATTTGGAGGATGCTCTATGTGCAAATGATTAGCAAAAAATCTAGTCTTCAATTCAACTACAACAAACCCATTATGAAAATGAAATTCTTGTAGCAGATTCTTGTGATCAAACATCATCTCCTATGATCAGTATCCAAGATACCAACAGTTATCCCCTTGAGAAATCTTCCTTTAACTTAGCTGCAGTTGTACGTAGCTGAAACAGTTGGACTTGGGGATGGAGAGACTGAGTCAAGTGTTTTGAATCCCCTCGATAAAGAACTGCACTCTCAAAAGGAAGCAAAGCCAATTAAAGAATTCTTTTAGGAATCCACAAAAACAGCAAAGATGGTTTGAGATTTTCAGATTTCTCTCTAAAAACTACCAGAAGTTAACTGGGCTGTTCAGACATCTTTTCTTGTTTTGGGGGCTACATCTAATGTGAAAAATGGATTAGAATTGAATCCAAGCTTGTTCCCTTTTCTTTTAGAGGCTGGGAAAAAGTCTCATCTCAAAACAAATTCCCTCAAATTCTAATTCTAGACTCCAGAAAATTAGCTCAAAATCTGAAGATACTAGGCTTTTGTTACATGTCTTCATTTTGGTTCTCAACCAAGCACTGTCATTGATCATTCTTTCATTAAGCAAATACTTGTGAAAAAGAACATAAATAAATCAGTAAGTATATAGGTTGAGACTGATAATCCAAAAGATGAAGCTCCTGAAAATATATCTTCTTGTGCCACTGAAACCACTGAGAAGCAGAGGAACAGAAAGGAAGAACACTGAAAAAGACAGTGAACATTGCTCCAAAATTCCTGATAAAGAAACTGTTTTTTTTTCCTTTGTGAGGGCATATTCATCATTCTATCAATCGAGAGTTTCTAATAGATAAGCCCCTGGATCTATCTGATTGATTTTCAGCTATTCACTGACAAGGAAAAAAGCCAGGGAAATGAGGTTACTAGTGATGATGAGTCAATAAAAATGAAAGACTGGATAGGACATGGAGATTGTGAATTTTCCTCAGTTCTTCAGTTAAATCTCTGTAGACTAACTAAAGCACAAGCTCTACAAGATAATCAAGATAAATCATTCTTAGAAAACATCCAGTGGAATATATATCCAGCATTAGATCTTTCTCAATATAAAATGGATATTACTATAATAGATATAGAGGATGATAGTCAATCAATATTAGGAGGCAAGACTGTGAACATAGATTGCAACAGTCATGATGATATACCTGATAAAGTAAAATAAAGAGCATTTATGGAGCCTTATTTTAAAGATGATGAAAGAAAGACCACATTATAAAATTTCTCTCACATTTAGGTGGTGTGGAAAAAAGAGAGGAGAAAATTACTTAGACAACATATAAAGAATGTGAAATTTATTAGGCAGATATTCCAGAAGAAGAAAGAGAAAAGAAATTAACCTCCTGGTCAATACATTTCATTTCAGCTATATTCCTTCTAACACATCTAAAATTTCTGGGAAATAGGGTTTCCTTCAACTCAAACTTGTGTGAACAGAAGATACATTAAGGAAGATCTTGATCCTTATCCACATCCCAAAAGGCTTCTGCCATTACACTGCAATGTTTTCTCTAAAGGGCAAAGAACAGAAGACATAGATATTGAGGAAATTTGCCAGAAAAATGTCCTCTCTTTTATTTATAGTTAAAGTTGAAATAAAAATTAATTTCTTTACCTCTATCTTCTATAATCTGATTTATAGAACACCTAAATAAAGTGTATCAGGAATTATTATTTAATTAATTTTGACTACATTTGTTATGCTTATGCATTTTTCTTGATTTCACACCTTTGAAACAATGTGTTTCCATTTTTCACTGTGTAACTCAAAAGGGTAGATTTTATCCTTTTTGTGACATCTAAATATGATTAAAATTGTGATAGATTTCATTTGAAAAAAAAAAGAGGATCTCTTGAGGCTTTTTCTGAAGTTCAGTTGAATTACTTCTGAATTTTAAGAATCCTTGGAGATCATTTGGGTTGTCTATGTAGCTTGATAGTACAGTGGATAGATCACTGGGCCTGGAATTAGGAGAACCTGACTTCATATTTGTCCTCAGACACTAACACACTACTCTCTGAGAAGTAACTTTAAAAAATTGCCTTAATTTTCTCATCTGTAAAACAAGGATCATCACAATAGCACTTCACAGCATTTCAAAGTTCAAATTAGTTAATAATTGGAAATCACTCACAGCACCTGTCCGGCACATACTAAAGTCTATACAAATGTCAGCTGTAATATATTATCTATGTTTTATGTATTTTTATTTTTGTTAAATATTTCATCATTACATTTTAACCTTATTTAATCTTGAAAAGATCTGGGGCCTTATGCAAATTTGACAACCCTGTTTTGCAGCATTAAATCTGCTCTATGAGTGTGGATCTAGAGTTTATATGTGTGGGAGGAGAAAGTACCTAGCAGAAGAGGAAGAAAATGAAGGGCACCATCTCCCCTGGTCACATGGTCTGGTGTGGTCTCATCCAAGGGTGAGGGAATGATTCACAATATCCTAGACTCCTTTGGGAAGAGCTCCATTTGATATGGAAAGTACTGAAAGAACAAGGTTTTCTTCAAAAATTAAAAAAAAAAAGGCAATTTTCTTTTTCTTCTTTTTTTATTATCTTTACTTGGAGGAAAGCCATTTACGGCACCAAGACAGGCTCTAGTTAAGGACTAAGCAAGAAGCAATTTTTGCCACCCCAAAGAGAGTTGCTATAGATATTTTATAACATGTAAATTCTTTGCCTATTTTTCCAAATCCCCTTGGGAAATAGATCTAATAGTGTTATTGCTGGGTCAAAGAGTATACACACTTTGGACATAATTCCAGATTGCTCTCCAAAATGATTGAATAAGTTCGTAGTTCTATCAATAGTATATGTTGATAAATATAAATATGAATGGTATAGTTTTACATATATTTAAAATGTGTCAAAAGTTAGCCTTCCTAAAATTAAAAATGTAACAAAATTAATTTGTTTCAAACAGTAATACTTAGCAAACTTTATTAAATATTCTTTATTTGTCAAATCTTCATAACTTTATTTGGGGATAACTGTGATTTTCATGTGTACATGTGTGGCTGTATTAGATTGTGACACAAATTATTTTTGTGATTCTTTTCTGAAGGCACTGCAGAAGCAAATGGAAAGAAGATATTTGGAACCTTGGTGGACACTATGACATTAAAGACTTAGGTTCAAAACATATTAACCAATTTGTCAAGGACAGAAAATTCTTCAATAAGGGAAGAATGTAGTAAAAGTCTGGGGCTGGGGTCATGTTCTATGTGATCATTTGATGATATTGCCACACACAAGAGACCAAGGAGTCCTAGTATATGAAGACATTTTAATCTGTAGGAACAGGGGATAAGTCTGTATTTGAAGCATTTACAGAGATTCTGTAACTTATTCCAGTCAGGCAAGCAGGGGATAAAGAAATGATCCATAGCTAAGAACTGTCAGAAGTCCCTGACTGGCCAAAAGGAGAACTTATCCCTCCTCATGTCTACCTGGCTACTTGTGAATGAGAGAGGTAATGGGAGGGAGCTTCTGGGTGGGGAAGTACTTTGAGTGCTGTTTGCCTTGGGTACCATGTGACCTGTATGTTTGGTCTCTTTTCTTTGATTCTTTATATTTATTCTATCTGCATTTAGAGAAAAGAATATTGGAATTAATTTTGATCTTGCTTGCTGCTAAAGGTCAGGAGAATGGGTCCCCCAAATTCTACATGTCTTCTCCACTGAGGAATTCCTTTCATTCTTCATTACTGGCTCTCACATCTGGAATTCTCAATCTACCTTATCTCTCCCTCTTCATTCCCCTAGTTTACTTCAAGATTCAATGGAAATTTTACCTCTTATAAAATGTATTTTTTTTGGTTCCCACCTTGAACCTTCCTTCTCAGAGTAACTCCCTTCTACTGGGCACAATGGATAGAGCACTGGAATTGCAGGGAGCAAGACTCCTCTTTCTGAGTTTACATCTAACTTCAGATACTTAGTAGCTGTGTGATCTTGGGCAAGTCACATAATCCTATTTGCCTCAGTTTTCTCATCTGTAAAATGAGCTGGAAAAGGAAATAAGAAATCACTCCAGGAGTTTTGTAATGGGCCAGAACTCTGGAGAAATATATTTAAACAAGGATTCTTTAAAAGGTGTTAACCCAGTGGACTTGATAAGACAATGGTTATCTAGTTTAAGGTGGGGATTAATAGTTCCCTAGTTCAGTACATGTACTTAGTACTTAATATAGTTCTACAAGATTCACACCTACAATGATGTAATTATAATAGAGTATATTAGCTAGAACAAACTCAGCCAGAAACATTCATTCCATCTCCCATCTTTGTGGTGGCTGGAGCTTGGAGCACAAGCCCTCGGACTCAGACATTCATTCCATCTCCCAACACCTTTTGTGGCTGGCCTGTTCTCCTACTTCCTCCATTGAGTCAAGGCCAGTCTGAAGGGCCTCCAGAAAGCTAGCCAAGCCCCAGGAAAGGAGACAATAAAGAATATGGATTTTATCCCTGGCTATATCCATGGTGATTATTCTGCTGAAACAGAGGCTGGTCCAAGGACCTCCAGAAAATTAACCAGAACACTACAGAGTTTTGCAAAGAAAATCTTGAAAGAAATCATGAAGAGTGAGATATGAATAAAGAACCTCTAGATAACAACAACACTCTCTATATAGGCTTTACATTTTTACTTATTTACATGTTGTCTCCTCCATAACATGGTAAGCTCCTTGAAGGCAGGGGATCATCTTTTCATTTTTCAACATACATCAAGCACTTTACAGAATGTCTGACACAGAGTATGTGCTGAATACCTGATTTCAAAATCATAACACTGGGACAGAAATTCTAGCAATACTTAACTTTAAGATTTCTAACCCTAGAAACATGGCCACTAGGCAAGGATGATGATGATGATGATGATAATGATGGGGATGATGATGATGATGATGATGAGTATGTGAAAGAGACAGAGACAGACAGACAGACAAACAGAGAGAGACAGACAAACACAGAGAAAGGAGGTGGGACAAGAGGAGTTGGCATCTCATCAAGAGGTTATGCAGATGTGAAAGGGTTGTGATCTGCATTGTAGGAATGAGTACCAGCATTGAAAAAAACTATGGGTTCTCTGGAAATGGCATATGTGTGTGTGTGTGTGTGTGTGTGTGTATGTGTATATATATATATATATATATATATATGTGTGTGTGTGTATATATATGTATAAATATATATGTGTATGTATGTATGTATTATAAATATATGCAAAGGCACAAGTTATAATAAATGGTTATCATTTATAAGGTTCTTTAAGGATTATTGTCACAGCAACCTTCAAGGTATTTATTATCCCAAATTTTTGAAGAAGAAATTAAGGCTGAGAGAAATAAAGTTACTTGTTCAGAGTCATTCAGCTAATAAGTATCTTAGGCAGGATTTGAATTTAGGTTTTCCTGAGTTGAAATCCAGCCTAATAACCACTAATACACTAACTCCTACACCTACCACCTAACCATGTGCATACATACATACATACACACACACTCACAGAGGAAGCTCTATAGAAGACTGGAGAGTATGCTGGATCAGGATTTAAGAAATCCTAGGTTTATTCTGGAGAGTAATTTGGAAGTATGCACAAAGTATGTGTATTCCCTTTGACTCAACAGTGCCATGTCCCAAAGAAATCATAAAGGAGGGAAAAGGACCAACATGAGCAAAAATGTTTGCAGCAGCTTTTTTTGTGGTAGCAAAGAATTGGAAAAGAAGTAAATGCCCATCAATTGCAGAGTGGCTAAACAAGTTGTAGTATATGAAGGTAATGCAATATTGTCGTTCCATAAAAATGATATATAAGCTGATCATAGAAAGGCCTGGAAAGATTTATATAAACTGATGCTGAGTGAAACAAGCAGAAGCAGAAATACATTGGACACAATAATAGCAAGAATGTGCAATGATCGACAATGAAAGACTTGATTCTTCTCAGTAGAGTTCAGTGACCAAAACAATACTAATATACTTTGGACAAAAAATGCCATTTTGCATTCAGAAAAAAAGTACTATGGAGATTGAATATAAATCAACACAAGCTATGTTCATTTCTTGTTTCTGTTTTTTTCTTCTGTGTTTTTTCCCTTTTGTTCTGATTTTTCTCTCCAAATATGATTCATAAAGCAGTGTGTATTAAAATTAATAAATACATTTAAAGAAACAAAAGAAATCCTTTGTTTAAATCTAATTCTAATTTTAGACATTTACTAGTAACCCAGAGAAAGTCACTTAAACCTCTGTGTCTTCATCTGTAATATAGGGATCCCATAATACGCCTACTTCCCAGAATTATTTTGGGGAACAATGAGACAATATTTTAAAAGCACTTAGCAAACCATAAAGTACTATGTGAATGCTAACTATTATGAGAATGATGATAATGTATCCTGAAATAAAATGGAGATCCTCAATTTAGTATTTCAAATCCTACTGTTGAAACTTGCTATTTCTGTGACATTAAGAAGTCATTTAACCCATTTGAGACTCATTTTTTTTTCAAATATAAAATGAGATTGAATGAGATGTCTCTAATATACCTTACAACTTGAATCTCGTGACTGTGTGTATATATATGTATTTGTGTTTATGTGGAGATGGATATATATGCATGCAAACATACATACATATGTAAATATGCACTTACATATAAATATGGATATATGCATATATGCATATTTGTATATAGATATGTTTATATGTGCACATATACCTGCATATATGTATTTATATTTGTATGTGTGATTAGGACTATACATATAATTCTATAATAAAAGGGTCAGAGACTTAGAATTGTAAGGGACCTCAAAGGACATCCCCTTATAAACACACACACACACACACACACACACACACACACACACTCCCCTCATGAAAATATTTTTAACCAGTCATTTCTCTCCAGAACACAATGAATTATAAATCCAATAGATATACTTAGTGAAATTATACTGGTTTTTTTTCATCATGCTGCTTTTTCAAATTGAACCCACAATAAACTCTGAACTCTTTTTCAAAATATCATCTCAAATGATTTTCTTGTGGCTAGTGTACCTCAAATTATTTTCCAGTAATCAACTGGCTTCCCTATTTATTTGAATAAAATTAACCAACATATCCTCCATATTGCAACATCAATAAATTTCAACTAAAGACATGTCAGTCCATTATGAGAAAAATTTTTTTGCGTGTAAATAAGTTAATAATGGTGGAAAAGAAACTGATGATAACATGAGTAATCAACAACCCAACTGACAGCATTCTAAAATAATTTACTGACATCATTAATAGAAGTCATTTAAAAGAAACTATTTAGAAGCCCTCTGGACTTCAAAATCCTTTGAAGACAAAAAAAATCTATAATGACAAGGCAGGTCATGGTCTGATCCCCCCATTCTTACCTCTGGCTTCATCATCTCTGACAGTAGAGCCAGTTCTCTGCATTCAGTGAGAGACAACCAATTCACACATAAATTATATGTTAGAGGTATTGCCCACACATTCATATGTCTGATTTTCTTAAGAATGATAAAGATAGCTTTTCAACCTAATTTCCTCATTTTAACCTTGACTCCAGTTAGAAGGTGACAAGAGTAATTACTTTCCACTGTTCTATTGAGTGTGGAATGAGTTGGTGAACTCACTTGGGCAGCTGGGACAGAGGCTCTTAAAATAACAAGGACAAGTTAAGATAAAGTACCTTTATACAAATAACTTACCATCAATACTAAATGCCAAAACTTTTCTGTGAACAAGGGAATCTGCTGAGTAACCGAAGTCAGGGTGTTTTTATAAGAAAGAAACAACAATGCTATTATTAAAACATATATTAAAATACCAGGATAAAATATGGTATCGAGGAACAATTATAGATGTCTAAAATTTCTAGAACTCAAGAGGGTTAGAGAGGATAAATAGAAAAAGACTAAGATGCTAATTATGTTGACAAATTCGAGTTTCATAATGGAGTTGAAGTAGATACCTGATTTTTTTTTTTTTACCATTTCATTTTTCACCTTACATAAGATTCACAAAACAAAAACAAAGTGATACAAGGAATAAAGTTGGGGTTATTTTGAATGGTTAAAATGCTTTTATAGTACAGTCAACAGCAATTATTAAAAAGATGGTTAAAATTACCCATTGTCCTTTTCCAATTATAAAGAATTGATCTATTTTTGGTTCTCGTGAGAGTTTAGTGTCTTGGATTTGAAACTATCAAGAAAAAATGTAGTTATGGAAGTTGTAAGTTAAAAATATTTCCTTCTGCTTGCATGTTTCATTTTTCAATCAATATATTCCTTCTTTACAAACATTTATTTATTACATAGGCGACAACCAATTGGTTCTAAGTATGAAATGCCCAAAACAAAACTAGGTAACCTCCCGGATACCTTGAATCCTCAAATAATCACTTTTGTTGTTGTTCAATACCCCTACCCAAATATTCACTAAGACTTGCTTTACTGAAGCATATGGCCTCATGTTCCACATTTATCCTTTCTTTGTGAACTTTCCCAACAAGTCAAAATGCCTATTCTTTCAGTCAGCCATTGTAGCCAGTGAGGAAAAATTGGCCAAATAAGGTAATTCACACTATTTTAAATGAAAGCTGTACTCACTTAGGAACATTTCCCAGGAAATAGATGTTTGCCAATTAAATGAATGGATCTCTACCAGCTGTAAAACAAAATAAAGACAAAAATTTAGGCATGTGTAGTCTCATAGTATATAACATCTACTCCACCTGTGTGTGTAAATATCCTTAGCCACAAAAGGCATTAGCAGATTGTATTTACAACTCTAGAGAAAAGGAAACCAACAGCCAACATTAATAGGAAACAGGATTCATTTTAAATTATTGATCTTCAGATGTACATTCTAGGGTGAAAGAGATATCATGAAGAACAATAAAAATGGAATCTTCTCTCCCAAGATCAGCTTCAAAGACCACCTTGAAAGGGCCATTACAGGAAAGAGGGACATTTCCATATATCCATCCCCAGCTTTTGTTTCTAATCATAGACCATACTAGTATATCCATTCCAGATTCTTCTACATTGAAAGGAAAACCAGAGGAAAAATACCTCTTTGGAATCTGAGGTTTAAAGAACAATATTAGAAACTTGAGACATCTCTCTTTCTCTTTTCCTCTCCTTCTTTTATTCCTCCCCCCAAACTCTTCTCTCTCTCACATCTTCCTTTGTACTTTCATATAATCTTCCAAATAAGATTATAATCTCCTTGCATACAGGTGCTATTTTTATTTTCCTTTCTTTGTCCTCAAGCATTTAGCACTTTATGTATCCAAGAATAGGTGCTTAAAAATGCTTGTCAATTGACTGATTATTACTGACTTCATACATCCTTCTAATGCAGCTAAAAGAGAATTTGATTTGTTAACCTAAGAGCTGGGTACAAATATGGAAACATCTATATAATCTTCTGTGATTTAGTTTCTCTAATTATAAGAAATTTAAATTATAACCACAGGATCTCAATAGTCTATTCCAACTCTAACTCCTAAAAGAACCAGTGATTAGAGCTACCTCAAGAGGACTAAACTTTCTCAGTAACAAGTCAGTTCCTCATCATTGGGTGATTAAAGTAAAGGATGGATGACTAATTTTTGAGGTACTACAGGCAGGGTTTATCATATGGTAATAGTTGGACCAGATGTTTCCTGAAATCCCTATTTTTGTAGAACACATTTTTCTTTATAAATTATCTTATATGCAGAATGCAACATGTAAAATGAGGGTCTGGATTATTCAAAAGCTGAGATTAATATCAGATATACAGACCATATCATTCTGATAATAGAAAATTTAAACAAAATTAAGAAGCCTCTTGATGAAGGTGAAAAAGGAGAGTGTAAAAACTGGTTTGAAGCTTATTTTTTTAAATCTTCATTTATCTTCATTATTATCATTACAAATTATCTTCATAATGACAACTGGTCCCATAACTTCCTGGCAAATATAAGGAGGGAAAATGGAAGCTGTTTCAGATTTTATATTCTTGAACTCAAAGATCACTGCATATGGTGACTTGCAGCCATGAAATTAAAAGATGCTTACTCCTTAGAAGGAATGCTGTGGCAAATTTGGATAACATGCCAAAAAGCAAAGAAATTACCTTGCTAACAAACATCTGTACAGTCAAAACTCTGATTTTTTTTCTTGTAGTAATATATGGCAGTGAGACTCGGATATATTGGAAGCTAAATATCGCAGAATCAATACTTTCAAATAATGGTGCTGGAGAAGATTTTTGAGAGATCTTTGGTCAGCAAGGAGATTAAATCAATACTTAAAGAAATCAATTCATACTATTCATTGGAAGGACAAGTATTGAATCTGAAGCTTAAATACTTTGGCCATGTAATAAAAAGCCAGTACTCACTGGAAAAGAACTTGATATTGGGAAAGAGTGAAGATAAAAAGACAAAGGGAAAACAGAGGAAGAGATGAATCAATAATTTAACTGAAACAAGAAACATGAGCTTGGACAAACTTTGAGAGATAGGGGAGTATAGGGAAAGCTGGTGTGCTAGAATCTATGGGATCATAAGTTAGATACAACTTTAATGAATAAACAACAAGCCATTAATGGGTTATGATGTATTCTCAGAGATGTACACCATTTGAGAAAATTATTGACTCAACAAAGCTTCATAGTTTTGTCATACTAATATTAGGGGAACAAAAATGTACTCTGTCAACATTATTATCTCCACAGAATGTCAAGATACAAATAAACATGAGGCTAGAATTTCCAATGGCTAAGGATAGTATTTGATATTTGATAAGAATGTCTATAATACATATGAAAGCACATAAATTTGTTTTGTTTTATCACAATCCAAATTAGTTCACTCTAGAAATATTTAATTTAATTTTAAATAAACTATTTGACATAAATATAGTTATCAATATTCCATTTTTAAAATAAAAAGAAAAAGTATTTTGAAGTAGAGATGGATTTTAATTTGAAAACAACCTGTGAGGTTAAATGTAAGGTAAACTGATTTTCTTGGACAGTTTAGTCATGCTGTTTGAAATATAATAGAAATAAAAACAGTTCTGAGTTCTCCCAGTGTTTTTTAGGAAATCCTTGGCAAATTAAAAAATAAAGAAACTTCATATGATTTACATGCTTTGTCAGGTTTTTTTTTTTCTGTTTTTGTTAGGGTTTTCTTAGTGGGTTAAATATGAGTACAATTTTTCCCATCTTAGAGCAAAACATTTGATCATCAGATTTCTTCCTATGGTCCCACAGTCATTACTCATTCTTCAGTCAATCTTAATTCCCATACATAATAATTTCATGTGTTCCAAAACAGCAAAGGGATGATCATGATATAGCATGACATGTGAACAGTAAAGGAGCATATTTGGACATTTCAGGCCTCTTATAGAATACCAAGAATATTCCAGAAAACCAGAAATGAAATGGGCCTCCATTTTTGTGTTCCCAGTGTTTACTAGTAGAGAAATTCTATTTCCAAGTCTGAAGCTCTAAATGATTATGAGGTTTCAATAAAAATGCAAAATACTGGAAGTCAGGAAATCTTGAACTTGGATAGAATTTAATGACCTATATAATCCCAAAAATATAGAACTGTGTGTGTGAGAATAAAATCTAACTGAACATTCTAGAAGAATATATGCTATGTTTATTTCCTAAATTTCCATTGTTTTCAATGACCCCTAAGCTTATGTTTTTTTTTTCTTAAGACCAGAGCTTATCAGCTTATATTTTTAAAATAATTAGTCCAATTCTAATCAAGTAACATTTCTTATATGTCAATTATGTTCAGAGCACTAGGGAAATAACTAAGAAAAGAATATATTTAGTCCATGTTTCAACTGAGGGCACAAAACAGGGTTCACTCTTGAGTAGTGATCGATAATTAATATTCTATATAGCTCACATCTTCCCAGTTAGA
The DNA here is from genome assembly GCF_902635505.1 of Sarcophilus harrisii. Classification (NCBI taxonomy): domain Eukaryota; kingdom Metazoa; phylum Chordata; class Mammalia; order Dasyuromorphia; family Dasyuridae; genus Sarcophilus; species Sarcophilus harrisii. The sequence goes on from NC_045430.1 coordinate 234,778,493, forward strand.
ATTTCCCTTGGGATCATCATGTATTGACTTTCATCAAAGTATCCATTAAAAAGAAAAAAGAATCCTTACTACTCATGCAAACACTGAGACTAAGTCATCAAATCTAGAAAAAGCCTCATTTAATCTGAAAGTAAATGCTAAAGACACCACCCCCAAACCATTACTTAATTAAACAACACTCAGTAAAGAAAACAGTCTTTTCCCTTTCTGGTGTGCTTTTACCCTGCACAGTAATATAAAGGCACAAACTCTAGATTTATAAAACTATGTTTGGGGTCAAATTCCTTCTAAAACAGGAAAGTCTTAATTAGATCCCCCAGTTAATAATAATACAGTTTAAAGCACCAATAGTCTGAAAATTATACTTTGGGATTCAAGTGTTATAGGGGATCTATAAGTGCTTAATTATCCAATTAACCAAACTAAATGAAGAAGCAATTGGGGAAGCTCAAGTCCTGTATGTCATTATACTAAAGAATGGTCAAAAAACCTTTTTCCCACCATGGAGAGCCTGAATATCAACTAACTTCCAATTTCCTAGATGTTCCTCTTCCTTTCTCCCAATTCCTGGTACTATTTAACCTAGATAGTTAAAACCCACCATATTTTAAAATCTCCTTCCATACCCAATAGCACCAAACTGTTTAGATCTCTCCTTCACGTTATATTAAAGGAACAATGAGATAGTAGCCATTCCTGGTTATAAAATTGTCTATTGTGAGCTTTCAAGAGGAGAAGATTATAGATTAAGGACAAGAAGATATCTCAGTGGCCATTTAAAACAATACATTCATTTAATGGTCAACCAAAGGCTAAGTCACAATAAGATGAAGTCCATTTGAACATGCTTAATGTTATCATATAACCATCACAGCCATAAGTATTTCACTAAAAGATCAACTCCTATGACTCTCATTCTGTAGAGAGTGATGACAATATTTTAAGTGGAAAATAAAAATTCAGAGAGAAATGTTTAAAAGGAATTCAACTTTTGTTAAACCAATCACTTATTCTATTGGCAAAAAATGAACTGAAAGTGCAATGCAATTAATTCTAATTCCCTGAGACCAGTGAAACTTTTCAAGAATTGGTCTGTTATAGAGATACCATAACTTACTTTTTTATTTCTATATTCACAATTTTAAGGCCATAGAAATACTAGAATCAAAATAGGAGCTAATACCCTAAGAATTAAAATCAATTTTAAAGTAATTCCAATGGCTATATCAGCATTTCTGAGATTGTGCACAAGGTATTTAGTTGTAAAAGCTGAGCCACAGAGTACACAAATGGTGAGTGAGCAGAGCCTGGAATTTTATTTGATCTTTGACTTCACATATATTGTTCTGTCCTCTGTCTCACTTACCTAGCTGATGGCTTGCACTGTGTTTCTATGCTCTTCTGCCTCAGTTTTCCTACTTGTAATAATAGTTTACATTTAAAAACTAGATAGTATTATCTCTAAAGCACATAACTTGTCACATTTGCCTTTCTATAATGCCAAATGTTTACAGGGATATGAGCATTCAAAAGATATTTGAAAAAGAACCATCCATAAAGACAGAATAAAGAGAAGGAAGTGAAATTATATCGACTTCCTTATTCTGTTTAACTTCTTTACTCAAAACATTTTGGTTTTTTTTTTTTTTTTCATACTAAGAAACAGTAAAATACTTGGTATTCTGTCAATGAAGCTTAGTAGGTGTCCTATTCTGGCTTGTACCACCATACACACACACAAACACACAAAAGGTGGTGAATTTGGTAGGATTCTATAGAGTTGACTTAACAAAATCTCACAATCTATTTTAAATGTGTTTTAATAACAGTGGACTATAGTCCAGAACAGAGGAAGAACTGGAAAAATTTGAGTTGTTTTTTCCCACCTTGGATCTCATGCTGACTCTAGATAATTCATATAGTTAACTTTATTTAACTCTTCCTTTATCATCATTAAAATGGACATGGTGCCAGTCACAATGAAGCCCATTCTTGGTCAGATCATGTCAAGGTTTTTCACATAACAATGTCAAGAAATAGTATTCTAAAATTATCACTGTCAATCATAGCATCTTCAGTATTAACTGGAGTTATTTGTTGTTTATAGTGAGTCAGTGAAAACCAAGAATGATCAAATCAATTAAAGTATCCAGAGAACAATGTGGAGTTGGAAGGAGCTTCAGGGATCAACTATTTTAACCTCATAAATCAGTAATACACATCTTTAGAACAAATCTAAAAATTCTCAGACCTTCAAAACCAAAAGGACTAGTTTCAGAATTAACTAAAGAGCTAGGGTAGTGGAACAGGATCTGTTGTTTGGGGTGGGCTGAGGGAATCACATAATTACTTATTTAGAGCTAGTATAAATTTTAGTGATCATCAAATTTAATTATCTTATACTACAATATGGAAACTGAGGGCACACAGGTTATATAGCTCAATCAGGGTGACCTACATAGTAAATATTTGAGATGGGATTAGATCCCAAATATTCTTGACTTCAAATCCAGGACTTTATGTACTATAGGAAGCTACCTCATAATCATCCACACTCCTGTTGCTGTTTTGTTAGCAACCTCTATACAGGGCATCATAGATTCATAGATTTAGAGCTGAAAGAAAACATAGGAATTATTGATTGTAACTTTCTCATTTTATGGATGGAGAAACTGAAGCCCAGAAAACTGAAATGACTTACAAGTCACTTAAATAATACAAGGAGAAAGAGGGAAAATTGCGATTTGAACCTAAGATTTGTCATTCCAAATCCAGTTCCCTTAGATATCAGACTGAAAATAGGATCATAAATCTAACACTTATAGATACTTTAGAGATCTTCTCCATACTCTTCTTTTATAAATGAAATAATTAAGACCTACAGAAGAAAAGTGTTTTGCCCAAGGTTATACAGGGAGGGTCTTAGTGCTGTATTTGGATATTTCAGGACATCTAAATCTACTCTAGAGAACAGGGACTTAAAATATTTTTTACCATATCTTTCAACATTGGTTTTTAAGGAAAAGTGTTGCCTCTATAACTTAATGAATACATAAAAATATCTATTCAGTACTTACTATGTGCCAAGCCAAGTGTTCTCAGTCACATCAAAATAATATTTTCTTAATTTTTCCAAGAATACAGCTACTATAACTGAAATCATACATGCTCAAACTGCTTGGCATGCAAATGGAAAATGGAGGCTATATTGAAGGGATCTACAACAACATTTTTCTGTATTGAATTTGAGAACTTGGCTTCAATACAAATGGCTTCAGTATTATCCATGAATCTATGTTTTATGGGTAAGTAGTGCAATAAACAACCTCTGGTTGTTTATCTGCTTTCAAACTAGACAGAAAGACAAAGCTTTGCTCACTTTTTTTCTCCCCAATTCATTAAATTTCTGAAATTCTCTCTCTCTCTCTCTCTCTCTCTCTTCTTTTTCTGTCTCTGTCTGTCTCTCTTGTTTCTCTCTCTCAATCTCTGTCTCTCAATATCACTATCTCTTTCAAAACGGATCTCTCTCTTTCTTGCTATCTCTGTCTCTTTGTCTTTCTGTTTTTCTTTCTCTTTTTATGTCTCTTTCTTTTAAATCCTTTAGGGATAGAAAAAAATTGACTCTTTTTCCCCCACCTACTTAGTTAAGGAACTATACCATCATATACCTATCTAATCTTCCTAAGGACAGTAACATTACTTTAAGAGAATACACTCCAGTCCCCACAATACACCAATTTTACTGTCTTTACAAAGCATATTTCGGTTCAACCAGAGGAAACATAAAGCCATTTTCAGTTTTAAAAAAGAAGTAAAGCCCTTCAGTGGCCTTGCAGTAGTTTAAACAAATACTATACTTAGGTTTTTAACTAAACTGAGAAAAGTTGTCTGGGCAATGGTACCTTATGCAATGATAGATCATTTTGCATTTTTAAAATGTTTTCACAATTTTGTCTCATTTGACTACTCAATTAAGCATTTATTAAGCAAAATCTATATTTTGCTTTGGACACAATGCTTTGGATTGAGGATATTTAAGATCCTGCCCTTCTATTTCCATCTATCCTTCCTTCTCCAGTAAAAAGTAGCATGCCCATGTAATAGTCATAGAAATCGAGAAAAAGGAAAATTAAATCACTGTGCCTTAATGACCAAGCTAGAACAAGATCCAAAGGTTTCTGTTACCTACTACAATGCTCTTCCTACTCTTCTCTCCTTTTATACTTCACTGCTTCTTTATAATTGAAAAAATATATATTTCTTTATCAATATTTTGATCTATATACAAAACATTATATATTTTTTCTTTTGCAGTACATTACAGCATGCATGATGAAAAATGATGGTTCTATGCCAGTAAACTTTGTATATATATTGTATATTTCTAACTTGAAGCTAAAACCTAATGTAAAGGAATAATTTATATTTTGACCACTTTATTTTCACCATTAATTTTCCTTGTCCTTATTACAAAATGCCTTTCTTTTGCTTTTTTCCTTTTCTTCCTTTTCCTCCCTTCCCCACCCCAAATTCCTCTTAGCAATAAGAGTCACATCTTGTTAGTCACTTTAAGATTGATGGCATGATGATGCATTGAGTATTCTGTACCTGAAGCAGGTTTGGTTCTCTTTTTTATTGTAGCTAGTGTTACTAATTTTAAAATTATATGCTATATAAGAACCTATTGTTCATTTTCCTTGGCTCCTAAACTAATTAAAACTGGAGTTTTCTGTCTTTTTTTCTTCCTTTTTTTTTTTTTGGAGGTGGGGGGGGGGGTTAAGAAGATTAGAGCACCAGTAAACATAAGAAGGGAAATGAAAAAAGATATTTTTGACAAATTGGATTTTAGGATTTCCTAGTTATTTGAAAGTCAGGATACATATCTCTTTATGCATTACCAGTAGCAATCCCAGTGCATAACTATAGTTCTTAGAACCTAAATGATTCACCTCAATGAGCAATCCAGCTCTACTGTGAACTCAAGGGCAAAAATCCCACCTCACTTTCATATTCTACTGGGTCAGCTTTTTCTGAAATTGGCTCTATTACAGGGCAATGGGCACTTAAGAACTCTATCAGAGGAAGCAGTGCCTCTTAGAAGAGTTCTCTTCACATACAGTTTAGCAAAGCAAAGCTTTTAAGGAAGAGCTTAGAAATCAGAGTGTAAAGATAAGAAAGGAATTTAGGGATTGTAGATAGTATAGCTTTTCGTTGAAAGAAAATGAGGAAACTGAGAGTCAGAGTGGGGACAAGATTTGGCTGAGGTTACAAAGAAAAATGATAACAATAAGATCTAATTCAATGCAATGGCTCTTTCCCTTTAAACCATATTCATATTGTCATTCGAAATTGAGGCGGGGGGGGGGGGTTACTTGCTCAAAAGCTTGTTATTTAAAGTTATGTTTGGGATCAGAAACTAATTCTAATTTTCATGATTAAAAATGAGCAGTCTCACCTTAGACAAACATAGTTTTTTTTTTTTTTTTTTTTTTTTTTTTTTCTGGCTTTATATGACCTCAAATTTAAAAATCAGGAAGCTCCAAAGTCGTTCTGTAATGAGATCACCTTAAGCAAATTGGAGAACAGGCGATCAGGAAAGGACTAATTCAGAACAATTAGAATTTTTAAGTCAAATTGAGCTCAACTTTTTAAGGTCAAATAGTAAGAACTTTCAGCTTCTTCTACCTCTTTTTCCACTATTAATGGAATAAAAATCAGACCAGTTTAAAATCCAGGTTCAAATCCTAGTATTGTTAGCTACTTATTAGACACAACATCTGTCTCTTAGCATGTTTTCTTATCCGTAACATAAAAGGGTTGCACCAAGATGACCTCTAACTAATGTTCATTCTATCTCACTGATTCTGTGATTCATAACTTTTTGCAAGGTAGAATGCCATGCATATAACAGACCTAATAAAAGTTGTTTAAATTGAATTAAACTGAAAGAATTTTACAGTCTGCTTCCATGCCCTTCAAAACAAAGAGTTTTTTCTATAGCTTGAGATTTCATGATAGCTTTAAGAATCTATGAAGTGTGCAAAAATTTATCAACAAACAAGGATATCTCCACTGTTTGTAAAGATGAAGCAAAATGTAGATAAATGAAGAGAAAACTTTAAAATATATATTTTTTCATTCTTTAGAGAAGGTGCGATAGGAAGGTTTGATGAGTATTGAACCTAAAATGAAGTACATTCAAATTTATGGTTCCTTTAGGCATGTCAGTGGCTGCTGATAGCAGTGGATGCTAAACATGTTAGCAATAAATTTTTTGGAACTCATTATTTTGTAAATGAAAAAGTATTTTTGAGAGAGGTGAAATAACTTGCTCAAGGTCACATAAGCAGTTTGGGAAAGATCTGGAACTAGAATTTAGGACTCTCAACTTCTTTTTTGTGAGTACCCTAACCCTTTTTGGGAGCATCAATGACAAGCCATATAAAACATGCTTCAGGATAAAGGATAGGTGGAATAGAAGTCAGTTAGGATGGTAGCGTTTGTAATTTTAAGTATTCATTCTTACTGCCTAGCACCAGACTCCAATAATTATTCTTTCAGAAGGACTTAAATGGTGCCAGTAACTTCTGAATATGGTGCTCTGGGTCAAGTTAATTGCCCCAGAATCTCAATTCAGTACTCCAATCATTTTCTTTCTTTCAACATTGACCTTTGCAAAGCCTTCTGTTCCAAATTATCCCCTCCTTTCCCCACCTCCTCCCCCAGATGACAGGTAGTCCAATAAATATCAAATATGTTAAAATGTAAGTTAAATTCATTATAGGTATACATATTTATAGTTATCTTGATACACAAGAAAAAATGGATCAAGAAGGAAGAAAAAAACTGAGAAAGAAAACAACATGCAAGAAAATTACAACATCCCACCATTTTTCTTTAGAAAAATAATTCTTAACTTGGGGTCTAGGGATTTGTTTTTAGATAATATAATAAGTATGATTCAATATAATTAGTTTCCTTTGTGCATTTAAAAATATTCTAAGATGGATTCCCTGACACAAAAGAGATTGAAGATACTTATTTTCGAACAACAAAGAGAACTATATAGCCATTCAGCATTTTGATGTAGGAAAGAACCTCTTCAAGTTCAATGTGGTAATCTCACATATACCTTATGTGAAAAGGACATGTTTAGGAACAATTACCATTCAAGCTGCAGCAAAATAGCAGAAGTCAACAATGGAAAGACTCTCATAATGTTTAATGTTTATTTGATCCTTATAAGATATTTTTTCTGAAAAAAATGGCCATAAAATAGCTAAATTAAAGTAAATCAAACTGTAAAAAACAGATAACAGTATCTGAAGCAGAATTTATATTTCATTTGCAATATTTTATAATCTTCATTTTTAAATATAAGGAATTGGAAAGGTTGTGTCAAAACCATTCCTAACTTTGAATAAGCTACATAGATTTTTTTTTAAAGCTTCCACATTTAGTCTGGTGACATAGACATACTTTTAAGAGGAACTATTTTAGTTAATGTTTGATCTTTCTTCAAGGTGCCTTTGCACCCAGTTAATTTGTAGTCAGCTGGGAGGAAGGCATTCTTGAGTAAATTCCATTTTATAAATCTTTTTATAAATTGTGACAACTGAGTTCAGATGCTCAACAGTACAACTGGACTACATGGGATCATCTTTGATTACATTTCAAGAGGAAGTCATGTATTTTTGAAGGTCAGAAGATGATCAATTGTTATTCATATCTGCATCTTTTTCCTTGTACTTTCATCTTGTACTGCTTCTGGGTTTTTGCCATTTAAGAGCAGTGATTTTTCAAGGAAACATGATTTTCTTAGCTTTTACTGACTTAGACAATACTCATGATAAAGGAGATTTTCTCTGTACCTAAAAGAATATGAGTTAAGTTTTTTCTCAGGCTGTGGTGCCAAATCATTTGTTTCCTGGTAGAACCTGTACTCTCACCTGGATAAAAAGAGTTACTGAACATCTTAACTCCCACAATACCGCCATTAGTTAGAGGCCTCAGAGGCTTTATTCTACAAGTAGATTTCAGCATTTTTGCAATGAGTTTAGGTAACACATGGTTACTAAATGTGTAGCCATGCAGGTCATAATTCTCAGGGTAATGATGCATAACTTCCTCATCCATAATAATCTTCATAGATAAAGAAAACCCTATAAGAGGAATTAAGGGCCACCAGGAGCTACTCCACAGCTCCTCCCAAAGTATTGCTAATGTATTAAACATGAATATTCTGATGAAGTACAGTTTTCAGACACATGAAAAAGAAGTGACAAAATTTGCGCAAGTGAGCAACTATTTAGAAATTGTAAAATCTTGACACCATTACTTTGCATTAAGTAATAGACTTGAAATTTTTTATAGTTTTTCAGTTCTCAGTGAAGAACTCTCTCTTATAAAGTAGGCTTGGAACCTCTATGCAAATTATAGTCTTTGATATTCAGAATTCTAAGAACTTAAGGTAATATCATAAAAATGTGATTTTGATGAAAGTATTAACTGATACCAATAGGAAAATGATATTTTAATAATAAAAATGACCCTAAAGTTCATTATTTATGAAGAATAGTACTTTTATGACTTTGAACTCAAAGGGAAACTTTTAAATGAATCCATTCAATCCAATAAACATTTGATAAGTAGGAGACTATGCTGTGCCCTAAGAGGACAGAAGTAAGGGCTGGTTGATTTCACGAGGCAAAGTCCAATCTAATAATCCATATGTGTTGACTCTTAATTGTTTGTATTTCTGTAAGGATTTGGTTTTCTTTCTGGATTACAAATCTGATTTTCTTTTCCTTTCAAATTTAGCTTATGAGTAAGCCCAGCCTAAATGTGTAAGTTTAGTATGATTGTCACTGTAGTGGGAAAGAAAGATGGTAAAGTATCCTAGTCCATCAATTAGACAATGGGCCCAATTTGTGTGTCTAACCAAACATACTTGGTGTTTTTCTGAGCCCAGAACAGAAGAGTGCCTTCATGAAAGAATAAAGTGAATCTCATTGAAGACAAAGAGCCAGTGTTGCTACCAACTGATGTAGTTGTCAGTAGTTGGGTGCAGTTGGCATAGAAAAAACTGGAGCATGGATAGAATTGTTCCCTAGGGTAGGCAGGAAAAGGCTCTAATAGATATCACATTAGCTTTGCGGTCCTACTCTGTGGAAGTCATCTCATTAGAAATCCAAGTTATGTCAAAGCCTTAAGACCAATCCTCCATGGAGGTCATAGTCAGTCCCATTTTACTGTGTTCAGCTAAGAAATATCAATCATGTCCCTGAAGTTAATTTTCCCTATAAATCTGCCTATGGCCCATATCATTTTTGTAGCACCCCTTTGGATTTATCTACCATGACATTCTGCCTCATAGTATCTTCCTTTCACCCTTCTCCCATGCCATTTGGTGTCAAATTCCATTATGTCTTACAGTGATTTTCTCTCCGAAGATAGCTAACTCTTTCAGGGTGCTAAATTCCTTTTAAGAATATTAGCTTGTTAGCTAATGTCATGCCCCAACCTCATGGAGTATTCTTTTTTTTTTCTGGATAATTATGAGTTCCACTAAGGAACTTGTCTTTTCTATCATTAATTGTTAAAACTCCTTTCCTTGTCATGTGTTCTCCCAATTTCATAGTTACCATTCCAGGTGTCTATTATATTTCTTCATTTTATTTTCTGTAACCTCTTCTCCTAAATAAACCTAACTTTTGCCAAATAGAATGGCCATTGTGAATTCTTCCTATGATTGAACCCCTACATTTGGTGCTTATAACAACCTTATCATTTGTTACATCAGCCACATCACAGTATTAAGCAAACCATTTTGTTTTTTTACCTGAAAGATGAACAAGCGATTTCCAGTCAATTCTAGGTCCCTAATCATTGTAGGGAGAATTGGCATGCTCAAGGAACTTTAAAAAGGATTAAGTTGTCTCTTTGAGACAAAGATTGAATTTTCCTTTTCTTTTGCCATTCTTTATTGTGTTTGTTTATTTTGCAGGGGGATGAGCTATTTTAGCAAATACTATAACAGGCATCAATGTATTAGAATTTTATAAAAAATGTTTGTAAAATTTTATTACCATTAATCTAGAAGTGATGAAGGTTGGAAAGGCAATTCCTGATTCAAAAGCTGAGCATGTGCAAAATCACTATGGCATTCTCTTTGCCAAAATGCAACTTTATTTACAAGAAAAGATCAGGGACAAAATCCAAAGATGATTTTGTAACATGATTTTGAAGAGGGGAATCTTTATAGCTCTGAAGCAAATGTGGGTGATAAAAGGTAGGATCTTTGCAGTGACAGGGATGTGTATTGAAATGTTGGGACTGTCTTAAAGATGCTAACAAGACAGTCTGGGAAATCCTGGGCTCCCATAAAGACTGAAGTACTAACAATAAAAAGCCAAAGGAACTCCAGCATCTCATTCTATGTAAACATAACAGTCTGGGAAACTGACCTGATCAGAGTTTACAAAGGAGCAATATGGGATACTTACAGTAGTTCACAATAAGTGAAGAAAACAATCTGGATTAATGGCTGCCATCAAAAGTGCAAGAATTTACCCACTTTATTTAAGTATAAACTGTGCCTCAGATTTTCCCTGAGCCTGTATAGAGCCCTTAGGGAGTTATTGAAAAAAAAATGGCTCTCCAAGTTATTAAAGATCTATCCAGGAATTTGGACTAAGGATTTGGCTAAGAAAACTCCAATAGATTTGCTGGGAATAACAAATATAAAAAATATTGGTACAACTTAAGAGCAAAGTAAACTATATTAATCATCTAAATTACCTCATCTCAGCAAATATTTCCTTAAACAGATAGGGAGACAGGTTAGTTGAACTAATTCAACCAAAAACATTCCATCTAAGTACAAAAAGGCTAATAAGCCAGTGGCAGTATTTCTCATATGAGTAATATAACCCCATCCATTTAGGGCTATGCTGAGAGCCCTGGCAGGGTGAAGAGCTACAATCTAAAGAATTCAATGCATCAGAGAGAGGGGACTTTAGAAAGTTATTTCCAAGTATCTATTTAACAAGAAAAATTGAAAAACAATAATCATTATACAAATGCAACATATTGGTCATGAAGAGAAGCTATGCAAAGATGACTCAAAAAAATCAAGTGATCATCAATGGAAACTTCTAAGCTCTCATATGTGAGCTCTCCAAGGTTATCCTCGAAACAGGACAGGAAAAGTATAAGCAGCTCTCAGGGGAATCAATGACCAATGTTGTAAGGATCAGAAGAATGAACCAGAGCACATACTTTCCATATATTGCTAAATTGTAAGAAGCTATGATTTATTTTGATAAATGACTTTTTCACTTTTTAATTTGGTGTTTGTTTAAAAGGGATGGTAGGGAAGTTGTACCTCAAGTCTTTACCTTCTAGGAATACATTCTACTTGGAGAATGGGGAGAGTCTGGGAGTAGGAAATGCCTTCTGTCAATAAAGTATTAAAAAGGAAGTATACACAAGTAACTAGGAAAAAGATCTGGACAAGATGTAACACATGAGCTGAGTCTTATTGTAAGCTAAGAAGTTTAAGAGATGGAGCATAGAGCCCATTCCAGGCATGGGAAGAGAGTTAAAGAGAATGGGATAGAAACCTGGGCAAAGGTACAGTAAGGAGGAAATGGAATACTGTGTTTGGCAAACAGTGAAAAGACCAAGATGGCTGGGAAACTAGGTAAATGGAAATAACATGTAATAAATCTGAAAAGGTAGAATGGAGCCTGACTGTGAAGAGTTTAAAATGTCAAACTGAGAAGTAAATGTGTCTTTTTTATGCTGTTCAATTTGGAGGCTTGCAATTTTCCTCATTTCTAGCTTTCCTTAAAATGTGTTATTATTTAAATGAACTGCTCTGCACAATAACACAGATTATTGTATGATGAACCTGATTCTTTCAGTGGCAAAATCTTCTCAGAATAGATACAATCCCTTTGAGAGGCTCACTAACACATCCAGACCTCAAGGTTATCATTTGGCAAACTAGTGCTTCAGTGTACAAAATGATAATGTGGTGGTCTGAAAAAAAAAAAAAAAAAAAAAAACAAGTATAAATCCAGACAGTTCTTTGAGTACCAAGAATTCATTTTCTCAGAAATAATGTGGATAGATGCATTTCAAAGTAAAGAAAAAAATTATTATGATACAATTGCCCAGAATGTCTATGTATGTATGTACAAATAAATATGAATTCATGTATATTGATGTTTGTGGGTGTGAGGGATGGATAGTAAAATTCAAAGTATTTTAGTTATATTATATACTTGTTATCTTCATTTCCAGTATAGCTCCTATATCAAATGCTCACCATTTACTTGTAATAAAAATTTTTAAAATGAAAACCAATAGTCTAGAAAAATTATCAATATTTTCACAGCATATCAATATATGAAAAGAATGTGCTCTAATCTCATTCTCTGCATCCCCACTCATATTGGTGAACTGAATCCCCAAAAGTGGCTGCTACTTTTCCTCTTAGGGTTTAGGAAACCCTGAAGAGCTAGGGACTATTTTTCATCCTTGAGTTGTCTCTGCATAGCCTCTCTTCAGGGTCATTGTGTTTTTTTTATATAGAAAAGTTCTGTCTGTTTAATACTATCAATTGTGGCTTTTTTTCTATTAGATTATCCACATCAGTATGTTTGTATTCTCAACATTTTATTTCCTTTTTTTGATTTTTCAGAATCTTGACATTGGGGATTCATTGCTTTGTTTTATTGTTGTTATTAATTTTTTTTTATTCTGATAATTATTTCTGATCTTAGAAGTACAGAATCTGAATATTAGAAAAGTTCACAATGGCTATCTAGTCCCATCTATACACTAAAGGAATCACTGTTCTAATGTAATTGAAAAGTCATTTTCCAATCTCTGCAGGAAAACTTCCATGGAACAGAATCCTAAGGCAATCCATTCCACTTTTAGATAGGTCTAATTTTTAAGCAAAGTTTCTTAACATCAAACTTAAATTTTATTTTTCTTAACTTGCTAGTTCTCTGAACTAGGACCTGCTAGAACAAACTTAATTCAGACTTCAAAGGACAGGTTCAAATACTTGAAATAATAGCAATCATGTTGCTATTTTCTTCTATGTTTTTCTTTTTTCTTCCTTTTCTTCTCCTTCTCTGCTTTCTCTTTTTCTTCTTCCCCTTCCTCTTCTTCTTTCTCCTCATCTTTCTCCTTTCTTGTTTTTCCTTAAAGATTAAAGATATGCAGATTCTGCAACTAATCTGTCTATGTTCTAGACTGAAGGGCTCTCCCTGTTCTGTTTTCTTTCTCCTGCGTATTAATGTTCTGGGGTACTCCAAAGTACCAGATTAGGCCTAACAAAAGTAGGTTTGTTGTTGTTGATGTAATTAGACCAGATTTCACTCAGAAAAATGAGGACTTCAGTCCAGGTCCAGAATTCTATCAACTGCTCTACTTAGCTGCTCCAAAGAAGATTATAGTAACACAATTATCACTTTCTTTTTCAAAGCTATGGTCTTCAAGGCAGCTCAAGATGTTATTAACCTTAAAGCTGCTAAATCACACTGCTAATCCATACTGAGTTGATGATTCACTAAAATCACAAAATCTTTTTTTTAGAACAAATGTAATCTATCTGTACCTACCCTGTTTTAAATACACATAAATTCATGGTGTTTTATTAATCCATTATAATTTATTATTAATCCATTATTAATTAATCTTATAGATTCTGTCCAATACTCTATACTGAAAATTCTTTTGGATGTTAACTCTGCCATCCATTATGTCAACTTTTCATCAGAGTTCAGTCTAAGAAAGATAAAACAATATTAAGCTGTAGATGTGCTTTATTTCTCTCGAGCGGATAAGCATATGGAGTTGCAAATTGAACTGAGTTCACAAAAGGGTTAGGTAAGGGGAATTATAAAGCTATAAAGCAAAGAAGTGACCTTGACTCAGGATGTCTGCCCTATTTTCAATCAATATTATAGTATCCTTAAACAAGGAAGTGTCCCTGACTCAGGATGCCTGTTCAAATTTAATCCTGTCCTATGGTTGGCGACAAAGCAGAAGATTTGAGGTTCGCTCAGAGAGGGTCTCAGAGAATCATTGGTATATCAGCTCAGATGGACTCCAATCATCTTCTCTGACTCTCAAGTCCAGGTTTTTTGGTGTTCTTCAGGGGATGAAGATGGTCCCTCAGCTTTATCATTTTCATATTTGATTAGCATAGACTCTATGTATTTGGGTATTGTTAAGAAGCACAGTACCATGTACAGATTACTGGGTACTACATTAGAGAAATCTTGCTAAACTGACAATGAACCTTTAACAATAATTCTTTAATTTTGGCCATGCAACCAACAAATTCTGCTTTCACCTAATTGCGTTATGATTTAATCTGTATCTCTCTTACTAACTGAGCTTATTAAAATTTATTCATATCTTTTCAACCTTTGAGACTGTGTCCAGTCTATTGGAGGACTTCATTAAGTTTACTTGACATTATGTGGGTACCAAAATAGTATGTTTTCTTTCCATCTGGAATCCCTTGTTGCTACTGTGTCTAGTTTGCTCTTTGTGTTGTCATATATCTCCTAAGTCATTATCTTTCAAACTTCTTTTATGCAAGCTATTCACAACTTACCGAAGTCTAGTTACTCGGATCATACAAACACTCCTCCAATGCCTTCTTGATTGGTAATTTTGATTCTTTGGAAATCATAATAATTTAATATTCACAATTCTATTGTATCTCCAGAAGACTACTAAAATTAATTTTTTGTTTCCTTAGGAAGTTTGGGGGTCATTGAAAGCACTGTACAATTTCCTCAATGGAATCCTAGTTTTTTCTACCACCTGTTTAATTCTAGACTCAGGTAATTGGGATGAGCAGCATCTCCAAGATATATGTGCAATTGTTATTTCTGTCTAAGATATCTTTGTGGAATAACCAGTTGGATTGTTCATCCTATTGAACTTAAGTACTCAGTGAATTTAACTTAAAGTTTTATCTAGTTCTTAGGAGAATTCTCTTACTCTTCATTCTTTGCATCAGAAGTTAATGCAAACACTCTAAGATTCCTTCCAGTTCTCAAAGTGTGGATCATCGCAATGACCTTTTTGATTATTCTCATTTGTTCACTAGAAAGTGAAATTGTAAAGTGTATAAGGTGTTGCAAGGACCCCACAGCCCATCCTATCCAACATTGCCTAAGCAAAATTTCCATTAACATCAATCCCACCAAATTGTCATTCAACCTATGACTCAATTTGTCTTGTTAGAGGACATCTATTACTTCTTGAGGCAACCCATTCTAATTTTAGTTAGCTCTAATTGTTAAAAAAGTGTTTGTTTTCTTTCAACCAAATGTAATTCTTTTCAATTGCCTTATTATAAATTCTATCATCTGGGGTCAAGCAGAATAAAAGTAATTCATTTTTCATAAGACAGCTCTTTAAAAATTAGAAAGCACTTTCCTTTTTCTTTTTGGTCAAGTTAAATGTGTATTTCTAATATTTGCTCATAATATATGTACATAATATATGTAACCTAAATGCATTAGCCATTCAAATGTATATCATAAAGAAGACAATACAGAGTCTTTATTTATTTGTCTTTTTTTTTCTCTTGTGTGCATTACAGGGAAATTTCTTTTGACTGGATATGCATCTTGTTGAGGAGATAGGTTCCTAAAGCACGAGGACATAAAGTAGGATTGACAGCCATTTTGTATCTTTATATTAGATAATGAGTATCCATGGTCAATGGATTTTTCACCAGTGGTCAAGGTGCTACTGCTGAGTCTCTCAGTAGTTATTAACTACTCTGATGGCAGACATAATTTTTCACTGAGAAAAAGTAGAAAACACATTTTAGAAACAAAGTTTTTAATATTATTTATTTTGGACCATACCATTAGATTTTACAATCAATGGTAAAAGTAGAAGAAAGTGTTGGACAATCACATGCCTACTTTAAAATGTTTGATTCCACATATAGGTTTTTTTCTTTTGAATTCCTTATGCTTTACAGTTATTAAAAATATCACTGTCCTTCCCCAAATTGTCTGTTTTCCTCAATATAATATTAAATGGCAAATGTCAAGAATAATCACATCTTAATTATTTTTATGATGAAGAATTGCCAAAAGGCAATGTCTAATTTCACAATAGCAGACACATTTGGTTTTGCTGGTGCATTCGTTACTTCTACAGAAAGTTGTATGGATTAATTCATTTGATGTTTTAAAAAAATATAGGAAACGTTTTTATATTTTACACAACATCATGACCATGGAAGGGATATTACATGTATGTACACACACATATTATTTTGTAGATAATACTATCTATACCACAAAATAACAATAAAAATATTATTTTAGAGATCCTCTCAATAGTCATGTTATTAAATACATATAATATTTCAATTAATTCATACTCTCATCTCATTGGAACAGACTTTAGATTTTTCATCCAGTTTTTTAAATCTGTTCTTTCTATTCTGTTTTGGGTCATCTTATCACTTATTTTGCAGCAGCTATCCAAAATATATGAACTAATAGATTCAATTAATTGACTTTCATTCAAATTCAAATCACATACTATTCAAAATAATAATATTTAATATTTATATACTTGCTATATGCCAATCAAAAGAAATTTTTATTGTTTTTTTTCTGTTGCATAGATTATTAGGCTAATTTATTGTAGCAACTATGAACCAACTAAGTATCAACATAAATATAATAGACATAGGAATTAAGTTTAGGAATTTAAATTCAAATCTTACTTTTAACATATAACAACTTTATCAATATAGGCAACCTAATTAACTTCTCAGTAGTGTAAGCATCTCTCTAAGATAATAGTCTATAGATAAATTGCTATTCTGCATCAGTGAAAACACACCCTACCTTTTGAGTATCCAGTATCTATCAAATGACAACCATAGACCAAAAAAAATCTCAGTGTTGAAGTCCTTCCGCATTCTGGGGCCTGAGGCAAATATTACAACCCTTCAAATATCTGAGGATAGACATAATGTAATACTTAACTTGTCTCTTCTCTAGTTTAAACATCTCTACTTCCTTCAAGTGCTGCATATATCATGGGTTATTTCCACTTTATCAACATCCTTTTTTAAATGTTATAAACAGAAATGAATAAAGTGAAGAGATTTTTAAAAAGTGAAATATCATTACACCAATTTCAACAGACTAGAAGAATAAAACTTACATTGGCAAAGTTGTATATGAAATATATGAGATATTGACTCAAAATGAATAGATACTAGCTTCCACATTTTACTGGTTTCTATGTGGTTATTTTGATGATAAAACAGAAATCTCCCACATTCTTTAAAAAAAAGTCTCTCCTATTTCTGCACTACTGTATTTATATTTCTTTAATTTAATTCAGGACTAGAATTGGAAAGGACTTTAGAGATTATCTAGTCCAACAATGGTTTTTTAAATTAGTTTACTTCTTTTATAGGGGCCAAAAAAATGTCCCTTTCAAAGATAGTTACTGAAAATCAAGCAGTTATGATAAGGCAAAGATCTGACTAGAATCTATATCCTTCAATTCCATAATCAGAACACGTTCAAATTTGTCATAAAAGCTCTTCTGAAAAAATAGAGCTAATTCAGCAATTAAACTATTGGACATTTCAGAACAAAAACAAAACATCCTCATCATAGATAGTTTTATAACAAGTCAATATTCACTATTTCTCTAAAAGATGGCTCATTTCCCTTGGAAACATCCCAATCCTAATCTCTATGAGATTAAGGTGAAAAATCAGTTTCACATTGATCCAGCAGAATCCACAGTCAAATGATTCAGGAGGCAGTCATAGGATAATATGATACTGTTAGATATTAAAAGGTCACCTTTTAATATCTAACAGTATCATATTATCCTATGAAAATTATTATCTTTGTACTAGAAATAATGCAACCTGTCCCTCAATTATAATCACTAAAAACTGTCACAATTTCCATTTCTAGAATACATTTCCTCATTGGTGTTCTTCATCTCTCTTCCTGTTCACAATAGTTGGTCATTAGCTAGAACCTTCTTGTGCCTAGACTGAAGAGGTTATGTAAAGCTGTAGCTTTTAAGTGAAATAATTATACCCTATGTAGGTCAGAAAGCTTCAGTCTCAGGACAACTTTGAATAGGTGTCATTAGTACTTTCTTATTTAAAAATTGTTTGCATGATTAAAATATTTTCAGAGAAATGAAAGGGCAGGAATTGTTGCATCAAATGAAGCTAATCCTCCTATCTGGTAGAAAATCTTAGTCTTCCCTGAATTTTCATTCTAGATGCTATAATCAAGAGGGCTCAGATGGAAGATACCCTCTAAATTTTGGTGCCATTTGCATGTCTTTAAATGGCATTTGTATGATTTCATGAGCATATTTTTATGTCCCCAAAATCATTTATAACTGAAAATTTCTAATCCTTTACTCTTGCCATTGTTCTGGCATTCATTTAGGTATGTCTCTTTGTGACCTCTTGGATTTTATTGTTCATGAGATTTTTTTGGCCTAGATACTGAAATGATTGGTTTGCCCTTTCCTTTTCTAGTAGATAAGGTAAACAGACATTAAATGGCTAGTCCAGGGTCACACACTATCTGAAGAACAATTTGAATTCAAGTCTTCTTGTCTAAGGTCCCATTTTTTATCTGCCGATCCACTAGCTGCCTCACTATTATTTCTCTTAGCTAATAACTGTTAACATAGCCAGTACATACTAAGGATCTACTTTCTTAAAGGGGAACTCAGAATTTAAGGGCTATTTTTTGTACTCAACATATAAAATGATTCACCTCTTGAACCAGTTTGTCCTAACTGAGATAAAGCTAGTAGGATTTATCTTGCCAGTTAATAAAATTGACTTTTTTCTATTTTGGTGGGTGTCATTTTAAACATTGATGGGCACCTTGGACTTCAGAGGTTTAAGTCATTAATCAAAGGATCATATTCACTTGTGCTCAGGGTGAAAAGGATTTGGTGTTTCATTGGTTAGTAAAACCTTTTCAAGAACAATTATATAGTTATATTCCACATGACAATACATTCTACCACCACTACTACTACTATGAACAAGAAAGCTGCTAGTCAAACATTAACCAACAAAATCCTTTTTTGCAGCATATGTCGATAAATATTTTAAGACATTCTATGTGCTTGAATCAAAGAATATTTTCAACTTCTCAAGTTGCAGGGTATTTTCGGGGGGCAATTAAAAAACAAAAATTATCTACCCTTATCAATAACATACATGGCTATGATCAAGCATTCTGCAGCAGAAAATCAACAGCAAGAGCTGTTACACAGCTAAAAATACAAAGACTTATTATCATAATAATTGTACTGAGAGGGAAAATAGATATAGGTATAAGCAGCTGCACATGCACTTTGGTTTGTCTTTTTTGCTGATAATATACATGGTTTTCTCCTTGATCATTCAATATTCCATAATTTGGAAGACATCTTTTAAAAAAAGTTCTCATTTTAAAAATTCTGTTTTTCCAAAGTAGATATTTTTACTGTGAATTTGATTTGGACCATTGTTTTTCCTAACTGGAGCTGTTTTCTCATCAGATTTGGCTCAAAGAAAGAATATCAGACATAATTACCTTCACAGAGAAACTTGTCTCACCCTATAGGGAAGTAGGAGGGGAAAGGGAAAAGGAAAGGGTGAGGATAATAGAAGGGAAAACAGAAGTAATAGGGGAAAGGTATTGAAAGGGAAAGGGATGGTAAAAGGGAAGGAATATTTGAGGGAGGTGATGATCAAAAGCAAAATACCAAGGAGGAGGGAAAGGGGGAAAGAAAACAGAAAAATATAACTTGTAGAAAATAAGAGGGCAGGAAATACAGAATCAGTCATTTTAACTGTGACCATGAATGGGATGAACTCTCCCATAACATGGAAGCAGACTGGATTAAAAGCTAGAATCCTATAATATGTTGTTTACAAGAAGCACATCTAAAGCAGAATTATGCATACAGAAAAATGGTAAAAGGCTGGAACAGAATCAATTATGCTTCTGGTGAAGTAAAAAAAAAAAAAGTAGGGGTAGCAATTCTGATCTGAGATCAAGCAAAAACAAAAATAGATTTAATTAAATGAGATAAGAAAGAAACTATATCTTGCTAAAGGTAGCATAGATTATGAGGTAATATCAATACTAAACATATATGCCCCAAGTAGTATTGCATGCAAATTCCTAAAGGAGAGTAGACAGCAAAAGTATACTAGCAGGGGATCTCAACCTTGCTCTCTTAGAACTAGATAAGTCAAACCACAAAATAAATAAGAAAGAAGTTAAGGAGGTAAATAGAAGTTTGGAAAAGTTAGGTATGATATACCTTTGGAGATAATTGAATAGGGACACAAATGAGTAAACTTGTTTCTTGGCTATTCCTGGAACCCACATAAAAATTGACTATATATTATTAGGTCACCAAAACCTGAAAATCAAATGCAGAAAGACAAAAGTCATAAATGCATTTTTTCCAGATCATGATGCAATAAAAATCACATGCAATAAAAGTCCAAGGGAAAATATGCCAAAAATTAATTGGAAATGAAATAATCTAATCCTAAAGAATGAAAGGGAAAAACAACAAATCATAGACACAATCAATAACTTCATCCAAGAGAATAACAGTAATGAGACAAAATATCAAAATGTATGGGATGCAGCCAAGGCAGGTCTTAGAGATAATTTTAAATCTCTAGATTCTTACTTGCATAAAATAAATAAAGAGAAGATCAATGAATTGGGCATGCAACTAAAAAAAAGCTAGAAAAAGAACTAAATAAAAAACCCCAAATAAATTCCAAATTTGAAATTCTGAAATAAGAGGGGAAATCAATAAAAATGAAAGAAAAAAATCTATTGCAATAATAAACAAAACTAAGAGCTGGTTTTATGAAAAAATCAACAAAATGGATAAACTTTTAGTTAATTTAATTAGAAAAAGGAAAAAAAAGAAAATCAATTTGTTAGTATCAAAAATGAAAAGGGTGAAATTTCCATCAATGAAAAGGAAATTAGAACAACAATTAGGAGCTATTTTGCCCAACTGTATGCAAATAAATTTGATCATCTAAGTGAAATGGATGAATAGTTACCAAAAATATATAGATTGCCTGGATTAACAAAGGAGGAAATAAATTACTTAAATAGTCCCACTTTAGGAAAAGAAGTTGAACCAGATATTAATCAACTCCCCAGGAAAAAAACATCTCCAGGGCCAGATGGATTTACATGTGAATTCTACTAAACATTTAAAGAAAATTAATTCCAATATTATGAAAAGTATTTGGGAAAATAGGGGAAAAACACAAATTCTTTTTATGACACAGATATGTTGCTGATAGCTAAACCAGGTATGGAGAAAACAGAGAAAGAAAACTATAGACTAAATTCCCTAATGAATATTGATGCAAAAATCTTAAATAAAACATAAGCAAAGAGATTTCCACAAGTTGTACCCAGGATCAAAACCATAGCCAAGTAGGATTTATACTAAATTCAGGACTGGTTCAATACTAGGAAAACTATTAACATAATTGACTGTATGAATAATCTAACAAAAATAATATGCTTATCTCAAGAAATGCAGAAAAAGCATTTTTTACATTGAAGGGTTTTGATAAAGGCCTCATTTCTAAAATATATAAAGAATTGACTCAAATTTAAAAGAATTCAAGGTATTCTCCAATTGATAAATGGTTAAAGATTATGAACACATACTACTGGGGTTATATCCCAAAGAGATCATAAAGAAGGGAAAGGGAACTGTATGTGCATGAATGTTTGTGGCAGCCCTCTTTGTAGTGGCCAGAAACTGGAAACTGAGTGGATGCCCATCAATTGGAGAATGGTTGAATAAATTGTGGTATATGAATATTATGGAATATTATTGTTTGTAAGAAATGACCAACAGGATGATTTCAGAAAGGCCTGGAGAGAATTACACGAAATGATGCTGAGTGAAATAAGCAGGGCCAAGAGATCATTATATACTTCAACAACAATGCTATATGATCACCAATTCTGGTGGACTTGGCCATCTTCAGCAATGAGATCACCAAATCAGTTCCAATGGAGCAGTACTGAACTGAACCAGCTATGCCCAGCGAAAGAATTCTGGGAGATGACTAAAACCTATTACATTGAATTCCCAATCCCTATATTTTTGCCCACCTGCATTTTGGATTTCCTTCACAGGCTAATTGCACAATATTTCAGAGTCCGATTCTTTTTGTACAGCAAAATAATGGTTTGGTCATTTATACTACTGGTGTATCTAATTTATATTTTAATATATTTAACATCTACTGGTCATCCTGCCATCTGGGGGAGGGGATGGGGGGAAGGAGGGGAAAAATTGGAACAAGAGGTTTGGCAGTTGTCAATGCTGGAAAGTTACCCATACATATAACCTGTAAATAAAAGGCTATTAATTTTTTTAAAAAAGATTATGAACACAGTTTTCAGATGAAAAAATAGAAACCATTTCTAATCATATAAAAAGGGCTCTAAATCGGTATTCAGAAAAATTCAAATTAAAACAACTCTGTGGTACCACTATTTACCTTTCACATTGGCTAAGATGACAGGGAAAGATAATGATGAATGTTGGAGGGGGTTCAAGAAAAGTGGCACACTTATACATGGTTGGTGGAGTTGTGAACTGATTCAACCATTCTGGAGAACAATTTGAAACTCATTCCAAGGGCTATCAAACTCTGCATACTCTTTGATCCATCAGTGTTTCTACTGGGCTTATATCCCAAAGAGATCATAAAAAAGGGAAAAGGACCCATATGTGCTAACGTGTGGCAACTCTTCTGGTAGTTCAAGAATCTGGAAACTGAGTGGATAACCATCAGATGGAGAATGGCTGAATAAGATATAGTATATGAATATTGTGGAATTTTATTGTTCTATAAGAAATGACCAGCAGGATGATTTTAGAGAGGCCTGGCAAGACTTACATGAAGTGATGCTAAATGAAAGGCGCAGACCCAGGACATGTACATGGCAACAAGATTATATGATGATCAAGTCTGATGGACATGGATCTTCTCAACAATGAAATAATTCAGGCCAGTTCCAATGATCTTGTGATGAAGAGAACCATTTGTATCCAGAGAGAGGACTGTGGGGACTGACTGTGAACCACAATGTAGTAATTTCTCTTTTTTCTTGTTGTTTGCTTGCATTTTATTTTCTTTCTCATTTTTTTTCTTTTTGATCTGATATTTCTTGTGCAGCATGATAATTGTAGAAATATGAATTGAAGAATTGCTCATGTTTAATATACAATTAATTACTTGCCATCTAGAGGAGGAGGAAAGGGGAAGGAAGGAAAAATTGGAACACAAGATTTTGCAAGGGTGAATATTGAAAATTATCCATGCATGTGTTTTTAAAATAAAAAACTTACTAAAAATACGATTTATAAACTTTATATAAAAAGTTTATAAACTTTTGTTCACTTTTTTTAAATTCTACAAGTTATTTTTATTGTATCCTCCTGTATACATTTTTGCAATTTAGTCATCAGAGGAAAAATATATATATTGATTGGCCTTTGAGGAGATCATCGCATTCTACAAAAGATTTTGATATCTATTTGTACTATTTCACATATATTTACGTAAAAAAGAAATTATCTGCATGATAAAATTTTTTGGCTTATATTCATCATGAACATGGTAACTTAAAATATCTAAGTGCCCATAAAACCAGGGGGCAGAAGATATGATATAGTGAATATAGTATTAAATTTTGAATCAGGAAGTAGCATAGTTATTTTTATCTCTGATAATTTTCTTGACCATAAACTAATTTCTTAATTTTTCTGGTCTCAGTTATCTCTTTTTAATTGTCTTACCTTCTTTGGCACTCGCCCAACAAGATTATGATAAAGCTGAAATGAGTTAATGTATGCAAAGTACTCAGACATTTAAATGTCTCTTGAGATTCTGGCTTATTTTTCTTTAATGCCAACATCTGAATTCTAAGGATAACCTGACAATTATGTTAGCATGTAGTTACAATTTTCTATTCTTTTCTGTTTTTGTTACTTTTTGGTTGTATAAAATGATAGTACCAATAGTGATATAGCTTAGCTCCTTCAATAGAAGTAATATTATTGGGTAACTGACTTCCAAGGGCCAAGTTTCTTGAAATGCTCATACAATTCATACACTTATATTCTTTGCCAGGTTCTAATGCAACTTGTGAAAACTTGGTGAGTCTATGTCTATCCTTTAGAGATTAGGAGTAATTCTGTGTGGTGGCAAGGAGTCCTCTGATCTTAGACAGAGGAGCCAATGAATCAGAAACAGATAAAAGTGAGCATGCAAACAAAATATCAGTTGCCCAGTGGCTTTCTCTCTCCCTCAAGTGTTTTCTCCAGAATTTGAAATTTTCCATTCAATTCTGGTCTTTTCATCATGAATGCTTGAAAATTCTCTATTTCATTGAATGATCATCTTTTCCTCTGAAAGATTATATTCATTTTGCTGCATAGGTGCTTCTTGATGGTAATCCTAGTTCCATTGCTTTCTGGAATATATCATACTCTGAGTTCTCCAGTCCATTAAATGTAGAACCAGTTAAATCTTGTGTTGTCTTGACTGTGGCTCCACTATATTTGAATTGTTCCTTTCTGAATATTTGGAATATTTTGTGTTGGAATTTTGGAGAAGTATACTTAAAACAAGGTGTTAACTCAGTGGAACTGATGAGATAATGTTCACATATATCTATCATGATATAATGATATAATCATTTTAGATTGGCTTATACTCAGTATATTGTAATGATGTAATTGTAATAGGGTATTTAAACTGGGGACAAAGTCAGACTCAGAGGGAGACTGGTTGAGACTGGCAGACTGGCAGACTGCTGGAGGAGACTGGGTCAGAGAGAGACTGGGTCAAACTATGACAGAAGGATAGCTCGAACATTACAATGTTGTCCTTGACCAGGAAGTTCTGGAATTTGGCTACAATATTCCTGGGAGTTTTCATTTTCAATTCTCTTTCAGGAAGTGACTGGTGGATTCTTTCCATTTCTATTTTTCCCTATGGTTCTAGATTACCCTTGATAATTCCTTGAAATATGATATCCAGTATTGTTTTTTGATTATGACTTTTATATTTACCAATAATTTCAAAATTTTCTCTCCTGAGTCTATTTTCCAGATTAGTTGTTTTTTCTTCAATGAGATATTTCACATTTTTCTTTTTTTCCCATTTTTGGCTTTGCTTTACTATATCTTAATTTCTCATAAGAGCCATTAGCTTCCATTTGCTCAATTTCTATTTTTTATGGAATTTTTTCTTCAGTGTGCTTTTGCACCTCCTTTTCCAATTGGCCAATTTTGCTTTTTAAGGCACTCTTCTCCTCACTACCTTTTTGTATTTCCTTTTGCACCATTTTCAGTTCTTTCCTATTTTTTCCTCTAACACTCTTACTTGATTTTCAAAATCCCTTTACAGCTCTTCCATAGCCTGAGTCCAATTCTTACTTTTCTTGGAGGCTTTGGATATAGGAGCTTTGGTTTGTTATCATCTGAATATATATTTTGCTGCTCTTGTCACCATAGCAACTTTCAATGGTCAGAAACATTTTTCTATTATCTGCTCATTTTCTTAGTCTATTACTTGCCTTTTAACTCTTTGTTAAAATAGAGCTGTATTCACATGATGGAAGGTGCATTGTCTCAAGATTCAAGAGTTTTCTGAAACTGTTTTCAAAGATTCTTCTAGACCTTGACTTTAAGTCCTTTGTTTTTCCCTGGAATTGTTAGGAGTGTCCCTGCTCCACTGTGATTTAGTGTGCTAAAGCAACAGATTCCTGATTTTCTGATGCTGGATGAGTGGTGGGGCTGGAGCTTCAATAGAATCATTTGAGCTGGGACCCCTTTGCCATAGACCCTCTCCACTGACCTTCCAGTCCTCCCTGGTGTCCCTGAGCTGAGAGGTCCAGAAGCCTCCAGCATTGCTGATCCAAAAGTTCTACACACTGATTCTGGGACCAGGGATGCTTGGCTGTGGTGGCCATCCTATTTGTCACCCAGCTGCCCTATGGCAAGAACACATGCTGAATCTGTTTCTCTTGTGTTTATTCTTTCTTTAACATTAGGTTAACAACTATCCAGAGATGGAATTGACCAAGTTACCTAGTGAACTACAAACAATGGAAAGAACCTACCTCTGGCCCCCAGAGTGAATAGCAGAGTTCACAGAGAATATCATAAAAATAGCAATTGGATCCATTGAGAAATTAATTCAGTAATAAAGAGATCTACCTTATTTAGCCCAGCAATGGTTGCCCCATAAGCAAAAACATCTTGTTCTGAAACGAGGCAGTCCACATGATGAAGGGAAATAGATTTCCCACCAGTGATAGCATGTACAGAAGTAAACTTGATGGCATCTTCACAAGAGCAAAAATAGAAAAGCTTCCATGGTCTTAAGTCATGAAATCTTTCTCAGGCCCACATAGTCCTTTCATATGTTCCTTATTACCTTTGCAAATTGAATTAAATTTGAGTCCCTTGTGCATGCCAGGAAAGAAAGTTATCTTACCTCTAACAGTGTGGGAGTCATTTTGTTGTTACAACAAAAGAAATCCAAATGGATGCAAAAACACTAATAAAAGCTAATCTAAAAGCTAGAACTTTCCATCATGGCCACCATCATGCTTCAGACATTAAAGAACTCTATGAGCCTGGGAAACTATACAATTTTTGCTAGTCTTTTTTTCTTTATTTGTAAAATAGAAATCATCTTAACATTTCCCTTCATAAAGATTGTAATGAGGTTCAAATGATAACTCATATGTATATATGTGAAATGCTTTGAAAACACTATATAAATGTTGAACATAAATGTTGCATAAGTATGAAGAGATTGCAGTTAATTTTTGTGAAGAGAGTATTCACATTTATAGAATTATCAAAATAAAACTAGTCTTTGTCAGCTATTCTCTAGGAGGAAAATATGGAAACTGACAATTCTTCCTTAAATATAGATAATGAAAAATCTTTTAAACTATGGGTCTAATAATGAGATTTAGGCCTAAAAATTAAAATATTCATGATTTCAGTAATTATAGGAAAAATAGAAATTACTCTTAGGGGATATCCTACTCAGAAAAATAGCCAGAAACATTAAATAAAGGAGTTGGCATTCTGATTATTAATTGTGATAATTAAATGATAAAATTGCTTAATCTGTAGATGATAAAAATCTCAATATTCTGATAATGGCTGCAAAAATGTCCTTTCCCTTTTGTTATGTTTAATATTCCAATATCACTAAGACCACTGACATAAACTATACATGCCAAGACTTCCTGGAAAGAAGTAGAAGGTAGTAATTCTTGGTATACGGTTTTTTCTGGAGCCAGATGAGTTGGCATAGAGAAAATAATGTCCATTGCTTGAAATATATAAATAAAGTGTTCTTATAGTGCATTGCAATATTTTAAATAATAATACAGTATTTCTTTATTTCATATATCATTGATAAATGTTCAGGAAATACTTCTATTCTTGCAAGAAATAACAGCTGAAAATTTGGTACTTCATCTTACCAAGCAAGAGAGAGTCACCCTGATAATGAAATCCCTTGGGAAGCTTGAATCAACTTTGCAGCTAACAAAAATATAGAAGCTTACTTCTCTATTCAACTTTCATGAGTCCAGTATTTCAATCTTTTTAAATCAACCAATTCATCATGTCCTAGACCACAGCAATATTTCAATCCAATAACATTATATCTAAGAGATTATCTTTAAAAGTTTTTTTCTCAATTTTCTGCATCCTTTCTATTCTTGGATACATAGGTTTTTAGTTATATGAGAAACTTGTACTTTAAAATCAAAATTATCAATTTTTAAGGTCTGAGACTACTGAATCTGTTTCCTTTACACCTTCTTTGAAGTTCCTGACATTTTGTTCTTCTAAATGAACTTTATTATTTTTTCTAACAATAATTTTTAGCAATTTAATTGCCATTATATAAATAATTAAGTGAAATTGTCATTTTTATTATATCGAGTTTATCTTATCTATTCAGATTTTCTAACATAATTGTAGACAATTCCTATGTGAAAATTTCCAGGAAAAAAATTAAACAGTTTGATTGAGTTAGTCATATTATTGACCAAGTAACTGACATTTGTAATTCCTGTGACAAATTTTAAACTAAAAAATATAATAATTAGCAAAAGTACCTGGATAGTGAAGAATTAAACCTCCCCACACTATTTGTTTTAAATACTTCTGTGGCTTTTTAGAAGTCTTATTCAAATAAGGAAATTAGGAAACAAAACAGAATTTAAGAATATCTTGAGGGATCAAGACCGTTTTTGTACTGATTTGCCTAATCCTTTCTAGCATTAATAAATGAAAGAAAGATGCTTGTATTAATACACAGTTGTACTCAATCTACTGAGGACACTGAATCCACGATCATAAGAAGTGACTCCTGAGGAACAAAATCACTTTCCTATGACTAACAGGTTACCTAAAAAACTTCCACCATATGCAAATTATTTTAATTATTATTTTTTTTTGGGGGGGCAAGCTTCATCTAATCTCTTTGTGGTCAATCTTGGGCCTGAAAACACACTGATTTACTTCTCATGTTTCTAAATCAACTTCTTTCTGGTAAAAAAATGGGCATCTATGAAATTAGATGGTATGTGACTATTCTGAGTTATATCGTTTTTGCTCTTTAAATGGCCAGTAAGTTGTATTAACAGTTCTAGTCCTAGTCTCCTGAACCAATAAAGTCTTAGTATCAGTCTCCCTGATTTTTAGTAAATAATCAAACAAAACCAATAACAATTCAAAACAAATAAGCAAAAAGCTTACCCTTTTCTACATGACACAATATCACTTCTGCCTCAATATTTCTTGATAGGAAGGAATTAGGAACTTAATGTTAGTTACTCTAATGTAAACAAAAATTACTGTTATCCTGGTAAATACCCAGAAGAAGATTTTACCTTATTATTTTTAAATAACATTAAAATAAAAATATGCAGATGACTTTTTAAAGGAAGTATGTAGTTCATGTGTACCATGGTCATTTATCATAAATGATTATATATACATGTTTGTTTTCCCCTTGTGATTGTTATATTTAGCACTTATCTTTCAAATCTAGTTTAAATATGGAATCCGTCTTATGAGCTCTCTTTTTGCCTCAGTGCATTTGGAAAGAAAACAAGATAATTCTAAATGCTATAACACACTAGACTTTTATTTAAACTCATACTTTTTCATTAAAGATAATAAATTTAGTAGTTGCAGATATAATATGAGGGCATATAAACTAATTGAGAGATTTTCTAAATTAATGTCAGCATGTTTATATTAAAATATTTCATGCTACAGAACCAGTAAATGAATGTGTGATATTTTAAAAAATATACCCAGTAAAATATAGTTATCCAATCTCAGTAAAATACCATAATTCTACTAAAAACATGGATCTAATTCTATGTAGCAGACTTGAGAAGCGAATGTTGGAAATGGATGGGAAAGAATTATTTGATGCTCATTGAATTTTTAAGAAAGTGCAATAAACTTTATAGAGTTTTGCATTTATGAAGAACATTATATTTGAAAATCATGTTTTAAAAATTAAACAAAGATACCTACCCAATTTAACTTCACCTATTCAGAATAAGTTATAGGCTCATATACTTGGAGATTAAGAGATTTTAAAGAACAAAATTAGGGGAATATTCAGGAAAGAAGATGAAGAAAATTGGTAAATTTCAAGCTTTTTAGATTCCTCCCACAAATAGAACACATTTGTACCTCTAGGCAAACACAGACTGGTGAAAAATCAAGAAGACTTAAGGCAGAACAGGAGTCCTACAGACATAACTCCAGAATACAGCAATTAACCCATGTGAAGGACCTCCCTACTTGGGCTAACTGGCTGTAGCTTGACCCTCATCAGGAAGCCAGAAACTTTCACCTCCTGCATTGTCTGTGGAGTTAAGATCCGAATCTAGGAAAACTGAGGGAACCTCTGCTGATTAGAACATCAGGCCTAACTGTGCTAATGCAACATGGTCCTGGGTGAAAAGGAGTCAGAACCAGGTGAGTGAAAAGACATCAGAGCACTTGCGGAAGCAGGAAGGTCTTGGTAGGAGGTTCCAGGTCATTGGGGAGAGTTGAAGTGAAGATAGAGGCACCACCCACCAACCCCATGATTAGAAGTGCTTATATTAACACCTTTTATTAAAAAAAAAAAAAAAAGCAAAGAACCCCACTATAGTAACATACTATGGGAACAGGGAAGACAGGGGTCATCTTCTGAAGAAGACACTGAAATAAAAAGAACTTCTTCTATTCCAAAGAGTATTGTAAAATGGTTCTCCATACAGAGAGAATTTATAGAACTCCAAAAAAGAATTTAAAAATGAAATGAGAGATATTGAGGATAAACTAAAAAAAAAAACACCTAAAAACCATCCTAGAAAAACAACATTATGAAAAGAAAATCAACCAACTAGAAAAGAAGATACAGAGCCTTAAAAACAGAAATAACACTTTGAAAATTAGAATTAGGCAAGAGGAAGACACTGAAGCTATGAGAGAGCAAGAAATAACAAAATATATTTGAAAGAATGAAAAAATAGAACAGAAAGTGAAACATTTTATAAAAAAAATGACAAATCTGGAGAACAGATCAAGAAGAGAAACTAGAAGAATAATTGAACTACCTGAAAATTATGAACAAAAAAAGAACCATGACACAATAATACAAGAAACAATCAAAGAAAATTGTCATGGAATGATAGAACAAACATGAGGGAAAGTAGAAACAGAAAAAAGTCCACCAATCACTATCTCAATGAGATCCTTTGTAGAAAAGACAGAGGAATATTATTGCCAAATTTCAAAAACCCTAGATAAAATTTTGTAGGAAGCAAGGAAAAAAAGATAATTCTAATATGCTAGAGCTATGATTAGAATTATAAAGGACTTATCAATAGCCATAATAAAGATCTAAAGGTCCTTAAATCATATTTACCAACAATCAAGAGAACTAGGACTACAGCCAAAAATATCATATCCAACAAAATTATCTATAACATTGAATGAGAAAAAAAATGGGCATTCAATGACCTTGCAAATTTTCAGGACTTTCTATCAATCCAACCTGAATTTATAGAAAATTTAACACATAACAGCCAATATCAAAGACCAAATTCAAGGAACTCATCACGGACAGATTATGTGTTTTGTTTGTTTGGTTGTTTTTCATAACAAAAATATATATGTTTGAGATTGATATCAACAATAGGGTATCTCAAAAGAAAGACTAGAGCAGAGTTAAAGTAAAAGTAGTAATTATATTATACAAATGAGTGCAGTGGAAGAATAGACACAGAAGCACTAGAGGGGAAGGAGGGCTCATAGTTCTGAAAACCTACTCATTGGGGATGAGTTAAATAGTCAACACTACATATATTCTATGAAGGGTATAACCCCCTCCATAATCTATGAAGAAATATGGATGGAGGAATGGGTGTATGAGGAAGCAATGGGTGAGGAAAGAAGATAAGGGAGGGATCCATGGGTGGGGGGAGGTTAAGTAATAACGAGGCAAGTTAAGGAAAAGATTTAAAGCAGATTCAACAGGTATGGGAAAGATATATGTGTGTCTATTTGGGAGAAAGGGTGTGTGTATGTATGTATATACATATATCTACATGTGTACACATAAACATAAAAAAAAATAAAAATAATGAAAAGAACAAATTCTGCCAAACCCTCTTATTTTATAAGTAAGAGAAGACCCAGAGAGGTCCAAGTTGGGCAAGGGCATTCAAGTATATATTACCACAGACACCATTTGGAACTATGGCTTTTGATTCCAAGTTTAAGGCTCTTTATACTATAACCATATAGCCTCTTTAGCAGAAAAATCTACATTTTTTGAAGTATATATGTGTGTATGTGAATGAATGTATGTGTATATGCACCTATATATTCATACATATATGTCTTTTTACATATCCATATGTACATTTATATAAGCTTTTTATTATATATGAACTGGAGAGTGGATAATTACATACACACACACACACACATATATATATATAACTTAAAAAAAATTAATTAGGGGCAGCTAGGTGTTGCAGTGGATAGAGCACCAACCCTGAGGTGAAGAGGACCCGAGTTCAAATCTAGCCTCAGACACTTAACAATTCCTAGCTGTGTGACTCTGGGCAAGTCACTTAACCCCAATAGCCTCAGGAAAACACCAACAACAACTAATTAAGGCAGATTGTGTGTATTTATGTGGATTATGTGTGTGTGCATATATATATACACATATATAATATGTATATATGTGTGTATGTGTGTGTGTGTGTGTGTGTGTAACTGAGGGAGTAATTAAGCTTTCGTAGACATGAACTGTATTCATGTATAAATATATATCTACATATCTATATGTGAAAATAATTATATGTACATATATATTTTGAAAATACTGAATATATATGAATAATGTTGTTGCCATTAAGGAATTATAACAAATGAAGCTCTAAGAAACTTTCTCTGATGAACAGATTTTAAAGGAATTATAACGAAAGTTTCAAGTGTTTGCATGTAAATAAGTTTTATGAAGTACTTGAAAATTATAATTTTATGTAATTCAAATATTGACAGTAATGCTACTCACTTTTCCAGTTTATGTGAAAGAAAATCGAGGCCAGAGGAATGTATGCTAGAGCTTCTGTTTAGAAAAGGATAATCAATCATGCTGCAATTAAAACAAAAGATGTGAGCCCTAGATCTGAAGTGACAAATCCAAGAAGGTAGCATGGGTTCTGGGAGAAGAGAAGGAATGTATGACCTGAAAACCTGGAAGCAAGAGGCATGAAGTGTAGCAATAGTATATCTGCTGTATACAGTAAATGAATTTTAATTTTTTTTTACTTTAATTGGCATAATTCAATTGAAATAACTTTTAAAATGCCTATTATTCTCAAGGGGTCAGCTAAGTTGCAGAGCAGATAGAGCATTATGTCTGAAATCTTCTACATTCTTTCTACATTCAAATGTGATGATCTCAGATACTATTGTGGGACCAAGGACAAGTCACTTAATCTTGTTTACCTCAGTTTCTTTATCTGTAAAATGAGCTGAAGAAGCAAAGAGCAAAGCACTCTAGTATTTGTCAATAAAAACCCTTAATGGGGCCATAAAAAATCAAAACCTATTGAAAAAAAAACTGCCCAAAATTATGTCTAAGGCCCAGAATATACAAAGATTAAAAACTAAGTTTTTTTTTTAATTCATGAAACTTTCAGTCTAATATGGTATTACATATAACCCCATATCTTCTCTTGTTCTATATATTTTATATGTTACACATGTATCTATATATGTATATATAAATTTATGTAAATATATATATAATATTTATATATGAGTATATATACATATGCACATGTATTTCATTCTGTAAAGTCTCTACTCTATATGTTACAGTCTATTATAAACTCTCTTGATCTTTGAAGTAAAGTTTTTTTTTACTAAATCTTTTTATTTATAAAACATACACATGGATAATTTTTTCAACATTGACTTTTGCAAAACTTTTTGTTCCAAATTTTTCTCTCCTTCCCTTACTCCTTTCCCTAGCTGACAGGTAGTCCAATACATGTCAAATATGTTAAAATACATGTTAAATCCAATATATGCATACACATTTATACAGTTATCTTGCGACACAAGAAAAATCAGACCAAGAAGGAAGATAAAGAAAAACAAAAAGAAAAGAAAACACAAGGAAACAACACAGAGAGTGAGAATGCTATGTTGTGTTCCACACTCTGTTCCCACAGTTCTTTCTCTGGGTGTGGATGATTTTCTTCATCACTGAACAAGTGGAACTGGTTTGAATCCTTTTATTGTTGAAGAGAGCCACATCCATCAGAATTGATAATTGATTAGTCTTGTTGTTGCAGTGTACAATGATGTCCTCGTTCTGCTCACTTCACTCAGCTCAGTTAACTCAGCATGAGTCTCTCCAGGCTTCTCTGAAATCATCCTGCTGCTTGTTTCTTACAGAGCAATAATATTCCATAACATTTATATACCATAATTTATTTAGCTATTCTCCAATTGATGGGTATTCACGCAGGCATCCACCTGCAAAATTGCAGGATACAAAATAAATCCACATAAATTATCAGCATTTTTATACATCACTAACAAAATCCAACAGCAATAGAGGTACAGAGAAATCCCATTTAAAATAACTTTTGAAAGGATAAAATATGTGGGAATCTATCTGCCAAGGGAGGGTCAGGAATTATGTAAACACAACTACAAAACACTTTCCACACAAATAAAATCAGATCTAATATGTTAGAAAAATATCAAGTGCTCATTGGTACATAGAGCAAATATAATAAAGATGACAATACTACCTAAACTAATCTATTTATTTAGTGCTATACCAATCAAATTCCCAAAAAAACTATTTTACTGACTTAGAAAAAATAACAACAAAATTCATTTGGAAGAACACAAGGTCAAGAATTTCAAAGGAATTAATGAAAAGAAAAGAAAATGAAGGTGGCTTAGCTGTATCAGATCTAAAACTATATTATAAAGCAGAAGTCTTCAAAACCATTTGGTACTGGCTAAGAAACAGAGAAGCTGATCAGCAGAATAGGATAGGTTCACAGAACAAAATAGTCAATGATTATAGCAATCTAGTATTCAACAAACCCAAAGACCGCAGCTTTTGGGATAAGAATTCACTATTTGGCAAAAACTGTTAGGAAAATTGGAACTAGTATGACAGAAACTAGGCACAGATCCACATCTAATACTGTATATTAAGATAAGGTCAAAATTGGTTCATGATTTAGACATAAATAATGAGATTATAAGTAAATTAGAAGAACATAGGATAGTTTACCTCTCAGATCTGTGAAGGAAGGAATTTGTGACCAAAGAGGAAGTGGAGATCATTATTGATCACAAAATAGAAAATTCTGATTATATTAAGTTAAACAGTTTTTGTACAAAAAAAAACTAATGCAGACAAGATTAGAAGGGAAGCAATAAACTGGGAAAATATTTTTATATCCAACGATTCTGATAAAGGTCTCATTTCTAAAATATATAATGAATTGACTCAAATTTATAATAGTCCAAGCCATTCTCCAATTGATAAATGGTCAAAGGATATGAATAGACATTTTTCAGATGAAGAAATTGAAACTATTTGTAGTCACATGAAAAGTTGTTCCAAATCATTATTGATCAGAGAAACGGAAATTAAGACAACTCTGAGATACCACTACACATCTCTCAGATTGGCTAAGATGACAGAAAAAGATAATGACCAATGTTGGAGGGGATGTGGGAAAACTGGGACACTGATACATTGCAGGTGGAATTGTGAATGGATGTAACCATTCTGGAGAGCAGTTTGGAACTATGCTCAAAAAAGTTATTAAACTGTATAAACCCTTTGATCCAGAAGTGTTTCTACTGGGAGTGTGTCCCAAAAAGATACTAAAGGAAGGAAAGGGACCCACATTTACAAAAATATCTGTGGCAGCTCTCTTTGTAATGGCAAGAAACTGGAAACTGAGTGGATGCCCATCAATCGAAATAAAGCATTTTGAATACATTCTTAATATCACCTCTTTTACTGAATTTTCATCAAATTAATTGTAAAAAAGGTCTATCCCTTGCATTATCACAAATACAAGTTGTTGAATTCTTAATTCTTTATACATATCAATGTATATTGATATGCACTCTCTGTATATACATATGTATATGATATATGTCTCTATGTATATTTACATGTGTATACTCTGTATATCAGTAATGCAATTAGACATGTGCAATAATATTGTAGGGAAAACTAAAGAAAAAGCTTAATTAAAAAAACAGATTTATTAATAGAGGTGAAAAGTTGTTTCATTTCAAGTAGTTTGGCAGAAATTTAATTTAGACTAATAATTATATCATATACCATTATAAACTCCCAAGTGAATAAGTAGCCTTAATATAAATATCATGTGATTTTAAAGGCCAATCTGAGGAGATTAGAAGGAAGAACATTTATTGTATCTGGTTTTTGTGAAATATATGTATATGTATATATATATATATATATATATATAAAATGAAAAGCAGAGATCGTTAAAAGAGAATAATATATATATATATATATATATATATATATATATATATATATATATATATATATATATATATATATATATATACTTGCAGGAACAAAATCTAGGACTGTTGAAAAAAATTTGTTGAGTGGAAAATATTGAATACAACTGATAATAATTTGTTATCCAAAATATATAGACAATTCAGAAATTTATTGAATAAGAAATGGCTTCTTATTAGTAAGTTCATTTCAAATCATTTCAAGAAGGTGACTCTCCATGGGAACTTAGCCTTTCCTTAACCCTATGAGACCGGGAATATGCCACATGTGTTTAGCTTCACCTTTACAATCCCAGGAACTAGCCACTCTTTGGGACACTATAGGTGTCTGGGAGGGTTGGCCCCCTCCCTGACATCTACATTTATCAAGTCATATCTTGGAAGCCCATCTGGCATTTCCTTCTCCTATACTTGCATTTCTATAGATAAGCGGGTTAGCTCTTTTTCCTATAAAATCAGTCCAGGTTTCTTCTTCATTAGGCTTCACCCATGGGGAGACTATTAATATATACGCCTGGGACTAACACTTTTCCCAATTGAGCTGCAACGGGGCCCCCAGCTGTGCTCCTAGATCGGTGATGTATACTATCTCTCTCTCTCCTATCTTAGTCATAGTTTTCCTTATTCTTTGTCTTTTATGTATTATTTGCCATATTGGTTGTTATTGTAGGCAATCTATTCCGTGTATTGTATAATTAAACTTTATGTCCACTTTAATTGAGTTATAATTTTATTTTCATTTTAATTGAATTAAAAAAGGCTATTCAAAGGAGCATTCTGAACCTATTCTTAAATTAACAGAACATTTATATAAGATAAAGATGCCTTTTATAATTGGTCTATTTAGAAGAAAACAATAATTTTCAAAAAAAATAAATCAAAACTATTAATAACAATTTAAAATGGCCCTAAATTATTAATAATAGGGCAAATAAATTGGACATATATGAAATTCAAGCTGGGAATAGAAATCTATCCCTACCAAGAAAGCTGGAGGAGAGAGGCTAATAGAAGAACAGCACACTAGGGCAGGTAATAGAAGCAAAACATCCCTTTTTTTTCTGGATGGAAAGGCTGAAAAGAGAAAGAGAATGTAATAAATAGAAATTTATCTAACCCTATAAAGAAACAAGAGGAGAAAGAAGACAAGAAAAGGGAGGGCAAGATAGAAAGGAGGGCAGACATACTAGGGGAAAGGTAACAGAAGGGGGGAAGGGTTAATTGAAGATAAGTAGTATGTGGAGTGTGTTAAAAAACATTACTAAGAAAAGAGGTAAGGGTTATGGGAAATAAGATAGTGGGTGGGGTGGGTAAAAAAAGCACCACCAATGAGAACAGGGTGGAAAGAGAGAATGTAAGTATATACAGAGGAGAGACTAGGATGGGAGAAAATACAGAGCTGGTAATCATAATTGTGAATGGGAATGGGATGAACTCTCCCACAAAACAGAAGGGAATATAAGAGCTGATTTCAAAAAAAAAAAAAGAGAATCCTACATTATATTGTTTATAAGTAACACATGTGACACAGAGAGACATATACAGATTAAAAATGACTGGAGATTTATTATTTATTATGCTTCACCTAAAGTTAAAAAAAAAAGCAGGGACAGCCATTCTGATCTCAAATAAAGCAAAAATAAAAATAGAATTTAATAAAAGAGATAAGGAGGGAAAGTTCATCTTAAATAATGAAGTAGTAATAATGAATTATGCACCAAGGGTAGACAGGCAAATTCCTAGAGAAGATTCTAAGATAATTGCAGGATGAAATAGACAGCAAAACTATTCTAGTGGGGCACCTCAAACATCCCCTCATAATCTCAGACAAATCTAACCACAAAATAAACAAGAAGGAACCTAGGGAAGTTAATAAGATCCTAGAAAACCTAGATATAACAGACTTCTGCAGAAAATTTAACAGTGACAGAAAGGAATCTAACTTCTTCTCAGCAGTATATGGTATCTACACAAAAAAACTGAAGATGTATTAGGGTACAAAAACTTCATAATCAAATGCAGAAATAGTAAATGCTTCCTTTTTAGACCACAATGCTATAAAAATTATGTTCAATAAATAGCCATTGGGAATTAAATGATCTAATTGTAAAAAATAAATGGGTCAGACAACAAATTATAGAAACAATCCATAATTTCATCGAAGAATATATCAATAATGAGACAACATACCAAAACCTTTAGGATGCAGCCAAAGCAGTTGTTAGGGAAATTTTATCTCTCTAAATAGCTACATAAATAAAATAGAGAAAGGGGAGATCAATGAATTAGGCATGCAGCTAAAAAAAGCTAGAAAAAGAACAAATTAAAAATCCAATTAAATACCAAATTAGAAAATTTTAAATTCAATGGAGAGATTATAAAAAAAGAAACTTAGAAAAGTATTGAACTAATAAATAAAACTAAGATTTGGTTTTATGAAGAAACTAACAAATAGATAAACTTCTGGTTAATTTTTATCAGAAAAAGGAAAAAAAAAAACAACAACCAACATCAAAAATGAAAGGAGTGAATTTATCGCCAATGAAACAGACATTAAAACAATAATTAGGAGCTATTTTGCTGAATTTATGGAAGTAAGTCTGAAAATGTATATGAAATGGCTGAATATTTCCAAAAATATAAATTGCCCACATTAATAGAAGAAAAAATATAATATTTAAGTAGACCCATTAAAAAAATGAACAAGTTATTAATGAACTCTCTAAGAAAAAGTCTCCAGGGCTAGATGGATTCACAAGCTGTCTACCAAACATTTAGAAAACAATTAATTCCAATCTTATGTAAACTATTTGCAAAAATAGGTAAAGAAAGAGTACTATCAAATTCCTTCTATGACACAAATATGGTACTGATATCTAAATCAAGAAGAACAAAATAGAGGAAGAAAATTATAGATCAATCTCCCTAATGAACATTGATACAAAAAAAATAGATAAAATATTAGTAAAGAGTAAAGAGTAAAAATTACAGCAATTTATCGGCAGATAATACATATGACCAAGGAGGATTATACCAGGAGTGCAGAGCTGGTTTAATATCAGGAAAATTATTGCCATAACAGACTATATCAATAACAAAACCAACAAAAATCATATGATAATCTCAATAGCTGCAAAAACAAGTTTTTGACAAAATATGGCACCCCATTCCTATTAAAAATACTAGGGAACATGGGAATAAAAGGAGCTATTCTCAAAACAATAAGTAGTTTCTATTTTAAAACCTACAGCAAGCATTATTTGTAACGAGAGAAGCTGGACACATTCCCAATAAAATAAAGAATGAAACAAGAATGGCCATTATCACCACTATTATTCAACAGTGTACTAGAAATGTTGGCTTTATCAATAAGAAAAGAAAAAGACATTAAAGGAATTAGAATAGACAATGAAGAAATAAATCTATCACTTTTTGCAAATGATATGATGATATATTCAGAGAATTCTAGCAAATCATCCAAAAATCTACTGGAAATAATTACAGCTTTAGCAAAGTTGCAGATATAAAATAAACCCACACAAAGCATCAGCATTTCTATATAATACTGAGAAAGCCCATCAGCAAGAGATAGAAAGAGAAATTCCTTTTAAAATTACTGTAGACAAAATAAAATACTTGGGCATCTACCTTCCAAGACAAACTCATGAACTATATGAACACAATTTCAAAACACTTCTCTTTTTTTTTTTTCAAAACACTTCTCACACAAATAAAATCAGATCTAAACAACTGGAAAAATATCAATTGTTCATGGCTAGATTGAGCTAACTAATACAAATAACAATTATACTTGCACTAGTCTTCTTATTTAGTTCCATACCAATCAAACTGCCAAAACATAATTCTATAGAAATAAAAAAAATAATAAAATTCATCTGGAAGAACAAAAGTTCAAGAATATCAAGGGAATTAATGAAAAAAAATATAAAGGATGGTGGCTTAGTAGTACCAAAGCTAAAACTATTTTATAAAACAGCAGTAATCAAAACCATTTGGCTAAGATACGGGCTAAGAAATAGAGTGGTGGATCAATGGAATAAATTAGATACACATGACACAATAATCAAGGCCTTTAGCAATCTAGTATTTGATAACTTCCCACACTCCAACTTGTGGAATAAAAATTCACTATTTGACAAAAATTGCTGGAAAAATGGAAAATAATATATTAGAAACTTGGCTAAGCTTATATCTCACACCACATATCAAAAAAAGGGTCAAAATAGATACATGATTTAGGCATAAAGGATGGCACCATAAACAAATTAGGAGAACAAGGGATAATTTACCTATCAGATCTCTGGAGAAGGGAGGAATTTCTGACCAAAGAAGAATTATAGAACATTATGAAAGGCAACATTGATTGCATTAAATAAAAAAGGTTTTACACAAACAAAACAAACAGAAACAATATTAAAAGGGAAGTACAAAAATGGAGAAAATCTTTACAGCCAGTATTTCTGATAAAGGTTACATTTCTAAAACATATAAAGAACTGTCTCAAATATATAAGAATACAAGTCATTCCCCAATTGATAAAAGGACAAAGGATATGAACAGACAATATACAGAGAGTTATATGAAATATGCTCTAAATCATTATTGATTAGAGAAATGCAAATTAAAACAACTTTGAGGTATCACTTCACACTTCTCAGATTAGCTAAGATGACAGAAAAAGGTAATGATAACATTTGGGGGAATGTGCAAAAACTGGCAAATTTATGCATTGTTGGTGGAGTTGTGAGATGATCCAACCATTCTGGAGAGTAATTTGGAATTGTGCCCAGAAGTCTTTAAAACTGTGCATACCCTTTGACTCAGCAGTGCCACTACTTGGTCTGTATCCTAAGGAAATCATAAAAGAGGGAAAAGGACCCACATGTGCAAAAATGTTTGTAGGAGCCCTTTTTGAGAGACAAAGAATTGGAAAAGGAGTGGATGCCCAACAATTATAAAATGGCTAAATAAGTTGTGGCATATGAGGGTAATGGAATATTATTGTTCTATAAGAAAATGATGAACAAGCTGATTATACAAATGCTTGGAAAGATTTACATAAACTGATGCTGAACAAAAAAAAAAGCAGAACTAGGAATACATTGTACATATTAACAGCTAGAATGTCTGATGATCAACTATCAAAGGCTTGGTTATTATGAATACTTCAGTGATCTAAAGTAATCCCAATAGACTTTGATCAGAAAATATCATCTCCATCCATAAAAAGAACTAAGAGACTGAATGTAAATCAACATATGCTATATTTACTTCTTTTTTCTCTTTTTTTATCTCTTCCATGATTTTTCCCTTTTGCTGTGATTTTTCTCTCCTAACATGATTTATAAAGCAATGTGTATTAAAAATAAACTTACTACAATAAAAATAAAACTGTTCTTACATGTAGATTAAGGAAAGACAAAATATTAACTAAATATACTTTTTTAAAAAAGAAAAGATTATGCTTGGTGAATTAGCAATTATGCCTTCATATACAAGCTAGGATAACTATTTTGTTCTCAGGAACTGGGTTTGGGAATAGTCAAGAATATGAAGCGAACAAGACTGGACTATCCCAAAAGAAGTCTTTTTAGTTCTCCAACAGAAGAGTTTATTCCTTTATGAAAGATTTGTCAATAAAACAAAACTAAAACAAACAAACAAACAAAAAACTGTCACAAGATAAAAGAGCAAAGAAAATGCCAGTGTAAAATCTTTCCTTAAGGAAGAAACTGAGCCAAGGATTTCAACTCAACTAAAAATTGGAGGCTACAGAGCAGCATAGAGACTAGTAGAAATAATAAAAAATAATACAGTAAGACCACTGGAAGTCTTCAGTAACTCTGAAGAACTCCCAATAATACATAATTTCTGTAGACATATCCCAGTCTTCTGCTCCATTCATATGCACCTCTCAATATGTTTATCTTTGTCAGTTATGCTTCCTTTATTTGTGACATAACTCCTCACTCTATTCCTTAGCAATGAACACATCTCCTAGATGTCTTTATTATTTCTATAGAATAGTATGTCCAAGTGAATGGATGAATTATATAATTACTACTTTTCTTGGGATGCTATTCCATTGAATGTCTTTGCTAATTTCAACTAATTTTACTTTCAACTAATTATTTCCTCTATCACAGGCCATTAAAATACACATAACTAGTAAGCTTTGGAACGATGTTTTCAAGATATAAATATTAAGAGACCACTTGAAGAAGTCCCTGCGACTTGGAAATTACACTACATTAAAAATGGAACTAGGAATTATACAATGAAGATTTTAATTTGAGGTGATAAAATAACTACCACCAAGGAGCACTAGCAATATATTTTAAAACAATTAATTTAATTCTCCACATTTTATTTAAAAGGACTTTTAAAGGCATGAACTACCATTATTCCAAATATATTTTCAGTATTTTTACAAGTTGGTGGTTTATCATATAAGTAAAAATCTTGTGTCTATCCACCATAGCAATTCAACCTTTTATATTAATTTTTGCAGCAATTGCAGCAATTATTTTATTAGATTATTTTAGATTAGATTTTTATTTAGATTAGATATCAGATTATATTAGAGTAAATTTGCTAGATTGTAAGTCCTAATGATTATTAGTTTGGGGAGCCCAGGGCAAATTTTCAAATAACATTCTACCTAGTGTCTTATGACTTACATAATCCCATTTAGGTTCATGAAATCATACACTTGAGCACAAAAATCAGTATAGTGGTTGTAATTTTCCTGAATAGAGCTGCCTTTGAGCTCAACTTTACACAAATGTGAAACTTTATGGCCTTTAAAATATGACTGAAAAATGAATCCTGATAGTTCAGAAGTGGATACTAGAAACTTGACTCTTTAGGATTCTAAATTCTAGAAAATGAGCAATACTTAGAGTTTGACTCTATTGAAGATGAGGGGGATGCTATGGCAAAGACATTCTTTTCAAAAAGAAGAGAAAGAAAGCTGAAAAGTTGCTAATAGTTAGAATTTATTTATAGCTGTATATGAATTATCCAGCATTCTATGCAGTGTAATACATAGATAGAAGACATTACATTGAGCTGGGATTTCAGAATCAACCCCTCATTCTTTATCTAGCAAATTCAGACTAGACTTATTTTCCAAGTGTTTATAAACTGTTCTTTGCTTCAGCAAGAGCTACCTATTTTTATCTGTCAGAAACCTTGAGGGAAGGTTAAGATCAATCTAGCCTGCAGGATAAAGTTCAGAATTTTTCAAACCATAGAATGCATCTCAGTAGCCTCAGCTACTACAATATATTTAGACTCACAATAGGGATTTGTCATTAAAAAGCCTCTTCTTATTCCTGGATAACTTCAGTGTTAGTTTGCAATCTGTGATTTTAGAAATACCATTAGCAATTGGCTAAGCAACTAAAACATAAGCATATGAAGTTTTCAAAGCGTTCAAGACAGAGTTTTCTGCATCTAGAGTTTGGGGTCTGTTTAATCTTTGACTTATGGATTTCAATTAAACAAACACCACTAGGCAAAACATCGTGTCTCCTTGTCTCTGTCTCTCTCTCTCTCACATACAAGTATGCATGTGTGTATGTATGCATGTATATATACATAAGTATGTGTCTGTGTATGTATATATATATATATATATATATATATATATATATATATATATAAAGAGGGAGAGTGAGAGAGAGAAGAAGAAGAAGAAGGAGGAGGAGGAGGAGGAGGAGGGGAAGAGAAAAAGTGAGAGACAGAGAGATGGAGACAGACACACAGAGACAGAGA
Organism: Sarcophilus harrisii; assembly: GCF_902635505.1. Classification (NCBI taxonomy): domain Eukaryota; kingdom Metazoa; phylum Chordata; class Mammalia; order Dasyuromorphia; family Dasyuridae; genus Sarcophilus; species Sarcophilus harrisii. The sequence goes on from NC_045430.1 coordinate 234,822,602, forward strand.
AAGAGGGAGAGAGAGATCCATAGTTGCATATTTAGATTTATTTTTATAAAAAAAAAATCTTGTTTGGTAGTATTTAACTGGAGACTACATTTTTCTATAAGTTTATTTATGTATCAAAATGTGTGTGTGTGTGTGTGTGTGTGTGAGAGAGAGAGAGAGAGAGAGAGAGAGAGAGAGGACCTAGAGAGAGAAATAGAGAGGCAGACAGACAGATAATAGAGATTATCAGACACAGACCTTTCCTAATCTGGTCCAGATTTCAGGAAGGCAATGAAAGTTGAGCTGAACTTTGAAGCAAGGGAAGGGCTTGAAAAAATGGATAAATAAAAGATGGGGGCAATTGAGAATGGATCAGAATTCTGCCCTTAGAGGACAGAATGAGGGAGACCATGAATATGATAGATGATGGAATGTTGCTCAGGTAATTCAGTTTATTGATAGAGAAAGAGATCTGAATTAAGAGTGGAGCTAGATTATGTATCCCTAGTATATTACAGTCAAGGGCTGACATTTTGGGTGGGTGACTTGGAGTTTCTGAGTTAAGTAATGTAATTCCACTTGCATTTGAGAAATTTAGTTTGGAGAAAGACTAGAGGAGAGATTAGAGATAGGATCCATTAATGACAGGAAAAACACCTAGGAAGTTACTACCATATTCTAGGTGATATAGATAAGTTCCTTAACTAATCTTCTTATGGTAAAAGTGGAAAGCAAAGGAAGAATGTGAGAGACACTAAGAAATAGAATAAAATAAAATAAAGGACAAGACATTCCAACTATTTGAATATAGAGTGTAAGAGAGAAGATTGAGAGATGACTTCAAAATAATAGTTCTGGATAACAAAGACCATGGTAATGCCATTGAAAGAAGTAGAAAGTAGTAGCATGTTTGTGGCATTAATGTGGTATTAAGTTAGAAATATACAGCAGGTTGTTGGAAATATTCAAGTGGAACTCTAGAGAGAAGTTAAGAATAGAAATAATATAGATTTAGGAGTCATAATTAGAGATATACTAAATGAAGGATGATTTAAGGAACAAAAAGAGCACCAAGGTCAGCACCATGAGGAATGATTACATTTAATTGTTAGGAGAAGGAGACAGGCAAATCTCAAAAGGCAGGAGGAGAACCCTGGAAGAGATTGATACTAACAATGAAGTCAAGGGAAAAGAGTATTTTATGAAGTATAAAATAGAAAATATTCATATGCTTTAGGAAGGCCAAGAAAAACAGGACAAAATACTTTCAGATTTGGTGAAAAACAATATTATTGACTGTGGGGAATTTTATGTGTAAATTGGCATGATGGAAGTCAGATCTTGAAGAGCTAAGGATTAGATAATTAGGAGGAAGTAGAGATAGAAAGCTGAGACTATTCTTCCTAGTATTTTGACAAGGAAAGGAGATGTTTAATGGTGAATGTATTAAAGAACTTTTCCTCAAAGTACCTAAAATCTTACTCACATTTCAAAAATATTTGAATCTTTGCAAAAATGTGTAGATATGAAAGAAAACAGAAACTGTTGTGCTAATTATTTATAGCACATGTAATTATTTATATCAGGCCTTTATAAGGCTCAACAATAATACCAAAGATATAGTACAGTTGATCTGATTTTTTTTTACTTTAAAGTCAGACAGCTATCTTCTTTCTGCTTCCTTGCTTTAAGAAGGGTCATATTCATTTGCAGCATATTCATTTGCACTAGAGTAAAAATATAAAAGATCATTTCCCACTTGAAGTGATCTGAATTAAATTCCTACCTTTTCCTATAGAGAATTTAGTCCTTTTCTATGACCACTCATCATATAAAGACCTGATGATTTTCAAAATTCACAGCAATATTCTACTCTTCAAAAATCTTGAATGCTTCTCGAATCTGATAAGACTTATTTACTTTCTTGTACTCTAAATCTTCTGTCAGCTTTGACTGGACTTCAAGCTGAAATATGAGGTTTTTAGTGACTTTCAGTTAAAATGCCCTTGATCTTCTAATTTTGTTTTTTTTTGTTTTTGCTATTCATGTGTCTATAGTATTAAAAGGGTACAAAATATAAGTATGCAAAATTTTAAAAAAGCATCATTCTTTAAAGCTATTAAGATGATAATCAGAGATGAAACACAATGCCAAATTGAATTTTTAAAGTGCATTCCTAATCTTTTCTCCTCTTGATTTACTCCTATGATTTCATTAGTGGAGAAATCTTTATGTTCAATTTTTTCCACTTCCGTAGACAAGCAACTCATCTGAAATTTATAATATTAGTTTTCAGTGGCATAGGGAGTTTAAGTAAATTGCATATAGTCAAATAATTTTCACGAGTTAAAGACAAGAATTGAATCTACATCTATACAGCCAATTTTCATCTGTCTTCTGAGCTCTATTATGAATTGCCTATTCATGATTATGAACAATTATGAAGTTCCTATTGGGACATTTTGACCAGTATATATTAAAGGCATCTCAACCTTAATATGTTCATAATAGAACTTATCTAATTCCATCCACCTGGAACCCATCCCTCTTTTGAACCACTGCTTTCATCAAGGGCATCACTATTTTTCTAGTCATCAGGGTTTACAAGGTCTTTATTTTTACACTCTTTCACCATTTGACTAATAACATTTATTAAACCCTGTATGGCTTAAAAATACCTTTTAAACTGCACTATCCTTTGAGATACCCCATAATATTTCATTTTCTTATCATAGCAACTCTAATCAATAGATGCTATTATTCTCCATTCAATACATAATGAAATTGAAGATAGAGGCTAAGTAACTAGCCTCCTACACAGGTTTTGAGAACAGATTCAAACTCAGTTTTCCTTGACTTGTAGTCCAGCACTCAGTTCATTATATCATGCAGTTATCTCTACTCTATTTTATTCCATTGATAATTCATCCTATATATAGCTGCCAGAGTGATGACATAAGTTTGATCAAGTTGCTGTCTAACTCAATAAACTCTACTGTTTCCTTCTGGAATAAAAGATGGACCCTTTTGTGTAACATTTAATACCTTTCACAAACTGGCTCCAATCAATATTTTACAATTATTATATATTACTTCTTTTCTAGCATGCCATGATCTAGTCAAACTTGTTCTTCCTCTGTATTAGAACTCTAATCTGTCTGTACATGTGGAATTCATTCCTTTCTCACACCTCCCTCTTTAAAACCCCAGTTTCCTGTTCCATGAACCTTGAGTCATCTCCTATATGACAATTTTTTCTGATTCTCTCACATGCTGATACCTCCCGCACAAATTGCTTGGTAATTAAAATTTTTTTTTTTTATGTGAAAGACTGTCTAGAATAGTGATAATCAGTTTTTGAATCAAGAATATCTAGATTCAAGTATTTCTTCTAAAATGTATTTGATCTTAATCTAGACAATTCACCATTAAACACCCCAGGCAAATAAATCTCAGACAATAAATTGCAGAGCAAATGTTGATGTCAGTTAGATGAGGGAGGTTTTTCAAAGAGAGTTTGCAATATCAGTGAAATCCAATCCAGTCTCTCTCTATAAATCTAATGTGTACTTATTACATATGGACATGTTTCTATCTGCAGAGTATAAGTCCTTTGAAGGTAGGGACTATTTCATATATGTCTTTAGATACTAGTACCTGGCACAGAGTTTGGCACACAGTAGGCCCTTAATATGTGATGATTTACTGATGGATTGATTCTTGACTCTAACATATACTGACACAAACTGTCCACTTTGATGTAAGCTACCTCTCTTGGTAATACTATATACCTTGTATTTGATTTCAGAAGAACCACATTCAACAAGAATAAGATGCCTTATATCTGTTTGGTCTGTCTTTTCAAAGGCATAACTCCCAGATGAAACATTTCTCATTGATTGTGGCTTTGTTGTCAATAACAGCATTTGGACAGCCAAATGTTCCTCTTGAGCCCTGTGTTTGATTTGAGAGCGTGACTTTCCCAGTGTACTGCTGTGCCATGAAAACTAGGGAGCTCAAGTTGTGACATGTCACTTCAAAATAAGTTTGAGGCATTTTGTCGACTCCATTTCCTTAGCACCAAGGGCATTTCAATCACACAGAGATAGAAGAATGGGACAAGTTGTCGTGCCTTGGCAAATTTTGGCCACAGATGAAGGCTCCGACCTCCAAAGACTCTCCCTGGCTTTTAGAATGATTGACAAGAGATGCTGGAAATTCTGCACTGGTGACGTATGTATATAAGGGAGATTTATATGTCATTGTATTGTCAAACTGACAACTTATGAATAGTATTTTAGTGTAAAGGCATATGACAGGAAGAAATGAACAGGCTTTTTCACAAAATTTATATGACTCCTCTTCAAGTGGAGAATTCAAATAAAATTTGACTTTTTGGGATAACTGTTAGGAAAAATAACCTAATGAAACTGGGTTTAACTGAAAGTGAAGGTTAAAAATACCTTCATGTTTTATGAATTACAGAAATATTTTAAAATTCAGGTAGTAACATACATGTTTCTTTTGCGTGTTCTATAAATCATTGCTCTAATTAAATGTAATGACACAAGTGATCACATCTTTATATGACATTTATTTTCAGTAGATTCTTCCATTCAAAAGTCAGGGTTTTGTTTGGAAAAAAAGATAAAATGCAAAATACTTTACCAATTCTATCAAGCTATATAAATATCCATTATTATTATCCAGGAGATGGTTCAAGTCATCAAAGAATGGAAAAAATGCTGGTTTATCTAGCTCTGATTGTTGGTTTAAAAAGCTCCAGTAACAGTGGCCTCATTGCTGTTCCATGAACAAGGCACTTAATCTCTCAGTGCTGAGCATATTCTTTCATTGTCCCCATGTCTAGAACTCTCTTCCTACTCATCGCTAACTACTGGCTTTCCTGTATTTCTACCAGTCCCAGATACAATCCCACCTTCTACAGAATTTCTAATTCTCATACATATAATTTATTTGTATCTATTTGTGAGATTGTCAGTTCCCTTAGTGCAGGGACTTTTACATTTTTTATATCCCCAGTGCTTAAGAAAGAGAAGGGAAAACACATTTGCATTATACCTAATCATGCAAGGTAGATGCTACTAATATTCTTATTTGAAAGTGAATAAACTGAGGAAATCACAGGTTAAATGACTTAACCAAGATTATACAGCTAGTAAATTTATAAAACTATTCTTGAACTCAAGCCTTCCTGATGCTAGGCCTATATGCCAGCAGATTAGCATATAGTAGATGCCTCATACATGGTTTTGTTTTTTTGACTGACATAAAATAAAGTGAATTTTTTTATATCTAGTATATATTTGTCTTTCTGTTGAACTCCAGTGTTTTATTTAAAAAATTCTAAGATGGCTGTATATATATCTATTTTGTCCTTGAATTATAACCAAACTTCTTTGTCCTTTGTGATAAAAAGGAGCAGCACCAATAGAAAAAAAAATGCATACATTTCTGGAGTGCCATGAAATTCAGTTTTCAGAGGCATAATTGTAAAATCAGCTTCAGTTTGTCTGAACATATATGCTTGAAATATCAAGTAGACTATGGTTTTTGAAGAGAAATATTTCATACCAACTATTGTTCATGGAAGATTTCCTGGATGCATCAAGTTTCCCTCTTGTGAGTGCTTTGAGAAAGCATACATAGAAAATATCAAATATATCCACCAGAATTAAAGAAGATCACTTCATGATGAATCACATACTTTATGAGTCTGCCCATTGGGTACTCTGTTTTAAGTTTAAGTTAAATACTGCAGATAAATTTCATTTGTAAGAATCAGCAAATGCAGTGAGAATGAAATATTTATTTCTTGTAATTCAAATACGTTAGGAGGTTTTACTGTTTCATTCAATGAAAAAATATTGATTAAATATTTGTTATATGCAAAAAAAATTGTGTAGAGTAAGAGGTCTTATTTCAAGGACCCTGAAGAAGTAATACTTGACAAGAAGTGATCTAGCCTTCTATGGAAGACTTTTCAAGAAGTAGAACCTATTACTTCCTGAGGGAGCCCATTTCATTTTTGGATAACTGATTATAGGGCAATTTTTCTTTATAACAGAATCAATTGGCCCCTTTGAAGCTTCAGTTCACTGCTTTTAGTAACCACACATTTAGGCAAGAAGAATAAAATGGAATATATATATATATATATATATATATATATATATATATATATATATCCCCAACAGTTAACAAAAGAGAATTATTTAGACATCCTATAGAGAGGATATTTTTAACAAGGAAAGACCAAACTTAGCCTGCATGTATGTAATCCTTAGAAATGTGTATGATCAGAAGGACAGGATGTGGTAGCTGGTGATCTTGGGACATCCTAGAATTCTGAAGGGCCCCAGTTGTGTATTTGATATGAGCTTAAGGGACCAGAAACAATATTAATATGACCAAATGTTAACTAGGAATCTGATTTAAAGGAGGGAAAGACAAAATCTTAGCCTCTAGAGTCAATCAGTTCCTGTGTACAACTTTTGTCTCTTTTCAGAAAAAAAAATAGTCTATATTACTTAAGGAAAAGTTTATGATATTCCTCTTACTGGAGAACTTTTTTTTTCAAGCAGACTGATATCATTTGAGCTTTGCAAACTACCATATAATAATGTTTAGTAAAAATTGCCCAGAGGTTCAAAGTGAATTTCAAAGATGTGGGATGAAGGCTAATGCTGGGACCCAGAGAAAAAGGGTGAGATTGAGTAGGACTAACCACACATAAATATATACAATGGGGTGGAGTCTACTCCTGTCTAAACACACACAGACACACACACACACACACACACACACACACACACAAAATATAGAACTAAATCCAAACGTTATTGAGAATTATTGCAAATCTAGAGATCCTGCCAAGGGAGCAAGCAATCCCATAACAGCAAGCAGTGCCTCAAAGGGAAAAAAATGGATTGTATAAGATTTGTATTAATAGAACAAAAGAAATGTATTAATAGATTAAAAATGAAGGTGTTTTTGAGAAAATGGATTAGAAGAAACATTCATAGTTTAGAAGAGAAATGGAAACCTTTAACCAAGTTACAGACTCCATGAAAACTGGAATAGACCAAACAGAAATAAAATTTAAGAGAGCAACAAATATTAAAATGAAATCAAAAGTTAAAGGAAAATAAAAAATAAAAGATGAAAGAAAAGAAAAGAGAATATAAGTTATCCAATAACAAAACAATTGACCTGGAAAGAAGTTAAGGAGAAAAAAATCAACAATCACAGAGCCTGGGAACAATATTTTTTAAAAATTGCTAAATAAAACTCCCCAGGTATGTTAGAACTAGAGACAAAGTTAATAGAATGGATCTACTGAAGAAAAAAAAATGAAACAGTCAAAAAAAATTCTCATGCTAAGAGACAGCAAGGTTCAATAAGACTTAATTACTTCCACATATCATTTAAAGATGAAGTTGAAAATTAAGTCCTCACAAAGTTGAAATATTTCCAAATGAAGGGAGGGTATAGTGAGGAGATGAAAATTTTCAATAGAAGATAGAGGTTATCTTTTGGGATTATCAATAAGGGGAAAATTTTCATATAGACTAATGGAATAAGTTGAACAGTTTTCTTTGAAAGAGATAATTAAGAATGGCGATGGACAACTGTCTATACTAGATAAGTAACTTGCCCATCAGCCAATGAACAAGGGATTATTAGAAAGATGACATTTTAAAATCCCATTCATCTCTTCACAAAATATATTATTTGTGAAAATATTTTGAAATCAACACCATGCATATGTAAAGTGGCAATGCTTTAATAATTTAGAAGAACTTGAATTTTAATAGCAAAAATCCTACTGAGAAAATCCATTATATTTATTTTATTAGTATAGAAATTTTTCTAGATATAAGACGTGACTGATATATAAATGAAATACTTTCAAAATAGCTACCAAAATATGTAAATCTAACTAGGTTTCTGATTTAATATTGATGTTTTCCATTTTCAATGCTTTATCTAATTCATACTCTATTTTAATAACTTCTACAATTTTCCTAATACAAATCATATCAGGAAGTTTCACAGTTTTAACAAAAAGCATATTTTCTGCCATAATATTATTTGTTTCTTGGTCATCATGGTTCCATCCTGGACATCATTTGTTCCTATAAGAAATGGGTATTTTTTTTGATATTTTATAGCATAGTGGTTTCTTTTCATACTTCAAACTTCAATTTACTTTTAACATTAGAATTTCAACTCAAATAATGGAAAAAAGTCAAATATATCAAATGACAGGAACTAAAGGCCATTTCATTGAAACTCGGGGGAAATATTTTTTTTTTTATTCTACTTTTAAAATCTCTAATTTGAAGTAACACTTGATAATGAATATTGTTATAACTGTTAACCATAGATCAAACTTATATGTTTTGCTCCCATTTTTCATTCTAACACCATAGTTCATGAGAAGCTGTTTGTTTCCCAAACTATTAGAGATTGTGTGCTATCAAAAGCTCTTGAGGGGGCAGAGCCAAGATGAGAGAGAGTAGACAAGTCTTTGTCTTCCTGGCTTTTTTCAGAATCAACACCAGATCAAGCCTTTGAACAGATTTTGGACAGAACTGATGGATATTTGGAGTGTAACAAATTTCCAGCAGAAGACATTTTTGAAAGAAGTTGGGAAAGATCTGTCTTAATCAGCAGTGGCAGGAAGTGGGAGGATTGCAGGCCAGTGCAGGTACAGAACAGCAATACAGTGCAAGGAGATTCAGGGCATAAAGACTCCTGTGAGTTGGGAGAATCTAGTAGGAGGTTTGTAGCCAAAATACAGAAGCGTTTACTATTCTGTCCAGTGGATGAGCAGACTAGCTGTGAGATGTTCAATGCAACTTCAGAAGGTAAATAGGGAGCTGCTAAACCCCAGCATAATGTGGGACTTGGTCATGCCCACCCAGCACAGGAACCTTAATCTCATCATTTTTGGCTCAAAAAGAAGGTGTTAGAAATTAGTTTAATATAGAAATTTCTCTTATAAGTAGGAGGGGGAAGAGAAGAGGAGGAGTTAATAGAAGGGAAAACAGAAGTAAAAGGGGAAAAATGATAAGAAAGGGGGAGGGACTGCAAAAAGGAGAGGGCAGATTAAGGGAAGTGGTGCTCAGAAGGGAAACAGTAAAGAGTTAATAAAATAAAAATGACAGTTGTACATAAATTAATCTACTCCAGTGCCATACCAATCAAATTCCCAAGAAATTATTTTACAGGACTAGAAATAATAATAATAATAATAATAATAAAAGTTCATCTGGAAGAATAAAAGGTCAAAAATTTCAAGGGAATTAATGAAAAAATGTAAATGAAGTTTCACTAGCTATACCAGACCTAAAATTATATTATAAAGCAGTGGTCATCAAAATCATTTGGTACTAGCTAAGAAATACAGTAGTCAATCTATGGAATAGGTTAGGTTCACAAGACGCAATAGTCAATGGTTATAATAATCTAGTGTTTGATAAACACAAAGATCCCAGTTTCTAGGATAAGAATTCATTATTTGACAAAAACAGATGGGAAAATTGGAAAATTGGGTTTTTTATCTCATTATTTTCTTTTTTGCTCTGATATTTTTTCCAACATGATTCATAAAGCAATGTCATTAAAAATAAAGTTAAAACATATTTCAGCTGAAGCAAATAAAAAGCAGAGCTAACAATTCTGATCTCAAATAAAGCAAAAGTAAAAATAGATGTAATTAAAAGAAAAAAAGATGTAGTTTCCGTTCCTGTAAACAAAATAAAATATCTGGTTGTCTATTTAGAGAAATATGGGAACTATATGGACACAATTACAGAACACTTTACATAAAAATAAATTCAGATCTAAACAATTAGAAAAATATCAAATTTTCTTGGATAGGTCAAGGTAATGTGATAAAAATTACGTTTAGTGCAATATCAATCAAACTGCCAAAATCATTTTATAGAACTAGAAAAAGTAACATAATTAATTTGAAAGAACAAATGTTAAGAATATGAAAAAGTACAAAGGAGAGTGGGCTAGCAATACCAGACCTAAGACTATATTATAAAACAATAGCCATCAAAAACCATCGGTCAGATAATCAAGGACCATAGCAATCTAATATTTAATAAACCTCAAAACTCAGTCTTCCAGTATAAGAACTCTATTTCACAAAAATTGCTGGGAAAGCTGGAAAATAATGTCAGAAACTCAACATAGAACTACATCTCATACTCCTTACCAAAATAAGGTCCAAATGAGTTCATGATCTGTACATGAAGGGTGATACTATAAGCAAATTAGGAGAGTAAGGGGCAATTTACCTATCAGATCTTTGAAGAAGGAAGGAATTTATAACCAAAGAAGAACTAGAGAATATTATGAAAAGCAAAATGTACAACTTTTGTTATAGTAAATTACAAAGATTTTGCACAAACAAACCCAACACAAACAAGATGACAAGGATAGCACAAAGCTGGGAACAATTTTTTACAGCCAATGTTTCTCTTAAAAGTCTCATTTCAAACTTTATGGAGTTTGTCCTATGTCAAATTGGCTATGTCCTAACCAATTGACTATGTCAAATTTATAAGAATACAATTGTCAAAGGATAGGAATAGACATCTTTTATATGACGAAATTAAATCCACCTATAGTCATATGAAAAAAATGTTCAAAGTCACTATTGGTTAGAGGAATGAAAATTAAAACAACTGAGTTAGCACCTCACATCTCTTAGTCTGGCTAAGATGACAAGCAAACTTAATGACAAATATTGGAAGGGATGTGGGAAAATAGGGACACTAAGGCATTGTTGGTGAAGTTGAGAAATGATCCAACCATTCTGGAGAACAATCAGGAACTATGCCCAAAGGGCTGTAAAACTGTGTATACTCTTTGACCCAGCAATGCCATTAACTGGATCTGTATCCAAAGAAATCTTAAACTAGGGAAAAGGAACCACATGTACAAAAAATGTTTGGAATAGGTCTTTTTGTGTGAGCAAATAATTGGAAAATGAATTAGATGCCCATCAATTGGGGAATGGGTGAATAAGTTGTGGTATATGAAGGTGATGGAATATCATTGTTGTATAAAATAATGAATATGCTGATTTTAAAAAGCCTGGAAAGATTTACATAAACTGATGCTGAGTGAAACAAGCAGAACCAGGAATATATTCTACACAATAAGAGCAAGAATAGAAGATGGTCAGCAATGAAAGACTTTATTCTCAGTGGTTCAGTGAATAGGGAGATGGAGTGATTATCTCCAAAGTTTGTATAGACTATATGATTTATTACATATTTACAATTCCTGACATAGAGTAGGTACCTAAGCAATTCTTGAATTGAATTGAAATCTCTATGATTTGTTATTGGATTAGATGCTTTGGAAATATCAAAGAATGAATGAATGAAAATAATTTATTTTGTACTTACTATATACTATTTATTGGGGAAATAAATAGAAAAAGGTCAATAGTCCCCGATTTCAGGAAATTTTTATTATAAATGAGAAAAACATAACAAATATAAGCAGGTTCAGAGTCAGATGAGATGGCAAAACCCTGCCATTTTTATGGACAAGTGAGAGTATGACTGGCATGCCTATATGTCTAGATATTATGCCTAAATATCACAGTGTAGAACTATGTCTGGTATATGTGAAGTATGAAGCATATGATGCTTACATTTCAGGTGTCTTCCTAGGATTGGAGGAGAGTACAAAATGCCAATTAAACAAAATTAAATATAGTAGGGGAGGACTAAAGAAAAAGAAAAGCACTCTTGGGCATAATACTATTCATACTGCCCAAATGTCATTTTCATAAATGAATATGCTTAGTTAGGTATTGCATTCTCATGAAGTTGAGAGATGCGTATTTGTAGCCATTCTGCAAAACCAGAGTAATCACTTGGCAAAGCCCTGCAGAAAAATCTGTGATTGGCATTTAGAGTATTCTTCCTCAGAATCTAATTTATCATCTTTTTTTTCAGGCTAAGTGAAGGAGGTCTATAAATAAAGTTTAATTAACAACAATGTTGCAGATGTGCAAAGATGTGTCCTAAATTTATTTAATCTGCCATCCTTATAAAGAAGTTTGTTTTTCCCAAGGGGGGTCAAAATTAATTAGTATCCTTACAATTTATTTAGCAGCCCATTGTCTACAAGATGCCTAAACAAGTACATTGAGACATAGTGGTGTATCAAGAATGATATAATCAGAGCTCCTTTGAAAAGAGCAATCTATAAAATTACATTGTCTCTGACTCAACTAATGATTAAAATAGATGATAATAAGCTATTCTTTCAAACTATTTTTATTTGTCTGCAGAACTGCCTTGTTTATTATAGCAACAAGTATTACTGTATAGTGATGAAAAGATTCATTCACTTTGTCCATTTTATGGAATTTTTGCTTTTTTGATCTCAGTATTAAAGTTTAGTTTAAGTTTTAGCTTTTGAAAACATTTATTTAGGTTTGCTAAGTATTTTACATACATTATCTCCCTTGATTCTCAAAACAGACTTCTAAGGAAGGTGCTATTGTGTCTTCCTTTAGTATGCAAAGAAAAGAGATGGATTCCTTTAAAAAAGTAAGGTATTCTCAAAATTGACTCCAGAAAAGAATCACTTGAGTATGTCTATCTAAAAAATAACATATAATTAAGATCTTTTCCCCCTTAGGAGCAAAAGTCTGGAAACCTCATCAAATGGGCATTGACAAAATAAAATTGTAGAATGGGAACTTAACCATACCGTAAGATAATATATATGGGAAGAATTCAGGAAAAGGAGAATGGGAAGAATGGAATCACCTGCCACTAGTGAAGTAAAAGAATAAATGAATGAATAGAAAAATAATTTACTAAGTATTTACTGTGTGCCAAGAAATTTACTAAACCCAAGGGGTGTGTGTGTGTATGTGTGTGTGTGTGTGTGTGTGTCTATGAGTCTGTGTGTGTAACAGTAACTGCTGTAAAGAAGCTAGCACACTATGAGGGAAAAAAAAAAAAAACTTTTATAGGCTTCAGCCACATGTAAGATAAGAAAGGGCCAGTGGTCTTTAAAATATATTATTGAAGCAAATGATAGTACATTTTCTTAAAAGTCATTTCCAGTGATAAAATCATCTCTCTGATTCATTTGAAAGTGCCAGAACTTGTCAAGAGATACAAAAAGCCTTTAGCGCTGGTGTGTGTGTGTGTGTGTGTGTGTATGTGTGTGTGTGCATGTGTGTGTGTGCATGTGTAAGTGAAATTAGCTCTGAGATCTATACAGACATCAGAAGGCTGATGCTAAAGCAAGATAATGCAAGATAAAGCAAGATGATGCTCTGCAGCAAGATAATGTAATATATGTGCAGAATGAGGAAAAGAGATTCTTAAATAGCCAATGTGAGCAGCTGAATTCATTAATCAATCAACAAACACTCTTACAGCTAATTGGCTCAATAGATAAGAGGATGGGGGCTTGAAATTAAAGACCTGAAGCACAATTTATGTATCTATATAACCATAGACTAACCACACTATCCATCAGTTTCAATTTAATTGCCTAAAATATTAAAATGTTGGTCTCTAAAATAATGGCCTCAGCTCTAACTATCTGGATCTATGATCATTATGTAAACATCTCCTAAGTACCAGACAAAGTGATATAAAGTGGAGATATAAGCATAAGAATGGAATAATGAGGAATCTTCTTGGATAGGTGTAGGACAAGATGGCTACTGAGGACTCTTTCAAATCACAAATTCTGTGATTTTATGACAACCTCTGCTCTCAAACAGATTATAATGTAATTGGAAAAGACAAGATGAACACACATATGTATAGGCAAAATTAACAGAAGATGAGTTGGGGAAATGAGAAAAACCTTCACTTAAAATATGTGCATCCATTTCAAGGAAGAGTTCTTTCAAAGCAGAGATGGAAAGAAGGGAAACAAATGTGATGAGAAAACATCAGTAAAATATTTTTAAAAAGAATGAAAATTATCTCACACCTATCATCAGTTTTATTATATTTTAATTCAATAAACATCCATTAGTTATTAACTGTGTGTGAGGCACTAGATCAAACATTAGGAATACAAAAGGTACAGACAAAATTGTTCTGGAGCATGAAACTTATATTCTATATTATCTTTATCCTTTTTCCTTTTTTTTTTTTTTTTTTTTTTTGGTGAGGCTATTGGAATTAAGTGACATGCCCATGGTCACACATCTAATATTAAGTACCTGAAGCTGGATTTAAATTCAGGCCCTCCTGATTACAGGGCCAGTGCTTTACCCCCAGCATCATCTAGCTGCCCTAAAGTCCAGTTTACTTGAACTGATATTGCCATAGGTTTAATTTTTATTTGTAAATTCAGCCCTCTACATAATAGGGATCAATGCTTTAATCAATTCATATGGTTTTCCATCTGCCAAAACAAGATATATCTTCCTTATACTTTAGTAGATTTTCTTCAGAATTTGATACAGCATCTCATGCCCTGTTAATCATACATTTAGTACTGAACTTCCCTAATGGGTCAAGCAGCATGAATATCCTCTTTGTTTCTAGAAATATGTTAGAAGCTGTGTCAGTGACACAGGATTTGCCAGAGCTTGTATGAGCATCAGATTCTAGATTACTTCCATGCTGTCAAAAGGTATTGGAGAAAGACTTCATCAGTTGCTTATTCTCTGGTTAATATATATATATATATATATATATATATATATATATATATAAATGTGTATACATATATGTGAAAAGAAAGAAGAAAGGAAAAGGGGAGGTAGAAGATATATCTGTAGATATGGACATTAATATACATATGGGTAAAATATATAGCTATCAATTTATCAAGAGATAGTGAGACAGAGCAGAGAGATAGCAGGCCTTGGAGGCAAGATGTGTAAGGTTCAAGGCTCAACTCTACTATGACTTCTCTATATACTTGTGAACAAATTATTCAATCTTCTTAATGGTCATAAGTACCTGACTCAAATTTTACAAGTTGCATCAATTTAATTATCAAATGCATTAAGATACATTTGAATCTTGATAAAGGGAGTTCCTTACTGGAAACTTTCTAACCCAGCAAAATCCTAGGCTAAGTGTGGGGGAAAGAAAATGAGAAAATATAATAAGATCAAAAATGTAGAATTGAACATGAACTGAAAAGATTTTTTAGGCCAATTCCTTCATTTTACAAAAGAGGGAAACTGAGTCCAAGAGGCTAGATGATTTGTCCATGATCACGTAAGCAGGAAATGAAAGAGAAAGGATTTGTCTTTTGATTTCCAATCTGTTACTCTTTTCTCTGTACCTCAATGTCTGCTTCAATATCTCTCTCCCTTTCTCTTTATTTTTGCTGGGTACCTCAGGTTCTAAATTTGCCATTCTATCACCTGAACTTTAACACCCTCTCTGAACTACATTTTATTCATTTATCAAACATCAAATTTAACGGAAAGACTTAAAAGTCTTCTGAGAAGCCTTCCACTTCTTTCAAACAGGATGAATTTTGCCACCAGATCAGCCCAATAATGTTCAAAATGCTTTGCAAAACATATTAAGGATTACCTTAATAATATTTTTGGTAGAAGGCATTGCATAATCAAAATTTGGATAATAAGTGTTTTATAAATTGCCTTAAAGTTTGGATATAAGTTTTTATGCAAAGAGCTAGAAGTAGTTTAGGATTTATTATTATTTTTATTCCCATATAATTTCTGTAAAATATTAGCATTTTAATAGCAGAAAATTAAATTAGAGTTTAACTAAACTTTCTAATATAAAAAATGAGAAAAATGTGGCAATTTACTACAAAACCATAGTACTTATACTGGTGTTAAGGAAGAGAAAAACAAAAAGTGTTTGGGTCTCAGTCTTTTCATCTGCACAATAGTAGAGTTAGACAGTTAATCTGGTTTCTCCCTGATCAAACCATGAGGGGAAAAAATAAACATATACATTCCCTGCCAAGGAGAGAAGGTCAAATTGAGAATCATGAAATGAATTCACTTATGCAATTATGGTTTAAGCTGGCCAGTTAGCTGAGCAAAGATAACTTCAAAGTCTCCTTACCTGAAATGGGATCACAATCAAGACTTTTGTCTTTTGGAAGGAATTCCATTGCCAATGCTCCAATTTAAATTGTATCTCTAATAAAGTGACAGGGTGAGGTCCAGTTGTTGGAGCATTTTCAAAATTACAGTTTCCTGGGATTCTGATATATTGACCTAAAAGCAAAAGAATACTGAGCTGAGTCCTTTAGAGAAAATGATTTCCTGGGAGTTTTAGAGAACAGAAATATATCTGCCTCTTCACAATGGAGGAGGAGGGATCGTTAGGGTAGAACTGTCAAATATTGGATACATGGTAGATACAGTCTCTACATAAGATGGTTTTTCTTCATTCTTCATTAAAAAGAATGGGGGTATTTCTAGAAATGAATGTGATGCAAAAACATATACCTGTATATAATTACATGTAACAATACAGGTAGAAATACCTACATACACACATGTTACATATGCAGTGTGTGTGTGTGTGTGTGTGTGTGTGTGTGTGTGTGTATTGATAGATGTTTCCTACCCAGATCCTCTTCTGGATTTTATATTTTCCGGAAACTGATCAAACCCTTAGTCCTGTGAGATCTTTTTCCCCTCTTATTGAAGAGGATAATAGGTAACCTTCCATAAGTTTGTCCCAGTTCCTTCATTTGAAAAGTTTGCCCAGGATATGCTTGTCATTTTCCATCTGTCTGCAAGATTTCCTCATGCCCCTCCTTTTAAGCAGCTTGAGAACTGGCTTTTGTTTTGTTTTGTTTTTGCCTTTGTTTTACTCAGTTTTTAGTGCAGCATTTGGCATGCCAGTGGATGTTTAATTAATGTTAATTGACAGGTTCCAGAAACACAGATATATATGTATATATTACTTTGTTACTATGCAGAGAAAATGAAAAGCTAAAAGTAATATCTGAAAAAAGTATAAAATTCCAAATCATCATAAACTACAGACTTGAAAGGACTTTTATTCTTTAGTAATCATAAAGACATAATTTTACTTTCATTTTTATGTCAAGACTTCTTTTTAAAAAGTCTTACACAAGGTCTTCCAAGAATCTTTAGTAACTTTAAACTTTTGGGACATTCTATGTATATATGTGTTTTTATCTATGTGTATGTGTAAACTTCTAGGGCTTTGGATAAAATGTATTAAAACATATATTAAGAGAGACAGACACACCAATAGATAGATGATGGACATGTAGTAATTTTATCCTACATCCTTTCTGTGTATTATAGGGATGAATAAATAATAATAAAATTATATTAATTTTGACAAATGGATAAGGCACAGCTGGCTTTAACCACATAAAATCAAAACAGGACAATTATATAAGCCATTCAAACCAAAAAAATACCTTTTTTCCCCTAAAGGAATCCAGGACACTTATGCAACAATACTGATTTTTGGGACAGTGACTTGTCTAGATTAGGGCTTGTTAAACTTTTTTCCACTCATGACCCCTTTTTCTCCCAAGAAATTTTAACATGACCCTAGGTATATAGATATATAAAAAGATATTCAAATAAAATATTTACTGATAACAAATTATAAAAAAATAATTTTAAATAATTATTTTTCCAAGCGTAGAAATTCCTTTCAGGAAGTGTTCTATTTATTAAAAATGAAAGCAAATGTGCATACTATTGAGATCAGTGTGCTCATTTATTTTTATATAAAAATTAAATCTTGGCAAAATGTTTGATACCTTTTACTGCTGACAAATTTTTTATCACCCCCTGTAGAGATTCACAGATAGTGGGGAAACTCTGGATGAGGTATAAAAGATCCTTCAACCCACAAGAAATCTGCTGACTATGGCTGGTTTGACTCCCTATCAACTCTTGGGGCATCTCATCCTTTCTGAGAAGTCAAGGGGGGTGGGGTATGACCACTTGTGTTCTATTTGGAGCAAGGGATACTTAAAGAGGCATTTACATATCAATATGCTAGCCCTTATGGGATTGTGACACAGTTTAAGAGGATTTGAATTAGATAATTACTTCTAGCACTCTACACTAAATGTTTAGATATAGTCAGTAGCATACCAAAAACAATTAATTTAGGATCATGAGACAATGACAGGAACAGAACAAAATGTGAACCCTCTTAATACTCATACTAGTCATTAAGACATGACAGTAATGTCATTTCACCTCTGAAATTTAAAAAATGAAATAAAAAATAAAAAGTTGAACAATTCTCAGTACTTGGAAGAGATCATTGACAATGCAGTAGATGCATGAATATTTACAACAACAACAACAACAAACTAATAGCTTACTAGAAACTTCATGTTAACAGGCTAGTCACAAGGTAAGGGGAAAAATATTTCACCCTGATTTTAGAGTATTCATATTTCTTTAGGATACTATTTTGAGACAGCTATTATTCATGAATCCCTGCTTACTAAGTAGCTTAGACAAAATAACTTGTTTTATTAATTCATCAACATAAATCAATAGACATTACCCTTGTTTTTCCTACATTTAGAAAATATTTGATTTTGTTTGATTGCTCCCCCACACCCTCTGGACAGAAATAGAATAGAAATTTTTGCACCTTGAGCAAATCATAGCGAGGGTCTCAAAAGTATGGGTAGTATAGAGAGATTGGGACAACTCATGTTTATAGCTAAGTAGAGTTAAGAGAGTGGGACTTGGAAGCCAAGATATTCAAGGAAGGAAGTATTTGGAGAGGAAAAAATGACTGAGTTAGGCAGGGGAGGTGGAGCCAAGAAGACAGAATGAAGGATTTTTATGTGGGAGAGAAAGTTATACAGTAGTAAGAATCAAGAAAGAGTGAACATGAAAGGAGGTGAGACTTTTGCTGAGTGATGGTGCCACTATGAGAGTGAGCAAATGACTTGAGAGGTGAATTTTGACTCTACCTCTTGTCCTTCATTATGGGGGCATAAAAGAAAGGAATTTCTATCCTTGGAAAAGATTTCAAGAGACATAGCAGCATCAAGATTTTGTCAAGTTCCAGTGTCATGAGAAAGAGAAAATGTGATAAATGTATTAGAAATGCCATTAGATTTAGAAGTAGAGAACAGAGGTTTAAATTCTGTCTTTAGCTCT
This sequence comes from Sarcophilus harrisii, assembly GCF_902635505.1. Lineage (NCBI taxonomy): Eukaryota > Metazoa > Chordata > Mammalia > Dasyuromorphia > Dasyuridae > Sarcophilus > Sarcophilus harrisii. The sequence goes on from NC_045430.1 coordinate 234,841,746, forward strand.
TAATAGATAAATAATCTTGGATCAATATATCTTAAAATACTTTGACTCTCCATCATTCCACCCAAAAAATGAGGATCTTGGATCAAAGAACCTTGAAATTCACATTTAACTCTCAGTCTCTGACTCAATGATCTCACAAGGCTGATATGGGAAAAATATTGAATCTCTTATGATTTCAATGGCCTAATCCTTTAAATGAGAGGATTAGATTCAGCTCTAAATCTAATTTTCCATAATTATGGGGCCCTGACCTTATAACTCAGAGATAGTCATAGAACCTGTCTGGATCTCAACTTCTTCATGTGTAAAATGCACACAAAGAGGGGAAAGTCCCTTATTGCCCTGAATTCATGATCATAAATTTAAAAATGGAAGATACTTTGGAGGTCATTTAATTTAACTCTAGAATTTTAAATTTGAGGAAATAGTACTCAATCTAGGTCATAAAGTTAGCAAGTGATAAACACAGGATTTCAATATATATCATCTTATATAAATCTAGATCTTTTCACTATGGTACAGTCAAGAGTTTTCTCAGAGAAGTACAAAGAAAGTAAGGGCAGAGTAGTAAGGAATGGGAAAGAACTAGGAACAGTAAGAATATTTTCTCTGAAGGGAGGGAAGGCAGAAAAGAAAGAAAAGGGGGAAGGAAGTAAAGGAGCAAAAGGAAGAAAGGAAGGAAAGAAGGAAGGAAGGAAGGAGGGTAAAAGAGGGAAGGAGGCTAGAGAAACTAAAGAAAGGAAAGAGGAAAGGAGGGAAAGAAAGGATGAAGGGAAAGAAGGAAGGAAGAAAGCAGGGAAAGAGGGAAGAAAGAAAAGAGGGAAGGAAGGAAAAAAGAAAGTAGGCAGAGTTGGAGAGAGAAAGAGGAGCGAAAGTGCAAGGGAAGAAGCAAAAAAAAAAAAAAAGAAGAAGGAAAAAAGTACTTTATACATTTATTGTGTATTTATCTCTATACTAAGTACTACGATCTGGATTTTAAAACTTGGGAACACATAGAATCAAGGGAGGGGAAGCCAATTCCAGCACGATAGGAGCAATGTCCAAAGAAAGCTGGACTGGTATGGGAATTTAGTCAGTGACAAGTTAGGGCAAGATACCAGAATAATCAATGACCAGAGCCAGAGGGTAATGAAGGGAAGTCTGCTTCCTCAGAAAATGATATCATCGGGGATACAGGTCCAGTCACTACAATCTAGGTTTAAGTCTGCAGATATTTCCTAAATACCAGTTCTGATTACCACAAGGAGATTGTCAATCACTAAGAAAAAGGAAGGTATATGAGATGTATAGAAATTTATTTCTTCACTGTTATTATTATAAAAATAAATGAAGCAGTTTCAATACCAAGATGGTAAATGAGTAACAGTATCTGAATCCACTAGAGAAACATTTTTATAAGATATGCATTTCACCTCTCAAATGGGATTTCATCTTATCTTGAAAACCTAGAAACCTTTTGGACTACATGTAAATGAATTACATTTATTCACTATGCAGGATGTAAATATCTCGCTGATTTATATACCTATTTATGGGTTTCTAAGTCTTTTTCTATGCCCGTCTATGTCAATGTTATATGATTTAGGGTGCATTTACATTAGGCCTAAACATTTGGATGAAAAGTGAAAAATTCAATCATGCAGATGTTCTGCCTCCCCATCAAACATTTAAAGGTTTCCAATCACAAGAAAGGCACCGTGACTTAAAAATATAGAAACACATTCCCACCTGCATATTTGGAAAATATTTTTATTTATTGCCTGCACTGCAGAGCTTTTAAAAGAGTAATGGGTTTGGGTTCAGAGCATCTAGTTGAGAATCCTTGTTCAGGCCAAGATCAAGATGTGTAAGTATGGAGAAAGTCTGGTGACCTCTGAGCCTCAATTCCCTGAGATGTATCTAAAAAGGTGCACTAGATATTCTTTGAAATCCCTTCCACCTATAGATTTATAATTCTATGGCTAGGGGTAACTGGATTTCTCAGCAGATAAAGCACTGGGATTGCAATCAGGAAGACTCTAGGGTTCAAATCCAGCCTCAGAAAATTATTAGCTGTGTGACCCTGGAGAAGTCATTATATCTCAGTTTCCTCATCTATAAAATGAACTGGAGAAGGAATGACAAACAATTCTAGCATATTTGCCAAAAAGACACCAAATATGGGGTTTTCAGACATGACTGAAATGTTTGAACAAGACTGAGTGATCTCTGCGTTGTTACCCAGTTCTTTTTTGTTTGTTTGTTTTTAATGAACAGTTTAGGTTTTTCTTATTATTGTTCTAAGTACATTTAATTATTTTTCTCTAACTGATCTATATAGTTAAAGAAGATTTATAATCTTCTATAATATATAACTTAAAAATATCAAAATATGAAGGTCAATATGTTAATTTATATTTTCAGGTTAAACAACCAATTTATTACAGATATTGTAAGTTGTATAATTAGATCTGTGATAACTGGAATGATAAGAATTAAATGAAAAAGTAGACATATTTTCTGATGCCTCCAAAGCTATGATAGGTATACCACAAAGGAAACATATGGAAAGGACTCCTTTCAGAGCTTATGGTGAAAACACCATTCAAAAGGGGACATATGGAAAAGCATACTTTCCAGACAGCTGTCTTTGAGAAGATTAGATGTCTCCAAAGCAACTGTATCATGTTACAATTATCTTGAAGTTAGAAAATGGCTCCTTTTATGTCAGAAGAAGAGGAAAGAAAGAGAAGGAAATAACCATTTATACAGTATCTACTATGCACCAGGCACTTCCTTTTTTACCCTAGGGGTATTAATGGTGCCTATAAGGAAACTTTTCATTTACAAGTTTTCTCTTCTGCTGTTAATATGGCATTGTGTTTATCCAGTTATTTTATTTTAACATTTTCAAAGTATCCCTATCCCCACTGCTTTATCTTCACTTCCGTCCTCTCTTCTCCTTTTGATATTTCCTTTTCCTCTACTCCCCATCAATCCTGTTCAATAATTTTTAAAATTCCATTTTAAGCCCTTTTTCAAGAGATTTCTCTCACTTTTTCATTATCCATTTTTTCCTTTTCCCTTTACTTCATTCTCAAGATTTATGAACCCTATAAATTACGGGTCTCTCTTTTTGCATTTTTCATGCAATGAAAGTTTCCAAAGCTTTGATACCTTGGTCTTGAGATTTAGGTTTTCTTTCGAGGGACTTTTTGCCACTTTCTTATAGATTTGCCTCGTCTATTTTCCTTTTCTGGTGTGCCTCACTTCCAGAACAGTATCAATTATTGTAGGTAATAGGGGATATTTTCCTATGGAAGGAAATCTCCAAGTGAGATCAACCTTGATTATGCAGTCCACCCTCTCTTCTTGATCTTTTTACCCCTATATTTTGTCTGGAAATTTCCTCCCTGTGTCAATGTTCTCTCATTCTTCCAGTTTCCATTTGTGCCCAGAGGGTTCATTTCTTAGAACAAGTAGAGTTTTTAAGCACTGAATTGCCCAGGTCTAATCCTACACCTTTCTTCACTGACCATCTCTCTTTACCCAGAAGAAGATTTATCAATGGAATCGTTTTCACTTCCAAAATGAGATCCCTTTCCTTTCAACCCCCTTTTAATCCCTTCTTTCTTCATCCACTCTGCTATAGATTTTAATCTTCCTGAGACCTCAGAAGTCACCTCCTCATTGTTTGATTTTACCTTGGCAGATCACTCTCTCCTTGCTATTCCCATGTTCTCCCCAAAAATTCATACTGTGTTCTTCAAAATGTATTGTATTTACAATATAGTTCTTCAAAAGAAGCAGTCACTTTCAGTTATGGTGCTGCCAGATTCTGTCTGTAATGCTTAGTGTCTGCCTCTTCACTATTGTAATCTCTACCAATTTTCCACCTTCATCCTGTCTCCTTTTGTCCATTTAGAAAGCAGTCTCTTCCTAGACTCTCTAATGTTGCTCTGTGGCTAACATTGCTTTTGCCTACTGCATTTATTTAACTCTTGCATTTCTGTTTGGGACATTCAAGAGGAAAATAATTTCTTCAGTTCTGTTTTGCTGCCTAGTAATCTTTCAAACTCTTCTTTATTTTTCAACATCAATCTCATGCCTTGTATCCTTAGGATTAGATTTAACCCTGGGCTATCAACTAAGCTCCATTGCTCTTTGTAACTCATCATTACTCCCCTTTTTTTCCTAGCAGGTGAAAATAATTTTACTTTATTAGAATGTCTTTTCTTTGTATTTAAAAGTGTTTCTCCTAATGGCTAAAAGAACTTGTTTCTGAAGTGAATTGTTAAATTTAACCATCAAGTGTCTTGGAGTTTGCAATCAGATATATTTTTGGAGGCAATCTGTGAATTCTTTCAATTATAATTTCATTCTCTATGTTTAGAAGTTCTGAGAATTCTCTTCTATTATTTTCTTTATTCTGGTGATCAAGTTTTATTTTTTTAACCTTTCACGTTCTTCTAAGAAAACTATAATGCCTAGGTTTTACTGGTTTCTACTTCTCTTTTACTAGGTTGTTCTTAATTTCTATTCCTTTTTTGTTTCCCTGGTGAGACTTGCCACTGAAAATTCAAGTTTTTCTATTTTGTTCAAAATTTATTTTTGATGTGAAGGTCATTAATTCTGTTCTTATAATTTCCCCTAAGAATCATTTTGACTGTAAACCATAGTATATTTTAATATTATTGTCATTCTCTTGGAGGAAATTATGAATTGTTTCTGTGATTTGTTGTTTAACCCACTCATTCATTATAATTAGATTATTTAATTTCCCATTGGTTTTTAGTCTCTCTTGCCCTGGTAGTTTATTGAATATAATTTTTATTCTATCATGATCTGAAAAGAAAGCATTTTAAATTTCTGCATTTCTGCATTTATGAGGATTGATTTTCTAATATATGGCCAGTTATTTGTGGAGGTGACATGCATTATTGAGAAAAAAAGGTGTATTTCTTTCTATCTCTATTCATTTTTTTCTCCAGAGATCTATCATATCTAAGTATTTTTTAAGATTCTATTAACCTCCCTAATTTCTTTCTTGTTTTTTATTAGATTTCTATAATTTTGGTTGAGGTACCCCACTAATATAGTTTTGATGTCTATTTCTTCCTGTAACTGGCTTAAAATCTTCTCTAGGATTTTACCTGCTTCATCACTTAGTACATACACATTTAACATCATTACTGCTTCATTATTTATTTTATACTTTATCAAGATGTACTTTTCCTCCTTATCTCTTTTAATAAGATTTATTTTTACTTTTGCATTATCTGAGATCAGAATTACTACCTCTGCTTTTTTTTTTTTTTTTCAGCTGAAGCATAATAAATAAATAACAAAGGTAAAAGCCTTTTACTCTTACTCTGTATTTATCTCTCTATTTCAAATGTGTTTCTTGTTAAGAACATAATTGTAAGATTTTGTTTTTTAATCCACTTTGATATTTGTTTCCATTTTATGGGAGATTTCATCCCATTCACATTCACAGTAATGATTACCAGCTCTGCATTTTCCTCCATTCTATTTTCTCCCTGATATGTACTTTTGTCCTCTCTGTCCATCCTGTCCTTCCTTAGTAAAATTGTGTTTCTAACCCTCCCTACTCTTTACCTATCCTACCTTCCATCCCCTTCTTTCTTTATCTTACTCATTCTCCTAGTGTTTCTGCCCTTTCTTCTATCCAACCCCTCAATTTTATTTCCCCTTTTTCCTCCTACTTCTTTATAGGGTAATATAAAATAAAAAAGTAAAAATTAAACAAACTAGTGATTATATTAGTCTCTCTTTGAGCTAAAACTTGAGATTAACCTTCAGTCAAAGCTCATCCACATTCCTTCTTTCCCTCTATTGTAATAGATCTTTTGTACCTCTTCATGTAATCTAATTTGTCCCATTACACCTTCTCTTTCCTCTTTTCTCATTTCAATCCTTTTTTCCATCCCTTAATGTGTTTTTCTTTGATATCACATCAGAGTCCATTCACAACCATACCCTCTGTCCATGTATGCCCAGTTTACTTGCCCTAATAACAGATATGGTTCTCAAGAGTTACAGAAATCATTTTCCCATCTAGGGATGTAAACAGTTTAAACTTTAAGCAGAAATATATATTTATATATATTCTCTTTTTCTACCTGTTTACCTTTCTATGCTTCTCTTGATTCCTGTTTTTTTGAAGATCAAATTTTCTGTTCAGTTCTGTTTTTTTCCAATATAATGAATTGAAAGTCTCTCACTTCAGTGAAGAGTCATCTCCTCTCATGCTCAGTTTCACTGGGTAGTTCATTCTTGGTTGTAACTCCAGAACCTTTGCCTTCCAGAATATGGTATTCCAGGCCCTATGATCCTTGTAGAAACTGTCAGATCCTAAGTAATCCTGACTGTGGCTCCTTATATTTGAATTGTTTTTGTCTGATAGCTTGCAGTATTATTTCCTTGAGATTATAGTTCAGGAGTTTTGCAACAATGTTGCTTGTATTTTTTTATGGAATCTTTTTTATGGACTTCATCAATGGATTCTTTCAACAACTATCTTCCACCTCTGGTTCTGGTATATCTTGTATATGAGAGACATTTTCTTTGATGACTTATTGAAGAATGTTATTCATGCTATTCTTTTGGTCAAGGCCTTCAGGCAGAACAATAATTTTTAAATTGTATCTCCTGGATCTATTTTCCAAGGTGACTGTTTTTCCAATTAAGTATTTTACATTCTCTTAAATTTTGTCATTCTTTTTAGTTTGTTTGACTAATTTTTGATGTCTCATAGAATCATTGGCTTCAGTTCTTATTTAGTTCTAACACTGTAATCCCTGGCATTTATTTGTCTTTCTTTTCTTTGGTCTATTTGAAGCATTTTCAATAATAGTCAAGCTGAAATTTCCTCTATTATCTTCAAGCAAGTGGCTTTATAGTTCTTTCTTCATTCTGAAATGATTTTGCCTCTAAATTGTTTTGAGGAAATGAGGGTCATTGGCTACTAATTTATTTTCCACCTTTTCCCTCTCACAGTATCTGTTCCTTATTCATAAGATAATATGATCTGATGGAATGATCCTAAATTGTCATCTGAGAGATTTCTTTTTTACCCCTTTTATTTGAATGTGATCTTCCCTTTTTCTTATCATTTTTAACCCCAATAATTTATCACTTCTATCCAGCTAACTTCTAAATACACATTTTCAATCTATTCTCTTTTGTTTCCAGAATCTACAATCAGTGAACATATGTCTTCTCTGTTCCATCTCTTTTGAATTTCTGTAGTTTGGCTTCCAACTTTCCCAAATATTCTTAAAATTTATACTACCCCATGCACTCTGCAATTCAGTAACAATAGCTTCCCTGCTTTTCCTAAAAAGACACTTCATTCCTTCTAGTTTCATCTAGAATTCCACCTTCTATGGGAAGCCTTTCTCAACCCTCCTTAATCATTTCCAATTTATCCTGGATTTGGTTGTTTAGTTATTTGATTGATTTCTGTCCCCAATTGGAACTTATGTTTTTTTTGAGAATGGGGACAGTGTTTTAAATTCTGTGGGTCCCCATGCTTAGCACAACAGCTGAAACAAAGTAGGCACTTAATAAATATTTATTGCTTGCCTGCCTAAGTATAAAAGCCTGCTAATTAATCTCCCTGTTTCCAGTCACTTCAGTTTACAAATATCTACTCTATAAATAGATGCCACTTTGACGTTGCTAAATCAAGAACTTTAGCATGGTACTCTCTTAATCAAAAAACCTTCAGATTCAAGTATATGAGAGATCAAGTGCAAAAGTTTTAGCAAATCAGTTAAGACCCTCATTAATGGGATATCAATGTGCTTTTTAAGGTTGGTCTCTCATTTTTCCAGTATATAAATTATCCATCCCTTTAATACTCCTTGAAACTTCTTGTAACAAATGATTGTACATAATATTCCTTTTTCCTGAAACATCATTTTTTATCTTTTCTCTCCTCCATTTCTTCTCGCCAAGTTAGCTCATGCTGTACTTTGTCATGATGCCTGTAGCCTTCAGGGACCTCTCCTTCAACTCATCTCAAAGCACTTATAGAATATTTATACCATGCTTTTCTAAATTAACTATGTACTGTCTCCCTGGTGGTATCTCTTATATTGAACAGTTTATATATATTTAAATGTGTGCTTAAAGTAGATAATCATTAAAGATAAAAATAGTGCTATAAATAATCTGTTGATTTACCTCCCCCCAGAGTAAAAAAAAAATACAGGCAGAGTTCCCAAGTCGGTGATTAATAAATAACTACTAAATTATGAAACTTAACATATTGGTGATTCATCTATTATATTTTTCTCTTGTTTTTTTTTTGATTGATTTTTTTGATGATATTATTACTTGATGACAACCCTCATAGTACTTATCTAGCATAAATCCTTGTTTGTAATGTGTGACAAGCCTTTTCTTATCCACCATCAATCTCTTCATAGGCCTTTGAATGATATTCACCTTCAATTACTTGGAGCCTACTCTTTGAAGATTTCATTTGGCAAGTATTCTTCCTCCTTCAGAAATTATCTTCCAGCTAAATTTGTGTTTATCTTGGTTATCTGAGGCCTTATCATAGTTTAAGCTTATGGTAAGTGTATCTGACTTCTGAACCTATTATTACTGCCTAGAAACCACTTTGTAAGGAGGATGGAATGGCAGAAATCTTGCATAAAATCTCATGAAATGCTACAGAATTTTGGTAACATAGGAATGTGAAAGATGGAACTTTTGCACTTGATCTCCCATGACTCAGCAATGGTCATAGAAAGATGACATTATGGTTAGTGTTCAAGACCTAGGGTCAGGAAGTCCTGAATTCAAATTTTCCATCATGTCACCTGGGCATGTAACTTCCTTCTCAGCTCATATATAAAACGAGGATACTTATGGCACCTATCTCATATGGTTACTGTGAAGATCAAATGAGATAGTGCATACAAAGCACATTATAAACTTTTAATATGTAATATATATTTTATATATACATCTATATTATACACACACACACACACACACAATTGTTGTTGTTGTTGTTAATTTAAAAGATAGCAGGAAAGAAAATTATCTCAACTTAGGAAAGTAGAACTATATCCCTATTCTCCATTTCTTGCATTCAATATATATTCCTCTAACACTTTCCCCTGAATGGTATGTTTCATTGATAAGAAATATCTTTGTATTTATTTATTTGTGAAATGGATAACTATTTTAAGAATTTGGCACTCTTAAGTTATCAATAATAAATATCATAATGGATAAACACAAGAAAACACAAAACTTTTGTTATAATATTTCTACTTTTTTGAAAGTGAAACATTTATATGAGATATAGGTATACGGTGTTTTATAACTTAGTTCAAACAATTTGTTTTTATTTTGTGTGACAACAATGGCTATATGTTTATGTTTCTACTATTCTATAATAACTCAACATACTTAAAATTAACCAGATGAAAGTAAACTGAGCTAATTTTCCTCCTTAAGTTAGTTCTCTGCCTGTTGAGATCTGCTTTTGTTTTCTTTTTATCAAAAACATGTTTTGTTGACACTCTTTCCTGTGTTTTCAATATAGTATTTTAATATTGTAATTTTAGAATGGTAATATTCCAAGAAAATGTTCAAAAACTGCAGCTGCAGCTTTTTTCAAAAGGACACTACTGGCCGTTAGAAATATTGTAAGGTATTGGAGTGCCTGTTGGAGCAGGGAATTCAGATATTTTAATGATCAAATGAGACCATATGAGATTAGGAACACCTAAGTGAAACAGAAAGTGTGATAAAAGATAAACAAAAGCTCCACTAAGAACCAGCAAATTTTTTGCCACAAAATAAATCAGTTGATCTTCAGAATAAAAGTAAAGAATGGCAGAGGGTTTTGTCAGGTATGATTCTCTGCAGTATGTTACAGACTTTTTGAAGTTAAAAAAATGAAATCTTTTTTTCAAGATACAACCATTTCAATTAAAAAAAAAATGCTTACCATGGCAAGACAATACAAAAATACTGAAGAATGAGACAAAATTAAATTTTCCTGAAAAGATTCACTTTTTAATTCAAATTTACTACTGAAATTATTGCCAGAAGAAGTCCAGGTAAGTCTACAGGGTCTGAGCATCTTCATTAGACCATAAGATATCCACTATCAAAAATAAAAATATGTTTAGGGCATTTTTCTACTTTCAGTAGGCCTGAAAATTTTATATCACTGATGAAATTATGATCATTGATAAAATATATTAAAATATCAAAACTTTTTGTATTTAAACTAATAAAGTTTATAATTGTACTAAAACTCTTGGAACAATTCTATATAATACACAGAAAAAATAAGGACTGTTTATGAATTAGTAAAAAAAATACCCAAATGGAGATAGAATGTGAAATATCATCTTAATCAATGCTGAACATCACAAAATGTTGAGAAATTTAGATGATACAGAGATAATACGTGTCCCATGAACTTAAATTATTTAAATCCTGTTGAAAAATTATGTGATATAATTAAGGCTAGACTTTGAAAAATAGATTTTTCTAACAAAGGCAGACTTATTCAATGAATTAAAGCTTAAAGATGTTTCAAAATATTTTGAACTTAGGCAAAATCATATAATTACCTGGCATTGGATAGAGGGCTGGGCCTGAAGTCAGGAGGACCTGAATTCAAATTCCACATTAATTGTGCGATCATGGCATGTCACTAAAATTTTGTTTGCCTCATTTTATGCATCTGTAAAATGATGATAATCATAATACCTAACTTCCAGTATTGTTGTGAGGATCATATAATATAATAACTATAAAGTGCCTGGTATACAGCAATTACTATATGCATATTAATTATTATTACTATCAATAATCACTGTCACTCCTACACATACTTATACACATGTAAATGTAAAGTTCTTACATGTAAAAAGTTGAAAGATTTATTGTCAATAAATCTATTTTATTTTGGCCCAAGTAATTTGAAAAGCACATGTTAAGTCAAACTGGTAGAGCACTTGAGGAAATACTAACATTGATGAGGTCATAGATACGGTGATATATGTTTCATGTGATAGTAGCATAATGGTATTGAAAACTTCTTCCTCAATTGGAATTCAGCTAGAGAGGAATTGATTTCAATCTGAAATGGTCAATGACTTTAGCATTGATTTTTTCAGCCATGTCAAACACCTTCAATGAGAACAATATGGCCACAACTTTGATGATAAAATTCTTCACTTCAAAAGGGTAAAGTGGAAGGAGTGTTGGTTTATGATTTTTTAAATTTGTAGATTATGTCAAATGAATGCTTGCCCAAAAGACTTTCAAGGAGAACTCACATAGGGAAAGTGTTAAGTATTTGTAAGTACAAAGTGGTAAGAAAAAGCAATACTAGCACACTCTCAATGTCTGTCATAACAACTTTAGAATTGTTTGTATGACATGGGAGCCACTGGCACAGAACCGCCTAGCATGGGTTACCTTCATCAGAAAAACTGTTTGCTCTATGAGCAAAGCAGAATTGAGTTAATTCAAAAGAAACACAATATTTACAAAGTTAGAGAAGTCATCCCAAATATCAATCCATTTGTATCTGACCTGTGATATAGCATTCTGCACTGATGATCCTTAGCTGGGCACACTAGAACGTAACTCTAACACAATGAAGTCATTTGGGTCTTTGAGAATGGACAAACAACCAACAAATCACGTAATGTGTTTTTGATGAACTTATTTCTACATTGTCCAAAGAAAACACTATCCTAAAAGGCAATTTTTTTTCTTTGTACAAAAACTAAATCTCTTACATTAATTTTTATTAAAGCTTTTTATTTTCAAAACATTTGCAAACTAAATCTCTTACATTAAGTTTTATTAAAGCTTTTTATTTTCAAAACATTTGCATGAATAAATTTTCAACATTAACCCTTGCAAAACCTTGTGTTCCAATTTCCTTCCCCTTCCCCCTTGCCTAGATGCCTCTCCTAGATGGCAAGTAGTTCAATATATGTTAAACATGGTAGAAATATATGTTAAATCCAATATATACATACATATTTATACAATTATCTTAATACACAAGAAAAATCAAATCAAACCAGAAAAAAATGAGAAAGAATGTAAAATGCATGCAAACTATAACAAAGAGTGAAAATGCTATGTTGGGAACCACACTCAGTTCCCACAGTCCTCTCTCTGCATGTATCACTGAACAACTGAAACTAGTTTGAATCATCCCAGTGTTGAAGAGAGCCATGTCCATCAGAAGTGATCATCATATAATCTTCTTGTTGCTGTGTACAATGATCTCCTGGTTCTGCACATTTCATTTAGCATCAGTACATGTGGGTCTTTCCAGGCCTCTCTGAAATCATCCTGCTGGTTGTTTCTTACAGAAAAATAATTTTCCATAAAATTCATATACTGTATCCTATTCAGCCATTCTCCAACTGATGAGCATCCACTCAGTTTCCAGTTTCTTGTCACTACAGAGAGGGCTGCCACAAACATTTTTGTAAATGTGGGTCCTTTTCCTTCCTTTAAGATCTCTTTGGGATGTAAGCCCAGTAGAAACACTGCTGGATGAAAGTGTATGTATGCACAATTTGATAACTCTTTGTGCAGAATTCCAAATTGCTGTCCAGAATGGTTGGATCTGTTCACAATTCCATCAACAATGTATCAGTATCCCAGTTTCCTGCATCCTCTCCAACATTCATGATTATCTGTTCCTGTCACCTTAGCCAATCTGAGAGGTGTGTAGTGGCACCTCAGAGTTGTCTTATTGCATTTCTCTGATCAATAGTGAATTAGAGCACCATTTCATATGACTAGAAATGGTTTCAATTTCTTCATCTGAAAATTGTGTTTATATACTTTGACTATTTATCAATTGGAGAATGACTTGAATTCTTATAAATTTGAGTCAATTCTATATATATTTTAGAAATTATGCCTTTATCAGAACCTTTGAATGTAAAATGTTTTCCCAGTTTATTGCTTCCCTTCTAATCTTCTCTGCATTAGTTTTGTTTGTACAAAAACTTTTTAACTTAATATAATCACAATTTTCTATTTGTGATCAATAATGATCTTCAATTCTTCTTTGGTCACAAGTTCTTTCCTCCTCCACAGTTCTGAGAGGCAAATTATTCTATATTCTTCTCTTTTGCTTATAATGTCACTCTTTATGTCTAAATCATGAACCCATTTCAACCTTATCTTGGTATATGGTGTTGTGTGGGTTAATGCCTAGTTTCTCTCATACTAGTTTCCAATTTTCTCAGCAGTTTTTGTCAAATAGTGAGTTTTTTATTTCAAAAACTGGGGTTTGGGGTTTGCATTACACTGGATTACTATAGTCATAGACTATTTTGTCTTATGAGCCTAACCTATTCCACTGATGGACTATTCTATTTCTTAGCCAGTACCAAATAGTTTTGATGAGCTCTAAATTAATTTTTATTAGGATTTTAATGGAATTTTAAAAAGACCTACAATGGATCCAAAATAATGCTAACCTTCCTCTTTCAAAATATTATTGTTATTGTGATCTGATTTAAGGATATGCTTTGTGAATCCCTTGGTATTTATATTTCCTTTTACTCCATTTGGATCCATCTCTTGAAAGATTTTGAGCTTTTTGGAATGAAGGGAACCATGTGTACATCTCTCCCTACACCAATATTACTAAAAATATAATATAATCTCAAAAATAAAATCTGACTCTCATGATATTCCTCCCTTTGCAAGGAAAAACTAATTTTCTTCTTTATGTCTTAAAAAGCAGACTAAATATTAAAAACTAGAGACATGAAAAAATTATTACAATACTGATTCAGACTGTTCACACATAGTACTCCCTTTAAGAACATCTGTTTTTCTTCTTAAATTAGTAAAAATAGACAGGTAAGTGAAAACCAAATCTCAAGAGAAAGTACAACTGACTTGAATTATTTTTAAAAAGATCAAAGACCAAATGAAGCAGAAATGTATCCACTATTCATGATAAATTATCTAAATGTGGAAATTCATCTTTAGTACCTTCTTAATGCATTCAGAACACTGTAAATAATAAATATTTATGATGTGCATTTGTAGAACTAATGAAATCACCTGCATGTCTACACACGCTATGCATTTCTTTTGATGTAAATAGAATCTATTTAATAGTTGTAAGGAAATTACTATTCCCTTAGTCAGCAAAAGAAACTTTCACTTTAATACTTCAAATATTATTTGATGTGGCTCACCATTTATGCTGGACACTAATCAAATCTAGTTAGATAATTTATTTTGGTTCATGAAAAGTAAAACTATTTATATTTCTCTCTCTTTTTTAACATCAGTATCTTCAGTGGCATTGGAAGGAATAACTTATGTAATAAGGAGACAATGGCCTGTATGGTTTATTCCTTAAAAGATTCATTTTTTTGCCTACTAGTTTCTGTCCCATTTTTCATGGTAGCAGGAAATGGAGACATATACACATGACTAAGAGGTGAGCATTATGTGATGATCGGCTGTTTGCTTTTAATTACTTAGAGAGTTAGAAGAACTGATGGCTTAGGTTGCTGATCCAGAAATGGTTTTGTACATAATAAAGGTGTATTTCAATTTCATTATTCTATTTTTTTCTTCTGAGGTTGTAAGAGAGGTCTATATTGTGGTCCTGAGAGGAGGGAGGTGAGCAGCTACTGGATTTGAACCCTGTCTTCCACCACACCATGCTAGCTGGTAGCACAAAATTGCTTTTGTTTCTTTGATTCTGTCCTTTTCTCATCTTAAGTTAATGTCTCTGTCTGGGATGAAAGTACCTAGATGACTTTATGAATTTGAGAGATTCAGAGCTTCTCCAAAGCCCATAGCTATAATGAAAGATTTGCGATGGTCACCAGAGAGAAAATGGAAACTGGCCTAGTCAGCAGAGAAAGCATTGAACTCAGAAGCAAGTAGGATGGCTGGCAGTGGCCCCAGTTAGTTCCAGCTAAGCAGCAGAGGGACTTGATCATTCCCTCTATGCCCCAGCATAAACTTCTTGAAGAATCCACCAGCATGCTTAAAGTTAGAGCTTACTACTTTTATTAAAGCTGAAAGTATTGGTAGGAAAGCATATTCTTGTTTTGTTTTGTTTTTGGTGATGGTGTTTTGTGCTGATTGTTTCTGATTCGATATCTTCCTAGTATATCCACTTTCTAAAAGCAAAATATCTACTGCTTGATTGTTAACAAGTACAGTGGTGAAGTACCAGGAGCAATATTACTAGGAATAACATCCCTTAGGATTACCAGTAAAACTCTAAATACTAAGAAGCAGCTGCTTTTTGGAGCAATAATTTCTGAGTTTGAATGTAATTTTGAAAGAATGAGATAGAGTACTATACTCAAAATCATGAGGCGCAGACAATTTGATAGTAAAGAATTACTGAACCAAAGGAATCAATATGTACTTTAAAAACCCCAAAAATCAATAAAATAATATCATACTTCTTATGTGTTTATTAGCATTACTTTTCTAGTAGAATATAAGTGTTCTGAGGGCAGGGATATTTTTTTAATGTTTTTTGGGGTAGCCAGTTCTTCACTTATAGTATATGTTTGATGATAATATTCAAAGTGGTACAGAATTGAAATAGTATGTAGATATACATGATTACATCATTTAATAAAATAAATATAGGCATAACGATAAGTAGCAAGTTCTTAGTGATAGTACTTCTAGGTAATACTATATTAGATATATAAATGTTCTGTCCTTCAATTTTTAAAGAAGCTCTGACTATTGGCTTCAAAAGATTAAAGTCTTTAGATCTTGTTCTAAATTGTTACAATTTTAGAAAGCAAATATACATTCTTCTTTACCTATCATTTTTCTCATATACTTAAGTATATGAGACTTAAGTACAATGGATGTCTATATTAAACCATTTTTTCATCACATCATAGAAGATTTAGAGCTAGAGGGAAAACCAAAGGCCATAGAGCTAATCTACTTCATTTTAAAGATGAGTGAAATGAGGCCCAGAAAAGTGAGATTCTAGCTGTGAATAGCCTGCAAGGATCCACATGGATTTTCTTGTCTCCTCCTTCTATAAAACCTTACTCGATGAACTCTCCAGGTCCTATAGGCTTAATGAACATTTTTATATGAATGATTCCAGATATGTATTTCCAGTCCTTATCTCTCTATTGAGTTCTACTCTGTGTCACCAACAATGTTTTAAACAGCTCAAATTAGATGTCCAAGTATCTTGACTCTGATATAGCCAGAACATCTCATCTTTCCCTAATCTCAGTCTGCCCACCAAATTTCCTAATACCACAAAGATGATGACACTCAGGATTACACTCTCTGTGTCATGTTCAACTCCTCACTCTCACTCATCCATAATATAATATCTTATCAAGTCTTGTAGATTCTACCTCTAAAACATCTCTCACATGTATCTCCTTCAGCCACTATACAAATCTGGGTAGCATATACTTATATCACTGCAGAGTAGAATAATTTCAATTACCTGGTTCTTCCCCTTGCCTTAATTTTCTTCCTACTCTATTCCAACCTCCATTAAATTGTCAAAATGATTCCTCTTTTTATTCTTTAATTTTATTTAATTTTTAATTTATTGAATGAGGCAAACATTTCCATAACATAATATGACAAAATGATTTACAGTATAATAAAAAGATTAAACTGTAAATCAATCACATTCAATTATGTGCAACTTGCTATTCCTCTTAAATATATAATAGTTATCATGTAAATCTCTTTTTTATCTTTTCCTTCCCCCATAATGCCTGCCTTAATGATGGCTACAATTAGATACATACAAACACAAAGACAAACAAAATCATTCTATATATAGTTATTGATGCAGATAGCATTTGCCTTGATAGATGTTTTACAGTTTATTTGGATATTTATAATCATAAACATGCTTTACTGTATATAAGGTTGTCTTGGTTCTGCTCGTTTTACTCATCATTATTTCATACAAGTCTTTCTATGTTTTTTTCTAAAATCACTGAGCTCATTATTTCTTTTATATTGTAGTATTCAATCATTGTCATATCCCACAGCTTGTTCAGCCAATCCCCAATTGACAGGTATTCCCTAAATTTCCAGTTGTTTTAAAGTGATTGTTTTTAAAGCACAAGTGTAATCATGTCCCTCTTCTCTTACTAAACTTAAATGGCTCCCTTATTTACCTCCATCCAATAGCAATATAAAAAAACTCAGTTTATCATTTAAAGTGCTTCAGTCCCTTCTGATCTTATTCATATTACTCTCCTCTGGTTATCTATGATCCTGCCTGCTTGTTAATCCTTGCATACAGCACCTTACCTTCAGATTCTATGACTTTTCCAATGTTGTCCCCATACCTGGATTGTTCTTCCTCCTCATTTCTGCATCATGGATTCCTTAGGTCCTGACAAGATAACGCAAATCCTACCTTTGAATAAAGTCCTTTCCAATCCTTTTCACTATAGTGATTTTCCTTTGGCCTTATTTTCCATTTCCTATATTAAATGTAAAAAGTTGTTAACTTGATATCTTACCCATTAGTCATTATGAATTTCTTGAAGTCAGGAATCATGTTTCACTTTTCTTTGCATCCTTAGTACTTTGCACAATGACTAGCATATAATAAGTACTTTTTCAGTTTATTTTTAAAAAGCTGTCTTTTCACTATACTAGCTTATCTCTTTATCTGCATGTACAAAAGCAGGATTTCATATATGTATCATGTAGCATTTATTCAAATTTGGAAATTTGGAAACTTCAATGCCATAAGGTTAGATTGAGCAGAACATTCTATCTAATGGTATGAGCACAAAGCTGAGATTCAAGTGCCTTTTGTTCTGTACTTGAGCTTGCTGTCATAACCTCATTACACCTCAATTTATAATATTAGCATAATATCACTGGTCACAGGGGAAATTATGAGGCTGCTTGGTATTTCAGCAATTAATATTTGATATCTGAGGAAAAATCAGGTAGAGAAAGTGAAGAAAAGATTAAATACCCTGGATCCAACTCCTATTTCCTCAGTACCATCAAGAATGATATGAATTTGGTTCATTATTGTCATCAACTCACTTCCAAAGAGAGAAAACAATGGTATAGGCAATTTAATTAGATGATTTTCAAGAGGAAATATACTGTAATGCATAAGAGCTTTGATTGAAAGTCAGAACAACTAGGATTCAAATTCCGCCTCTAAAACTTACTAGCTGTATGACTCTTGGCCTCAGTTTCTTGATCTGTAAAATGGGGATTATTGACCTCGCAATATTAATGTGAGGCTCAAATGAACAAATTAACATAAAGTGGTTGGAAGACATGGAAATCCTATATAACTGGTCATTGCTATGCCTCATTAGCCCTCAGTATCCTGGTCTATAAAAGGAAAGGAAGTGGGCCACATGGCCTTTGAAGTGTCTTCTAGCTCTATGATTTTATTATATTGAGGAGAGCATAATGCAGGACAACATAATTACAATTATA
This sequence comes from Sarcophilus harrisii, assembly GCF_902635505.1. Lineage (NCBI taxonomy): Eukaryota > Metazoa > Chordata > Mammalia > Dasyuromorphia > Dasyuridae > Sarcophilus > Sarcophilus harrisii. Next base: position 234,860,235 of record NC_045430.1, read on the forward strand.
TATTTATCAAATTTCTCAATAGCATGCTAAGGTAAAAGGGGTGCCCTATTCATAAATTCCTTTGTATAAATATGAAAATAAAATTCTCTATGATTATCTATGATAAACCTAAATATAAAATTCACCAATCTAAGCAATTGGTTTTTTTTGGTGGGGAAATGGGCTATAAAATATTAACTATAGTTAATATTCTTTACCACCTATGCTAAAAATCTTAAATTATATATGCATATACAGTTTTAATATGGACATATAATATTAATATATATGTGAATACATACATGTAGATATATTGTTAGTTTCAGATATACAGATCTGCTTGTAAATATGTGTCTACATGTCCATCTATATACACATTCATTCTTTTTCATTTATAAGTACAAAACCTAAGCAAGTATGGAGCATCATGTTGCATTCTAAGTACCTCATTTTAGAAAGGACATTGACAGATTGGAACATATTCAAGGCAAGACCAGACTGGTTAAGAGGACTGGAAGCAATGCCAAATGCAAATCATTTGAAGGAACTAGAAATTGTTTAGGCTGAATTGAAGTATTAGGGGAAACATGATATGCTGTAGAGGACTGAACTAGGAGCAATTTAAAGTAGAGTGGCAGATGGAAAATTGAAATAAGGCAAAATTTCAGATGATCTGGGCCAGAAAAAAGCAAAATTGAATGCATTGTAAAACAGTGAATTCCTCATTAGTGTTAGGCTTCAATTAGAGGCTTGATTACCACTAGTCAAGGACAGTGAGGATATCACTGGTCAGTTATTAGTTGGACTTTTGGGGTCTTTTTCAACTATAAGATAGTATAATCATTCAAATAGGACCATTTAGTTACTAAGATACTTATTTTAAATATTAAATGTATAATAATTAGATTTGTTTTTTGACAGAGACAAAAAAGATTCTTGAAAAGCAAAGGAAGAAAATTTTAAAAGATTAATAAGCTTGTTGGATCTTGAGTACAGCCATTGTCTTTAAGATATTATTGCCTAATTTGGAACTATGCCCAAAAAGGTAGCAAACTGGGCATACCCTTTGATCCAGGAGTGTTTCTACTGTGCTTATACCCCAAAGAAATACTAAAGAAGGGAAAGAGACCTGTATGTGCCAAAATGTTTGTGGCAGCCCTGTTTGTAGTGGCTAGAAGCTGGAAGATGAATGGATGCCCATCAATTGGAGAATGGTTGAGCAAATTGTGGTATATGAATGTTATGGAATATTTTTGTTCTGTAAGAAATGACCAGCAGGATGAATACAGAGAGGATTGGTGAGACTTACATGAACTGATGCTAAGTGAAATGAGCAGAACCAGGAAATCATTATATACTTCAACAATGATACTGTATGAGGATATATTCTGATGGAAGTGGATTTCTTCGACAAAGAGAAGATCTAACTCAGTTTCAGTTGATCAAGGATGGACAGAAGCAGTTACACCCAAAGAAAGAACAAAATCGGAACAGAAGTGAGGGCAAGGGATAATGTTGTAAAAAATTACCCTGGCATGGGTTCTGGCAATAAAAAGTTATTTAAAAAAAGATATTATTGCCTGAAGGATTCTGGGAAGATGACAGAGTATAATGGTAAATTTCAAGCTCTCCCAATTTCCCCCACAACTAGAAAAAAAAATGTGCCTCAGAGTGGACATAGATTGGTGAAAAAAATCAAGAAGACCTGAGGCAGAACAGGAGTCTTTCCAATACAATCCAAGAAGACCTGAAGAAAGACCTTGGACTGGGGATTAACTTGTCTGAAGTGCAAACACCTCTGTGCTGACTGCAAAGAAATATCAAGTGTGGATCCTGCACACTATCTGGTTGTGACAGGAGTTTCAGCAGAAACCATAGAGACTTTCACCTCTAGGACTGTGTCCAGTGAGGGTTTTATTCTGGGAAGACAGAGTGAACTCCCAATGATCAGTAACACCTGCTGACACGTGGCCTTCTATGGGAAAGAACCTAGTGAGTGCAAAACAGGGAGTGGGGCAAGGACTATGCAGGCTATGGGCACTTGCAGGAAGGTAAAGCTCTTGATTTGGGGTTCTGGGTTAAAAGAGAGAGTTGAAGTGAAGAAAGAGGTACCATCCACCTACTTTATGAGTAGTGGTGCTTATAATAATACCTCTTGTTAAAAAAAAAAAAGAACTAGCAAGGAAGAAATAACCCCACCATTGAAACAAATTATGGGAACAGAGAAGACCAGAGTTCATCTTTAGGGATGGACACTTTACTAAAAAATTTTTTAAAAAGCTTTTACCCTAATGAGTTACTTGAAATGGCTCTCTGGCCAGAGAGAATTTATAGAAAACTCAAAAAAAAAAATAATTCAAAAATCAAATGAGAAATATTGAGGGAAAACTAAGGAAAAAAATTAAAGCCATCTAAGAAAAACAAGATTATGAAAAAGAGTTAACCAATTATCAAGGAGGTGCAGAGTGTCAAAGGTGAAAACAACTTTCTGAAACTTAGAATTGGTCAAGGGAAAGCCAGAAGCTGTGAGAGAGTTAGAAATAGCCATTGGGGCTAATTGTTCTTTAAATGTTTGGTAGAATTCACATGTAAATCCATCTGGTCCTGGGGATTTTTTCTTAGGGAGTTAATACCTTGTTCTAATTTTTTTTTTTCTGAAATGGGACTATTTAGGCAATTTACTTCCTCCTCTGTTAATCTGGGAAGCATATATATTTTTGAAGGTCGTCATTCATTTCACTTAGGTTATCAAATTTATTGGAATAAAGTTGGGCAAAGTAACTCCTTATTATTGCTCTAATGTCCTCTTCATGGTGGAAAGTTCTCCCTTTTCATTTTTAAGACTAACAATTTGATTTTCCTCTTTGCTTTTTCTAATCAGTTATACCAATGGTTAATCTATTTTATTGGTTTTTTCATCAAACCAACTCAGTTTTATTTATTAATTCAATAGTTTTTTACTTTAAATATTATTAATTTATCCTTTTAATTTTAAAATTTCAAGTTTAGTATTTGATGGGGGGGTTAATTTGGTCTTTTTCTAGCTTTTTAAGTTGCAAGCCCAATTCACTGATCTTCTCTTTCTCTATTTTGTTCAAGTAAGCCTCCAAAGATATAAAATTTCCCCTTATTACCACTTTGGCTGAATCCCAGCCAAATTTTGGTATACTGTCTCATTGTTGTCATTATCTTGAATGAAATTATTAATTGTGTCTATAATTTGCTATTTCACCCAATCATTCATTAAGATGAGATTACTTAGTTTCCAATTACTTTTTGGTCTATTTACCCCTAACGTTTTGTTGAATGTAGTTTTTATTGCATCATGATCTGAAAAGAAAGCATTTACTATTTATGCCTTTCTGCATTTAATTTCAAGGTCTTTATGTCCTAATATACATGGTCAATTTTTGTATCGGTGCCATGAACTGCTGAGAAGAAAGTATACTCCTTTCTATCATTATTCTGTTTTCTCCAAACATGTATCACATCTAATTTTTCTAATATTCTATATACCTCTTAAATTTCTTTTTTATTTGTTTTGTGGTTTGATTTATCTAATTCTGAAAGTGCAAGGTTGAGATCTACTATTGTAGTTTTGCTGTATATTTCTTCTTGTAACTATTTAACTTCTCCTTTAGGAAGTTAGATGCTATACCACTTGGTGCATATATGTTTTGTATTGATTTTGCTTCATTGTCTATGCTACCCTTTAGCAAGATATAGTTTCCTTCCTTATCTCTTTTAATTTGATCAATTTTTGCTTTTGCTTTATCTGAGATAAGGATGGCTCCCCTTGCTTTTTTTCTGCTCCAGCCTTTTACTTTTACTATGTATGCATCTCCCTGCTTAAAATGTGTTTCCTGTAAACAACATATTGTAGGGTTCTGACTTTTGATCCAGTTTGCTATCCACCTCCTCTTTATGGGAGAGTTTATCCCATTCACATTTACGGTTAAAATTACTGATTCTGTATTTCCTGCCATCTTATTATCCCCAGATTATGCTTTTCTTTTTCCTTGCTCCCCTTACCCCCTTTCCCAGTATTAAACTTATGGGCCCCATTTGCGTCACACAGCTCTCCCTCTTTAGGATCCCTCCCTCTCCCCTTTGAATCCCTTCCCCTATTTTGTACCCTTCCCTTATTACTCTTTTCCTTTTCCCTTTTCCTCTCCCACTTTTTAGTGACATGAGATAAGTTTCTCTGAAAAACAAATGTGTCAATTATTTTCTCTTTGAGCCAACTATGATGAGAGTAAGAGTCACACAATGTGCCTCCCCCTTTCTAAATTCCCTCAGATATTATAGATTTCCTTTGCCTCTTTATGGGATATAGTTTCCCTCTTTTAATCCCCCTTTTCCCTTTTCCTGACACTCTCCCCTTTCCATTTCTACTTCCCTTTTTATGTTATATCAAGTAAAATCAAATTATACATGTAATCTTTATGTACATCCACAACAGAAATACAGTTCTCAAGGGTTCCTTTTACCTTTTTCTGCTTCTCTTGAGTCCTATGGTTGAAGTTCATTTTTTTTTTTTTTTTTGTTTAGATCTGCTTTTTGCCCTTAGTAACAAATGGAATTCATGTGTTTCATTGAATGTCTATCTTCTTCCATGGAAGAAAATTCTTGCCTGCATTCCAAGTTCTTTTGCCTTTCGGAATATCAGATCCTAGGCCCTTTGATCCTTTAATGTGGAGGCAGCCAGATCCTGAGTGATCCTTATTGTGGCACCTCAGTATTTGAATTGTTTTTTTCTGGCTGCTTGTAATATTTTTTCCTTAGTCTGGTAGTTCTGAAATTTGGCCACAATATTCCATCGAGTTTTTATTTCAGGGTCTTTTTCAGAAGGTGTTTGATGAATTTTTTCAATGCCTATTTTACCTTCTGATTCTATTATATCTGGGCAGTTCTCTTTGATGATTTCCTGTAAAATAGTATCTAAGATCTTTTTTTAATCATAGTTTTCAGGAAGTCCAATAATCCTTAGATTATCTCTCCTAGATCTATTTTCCAGCTCTGTTGTTTTTCCAAGTAGATATTTAGCATTTTTTTCTAATTTTTCATTTTTTTTGTTTTGCTTGAGTTATTCTTGATGTCTCAAACTTTCATTTCTATTTCATCAGTTCTGATTTTTAATGAGTTATTTTCTTCATTACCTTTTTTTTTTTTTACTTCTTTTTGTATATGTCCAATTTAGTTTTTAAATGAGTTGTTTTGCTCTATGGATTTTTTTTTCCATTTCACTAATTTTTTTTTTTTAGTGAGTTATTTTCTTTTTCCAATTCACAAATCCTATCTTGGGAGTCCTTATCTTTTCCAATTCACAAATCCTACTTTCCTGGGAACTCTTTACCTTTTCCAACTCACAAATTCTGTTTCCCTGCACTTCCAATTCACATTTCAGGAAGTAGTTACTCTCTTGCATAGCTTTCCTTTCCTTTCCTCATTTTTCTTCTAGCTCTCTTTTAAGATTTTTAATAGCCTCTTCTAAGAGAGATTTGTGTGATGGGGGCCAGGTTAGATCCCCCTTTGGGGTATTGTCTGGAGACTGTTTGCTATTAGTCTCCTAAGGGGTGAAAACCTGTGTTCTTTCTGTATAGAAGCTATTGATTGTCCTTATGATTTTTTTCTTCATTTTTTAAAGCTTGTAGGTTATGCCTTCAGGGCAAGGAGGTCACCAGCTTCCTCTGCAGATCAGGGATAAATATATGGACAGTAGCTATCCTGGAAACGGGCTGCAAAGAGCAGTGAGATATGGGAGTTCTCTGGGAAAGTTTTCTACCAGAAATGATTCAGGCCTGGGGTGGGGGTGGGGGTGGGGAGAGCTGCAGAAGTGCCCAGTGAAGAACCCTGCTATGGGGATTAGTGTCAACCCTGAGGCTAGAGGCTGAGCAGTGAAAGTGTCATTACCCCAAACCAAAGCCCATCATGGGGGTGTGGGTATTAGCAGCTGACCAGGAATAGCTCCACACTGACTGGAAGTGTCTCTGTCCCAGGAAGAGCAGTTGGGCTCCAGAAGTTCTATTGCCCCAGGCTGACCCCCCTCCCACTGTGCAGATTAGAGGCTGCCCCAAGCTGCACCCTCCCTGCTGTGCAGATTTGTGACTGCCCCAGTCTGTGCTACAGAATGCAGCTGCACAGCTATGTTGTGGTCTGTGCTGAGTCACTTCCAATTTTGGGTGGGTATAGCCAGTTCTTGTTAGATTCTAGCATTTCTTAGAGTACCCTCTACCTTTGGCTTTAATTTCTCTGCTGGTCTACTGCTTTTCAACCAAGGCAGAGCAGTCAGACTATGGCAGAGTCGTCTCTGTAAATTTTCTAACCACAGAGGCCACCCCCAGGTCTGCTCAATATGCTAGCCTCTGGTGCTATATCTGCCTGCACTGGTCTTTCCCACCCCTCAGGACAAACCTTTTCTGGTGAACTTCCAGGTTATCTTCAGCTGGTAACTTGTACTTCTGATCTTTGTGAATTTTACCAGTCAAGTGCTATTTTTGAGGCTGAATTTAATAATTGGTCATGAGGGTATGAGAGGAGCTTAGAAAGTTGCATGTGTCTTCTCTGCCAATTTAATTAATCTTACAATAAATAATGGTTCCCTAGTGACATAATGATTGGCTTATACTCAATATGATGAGTGGATTTAATTGTAATAGAGTATTTAAGAGGTCAGAGTCAGACCTACTGGAGGAATTGAACAAGACCTAGAGACAGCCTTTTTGAAGACAAAGGACTGGAGGCTGAAGGTGGCTGGCCTGTCCTCCTGCTTCCCCCACTGAGACCAAGGCCAATGTAAAGGCCTCCAGAAAGCTAGCTGAACCCCAGGCAAGGAGACAGACTATGAAGGAGACAATAAAGACTTTTGGACTTTAACTATTCTCCTTACTCAGCTGAAATGAAGGTTGGCCCAAAGACCTCCAGAAAGATAACCAGAACACTATAGAGAAGTACTTGTAGTTCTGAACACCTACTCACATAAAAAATGGGCTCAACTAGCAACACTACATATATGTGTGTGTGTGTGTGTGTGTGTATACATATATATATATATATATATGTATATATGTATGTATGTATATACCATGAAATATATAGCACCCTTCAAAATATATAAAAAAATAACGAGGGAGAGATAGTTGGATGGGCAAGTAAAGGGTAAAGAAAGAAGATAAGGAAGGGATCCCTGGGTGAGGAGAAGTTAAGTAATAGTAAGCCAAGTTAATGGGGCAGAATTTAATGAAAACCTCATCAGGGATAGAAAAGACACATTTGTGTATCTGGGGGCAGGTGGATCTGTGAGTGTGTGGGGATATGTATATGATTTTGGGGTGGTAGAGGGATGAAAAGGAGATGTATGTGTGTGTATTTATATCTATATATGTAGATATATATGTATATATATATATATATATATATATATATTCTTTCTTAATTATAGCCTCGTTGGAAGTGGTGTTGTGATAAAAGAGGGAAAAAATGAAGTAAAAAAGGTGTGCAACAGAGAACAAAAGAATAATTTACAAGAAAGTAAAGAAAAGATGGACACTGATGAATATAATTTCTTCTACACACATATGTGTGTGTATCTATTTTTTCTTAAATTGGTATTGGTTTTTATATATTTTGAATCCTCCTTGATGTTCTGCTGGACATATGACAATGTTCTCTTTTGTTTTTTTTTTTTACTTTTTTGTACTGCTTTTCTGTCATTATTTTCTCTTATTCTGTTTTTTTCAAATAAAATAAATTTGATTAAAAAGACATTTCTGCCCTTTTCCTTTTCCCCTTTAATATGATGTTGCCCTTTGGCAATTTTTTTTGTAACTAGTAACAGAGACCTCTTCAATATGAGGTTTAGAAATGCGAAGCTCAGTCTCCTCAATCCTCCCATTAGTCAGATATGGGATAAAGTTTACTATTTCAGTTGAAAATTATAAAAATCTCTTCTTTGACAGTGAGTGATTATTTTATTTTTAAAGAACAGTGCTATTAAATAAAAAATAGGTAAATATCATCTATGTCAAAAGTTAGTGCTTTTTAAAATTTGTTTTAAGAAAGTAATAGGTAAGCTTTTGGTTTTGTAACTTTGAAAATGAATTTACAAAGTTTATAGTAATCAAATGAATAAGAACCAAAAGCATTTTTAAATCATGGACTATTTTCATTAGCCTGAAAAAGCAGACTTTGAAAGTTAATGTATTGAGATAAGAAAATAGCTTAGAAAGGGAACTGGACAACAAATCCTTAAAGAATTCTAAGTTTTTCCTATTGTGGCTGATGATGTTGCAATATGCCCAGAAATTCTTTCTGGTTCCAATCAAATACATAGACCTTGGAAACCTATTTACAGCCACATGTGACTGAGTACCCACTATATAGTGTCACTGTATAATAGTAATACTGTGTGGTTACAAAAAAGTCTTCTATTTGGCTGAAGAATTAGAAGAATTGATGACTCAGGAGGTGCTGGGCCAGAAATGAGTACTTGTGTAATGGAGGGCTCATTTTTCATTCTCCTGTTCTGAAAGCAAATGAGGAAAGGATAGCTGTGAGCTGCTGATTAGGGGAAATAACAATTGCTTCCTGCCCCATTCAGCTCCTCTCTATTTGTTCTGTTTATTTTTTTCTTAATTGACTCAGTATTCTAAGAGGTAGTATTACTAGGAAACTTTTAATTTTGGAGAGAAATGATCAGAATAGGCAGTGATAGCTAAGATAATAAACTGGAAAAAAATCAAAGGAAGAGTGAATCATGGTAAGGAAGTCATCTGATGATGACATTGTCATCAGAGATTATAAGTCTTTATAAATGTGAGAAATATCAGCTGCAGATTCTGAAATGGAACTGATCCTTTAACCTCACACAGAAGTGAACTTCCCGAAGCTCTACAACTGAAGAAAAAAATTTCAAGAGCCCAAAATAAGAAGGTATTCCTCAGACACAAAAGTTTTCAACACCATCTGCCTCAGTTCTACAGCATTTTTTGCTTAAGTTAATTACACTTTAGTACCTTAATGGGCAAGGAAATGATTTGGGGGAACATTATTTTTTTAAAAAAAGCTCACTATAACTTTTCAAGAAATCATTCTTCTAAAGGCCAATAGAATTCAACTGGCCAAATAATCACATTTGTGGGGGCTCATGAACAACAGTAATAGAATGAGACATACCTTCGGGTTATTCCTAGATAATGGCTATTGCCTTCTAGGGACCTCAAGCAACTATTTTAAGTATGAGTTGAGCGAATGAGCCCAAAGGAGATACTAAAATAGCACCAAGATCTTGAGGGGAAAGGATTCTCGGAAAATGAGAGAATAGGTCAGAAAATTTCAAGCTCTACAAATTTCCTTCACAAACCAGACAAAATAGCATCTCAGGGAAAAAGTAGAACAGTAAAAATAAACAAGAGTTGGGGAGAAATGGTGGTATTCCTATAACAACAAGAAAAGATCCAGGAAAAGATACTAGGATAGAAGTTTACCCTCTGTGAAGTGTCGACACCTCCAGGCTAGTTCTGCTGAAAAGCAATAATGAACCTTGAAGCTAGATGGTTGGGGAGGTAGCCTCAATCCCAGCCACAGGAATTTTCATCTCAGGGCATCTGAGTAGAGGAAGTTTGAGGGAACCTTTGCTGATAAGGGATATTGGAGAACAAATGTGCTGTGGAGACGAAATCCTGGGCAAAAAACAAAAAACAAAACAAAAAAAAAAAACACTTATAGACACATAGTGAGTACAGAAGCAGTGGAACATGGATGCTGCTGGCTGAATTACTTACAGGAGAATGGATTTCTTGATTTCAGTTTCAGGCTAGAAGAAAGAATTGGAAGAGGACCTGAGACCAGAGAAACCATTTCCTACACCTCAGAAATGGATGTGATTACCCTAACAAGCTATTATATTTTTTAAATGAGCAGGCAAAGAAAAAATACAACCACAGAAAATTACTATAGGGATAGAAAAGACTAGGATTTATCTTTAGAAGAGGAGATTAAAGCAAAAAGCCTCTTGTCCGTTAGATACTAACAATTAATGATCACTTGCCCCAAAATAATTCACAGAAGAACTCAAAAAAGACTTTACAAATCCAATGATAGAAAATAAGGAGAAATTTAAAAAATAATTTAATATTAAAAAAATAATTAGGGAAAGTGTTGGAATCCTTACAAGCTGTTAAGTCATTAGAGTTGATAGAGACAATAATTATCTAATTTAGCATGGTTCAGTATGATTGATCTGATCATACGAGGAGATGTTATGAGACAGAACTTGAAACAAGGTACTAAGTAGAACTGATAGAAACAATGCTTGTGTTCACACCTTTAGAGAGCTCATATAAGTAAGAAGCTCTTAGGGCCAGAGAACACTCTGGAAGGAAGCCCATATAATCCCACTCTCGGATTCCACAAGCCCACTCTTGGAGGTGGAGTCAGATTAATTCTATCTTCCACCCTTGTGCTGACTGGAGGCTGAAGGGAGCAGAGGCAAAGGACTAGCGATGAGAGCTCTTGGAACCAAGGAGGAGAGAGGCCTCTAAGAAAATTAACCAGGCTATTTTGGAGGAAACAATAAAAGACTGTACTTTAATCCCTGGCTGCATTTGCGGTGATTATTGATCTGAATTGATACTAGGGCTACCTCCCCATGAAACCTGCTCCCAGAGAACCATTATATTAAAAAAGAAGAACACCACAGGAAAGAATATCAACCAACTAGAAAAGGAGACACAGAATCTTAAGGAAGAAAATGACTCCTTGAAACCTAGAACTGGGCAAGAGAAAGCCAGCAAAGTTATAAGCCATCAAGAAATAATGAAACAAAATATAAAAAATGAAAATATAGAAGAGAATGTGAAACATCTCAGAAGAGAAACAACTGATCTGGAGAGCACATTATTAAGAAGAAATAAAATAATAATTGGATCACCTAAAATCTAAAATTGAAAATAATAAATCACAATACAATAATGGAAGAAATAGTTAAAGACAACAAGGTGATCAACTCTGATGGATGGGGCTTGTTTAAACAATGAAGTGATTTGGCCAATTCCAATAGGTTTATGATGGAGAGAGCCATTTACATCCAGAAAGATGATTGTGGGCACTGAATATAGATTGTAACAGAGTATTTTTACTTTTTGTTGTTGTATGCTTGCTTTTTTCCCCTTTCTCATTTTCCCATTTTTGATCTAATTTTTATTGTGCAATATGATAAATATGGAAATATGTATAGAAGAATTGTACATGCTTAACACATATTGGATTACTTGTTGTCTCAGGGAAGGGGTGGTAGAAGGGAAGGAGAAAAATTTGAAACAAGGTTTTGTAAGAGTGAATGTTCCAAACTCACTTTGCATGGATTCTAAAAATTAAAAAAAAAAACATTATTTAAAAAAAAACTTTAAAAAGCCATTACAAATTTAAAAAAAAAGAAATAAAGACATTTATCCTGAGATTTTAGAACAAAAGGAGAAAGTAGAAATAGAAAATAAAATTCACAGATAATGACTTTAAATAGATCTTGAAAATAGAAAATGTGTTCAGCAAAATTAAACATAATCCTGAATGAAAAAAAGGATATTCACTGACTTGTTAAACTTTCAGAATTTTTTTGTAAAAAGATTGGCTGATAGAAAATTTGGCATGTAAGATGCAAGAGAAATATAATGTAATTGACAAAGTAATTATAAGGGACAGTAAGAACAAACTATTTTTTGTATTATATGTGTAAATGTAAACTGTATGTCTGAGGTAGTAACTGGGTAGTTCAAAGAAAGACTGGAGTAGAGTTGCATATGATGTGATTATAAAAAGCAAAATCATGTATAAAAATGTAGAAAAGAGTTATTATCTTACACAAATGAAGTGTGAGAGAAAGAATTGACACAGAGGAAGTAGATGGGGGAGAAGGATTTCTAGAATGGGCTAAAAATATGAGCTAAAAAACGGAATATGTACATATCTATAAGAGAATAAAAATCTGCTAAATCAAAAAGAAATAAGAAGATAAGGGGATTGGAGAGGAGGAGAAGATAAGGGAGGGACTTTTAGAAGAAACCCTACTCATATTAGGTCAATGTTAAAAAGTGAATCATCTCTACATTTAGAGGAGAATAAAATATAAATTCATAAAGAAACAATAGAGGGAGGGAATAGGATGAAAGAGTGCATGTGTAGATTAACAGGAATGAAGTAAGATTATGCATATTAACAGAAATAGGATAAAGAGAGGTAGGGTGACAGAACAGGATAAGGGAGGTATACTTGCCAAGATGGGTAGGTTAAGTAATAGTAAGGCAAGATAGAGAGTAGAAGTCAAGTAAAGGAATCAGTAGGAATAGAAAATAAGAGATATAAACAAACACAAAATAAAGATCAGGAGTAGAATTGCTTGGTTATAAAAGCAGGAGTAGCGATCATTAACTTAGCCAAGTTAAAGCTAAAATAAATTTAATCAAAGAGAAAAATAGGGAAATTATATTATATATATGTATGATTTCACACTATTTAAAATAACTAGAAACTATAGAGTAGGAATATTTCTATGGTATAGGAAATGATAAGTAGATAGGGTCAGAAAAATTTGGAAAGACTTGGATTTATGAAAAAAGAAGCTATCCACAGTCAGAGAAACAGGACAGAAAAACCTAATATGGTCTTATATAGATGCATATGAATGTATATGTGTACATATATACACATGATTATAGATATCTATGTATATGGAGGCATGTATATATGTAAAACATGTGCATACATATATGTCTGCATATGTATATATACATGCATTTAGTTGTAGCGTTCTTGGGTGGAGGAAGGGAAAAACAGAATAAAGCCAAAAGTACATAGCAAAAAACAAAAGAAACCTACAAAGAAGCAAAGAAAAAATGGACATCTCTGAACACAATGTTTTGTATTTATTATATAAGCTTTTTGATATAGAAACTTATTCCTTTATATTTTAAATCCTCTCATGTCTTCCTGCACACATGGCAATTTTTTTCCTTTTCCTATTTTCTATAAATTTAAATTGTATTTTTGGTACAATAAACTTTATTTTATTTTTAGCTCTTTATTTTCAAATTATATAGACATAATTTTCAACATTCATCTTTGCAAAACCTCATGTTCCAAATGTTTTCTCTCTCTTTCCCTTACCCTCTCCCTTTGACAGCAAATAATCTGTTAAACATGTGCAATTCTTCTATACATTAAATTAAATTTTTTAAAAAAAAGTTTACTCACCCTCCCATAAAAGACCTTTAGGTTACTCAGAGGCTCTCTATCCAACTCCCTTTTCCTTACATGTAAGGAGTCTAAAGTACAAGAAGATGAAGGGATGACTGAGGTCATTTAAGGAATTATATAACACAAGTCAATTTTGAGGCCAGTTCTTTAACTACAGAGCCAGTGAAGTGCATACCACAATTTCTGTAACCAGTCCTTCTCTGAAATTCTGCCTAAAGGGGAAAAAAGGTATAATGTGTATACATTATTCTTCCTAGCCTCCTTTTGAAGGAATGGGAATTTAGGTCATTACTTCTTCCAAGGTCAAAATTAGCAAATGTGATTTACTTTGCTTCTTTTTCAGTATAATATACATAAATTTTTCAGAGCTGTTTGGTCTAGACTCATGATACCATTGGTTTAAGGAATTCACAATTAGAAGACATTATCTACATCTCTATCTGATGTTTGACCATTAAAGTTGTAGAGATTTGTGTGACATCCCTAAGAGCTTAAGACACTTACCCAAGGAAACACAGCTAGTACACATCAGAGTTGGTATGAAATTTGGATCTTTCTGATTGAGGTTAGTTGTTTATCACCTGATATACTTACTCTTATAAAATGTCAGCAAAAATAAGTTTATATTACTTATGTATGTTATTCTCTCTCCTTACCTCACATAATGATTCATAAAAATCTTTGATGTTCAGTTACTAGCAAACATTATAGTGGATTTCTGGGACTGAATATCCATCCTCAATGAATTTTAAACTAATTATCAGTTATTTTAAAAATTTCAATTATTTAATCCTAATTATCTCTAAAATATGCTTCACATTGTCATATTGATTATATTAGTTAAAACATGCTCTTTATATATATATATATATATATATATATATATATATATTTGTTTTTCTAATTTTTTTGTATATACTTGTAATGGAAGAAGAAATGCCCCCAGTGATATGACTGATAAAGAAGCAAGGTGTTCCAGGAGATGTGTACTTTTTAGCAGTAAAATAGAAGAATAAATTAAAAAAGAATAATTAAAAAAGAAGAATAAACTGACAGTGATCAGTTCCTCTGAGTACTTTTCAGGCTGGTTTCTCATGACTTTTTGAATGGTAAATGGAAATCTGCTCAAATTCCACTGCTAGGCAAGTTTTCATAAATTCTCCTCAGGTTTTCACTTCTTCATTGCTGTTTGTCAAAGTGGTGCACAATATGAATTATTACCTATGTTCGTGTCTTGATAGAACTAATGTTTTTGTCATTTCCAAAATTCTGGGGAAGTCTTTTATGACCTAGTGCTAATTAAAGCTAGGTGCCAATTAATCCAAGTAATGATTCTCTCCAAGTGGTCAGATTCATATTGCATTTTCCATTGAGCTGGAATAAATTACTACATTTTAATTATAAATATATTTTAAATAAAGTAAAATTAAATAACATGACCTCTTCTTCATATTTAGCATTAACACCAATTATGATCTAGATGTAATATGTCAATTTCAGTGCTCATTGAAGAAATAGTTGTTCAAATACTACTGCATGGTAATTTTTTCTATGGTGGTAAAGTCAATGTATGTCTTCAGTATTTCTTGGGGTCCCAAGATTCTTGTAAGACTGTTCCAATGTCACCTCCTAAAAGATACTGCTCCTAATATTCCATATTCTTAGTACTCCTCTAGACATATATACACACACATGCTTGCATAATTACTTTGCATTTATTTTGTATGATTTTTTTTATATCTACCTATTTTTCAATAGTGGCTTAAATCCTCTTTCCCCTTCTGAAAATACAAGCATCTTGAAGAGAAGGACTAATTTTCCACTGCCTGGGTATCTTTAATATGTATCACAATGCTCAGCACACAGTAGGACTTAATAAGCAATTGTGTCAAATTAAATGTATAGCTGGAAGTGGAAGGACACTTTTACTCTCAAATATTGACGATGTCAGAGAACATTAAATTTTAGATTTTCCCAATTAGGTATCAAATTTTGGAATTAACAGGATGAAACCAAGGAAGAAATAGAAGCTGGAGGTAGGAGGTTGAGAAAGGAGGACAGCATACCAAGTGGTCTAAGGAAGGGAAAATAGTCCAGGGTTGATGTGGAGCTAAGCAAAGATCCTGTACCAATCAGTAGTGAGATCAAGCCATAAGTAGTCCCTGTGCTTTGAAGAAAGAGATTCACTTCCTTTTGAATTGTCTTGGGAAGATTCTGCAGATCACCTGTCAGGATAAGATACATACACTAAGGTCCTTTGTGTAAACTAAACTCTCCTGCAGAGATCACAACTCTGTTAATCTGGACATGTTGGGCAAAGTACACTTGCCAAAAAGATTATTTTATGGAGAACTTATACAGAGCAAGTACTCACAAGGTAATCTGAAAAAGAAATAAAAGGACAGTCACAAGGTCTCTCTTAAAAATTTAGAATTGAATGTATAATTTAGAAATGATTGTACGAGAGACATCATTATACTGCCCAGCATGACATGCCTTTATCAGAGAAGGTGCTGCTCTATGATCAAAGCAGAATTGAATTCAAAAGAAACAAGAAATGTGCAAAATTAGAGAATCCACCCTAAATGTTCATAGGGACGACTGCTGTCCAACCTATGGCAGAGAATCCCAAGCTCATATTGTTGATCAGCCACAGTTGGACACCTAACATGACTCTAACATAATTATGTCATTTTAGTCCTCTTTAAGAATGAAGGACAACTAAAATTAGCCTTTGTGCTTCCATATTGGATGTGATGGGGAAAAAACCAGATTTTTTTAAAAAGGATGCATAACATTTTTGTTAAAAACTTTAAATGCTCTAAGAAAACTCAAACCATTGCTTATAGATTCAAAAATTAGGAGATTAATCTGTAAAACAGGGTATATTAAATTTTTGTGTTGTAGATCTCTTTGACACTCTTAAGAAGACTGTGAAATTTTTCTAAAAATGATTTAAATGAATAAATAAAAAGAAAAATAAACAAAAGTCTAAATAAAAATTAAAAGGAAAAACAATTATATTAAAATACACTTGTTAAAATTAAAGATAAAAGTTCATGGACCTCAGGTTGAAGAACCCTACTTGAATTAAAGAATGTTAGGTTCTTTTGAAATATATTTCTCATAAGGACTGAAAATCTAGAGATAAATGGGCAATCTGTTATCACTGGTCTGAGTGAAAATAGGTCAATATGACCTGAAAGGAAGGAAGCTTTTGGGAATCATAGTATCATAGATCTAGAGTTGGAAGGGATCTAAACAGAATTCTAATCTAAACATCTCATTTAATGGAAGAAATGATTAAAGTTCAAATAGAATAAGTTGCAATCTGAAAAACTCTAAGCCTTAAAGAGCCTAAGTTATCTGAAACTAGATGCAATGCTATTTCTACTTTTTATGAATATCTAAATATGCTTTTTACTTTGTTGTTTTTTTTATTTAACTTGCTCCTTTGTGCATTAAATTAAACATGAGTTTCTAAGAAATCATTTAAGATGATGATATATTTAGTTATATTTGAGTCTTCATTACCCCATTTGGTGCTTTTTTTGGCAGAAACAATGGTGGGGTTTGCCATTTCCTTCTCTGACTTATTTTACAGATAAGGAAACTGAGGCAAACAGGCTTAAGTGACTTTCCCAGGATCATGTAGCTATTAATTGTCTGAGGCCAGATTTGCCTTAAACACAGGAAGATGAATTTTCCTACTTTAGGGTCTATCATCTATCCATTGAGATGATTTAAGTATAGTCAGCAATAAATATTATGGGATTTTAAGTAGATGTTTTTTTGACTTTCTGACAAGACATAGTAACCTATTTAATAAGACATACCAACTATCATGTCACTTAGCCAATCTCTCAAACTTCCATTCCTGTTAAAAACATTCTGTTGAGAATATATAAATATAAATAATGAAAAAAAAAGTAAAAAAAGAAAAATGTAGTGATACAGCACTTTTCAGGCTTTATTTTACTACCATAATTTAAACAGTTAAGATTTGGTAACAATCTAACACATCTAGTGTTCATTACATGGTAAATAACTGAAGGTGATACACAGGAAGGTAATGGAAAATCTTGTGTTCTAAGTCCATGAGGAAGCTACGAAATTATGTTATAGTTGTTGTCCGTCCTTTGTTCTCAGAGAGGACCAAAATGATATCATTACTTCAGTGTCAAGTTACAATGTGTCTGACAGTGGCTGAAGACCTATATAAGTTCAGAATGCTCTGCCACAGGTCAGACACAAATTGTCCCTAGGAACATTCAGGGTGAACTCTCTAACTTTGCGTATCTTGTGTTTCTTCTGAGCTAATTCAATTCTTCTTTGCTCATACAGCACAGCACCTTTTCTGATCAGGGCTTGCCATCTGTGCAGTCCTGTGCCAGGGTCTTCCATTTCATACAATCAATTATAAAGTTCTTAAGAGACCTTAAGAGTGTTCTTGCACAGCTTTTTCTGACCAACTTGTGAGCACTTTTTGGCAAGGGCACATTTGACATTCAAACACTGTGGCCAGCCTAACAGAGTTGCACCCTGTATAGAGCTGAAATGCAGTTTAGTTTGAGGAAGGACTTAAGCATCCTATACCTAATCTTGCCAGCTGATTTTCATCATGTTCCTACGACAATTCAGATGGGAGAGATTCAAATTCCTGGCATGATGCTGGTATTCTGCCCAGGTTTCACAGGGATGCAACAATGAGATCAGCACAGTGGCTCTGTAGAACTTCACTTTGGTAGTCTAATATTTCTCCTCTCCTAAGGTTTCCTTTGGAGCCACAAACACTGAGTTAGCTCTGGCAGTGAATGTGCTGATGTCATTATCCATGTGTTTATCCCTGAAAAGTGTACTTATCCACAACATTCAAAACTTCTCCATTTGTTGCAATGTTCCACATCTGGCTGATGTAAATCGTGTTTTCTAGCTGTTAATTATAAAACCAAAATTAATACAAATCCCAAAGAATCTATCGATACTTTGTTGTGTCCCTGCTTTGGAGGCTACATTGAGTGTACAATCATCTGCAAACAAAAAAAAATATCACTCACCATTACTCCCATCACTTTAGTTTTGGCTTGTAGCTTTTTCAAGTTGAAGAATTCACCACTAGTGCAGTAGTTGACTTTGACCTATTGAAGGAATTTGACATCATGGCTGACATTGCGCTCAGTGGCAGAGTGCATGCTTTGCATATATGGGGTCCCAGATTCATTCCCCAGCAACTTCAGGGCATTTGCAAGGTAATGACTATAGGAATCCCTTCATATTGTTGCTTATTATTGGGATCATATATTTCATATAAGTGATTATGTTTATCTGCAGAGAAGTATTTTCTGCAATCAGCTTCATCAGAACTATACAGTCAGATTTGTAGTCACAAACCAGAGATATTCAATACATTTTCGGTTTTGATACATGAAATCTGTAGTTTTGGGGCATGTCTCAGAATTCTCTCCCAATGAAATCAATAGGATATTCAAGTCCAGAGGATAGAGATGGAATAAGGGTATAGGGATAAAGAAAGGATTCAGGATTTCATCAGTATGTGGAAATTCTGTTTAAGTTTGAAGAACTATATTCTTTTTTGATTCAGGTATATACTTTATTATCTTAGAGCATTGTCCAAAGAAATGAGTAGTGAAGTAGTTTTCTCAAAACCATATTAACATGAGAGGGAGAGAAAGAGAGAGAGATGAAATATGTACCTCATTCTTTTTGTCTCAGAGGCCAATTCTCTATATTTGGCTGTATCTGACAATTTTTTTCTTTTTCTGAGGCAATTGGGGTTAAGTGGCTTGTCCAGGATCACACAGCTAGGAAGTATTAAGTGTGTATCTGACATTTTTTTGAAGTCAAGACTTTTTCTCATGGGATCATAGTACCATAGACAGATCTATAAGATCCATAAGCACTTATATAGTACCTACTGTGTCCCAGACAATATGCTAAGTGCTTTCTAAATATAATTTCATTTGATCTTCACTACAATCTTATGAAGTAGGTACTGTTATTATCCCCCTTTTGAAACTGAGGAAACTGAGGCAAAGAGGATACATAGTTGCTCAGGATGACAAAGCTAGTAAATGTCTAAGAGTAAATTTGAAGTCACATCTCCTTGACTCTGAGTCTACTATACTACCTAGGGATATTTGAATTCATTTAGCCTAACCCTCTCATTTACAGAGGAAACTCAAAACCCGGGAAATTTAAGTGACTATCCAAATTTAAGTGATTTATCTAGGTTAACACAGGTACAAAGGAACACAGATGGTATTCAAACCTAGGTTTTCTGACTTATTTCATTTCAACATTTTGATTTTGGTTGAATACATATTATATCCAAATACTAAAAGAAACTAACATGAGTGACAGAGGTTATTCCATCCCATTCTATTTTTCCTAATTCCTCCTTGCTACTACATTGATCGTGATCAAGCTAATATATGTTACAAATGATTTTATTACTGTCTCTATGCTTTTTACATAACTAAAAGTTACCATTATCCCTCCTTCCTGGAGAACCATCTCATATAATAAGTGGAATTTTTAAAGACAAAAGAAAGGAGGGAAAAATCCACAGAAGTAATCAATATGTTGAACAAGTTTGAAAATATGTAAAATAATCACAATCGTCACACCTTTACCAAGGGTTTGGTCAACATGTTTTCTCATATCAGTTAACATTAGTGTAAGATGACTACCACTATTCTACTTTGTCAGTCAGACAGATATGTATACTCAATCATGTAGTTAAAAACAAAGACAGAGTGCTAATCTGGGCCTTTCATACTACTACCTTTCTTCCTGAATCTCTGATAATCCACATCACACAAGCCTAATTCAATGCCATTAATGATATTTCTATTGTAGATCAAAATCTTCCTCATTATTTCATCATGACCCTATGTTTCATGGTGGAATTCTATTGGTTCTACTCATCTTTGTTCTTCTTCTATGCAGTTATGTATTGATTATATAGGGACAACAGCAATTAATAAATTATTGAGTTCTATACCATGAAAAAGAGAGGATGGTTAAAAAACACTCCAATAAAAGTTCATAGACTTGATTAACTAAAAGGGCAGGACTTTCCTGCAATCCTTATTAAAAATCATGTAGTGGATAGAGTTTTGGACTGGGTATCAAGAGGCCTGGGCTTTACTTTTAGTTCTTCAATGTCTAAAAATGGATTGATTTTTAACAAATCCCTTTACTTCTCTGAGTCTCTCCTTGCTTGTTTGCAAAAATGAAAGGTAAAATGAAAGGGGTAAACTGTGTTGGAAAAGTCAAGATCTAAAAGATCTTTAGAGGCCAGAATATCGTGCCAAATTTAATGATGTGGAAATTTAATAATAAAAAATGTATTTTTACATCTGGATCGATAAAATTGTCTTCCATGAACAAAATATAATTATTGTGCTATAGTTTACAACAAAAATATCTGAAGATTTTTAGGGAAAGTGAATACATTATGACTCAAAAGTTATGATATGACAGCCAAAATATCTAGTGTGATTGCGGGTTGCACTGAGAGAAGTAATACTTCTAAGAATAATGAATCCATAGTCCTGTTGAACTATTTAACTTATCCTGGAGAGACTGAAACCAGGATATGGTATTCAATTGTGATCACCGCATTTTAGGACAGAGATTGATAAGCTTGAGAATACCTGGAGGAAGGTGAGGAGAATGGTGGAAATCAAGGTCATGGCAAATGAAGACTAGCTTTAGAAAATGACAGTGTTCAATCTGGAGAAGAGAAGAGAAGACATAACAAGGTATGAATGAGGACTTAGCACTTGGCACAGTACCAGGAACAGAGTAAGTGACCAACACATAGTCTTCAAGGATCCTAAGAACAGCTGTAGGAAAAAAAGCATTAATTTGAATTTACCCAGAATGTAGCAATAAGTGAACATAGCAAAGGATAAAAAATTAGGCCCAATAAAATGAACAACATTATACATATACATACATATATACAAACATTATACATATAAAATATAACAATAAGAATTACTGAAAAAAGGGATGGGAAATAGTACTTTGGGAAGTGCTGGACTCTTACACTAGAGGTCTTTAAGCAAATAGTTTATGAACCATGTTGAATATAATGCAGGCAATTTTACTTATCGGGTCTAGGTCGGTCTTACAGGTCTCCGTTAAAACCTGTTGTATTTATTTGGTGATGGTGAGTATATATTTTCCAACCTCCTTCCTATCCAACATCACTAAATGGGTGTTGATTCTAAAAACCTGCAAGTCTGCTAAAGTGCCAACTTATTTAGGTCTTACTATGATTATAATGAAAATGAAATAATGTTCTCATATATATGAATACTATTGTGATGATTCCAGTGACTTGATAGTCCCCACGGATAAGAAAAAGTCTTTATGTAATAGGAATTATTACTAAAATGATTTTTCTTCTTACATAAAAACCAACTTTTTCAACAGTCTTAGGACTTAAGATATTCTGTAATAGGTATGATGAATTATCCTGAGCTATCTATCATGACACTGATATTGGTGATCCTGTTTTGAATGGTTGGCTGCTAAAATTGACTAAATGGGTTACAAATGGACCTTTTTCTTTCTAAAATAGATTTTATAATCTTTTTTTTTCTTTTTATGCTCTTTATAAAGCACAGTAATATTATCATTTCCATATTGCAGATAATGGAACTGGGTCAAAGAAAAGTAAAAGGATATGAAAGGTCATAAAGTGAAAGTAAGTCTTCTAACAAAGTACAAGCAACTCACAAAACTAACAAATACCTCATAGTTTCAAAGTGACTTCCATTTAAAATATGTGCTTTGTTAACTTCAACAAATTAATGAAGTCCAGCAATACTTCCCTCATATTAGTAATCATTATACCAAAATGGAAAGGCCTGGGGCAAAGACAGCTTTGGCCAAGTTTTCACAAGGTGCAAAGTGTTCATTTGTTAAAAGACTTGATGACTGAATGTGTATTTGCCTAAATACTGGATTCATTCCCAGGATATATTAAGGAAAACAGTCCAGTTCCCAGAAATCCCCTGCAAATAGTGTTTCATTTAAATAAGGAAGCACAAGGCATGGCAACTGAAGCGTCACCAAGAATTCAACCTGGGAGCACCATGAAAATAATGTGTTCATTTAGGATTCCTGCCATATACTTTATAATTAACACCAATGTGCAATGTGCAAGTTAATTCAGGGTAGCAAGGTGACCTTATTTTATATGAACATCTCTGTATTTGTATTTTTCTATGCTCCAGGAAGGAAAGTCACATAATTACCCTAGGGGTGGAAATTGAGGTCAATTGGATTAGTCTCTTCTAAGGCTCTTTTAAATATATCTAATGTAAAATATTTCACTATTGTTGCTCAAAGTAAATCTCTCCAGTAAATGTGGAACGAAAAGGACACGGAAAGATTTGAAAGAGCTATGATGCTAATGAACTGAAGCAAGAAATATTTTCTACTGAAAATATCTTGATAGAAAATCTTGAGTAAGGAAATGCCAAAAAAACAATTCAGGGCAGCTATCTGGTGTGGTGGATAGAGCATTATAGCCACAGGCAGGAAGACCTGAGTTCAAATTCAGATTTGGATACTTATCATCTGGGTAACACTGAGCAAGCCATTTAAGCTCTGACTGTTTCTTCCTCTTGAAAATGGGGATAATAATAGCACCTGTCCCTCAGGATTATTATGAGGATCAATGAAGTAATGTTAATGTATTGTGCACTATTCCGGTCATATAGTAGGTACCATATAAATATATGTATTATTATTTAGATCCAAATAGTTCTCTAAAGCCTGGAGTGTAAGACACACCCAGGGTTACACAGGAGATATGTGTCAAAGATAGGATTTGTCCTTAAGGTGGTCTCTATCCACTATGCTATCTTGCCTTTCCCAGTATATATGGCTCCAGGGATTTACTTTTCTAAGGCAGTCCTTTAGGATTCAGACTTCTTATCTAGACTTCAAATAAGGGTAAGGGCGGGGAATCTTTCCCCTTTCCCCACTTTTCCACAGCATCTATGCCGACTATCTATCTCCACAAGGCTACAAGTCCATCAAATACCAGTGTCTGGATTGACAAATTCTTAGGTTTTCTAATATTTCTGGTGTGTGTTTCATTCTCTGAGTAAAAATGATCAGTGTGTAAAAACATTTTTGCATTTATCAAATTTTGTATTATAGTTATTCATGTTATTTTGATTTCAAGAGAGATAGAGAAAAGCCTTCTGAAGACCAGAATGTGTAACAGAGATGGCTAAGAATGCAATCTGTAAACACTCAATCATTTTTGTCGAATAAATAGATTATTCCAGGGAGGAAATAGGGAAAGAAAAAAGCAAGAACAGTTTACAGGTCAATTATATTAGGGAAAGGCTGGAAGTAGAGCTACCAGTTCATAAATTGGTACAATAATTCAGGCAGACTCTAATTCAAACCTGGCCAATCAGGTTGGCTCAGAAAGGTAGTAGATAAATTGTCATTAGGACTTGGTAGAATTTTGTCATTTCTTGGATGTGATTCCTTTGCTACTTCCCCAAAGACATTGAACTAGGTCTGGGTCTCATCACTTTTTTTCCTGGAATATTGCAATAGTCTCCTAATTGACAACCCTGTTTCACATCCTTTCCATATAGCTGCCAAAAAGAATTTTCCCAAAGCACAAGTCAAATAATGACACTTTTCTATTCAGTGACTTTTAATGGTTCCTTAATATCTCTCAGATAAAACACAAACTCATTATTTTGTCATTTAAACCTTCCATAAATAAAAGAAAACATAAATAACCTGATTCCCAGAATTCTTACACATTTCTCTTATACATTTTGATGTTTTAATGGTTCCTTAATATCTCTCAAATAAAACATAAACTCATCATTTTGTCATTTAAAACCTTGCATAATAAGACCCAAACCCTATTTCCATCATTCTTATACATTTCTCTTACACACAAATATTTTTAACTCAGATAAAACATAAACTCATCATTTTGTCCTTCCATAGAAATATGGATCAAACCCTATTTCCAGCATCTTATACATTTCTTAAGCATTTCTCCTTTTCACTCATTCTAAGTCCAGATGACCTCCTTTCTGTAGTTCCTCAAATGTACCATTCCCTCTTTCATCTCCATGGCTTTGAACTAGCTGAGATGCTTTCTTTGCCTCCACTTATGAGTACCTCAGTATTCCTGAACTCAAGCATCACCTTCTATAAGAAACCTTTCCTGATCTACCAACTACTAGTGCTCCTTCCAAAACTTACTTATCTGATAACAGTTTCATACAAACACATTGTGATAGGACTAGGAGTCTCCTGACGTCTTTTCCTGATCCTGACACAAATTCCTCATCTCAAACACAACTTGAGTGACCTGAGCTTTCCTAATGTAGCTTCCTCCAGGTAAATGTAGACAGGATCTCTCAAATGTGGTATATTCTTGAGACTCTGTGAATGACTTTACCTTGATGACAGACTGATGAGTAAGATGAGGTTTCCAGATGAAAATCAGGGAGTCCAAGGCCAGTGAAGCTAAGTATCATTGTACATTTTTTGCATATTCTGGATGTGTTAAATCAAAGTAAAATATCTCATTTATGAATGTCCCATTTTGCCCCAACATCAAGCCTGAATTAAGAGTGTACTAAACTATACAGCCACACCTACAAAACACACTTACACAGACACACACATAAATACAGTGTATCACCTTTCTTAAATTATATTCTCTAAAAGAACAAGGATTTATTTACTTTTGTATCTATCAGAAATTTGCACAGTTCCTAGCACATAGTAGGTGCTTTAAAAATGTCTGTTGATTGACTGAATGTACAATATATAGAGTCAAACTCAAAGATTACAAATCTAGCTATCATATTCTACTCACCAGAAACCCATATTGATCTTCACTTTAGAGTTCCTCACTTAGGACAGGTGCCTCCGGTTAGCTGACTCATAAACACTAACCCAACCCAGATGATTGCTGGCTTCTGCTACTGAAAAAATTAGAAGCAGATATAAGAAGCTGTTTTAATGGCCCTCATTGTTTTGTAAGCATGGTCAAGGCTGATTCTCCATTTTTTTGTGCTTAATAGTGATTTATGGAATAAACAAAGGGAATCACCTCAAAACTGGACAGATTAAAAGTAATACCACATTTCTTGATTTCCTCTAGTTTCTCTTTGACATGAAGACTTTTCTTATCTCCTTGTCTGCTAATACCTTCCCCCATCCTTATGTACTGGTATATTTCCAGGTCAAGGGCTGTTTTGCCTTTTGATGCTTAGTACCCAAGACAATGTCTGGGGCATAGTAGGAACTTACTATAAGATTTCTGATTGGTTAATTCCCTGGTCTGTGAAGATCCACCATGGTCATTAGAATTGCTGATCCCCTAAGAGAATCCCATCTTTTAGATTATCTGATATTCCACTGCCCCTGGTTTTATTCTCCAGTACTGTGCCTGGACCTACACAGGATTTCTAATGGTTCTGTGGATCTTTTTGCCACATTGTTGATTCTGTGACTGACCCATGAATGGGCTCTTTCTTTCAGAGAAATATGATTTCTCTATTTTCTGTTCCTTCATTTCATTCCTAATCCTTGGCATTTGTCAGTTTCTTTAGTCCCCAGCTTCTTATACTTTTATTCCAGGGAGGCAGCCTGATAATGATGAAAAATATGCCTTCAAATCCAAACTCTGGAACTTCTTATATGATAATGATCATATCACTTAACATCACCCAGCCTCATTTTTCTCAACCACAAAATGGGGACAACAAAACCCTATGTACAAAACAAAGGTAAGGAATAATTAAATAAAAACCACTCTTTGTTTTAGGAAGGACTTGGATCAATTCTTGCCTCTGATTCATACAACCAATATAATTTTAGATGATCATTTAACCTTTCAGTGGCCTTCACAACTTTCTAAGATGGGAAGTTATATATAATTTAGTGACTTGCATTGGAGGGAGTTTCCATACCAGAGAGTTCCCAAATCAGATACCATTAAGGTGCATAACTCAGATCTGTGGCATCAATCTCATACAGGTGGAATTGTATAAAAAAAACAAAAATGTATATGGATACTTTTATAAACTTTAAAATGTTGTATGCATGGCAACTGCTATCCTTTTATACTTTGTATTTTGAATGAAATTTTTATAATTTGTAATTACTCATCAGAATTTGGAGATAAGAGTATTTGTAAAATTTGGTGGGAACATAGAGGAAAGGCTAGAGTTGGACTTTGGTCTTATATGATATATGTAAATAAATAAAAAAGAGTTGAATTCAAAAATTTCAGGAGGCACCAATAGCACTTGCTTAATTGCTGAATTTGGTTTATAGAGGAGAAGATGTAAAAACCTCTGATCTTTGCAACCAAGTAATTAAGATTTTTATCAATCAACAGATATTAATTAAGTACCTATACTGTGCTAGGCACTAGGGATATGAAGACAAAAAAAAAAAATGAAGCATTCCTGCTTCTTAAGGAACTTACATTTTATCTGGGGAGACCACATGTACATGTATAATAAATAGAAAAAACACATTATTTCCACTTGTATATGAGCTCAAGTATTTGGATTCAAGTGTGTCAGATAGTCATTGATAAAATAGCAATAAGACAAGATAACTTCTACATATATATAGACTCATCTTTATAATGAATATCAGTGTAATCAGAGGTTCTATTTTCTAGTCTCCAAATAATCAGTATAACTTAGAGGAACAATCTGGATTATTCTGGGCCAATGACAGAGCTAATGCCTTTCATTCCTAGTAATACATTTAATATTTTTATATACTCTTTGACAGAGTTCGCCATTCCACTGAGTTTTAGCCACTAGCTAGTATGTAGTAAGATGGAAAGTTAATAAGGCAAACTTTTTTTTATAGAAAAGTTTTTATTTTTAAAACACTTGCATAGTTTCAAATATTTATCCTTGTAAAACCTTATGTTCCACATATTATTTTCTCTCCCTTGCCCTCCTCCCTCCCCTAGCAGGCAAGTAATTCAATATGTTAAACATGTGCAATTTCTTTGGTAAATCTGATTAGAAAAAGGAGGGAGGAAAATGAAATTAGTAGTCTTAAAAATGAAAAGGGAGAACTTTCCACCAATGAAGAGGAAATTAGAGAAATAATGAGTTATTTTGCTCAACTTTATGCCAATAAATTTGATAACCTAAGTGAAATGGATGACTACCTCCAAAAATATAGTTCCCAGACTAACAGAGGAGGAAGTAAATTGCTTGAATAGTCCCATTTCAGAAAAAGAAATAGAACAGGCAATTAAACAACTCCCTAAGAAAAAATCCCCAGGACCAGATGGATTTACATGTGAATTTTACCAAACATTTAAAGAACAATTGGCCCCAATGCTATATAAATTATTTGATAAAATAGGGAATGAAGGAGTCCTACCAAATTCCTTCTATGACACAGACA
This sequence comes from Sarcophilus harrisii, assembly GCF_902635505.1. NCBI lineage: Eukaryota > Metazoa > Chordata > Mammalia > Dasyuromorphia > Dasyuridae > Sarcophilus > Sarcophilus harrisii. The sequence continues at coordinate 234,887,943 of NC_045430.1, forward strand.
TGGTACTGATACCTAAACCAGGTAGGCTGAAAACAGAGAAAGAAAATTATAGACCAATCTCCCTAATGAATATTGATGCTAAAATCTTAAATAAGATATTAGCAAAAAGACTACAGAAAATCATCTCCAAGATAATACACTATGATCAAGTAGGATTTATACCAGGAATGCAGGGCTGGTTCAATATTAGGAAAACTATCAATATAATTGGCCATGTTAATAACCAAATTAACAAAAACCATATGATCATCTCAATAGATGCAGAAAAAGCATTTGATAAAATCCAACATCCATTCCTATTAAAAACACTTGAGAGTATAGGAATAAATGGACTTTTCCTTAAAATAATCAGCAGCATCTATTTAAAACCATCAGTAAGCATCATATGTAATGGAGACAAACTGCAACCATTCCCAATAAGATCTGGAGTGAAACAAGGTTGCCCACTATCACCGTTACTATTTAATATTGTATTAGAAACGCTAGCTATAGCAATAAGAGCTGAGAAAGAGATTAAAGGAATAAGAATAGGCAATGAGGAAGCCAAATTATCACTCTTTGCCGATGACATGATGGTATACTTAGAGAACCCCAGAGATTCTGCTAAAAAGTTATTAGAAATAATCCACAACTTTAGCAAAGTTGCTGGTTATAAAATAAACCCACATAAGTCATCAGCATTCTTATATATCACTAACAAAATCCAACAGTCAGAGTTACAAAGAGAAATTCCATTTAAAGTAACTACTGATAATATAAAATATTTAGGAATCTATCTGCCAAGGGAAAATCAGAAACTTTATGAGCAAAATTACAGACCACTTTTCACACAAATTAAGTCTGATCTAACCAATTGGAAAAATATTAAATGCTCTTGGATAGGGCGAGCAAATATAATAAAGATGACAATATTACCTAAACTAATCTATTTATTTAGCGCTATACCAATCAGACTCCCAAAAAACTATTTTAATGACCTAGAAAAAATAACAACAAAGTTCATATGGAAAAACAAAAGGTCAAGAATTTCAAGGGAATTAATGAAAAAAAAATCAAATGATGGTGGCTTAGCTGTACCAGATCTAAAATTATATTATAGAGCAGCAGTTACCAAAACTATTTGGTATTGGCTAAGGAATAGATTAGTTGATCAGTGGAATAGATTAGGTTCAAGGGATAAAACAGTCAACAAATATAGCAACCTAGTCTTTGACAAACCCAAAGATCCCAGCTTTTGGGATAAGAACTTACTGTTTGATAAAAATTGCTGGGAAAATTGGAAACTAATATGGCAGAAACTAGGCATTGATCCATACTTAACGCCGTACACCAAGATAAGGTCAAAATGGGTTCATGACCTAGGCATAAAGAATGAAATTATTAATAAATTAGAGGAACATAGGATAGTTTACCTCTCAGACCTGTGGAAGGGGAAGGTCTTTATGACCAAAGCAGAACTAGAGATCATTACTGATCACAAAATAGAAAATTTCGATTATACCAAACTGAAAAGTTTTTGTACAAACAAAACTAATGCAGACAAGATTAGAAGGGAAGCAATAAACTGGGAAAATATTTTTACAGTCAAAGGTTCTGATAAAGGCCTCATTTCCAAAATATATAGAGAATTAACTCTAATTTATAAAAAATCAAGCCATTCTCCAATTGAAAAATGGTCAAAGGATATGAACAGACAATTCTCAGATGAAGAAATTGAAACTATTTCTAGTCATATGAAAAGATGCTCCAAGTCATTATTAATCAGAGAAATGCAAATTAAGACAACTCTAAGATACCACTACACACCTGTCAGATTGGCTAAGATGACAGGAAAAAATAATGATGATTGTTGGAGGGGATGCGGGAAAACTGGGACATTGATGCATTGTTGGTGGAGTTGTGAACGAATCCAACCATTTTGGAGAGTAGTTTGGAACTATGCTCAAAAAGTTATCAAACTGTGCATACCCTTTGATCCAGCAGTGTTACTACTGGGATTATATCCCAAAGAGATTATAAAGAAGGGAAAGGGACCTGTATGTGCACGAATGTTTGTGGCAGCCCTTTTTGTAGTGGCTAGAAACTGGAAACTGAATGGATGTCCATCAGTTGGAGAATGGCTGAATAAATTGTGGTATATGAAAATTATGGAATATTACTGTTCTGTAAGAAATGACCAACAGGATGATTTCAGAAAGGCCTGGAGAGACTTACACGAACTGATGCTGAGTGAAATGAGCAGGACCAGGAGATCATTATATACTTCAACAACAATACTATATGATGACCAGTTCTGATGGACCAGGCCATCCTCAGCAATGAGATCAACCAAATCATTTCTAATGGAGCAGTAATGAATTGAACTAGCTATGCCCAGAAAAAGAACTCTGGGAGATGACTAAAAACCATTACATTGAATTCCCAATCCCTATATTTATGCCCACCTGCATTTTTGATTTCCTTCACAAGCTAATTGTACAATATTTCAGAGTCTGATTCTTTTTGTACAGCAAAATAACGTTTTGGTCATGTATACTTATTGTGTATCTAATTTATATTTTAATGTATTTAACATCTACTGGTCATCCTGCCATCTGGGGGAGGGGGTGGGTGGTAAGAGGTGAAAAATTGGAACAAGAGGTTTGGCAATTGTTAATGCTGTAAAGTTACCCATGCATATATCCTGTAAATAAAAGGATATTAAATAAAAAAAAATAAACATGCAATTTTTCTATACATATTTCAAAAATAATCATGATGCACAAAAAAGTCAGATCAAAAATAAAAAATGAGAAAGAAAGCAAAATGTAAGCAAACAAGAAAAATAGTGAAAATATTATGCTGTGAACCACACTCATTTCCCACAGTCTACTCTCTAGGTATAGTTGGGTGTCTCCAGCACAAGACCATTGGAAATGGCCTCAATTACTTCAACGTTGAATAGAGCCACTTCCATCAGAATAGATTATCATATAATATTTTTGTTGTGTACAGTGTTCTCTTGTTTCTACTTACTAAATCTCTCAAGGCCTTTCTGAAATTATACTGCTGATTGATTCTTATAAAAAAATAATATTCCATAATATTCATATACCATAACTTATTCAGCCATTCTCCAAATGATGGGTATCCATTCACTTTCCAGTTCCTTGCCACTACATAAAGGGCAAAGGCAAACTATTAATAGAGCACATTCAGCCTTCCTTTATCCAAAATCCATAAATGTGATCAGAGACAGTACAGAATAGTCCTTTGGAAATTAAAGGGACCACTGGGGTCATTTTGTCCAAATCCATTTTATATTTTAAGAAACTGAAACCAAGAGAAGTCAAATAATTCGAAACAGGAAAGAACTCAAAGTGCTAAGATTTGAAGCCAGGTATTGTGACTTCAATTTCTGTACTCTTCACTGTACTACACTTTTATTGACACAATGATTATCAGCACAACTACAGAAGGCAAACTGTAAGCCCCCAAATTCCAGTGTAAGAGGTGGGACTTAAGTCAGGTACACACGAACACATTGGCAAAGCCTACAGCACCACCAGCCCCCACCTAGAAAAGTCAGTTAGAAGCCCTTGTTTTCCTGCAAAAAAAAGCTGGGGCAATTATCCCTCTGCCTTAGGAGAAAAGGTCATTTTTTTTTAATGAGCACAAGAGCACAAAGAATCTTAGAATAGAAAGCTATTATGGAGACAGAGAATATAAAAACACAAACCCAGAAAAGGAGAGCAAAGGATAAATGCCTTCAGGTGAAGTCTCAAAAAGAAATATGAATTGATCTTCAACTAAAAGACTCTCTTGAAGAGTTCAAAAGGGATTTAAAAAAGAGATAGAAGAAAAATGGAGAAAAGAAATGAGAGGTAGGAAAAAGAATCATGAAAGTTTGGAGGAAAAAGCCATAAGCTGGAAAACAATTCCTTAAAAAATAAATTTGGCGAAATGCAATATATATCTGTATCTATATCTATCTTACATAGAAAAAAACTACATATATATATATATATATATATATATATATATATCAAAGGAAAAAACTTCTAAAAAATAAGTTTTTTGAAATGGAAAAAGAAAACAACTCCTTTAAAAAACAGAACTGGCAAAATGGAAAATTGGAAACAATACCTTAAACAACAGAATTGGCAAAATGGGAAGAAAATCTACTAAACAAAACAACTCCTTTAAAAATACAATTGGTCAAATGAAACGGAGGTTCAAAAAGCTAACTGAAGTAAATAATTCAATAAAAATTAGAATTGGACAAATGGAAATGAAGGACTGAATGAGATATCAAGAATCAGTCAAACAAAACCAGAAAAATGAAAAAAAATAAAAAGAAGAAAATGTAAAAAACACCTGACCTGAAAGAGATTCAACAGACACAATGTAAAATTTGTTGGACTATCTAAAAGTTATGATGATTAAAAAAAGATGATAAAAAAGACAAAATCTTTCAAGAAATCATCAAGAAAATGGACCTAATATTCTAGAAAAAGAAGGCAAAATAGTAGTTGAAGGAATCCACTGATCTCAAAAAGAAAACTTCAAGCATCATTGTTGCTAAATTTCAGAATTATCAAATCAAGGAAAAAGTATTGTGAACAGCCAGAAAGAAACAAATATTGAGGAGCCACAATCAGGACTATCCAGGACCTAGCAGCTTACACTCTAAAGGATCAAAGAGCCTGGAATATGATATTCTAGAAAGCAAAGGAAGGCAAGAATCAACTACTCAGCAAAAATAAGTTTTATCTTTCAGGAGAAAAGACGGACATTTAATGCAATAGGGATTTTCAATAATTTTTGATAAAAAAGACCAGCATTGAACAAAAAAAATTGCTCTTCAAATAAAAAACTCAAGAGAAGTATAAAAAGATAAAGTAAAAAAATTACAGGTTAAAATGTTTACAGCCCCACGTGGGGATATGATGTATGTAATTCTTGAGAATTATATCTTTGTCAAAGCAGCTAGAAGGGGTATATTTAGGGGTGTGTAAGTGTAAGATGACATAAATATGATGATATAAAAAGTAATTAAGGATGGAAAAAATACTGGACTGGGAAAAGAAGAAAGGGGAGGTAAAATGGCATAAATTATAAAACATGAAGAGGCACAACCAACCTATTATAGTTGAGGAGGAAAAGGGAGAGGATGAGCATTATTTGAACTATTATTTCATTAGATTTGGCTCAAACAAGGAATAACATGCGTACTTACTGATATACACACATACATACATACATAGTTTATAACAAAATTTATTTCACCATTTAGACTAGTAGGAAAGGAAAAGGAAAAGGACATAAAAAATAGAAGGAAAAGCAGTAGAAGAGGAAAAGGATAAGAAAGAGGGTGCTGAAAAAATGAAGGACAAATTGAGGGAGGTCGTGGTCAGAAACAAATCTCTGAAGATGATGGAAAGAGTGAAAGGAGACAAGAAAGTATAAATGGCCAGAAAAATGGGATGGCAGGTCATACACTGTTAACTGTGAATGTGAATGCAATGAACTTTCCAGTAAAGGGCCACAGTTAGTGAGGAACTCTGGGTGAGGGAAACCTTCACCCCAGAGGGAACCTGCTAACAATGTCTGGTTTGGCTCCCCATCTTCCCTAAGGGCTCTCGGCCTTCCTGAGGAGTCAGGGGGTGGGGATAACCTGTATTGTAATTAAAGCAGTGTGATACCAAGTGTCAAAGAGTCATCTACATACAATAGCAAGTTGTTTATATGGTCCCACATGTGCAGTATATAGTTAGTGCTATAGTTATATAAAGGTATTAGGATATATACAGGTTAGAAAATTTGGAATAAATGGACTCCATGTTGTTACCATCCATGGAAGTCTTGCCTCATCACTTCTCTACTAATACCAAGGACTAGGTTGGTACTGAGATCCTCTAGAGAGCAAGTCTGGAACAGTGCATTTTGGCACCCCAACTTGGGGATTCTAAAAAGCACACAACACTCTCCCATAAAATGGAAGCAGATAGCAAACTGGATTAAAAGCCATAATGCTACTATATGTTGTTTAAAAGAAACACATTTGAAGCAAAAAGATACATACAGATTAAAGGTAAAAGCTGGTGCAGAATCTATTGTGCTTCAGCTGAAATAAAATCAGGAGTAAACAATTATAGATCTAATTAAAATAAATAAAGAAGGAAAGTAATCTTGCTACAGGGTATCATAGATAATAAAGTAATATCAATACTAAATATATATGCACCAAATGGTATAGTATCCAAATTCTTAGAGAAGTTTAAATGACTTGCATGAAAAATTATATTAGTGGGGGATCTCAACCTTGTCTTTATCTGACCACAATATGAACAAAAAAGAAATTAAGGAAGTGTATAAAATTTTAGAAATGTTAGGTATGATAGACCTTTGAAGAAAATTGAATGGGGATAGAAAGGAATATATTATTTTACCTCACTGGTGCATGACCATGGCACAAAAATCTCACAATCAAATGCAGAAAGGCAAAAATTGTAAATAGACCCTTTTTAAAAATAGTGATGCAATAAAATAATGTGTAATAAAGGACCAAAGAAAAATAGACCAAAATAAATGGGAAATTAAATAATCTAATCCTAAAGAATGAGTGTGTCAAACAACAAATCATAGAAACAATCAATAATTTCATCTAAGAGAATGACAGACCAACAACTCCTGATTTCAAGGGATCCACCAATCTCAGTCTTCTTGACAGTTGAGATCACAGACTGGAACACTACTATCTTTTTTCCCTTTCCCTTTTCAATTCCTTTCCATCTTTTCTTTACCTGTTTGCAACATTATAAATTGTTGGAAGTTTCAAGTTCTCAAGATTTTACCTTAAACTCCCAGATAGTTATAATTTCTGATTTTGCTATTGTACTCCACAAATCCACAAGGGTCAGAAGGAATTCTGGGAGATAATTATCTTGAAATCTTTACAAGGCTGAACACCCATTAATATGATACCTTGCCCCTGTCATAGAGAACATGGACTTTACCACTGAAGACCACTTTCATTATCTTTTGTAATCAAAACCAATAATATGTGTGTATGTAATTCACACAAAAAAATTGAAAACCTTAACAAAGAATCCAAACAGATTTGTCTTTGTTTTCCAATCATTATTTAAAAATACATTTAGTAGCCTAGTAGAATTAATATCAACATGAGAGAAAAGGCACTTCTTTCTTTTTTCAATAACACACACATATCACTGAACCAGGAATCAATAGCCACTCTAAGTGGAGAATGAGGTAAGGCTCCAAGATAAGAGAATGACCAGATCAACAGACACCAAAAGTAATTCTATACACAGACTTTATCAATTTCACCAAGGAGATAATTTGAAATCTCATCCTAGCATAGCAGTAGTGTTTTCTACTAGACAGAACTAAAAAAGGAAGGTTCATATTGACATGTCTGAGTATAAAAGAAAAAAATAAAGAATTCTTTCTGTGCAATTTCCCCTTTTCTGTACTCTTTTCAACTACCCACCATCTGAGTGCTGCCCCTGCAAATGCAACTGAAATCATTATCACAGAAGCAAAAGATGACATATTAATTGCTAAAGCAAATAGACTTTTTAAAAATGACTAATTACAAAATGAAATTAGTAGAACCAGGAGAATGTAACTGCAATATTGTAAAATAACCAACTGTGAGTGACTTAGCTATTCTCAACAAAACAATGCACCAAGACAACTCTGAAGGACTCACAATAAATATATGATTTATCCCCAGACAAAGAATCAATAAAAGTTTAATGCAGTTTGAAGCACACTTTTTTACTTTCTTTTTCTTTTTTTTGTCTGTTTTCTTTTACATCAAGGTTAATATGGATATTTTTTGCACAATTACACATATATAGCCTATATTAAATTGCTTGCACTCTCAATGAGGGAGAGTAAAGGAGGGAGAGAATTTAGAATGTAAAATTTTTAAAATGAATATTGAAGATTGTTTTTACATATAATTGGAAAAATAGGATACTATATAAATAATATAAAGTCTCTTTCCTTATTAAAATCTAGGCACCATTTAACACTGATGATCCCCTTCCTTTTTGGGGGAAGAGAGTATCTTGTTCTCAAGTTAGCTGGATAACAAAGCAGATACAAGGCCAGATTTGGAGGCAACAATAAGAAATCCTGTTTCAAATACTTATAGGCTATGTGATCAAATACTGTTTCACTTACAGGTTAAGTGGTCTTACCTTAGGCTAAAGTCTTACCTACAGGCTGAGGTCTATTACCTTCATTTTCTCCATTAACAAAATGGGATTAACCTAATTTATAGCTTATGAGAATCAAATGAAAGAATATATGGAAATCATTGTACAAACATTAAAGTGCTATATAAGTGGGAATTATTGTGATTATTCTTATTACTAATTTCACAGATGCATTCTTCTAATTCACTAACCAATCCTTCTGTCTCTCTTTTGAAGAATCTTACTCTAATTTAGATGTTTTCATGACTTCTCTTCTACATGGTCTTCTTTGGCTATCATTCAGTCCCATGATTCAAAATATTAACTATGTCCAATTAACAACAGCAATAGTAAGCACTTATATTTTAGTAGTATATATTTGCAATACGATTTTATATTTATACAGATATTTTCATGGTACTTAAAAGATTTTATGTCATTTGGTTCTCACATAGACTTTGGAAGATAGTCTATGATTATCTCCATTGTATGGATGGGAACCTAAACAAGAGTGATTTGCCAAGGGTGACAAAACTAATAACTGTCTAAGGATACATTTGAATCCAGGTACTCCAGAATTCAGGTCTAATGCCCCTACTTCATTAAAAAATTATCTTTTTTCTGTTACCATTTTGGTGTTTCAGGACTACACCTTCACTAAAGGGAGGGAAGGAAGGATGAAAAAAGGAAAGAAGAAAGGAAGGAAGGAAGGAAGGAAGGAAGGAGGGAGGAGGAAAAGAGGGAGGGATGAAAAGAAAGAAGGAAAAAAGAGAGGGAGAAAGGCAGGAAAGGAGGGAGGAAGGGAGGGAGGAAGGAAAGGAAGGGAGAATGGAAGAAGGAAAGAAAGGAGAGAAGGAGGGAAGAAGAGAGGAAGGGAAGGAAGAAAGGAGGGAGTGAGGGAAAGAGGAAGGGAGGAGGAAAGGAAAGAAGGAAAGGTGGTAGGAAGGAGGGGAGAGAGGATGGAGAAAGTGAAGAAAGGAGGAAAGGAATACAGAGGAAGGGGCAGAGGGAAAGGAAGAGAAATGAAGAATGGATGGGGGAAGGATATTTATTACATGTTATTCCATGTCAGTAATTCATGCACATATAAAAACGAAATAGTCCTTGAGCTTTATGAAACTAAAATTTTAAGAGGAGGAAGATAACACATTCAGGTAAGTGGTAAGAAGTCATGAGTGAAACAAGAAGGCAGGATATTTATATATATTTTTTTCTAAAAATAATGACAATGCTGACATGACTGTAACTCCTAAACTAAAACTTGGAAAGCGAGAGAAGAATATCATGTTTGTGTAGTGGAAATAAGGCTAGGATTAAGAAGATTGGTCGGTTCTTGATCCAATCTGCTTTAGAGTTACAGAAGCAACAAGACTATATCCCACTAGTACCTTAAACTAAGCCTTTAAAAAAACAATTTTTTTTATCTTTTCTTCAAAATTTGCTCCTTCTTACTTTACTATTTCTGTCAATGAAGTCACTGCCTACTTAGTTTCCCAAATATGAAAGCTGGGTCATTTTAATCCTCTTCCTAATCTTACACATCCAATTAGTTTGCAAATCTTTTCTATTTCCAGAATATTAACCTTTTTTATCTCATCCTTCTGATTTTCTTGACTTTCTCTAAGTTCCAGCTAAAATCTTATCTTCTAAAAAAAGGCTTTACCAGATCTCCCTTAATGCTTGTGCATTGCTATTGATGATCATCTTCAATTTATTCTCCATGTATGTATATATCTATATCTCTATCTATCTATCTATCTATCTATATGTATATTATTGATTTTCACATTTTTCTGTCACTAGTCTCAGCTCCCCTTAAGAGTAAGGACCATCTTTTTCATTTATTTGTACCTCCCCAGCAATTTTCATAAAGCTTTAAACATACTAGGTGCTTAATAAATTCTCACTGACTGAATTTGATTCTCAAAGTTTCTTTTCATTGCATTCTCTCTTTTCAGCTCTCATTACTGTTACCCTATTAGAAATCTCCATTGCCTCTAGCCTCACCTATTTAAATAGCAGCCAAAGATTTATATTTCCATTCTTTCTCCTCTTCCTTCTTTCTTTATAACTACAAATTTATTTTCCTTACGTATGAATCCATCATCACCAAGTATATATTAAGCAACTATTATATGCTGTGCATCATGTCAGGAACTGAGAATACAGAAAAAATTAGATGCATCCTGCTTTAAAGCAGTTTATGATCTTTTTTTTTTTTTTTGGTTATCTTTTTCTTATTTTGAAAAAAAAAATTCTTTACATTATCCCTTGCACTCACTTCTGTTCCGACTTTTTCCCTCACTCCCTCCACCCCCTCCCCAGAGGGCAAGCAGTCCTATATATGTTAAATATGTCACAGTATATCCTAGATACAATATATGTGTGCAGAACTGAACAGTTCTCTTGTTGCACAGTAAGAATTGGATTCAGAAGGTAAAAATAACCCGGGAAGAAAAACAAAAATGCAAACAGTTTACATTCATTTCCCAGTGTTCTTTCTTTGGGTGTAGCTGCTTCTGTCCATCACTGATCAATTGAAACTGAGTTAGATCTTCTCTTTGCCGAAGAAATTCACTTCTGTCCGAATATATCCTCAGACAGTATCATTGTTGACATATATAATGATCTCCTGGTTCTGCTCATTTTACTTAGCATCAGTTCATGTAAGTCTCTCCAAGCCTCTCTGTATTCATCCTGCTGGTCGTTTCTTACAGAACAATAATATTCCATAACATTCATATACCACAATTTACTCAACCATTCTCCAATTGATGGACATCCATTCATTTTCCAGCTTCTAGCCACTATAAACAAGGCTGCCACAAACATTTTGGCACATACAGGTCCCTTTCCCTTCTTTAGTATCTCTTTGGGTATAAGCACAGTAGTAGCACTGCTGGATCAAAGGTTATGCACAGTTTGATAACTTTTTGGACATAATTCCAGATTGCTCTCCAGAATGGTTGGATTCATTCACAACTCCACCAACAATGTATCAGTGTCCCAGTTTTCCCACATCCCCTCCAATATTCATTATTTTTTCCTGTCATCTTAGCCAATCTGACAGGTGTGTTGTGGTATCTCAGAGTTGTCTTAATTTGCATTTCTCTGAAAAATAGTAATTTGGAGCACTCTTTCATATGAATGGAAATAGTTTCAATTTCATCATGAGAATTGTCTATTCATATCCTTTGACCATTTATCAGTTGGAGAAGGGTTTGATTTCTTATAAATTAGAGTCAGTTCTCTATATATTTTGGAAATGAGGCCTTTATCAGAACCTTTAAGTGTGAAAATGTTTTCCCAGTCAGTAAGCAGTTTATGATCTATCTAGGAAGACAAAACTTACACAAATAGCTATATATAAAATTAGTACAAGATAAGTCTGATGATGCTCACAGGACCATTCATGAAAGAAGTGGGAACAACTTTACATAGAAAGTGGCAGCTGAATTGTATGTTGAAGGAAACAGTTTCTTCATTCAGAACCTTTCATGTGTCCCTTAATTATTTAATGATTGAAGTTTAGATGTTATAGTTCCCATCCATTCTTTCTAAAATTAACTTATACTGCTCTGCTGTACATACATCTTGCTCACTAATTTTTGTTCCCCATAATTATTTCAAATCTAGGCTTACATGGTTCCCTTAGCCTATATAGGCTGTTCTCTTCGCCTTTTGAAATCTTTCTCAACTTTTAAAATGTAGGTTAAATGGCATCTTCCCCATGAAACCCCTCTTGATCTTCCTAGGTCCTTTGACAACAATTGGTTTGGACCTATGGATTAATGTTAATTATGTACATATTATCTCTCTCTACTAAACTGGAATCTATGTGGAAAGTAATGGCATTGCATCTAAATTTCATATATAACTAGCACTACATAATTTTGTTTAATTAAACACAACCTAATACATCACAATAGATAAATTCCAAACATTCCTTTTAGACACAGTGGATGATAAATCAGTGAATTAAATAGTGTAGGGAATACTGGCAATAGCCCTAGTTTTGTTTTGAGAGGATTTCAGTTTAAAGATTGGTTTTGCTTCTAAATGTCTATATGAACATGAATAAGTCACTTAATCTCCCAGCTTCCTCACTTTTAAAATGAGGGTATAGGAATAGACAACCTTAAAAGTTCCATCTAGCTCTAGCTTTATATTCTGATCAATCTCTGTTATATTTATTTCACATGAAATATATCTGAAGGTAAAGTATTCTCTATGGCTTTGTTCATTTCTAATTAATCATCACCCTCAAAAGGACATATTACACAACCAGCTAGAACCAATCTATTTCTCCAGATAAATTTTTCACTTGAAACATGAGCAAATGTAGAAATTATTTGTCATCTTATTGTATTTCTAAATTTCCTTGTATTTATGAATAATACCTTCTAGTCCAAGCAGTGAAATAAATGTGTGCTCTAAGTAGTTCATCAAATACAATAAAAGCAATTTATCATTAATATCACTTTAGAAAAGATACATTGTAAAGCAAAAGTAAGCATGGAAAAATGTTAACTTTTAAATCATTTTGAAATTATATTTTTCTATTTAAATTCTCACCTTAACAATGGTAGAGTATTGACCCCTGAATAACATGTTAAATTCCGTGTGCATGTGAGTGTGTGTGTGCGTGTGTGTAATATACTATGTAGTGTATTTGGGAAGGGAGAGGATTTGTGTTTATATTATATTTGTTTGTAATATATATGTTTTTTGATATAAATAATTTAAAATTATTGATATTCTTCAATCATTTTTCAGTTATGTCTAAGTTTTCATGACTCCATTTGGGATTTTCTTGATAATTTCTCATTTCCTTCTGCAACTAATTTTACCAATGAAGAAACTGAGGCACACAAAATTAAATGATATGCCCAATATCACACAGCTACTACATGCTACATGTCTAATGCCAGATTTCTACTCAGGAAGATTCCTGACTCCCGGTCTCTCTCTCTTGCTATTGTGCCACCACAATGGTTACCCCATTTTAAGAACAGCTTTCTTAAAAATCAGCAAGATAACATAAAAGGAAAAATATAGCAATGATTCAAAATCTAAGTAAACCAATAAATTATCTTTCCACTTACCAATAATCCAAAGAAAATCAAGAAAGAATCTTTGAGTGACCAGTCTTATACTTTGAGTGATTACCCACTCTCTCCTGTGATCTTCTCTCTTGGCTCTCTCTATATGCTCTTTTTGGTGATCTTCTCTATTCTGATGTTCAATTGTCATTTCTGCACAGATATCCTATTAGTTCTTTGAGAAGGGCTTTCTTTTAACCCTTTTTGTATCTTCAAATTTTAGCATAGTGCCTGACACAAAGTAAAAGCTTAATAAATGTTTACTGATTGACTATACACATTCATTTCCAGACCCAATCTTTTCCTTTAATTCCAATCCTACACAGCCAAATATCTATAGGTCAATTTTGTGTAAATGTTGAAGATATCTCAAATTCAGAATGCCACAAATTGTTCTCAGCATTTCTCTCTATAAATTATCCTTTCTTTGAAAGGCCCCTATTTCTCTCAAAGACACTCCCCCTAGCCAGCTTCTAGTCACCCATTTTCAAGACATCAGAGTAATTTTTTTCTCCCTCACAATTCACATCTAATCCATTATGTAGATTCTATTTCCACAGCTTCTCTCAAAATCATCTCCTTCTTGGCATTTACATTATGTCACCTGCCCAGGTTCTGATCCCATTGTCTCTAGTTAAAATTTAACTTTTTCTCTTCCTTTTTCCATTGCTACCCATAAAGCTGAGAAAATTTTCTTCCTGAGGCACAAGTATGAATTATATATCCCTCATCTCTTCCTCTAATTTTTCAGAAATTCTCTGTTGCTTCTAAGGCAAACTAGAAACACAATAGCCAGGAATTTCCAGCTTCCCTCCACCTTTCTAATCTTACTTTACATTATTATTCCCCTTCAAGTACTCTACCTTCCAGTCAAAATGGATGACTAATGTTTCTTACACTTGTCATTCTATTCTATGGTTCAAGCTATTACCCAGAATTTGATTGCACTCTCCTCAAAATTCTTATTTTCTTTTCTATATCAATTCAGGTACTGCTCATTCTACACATAGGCTTTATCAATTGTCTCAGAAAATAGCATTTTATATTTTCTCAAGTTTTCCAGGAAATTCTATGTGAATCCCTTGCTTTTCCCTTTTATTTCCCTCTTTTTCTTTTATATCTGTATCTCCATCTCCTCTCTCCATTTCTATAACTATTGGAGTGAATTCTTTTTCAGAGCAAAGATAGTCACTTCATAGAGTATAGTAGTAGTAATGGTAGTATTATTTATAGTAGTAGTAGTGGTGGTGGTGGTAGTGGTGGTAGTGATGTTAGTAGTAATAGTGGTAATAATTGTAGAAGTAGAAGTAGTAATAGGTACTAGTGGTAGTTATATATGTATCAGTGATAGTGTAGCAGTGGTAGTGTAGCAGTGGTAATGTAGTAGTAGTAGTAGTAGTAGTAGTAGTAGTAATAGCAGCAGCAATTGCTGTGGCAGTAATAAATGTTGTAGTCATAGATAGGGTGCTAAGCCTGAAATCAGTGAACCCTTATTTACTCAAGATTTCTCATTTGTTTAAAAAAAATTGAAGATAATATCTCCTACCTCCCAGGATCAAATGAGATAATCTGTGCAAATGATCAAATTAGTGCAAAGTTCAATGCATGGCATATAATAAACACTACAAAAATGTTAGCTATTACTATTCTCATTATTTTTATAGATATAACAGTAAAAGGAGGCAGAAAAGAAGAAAGAGAAGAGAATAAAAAGGAGAAGGATGAAAAGAGGAAGAAGAAAGAGAAAGAGAAGATATTTTATAGCACTATAAAATTTGCAACTAGCTTTACAAATATTATATCATTTATAACCAACAATAATCCTATGAATTAAATTCTATTATCCCCATTTTACAGAAAAGTTTGAAACTAAAATAGAGTAAGTGACATGCTCAATCACAAAGTTTAAACACATAAAAGAGAGGTTTAGAACTGAGGTATAATTATTTCCAAATCAAATATTCTATCCACTACCCTACCTAGATGCATCTCACCATGATGTATGCTCTCAGAAAGCTAACATGCAAATAATTTATCTCTGTTTTACCCAATCAAACTATGGAGGCTCTCCTAAGACCCATTAGAATTTTCTCAAAAGCCTTTCACTATCAGAACTCTTTAGGCAAGTATTTTTCCCCTCTTTCTTTCTCAAAGAAGCTGCTCCGAGATCTGAAAAGATTTACCCTGCTGATTTCCACTTTTCTGTTGCTAACTCTGCACAAGTTAAGCATCAAAAGCCTTAATCAGAATAAGGTTTCAAGAATTTCTCCTTAACTTTGGGTTAATTGCCTCTAATTAGCTTTGTCAGGATTATGATTTGCAAAGACAGCCTCTCACTGTGGCTTCTTCCACTCCATAGCCTTTTAAAATTATTCCTTGCCTTTTGTTTTTCCTGTTTCCTCCTGAGTCCAAAGTAGGGAAAGGAAGAGAAAAATCTTCTATTTCTTGTCAATGCCTTCATTTCTTGCCTAACTCCATGATCTTAGTATCCAATTAGAATATAGTTGTTACCTGGGTAACCAATTCTCTGGTCTTCTAAGTAACTCTCCCGGCCACACCTTGTGCCATTTAATGTCTATACAATGAGGATTTAAGTAGTAACTCCTTGTAAAGGTGAACTCTGTAGTGGGAGGCAGTCAAGGAGACAACACTTCATGGTTTCATCCAAAGGAATAAAAGATATAAACAAAAAATCATTTCCTTACTCAAGCCTGTCCAAAGTTTCCAAGCATCTCTTTACCAAAGACCATTTCATCCTTCCAAATTTTGAGTTTTTAATGTCATCTGGCCATTTTTCTTTCTGTATAATTTAAACACCTTTGAATAACTATAGTAAAAGAAGTTTCAAACAATGACAAATGGTTTCCTCACAGCTGCAATGTCAAAATCAATGGAGGAAACTTTAATGTGATTTTATTCTTTGTCTTTACAGGTAGAAAAAATGAAAGAGTAGGCTGATCCAATTCCATAGCAGCTGGTGATTGGAAATGGCTTCTATGGATGATTCCCAGAACAGATTGGGGGAAGTCTTTTTAGAATATTTTTTTAAATGAATAGCTCATAGTCTATTTCCCTAAATCATAAATTTCAAAATTAATTAATCAATTAATTACTACCCTCCCAAACATATGCACTGTATTTCAGAAATTCACTCCTTCCTTCCCAACATAAATTCTGTTATCAAAAGAACTTTATTCTGCCTAGTCTGAAACAGTGCTATAAAGAATTGGAAATTAACATATTTGCTGCCCTTTTCCTTGAGTTTACTTAAGAGAATATCCTGTAGATTCAATCTGATTATGTCATCTTAGTCGTATTTTTAAAAAGACATTTATAGCTCTACATATATACATATGTGTAGTATATAATTATAAATATATAGGTACACACAGTTATATTTATATGTACATATACAAGATATCATCATACATTATTGCCCTATTTATAGTCACACACACTATAAAGACAAATAATACTATAACTATAAAGACAAATACACATTCACATGAATGAAACATCCCTTATGTATTGGGGATAGACAAAAACAAATTTTCTATAAATAAACTTTTTAAAAATACTTTTATGGATTTTTTTTACATCTGCCCAAACCCTGCTACTTCTGCTCTAGGTAAATATTTTTTAAGCTAATAATAGACAACTCTTATTCAAGAGCAAGCCATCTACCTTCTGATTCTTAGTTTTTCCATTTGTAAAATGGAGATAATAAGACTATTTCTACTTTTGAGTTATTCTGAGGATCAAATGAGACAAATTGTGAAATGATTTAAAGCTTAAAATATCATGTAAATGTACTACCTTCAACTGTAGCATAACTCTTGGCACAGAGTAACCAGTACTTAATAAATGTTTGCTAATTGACTGATTGATCAATCATCCTCACCATCATCTTATTATCATACTATCCTACAGGATGATAGCATCCAAAGAGTTTTGGCTTTTGAGTTAGAAAGAATGGATTTAGAAAGGTGGAGCCAAGATGGCACAGAGGACACACGCTTCTTTCTGAGTCTCCTACTACCCACACACTAATTACAAAATTCATCCTCTGAAACACTGCTAGATTGGTAGAATCCATGAATATTAGGAGTGCAGCAAATTACCAACTAAAGATAATTTCAAAGATCACCACAAAAT
The DNA here is from genome assembly GCF_902635505.1 of Sarcophilus harrisii. Classification (NCBI taxonomy): domain Eukaryota; kingdom Metazoa; phylum Chordata; class Mammalia; order Dasyuromorphia; family Dasyuridae; genus Sarcophilus; species Sarcophilus harrisii. Next base: position 234,905,410 of record NC_045430.1, read on the forward strand.
GTCTGTTTTGATTGGGCATAAGCACAGGAGGAGGCTACGCACAGACATGGAGGCCAGTACATGCTGAGCAGACTGGGTGGGGGGTGCAGTCTTCGCAGGATAGAGAATCTACAGGGAGGATTCTATCACAGTGTGGGCTATTCTGCCCTAGTTGCAAGCCAGTAGATCAGCAGAGAAGTTATAAAACATACAAGGCAAACATAAAAGGTAAAGAGTGAACCCCAAAGACCCAAGGCCTCACAGAACTTGGCCATACCCACCCAGCACCAGGATTGATTCAGTTCAATCCCAGCACAGCTGCTGTTGCTTCTTGGTCTATAGAGGAAGCTTAAAATCTCCTTGCCCTAAAAGCAGATCCCAAACTTTAAAAAAAAAATGAGTAAAAAGGAAAAGTGAGCTCTAACTATAGACAGCTTCTATACTGAAAGAGAAAAGATTTCAAACCCTGAGGAGACTAAAAGCAGATTGTCTCCAGATGAAGCCCCAAAGAGTGATATAATCTGGTCCTCACCACACAAGGCTCTCCTAGAAGAAATTTAAAAAGATTCTTAAATGAGAGTTAGAAGAAAAATGGGGTAAGGAAAGGGATTGTTAAGAGGGTGTGGAAAAGACATATAATTCATTAAAAGAAGGATTTAACAAAGTGGAAAAAGAAAAAAGAAACTACCTGAAATGTGAAATGGAAAAGGTAAAGAACTCCCAGGAAAACAGAATTTGTGAATTGGAAAAATAAAATAATTCTTTTAAAAATTTTGTGAAATGAGAAAAAAATTCCATAGAACAAAACAACTCATTTAAAAACTCAATTGAGCAAATATAAAAAGAAGTTTAAAAAAGTAAATGAAGAAAATAATTCATTAAAAATCAGAACTGAACAAATGGAAATGAATGACTCAAAGAATCAGTTAAGCAGAATTTTTAAAAAATTGAAAACATAGAAAAAAATGTTAAATACCTACTTGGGAAAACAACCAGACTTGGAAAATAGATCTAGGAGTGATAATCTAAGGTTTATTGGACTCCCTGAAAATCATGATTAAAAAAAAAAGAACCTACACGTATGCCCAGATGTCATAGAATCAGAAGGTAAAATAGAAGCAATTCATTGAACACCAATTTCAGAACTATGGGACGAAGGAAAAAATATTACGAGCAGTCAGGGGAAAAAAAAACAATTCAAATACTGAGGAGCCACAATAAGGATTACTTGGGATCTAGTAGCTTCACATTAAAGGTTCAAGGATTGATATTCCAAAAGGCAAAGGAACTTGGAAGGCAGCCAAGAGCAAAATACCCAGCATTTTCTTTCAGGGAAGAACATGGACATTCAATGAAATAGGTGAATTCCATTTATTTCTGATGAAAAAACCAGAGCTAAACAAAAAATTTGACCTCCAAATCTAGGACTCATCAGAAACATAAAAAGGTAAAAAGAACTCTTGAGAACTATATTTTTGTTATGTGCATACATAAAGAGTGCATGTATAATTTGATTTTACTATTATAATATGAAAAAGGAACTAAAGGTGGAAAGGGGATTGTACCAGAAAAATGGAAAAATGGAGGTAAAAAGAGGGAAACTGTCTCTTAATAGACACAAAGGAAACCTATTGTATCTGAGGGAAAGAAGCAAGGGGGATGAACATTCTTCAAAGAGAAAATATTAGACATATTTGGTTTACAGAGAAACTTCTCTCACCTCATTGAAAAGTGGAAGGGGAAAAGCAAAAAGGGAAGGGGTAGACTAAACAGAAGGGAAACAGGGAATACAGAAATAGTAGGCAAAAGGTATAAGAAAGGGGGAGAAAATCTAAAAGGTAGGGATTCCAAAGAGGGAGAGCTATTTGAGGCAAGTGGTACCCCTAAATTAAATACTAGGGAGGGGAGTGAGGGGGAAAGAAAAGAGAAAAGTATAATCTGGGGATAATAAGATGGCAGGAAATACAGAATTAGTAGCTTTAACCATAAATGTGAGAGGGATAAGCTCTCCCAAAAGCAGGGGGCAGATAGTAGAGTGGATTAAAAGACAAAATCCTACAATATGTTGTTTAGAGGAAACACATTTAAAGCAGGATGATACATACAGAGTAAAGGTAAAAGATTAGAGCAGAATCTATTATGCTTTAGGTGAAGTAAAAAAAGCAGGGGTAACCATGCTGTTCTCAAACCAAGCAAAGGCAAAAATTGATCTAATAAAAAGAGATAAGGAAGGAAACTATATCTTGCTAAAGGGTAACATAGATAATGAAGCAATATCAATACTAAACATATATGGGCCAAGTGGTATAGCATCTAAAGGATCTTAAAGGAGAAGTTAAGAGAGTTGCAAGAAGAGACCACAGCAAAACTATAATAGTTGTAGATCTCAAACTTGCACTCTCAGAATTAGATAAATCAAGTCACAAAATAAATAAGAAAGAAATTAAAGAGGTAAATAGAATACTAGAAAAGTTAGGTATGATAGATCTTTGAAAGACACTTACATGAATTGACATTAAATGAAATGAGCAGAACCAAGAGGTCATTATACACTTCAAAAACAATACCATATGATGATCAATTCTGATGGACATGACTCTCTTCAACAATGAAATGATTAAAATCAGTTGCAATTGTTCAGTAATGAAGAAAATCAGCTACACCCAGAGAGACAACTATGGGAATTGAGTGTGGACCACAGCATAGAATTTCCACTCTTTCTGTTATTGTTTGCTTGCCTTTTTTTCCTTCTTGGTCTTTTTTTAACCTTTCTAGATCTGATTTTTTCTTGTGCAGTAAGATAACTATAAATATATACACATATATTGTAGTTAACATATACTATAACATATTTAGCATGTATTGGACTCCCTGCACATAAATGGCACATAAATATTTCATCCAAGAGAATGACAATAATGAGACAACATACTAAAATTTGTGGGATGCAGGCAAAATGGTAATAAGGGGAAATTTTATCTCTCTAGAGACTTACCTGTATAAAATAGACAATAGAAGATCAATGAATTGGGCTTGCAACTAAAAATACTAGAAAAAAGAGCAAACTAAAACCCCCAATCAAATCCTAGATTTGAAATTCTAAAAATAACAGGAGAAATTAATAAAATTGAAGGTAAAAAACTATTGAATTAATAAATAAATCTGAGTTCTTTATAAAAACCAACAATATAGATAAACCTTTGATAAATTTGATTAGAAAAAGGAAAGAGGAAAATCAAATTGTTAGTTTTAAAAATGAAAAGGGAGACCTTTCCACTAATGAAGAGGAAATTAGAGCAATAATTAGGGGTTACTTTGCCCAATTTTATGTCAAAAATTTTGATATTTTACATGAAATGGATGATGACCTTCAAAAATATAGGCTGCCCAGATTAACAGAGGAGGAAGTAAATTGCTTAAATAATCCCATTGTAGAAAAAGAAATAGAACAAGCTATTAAACAACTACCTAAGAAAAAAATTCCCAGGACCAGATGGAGTTACATATGAATTCTATCAAACATTTAAAGAACAATTAACTCCAATGCTATATAAATTATTTGAAATTATGACACAGACATGGTACTGATACCTAAACCAGGTAGGACTAAAACAGAGAAAGAAAATTATGCACCAATCTCCCTAATGAATATCGATGTAAAAATCTTAAATAAAATATTATTAAAGAGATTATAGAAAATCATCCCCAGGATAGTACACCACAACCAAGTAGGATTTATCCTAGGAATGCAGGGCTAGTTCAATATTAGGGAAATCATTAGCATAATTGATCATATTGATAACCAAATTAATAAAAAACATATGATCATCTCAATAGATGTAGAAAAAGCATTTGATAAAATCCAACATCCATTCATATTAAAAATACTAGAGAATATAGGAATAAATGGAATTTTCCTTAAAATAACCAGGAGAATCTATTTAAAACTATCAGTAAACATCATATGTAATGGGGATAAACTGGAACCATTCTCAATAAGATCAGGAGTTCAACAAGGTTGCCCACCATCACCATTACTATTCAATATTTTATTAGAAATGCTAGCTTGGCAATAAGAGATGAAAAAGAGATTAAAGGAATTAATGTAGATAATGAGGAATCCAAATTATGACTCTTTGCAGATGATATGATGGTATACTTAGAAAAGCCCAGAGAATTTACTAAAAAGCTATTAGAAATAATCCACAACGTTAGCAAAGATGCAAGATACAAAATAAATCCACATAAATCCTCAGCATTTTTATATAACACTAACAAAATCCAACAGCAAGAGATACAAAAGAAATTCCATTTAAAATAACTGTTGATACTATAAAATATTTGGGAATTGACCTGCCAAGGGAAAGTTAGGAACTATATGAGCAAAACAACAAAACACTTTCCACACAAATAAAGTCTGATCTAAACAACTGGAAAAATGTCAAATGGTTTTAGACAGGTCAAGAAAATATAATAAAGATGACAATACTCCCTAAACTAATCTATTTATTTAGTGCTATACCAATCAAACTTCCAAGAAACTTCTACTGAACTCAAAAAAAAAAAAATAGCAAAATTCATCTGGAAATACAAAAGGAGAAGAATTTCAAGGGAACTAATGAAAAAAAAATCAAATGTAAGTGGGCTAGCCATACCAGATCTAAAATTATATTATAAAGCAGAGATCATTTAAAAGCATTTGGTACTGGCTAAGAAATAGAATAGTTGATTAGGGAAATAGGTAAGGTTCACAGGATACAATAGACAATAACTATACCAATCTAGTGTTTGACAAACCTGAAGACCCCAGCTTTGGGGATAAGAATTTACTATTTGGGGGGTGGAGCCAAGATGGCGGAGAAGGCACACTTGACTTTCTAAGCTCTTCTCTTACCCTCTTTATCAATATTATATTGAGCCTCAAAAATAGTCTTGACTGCTACAATTCATAAAGATAAAAAGTATAACAACTCACCACCGAAGAAAATCTGCAGTCTCCCCAAAAAAGGTTTGTTCCGAAGCCAGGGGGGAGATCAGAGTAGACTGGGAGAGAAATTAGTTTCTGAGAAGAGTCGCAAACCAAAAGTGAGAGCACAGATCTCAGCACAAGCTCTCAGCCCCAACCTGCAATACGGGGCTTTTCTTTGGGGCAGTTGTGAACCTGCACGACAGGAGGGCACAGCCCAGGTTAGCCTCTAATCTGTGCAGTGGGGGGCTCGGCTTGGGGCCACAGAGCTTTCGCAGGGCCAATTTGCATTGGGCAGAGACGTTGGGGCAGAGTTCTGGGCAGACTTCTGATAGAATTGGTGGGTTTGTGGTCAGCTGCTAATACCCACAGCCCCATAAGAGGCTTTGGCCTGGGGCAGTGACACTTTCACCCCTTAGTCTCTAGCCTAGGGCAATTGCTAACCCACACAGCCTAACTGAACACTTTGATAGCTGGGCCAGTGCTGAATCCACCTCTTGTTGGGGGAAAGGAAAACTCCCACTCAGAGCATTCCCATACCTCAGAGCCGGAAACCGGTTTACATCTCTCCTGTTCTGCAGAGAAAGCTGGTAACCCCCTTGCCTAGGAGACATACCCTAAAGGCTTTAAAACATTAATAAAAAGATGAAAAGAATGATCAACAGCTTCTATGCAGAAAAAGAGCAGGTCAGCAAACATGAAGAGACTAATAGCAAACATGCACCAGACAATACCCCAAAGGGGAATGTTACCTGTCCTCTTTTACATGATGCTCTCATAGAAGAGACCATTAAAAGTCTCAAAAGAGAGTTAGAAGATAAATGGGGAAAGGAAAGAGAAGCCTTACAAGAGAGCAACAACTTCCTGAAATACGCATTGGAAAAGATAAAAAATTCCCAGGAAGTGCAGGGAAACAAAATTTGTGAATGGAAAAAGTAAAAAAATCTCAGGAAAGTAAGAATTGTGAATTGGAAAAAATAAAGAATTCACTAGAAAGTAGGATTTGTGAATTGGAAAAGACAAAGAACTTGCAAGAAAGTAGGATCTGTGAATTGGAAAAAGAAAATAATTCACTAAAAAAAAAAAAATTAGTGAAATGGAAAAAAAATTCCACAGAGCAAAACAATACATTTAAAAACTCAATTGGACATATACAGAAAGAAGTAAAAAAAGCTAATGAAGAAAATAATTCTTTAAAAATTAGAACTGAACAAATAGAATCTAATGATTTATTGAGACAGCAAGAATCAGTCAAGCAAAACCAAAAAAATGACAAACTGGAAACAAACCATGAATTATCTACTTGCAAAATGACAGACTTGGAAAATAGATCTAGGAGAGATAATCCAAGGATTATTGGACTTTCTGAAAATTATGATGAAAAAAAGAGCCTAGATACTATTTTATAAGAAATCATCAAAGAGAACTGCCCAGATGTAATAGAATCAGAAGGTAAAATAGGCATTGAAAGAATTCATCGAACACCTTCTGAAAGAAACCCTAAAAAAACCCCAAGGAATATTGTAGCCAAATTTCAGAACTATCAGATCAAGGAAAAAATTTTACAAGCACCCAAAAAAAAAAAAAAAAGAAACAATTTAAATACCGAGGTGCCACAATAAGGATCACTCAAGATCTGGCTGCCTCCACATTAAAGGATCGAAGGGCCTGGAATCTGATATTCTGAAAGGCAAAAGAACTTGGGATGCAGCCAAGAATAAACTACCCAGCTAAGGTGAGCATTTTCTTCCAGGGAAAAAGATGGACATTTAATGAAACAAATGAATTCCATTTATTTCTAAGGAAAAAAACAGAACTAAACAAAAAATTTGATCTCCAACCATAGAACTCAAGAGATGCAGAAAAGGTAAAAATAAACTCTTGAAAATTGTATTTCTGTTGTGGATATACAAAAAGAATACATGCATAATTTGATTTTACTGATATAACATAAAAAAGGGAAGTAGAAATGGAAAAGGGATGATGGCAGAATAAGGTGGGAAGGAGGGATAAAAAGAGGGAAACCACATCCCACAAAGAGCCAAAGGAAACTTATCATATCTGAGGGAATTTAGAGAGGGGGAGGAACATTGTGTGAATCTTACTCTCATCAGAGTTGGCTCAAAGAGAAAATAATTGACATTTGTTTTAGAGAAAATTCTCTCTTGCCTCATTAAAAAAGGGGGAGAGGAAAAGGGAAAAGAAAAAGAGTAATAAGGGAAGGAAGGGGAAAAGATTCAAAAGGGGGAAGGGAGGGATCCTAAAGAGGGTAAGCATCGTGATACAAGTGGGTTACATAAGTTCAAAAAGGGGAAAGAGGGTTGGGGGAGGCAAGAAAAAGTAAAGCATAATCTGGGGTTATTAGGATGGCAGGAAATACAGAATTAGTGATTCTAACCATAAATGTGAATGGGATGAACTCCCCCATAAAGAGGAGGCAGATAGCAGACTGGATCAAAAGTCAGAACCGTACAATATGTTGTTTACGAGAAACACATTTACAGCAGGGAGATACATAAAGGTAAAAGGCTGGAGCAAAATCTATTATGCTTCAGGTGCAGTCAAAAAAGCAGGGGTAGTCATCCTTATCTCAGATCAAGCAAAAGCAAAAATTGATCTAATTAAAAGAGATAAGGAAGGAAACTACATCCTGCTAAAGGGTAGCATAAACAACAAAGCAATATCAATATTAAATATATATGCACCAAGTGGTATGGCATCCAACTTCCTAAAGGAGAAGTTAAGAGAGTTGCAAGAAGAAATAGACAACAAAACTGTAATAGTGGGAGATTTCAACCTTGCACTCTCAGAATTAGACAAGTCAAACCACAAAACAAATAAGAAAAAAATTAAAGAAGTAAATAGAATATTAGAAAAATTAGGTATGTTAGATCTTTGGAGAAAAATGAATGGAGATAGAAAGGAATGTACTTTCTTCTCAGCAGTTCATGGAATCTATTAAAAAATTGACCATATATTAGGACATAAAGACCTCAAAATTAAATGCAAGAAAGCAGAAATAGTAAATGCTTCCTTTCAGATCACAATGCAATAAAAACTATATTCTACAAAAAGTTAGGGGTAAATAGACCAAAAAGTAATTGGAGACTAAACAATCTCATCTTAAAGAATGATTGGGTGAAGCAGCAAATTATAGTACAATTAATAATTTTACTCAAGATAATGACAATGATGAGAGGTCATACCAAAATTTGTGGGATGCAGCCAAAGCGGTAATAAGAGGGAATTTTATATCCTTAGAGGCTTACTTGAATAAAACAGAGAAAGTAAAGATTAATGAATTGGGCTTGCAACTAAAAAAACTAAAAAAAAAAAAAAAACAAATTAAAAACCCCCAATCAAATACTAAATTTGAAATTCTAAAATTAAAAGGAGAAATTAAAAATATTGAAAGGAAAAAAATACTATTGAACTAATTAATAAAACTAAGAGTTGGTTCTATGAAAAAGCCAATAAATAGATAAGACTTTGGTAAATCTGATTAGAAAAAGGAGGGAGGAAAATGAAATTAGTAGTCTTAAAAATGAAAAGGGAGAACTTTCCACCAATGAAGAGGAAATTAGAGAAATAATGAGTTATTTTGCTCAACTTTATGCCAATAAATTTGATAACCTAAGTGAAATGGATGACTACCTCCAAAAATATAGACTTCCCAGACTAACAGAGGAGGAAGTAAATTGCTTGAATAGTCCCATTTCAGAAAAAGAAATAGAACAGGCAATAAAACAACTTCCTAAGAAAAAATCCCCAGGACCAGATGGATTTACATGTGAATTTTACCAAACATTTAAAGAACAATTGGCCCCAATTCTATATAAATTATTTGATAAAATAAGGAATGAAGGAGTCCTACCAAATTCCTTCTATGACACAGACATGGTACTGATACCTAAACCAGGTAGGTTGAAAACAGAGAAAGAAAATTATAGACCAATCTCCCTAATGAATATTGACCCAGCAGTGTTACTACTGGGCTTATATCCCAAAGAGATAGATCATAAAGAAGGGAAAGGGGCCTGTATGTGCACGAATGTTTGTGGCAGCCCTCTTTGTAGTGGCTAGAAAGAATGGATTTGGTGACTCTGGGGAAAAAAAATCACTTAATATTTTGTTTCATTGGTAAAATAGGAATTTGAGGAAAGAGGATGCTATATGATCTTTGACAATTTTTACAACTCTGAACCTATGATACTGAGTTAGGTAATACTAGTTAAATAGTGAATTAGGAAGAACCAAAATAATCATCCCCATCTTAGAGATGAAACAATGAAATCTCAGAGAGTTTGAGTGGCTTATCCAGGGTTACAAATCTAGTAAACTTTACTTTAAACTCAGGTTTTCTTGGTTCCCACTGCAGTTTCCATTAAAACATGCTCTATCACTCTTCCAGATTACTAAAATATTCTCTAGAGCAGTGATAGCTAAGAAGATTCCTAGGAAACCTATCTTTGTTTCTGTAAAAGTTATCATCCTATTTCTAGATCTGAACGGATTCATGGGAAATATCAGTCAGCTTGTGCAGTTGATGACAGACCTCTGAGAAGTCTCAAAGGCATTTTGCTTAGGAAAAATAATACATTCAATAATTCCCTTCAACAGAACCCCTAACACAGTTGGGGGTAGTTTTGTTTAACAAGAAAGAAGGCCAAATAATTATTATCAAATAAGTTTGGAGGGCTCAGGCACATTTTGCTAGAGCATAGCTCATACATATTTGCATACAGATGCAACCATATGGGATAATAAAAGGGAAAATATCCAACGGACAAAATGGTTAGGAAGACATAGTACACACAAGCCTTTTATTCACAGATGGCTTGCCATTCTCATGCAGGCCTATGTTAATTCTGGAGAATAAATGTCAGAGGCAGAAGATGCAAATAATGAAAATGAAAATAAAAGCCCTTAGCTGTAAACTAGAGAAAACTTTGGTTTTTTGAAATTTTCTGAAAACTGAGCTTTTTGAATGTGCTCTGTTTGACCAATAAAATTGATCATGCACTCAAAAGATAAGTTAGATCTGAAGAGGGGACAAAACACATCAAACCAATTGTTGCCAATACTTGCAAAATTGTGCCTCTAAGAATATAAAGCAAAAGAAGAATGAATGAATGTCAGTGAGTTCAATGGAAAATGATTTACAGAGATTAGTTACCCCAAACAGCAGAAATTAAAAATAGATATTGGAGATTTAATTGTGATTATGGTTCACAAAATCAAAAGTAATATGGAAGGGTGCCTTGTTATCTGAAGAACTTTAAATAAGTAAGAAAAAATGATCAGAATGAACTTTTGATAATTGGTCCTAGATCTGTATTTTAGAGAGATAGTTAATTGCCCTCAGATGTGCATGGTAGACTCATTTGTAAGGGATGTGTGATTTTGTGAAGAGACTATTAGAACTAACTTCAAGGATACATAGGTTCCATCTGTATGTGCCAAAATGTTTGTGGCAGCCTTGTTTGTAGTGGCTAGAAACTGGAAAATGAATGGATGCCCATCAATTGGAGAATGGTTGGGTAAATTGTGGTATATGAAGGTTATGGAACGTTATTGTTCTGTAAGAAATGAACCAGCAGGATGAATACAGAGAGGCTTGGAGAGACTTACATGAACTGATGCTAAGTGAAATGAGCAGAACCAAGAGATCATTATATACATCAACAACGATACTGTATGAAGATGTACTCTGATGGAAGTGGATTTCTTTGACAAAGAGACCTAATTCAGTTTCAATTGATCAATGATGGACAGAAACAGCTACACCCAGAGAAAAAACACTGGGAAATGAAAGTAAACTGTTTGCATTTTTGTTTTTCTTCCCAGGTTATTTTTACCTTCTGAATCCAATTCTCCCTGTGCAACAAGAAAACTGTTTGGTTCTGCACACATATATTTTATCTAGGATATACTACGACATATTCAACATATGTAGGACTGCTTGCCATCTAGGGGAGGGGGTGGAGGGTGGGAGGGAAAAATCGGAACAAAAGTGAGTGCAAGGGATAATGTAAAAAAAATTACCCTGGCATGGATTCTGTCAATAAAAAGTTATCATAATAAAAATTAAAAAAAGGATACATAGGTTCCAAACTTTCTCAGATTCTTACTAGCTGTGTTACCCTGGCCAACTCACCTAATTCACTGGATTTGAATTTCCTCATCCTTAAAATAAGGGTCTGGATTGATGACTCTATAATGGAAACTATATTAGATATGAATTTTGAACACCTGAACTCAAATTCCATTTCTATAACTTATTAGCTGACACCTTATTGCAATAGCAGCTGGTATCTTTGCTTGTTTCAAGTCTTTCCCAACTCTAATCCATCCTTCATTTACCAACTGAAGTTATTTTTCTAAAGCACAAATTCAATCATATTCTCATTTCTTGCACCTTAACTCCATTGGCTTCCTTTTACTTCCAGGACAAAATACAAACCTCTGGCATTTAATGCCCTTCAAAACTTAATCCCCTCTTACTTTTCCAGTCTTTTCACTTCCCAACACATATTCTTTGATTTAGTTCCATGGGCCTACAGGCTGTCCCACTAACAAGAGACTCTATCTTTCAACTCCAAACATTTTTTTTCTGGCAGTTTCTCCTATGTGGAATATTCTCCCTTCTTGGCTGTAACTATCGACCTCCGTGGCTGACAACCAGGGAGTCTGGTCTCAACTAAAGTCTTATCTTTTATGAGACTTCTCAGTCCTTCTTAATTCTAGTGTCATCACTCTTTTAATTATTTCCTCTTTCTATATTGGATTACTTGCCATCTAGGAGAAGAGGTAGGGGAAAGTAGGGGAAAATTTGGAACACAAGGCTATGCAAGGTCAATGTTGAGAAATTATCCATGCATATGTTTTGAAAATAAAAAGCTTTAATAATAATAATAATAAATTATTTCCTGTTTCTCCAGTAGATAGTTTATTTTACAAATAGTTATTTGCATGCAGTGAGCTCCTTGAGGTCAAGAACAAGAACTATCTTTTTTTTTTTTTTTAATCTCTAGCATTTAGCACAGTGCCTGCACATAATAGGTATTTTATAACTGGTTGTTAATTGCTTAAGTTGATTAAGTTATTCTTTCTGGGACTTATATGTAAAATAATTGAGTTGAACTAGAAGGCTTTTACATTCCCTTCAACATTTATAACTGTGCTCATATGACCTTTCTCATTCTAGATCCCATGATCCTTTCTATTTCTAATTAATCATCTAAAGATTCAAGACCGCTTTGCATATGTAATGCTGTTTTGTAGGTTCCTCTTCCAATATAAAACAAAACAAAACAAACAAAAAAGCAGCCTAGACTGCTGAATCAAATTCTCCTATATAACTAGAGACTTTATCTCTAAGAATCCAATAACTCAAAGATTTTGATCAAAACAAGTTTTTGCTATTTGGTACTCATCAGTAGGGCAACAAAAATGTACACTTGGGCAAATGGATATGAAAATTAACTCAGTTTGTGTGTATATGTATGTTAGAATGTGTATGTATATATTTGTATGCATTATATATGCCTGTATATATGTATATGTATGTGGTGGTGGATAGAGGTGGGGGTAGGGATAGTTAGGTTTAAATCTTGAAGTTATAATCAACATGGCCTCCTTGTTTTAGGAAGAGACTGAGAGGCCAGAGAAGTGGCCTGTGAAAGAACAGATGACTGCTTAGAACACAGGACAAATGCTGAGCCTGGCTGAACAGTGAATCAAATTAATTTTAAATATATTGGAGAAATTCATTACTTGAAACCTTCTCATTAATAGTTGTGAGAATTAGTCTCAAACATCCCAAAATAATTTAAGAATACATGGATTTATGTATTTGCCAAGAACTGGTACAAATTTGAGGGAGAAAAGATTCAGTTTCTGAGATTTCTTGTCAAAAAAGGCAGATAGCAAAAAGAAACATTAGACTTGGTACTAAAGCTTACTGGGCACAGGGGTGAGGAATAGTTTAAGGAAGGACATTGTGGAAAGATTGCCTGGACCAAGTATATGGCATAGGGACAAAACCATCATCTTTAATCTCCTTGTAATTGACTAAACTGATATGAATTTAAATTTATGCAATGAATTCATTTTATTGATGAATCCTTGTTAACTAGGATAAGAAGTTATTTTTTCCTACACTTGTTTCCAGCCAAAATAACCTGCTTGTTATTTCACTTTGAAAGGTCACTTCTATCACTGGCAACCTTCATGATTTGAAAAAATCATAAGTGAAAAAAATATTAAATGCTTACTGTGTATAAGGTAATAGTACCACAAATATAAAAGTGATACAGTCTCTCCTCACAAGAAAATTACATTCTAGTAGAGTAGAGGTTTTTGCCTTTGGTTTGTAAACATTTAAAATAGACATAGATACAGATAGAGATATAGACACAGACATAGATAAATAGATAGATAGATGGAAAGATATAGATAAATGCATGTCAATATAATTAGTTTCCACAGTACACTTTTTTCCCTAGGTGGCACATAAGAAGACTTGAGTTCCAAATTGGCCTCAGATATTAATTAGCTGTGTAACCCTGGGCACATAATTTTATCTATGTTTGCCTCAGTTTTCTCACTTATAAAAAAAGGATGATAATAACAACAGCCTCACAGGATTGTTGCAAAAATTAAATGTAATACTGTTTATGATGCATTTAGATAGTACCTGCATAATGGAGAAGCTGAATAAATACTTGCCCCTTTCTCCTTTCCTTCCCCCTGAAGGGGGGCAATATATATATATATAATTAGAAAGGGGGAAGGAAAGGAGAAAGGGACAAGTATTTATTATATACACACACACATACATATATATTTGAAATGAAAAATGTTATTCTGAGTATACAAATTTCATTAGGTTGGCAAAAGGATTCATGATAAAAAATTTAGGTTAAGAATTTCTGTAGTAGGAAGACAGGACAAGTTCACAGCTAAAAATACAAAAGATTGAGGAAATAAAATCAATGTGTGCACACATATATACATATACACATGGGTATACATGTTTGTGTGTATATATATACACATACGCATGTGTATATTCACATATATGCATACACGTGCATATATACACAAACATATATATATATATATATATATATTTGTGTGTGTGTGTAAATATTCTATCAATAGGGGTGAAGATAAAAGGTTGCTAGTGATAGAAGTGACCTTTTAAAGTGAAATAACAAGCAGGTTATTTTGGCTGGAGAATATAGCAATTTACCCCAAAAAAGCCAAAATAGGTAAAGAATCAGATTATGTTAAGACCCAACTAACAACTTTGTATTTGATACAAGAGTAAGTAACTCAGGTTTTTTAAGCAAAGGAATGACACAAGCAGAAGTATATTTTTACAAATAGTAATTTGGTAAAAGTGGAGAAAATTGGCAATAGGAAACCAAATAGAAAGTTATTAGAATTTGAAATATGAGCCCTTGCACTAGGATTGCTATGGTATGAGTGAAGATAAAGCATCAGAAGCAATAGATATTAAGTGAATAAAACCCCAAATGCTGAGTAAACACAAAAATATTAAGATATGAGGATCAGACTTAGATTGATAGCCTTATTGAGTGGAAGAAGAGTATAGCTAAGGACAAAAAGAAAGAAGTTTGAAGTAGTGTTTTCCATTGTTAGTCATTTTATGTTTGACATTTCACTGAGATAGCCAGTTGAAAATTCCTATCAGTGAAGAAGAAATGCTGAACTGGAGCTCAGGCCTGAAAAAAGGACTAGATGTGCATCTTTGGGGGTTAGTTGAATAGAGGTGACAGTTGAATCCATGAAGCAGATAATTCATTCATTCATTCAGTAAACATTTGTTAAGCACTTAATACGTGCCAACGGCTATATATAAAAAAAGAGGCAAAAGACAGTTCCTGTCTTCTAGGTGCTTACAACGTGCAAACAAATATGAACAAAATAAGCTATATACAGGATAAATGGGAAATCATTAACAGAAGAAAAGTATTGGAATTAAGAGATGTTTGTACATGTTTTCTGTAAGGGTGGAATTTTAATTAGGCCACAAAGAAATCCAGAGAGTTCAGTATTTTTAGTGGAGATGAAAGATTGTTCTAGGTATATGGTTTAAGCAGATAGAATCTTTAGAGGTGAGAAATAGAGTATATTGTTCCTGGAACAGCTAGGAGATCACTGCCCCTGGATTGAAGACTACACCTTGGGAAGTAAGCCATTAAAATTTTTGGAAATGTAGGAAGGAACTTTTCCCCTTCTTGGGGGGAAGAACAGCCCCCAGATGAAGGGCTTTGAATGCCAATTTTTTATTTATTACATTATATATGTTATATATATATATATATAAATATATATATATATATATATATTATATAGTTATATAGAGAGAATTTCATATTTCCTCCTGGAGACAACAGCAAGATATTGTAGTTTTTGACAAACAAGGTGATAAAATTATAATTTTAGTTTAGGAAAATCACTTTTGTGTCTTAATGGAGAATTTAGTAGAGAGACTTGAAACACACAAACTCACCAGCAAAATGTTATAGTAATAGAGATGTAAGGTGATGAAACCCTGTACTATAGTTCTGGCAGTGTCACAGAAGAGAAGGGAACTATTCAACAGATGAAATCAGCAGATTGTGGCAATATATTGCATATTAGAATGAAGCATAATGAAGAGTCAAGAATGACAAGATTGCAGACCTGTGAGATTAGCATGATGGTGTTACTTTCTAGTAAGAAATGAGGGATAAGAGTTTGGCAATAAAGATAATGAGTTCTATTTTGTACATATTGAGTTTAAGATTTTACTGGACATCCAGTTTGAGGTGTTTAAAAGTCAGTTGAAGATGTGAGATTGAAGATCAGCAGAGAAACTAGGGCTTTTCTCGTCTGAGAAAAGATGGTCATTAAATCCAAAGAAGATGGTGAGATCACCAAGTACTATAGAGAGAAAAGAGACTGGGACCTACCTTAGAATCCTGAAGGACACCTGTGATTAGAGAGTATTATATGTAAAGCATCTAGCAAAGAAGAAATCAAATCAGTAGAAGAAAAAAACAGGTGAGACAGGTATCCTGAAACCCTAAAGAGAAGAAACTATCAAGAAGAAGAGAATGGTCAACAGTGGCAAAAGCTACCTAGAGGTCAAGGAGAATGAGGATTATGGAAAGAACATTGGATTTACCAATTAAAAATGATTAGTAGTTTTGGGGAGAACTGTTTTGATGGAATGATGAAATCAGAAGCCAGAATATGGATGCATACATAGATACATGTATGCATTCATAGATAGCAAGTGCTATGTATGTAGCATGAGGGTCTCAAAAGAAGGCAGAATAGATATCTCTAGCCTTTTCTTTCCTAACTCTTCTCCAAGGAAGACTTTGACTCTTTCTATGTAAGGAAGCAGGAGGTTGGGCTTTTCCATTCTGTTCTCCTAAGAAAGAGGGATTCCTGGGCTAGAACACATAAAAATATGTGTGTGTTTACACACATATGAATATAACTGTATATAAATATATGTGTGATATATGAATATATGTATAGATAGGTGTAGTATTGAATATATCGTTTATACTTAAATACATGCATACATATAATATGGCTTTCAAGTTCAAGATAAACTTTGTTAATTATGGTAGAAAGACCAAGTTTTATATCGAAGATTTGACTTAATTTCTACCAAATACTAGTTGCACAATGAATACACATAGCAATTAGTAAAGAAAGCCCTTTTATAAGCAAGTCATCAGCAAAACAGAAATCAGAAGAAATTACGCCTATGAGAATAATTACTAGACAATAGAAAGGGAAGAAGTTCTCCAACTGGGAGTGTGGTAACTCAGCTTAAATAAAGGAAAGTCTTAGATACCACCCAATAGGAATTTCTCTAGTCTCAAATGTAGAAAACTGAAAATCAAGACATGATAAAGACATTAATTTCTTTCCTGCAGACATTTCCCACAGACTTTTCTTTCAGCAACCTGAAGTAGGATTGACATCTTCCATATCCTCTTTCAAAGCTGGAAGCCCAAAGTACCCTAAGTGATTTTAGAACCCAACATTACTGAAGAGTCCATAGAAAAGGAAAAGAACTGAAGAAACCCAATGAGAGGGATGCTCTCCTATAGTTGCTAAATTGATTCCCACCTCTCATTCAGATGCAGAGTATTTATCTCCACCAGAGAGATACAGTCTCCAATAAATGGTCTTTGTAATATATTAATATATGTATATATTCCATGTGATGCATGCATGTGTGTGTATGAGAAAGAGAGAGAGAAAGAAAGAAAGAGAGAGAGAGAGAGAGAGAGAGAGAGAGAGAGAGAGAGAGAGAGAGAAAGAGAGAGAGAGAGAGAGAGAGAGAGAGAGAGAGAAAGAGAAAGAGAGAGAGAGAGAGAAGCAGGCAGAAACAAGGAGAAGGGGAGAGAAAAAAGCAAAGGAGAACAAGGAAGCTAGATCAGTTCTTAAGGCATATACATATATAATTTAGTGAGATCTAAGTAGTTATCCAGCAAAGGAACTGGAAAAGTCATGGGAGAAAGAAAATCCAGAAAATGGAGTTAAATGCTTCAGAAGTGTCAAGAAAGGTGAGGACTGGAAAAATATTGGATTATCAATAAAGATACTCTTAATGGCCCCTGAGAGAATTATTTCAGCAGAGTAATTGGAAAAGAAGCAAAGTTGCAAGGTATTAAGGAAGGAATAGTAGGTGAGAAAGTAGAGACAAAGATAAAGATAACTTTTTTTTTCCCTTAAAAGTGCAAAGAGATATTTCTGTGGCATATGAATAGGCACAACCCATGACTAATGAATAAGTCAGGGTGTTTGGGTAGGAATGAGGAGTCCAGGACTCTGGTGAAAAAAATTCAGGTTAATGTGAACCATGTCAAGTTTTACTTGTAATGTAAAGATCATTTTACCTTTAAATGAAGGTAATATTTTGAAAAGAATGGTCAATGTTTTGAAGGTGGAAGGGAATGTTATGGAGCCATAACAAGAGTGTTTTCTTGAGAAACTGAGGGGATGAAGGAACTGGAGGATTTCACCTGGAGCAAAAGAATAATCTGTGGAGGCTTGAGGTATATACAGCAAGAGAAGAAAGGCCTGGAGGTGACATTTTGGGAGAGGAATTTCTGACAAACATTGTGAAGGTGAAAAAGTTAGTGATAATGATCTAAATGTCTATCTATAGATTCAAGGGACAAAAGAATGTTAGTGAACTAAGAAGGGTGTGCATTTGATCGGACATCAGTATGGAAACTGAAGACCCCAAATATAAGGTCAAAAGTTTGGGAAGAGAAGATTGTGTCAAAAACAACATTAATTAAGATATAAGGGGAGTAAACTGGTGGGGTTAATAAAGAATTGCCTCTAGGATATCAATAGTGATATGTCTTAATGAGGTCATTCTCAAAGAAGAAGAGCTAGCTAACTGACTAAGGGGGAAACTAGATCGGGTTTTATGCCAAGAAAAGAATAACAGCCTTCCATGCCCCCACACATACCCCTGAAATAATAATTTAACTATGAAAAAATGAGAGCATCTCTGCTAGTATAGTCGGGGACACATTCTAGTAGTAAGAAGAAAAATCCACACTTCAGTGTTATCAAAAATATCAATTATGTTTTATAAAAGAAAAAAAATTATCAACATGATTTAAAATGTGTCAAAATTAGACAATGCCCTAGAAGCATCAGACTGATAATGAAATTACAAGACCTTTATAAAGAATTAGAGATTATCAGACATTGCCATATGATTTTATATCTTTTTATATGTCCTTTTGGCCTTCTGTTTATATATTTTGTTCACAGAAGGTCTTGGTTACATGGTTTTCAATTTATGTGCAAATTTTAGGGTTAATCAGTGGTCAAGTTGTATTTTTCTGGACAAAAATGAATACAAACAAGCCTGATCACAGTATAACATTATCTCTACCCCTTCCTTTTAACCTTCTGGCAACTATGAGAATATTCAAAAATCAAATCAGAGGCTCTTGGATTTTAGAATTCCAGTTTAATCTTTCCAGAACTCAAAGGAATAAGCCTAGATTTATGACAATTACTAAATTTAGGATAAGACACTGCATTTATATACATTATATATTTATGTATATACATTAAGAGATATACATATACACAAAATATAATACTTTAGTGATATTTTTAATGCTGTAAGAAGGAAATTTATGCATTTTAAGGAATTTGTACAAAATTCTTTATATTTCTCTGAGTGGATAATTTTCAGAGACCAATACAGAATCACATAATTCATCCTATAATGCTATGCTAATTTTTTTCCTTTGCACTTTTTAAAACTTATAACCTTAAATATGTCTGCTAATACATGTACTCATTCTTTAAAATATTTAACCTCTGTTTATACTTTATATAGCATAATATTTCTATTTTTATTTCTAATTTCACTCAATCCCTTCAATGTCATTTTCGGAATGAGAATTTCTAGGTGTTCAATACAGAGAAGGTCTTTGCTTGGATTTGCTTCTACATATAACTTCTTTAATTTCTCTTCCTCACATAGTGTAATTGTTTCTCTTATCATTTTAATATCACATAGATTCTGTTACTTCTTCTTGAATCACCTTCTCACTTTTATTTCTTAGAACCCTAAGGTTCCATCCAAGTTTAGATCACATATCACACATACCTGTGTAAATTTACTTAGCTCTAAGAGACTCTTTTCCTTCATAATTACCACATATTTATTTTGTATTTTTTTAAAAAAATATTTATATGTGTACATGTTGCTTCTCCTGGTTGAATATAAATTTGCCTTTGAGGCAAAGGCTCTAACCATCATCATCATCATCATCATCATCATCATCATCATCATCGATAATCATCATCATAGTATTTCCATAAAACTTACTATGTATTGGGTACTGTGTTAAATGTTCCACAACACTGAGAGTTAAGTATTGCTATTATCCCCATTTTACAGTAAACTGAGGTAAACAGAGTTTAAGTGACTTTCCCAGGACCACATGGGGAGCAATTGCCTAAGGCTGGATTTAAAATCAGATTTTCCAGATTTGAAGGCCAGGATGATATCCATTTTATTACCCAGCTTTCATAGTGCAGTAATGTATTCTGTGTCTTTCACCTGAGAACTATCATACTTAAGTTCTAGCAAGAACATCACCAGGATGAATACAGAAAGATAATTGATTTTGTTTATTTTTTTAACCAGCATAATTTAAAGAGACCTCCTGCTAAAATATATAGAGGTTCTGTTCTTTGTTTGTGAAGGAAGTACCCAACATAATAAAAAGATAAATCTCTGAAATAAGATCACATTATTAACTCTTTTTGAATTTGCAGTCCACTGAAAATTCAGCTGCTTTTTACTTGGACTCTTATGTAGCTGCCATTTCTTAGCATATACTTATATAATTAAAATTTGAAGAAAAGCATCTGGGACTTTTAATTTATTTTTATTAAGTACAATATTTGATTTCTCATTCTAATCTATTAAGATATTGTTTTTTCTACCTCAAATATGTCATCCACTAACTATCCCTCCAAATTTCATGTTACCCCTACATTTATACACCCACATGCACACACACACACACACACACACACACACACATATAGTATCTATGCCTTCATTCAAGTCACTAATAGCAATGTAGAATACAAGAGAATTATGTCACAATTTTATTAGTGGAAGAGTCTCCTTTCTAATCTTTCTCTATACAATTCCTAAGGTAATTTTCTAAAAGCCTGTCTGACTATACCTCTTCCCTATTCAATAAATTGTAGTAACTCCACTCTGCAAATAACTTTCCTGATTCCATCCACTTTCTCAATATTTTCTATGTCCCTAGTTTTCAAGATGTTGCATTCTACATAAGAATGTGTGATTCTTGAGGAAATGGGCAGTTTTTGCCTGTCTTTATGTGTAGAGTTTAACAAAGAGCTTGTTCTATAATAGCCATTTCATAAATGGTTATTGACTTACAATAATGACCCAATGGTATTTATCAAGTGTGAAGGTAGGCGGTAAGGGAGGGTGACATGGTCAGACTTACACTGTAAGAAAAGTTGATTGCTGTATGAAGGATAGATTACAGAGAAGGACACGAAGCAAGGGGGTTATTTAGAAGATTGGAGAGATACAGTTGAGAGGTAATGAAATCATGGACTGGGATTGTTGGCTATGTGGGTATAGAGAATAATATGAGAAATGTCTTGAAGGTAGAAACCAAAAACTGTTTATTTTTAAACAGCCTGAGGTCAAATAGATCTTTGTTGTACTCCATTGAAAGCAACCTGCAATGCTATCATTAACAACTAAATGTTGAGGCTAACCATCCAGTCAACTCTAAACCCAATTGTCATCTAGTCCATGTTTTCCAACTTCTCTGAATAGCAGTGTGAAACATTATATCAAAAGCCTTGATATACACCTATGTAAAATATACCCATAGTATTCCTTTTATAAAAAGTAAAGTAAACCAATCAAAAGAGTAAAGGAGGCTACTCTGACATGACTTGCTCTTGCTACAGCCACTCTTGCTCCTGTAATCACAACTTTTCTTTTCAAATGTTCACCAATCATTTCTTTAATGAGTCCCTCTAGAATGTTCCTAGTAATTGAAGTCAAGGTTCACAAACTTATCATTTGAGCATTTACACTCATCCCTACTTTTAAAATTGGGGCATTTGTCATTCTCTATTCTTGCAAGATATACTGTATTTCATAATCTTTCAAATATCACCAACAATAGCTCAACAATCAAATAAACTGATGATTTCAGTATCATTGAATGCAGTCCAATTGGGATCAGGGATAACAGATGAAAAACTATTATCCGTTGATAGCATCTTTCTTAGGTGCTCTCAATATCTTTTTACTTATTTTGAATATCAATTCCCTGTCTGCCATTTTTCTTCTGTGATTTCTTGTGATGATCACATTAGCACCCTGGATACTTTAAAATCAACTGGAGTCAGGATAAGCAAAAGTCCTTGATCTTTATTCTTTATCGAAGGGAGAGGAGAGAGAGTGGACACAGGAATCTCCTCTTTCTTTTACCTCAGGGAGTCATCCTTGCTCGTTCTACTTCACCCTTTTTCCTTCCCCCAAATCTCCCTATACACCAACCAATCGAGCCAGCACAGAATGGTGAGGCAGGCCATTTTCCAGCAAATGCTAATAGAGTATTGTCCAATTGGTAATTAGCCTTAGGTGCTTGCTTATCTGAACCTTAGAGCATGAACTCAAGAGTTTCAGCCCTCTACAATTTCTAGTGGAAAACTAGTGATCATTTGCCTTGATAGGGAAAATAGAATCAAAATGGAAATCCCTCTGCTTTCTTTCTGTTGTAAATTATCTTTGTCCCATCCACCACAAGGAAAGGTCCTAGCCCTTCTTTGATCACTTTTTTTTTTCTGCCAATGTAAGTAAAGACACAAATACTTTTAACCTGTCAACTCAAACAATATTTAGCATCCAGCTTCAGTTCAAAGTAAGAAATATGGTTTATTGTTTATTACTAAAAGCTTTTATTCAAAAATTCAAATTATTATGGAATTATTTTAAATAAGAAAAACCTGGCCTACTTAAAATTTTCTAGTCCAAAGAAATTAAAAACATCAGCTGATGCTGGGTTTTTTTTTAATTTCTTTTGAAAACAATTTCTAACATCTACTTTCCTAATTATTTCAGTTGAATCATCTTACTTTAATACTGTTTTTAAAATATTTTATTACATTGAATATTTTTAAAGCAGTTAAGAAAATGAAAACATCTTGAAGCCAAAGGAATTCCTATGAGCCTTTGATAATCAGGATAATCACTTAATTCCACATTTCAGTTTCCACTAATGTGGGACAATTAAGAGAATTCAAATTAACCATTAAGAAATAAATAATCAAATCTAAATTCAGGATCTCCAATGATACAATGCATGCACACACACACACACACACACACACACACACACACAAAGAGAAAAAGAATGAAAATGTATACTTTTGTTTCTAAGAATATAAATTGCTATAGGCTAGGGAATAGGGAGGTAGAGATATGGACCTTTCTGCTGTGTGAAATTTTGAAAACTTTTTGGTTCACTCGATTCCTATGTTAACATTCACATGTATGAACATGATTTTTGTTCCCATCAAAACTGACAAATGATTCTGCAGGACAGTAAAAATGTGGCCAGGCTATGCAAAGGAAAAGAAGGCAGGAAGAGTAAGGGATTGTATTTAGAACTAGAAAGAAACTTAAAATCTTTTATAGTCACTTCATCTTAAAGCTTAAGGAGCTAAAACTAAGAACATTAAAAACTCTTAAAG
Organism: Sarcophilus harrisii; assembly: GCF_902635505.1. Classification (NCBI taxonomy): domain Eukaryota; kingdom Metazoa; phylum Chordata; class Mammalia; order Dasyuromorphia; family Dasyuridae; genus Sarcophilus; species Sarcophilus harrisii. The sequence goes on from NC_045430.1 coordinate 234,928,700, forward strand.
TCAGGTAGGTAAGTAAGTAGCAGGTATGATGATATTGGGGTGCTGAGTAAATATTGGAGGACTTACAAAGCATAAATATGTTTTAATCTAACTATAAATCTTATGAAAATGAAGATGACTTAGTACACATTATTCTTAATTTTAACAAACTGCTCACAGAAAAGAAAAAGAGAAAATCCATTTAATATCACTAAACAAGTTTGATAATTAAAGTTCCTTTTCTGTAATGTTGTATGGCTGTTTTTATTAATTTGCTAATCACTTACTCATGTCTTTCAGAATTTCTTCTTCTTCCTCATGCTTTCTAATTATTTTTTTTTCCAGATAAGAAGACAAGAATATGAAGTAGATTAACAGAAAATATTTGAACAAATTATGGGATATGAATGTAGCATAATAGTATTATGCCCCAATAAATTAAAAATGTAAAGAATATGAATGTATACATATGAAAGATCAGTAATTCAGCATTAAGAAATTAGCATGGCAGTAACTATATATGTGGAAATTATAATTATATAAATAATAACAACAATGACCATCAATCTCAAATTGATACATAAAATGGGACAAAAGGAGTATATAAAATGGAATGAATTGGATATTTGTTTAATTTATTTTATATTTTGTGTTAAATCACAATTAATAGATGTTCATAATGATATGCATATTTTTTCTGTTCTTTTTGTTTGTGTAATTAAAGCTTTCTTATTCCCAGATAGAATGACTCAGCTTAAGAACCTTAAAATGTTTTGAGATTTTGCTGCCATATCATGCTATAGGCTCATCGCACCTTATATAAGAATAATAATAATAATAAAGTAAACAAAAGCTAAGTGACTTGCCCAACATCTGTTAAGGATTGTTAAGGGGTCCTCTGAACTTATCTTTTTGAATTGCCACATTTTCTAGAAACATTGAATGTGGAGCATACAGGAGGCCCTGAATGTATCAAGGATAAAGTCTCTTCTGCAACTGCTGACATAATTTGTTCTTTGCACTCCAAGCCGAAGCCACTGTGTGTCCTTGGGAATCAAGATAGGTGTCAGCCAGTCTGTGCCAGGCTGGAGAAATTGCTTGTGCAGCTGGGGTCCTTTGCAGATAAGCAGATTGTCAAATATTCCTAGACTAGAAGTTCCCAAGTCATAGACTTGCTTCTCCCCTTTGGGAGTAGTTTTGTCTTTTTTAGCACCTTTCCTCTCCCATGTCATGTCCCTTCTTATTTTCTTTTCCTCCTTTTGTTGTACTATCATATTCATGTGAATTTCTGTAACAACTGTGAACTCTTTAGGATCTATATACATGCTCATTTCTCTTACAATAAACCAGGTTGCCATGTAAGTTTTGTGATGTGGTTGCCTGTTTATACAACCAATACATGGTAAATTGGAGAACTGGGAATTGAACCCAGCTCCTATGACTTCAAGAATAGAAACTGTTTCTTCCAATGTGAGAAGTAATGCAAAATTCTTTTGATTATGTTGTTGAAATTCTTTTTATTAATGGGTAGAGAACAGTCAAAAAAGACTATTATTGTGCTTCCCTGAGCTTTTCTCTTCCCTTCTTTCTACTTTTTCTCCATTATCAATCCACTTTCTATTCCTGCCCTCCCCAAATTCCAAAGCCAGGATCTATGAGAGTCTAAATATTTGACCAAAATCACAGAGGTCAAAAGACTTGGAATCTAACAAAAGGGATTCATCTGACTCCATCTCCAGTTCTTTTAAAAAAAATTTATTTTAATTTTATTTATTTTTAATATACATTGCTTTCTGAATCATGTTGGGAAAGAAAATCAGAGCAAAAGGGAAAAAACATGGGAGAGATAAAAAAACAGAAAAAGTATCCCCTTCTTCATTAGGATTATAGCATTTTAGATGTTAAAGTAATATAAGACAATTATCTAGATTTAAAGAATCTAAAGTTAGATTCTATAGTTAGATGAGTCAGTGCATAGAGTTTTGGGTCTGAAGTCAAGAAAATTCATCTTCCTGAATGCAAATCTGGCATCAAACAATAGTTATGTTAATCTGTATAGGTCGTTTAACTCTGTTTTCCTCAGTTTCCTCAATTGCAAAATGAGCTGGGAAAGGAAACGGCAAGCTACTCCAGTATCTTTGTTAAGAAAACCCCAAATGGTATCATGAAGGTCACGTGAGACATGGCTGACACAGTTGAATAATAAAGTGCTCAAAGAGAACTTCTGTAATTCTTCCAACCCCTTCATTTTACATAGGAGGAAACTGCTATTGGGAAAGGTGAAAGGGATGTTTCAGGGTAACATAGCAAATAAATCACAAATCAGAGATTTGAAGTCAGGTCAAATTCAATGCTCTTTTCACTAAATCTTGCTGTACATGCCATAAACTAAAGATGTTAAAGAAGAAAGAAACCTTTGAATTCAACTTGAATTACTTTACAGAAGAAGGGAAGGAAGGCCCAAAGAAATTAAGCAACAATCAAGTGTATACAGTTGATCTTTGTGTGAGTGCTCTGTAGACAGAAAATTAGAATCTAGATTTTTAATACAATATTCTGTTAATTATACCATACATTTATTTGCAGCTATACCATGATTTCTTCCTTGGATATCTTCCCTTTACAATAGAGATAGGTAAATCTTTGAGCATTACCTTTTTAGTTAATAAACTAGCAAACTAGTCACTGTTTCTGGCTATGAACAGACTCAGCAAAATGAATTCACTATTTTCAGTGAATACTATTTACTTTGTGCCAGACCAAAAAGAACCAATCCAGAGAAAAACATTGATTTCCAAAGGACCATTTGAAGGGATTCAAGATTACTTTGAACACAAATTTGAGTACAAATGCCTTAAGTGCAGCATCTTGCAGTTTCTACTCTTTAATAACTTTTCTTTTTCTATTAGCTAAGAAAGCAGACTGAAGGGCATACTTAAATTATAGCCATCTTTAGAATAGAGAACTTTAGCTCTAGCTAACTAATTTCAATTGTGGTGACCAGAGAGCAGGTCTACTTCCAAAGAGAATCTCTCAGGTTATGGATGTTTGTGCCCTCACTCCTCAACCCGCCCAAAGAGAAAGAAAATGTATCATAAGTTCATGATGGTTATAGATTTATGCAAGTGAGTTTGCTAATCTTTCCTCTTGAGCGTTAAAATCTGCTGTTCAGTTGTTCAGTTATATCCAACTCTTCATGACCCCATGGATATGGCAGACTATTTTATCCTCCACTATCCTCCTTAAATTTTGTTTAAACTCATGTTCTTTGTTTCTGTGATACAACTGCTCCATTTCATGCGTCAACATTTCTTTTCCTTTTGTCTTTTAATCTTTCCCATATCCAACATTTTTTTCAATGAGTCCTATGACTCTATAGAGAAGAACTAATTTCAGTTCTAATTGAGCAATGATGGACAGAATCAGCTACACCCAGAGAAGGAACATTGGGAAATGAGTGTGAACTGTTTACATTTTTGTTTTTCTTTCCAGGTTATTTTTACCTTGTGAATCCAATTCTTCTTGTGCAACAAGAGAACTGTACGGTTCTGCACACATATATTGTATCTAGGATATACTATAATATATTTAACATGTATAAGACTGCCTGCCATCTAGGGGAGGGAAGGGAAAAGTTGGAACAGAAATGAGGGTAAAGAATAATGTTTAAAAAAATTACTCATGCATATGTTCTGTCAATAAAAATTTATTATAATAAAAAATAAACATATGTTTTCTTCCTTTATGATTTCCTTGGGATATAGTCCCAGTAGTGGCACTGCTGGGTCAAAGGATATGTACAATTTTACAGTCCTTTGGGCAAAGTTCCAAATTGCTCTCCAGAATAGTTAGATTATGTTACAATTTCAACAGTAATGTGTCCCAGTATTCCCACATCACCTCCAACATTTGTCATTATGTTTTTCTGTCATCTGAGAGGTGTGAGATGGTACCTCAAGTTGTTTTGATAAGAATTTCTCTAATCAATAGTGATTCAGAGCATTTTTCATATGATTATAGATAGCTTTAATTTCTTCCTCTGAAAATTATATATTCATAACTTTTGCCCATTTATCAATTGGGGAATAACTTGCATTCTTATAAATTTGATACATTTCTTTATATATCTTAGAATTAGAGACAATAATTATAAAAATTTTCCCTCAACATTTTGCTTCCCTTTTAATCTTGTTTGTATCAGTCTTGTTTGTGCAAAAAAAATTTAATTTAATGTAATCAAAGTTTTCAATTTTTAATTTCATAATGTTCTCTAGTCCTTCTTTGGTCTCAAATATAGATTGCAGAATCTTAAGCATAACCCTACTGGCATGTGAACTGAGTGCAATTATTCAATAATTTGACCATTCTTTGACATTCCTTTCTTTAGGATTAGCATGCCAACTGTTGTTTCCCAATTCTGTGGATGTTGTTGACTCTTCTGAATTTGTTGTCATATTGAATAAAGCAATTTAATTGCATAATATTTTAGTATTTTAAATATCTCAGTTGGAATTCCTTCACTCCACTAGCCTTATTTCTAGCAATGACTTCATCATCCAGGATGTCTGGCTTTAAATCATAAGCTACTCCATTTTGTTTGTTAGTGATATTAAGATCTTTTTTTGTATAGTTCTCTGTATTTTTTGCCACTTTTCCTAATCTCTTCTATTTATGTTATGTCCCTACAATTTTTGCCTTTTATCATATCTCTTTTTTCATGTAGTGTTATCTTGATATTTCTAATTTCCTTGAAGAGATCTCTTGTCTTTCCCATTCTGTTGTTTTCTTCTATTTCATTGTTATTGCTCATTTAAGAAAACTTTCTTATCATTTCTTGCTATTCCTTTTTTTCTTAATAGTATTTTTTTACATTTATAGTTTTCAACATTCATTTTTATGCCATTTTTGGTTCCAGATTTTTTTTCTCCTTCCTTTCCTGCCTACTCTCCTCATCCCAAACAGTGAAAGCAATCTGATATAAGCTATATGTATATAATCATGTTAAACATATTTCCACAATAGTCATGTTGTGAAATAAGAATCAGAACAAAAGGAAAAGACTATGAGAAAGGGTGGGAGAGTACAATCAGACTCCATAATTCTTTCTCAGGATGTGGACACTCTTTCCATTATGACTCTTTCTGAAATTTCTTGAATCATTGCATTGCTAAGAATAGCTAAGTATATCATAGCTGATCAATGCATGACTTTGTTACTATGTTCAGTGTTCTCCAGGTTCTGTTCACTTCACTCAATTTATGAGTTTATGTAAATTTTTGTATTTCCTTGCTATTCTTTAGAATTGTACATTCAGTTGGATATATTTTTTCTCTTTCTATTTTCTCTTTCACTTCTTCAATCAACTATCTGAAAAGTCTCACGAGTCACCCATTTTGCATTCTTGCTCTTCATTGTCTTTGGGATTTTTTTGTTTTTTATTACTGCCTTCTATACAATATTGTGAACCTCTGTCCATATTTTTAATGTACTCTATGTACCAAGTCTAATTCCACAAATCTATTAATCACTTCTACTTAATGTTCCTAAGGGATGGTATTTAGATCATATTTATATAATATGATGGCTTCCTATATTATCTTTAATTTAAGTCTGATTTTGCAATAAGAAGCTCATGATATGTCTCCCAGTCAGCTTCAGGTCTTGTCTTAATTTACTATGTAGAGATCGTCCATCTTTGACTGTAAAGTTTATAATCAATGTGATTTCAGTATTGAGCAATTGGTGATATTTATTTGCAGACTTGTTGAAAAAGAGAGTTTGCTATGGGCAGCAAATGATCTTGACAAACTCTATTAGTCTCTGCCTTACTTCATTTTGTATTTTAAGGTAAATTGTCTGTTATTCCAATTATCTTTTGATTTCCCACTTTGGCATTCAAATCCCCTATGAAGAATGATGTCTTTTTGTGAGTTATTTCTAGAAGATGTTGTCAGCATTTATCAAACTAATTAACTGGCTTCCTTCAGCATTTATAATTGGAGCACAGACTTGTTTTACTATGATATTGAATGGATTGCCTTTAATTCAAACAGATATTCTATCTTTTTAAAAAAAATCAAAGCCAGATACTGCTTTGCTCTTTGTTTTATTAACTTAAAATAGTTACTCAATTTCTTCTAAGGAATTTTTGTTCACAATAGTATATTAATATAGTAGTATAGTGATCTCCTAAATGAAGTTCGCTTGTTTCATCTATTTAAGTTCCCTGACACTCAAGATGTCAAAGTACTCTCCGAATTTCAATCTCCTACCAATACTTCTCTACCTCCTTAACTGCCAGGCTAGACTATTCTCTGACCCTGAACATGTGTTGATTATTCCCATGTGTCCCAGCTTGTTTATCATCCTGAATAAAATATGCACTGTGCTACCACAATGCTGTTCTACTCTTAGAATTAAAGCTAACCTATTTTCCTTTCTTCTTTTAGATCCCTTGCAATTTACAGTGATCTCTTCTTCCTCTAAAATCCCATGGTGCATGTTATTTAGACTACCCATTCAGAAGTTCTTATAAATTAGGATCAGAGCATTATGGATTTAGAACCAGAAGATAACTTAGAGACTATATAGTATTTTATGGATTATAATAATAACAATAGCTAGTTTTATATAATGCTAATTTGAGACAAGCACTAGTTAAGAGCTTTACAATTATCTCATTTCATCCCATTATCAGAATTCTCAGAATTATTAGAATTATGCTAGGTAGGGACTATAATAATCCCCATTTTGCAGTGAGGAAACTAATGCCAACAGGGTTGTGACTTGCTGAGGTCAAACAGCCAGGAAGTTATCTGAGGTCACATTTGAACTCAGATCTTCCTGACTCCAGACCAGCACTCTATTTACTGTACCCACAGAGGTGATACGAAATTGTCCAAAGTCAGACAGGTATGACTTTACAAAGACATTTAGGTTATCTATCTTCCAAACCAGTGCTCTTTTCACTATACCACACTTTCTGTTTCCGCCCTTCAAATCCACCTTCCTTAAGAAAGGAAACCATTTCTTAGAATGTTTTTCTTTTAAAAAATAATAGATTTTTATTTTTAAAATACATGCAAAGATAGTTTTCAACCTTCATCCTTGTAAAACCTTATGTTCCAGTTTTTTCTCCCTCCCTTTCCCCAACCCCTTCCCTTAGACAACAAGAAAACCAATATATGCTAAACATGTGCAACTCTTCTATACATATTTCCACAATTAGTGGGTGTCTTTCTATTCGGTGTAGTACCTGACCATAAAAAAAAATAAATAAAATGAGAGAACAATGGTTCTCAAGTCAGAGAACCTATCTTCAAATCTTGCTTGCTAAATACTTGGGTGATACTGGTCAAGTAACAACTTCCCTAACTCTCAATGTCCTTGTCCATAAAATGACTTAATTTTCAGCTTTGGAAGAATGATTTCATGATTAAAAGCTATCATATCAATTAAGTAGCTTCAGGGTATTATCATATTGAAATCAAACTTGTGAAATTGGAAGTAATAAATATTAATCAAATAACTTCTTTCTATGACAGATGAGTTATTTTACAAGTGTTTACAATTCCTTACATAGCTCAAAGTAAGTAACTACTTGTCTCATTATCTATGAAAGTCTTAGATAGAACTAGGATTATAGCCATTTTATTCTAAAGTAGTGTGAAAAGAAGAGCCTTCAATTCTTGTATTTATATATATGAAACAACTGCCTGGAAATGAGAATCACATAAACTAGAGTCTACCTAAAAGAGATCGTGAGATCTACTTGATATCTTTGACTTGAACAATTCTTACTTTTCACAAAGAAAATATCCTTTCACTTTTACAATTAGAAGAGATTTTATTGGCCTTTTGAGTCAAGCTTCTCATTTTACAGATGAGAAAACTGAGGCTAGAAGATATCAATATTATCTACCTGTGACAACTTGGGTAACCAAAAATGTGAGTGAATTATCATTATCTTTTGGAATTCTGAATTCTGCTGGTATAAACATGCTTTGAATTTATCAGGCATTCAAGAAATACTTTGTAATTTGATTCATCAGTCAGTAAGACTTCTTTTCATTCCAAATGGTTTCTTGTCTATCTATACCTGTGAATTTGAGCTGTTACTATAACTCATCTCATAGATTGTTGTACTGTTTCATAGTGTCCTGGACTATTATTAAGTTCTTCTATCAGTTTTAATATTCATGTTTTTACTACAACTGAACTCTTTACCAAGGAACATGTAAGCTTCTTGCAGCACCTTCTCGTCTGAATATGCATACAGATACATACATATACACATATAGTTTGTGAAATAATAAATTCTCACTAAGTTACTTTCCAACATCATGAAAATATGGAACCAAATCAGGCAAGTCGATAAGAACATTGTCTTCATGAAACTCTTATAAACAAATTAATGGCTCTTAAAAATATTTTAGATTTGTTTGCTTTTTCTATTTTTCCAAGGATTTTCACAAAGGTTGGGCTCTCCCACCAGTTAGAATAGGTGAATCACAACCTCACTGCAATCCATTTCCCTCATTTGTAAAAATGAGTGGTTTTGACTAGATTATCACAAAGTTCCCTTTCTAGTTCTAAAGTTCCACTGTGCAATTATCTCCTTTGCTTAGCCATATTTTCTCTCAGAAAATTCAAAACATCATATTCTACTACCATCAGTTTTTCAGTGATACATATTTTAAAATTGATTTTAAGCAAGTAGAAGCTCTGAACTTAAACATTTATGATATACCTTTTGAAAGCTGATAACAGGTAAAATCTTAATGTAAAAGACCTCCTAGGGATAGACCCCAATCTCTTCATGATGTAATATTCCTTCTTTACCAAATTATCTTTTTTTTCTATATGCTTTATATATTGATGCATTCTGTTTTAACAGCAACAATAATCATCACACTCATATAACTTTAATGTTTGCAAAGTACTTTACATATTTTTTGTTTGATCTTTACAAAACTCTTTTAGATGTTATTTTTGCCTATATTTTAGGAATAAGAAATCTGAAACTGAGGTTAACTAATGTGTTCAGAGTTAATCAGCTAGGAAGTGCCTGGGTTAGAATTTTAATTCAAGACGTCTTAACTTCAAATTAAACTGTTGATCAACTAGACCAACTCACTACTTCCAATACTACTAACTAGCCCTCACACTCAATTCAATGACTTTTAAATTCCAGTCAGTACATTATTATCAAGGGACAATTGGATGTTCATCCCAGTTCTAGGCAATGTGAGGTTTAAAAGAAATAGGTAAGAAATCAGATAATTGTTGACTTCATGGAGCATGTACTACTGTTGAAGAGAAAATTCTCATAGATATGAAAACAATGTAACACTTATATAACACTTCTGGATTAAAATTAACATTAGGAATGATCGCTTTACTTTATAAAGTGGAGAAACTAAGATAAGAAATGGTAGGTGTGACTTCCTCAAGGTCACAGTGATAGTTAATAATGAAGCTACTTCTAGAATTCAGGTGTTCAGATCATCACTACATTATACTTTATACAACAATCTTTGTTTTTGCAATTTAAAGTAAAAAAAGTTAGCTAAAATATAACAGAAGAGAACAAAATTTCATTTATGCATATTCACATAGTTTGAGTGGATTTAAATAAAGATCACTTAGGGAAATAATATTCTGAACTTTGGCCCAAAATACAATCATCCATCTATTTTTTTAAGGACAGAATAGTTAAAATTCAGGATGGGATATTCTTTGATAGAGGAATTGTGATTGTAAATTGAAATAGAAATAGAGGTTGTATGAAAGCTGAAAAAGGGCAGAGTTCTTTCTATGAAATAATAGGGAAGGAATATTTCCTCTAACTGTATTTCTGTAAAAAAAAAAAATGAATCTCCCTTCCTTGGTATAAAATATCTGACCATTCATGGGTATTTATTCACAGTCATTTGGTATGTTATTAATTAAGCATTTAAAAATTATTCTGTAATAGTGACATTGAAAATGATGAATATTCAGAAAATGAAAAGCTGAATATTCAGGAGGTAACGAGACAAGAAAGTGCAAAATCAAGTGTTTCCATGTATAGCTCAGATTGGTAGTATTACAGAAGTTTTGATAGAGAAGATAATAGCATTCAGTTGAGTAGGTAGGAAAGGCTACAATGAAGATCGTATATTGTAGAGTATGAATTTCCTTGTTGTCTTTTTTATCCCCTATGATTCTTACTCTTTCACCATGAACATTCTTCATAATCATTAGTGCACTTATTATTTCTGTTTAAACCCTTTTAGATCTAAATTTCAATGTCAGGGTGTTTCAAAGGTTATCAAGGGATCTTAATACAAGGGAGAGTCTATAAACCTGGATCAAAAAATTATATTTTAATTTCAAAACAATTGATTTACTTTGCAATCATATTTCTTTATGCATTTAATTTGTTTGTACTAAGAATGAGGACATAGATTTCAATGGACTTCCAAACAGATCCATGACACAGAATATTAGGAATTCCTGTTCTATACAGCTGATACTCAATTCAGTTATGAATAACTGATATTTACATAATGTTTTAAAAAACATTGTATTCGTAATATCTCATTTAATCTTCACACAAATTTCTTAACCACTTCTTTACTTGAGTTTTCTTGTGTGGATGGTTAGCTCAAACCCTTTTTTTGTGATGTTGAAATAGGTGTATGTCAAGCATCTTACCATACATAGGAAATCCTTCTTCATCTTGGACTTTCAGCTAATGTTTTCTATCACAGTCATAAACAATTTTCCACATATATGTCTTCTGTTTTGTGTATCTCCTGAGACCAAAAATTAGAGACTTTTTGAACAATGTTAGCTCAATTATGTCATTCAAAGAATATTAAGTAGCATTAACATGTACACACCTTATTTGAAGAGAGTATTTGAGCTGGCATTTTGCTCTAATGACTTCAATTTTTCAAAAAGAAATAAAAAGCAACAAGTTCAGTAAAATGTTGAATTCTTTACATCTTTCTAAACATTAAATAGAAAGATATACTTGGGGAAAATTACGAGTAACATTATCTCATGAAGTTGAGATACTTGGTTTTCAAATTCCCCCTCTGAGGATTGCTGGCTCTGTGACAAAGACAAATTTATCATCTCTCTGAATCTCAGTTTTCTTATCTGTAAAATGAGAGGTTGTATTTGGTAACATCTAAGATCTCTTCCAGAGTTAAATTTATGAACTTATGTGAAGATATGTTTCATAGGACTTCTTCTAGGGGAAGAGCCAAGATGGCTGAGATGATACATGTTTCTCTCTGATCTTCTCTACAACCCTCACATTAATTACAAAATCCATCCTCCAAATTAGGTCTGACCAGCAGAACTCACAAATATTGGGAGTGCAACAAATTATCAGCAAAAGATAATTTTGGAGATTGCCAGAAAAAAAAATTCTGTTTCAATTGGAAATGGGAGGGAAGCAGCCAGTGTAACCAGCTGAGTATAAATGCCAGTACAAATAGCACAGAGTCCCAAGGTGGTGCAGATTCCATGTGGCTGAGCATCTCTGGGACAAAATAGATCAGAAAAGGTATAAAGGAGAAGTTAAGAGAGTTGCAAGAAGAAATAAACAGCAAAACTATAATAGTGGGAGATCTCAACCTTGCTCTCTAAGAAATAGTTAAATCAAACCACAAAATAAATAAGAAAGAAGTTAAAGAGGTAAATAAGATACTAGAAAAACTACATGTGATAGATCTTTGGAGAAAACTGAATGGAGACAGAAAGGAGTACTCTTTCTTCTTGACAGTTCATGGAACCTATACACAAATTGACCATATATTAGGACATAAAGACTTCAAAATCAAATGTAGAAAGGCAGAAATAATAAATGCATTTTTTTCAAATCATGATGCAATAAAAATTACATTCAATAAAGGGCCAGGGGAAAATAAACCCAAAAGAAATTGGAAACTAAATAATCTCATCCTAAAAAATGAATGAGGGAAACAGCAAATCATAAACACAATCAATAATTTCATCCAAGAGACTGACAATAATGAGACAACATACCAAAATTTGTGGGATGCAGCCAAATAGGTAAAAAGGGGAGATTTTTATAACTCTAGTTGCTTACTTGAATAAAATAGAGAAAGATAAGTTCAATGAATTGGACTTGCAACTAAAAAAGCTAGAAAAAGAACAAATAAAAAAACCCCAATCAAATACCAAACTTGGAATTTTAAAAATAAAAGGAACAATCAATAAAATTGAAACTAAAAAAAAAACATTGAATTAATAAATCAAACTTGTAATGTTCTTTTTGGTGGTTTTCTGGAGGTCTTGGGACCAGCCTTTCTTTCAGTTCCACCACCACAAGAATAGCAAGGTGTTAAAGTCCAAAGTCCAAATTCTTTATTGCCTCCTTGCCTGGGACTTGGCTAGCTTTCTTGAAGACCTCCAGAATCTTGGTTTCAGTGAAGAAACAAAGGATGAGAGCCTGCCACCAGATGTGAAATGCAGTGAATGAATCTGGCTCTCTTTGGCTCTCAGAGCTTGAGCCCCTGTCTCCAGTCCTCTTGTCTTCTCTGACTCTGAATGAATCTGACTCTGCTTCCCAACTTATCTGCTCTACACTGAGTATAAACCAATCATTATATCACTAGGAAACCATTATTTGTTGTAAGATTAAATCAATCATACTGAACATAGAAAACTATTAATCACCATGCTAAACTAGATAATCATTGTCTCATCAGTTCTACTGACTTAAACCTTGTAAGAATCCTTGTTCTAGAGTTCTGGCCCATAACAAAAACTAAGAGTTGGTTTTATGGAAAAAAAAACAAATAGATAAACTTTAGTTAATTTGATTAGAAAAAGAGGAAATTCAAATTGTTTCAAAAATGAAAAGGGAGAACTATCCACCAATGAAGAGGTAACTAGAGCAATTATGAGGAGTTACTTTGCCCAACTTTATGCCAATCAATTTGCCAACCTAAGTGAAATGGAGAATACCTACAGAAATATAGATTGCCCAGATTAACAGAAGAGGAAATAAATTACTTAAATAGTCCCATTTTATAAAAAAGAAATAGAACAAGCTATTAATCAACTCCCTAAGAAAAAATCCCCAGGACCAGATGGATTTATATGTGAATTCTAGCAAACATTTAAAGAACAATTAACTCCAATAAACTATTTGAAAAAATAGGGAATGAAGGAATCCTACCAAATTCCTTTTGTGATATATAATATTGATACCTAAACCAGTTAGGAAAGAAAACAGAGAAAGAAAATTATAGACCAATCTCCCTAATGAATATTGATGCAAAAATCATAAAAAATATATTAGCACAATTACTCATTGCCAGAATAATACTCCATGACCAAGCAGGATTTATACCAGGAATGAAGGGCTGGTTCAATATTAGGAAAACTATTAGCATAATTAACTATATCAATAACCAAATTAACAAAAAACATCTCAATAGATGCAGAAAAAGCATTTGATAAAGTCCAACACCCATTCCTATTAAAAACACCAGAAAGCATAGGAATAATGAACTTTTCCTTAAAATAGTCAGTAGCATCTGTTTAAAACTATCAACAAGTATCATGTAATGGGGATAAACTAGAACAATTCCCAATAAGATCAGGGGTGAAACAAGATTGCCAACTATCACCATTGCTATTCAATATTGTATTAGAGATGCTAGTCTTGGAAATAAGAGAAGAAAGAGATTAAAGGAATTAGAGTAGGTAATGAGGAAACCAAATTATCACTCTTTGCAGATGATATGATGGTATACTTAAAGAACCCCAGAGAATCTACTAAAAAGCTACTAGAAATAATCCACAACTTTACCAAAGTTGTGGGATACAAAATAAATCCATATAAATCATCAGCATTCATATACATCACTAACAAAATCCAACAGCAAGAGATACAAAGAGAAATTCCATTTTAAATGACTGTTAATAATATAAAATATTTGGGAATTTATCTGCCAAGGGAAAGTCAGGAACTATATAAACAAAACTACAAAACACTTTCCACACAAATAAAGTCAGATCTAAGCAATTGGAAAAATATCAAGTGATCATGCATAGGTTGAGGTAATATAATAAAGATGACAATGCTCCCTAACCTAATCTATTTTTTTAGTGCTATACTAATCAAGCTTCCAAGAAATTATTTTACTGACTTAGAAAAATTAACAAAATTCCTCTGAAAGAACAAAAGGTCAAGAATTTCAAAGGAATAAATAAAAAGAAAAGCAAATGAAGATGACCTAACTGTACCAGATCTAAAACTATATTGTAAAGGACCAGTTATCAAAACCATTTGATACTGGCTAAGAAACAAAGAAGTTAATCAGTGGAATGGGTTAAATACACAGAACAAAATAGCTAATGACTGTAACAATCTAGTATTTGAAAAACCCAAAGGCCCCACCTTTTAAGATAAGAATTCATTATTTGACAAAAACTGCTGGGAAAATTGGAAACTAGTATGGCAGAAAGTAGTTATAGACTCACACCTAACACCGTATACCAAGAGAAGGTTGAAATGGGTTCATAATCTAGACATAAAGAATGATAATATAAACAGATTAGAAGAACATAAGATAGTTTAGCTCTCAGCTTTGTGGAAGTTGTAGGAATTTGTGACCAAAGAAGAACTAGAGATCATTATTGAACATAAAATAGATAATTTTGACTATATTAAATTAAAAATTTTTGTACAAACAAAACTAATGCAGACAAGATTAGAAGGGAAGCAATATACTGGGAAAACATTTTACATCCAAAACATCTAATAAAGGCCTCATTTCTAAAATATATATAGAATTAACTCAAATTTGTAAGAAATCAATAAATAATTTTCATAAAATTTTATATAGATATGAATCTAGGCTTAGAACTCAATAGCTATTGATGTTCTCTCAATCTGCTCTTTTCAGTATCTCTACTTCATGAGATAATGTTACTCATAATTTTCCATTTTCCTTCGAAGGATTTTATAAGTATTTAAATATTCTTAGCAGATATTGCCTTTGACCACAGTTTCCATACAGTATGTAAGTAAGTATTTGCTGACCCAGGCAATTTTCAGATTGTTTTGGTCTTCTTGCTATTGCAAATCATTTGTAATGGTTAAATTTTTATATAACAGTATTATGCCTATAGTCTCTTCTTCTGAACAACACTTTTTTTTTCTTATTAATAACTTGTTTGAATAATTCAAGATTGAGTAGTTTTTATTGTTTGCCCAAAAATATAAATTTTATACTGTATACCATATATGTACACATGTACATCCATACATGTGTATTGAATGCATTCATACACATGTACTATGATTTATACATGTATAAATATAATTTTATTGTAAGTTTAAACTAATTTGGTTATATGCTCTAGCAAGTTTGAAGTTTAACTGCACATAGATAGCTCATAGTTTTCTTCCTACTTCTCTACTTCTTTTTTATGCTTGTATCTTCTACATATTTGGTGGACAAAACCTCTATATTATCATCTGAGTTAGTGAGAAAACTGTAAAGACGGAAGGCTTGAGGACAGGGCTATAGTTTATATGCTTAGAGTCATTTACTTTCTGTTAAAACACAATCAAAATTTAGAGAATGTTGTTTACTGTTCATCATATCTAGTACCTTTTGATCCTTTCTACTAGATTATAAGCTTCTTGAGGGCAGGAAATATATTTTGCTACTTTTTGCTGCATCAGCTTTTAGAAGAGTTCCTGAATTAATAAATGTTTATTGTTTTATTTATTTTTCTTATACAAAATTCATGATGCATAATTGGGGTGTCCCTTTATTGTCTTTAAATCTTTAGTCCTTCTTTCCGCACACATCTGATCTGTATTTTTCTAACATAATTATCACCTCCCTTGCCTACTACCATCTGTATACTGAAGTCACCAAATGTTGATATAAAAGATAGGAAGGAAGGTACTGGACCATTGACTTCATTAGTAAAAGTGATAAAACTCCCTCTCCTCTAGACTAGCATCTTTACAGAAATCTGTTGTCTGACAGTGCTTCCTAGAAACACAGAAGTTAAGCAACTTGCCTACCATCACAAAGCCCAAGTACCAGGTCTTCCCAACATCAAGATCAGCATTTGATTGCCTACACTTTAACTCTGTTGATTTAAGTTTTCACAATTCACTGTTATCTCTTTAAACTTGCTCCATTTTCTCTTTTTTTCAATAGATGTTAATAAAGAATCTATAGTAATTTTCATGAAAGTCTTCTGCCAAATTTTTATTAATAGCAGTCTAATGTGAGATAAACTGATGTTTCAATAAAAGCTGTTACTTGTGAATTTTGGGTGCAATGGAAAACAATTCTATCAACTACCAATTGCCATTTATTTATCTCTTCCAGGAGAATCTTTCAGTTTTCTTAGATATAGTCATCCTTTTTCTTTTATTTATTTATTTTTATTTTTAATATATTTAATTTAATTTTATTTATATTTACACTATTATATATTAAATATTAATACATTATTATAAATTTATATGTAAATATAAATATATAAAAAATGCATAAATATATTGTTATTAAATATGTTACACCTATATTATTTATTTTATTTATGTTTATTATATTTATTTTTAATTTATTTATAATAGCACTGTTGATTGCTAATATTCACATGCCTCCAATCATAAGACTATGAGGTTGTGATCTATTTGAGGGGAGGAATTGTGTTTCTTTTCCTTATTTGTATCCCAGGTATTTGGCACTTTGCTGAATGCATAGTGGATGTCAAATAAAGGTTTATTGACTATGACAGTAACTAGGATTGTCCACTGGACAGAGTCCCACAGGTATAGAACAGTTAAGTTGAAATTAATAGACTGTCTAAACACCTTTGAGTTTTAACATGTTTTGCTGTTCCTCTGCTATTTTTCAATGATATGGCCAGAGAAGTGTTCCCTTTCACAGAAGGGATGGTTTTATTATTTTTTTCTTTTTTATGAAAAAATATGAACACAGCCCACTGGTGATGAGCTTTCACTCAACTAAGCTGAGATTCCAAAGTACATTCATTACATTTTTAGTAATACTTAACCAGATACTGCTTGCATTAATTTATCATCCACTTTCAAAATTCACAGTAACCTCTACGCTTTGATGAATGGGATTTTGTGGAGAATATATATTTTTTCTAATGCTTAAAATGCCATATTTTTAAATCACTAATTATTCAAGTTGTGACTCAGTTTTTGTTGTACACTGACATACCTGGCACGTTATTAATGTACATAAACATTAAAAAAGAAAATATTAACATTGGTGGTGAAGTAGTCGTAATTATTTACTTGTTTTGAATATACAGTTTCATAAAAGTGGGCAATGATATCTTCATTTATAACACAAAAGTATTGTAGTAGAAACACTGCATGATTCTTCCCAGTTCTATATCTGCTATCCTATTCTAGAAGCATATATAGTTTTCTTCTTTTCTTTTTTGTGCTTGTATCTTTTACATATTTGGTAGGCAAAACCTCTATATTATTATCTGAATAAGTGAGAAAACTGTAAATATGGAAGACCTGAGGACAGGGTTATTATTTATATTCTTAGAGACATTCCTCCAGATTGGAATCTATCCGATCTATGGACAACATAAGAATTTTTCAGGACGGTATATTAATTGTACCCTCTGCTCACATGATCGATAATTGATGATATAACTCTTATATTTCACAATATAAAAATCAAGAACCATATCTGACATAACAATGACATATTTAAAATATCAGCATTCACCTCAAATATTACTTATTAAAATATACTTCAATCAGTAACTAAAATTCCATATTGTCACAAAGAGTCGGTGTAGTAGCCCTCTTAACCCATATCACAAGCATGTAAATATTTATTATAAATGAACCAAATCTCACATAGAAATTACAAGAACTATGTATTATATTAGCATTTAAATTTGTAGGAGTCCTCCAATGCACTTAGTCCTCATAAGCCATTTAAAACTTACTCAAAATTCTTCTTAGGTAATTATTACCCCTGAATATTGTGAATGAAGAGAGTCATATCCTCTGATTGGGTTGTAATTACTTATAACCACATACATTTCAAATTTGAGTTAAGTTTCATGATTAAAATTATATCCTGAACATGAACCTCTTTGACATGACAGACTCATTTGTCCATACTTTTCCAGACCAAAAAAAAAAGTGTCCAAGATTTTTTAATATATGTGACAAACGTTTCTCTTGCAATGTCAAAATAATTTGATTCTGTCATGGCTCTGAATTTCTGTATTTGAAAGAGATGCATTAGATAAAGTCCTACTTTAATCCTGACAGTTGACTTCAGTTACTTAAAACACAAGCCAGATGCTGAGATACAAAAAAATGGGTATAAATTGCCATTTTCATAAAATTACCTTGCAGCCGACTTCTAAACTGGTCAATTCTTTATTGCATTATAAAATTTAGGATAAGGAGGCAAAGAACTTCTGGTCACTTAATGGCCTTTTGAGATATTAGTAAAATTAAGTAAGGCAATTTAGTCAACAGTGCCATCATTGGAATGAAATAAACCTATGACCTCATTTTTCTATGACATTATAAGTGTATTCATAAATATGCATATACATATGCTTAGTTTACAGTAAGATCAATATAGAAACACAGATGTGGATATTTTATATACCATACAGATAGGTACTTAAGTAATAATGCTGAATTACATATATTAGTGTAGGGAAGGAAATAAGCAGTGTGACAACCCTGAGAAATAGATAATTGGTCTTTTAGCAAGGAAGACCAGAATTCTAGTCAAGGCTCTGACACACAATATTTGATCTTGGATAAGTCAAAGAATCCCTTAATGCTTCAGGTACCTCTTGATGATCTTGATTTTAAGGTGAGGTATCAATCTAATTGAGAGGGGAATGTTCCTCTCAGAGATTCTTATACCAATGAAATTGCAGGTACAGTGCCTTTTCCTATGTCAGTAGAGGGGAATGAGCATTGAATTTTGAAACCCTAGGTTCAGCTTTTGAAACTGCTCCTTCCTACTTCTATAAGTTTCCTTATACTTCTCTCCACCTCAGTATTCTCATGTGCAAAGTGATATACTTGGACTAAGTCACTGCTAAAATTTCTTAGAACTTGAAATTCAGTGTGTCAACACATTTGAGCAAAAACAGTTGATAGCATTTGCATATGAATCATAGAAATATATATATGTAAAAGTAAACAACACAATTAAGTCACTATAAGAGGTTCATGTCTATTTTCATATAAAGAAATGTGTAGGAAATGTAAATTCCTACAATATTGCCTTTATATAAAACTAAAGCAGGAAAAAGTTCATTTGCCAATATTCTGTTTTGTCTTCTTCCTACATCAATCTTCTTCATTCCAACCTTAGGCACAAATGCCCAGAGTCAATACTGATGTTATGAATGTTCCAGACTTGCTCCCCTCCCTTAGTAAGGTATCCTTCACAGACCTATATACCCAAATCAGCTGCTAATGTGTTTCTCTCCTTCCTCCCATTTCAAGAGTCACATTTCCTTGAACTCTGCTAGTAATCTAATAAACTCATGTATATTTTGGTGACTAAAAGCTTACCTCCCAATGTGGGAAGTTTAACTTTTCAGATCTGTAAGAAAATCATTAGCATAATTTACTATATTAATAACCAAACTAACAAAAATCAAATGATTATCTCAATAGATGCAGAAAAAGCTTTGACAAAATCCAACATAGTTTGCTGTTAAAACCATGAGAGTGTATGGAATAAAGGGAGTTTTTCTTAAACTTACCTGTAGCATCTATTTAAAACCAACAACATCATATATAATTGGGATAAACAAGAATCATTCCCAGTAAGACTATCACCATTACTTTTAAATATTGTAAAGTTTTTTACTTTTTAAAAGTAATTACTTTTAAATATTGTAAAGCTATTTTATTTAGCTTTAGCAATAAGAGAAGAAAAAGAGATTAAAGGAATTAGAGTAGTTCTTGAGGAAATCAAATTATCACTCTTTGCAGATGATATGATGATATACTTAGAGAATCCTAGAGAATCAACTAAAAAACTATTATAAACAATTCACAACTTTAGCAACATTGCAGGATACCAAATGAATCCACATAAATAATCGGCATTTATATATATATATATATATATATATATATATATATATATATATATATTACTAACAAAATCCAAGAGCAAGAGATACGAAGAGAAATTCCATTTAAAATAACTGTAGAAATATCAAATATTTGGGATTGTATCTGCCAAGGGAAAGCTAAGAACTATATGAACACAATTGCTAAATACTTTTCACACAAATAAAATCAGATCTGACCAATTGCAAAAATATAAAGTGCTCATGGGTAGGCCAAGCAAATACAGTAAAAATGACAATATTATCAAAACTAATCTATTTAGTGCCATACCAAATAAATGACCAAGAGATTATTTTATAGATCTAGAAAAAAATAATAACAAAGTTCATCTGGAAGAACAAAAGGTCAAGAATTGCAAGGAAATTCATGAAAAAAAGGTGCCAATGAAGGTGGTCCAGATGTGCCAGACAAGACTATTTTATAAAGCAGTGGTTATCAAAACCATTTGGTACTGGCAAAGAAATAGAATAGTCGATCAGTGGAATGGGTTAGTTTCACAGGACATGACTATAGTAAACTATAGTTTGACAAACCCAAGATCCCAGCTTTTGGGATAAGAACTCATTATTTGTTAATAACTACTGGAAAAATTGCAAATTAGTATGGCAAAAACTAGGCATGACTTCCTCTATACTTTATACTTTATATCAAGGTATACATTGATATAACCTTATACCAAGATAAGGTCAAAATGGATTCTTGATTTAGACATAAAGAGTGATATTATAAGCAAATTAGACAAAAGATAATTTAGCTCTCAGATTTGTGGAGAAGGAAGGAATTTGTGGCCAAATAACACCTCAAGTTTATTTTTGAATACAAAATAGAGAATTTTGATTATATTAAATTAAAGGTTTTGTACAAAGAAACCCAATGCAGAACGATTTGAAGGAAAACAATAAACTGGATTTTTTTTTTATACCCAATGGTTCTGATAAAGGCTTCATTTGTAAAATATATAGAGAATTGACTCAAATTTATAAGAACTCAAGCCATTCTCCAATTGATAAATGATCAAAGGATATGAACAGACAATTTTCAAATCTATTTCTACTCATATGGAAAGGTGCTCTAAATCACTATTGAGCAGATAAATGCAAATAAAGAGAACTCTAAGATATCACTACACATCTCTCAGATTAACTAAAATAACATGAAAAGATAATGAACTATATTGGAGGAGATATGAGAAAATACTAACACTTTATTTGTGGAACTATGAACTGATTCAACCATTCTGGAGAGCAGTTTGGAACTATGCTCAAAAAGTTATCAAACTGTGTATATACTTTGATTCAGCAGTGTTTCTACTGGGCTTACATCCCAAAGAGATATTAAAGGAAGGAAAGGTATACACTTGTTCAAAAATATTTGTGGCTGCCATTTTTGTTATGGCAAGAAACTGGAAACTGAATGGATGCCCATCAGTTGGGGAATGGCTGAATAAGTTATGGTATATGAATGTTATGGAATATTATTGTTCTGCAAGAAAAAATCAGCAGGATGATTTCAGAAAGGCCTGGAGAGATTACATGACTGATGCTGAGTGAAGAGAGCAGAACCAGAAGATCATGATATACAGCAATAGCAAGATTATACGATGATTAATTCTGATAAACATAGCTTTTTCCAACACTGAATTGATTCAGGTCAAAAGAGTGAAAATAATATGTTTTTGTCTTTTTTCTTTCTCATTTTTTCTTTTTGATCTGATTTTTCTTGTG
This sequence comes from Sarcophilus harrisii, assembly GCF_902635505.1. Lineage (NCBI taxonomy): Eukaryota > Metazoa > Chordata > Mammalia > Dasyuromorphia > Dasyuridae > Sarcophilus > Sarcophilus harrisii. The sequence continues at coordinate 234,950,585 of NC_045430.1, forward strand.
CAGCATGATATTTGTGGAAATATGTATAGAAGAATTGTACATGTTTAACATATATTTGATTACTGAACATCTAGGGGAGGGAGTAGGAGGAAAGCAGGGAAAAATTGGGAAATACAAGGGTTTGCAAACGTGAACGTTGAACATTAATTCTTCATATGTTTTGAAAATAAAAAAGGCTTTAATAAAAAGAAAGAAAATTCTTTTTTGACGCTAGGAAAGGAAACAAAGTGATTGAGTTAAGATTTCTTGAAAAAAGAAATATTTTTTCCTAAATCCCTAGCAATTAGTTCTTTTCCCTTACTACCACCATTCCTTCAATGAAAAATTGCTTCATATTTGCTTTAGATAATAATAATAAAATATTCACATTTATGTAGCACTTCATATTTTTCAATGGACCTGATAAACACCATCTCATTTTATCCTCACAACAATTATGGTAGGTGTTATTATTATCTCTTTTTTATACCTGTAGAAACTGAGGCAGAAAGAAGTTAAATGATTATCTCAAAATGACATAGTTAATAGTATCAAAGGCATCTCTCTAATGATCTAATGATAGAGATCAAAAACAGACATATATAGAAGAAGTATGTACGAAATAAATTAGAAATCATTGACAGAAGAAAAGCACTGGACTTGGGGGGGAGTAGGAAAGGCTTCCTATAGTATAGTGAATTTTAGTTCATAATTGAAAGAAGCTAATAGAGGCATTTATAGATTACTTTAGGATTTGAAATAAATACTTCACAATTATTACTCTACTTTATTCTCATAAAAATACGGGGAAGGATATGCAATTATTATATCTATTTTACATATGGTTTACAGTTAAGAAAAATGAGGCATATCAATGTTAATGATCTTGCCCAGGATCACAGAGATAGTGCCTGAAGTGGTTTGAACTTAAGTCTTCCTGATATTCTCTGTCCCTTCCTCTGTCTTTCTTCATCTCTCTGTCTCTGTTTCTGCCTCTGTCTGTCTCTTTCTATATATTTCCCCTCTCTCTCTCTCTCTCTCTCTCTCTCTCTCTCTCTCTCTGCATATATAAAACCTTTTTGCATATTTTGTCTCCCCAAAGAGAAGTTTTGGATATATCTAGCACTTGCCATATAGCAGGCACTCTATAGTGATTGAAAAAGAAATAGGAAAAGTGTTCTAATTTTTGCGTTTTATTAAATTATAGGCTATATGGACCATGTGTAAGCCAAATCACATACTGTTCTGAAAGAGGTGGGAGAAGCAGTTGAGTTCTACTTATGAGTGGAAAGAGGTAGTTGAAACTAAGGAGTTATGAGGCACAAAGAGAAGGTAAATGTCTATCAGTACAAAAATCTGGAGTATACAATAGCATGATGAAAGAGGGAAATAGCTACTTTGTATGTGATTTCTATGTGATTCTGTTTGATCCTGTGTGATCAGCCTTGTAATTGAGTAGCTATTGTTTGATCATAGTAACTTTAATGACCTTTCTTAAAATATAACTTATCTTCCTAGATAATACCATTATAATCTGGTTATACTGGATATTAATCAAAGTAATAAATAGTATCTCAGAAGTTGTTATGGTTACAAATAGCAACTCAGGGTAATTTAATACAAATTATGTTTCTCTATGCAAAATATTAAAATGTCAGTAATATATGAAAAAACATGTGTTATTAGACAGAGACCTGTGAGTACATGAATAGTCAGTTCTACTGTTTCATTTTCAAACAAGCCAATAATCACTTAACTTTTTTGAGACTTATTTGAAGGTCATAATGGTCACTTTCATACACAGAAACATCATCAGAGCATTGATTCAATGAAGAGAAAATAGAATATTATATTAGCAACATATATCATAACATTTTCAAATATGACCTTGGCCGTTTTTTCCCCTGCAAGGATAGGTAGATAAGATATGTGCCAAAATGTATAGTCAATATCATTTCAAATGAGGCTTTCTTTCAGTTAAGAAGCATTTGGGAATTTCATCCAACCAATATGTCACATGAAGGGCCAGATATAATTTGAAGATATGCATTGACTTTCACATAAATGGTAAATTTAACAAATTATATCAATTCCTGGCAGATATTTTCATTTCAAGGTACAAAAGGTGTGCTGTAGTTTGCAAGAAGGCTCCCAAAAAGAGCAACCACACAAACAGCTAAACAAATCAAACAAGCAGCTGCCCCAGTGCCAGAAATAGACTAGAAATATTTCAAGTTCTTTAGAATTTTACTTAAGAATTTCTTAAATCTCCAAAGTGCCTAGATAAAAAAATCAATTATTAACCTTGTGTCTTGGGTGAATGCAAAAGAGCAGAGAAAAACTAACAAGTTAAAAAAAGATTTTTTAAAATATCATGTTAAATAGCATGAATTATATGGACATATACATGGATATAAAAAACTACAGGCAAGCGCTCATAAATGAATATCTTATAAGACCTTACCAATCTTGTCTATCATTACTTCCTCCTACCTGTTTTATGCTCCATTCAACTGAACAACCTCTAGCCATCTCCCACAGATATGCACCTTGCTCTCACGTCTCTGTGTATTCAAACTGTTCCTTATCCACTCACTCTTCTGCTTGTCCTCCCTTTTTTCACATAGTGAGATAATCAGATGTGGACACTAGTCTTTGAAAGACCTGTCACAAACTTCTAAGATCCCCATCATTTTAAATTCAGCAACATGTTTGTTTTTCAGAAAGAGTCCAAAGTAGCAGTTTCTATCGCTCCTTCTATTCTAATATGGATAAATTATCATTAAAACTAGCCAAGAATTGCTTAGTTGCTACAACTTTTGGAGGGATGGAGTTGTAGGAAAGGAGAGAGAAAGGGTAGAGAAAAGGGAAAGAGGGGAAAGGAAAGACAAAAAGGATGGGGGTAGAAGAAGAGAAGAAAGAGAGAGAGAAACAGAGAGACAGAGACAGAGGGAGGGGGGTTACTGACTTGCAGAGAGATGAAATTTGCCATCACTAATATATTAAGCTTTCAAGTTAAGTTTGTGATCCATTTCTCAAACTGCTCATTTATTTGTTCCTTCAGCACGAGTGGTTTATAATATATACTCAAAATAATAGCCTATCTCTATGTTGACTAGTTTTCTTCCCAAGGTTCTCTACCAAGTTTTCTCTTTCTTCTTATCAGAAAATATACGATACAGTCACTTCTTTCTAAGAATCCTATTTTATTTCATAAATCTGTACCTGATTTTGTATTATGTATACCAGCCTTGTCCCTAAACTGAGCCAAGGATAAGCTCCAACAATGAATGAGCCTGAGTAGGCTCTATGACATAGACTGTCTATATAATTTACAGAGAATTAGTTGTCAGACTCTCAATGGAAAATCCTAGGGTAAGTGGTTAAAATATAAATTCAAAACTGAAAATCCAAAGGTAATCATTCAGTTATTCAACAACCAAAGGAGGAGAGTTAATCAATGTTTAAGGGAAGCAAGTGAAGAGGAAATTTCTAAAGTCAGGATATAGTAGGTGAATGATGAATATTTAATTAGCCCCCAAAAAGTCCTGGTTCAAGATTTTTTTTACCTTCATAAATTCCATATTTGTCAGGCATAGATTTTCATCCTGGTCCTGCCATTTACTTAGCTTTTCTAAATTTGCTGCAGCTGAACAAATCCTAGTATTATCTATATTATTCTCCATGACAAGAGTTATGTTTAAATGACTATAAGCAAGTTTTAGACCTACTAGTCTATAATAAGCTAAAGGATCATATATTCTTTTCTCTCTCTTTTTTCTCTATTACACGTAAAAAACAAATTTAAAAATTAAAAGAAAGTTAGTTCCATATTCTTTCCTTCCTTCCCTCTTCAACTCCTTCTTGAGAAACCAAGTAATTTGACATAGATTACACATGTGTAGGCATGTAAAATATATTTCCATATTAGCCATAGTGCAAAAGAAAATATAGACAAAAAAACAAAACAAGAAAAAAAAACAAGAAAAATAATAGTGTAAAGAATTTAAGGCATTTAGAAAAAGTATACAAAGAGACAATGGGAGTAAGTCAATTTTGTTGGGATGATATTTTTTAAAGTAGCTAAGTGAGAATAAGGTATATCTTGGGAGTAAGGAGAGAGTGAAAGAAAATGGGAAATAATTATGTCACATTGAAGAGGCATGCAAGGAAGAGCACAATGGAGTGGAAAATGGTAAGGGTAGATGAGGAGCAATGCTTTAGTCTCATTCATATTTAAACTGGTTCAAAAAGGGAAAACACATACATATTCAATTGGCAATAGAAATCTATCTTACTCAACAGAGTAAGTGAATATGAATAGAAAGAATTATACCCCTTTTTCAGCTGCATAAGGTACCTTTACAAAAACTGATCATGCATTGAAGCATAAAACATCACAACCAAATACAGAAAAGCAGAAATATCAAATGCATCATTTTCAGGTCATAATGCAAGAGAAATTGCATTACACAAAGGGCAATGGAAGTAGATTAAAAGTTAATGGAAGACAAAATAATCTAATCAGAAAGAAAAAGTGAGTCAAGGATAAATCATATAAATAATAATTTTATCACAATTCTTTAGGATTCTCTAAGTATATCATGATATCATCAGCAGAAAGTAAATTGCTTTCCTCATTCTACTCTATTTACTTTAATATCTTTTACTTCTTAGTGTTAAAGTTAACAAACCATACTGAATAGTAATGGTGACGGTAGATAACCTTGTTTCAACTCTGATTTTACTTGGAGTGCTTCTATTTCATTGTCATTACATATAATGTTTGCTGATTGTAGATAAATGCTACTGGTCATTTTAAGGAAAACTCCATTTATTCCTATACTTTCTCATTTTTTCAATAGGAATAGGTGTTGGATTTTGTCAAATGTTTTTTCTGCATCTGTTGAGATAAACATTATTTCTGTAAGTTTGGTCATTGACATAATCAATTATACTAATAGGTTTCCTAATAGTGTAGCTGTTGGAAATTGGGATAAACATTAAGTTGACCCTGTTCTTTAAATAGAGGCCTTGAAGCCCAATGCCCTGTGCTTTAAATTATGATCAGAGCATGAAACAGGAAACGGGATTTCTAAAAAGTGGCAATCCATGATTTTAAAAAATAGCATCACCCCTATAGAATCATAATCTAGGATATTAGAAGTTATCCTCTAGACCTGGGAGTCTTCATTGCTCTTCATTATTGAGTTATTGTTGACAATTGTATGTAATTTTAGAGAAATATTTTAAATGACATACAAACAGAAAACTAGGGCATTTGGGAAGAGAGTTTGGAAAATTAGAAGCAAAGTTGCTAGATCTTACTCTACCATATTGACTACCTCCTCCTCATTTCCTTGTATTTAATATGTGTGTATATGTAACATATTTTTATATATCTTTCTCCAAAAGTAATAAAATTCTCTCCTGGAAAGTGTGTGGGGTGAGGGACATTTTAAAAAATCATTATATTCTGAGATCCTGGTCTATTTGTTTCTTCATCTTACCCCTTTTGAAATGGATCTGTGATTTCAGTTGTAAAGAGAACTTATCAAGGAAACTCCTTTTATCAGTGAGGATTTGTGCCTAGCCTTCATTTTTTACTCAAATTTTCACCTGCTACATTGAGATATTATGACTTGCCCACAAATATTATATATGTGAGACATACTGCTTCTTTATTATTCATTTTACCATGGTGATTCTCATGACTGGGTATAGAGCAAATATCTAATGAATGTTTTTAGATTGATTATATTAAACAGAAAGGGTGCTCTATAAATATTGGTTGAATTGTACTCCATGAATGCCAACCTAAGAAATTATCGTTTATTTGGTGAATATTAAGGATTTGTCCTTGAATTTTGAGCAGAGGATATGATTAGATCTGTTTATAAAGAGAACTCATCTGGCAACAATTCAATTAATAAAAAGAGGAAATAAACAGTAAAAGTGTACTAAAGAGGAAACCCTCAACTTCATTTTCTCTGAGCAAGATAAATCTCGCTGAAAAAATGTATGGAATCTTAGAAAAGTTAGATAAGATGGATCTCTGAAAGAACTGAACAAAATAAAAAGAAGTACACTTTTGTCTCAGCTATACAAGACACCATCACAAAAATTGACCATAGATTAAAAATAAAAATCTCACAACCAAACACAGAAAAGCAGAAATATTAAATTCATATTTTTAGAATAAAATTGGATTCAATAAAAAGCCTTGTAACATACAGTTAATTGGAAACTAAATATCCTAATTCTAGAGATTGACTAGTTCAAGAAAGAAAATAAAAATAATTTCATTATAATTAAAGAGAATGGCATCAATGAGATTGGTGTATAATTTTCTTTTTTAATCCTGGTTTAGGTATCAGTATCATATTTGTGTCATAAAAGGATTGTGGCTATACCCTTTCTTATCTATTTTTCCAAATAGTTTACATAATGTTGAAATTAAATGTTCTTTCTATATTTGATTAATAGATAAAGATACTTTAAACCAGTGTTTCTGATAAAAGTCTTGTGACTAAAATATATGAAGAAATGTGTCAAATTCATACATATACAAGACATTCCCCGAGTAATGAATGATGAAAGGATATGAACAGACAATTTTTAGATGATGAAATTAAAACCATCCATAGATATATGAAAAAATATTCTAAATCAGTATTGATTGGAGTAATGCAGATTAAAACAACTCTGAGGTACCACTTGAAATCTCTCATGTTGCCTAAGATGACAAGAAAAGTCAGTGATAAATGTTGGAAGGGATGTGGGAAAACTGGCACACTAATGCATTATTGATGGAGTTGTGAAATGATCCAACCATTCTGGAGAGCAATTTGGAACTATGCCCAAATAGCTATCAAACTGTGCATACTCTTGACCTAGCAGTGTCACTGCTGAGTCTGTATCCCAAAGAAATCATAAAGGAGGGAAAGGTCCCATATGTACAAAAATGTTTATAGCAGCTCTTTTAGTGATAACCTATAATTGGAAAATTAATAAATGCTCTTCAATTGGGGATTGGCTGAATAAGTTGTAGTATATAAAGGTAATGGAATATTGTTGTTCTATAAAAAATGATGAAGAAGCAAATTTTAGAAAGGCCTGGAAAGATTTACAGGAACTAGAGCTGAGCAAAAAAGCAGAACCAACAATATTGTGTATAACCATAATAACATCAAGAATGTATGATGATCAACTATGGAAGGCTTACTTCTTCTCTTTGGTACTGTGATCCAAGGCAATCCCAATATACTTCAGTCAGAAAATACCATCTGTATACAGAAAAAGAACTATGGAAATTGAATATAAATCAACACATGTTATGTTCACTTCTTTTTTCTGTTTTTTTCCCCGCTTCCATTGTTTTTCCCTTTTGTTCTGATTTTTCTCTCCCAATATGATTCATAAAGCAATGTGTACTAAAAAACATTAATTCATTTCTAAAAATCATCATGAAACATACATTTATGTTGATTGAAATTAACAGGGTTTTATGAATCTGAATATCTCATGTCAAGAAGCTTGATTTAATTATGGAAAATTATTATCTCAATAGCCATATAAATTAGTTAAGTAGATATGATTTGTGAGATACTGATAATGAGCTTTTTCTATAAAGCAGTGAGAACTTGGAATTCTTGATTTATTGAGTCATAGCAACTGCCCTACAAAAATAAGAGAGAATGTTTTCAAAAAATACTGTCTCTTTTTTTGTATCTGAATTCTGGAAGTATGCTACATTCTAATTTATGAGGTATTGGAGAGAATACAGAAAGCTTTAGGATAAGCCATAGAGAGTGACTCAGAATGATTTTTTTAAAAAGTAGAAAAGTTTCTCTTATTCAGATCTAGATGGGGAAGAAAACTGGTAGAAGATATCCTACAGTGCATGATGTTTGCATTAGATTTTAAATTTGTACTTCATTCCTTAGGAATAATAATGAAAAAAAGGAGCAAAAAGGACCCACATGTGCAAAAATGTTTGTAGCAGTTCTTTTTGTGGTAGCAAAGAATTGGAAAATGAATAAATGCTCATCAATTGGGGAATGACTAAAGAAGTTATGTCATATGAAGATAATGAAATATTATTGTTCTATTAAAAATGTTGAACAAATTGATTTTAAAAAGACTTGGAAAAATTTACAAGAACTGATGTTGACTGAAAAAAGTAGAACCAGGAATACATTGTACACAATAACAATAAGAATATGTAATAATCAACTATGAAAGACTTGGTTCTTCTTGATGGTTTAGTGATTCAAAGCAATTCCAATTGACTTTGGACAGAAAATGTCATTTGTATACAGAAAAAGAACTAAGGAGACTGAGTGAAAATCAACACATATTATATTCACTTCTGTTTTTCTGTTTTTAGTTGTCTCTCCCATGTTTTTTCCCTTTTGGTCTGATTTTTCTTTCCCATTTCATAAAGCAATGTCTATTAAAAATAAATAAGTGGGGGAAAAATGAATAACAATGAAAGTGATTAATGCCCTTTATAGCCTTACAGTTTAATCAGGCAACATGCATTTATTAATCACTTAGTAAATACCAGGCACTATGCTAGTTGCTGGATATATAAATATAAAAAATAAAAACAGTCCTACTCACAAGGTACCTCAGATTCAGAAAAATAATTAATGATCCAAAAAAAGTAGATAGTCAATCTACTGGAAAATAATAAAAAATAATCATCATATATTAATGTAATGAAATATTTCTGTGCTGCAAAAAATGAACAAAATAAATATGTATCAAAGTGACGCAAAATGAATTGAGCAGAACCAAGGAAACAACATGCTTAATTAGTACAGCCATCTAAATGAGGAAAATAACACAATAATTGAAACAGAATGATGTACAAAGGTAATGCATCTTGATCTAAGAAGAAAATGGACTCTCTCACCATACTTTACAGAATAAGCTGCTACATATTTGGAACACTGCATATAATGTTAGATTTAGGTAATAAACTGGTTAGTTTTAATGAATTTGTTAGGGGTTTTTAATGACCATTTATGATTTTTTGTTTAAATGGATGACTCTGTAAGAAATAGAATAGATAATCTATTTGGAAATGAAGGTGTGTGTTGTTGTTCAATCCTTGTTCTAGAAGTGGACAGATGTAATCACAAGGGTGAAGTCTTTTCCCCCCATTTTATAGCATTTTATTTTATAGGGAAATATGACCCAATAGCCAGAGATAATCCCAGAAAAATTGCAGTTCATTAATAATATGTTCCCTTGATCACATTTTCTCTGGAGGATCATTTCTTCAGGCTGTAGTTCACAAGAATTAATGAATAACAGTTCTGCACCCATGGGATGTTTTTTGGGTCCATTGAATTGCTGATCCTTAACTCCCACTTTTCTCACAAAACAGCCATGGAGTGAGTAATTTCTCTGCTTGCCTTCTTTCTCTTGCAAATCTATTTAATGATTCTTGAAAATAGAAAAAAGTTCATCCACTATGTGAACAGGAAGTTCCATTCTCAATACAATATAAGACTGCTTGTTCCAGTTCTTACAGGGTCCTTATATGACTCTCCCCAGAAGCCTTGGCTCTTTCAGTAAAGTAGGTTCTGTACTTAAACTTATAGCTGTCTCCAAACCTAGATTTATTTATTTACTTTAAATTTTTTTATTAAAGCTCTTTATTTTCAAAACATATGCATAGATAATTTTCAGTATACAAAGGTGATGTCTTTCTTTGCATATAAATTGCATTTAAGTGAAGCAGAGCTATGCAAAGTCCTAATGTCACTCTCTCCTCCAGAGTCAATGGAGTCAGTGGCAAGACTTAAGTCAAGATAACTGCCAATAGCCCAGGAAAAAAATGAAGGTAATATAAAAAAGAAAAACATAGACCAAAATTTTAGTTAATAGTCATAGGAACCATTTGATTCAGTATCTTACCATGAAAATCCTCTCCACAAAATATCAATGTGAAAACAACTAAGTTGTAATAATCAATTGTTAATGAACACCTAATTGAAGAGTTACTCTGTTCCAGGTTTTGTGCTAAGAACTTTACAAATATTATCTCATTAAATCTTCATAATAATCCTGGAAAACAGATAATATCATTACCCTCATTTTACAGGTGAAGAAACTGAAGCAAATAGCCCAAGGTCACAATGCTAGTAAATATCTAAGGTTGTATTTGAACCCAGGTCTCACTGAGTCCAAGTTCAATGGTTTATACAATAAACCACCTAGCTATGACATTAACTCAGGAGTATCATCATTTTCCAATTTAAATAGTTAATATCTAGTGCTAAAAGCTTTACAAATAGTATCTCATTTGAACACAACAACTCCGGGAGCTCAACTTTAATCATTATCACTATTTTATATTTAAAGAAACTGAAGCAATTACAAATCATGTGACTTGCCAAAGGAAGTCATCAGTACCAATAGAAAAGTAGACATACTGTCTCTGGAATATACCGCCCTTCCAATTCTCACTGAAGTATCAGCACTGTACCTTCTGAATCCAATTCTCCCTGTGCAACAAGAAAACTGTTTGGTTCTGCACACATATATTGTATCTAGGATATACTACGACATATTCAACATATATAGGACTGCTTGCCATCTAGGGGAGGGGGTGGAGGGTGGGAGGGAAAAATTGGAACAGAAGTGAGTGCAAGGGATAATGTTGTAAAAAAAACCCTGGCTTGGGTTTTGTCAATAAAAAGTTATTATAATAAAAAAAAATTTAAAAAAAGAAGAAAAAATAAAAACAAAGCTTTTCTAAAATAAAAAAGGAAGTGTCAGCACTGATTGGAATTAATTCTAATCTTTTCATAGTCTTTTTATAATTCTAGCAGGATATTTCAAGAGACAAGTTGTGACCCAATATCTGTAATCCATGAAGATTGTACAGAAGCTTACAAAAGAAGGAAGGAGGTTCCAGTGAACACAGGAATATAAACTGTTCATCTTCCACAATAAATTCTGAGGTATTCAATCTTGGGGATGAAAATTCAGCAAGAGGATAAATATGTACTCATTATCTGAGTGAATTGGGGGTGTTCGACCCACAGAATTCAGCTCACAGATTCCTAATAATTCAGAAAAAGATCTTAGAATATTTCTCTGTCTGTGATGGAAGATCTCAGAAAATGTCTCAAAGAAATTCTGGTGAATGGTTCATCATAGAATCTAGCAGGCTTTATGCATTACCCATGGTAGTAAAGACAAATAAAACGGAAAGATGAAAATATGTATATTCATTAGTGAATTTTGAAAAAAAATGGGCTAAAGTATGACAGTACACTATACGACAAGTAGAAGATGTTCTGGATTGTCAGAAAGGCAACTTTTTATTCCTAAATTTGTGTAGTGGATACTACCGGATTCCTATATCTGAGGAAGACGTGGAAAGACTATTTTCATATGATTGGCTGGATTTTACTAGTTTGACCAAACAACTTGTCTATTTACAAAACAGCCCTTGAAAATCAAGGGAACACAAGAACAACTATTCACTGCAATGGCCTCCCACTTATAAGAGTTCATTGGACTTTCAAGAAAACATGGAGAGAAAATTAATGGGCAACTCAGACAAAGGCTAAAGAAAACAGACTGTTCCCAGTTGTACAAAGACATTCTGACCCAGATATGGAAACTAAAAATGATGCAATCAGTGAAGGAAGGAAGTAGTGTTATTACTGAATAAGAGAACTAAACCCAGAGGCAACTCCTCCCCTGCTCAAACTTCTATAGAGACTCAGAGGGTAGAAATTCAATCCACAGAGCTTAAATGTACTAATAATCAACATGCTATAACTGCTATCACAAGTATACAAATGTATAATGATTCTAATGGTCAGTTCATAATAACTATTAACTCTATTATATGACAAAGACAACAATCACTGAGGCAATGATACTGAACATCACCCATGTGAATATCCTCATAGATGTAATTGCATATGTTTACTATTATACATGCATATTACTTCCTGATTGCATATGTTTGTCTCTTGGGCTTCTTTTGCTGTTGCATTCATTTGCTTTTTATATTATAGGCAAATGTTTTAAGTTATATTTTATGTAACTATCTAGGTGTGATTTGTTAGTAATTCTTATTGTTTGTGATTGTTTGCTATGTATTTATAGAGTATACTTTTACAATATGCAGATATTATGTCTTGTATCTAGCAAACTTGTTATTGTAGTATTCTTGTAAATGATACTCTTTTTGCAAATTCCATGTCTTTTGTTCATGTACATTAGTTTCATTTAAGTTTCAATGGTACTAAAAGTTGATAACATGGGATGCCACAAAAATTTTTCTTGTTGTTTTAAAGCACTGATGCTTTTTTTTATAGTTACCGATTTTGCACATACATCAGCCAATTTTTCGAAGGATAGAACTCTTTCTTCATTGGTGAGGATTTATTCCCTTGCTTGGGGTAAGGCAGAATTGAAGGAAGTGGAATCAAGGAGAGAGCATCAGTTTTTTTTTTTTCAAGTCACCAGTCAATTTCTTTGGAACTTAGGTACTTTGGGCTTCCAGCTTCAAGATAGAAGATGAAAAATACCATCTTCACTTCAGGTTGCTGAAATAAAAGATTCTATATAGAATCAGACAGGAGAATAGTCTCTTTCTTCAGGTTGCAACATGACAGACTTCAGAGAACCTTCCCTTGGATGAATCTAGGACTCTCTCAGTTAAGCAAATGACCCAACTTGTCATGGGAGAGATTCTTTACCTTCTATTGCCTAGTATATATTCTCCTCTATACATGCTCTCTGGTGTTGTTTGCTATGGAACAAGATAAGTGAATTTCTTTGATTCAAAAAAGAAAAAAATCATTCAGTTTTTACTCAAAGATCATGCCACGTAGAACCAGGTAGAATATATTATCTGTGAACCAGCCATTAATGGGGATCTTTTAAAGTGAGAGCTAATGAGCACATGAAGTATGGGAAGTGGCTGGACTCCCAAATGCAGATACAAGCTTTTATGGAAAGAAAAAGGAATAAAAAAAGGAAATGAACACAGCAACTCAGTTAACAGTAAAGAAAAACACAAACCAAATCTGGGATTAAAATTCTATTCCCATTTTTTTGCTGTGAATTCCATTCTCTCTCTCTTTTTTTCTAATACATAGGAGAATTTGTTTAATGAATTTTTTTTCTGTTAAAGAATTTTTTTCCATTTAGGTTGCCAAGAATGGAGATTCAATTACTGACCACAAGAGTAATAGAATCAGAATGATGTTACCAGGAAAAAATTTGAGATTCATTTATGACGTCATATTTGCTATGTGGTATTCTGCTTTATATTTCCATTTTCTTCTAGCAACAGACTGAAGTCACACCCATTCTCTCTGGAGACAATCCTCTTTCTACCAATTGACCTGTGTACTTTGAGTTTCTTGTTGTTCTATAAATCATCTGAAGTTCATGAAGTCTGGTTTTCTGTGATTTATTCAGTATGGCTAGGAATGTCTTGTGGGAGAAATGAAGGAGGAAAACATAATTGAGGTTTGCTCCTAGGCAGAACCATCTGAAACAGTGCTACGCATAAAAAGGAAGATACTATAATATCACTGAAAGCTCAAACTATATTTTAAAATGGCCTCATTATAATAGTATTTTAATAGAAGGATCACAGTTTTAAAATTAATATTTGTGTTCAATGTTTCCATCAAAGAAGATAATCTCCAAGCCACCAAAAGTAGAAGTCCATAAAGGAGGTATGCTTATTCTGGACTGCATGAACTTAAAATATATTTTTATTAAATACATTTCACTATAATTTGTTTTCTTTGTAATTCTTTATTGTGCATTTAAAAACAATCTTGGGAGTTGTCCATAGGCTTTTCTTGACTAGCAAAGGGATTTTATTCATATATATATATATATATATATATATATATATATATATATATAAAACTGTATAAATATATTTATTTATATGTGGACACACATATGCATATATACATATAGATGTGTATACACACAGTTAAGAATGTCTGACATAGAGTATGTTACTGAGAGATTAGTTGATTTGATTTTCAAAGGCTAATATTTGGATAAAGGTCTAATAAAGATTTTATCTTAAAATTATGAATTAGCTAAAATTATTGATATGGATTTAGGGCTTACCTTTTGTGCCTAAGAAGCTAAATCAGAAAATTAATATGATATACTTAAAGGTCCTTATAGATTAGTTTATATCATTTAAGCCAGAAATTCTATTTGGCCAAGAGAGTTTGAACAGGTCAAATACCCATGTGTAAATGTCACCCATTCCTAGCTAACTTCCTACTTCCATTTTCCTGGTATTCATTTTACTGATATAAATTTAATAAATTCCAACTAATGAAATTTAATTTATTACACTGAACAGGCCTTCACTAAAATGTTTCCAAATGAAGAGCAACATGTCCAAATGTTAGAACTAGGAGAAATTCAAGAGTGAGAATGGGAGAGGGGATTACTTGTGGGAAGTAGTGTATAGAAATAATATTTTCCAGTAAAGTAACATATCCATCCAAGTTTGCACAAATATTTGTCTGGATTTTGAGTGGATGGCAGTTATAACACAGTTTGTAAATCTATGCTTTAAAATAGCAAGACAATAACTGATTCTAGTGGAAATCCTTGCCTTGGACTTACTTGTACTATAATTCCTAAATTCAATATAATCAATTAGGACTTTTTCTCTCAGATCCTATTCTATGGTGCCTTCAAATATAACTTCAATATATCTTACCTTTTCTGGAAGAACTTCTGCCTTCTTCCAATAATTGGCAGGATTCTCTGCTTCTGTATATATCTTTTAACATCTTCCCTGTCTGAAATTTTAATATTTCCAGAAGAAAGTGATTAATTATAAAAAGAGGAAACAAAGGACCTTCCATAAATTTATCCTTGAAGAGTATTGAACCATAACTACATTGAGGATCACTGGAAATAGAGCTGGAACTTTAGAGATCATCTATTCTAACACTTATTTTTGGAGAAAATATAATCCTGAAAATGACAAACCAAGAATTAGGTAAGAGAAGGCACAGAAATGTGGTACTGGAGATATGTATGATTACAAAAGATATCGGTCCATTCATGAGATGGACAGATAACTGAGAGCCAGATTGCATTCTCTTCTAGTCTCTACCTGATGATATCAAAGGTCCTAATGGAAAGTCCAAAACATTTACTGTAAAAGTAACCTCCTGTAAATGATGTATGGTAAGGTTTAGTTAATAGAAATTAAAAAATAATAATAAAAAGGCATGGACATGGGGAAACCTACCAATTTGAAGAATACTTGTACAAATGCTGGCAATAAGAGCTGAGAAAGAGATCAAAGGAATAAGAATAGGTAATGAGGAAACCAAATTATCACTCTTTGCCGACGATATGATGGTATATTTAGAGAACCCCAGAGATTCTACTAAAAAGTTATTAGAAATAATCCACAACTTTAGCAAAGTTGCTAGTTATAAAATAAACCCACATAGGTCATCAGCATTCTTATATATCACTAACAAAATGCAACAGTCAGAGTTACAAAGAGAAATTCCATTTAAAGTAACTACTGATAATATAAAATATTTAGGAATCTATCTGCCAAGGGAAAATCAAAACTTTATGAGCAAAAATTACAGACCACTTTTCACACAAATTGTCATCTAACCAATTGAAAAAAATTAAATGTTTGGATAGGGAAAAAATATAAAGATGAAATATTACATAAACTAATCTATTTATTTAGCCATACCAATCAGACTAAAAAAATTTTAATGACCTAGAAAAAATAACAACAAAGTTCATATGGAAAAACAAAAGGTCAAGAATTTCAAGGGAATTAATGGAAAAAAAAATCAAATGAAGGTGGCTTAGCTGTACCAGATCTAAAATTATACAGCAGCAGTTACCAAAACCATTTGGTATTGGTTAAGGGATAGATTAGTTGACGTGGAATGGTTGGTTAAGGGACAAAAAGTCAAAAACTATAGAACCTAGTCTTTGACAAAACCCAAAGACCCCAACGGGATAAGAACTTATTGTTTGATAAAAATTGTGGGGAAATTGGAAACAATGGCAGAAACTAGGATTGATCCACACTTAACACTGTAACCAAGATAAGGTCAAATGGGTTGACCTAGGAAAAGAATGAAAAAAAAATTAGAGGAACACAGGATAGTTTACCTCCAGACCTATGGAAGGGAAAGGACTTTATGACCAAAGAAGAACTAGAATCATTACTGATCACAAAATAGAAAATTTAACTATACAAATAAAAGTTTTTGTACAAAAAACTAAGCAGAAATAAGAAGGAAGCAATAAATGGGAAAAATATTTTTACAGTCAAAGGTTCTATAAAGGCCCACAAAATATAAAGAGAATTAACCTAATTTATAAAAAATAAAGCCATTCTCCAACTGAAAAAAGGTCAAAGGATATGAATAGACAACTCAGATGAAGAAATGGAAACTATTTCTAGTCATAGAAAAGGCTCCAAGTCATTATTAATCAGAGAAATACAAATTAAGACAACCTAAGATAACCATACAATCAGATTTAAGATGACAGGAAAAATAATGATGATTGTTGGAGGGGATGGGAAAACTGGGACATTGATACATTGTTGATGGGTTGTGAACAAATCCAACCATTCTGGAGAGGTTTGGAACTATGCTTAAAAGTTATCAAACTGTATAACCTTTGATCCAGCAGGTTACTACTGGGCTTATATCCCAAAGAGACTAAAGAAGGAAAGGACCTGTATTGCAAAATGTTTGTGGCAGCCCTCTTTGTAGTGGTAGAAACTGGAAACTGGTGGATGCCCATCAGTTGGAGAAATGGCTGAATAAATTGTGGTATAGAATATTATGGTTTATTGTTCTGTAAGAAATGACCAACAGGATAATTTCAGAAAGGCCTGAGAGATTCAAAACTGATGCTGAGGAAATGAGCAGGACCAGGAGATCATTATATACTTCAACAATACTATATGATGACCAGTTCATGGACCTGGGATCCCAGAAACGATCAACCAAATATTTCCAATGGAAGTAATGAACTGAAAGCCACACCCAGAGAAAGAACCTGGGTGATGACTAAAACCATTACATTGAATTCAATCCCTAATTATTTATGCCCACCGATTTTTGATTTCCTTCACAAGCTAATTGTACAATATTTCAGAGTCTGATTCTTTTTGTACAGCAAAATAACGGTTTGGTTATGTATACTTATTGTGTATCTAATTTATATTTTAATATATTTAACATCTACTGGTCATCCTGCCATCTGGGGGAAGGGGTGGGGAGTAAGAGGTGAAAAATTGGAACAAGAGGTCTGGCAATTGTTAATGCTGTAAAGTTACCCATACATATAACCTGTAAATAAAAGGCTATTAAATAAGAAAAAAAATACTTGTACAAATGTGATTACAGATCACTGAAGCACAGAGTCGTTCCTTAAAATAATGAAGTCACCCAACTCTGTTATTGAGATTATATATTTATTTTGCTTATGCTGACTCTTCCAATAGAAAAATATGCTTTACCCTCCTTCAATGGTATTCAGTAACTCAAAATGGAAAAATTATATCATTAAATTCTGTTGATATTTCCCTTCAATAGTCCCATTTTCAAATGCTCAATTGGATAAATTATCTCAAAGAAGTATTCACTCTCATGAGGCAGATTGCAACTCATCCATACTTGAGTAGCCAAAGAGACTCATCCATATTCTCCCATGCTTGCCAAAGGGAGACTAGCCAATATCTTATGATAGAAGAGGGATTCTTATTTGCTTTCTTCTCATAATACAAGTATAACAGGGCAACATAATTCATATTTATCATTATTCTTTTCAAGTTCAAGTGACCAGCTCTCCTTCAAATTCAGAATTTCATTAGAATATAGATGGCAAAAACAAATATCATTTTGATGCTTTTTCAGTCACTATGACTCAAGATTAATTTTTGCTCTTCTGAATCCAGTTGTATTTTTAGTTCCTAAAATTCATTGATTCTAGTACAATTAGAGCAATGCACAGCATTTTTGCAGCAGATATTGCTGATTGTAAGGCAAAAAATCAAAAGTGCAGGCTCATTAAAGAAATTACTTTCAAGTCTACAATTTAATGAATATAAATCCAAGTCAAACTAGTAATATCATTTGAATTACAGCCCAACTGCAACATGAGGTGGAAGTTATTTATAATCAAAAGAGTAGAGATCTATCACCTCATGTAACTCACTTGAGTGATAAAGAAATGAAGCTTCTATTCCTCTTAAGGATATAGCGTAAGTCTGTATATTATACTGTGCCATTCAATTCCTACAACCTTGTGAAAGTATATATATATATATATATATATATATATATATATATATATATATATATATATATTTCCAGAGTCACAAAAAAACATGAGAAAATGAAAAACTTTAATGAGGAGACTATGAAAGTTTTCACTTTATTATTGACAACACTTAGCATATAAATACTATTTTAAGATTGAAAACATGCTGCATATACATTCTCAATTGGCCTTCACAATAATGCTATATGACAGGATCTACTGGCATTAATAGATATTTTTAACAAATTCTGGAACTGAAGCTTTGAAAGGGAAAGTGACATTCATTCAAAGATTTCAAGATGGAAGGGACATTCAAACTCATTTCTTTCAACCGTCTCACTGTACATGAAAAAACTGAGGTTCATAGAAGTTGTTATTTATTTTCAATTTAGTAGTAGGACTACAAAACCCATTCCTCTCTCAACCACATCATTTTTCTTGGAGGCTACTTATACTAATATGGTAGGCCTCTAACTTGTCTAGTTAAAGAAAGCAATGGGCTGGTAGAGAGGAAATAAAGCCAAAGTAGGCAGGTACAAGATTTGTCAGCCATCTATTACTTTATAGATGTATTTGCCAACTACTTTTCCAAAATAAGATAGTTCCATATATAGACACAGCATGAACTAGGCTTCAGTAAGTGATAATATTGATCATGTCTCAGAGCTAAAGTGGATGAAACATTTACAACTAATTAATTGAACTTTAGGTATTAACCTGAAAACAAAAAACCCTCTGTATCCAAGAAATTACCTGTATTAACTGTAGGGAAGCCCTAAACTATCAAATAAATTTCTTCAGTTGATTGAAAGATTTAGGTGGCAATTTTTAAAAATGCCTTTATAATATTATAATGTCTTCCTCAATTTGTGAACTAGTTCTACTAAGTCAATTGTAAGCCATCTGGTACTTGGTAGATACTAAATCTTATAGAAGATCTTGAGGCACTGAGCAATTAAATAACTTGTCCAGAGTTGCACAGATATTAAGTGTCAGATGCTGGACCTGAATCCTGATTCCAAAGCCAGCACAGCCCACAATTCTAGGATACTTCCCATTGCATTAATATTCATACATGATGATAGCTATTATATAGGTTGACCAAAAGACAGAATTACTCTTCAAAGTTAGTCTTCAGTTCCTTTATTAACATCTTACTAGTTTAAAACAATAGAATAATTAGTTTAAATTAAAGCTATAAGCAGATGAATTCTGTCTGATGTTCAGCAATATAAATTATGTGGGTATTGATAAAAATCAATTCTAATTTTCATAACTCATTTGTCTGGGCTATAGTTCTGAAGATTTCTATTAATCAGCCTGCTTCTTACAGACCTGTTCATTAAGTATGCCAAATCCCAAAACAGTTTTTAAATAATTTCATTAAAGGAAGGTAATTCTTTTAATCTACAAAATTTAGATCACTTCTTCAGTCTTCTTTGAGTTACTTATGATAAGAGATTTTTGTTCACATTTTGTTATTTCTTACTTACATTAGGTAATGAGGACAGAGAAAAAATTCTCTTGAAAAACTAAATACTACAATAAAATAGAGAATCCTAATTGCACACACATTTTCAAAGTGATCTGTAATCTCATCGCTTCAAAGCTTCCCACCAGTGATGCAAACCCCTATATGCATTTTCATCTGGTCTGATTCTTGTACATTTTCCCCAAAAAAGTGTCATTACAGAATACCTAACCAACATGCTAGAAGTCTTCCTCAGTTTCTTCCAGCATCATGAGGGTAACCTTTTTTTTTTTGCCATCCATCTGCTATTTCTCATTCTCATTACCTGACCAACTATCTTCTTTTTCTAGCACACAATTCACCCCTTACTCCTCTTTAAGAGTTCCCCATTAATTATATATTGCAGCATGATAACATCCACCATTAATCATCTCCCTGACTAGATCTTTCTGACTTAGAGCAAGTCAGGAACAATATTCAGATTAAAAACATGGCCCTTCATTGTTATATGATGTATGGGGTCAGACTTGCATATCACATGCATAAAAAATGTGCCCATTATACATACTAGATACTTTTCCCCACTAAAAACAAAACAAAATCAAAGCCCCACAATACTGAATAGTTTTTGTGGTTAAAGCTATTAATCCATCTCCCCTCATTTGTAAAGCAACTTCAAGAGGCTCTCTGGCAGGCAATCAGTAGATGTCTCTCTCCATTTTGCTTGTCACCATTGTGTTGAATTGAATATTGCTTGATTAACACCCAGGTCTTACTTCTCAGACTTTATACATTCAATCATTGCTTTCTTTAAAAAAATAAATGGTATAATGGCTGTCAGAGAAGATGCATTTAAGTATAGGATGATCTTTTGCTTTTCTTTGTTACCTTGGCACTGGCACTTATCAAGGTCCCTAGCATGTTTAATAAATGCTTATTGTCTGAATGACTAGCATTTTGCTTGCCTTAGGCAATTTTCTAGTGACAAATTTATTTGAGCCCCTCTTTAAAATTCAATTAGATGGCTCAATGGATAGGACACTAGTCCTAAAGTCAGGAGAATATGAGTTCAAATCTGGCCTCACATGATTGACATGTACTTTCTGTGTGACCCTCAAAGAGTCCCTTAACAATGGAAATTACTTTGCAGTCGTTTGTATGATTTTCCCAAAATAAACTATGACATGTCAATAATGTATCCAGTATTATTAGTGACAGCAAGAATTATTTGAATGTTTCTACACAAGGTCTAATATAGGCTTCAGTACATAGTATGCATTCACATTGTAGAGATACTTCATTCTAATATTAAGAAATTAAGTTACTATATATATATAGATATATATCTATATATAGATATATATCATGCTATAGAAAAAAGTCAAAGAATCCAGACTTTGAGTTCAACATTTGAGCTCAAATCTTGCCTCTGACAACTGTGTGACAAGATATTTAAGATCCCTGAGCCTTAGTTCCCTATAGAATGAGGAGATTGGATTAGATGATCAATTATGCTCTCCTAGCTCTGATGCTATGATATCTTTATCATTCTAAACATGCTATAAGTATTGTCAGTTATCTGCTTTTTTCCATTATTTTAATTTATAAAAGAGGGGAAGAGAATGATAAAGGAGGGTTCCAGAAGTTGAGTTTGGTTTCTTGGAGGATCATTAAGCAGAACATGTTTTGTAGAGGACTTGGGCTCTGACCTTCCCTGACAGGGCAAACCGAAAAAAATAACTATATTGGCAAAATTGTCTGTGGAAGAATAAGAAGGGTGGGGATAAATGATTTCACAGCACTTGATGTTCCCTAGTAACATTTCTTCAAAATTACTAGGCACAGCTTCACTTGCAGATTGAAAAAAGTAGAAATAAACTGATGAAAAGACATTAAATCTGATACATGCCAGAAACCGTGCTAAGCACTGACAACAAAAATTCAAGTAAAGATTATACTTGACCTCAAGGAGTTTATATACCAGTGTAGAAATATAAAACATAAAGAGATTGTCTAGTTTGGAAAATCCCAAGAAGTGAAATGGAAGTCTTTTTTCCAGCAAGATAGTGAGAATGGTCATCTTTTAGAGCTCCGAGATCTTAAGAAGCAGAATCCAGGTTGCAGTGGAAAAAATTGAAAAAGGTAATGAAACACACAGGTACCATTCTTTGCAAGTGACTGAACAGTGAGAATGGATTTAGAGGTAAGAAATGTTGGATGACTTTTGAAAAATGATTTTCATTAAGATAAACATTTCTACAACAACAATTTGTTGAGTACTTACTACTATCATTCAATTCTAAGGTCACTGGACTGATTTAGTAAATCATCGTTCACAAAAAAGAAATTTATTAGAAGAAAATGTTTTCAATTCAGATTTCAAAGAACTCTAGCCAAATGACAAGAAAGATTTTAGAGATTATCTAGAATTTATATAAAAGAAGCCTGAATTGTAGATTACATAACACATTTGTCCAAGGTCACAGAAGTAGTAAACAGCAGAACTGGAATGTGAAAGCAATTCTTCCAACCCCAAAAAAATTCTCAGGATATTCTACCACAATGCCTCTGCACTCAACTTCATTGGAGAACATTTTAAGAAGTAGTTAATTCATATTATTCTCCTAGAAAAAAATGTAAAATAAAATCATCTTATAACAAAATTAATACCTTGTCTGAGTTTCCATCATGATTTTATTATTTTTAAGCAACATAAACCTCCTCTGAGATTCAACATTGATGTTTCTTCATGGAATTTAGGCAGACTGAATTTCTGAGTCTACTTTTAGAATACAGTTTTTACTAAGTCTTATTGAGCTAGAAAAACTAAGATTAATTAGCTAAAAAGGAATGAATGCAACTTTTCTTAAAATGATAAACAGTATCTTTTCAAAAGCAAAAACAAGCATTTGTAACAGGGGATAAATTAGATAACTTCCCAATGAAATCTGAAGTGAAGCAAGAATGTCCATTATTGTAACTATTATTTAATACTGTACTAGAAATGCTAACTATAGAACTAAGACAGAAAAAGAAATTGAAGGAATAAAATTAGGCTATGATGAAACAAAACTATCATTCTTTGCAGATGATATGATGGCATACTTATAGAACCTTAATGAATCAACTAAACAACTAGTTGAAATAACTAACTACTATAGCAAAGTTTCAGGATATAAAATAAACACATAAATTATCAACAAAATGCCTCAAGAAGAGATAAAAAGATAAATCCTGCTTAAAATTACTGCAGATAATATAAAATACTTGAGAGTCTATCTGCCAAGACAAATCATGAATTACATAAAAACAGTTATAAAACACTTCATGCAAATAGACATATCTAAATAATAGGAAAACATGCATTGCTACTGCATAGGTCAAATCAATATAATTGAAGTAATAATAGTACTCAAGTTAATTTATTATTCAATGCCATTCCAATCAAATCAATGAAGAATTACAGACCTAGAAAGGTATATGTATATATGTGTATATTTGTGTGTGTTTGTGTATTAGATTCATTTTTAATCATGAAATACTGAGCATGTATTCAACTTTAATCAATTCTAAGTACTTCAAAACATTATCTCCTGACTAAATGAAAAGAACCATTCATTTTTCAGAGTACTATTTTGGATTCAATATAAAAATGATCTTATAAATATATTATTCATATATAGTAAAAGACATGAAGTAGAGCATAGATTTACCCCCCCCAAAAAAAAAGATGAAAGAGAGGTAGAAAAATGAAGTAGAGATATTGTTAATTTGTATTTTTTTGGACCCACTAGCTACAATGGACTTACATATATATATATATATATATGTGTGTGTGTGTGTGTGTGTGTGTGTAGAGAGAGAATTATATAGTGTTATATATATATATATATATACAAGAAATATATAGTTATTAATATAGAAATTTATATATAGTATTCTAGAGATATGTAGTTATATATAAGTAACATATAGTTATTAATATAAAATATATTACATGTCAGTCATTTAAATTGAATGTAAGGGCTATTTCAACTAAAATAAAGAAGAGATCAATACTCAAAATCTTTCTAACTAAATAGTCATCTGGAAGAACAAAAATTCAAGTATATCAAAGGAATCGATGAAAACATGTGAAGGAAATCAGCCTAGAAATTCTAGATTTAAAACTATATTACAAAGTAATAATCATGAAAACAATCTGGTACTAAGATATAGAAAAGTGGATGAGTAGATTATATATCATATAATAGATATGAAACAATCCATTATTTAATAATATATTATGTATATAATATACAATAGCAAATTATTGTAATAATCTCAGCTTTTGCTGTATAGATATTTAAGGGATATCTAACTCTTTATGGCCTCATTTGGGGTTTTCTTGGCAAAGGTGTTGGAGTGATTTGCCCTTTCCTTCTCAAACTCATTTTACAGATGAGGAAACTGAGACAAATGGAACTAAGTGACTTGAACAGAGTCAAAGATGCAAGGGTTGGGAAAGAACTTGCTGCTGACAAAAATTGTTGAAAAAACTAGAATGCATTTTGGCAAAAACTAGATATTGACTAGCATCTCACATTGCATTTCAAAACAAGATCAAAATTAAAATGATTTAGCCATAAAGGTGATATCACAAGCAAATTAGGGAAAGATGGGAAAATTTACTTGTAAGACATATGGATAAAGGAAAAGGTTTGGCCAATTAAAAGATTGAGATATCATGAGAAATATAATTAATAACTTTGACTACATAAATTTTTTAAAAAAAGATTTTGCACAAACAAAACATGCAGCCAAATTTAGAAGGAAATTTCTTCTGAAGAGAGAAGAAAAATCTTCTCTGATAAAGGCCTTATTTTTCATATAGATGGAAACCTTAGCCAAACTTATAAAAATACAAGTTATTCTCCAATTGATAGTCAGAGAATATGAAGAGGCTGTTTTCAGAAGAATAAAATCAAAGCTAACAAAAATCAAATGAAAAAATTTGAAATGACTACTGATTACAAAAATACATATTAAAAAATCTGATGTATAACCTCACATTATCAGATTGATTAACTTGATCAGAAGAAAATGACAAATGTGGACAGGCTGTGGAAAAGCTAGTCACACTAATCCACTATTGGTAGAATTATGAACCAGTCCAATCATTCTGGAGAACAATTTGCAACTATGCCCAAGAGGCTATAAATTTTCAACTTACCCTTTGACTCAGCAATAGTACTACTGAGGCTGTATCCCAAAAGGATCAAAAAAAAGAATTATAGAAGTTATTTTTTGTGATGGCAAAAAATTGGAAATTTGAGGGATACCCATCAATTAGCAAATGGCCTCATGAATTGTGGCATATGATTTTGATGGAGTACTATTGTGCTAAAATAAATTATGAGCAGCATGCTTTCAGAAAAACTTAGGAAATCTTACATGCAAAGTGAAGAGAGCAGAATCAAAAGAGTCTGTACAACAACAGCAATATTATAAGGATTATTGTGAATTGGTTGCTCTGATGAATACAATGATTCAATTCAATTCCAAAACATAATTTTTATACTTTCTTTTTCTTTTATGTAACTGTGTTTTCTTTTGCCACATGGCTAACATGAACATACAGTTTGCATGACTTCACCTGTATAATTGATATCATACTGCTTTCTTTCTCAAGAAACAGGGGAGTGGCAGAAGAGAGAGAACAGGAATTTGAAGTATTTTTAAATGAATGAGAAAAAGTTTTAATGTTATTGGGAAATAATTAACAAAGCAAATAAAATATAGGTTTAACAAATAATGTGGAAATTAGGAATTAGAAACTTTAAGAAAAAATATACTTTTCTTAATATTAGTTAGTATAGTTCATTTTTATGTATTTTCTAAAAGTACATTCATTATACATTTTTGGTTGCTTACAATTCTAAGACTCTTCAATTCTGCCAATACTTTTTGAGGTTCTTGCTTAAACTGATTCAATTTTCAATATATAATTAAAAGGAAATAAATTGAGAAAGTTTCTACATATAGGATAGCTGCATGATGCACAGTATGGTTTCTTAAGCAGCATCTGGTAATGAGCTACTATGCTTGGCATTACTTGGAAGTCAAAATCCTTTTATGTTTATAAGAACATTTTTGGTATTTAGGGAATATTTTCTCAAAATGGCTCTTTTTTATTGAGCCAGTTAGTGACTTAATTTCCCAGGGTTTTATTTTTCTTTAACTAAGAAAGACAGACAGAAAGAAAGAAACTCAAAAGATAAGATTCTACCATGTCCCTTACAACAAGAAAAAAATTTCAATCACTTCTAAATACAGTATATGTATATAAGGCAGATAGAAAGGGAAAGAGGGGATAGGAGAAATAAAGGGTGAGGAGGGAGAGAGAGATGCTTTAATAGGTTTCCCATTTTTCAATCTATTTAAAAACTTTTGATAATCTGTAAAATACACATATTTTCATTTTTTAAAAATTAAATATTTCTTATAGCTTAAGGAAATTTAATAAAGGTAGACTGAGGTACAAACTCCCAGTGAGATCAGTTTGTTAATGATGTGGATAATTTTTAATGAAATGGATCAGACTGGCAACCCCAGTAAAGCCAGTGAGGAGGGAACACTATTTTTAGAAGAAAAAAGGGTTATTTTTAGTCACAGAACATTATAATTGACTAAGACAAGTGGGTTGGCATTCAAGTGAGAGTAACCATACCCATCTCTGAAAATTAAGGAATGTTAATTGTTTTATGGGACTCATTTGCATCTTCTTTTCTTGGTTAGGGAATCAAAACTTCCACTCCTTGAAAGAGATAAAAACAAATTACATAAGAACAAATAAGAACAGAAAAGATTTCTTTTGGGGATGTTCCCAAGGTTATTTGTGGTACTTAAAGATATTAAAAGATATCCTGGAAGTATACTAGGTGTTTATCTATATGAACAGAATAACATCTTTTAATTGTAACTTTAAACTAACTCAGAAGGAAAACTGAATTCCTGAACTGAACTCAAGGCCATTGGAATGTAGCTTTAGACAACTATAAACTCGCTTCTAAAAGTCAGTATAGCATAAAATCAATCACATTGTAGAATCAACAAAGTAGAAATCAATACTGTAGAAATTCAAGGTATTTTTTTTCTACACAGGATCAAAGATTTAAAACTGCAAGAGACCACCTAAACCATCTAATTGAATCCTCTCATTTTACAAATGCAGAAAATAAAATTCAGAAAAGGTAAATGAATTGTCCATACTGGCATTAAATAATGGAGGAGACTTCCACTATATTAAACCACTATCTTTTTGTAGTTTATATAAATATGAATTGTTATTACTAGTTTCACTGGTCTGCTTGAAAGTCGTAGCTGCTATATTTTTCTAAAGCTCCCACTATTTTTTATATGTAGAATATCAGTGACCTGACTTAGCTTCACAAAGTAGTGACATTCGAGTTGATTTTCCCATATAGGGATTGTTGTCAGACAGCTTCTCTCTTCCAAACTGCATGTAGTAACATTCTAAGAATGTTCCTCCTGAATGAGGGAGGGAAATGAGATGGTTGACCACAAAAGAAGACTTAAAAAATAGAATTGAAGACTCCTTAGGATGCAGTTGACAGAAAGAATAATGAAAGCAAGCAGCAAGGTCATGAAGAAGATGTCAGTTAGGAGTGAATGTTTCTGTCCCTTGGCACACTGTCATTCATGAGAGTTGATAACAATTCAATACAAACAGCTCAACAGCATTTTATGACAAAATTATTGGCGATAACTCAGCTCATCTGTTTTCTCAAGGGGCTGGGAGGAATAAGAATGGGAACAAAGCAATGGTTTGTTGATCCAATAAATGCAGTAAGTGGAACTGCAGCTTTTGCTACCACTAATCTTCAAAAATTTCTCCACAAAGCAGCTGGTGTTGACATGGGGTTATATTATTAATAAAATGTGTTTATCATCAGGGTTGTACAATTAGACATTTCAGTGATTGGCCAATAGTAAAATGGTTTTAATTACCTGAAAATGGAATCCAATTCATCAGACAACCAAAATATTTCCTGTACAAGTCTAAAAATCTCAGAAGTATTAATGCAATTTATGTTCAAAAAGTAGGGAAAGGCTGGAATAAGTGAAATATTCGTTTCACTAAATAGAAAATTACAATAAATTTTATGATTCAAATTCTGTCTCAATAGGCAATCAAAGAAAGTTGTAAGTATGAACAAAATAAAAGTCTTAAGGCTATATATATTTAGGTTTACCAAACTAAACAATGAGTATGAAGGGGGGAAATGAACAGGAAAAAAGCATAGAGAAACCGTAAATTCTGAATAGTTAAAGGGGAGGGTTTGCATCTTATTTAAATCTAGTAAGCATTTAACAGGAAAGAAACAGGATAAAAGATCAGGTTGTCCCTATAGCCTACAATTTCTTGATGGGGTAAAATATTTTATAAATAGTAGTAATGTTGAAATGTGTACAAATAAACTTAAATGGTGTTCATCACTGAATTTTTTTCTAATACATAAATACAAATAGCCAACAAATATTTTGACAAAATCAAATACAGAGGTAATTTATAAAGAAGTTTTCATCCAAGATTTCATTTATAAGATTTGTAATTAAGAACACATTTTTCTATAATACAATAATACAATAGTAAATATTGTCCTTTCTGTGCCCCCAGAGACCAGAGACTCTCCAAAGACCAATGTAGTTCTGGATATCTGATTTTGTGATTAGTTTTTCCTAATTTTTTGGTACAGATAAATTAAATTTTCTTTTCCCTCATTCTTCACTTTTTAAATAATTCATTCAAGGTCTTATTTTCTTCTCAACAATGAAAACATTGACACCATAGTAGAATGTTTTCATACATTGCTAGGTCAAAGAATCAAAAACCAACAAAACCCCAACAACCCCCAAAAATGTTTCCTGGTGGCCAAATTTTTAATGATCAAAATTCGCTGGCTTAACTAAGTGGATAATCCAATTCCAAAAATACGTCATATTGCCAGTCATAGAAGAATTAGTTCTGCTTGACAGAATTTATCAGAGCTTGCCCTCAAACAGTGTACTCACAAAGAAATTAAGTGCTCTTTACCCTAAAAGGAGGCATCCTATCAATAATCTTCTTAAATCACATTCTCATCTTTTTTTTCTCCCTATTTCTCATGTATTTATTTCCTGTGCCCCAAAAATGTATGTCCTAACCATAATGTCACCCAATTTGCCATCTTACTTTGAAGGCTACTAATTAATTCTTCACAGTCAAACTGAGGTTACTTCTTCATTCCCTAAAGGGTGGGCATCACTAATGATGGAAGCATGAAGAAGTGGGTGATTCAGAAATTACTTAAGAAATCAGATTGATTTTCTCATAATGGTGATAAAATGTCAAATAAAAAGCCACTATCATATGATTTAGGTTATAGGAAAGAAAAAGGAGAACATAAAAAAGTTCATAAAATTGGGCTTCTTATTTTTTTTTTCCTTCGCATCATCATTAACAGATTTCTAAATAGCAAATGCACATTGCCTTGGAAAGCAACCTGGTTCTGGCACAACAATAGGGGAAGGGATGAAGAAGAAGTGATTCTAAAAGCTTTTTTTAACTATGTCATTAAATGTACATGACTAATCTGAATATTAGTTATTTTCACACTCCCTTTTTCCCCTCTCTTACATATCCTTTTATACAGAATTCCCCTGACATTTACTTTTAAATAGTTAGAATTCTGTGACATCTGATATTAGCTCTGCAAATGATGAATGGAATTAACCAAAATCAGGTCAGAACTAGATGACTCTTGTCTAGAGGCTGCAGGAAGATTTGAAGAGTGGGGACTATGTATGATGTGACTTTTAAAATACTTGGTTTACAGATCTAAAATTATATTATAGAGCAGCAGTTACCAAAACCATTTGGTATTGGCTAAGGAATAGCTTAGTTGATCAGTGGAATAGGTTAGGTTCAAGGGACAAAACAGTCAACAACTATAGCAACCTAGTCTTTGACAAACCTAAAGACCCCAGCTTTTGGGATAAGAACTTACTGTTTGACAAAAATTGCTGGGAAAATTGGAAACTAATATGGCAGAAACTAGGCATTGATCCATACTTAACACCGTACACCAAGATAAGGTCAAAATGGGTTCATGACCTAGGCATAAAGAATGAAATTATTAATAAATTAGAGGAACACAGGATAGTTTACCTCTCAGACCTGTGAAAGGGGAAGGAATTTATGACCAAAGAAGAACGAGAGATCATTACTGATCACAAAACAGAAAATTTTGACTATACCAAACTGAAACGTTTTTGTACAAACAAAACTAATGCAGACAATATTAGAAGGGAAGCAATAAACTGGGAAAATATTTTTACAGTCAAAGGTTCTGATAAAGGCCTCATTTCCAAAATATAGAGAGAATTAACTCTAATTTATAAAAAATCAAGCCATTCTCCAATTGAAAAATGGTCAAAGGATATGAACAGACAATTCTCAGATGAAGAAATGGAAACTATTTCTAGTCAAATGAAAAAGATACTCCAAGTCATTATTAATCAGAGAAATGCAAATTAAGACAACTCTAAGATACCACTATACACCTGTCAGATTGGCTAAGATGGCAGGAAAAAATAATGATGACTGTTGGAGGGGATGCGGGAAAACTAGGACATTGATGCATTGTTGGTGGAGTTGTGAACGAATCCAACCATTCTGGAGAGTAGTTTGGAACTATGCTCAAAAAGTTATCAAACTGTGCATACCCTTTGATCCAGCAGTGTTACTACTGGGCTTATATCCCAAAGAGATTATAAAGAAGGGAAAGGGACCTGTATGTGCACGAATGTTTGTGGCAGCCCTTTTTGTAGTGGCTAGAAACTGGAAACTGAATGGATGTCCATCAGTTGGAGAATGGCTGAATAAATTGTGGTATATGAATATTATGGAATATTACTGTTCTGTAAGAAATGACCAACAGGATGATTTCAGAAAGGCCTGGAGAGACTTACATGAACTGATGCTGAGTGAAATGAGCAGGACCAGGAGATCATTATATACTTCAACAACAATACTATATGATGACCAGTTCTGATGGACCTGGCCATCCTCAGCAACGAGATCAACCAAATCATTTCCAATGGAGCAGTAATGAACTGAACCAGCTACACCCAGAGAAAGAACTCTGAGTGATGACTAAAAACCATTACATTGAATTCCCAATCCCTATATTTATGCCCACCTGCATTTTTGATTTCCTTCACAAGCTAATTGTACAATATTTCAGAGTCTGATTCTTTTTGTGCAGCAAAATAACGGTTTGGTCATGTATACTTATTGTGTATCTAATTTATATTTTAATGTATTTAACATCTACTGGTCATCCTGCCATCTGGGGGAGGGAGTGGCAGGTAAGAGGTGAAAAATTGGAACAAGAGGTTTGGCAATTGTTAATGCTGTAAAGTTACCCATACATATAACCTGTAAATAAAAGACTATTAAATAAAAAAAAAAAAGAAACACATATTGCTTCTAAAAAATAAATAAATAAATAAAAATAAAATACTTGGTTTAACAAGTTAACCAGAGCACAGTGAGGTTGAGTTCATGATTATAAAAAAATGTAATATATTTAAACAGATTGTTTTTTTTTTCAAATTTAGATCAATTGATTACTGTTATTTCAATTGAAGTGTTGAAAACATTTGATTCTGATTTTGAAAGTGACTTGTGAAAATGAAAATTTCATTATGATTATATGCATAGTGATACAGTAGCTTATCTGAGCTGGTGGGGCCAATAAGATTAGGCTAGTTAAAATGATCTCTAAGACTTCTGGGATAATTTTATGTAAGTGTATGTAAAAGCATGCAAACTTTTGTCTGAGTCGATTTGGAATAAATAGGTAAAAACTGAAAGCTGATGGTATTATGAACTGTTTACATTTTCATTGTTCAGTTTTAGGGTTCTCTTAATTACATATAGATTTAAAATCTAAACATTCTTCTGTATAATTTGTTCTTTAAAATTTAGCACCCTTGGATTCACTTTTATTCAAGCATCAAAATACATGTTTTCATTTAGTACAGAAAGTCTGCTTATAGGATGTAGGCTTGAAATTGCTGCCTTAATATTTGACTTATTGATGAATTGTGATTTCATCCATTTAGGACCCTCCAGTGGTACAAATTGCAATCCAGTCATACCTTTTCAATCTGTTCAATTTTTGCTTAATCTTTGAATGAATATTCCACATCACAAGCAACCCAAATAGTAATGGTCTTACTTTATATCCCTTGTTTTCATAAGCAGTCTAATGAACATGCAGGCTAGACAATGGTCATCTTTAATTCATTAAATGAACAGCCAGTTTCTTTTCTGTTTATATACTTCTCTTTTGATTCCCTCTACATTACTTTTCTTAAAGCAGTCTTCACTGGTATTGTGTTCAGTCTTATTGAGTTGTAAGATGATTAGTGTAGGCTACTTAGATCAGGCCCCTTCACTAAGAAGAGCAGGGTTATGTTCATAGAGACAACTAGAGGAATTGATGAATATACATGAATGCACTCTCTCACTCTAAGGGAATTCTGCCAACTTCTTCATTTAGCCTTATCTGCTTAACCTAAGATTGATCCATTTTTAAAAGGCTTCAACTCCCTTTGTCCTAATTCTATATAAAATCCCATAGTCCTCTCTATCCATTAAATTGGTTGCTGATATTTAACTTATTTTCTCATATTAAGCTACTATTCATTCCACTTCTTTGCCCACATCAGGGCAAAGTAAAAATCAAGGGAAGAAAATGAGGAAGAATATGGAAAGGACATATACCCTGTGTCTTTTTATATGAAAAAAATATCCACTAAATCTATTAGTATCCTATCAATAAACACCACAGTTACATCCATTAACACAATGAGAAAATGAAGATATTATAGCAAATCTCTCTCTATTTAGCATACATGTCAAAATTCTTTCACATTGTAATTTTTCCTAATCTAAATGCAAATTATTTGAATTTAGGATTTTTGAAGATTTACCACATCTAGATGTGGATACTATTTATTGAGAATTATATTTTTAATATTAAAACATTAGTTTTTGACATTTTGAGCTTTCCTATAACTTGTTATTTCCTTTGTCCTTCAAGTCAAATGGCAAACCCTAAATCAGTCTTATAGTGGTCATTTCTCATTCATTAATCTTGATTACAGCATTATTTGGCAACATTATTTCGTTCTATGGAAATTATACATAAGAACATAGTATTGGACTTTCCTATTTCAAGAATGATCAATTAAATGATTTTTGACAGATATTATTACTGTTTTATCAAACCATCTTCAAAATCCATGCCAATTATATTATAATGACTTTAGGGGAAAATACTATTTAAAGTTCTGATATCATACATAGTGTTTTCATGTTCCAACAATAAAATTAGATCTTCTAAATGTTAACTATTAAGGGAAGTGGGCATTTAAAATTTTGCCAAGGCAAGACAAAATCCATTTTCTAGTTAAGGAATGACTTTGCATGAACATTTTTCAGAAGCAGTATTATTACTATATGGTGGATTACACAAGTCTTGTGGGAAATCTTTTTACATATGCATACTACAGATGGATATCAATATGCTTTAGTTTATATTACATTCATATTCAACGCAAAAAGCATGTTCTAAACTGTCAGACATAATGTTGTCAAGTGGTTCTCTAGCCTAAAAATGTTAGTCATATAAGAGAGCTAATCTAGTCAGTTAGATGTTAAAAACATTAAATAGATGGAAACATGAAAGGAAAGGCAAAAACTTGTTACCTTTAAGTGGACTATATATCATATGGTATCTAAAAATTATATAGATTTTAGTTATAAATAAAAATTGTATCTTGATTCATATATAGTTGACCTTCAAGTCACTAGTCTTAAGTGCTTTCTTGTATTGTAATATAATGCATACATATACTATACATATATTTTATGTAATTTCATAGTTTTTTATAAGTGATGTAAGTTCCTCTGTATTCTTAGAGCACTAATCTGAATAAGTTTACTTGTGATGGTGTCAATGGCTTGCTTTTTCTAGACATGAAAAAGAAGAGAACCAAAGCATGTATATTTCTAGACATGGAAAAAGAAGAGAACTAAAGCATATAATTTTACACAATTGCCTGGGTATTTCAAACAAAATATTAATTTCATTTGAAATTTTCATTTTATACTTGTGATTGGTTGGTTGTTGTCCATAATATGCAAAGAGGATCAAAATGACATCATAAAAAATTTAAAAAAATAAAAACAAAACAAAAACAAAATGACATCACCAGTTACAGTGCATCCAACTGCAACTGATTAGACTAATATGATCTTGGAATACTCTACCACAGGTTGGACACAAATAATCGTTATGGACATTTGGGATAGCTTCTTTAATTTTGCATATCTCAAGTTTCTTTTGGGCTAATTCAATTCACCTTCCCTGATGAGGGCATGCCATACTGAGCAGTTCTTTGTCAGTGTATTCCGTGTTATATGGTGGATATTAAAGTTCTTAAGAAATACCTTATGAGTGTTCTATATTGCTTTTTCTGACCATCTTGTGAACACTTGCCCTGGGGGGCAAGCTACATTTAGTATCTGAACAGTGTGGCCAGCCCAATGGAGTTGTATTCTCTGCAGTAGAATTGGAATGCTTGGCAGTTTAATTCCAGAAAAGATATCTGCGTTTGGTACCTTATTCTGCCAAGGGATCTTCAAAATCTCCCTAAGACAATTCAAATGGAACCAATGGTTTCCTGTCATGGTGCTAGTAGACTGTCCAGGTTTCACAGGTATACAACAATGAGGTTAGCAACAATGGCTCTGACCTTCAGGCTGGTAGTCAAATACTTCTCCTTTCCCACACTTTCCCTCAGAGCCTCCCAAACACTGAGCAAGCTGTGACAATATGTGGGTTAAGCTGGGGCACAGGGAGTGTTGAGGAAAGACCAGTACCTGTGGTATGCAGGCTGTTGATCCCTTTACAAGGCTGCTTTCCACCTTTGGTGGCCACTTGATCCATCTAACTCTCACCTGTGACTCCTAGAAGCTGTAGCATGCACACTGGACATACCTCAGCAAAGCATTTCAGTAGATAGACTAAACCAGGTTGAGAGTTTCAAATCCTATGGTGAGTTAGGAATATCTACCTCAGCTATGTAAAGGCATCTCCTGGTGGAATGGACTTTGTCTAACTCTGCTTCACTTAAATTCAATTTATGCATGAATAAATATTGTTAAGCAATAAATAAATATAAATTAAAAAATTAAAAATTTTAACCAGTTTAGATATGTTTCAAACACATCAGATTGTTTGACAGGTTTTGAAGAAATACTTTCAAAAGAGGAACTCAGGCTCACATTTGAGTTTCCATAGGGGAAACAAAATAATATGTATATAGTCCAGAAGAGTACTAAATTGAATTCCACAGAGCATATGATTAGAGTAAAAATAGAAGGATGAAGTTAGATGCCCTATTTGTTACATTC
The DNA here is from genome assembly GCF_902635505.1 of Sarcophilus harrisii. Classification (NCBI taxonomy): domain Eukaryota; kingdom Metazoa; phylum Chordata; class Mammalia; order Dasyuromorphia; family Dasyuridae; genus Sarcophilus; species Sarcophilus harrisii. The sequence goes on from NC_045430.1 coordinate 234,985,921, forward strand.
TGTGAAAGAGTTAAAGACCCACATTTCCTTCTAGTTGACAGTTCATCTTTAGCTGGGTAGAATTTAGCTATATGGAGAGAATAAGGTACAGATAAGTAGATGGTTGTCATGTGCTTTCCTCTAAGTTTCTATCCTGTGGAGTCCCAGTTCTGCCACTTACTAGCACTGTGACCATGATGAAATCAATTCACCACTCTGAGTTCAAGCTTCCTTAATGGGACCCAACTGAACATTAAGAAAAAAAAGAACTATTTCTAGATCAATAGCTATCTTTGCAAATGAATTTATGTAAAATACTTCTTACTGCTTAGGTTCCAAGAATATCAAGACAACTTGACATGAGTTAGTTCAAACAGCAAAATAGGGGGAAAAAACAGTTGAGTAATTCATTTGGAAGCAATGTAGACAAAGATTAAACAGCCATATAAACTACAGATCAAAACAAGGCTAATAAGTGTAGATGTAAATGGCCAGAAGACATTTAAGGCATAAATGAAAATATGAGGCATCAGTTGAAATTATAGATAATTCAAAAATGATTAATTGTTTTCTTTCATTTCTTTCTTCTTATATATCTGTATAGTGTTTAAGTTTGTTAATCAAACCAGTGGTTTAAGAGAGCTTGCTTGGCTGGACAAAAAAGTCTTAGTAATAATACCATTGTCTCAGGGGTCCTCTGGTGCCTTGAGAGACATTTGTCCAGAAGGGCTCTGCTACTTAATACTTCCATCTAGTGACAACAAACTCAAATTGCAGTTAAATCTCAGGGAATGTGCCTAACCATTCAACTCTGTATGGTTAGGTATGCTGTACTTTCATGACCTTTTCATGAGAAGGTGTTGTTAATATAAAAAACAAAATCATTTTTGTGTAATAGACAGTATTTGCATTGGCTGTGAAGTGAAATGGAGCATTACCACTTTCATGGCAGTATATGTTGATAGCTAATATTTTTTTAAAAAAATAAGAAATTTTAATATTCACTGCTTAAAATATATGTGAAAAAACTGGAAAGGAAAAACGTCTGTGGTATGGATTTGAAAGGTTAGATTTGTCAAAAGGTCAAGTGTTTTCTGTTTTTATAGGAACAGTTTAATTTTATAAGGAGTCAGAAAAAGACAGTTTATTTATTAAATGATAGAGAAATAAGACTGAAGAGAAACAAAATTTCAAAGGCCCCAAAGAGAGGAGAGGGTCAGTTGGAGACTTTAGAACTGAAGCATGATGGGAACTTCTACTGAGAAAATGAGAAATTTTATATATGGAAACTAAGGTGTGACTGAAAAAGTACTATTGATTTGATTGGGGAAATTAGAGTAGCTTTTATGGTTCAAGGATGTAATAAGTAACTCTTTTTTAAGGGCTTTGACAATGAGAGTTACAAATTCATGAAGAGCAAAGGGCCTCAATGAAGAAAAGAACAGAGAGGGGAAAACTGCAGGGAAATTCAGTATCTGGGCTTAAAAAAAGAAACTGCTCCTCGGAATTGTAGCAATTATAAAGTGGACCATTACTGGTCATTTTGGCTTTTGTCTTGTCACTGGACTACCTAACTGGAGGAAAGAATGAAGCTAATAGTCCCCGCCATCCAGATTGCCATTTCAACTCAACAAATATTTATTAAACAATATTACATTCAAGACACTGTGCTAAGTACAGGGGATAAAAAGGGAAAAGCTAACAATCCTAACTTACTGGAGTTTACAATCTAGTGAGAAGTACACTATGAACACAAGTAAGTAAACACAAAGCATGTATAAAGAAAATCAATACAAAGAAATTTCAAGAGGGAAAGAATTCTAATAACTAGAAGATGGGAGAAGGTAAAAAATGGTTCTGTATCATAGTTGGCACCTCTACTGTGCCCTATCTGTGATAATTAATTAAATTAATAATTTATTTGATGAAATTAGTCAGAAGACAAAAACATCTTTCTCTTCAAAAAAACAAAGTAACTACTCTGAAATTCAATTAACCAGTATTTCCTATCCCATTGGGTAGAAAGAATAAGATCAAAGAATATTTCTATCTTATTAATAGAGCTGATAGAAGAAACACAATGAAAAAATAGCATTAATAGGAAAAATCAGGACATTCTTGCAAAATGATTACATCTAGTCCATATCTTATTCCCCAAGGTTGCTGCTCAATTGGGCATTTAAACACTGTTTGTGATGGCACAAGTGAAATGATTATACACTAGGTATTGTTGTTGATAATATTCACATTTAACCATGTCCAGATAAAGGGATTACATTTTGACTGAATGCAGCCAGGCTCAGAATGGTGAACAAAGGCAATAATTGCCTAAGAAATTACAGGAGATTATTTTGATTTGATTCAAACTAAAAATGTTAAAGCTGTTTTTTGTAAAAGCAAGCTATTGAGAAAGAATCTAGACAGTTATAAATGTTTCAGGAATCAAAGGGAGGAAAATAACTTTCATGTATTTTAGTGATACTTATGCACTCACTTTATATGTGAACATACCTTCTTCAATCTAGACTTATCAAGAGTTACTTAGTATTTCTGAAAAGTCACATTGTGAGTTCTTAGCAAGACACCTCTTATGGGTATATACTAGGCGTAATCTATTTTTACACCTATTTTAAGTCTCCTGACTGTGAGACCTTTTAGCTTTTACAATACTGTATTTTGATAAATTGTACTCTCAACTGACACACAGGCTTTCCTTTGAAAATAGAAGCTTAAATTTGTAAAGCAAAAACAATATATTTAATATATATGTCTGTGTGTAGATATGTATATACTCATATTTATATGTATATACTCATATATACATTTCTATTTGCATATATATACATATAATATATATATATATAAATATATACATATATAATATTGGAGAAATTTTAGCTCATAGAAAAGCATTTAGCTAACTTCAACAAAACGTAATAAAGTCAGTCAGACAATTAGTTTGAATTAGGAGTTTAGTTTAACTCCTAGAATACACACCACATTTAGGAAAAAAAAAAGAAGTTAACAGGGATAAGTTCCATGAAGTGAAGTTGTACATAGGTACAAAATAACATTAGGGACAAAAGTGAAGGATAAAACTTTTCATGAACAGAGCACAAAGAAGTTATAAAAGCAATAAAGCTACATTTTCAAGGAATAAAGTGGAATTGTGTATTTGGAAGAAAAATCAAGAAGATTTTTAAGTCAACCATTAGAAACAACGTTAACGCCTGGAGAGACTTACATGAACTGATGCTGAGTGAAATGAGGAGGACCAGGAGATCATTATATACTTCAACAACAATACTATATGGTGATCAATTCTGATGGACGTGGCTCTCCTCAACAATGAGATTAACCAAATCAGTTCCAATTGTGCAATAATGAATAGAACCAGCTACACCCAGCAAAAGAACTCTGGGAAATGAGTGTGAACTACTACATAGAATTCCTAATCCCTCTATTTTTGTCCACTTGCATTTTGATTTCCTTCTCAGGCTAATTGTACATTATTTTAAAGTCGAATTCTTCTTGTGCAGCAAAATAACTGTATGGAAATATATATACATATATATATATATATATATATATATATATATATATATATATATATAATTTAACATATACTTTAACCTACTTAACATGTATTGGTCTACCTGCCATCTGGGGGAGAGGGTGGGGGAAAGGAGGGGAAAAATCGGAACAAAAGGTTTTGCAATTGTCAATGCTGAAAAATTACCCCTGCATATATCTTGTAAATAAAAAGCTATAATAATAATAAAGAAACAGCATTAATGAGAGGGAGGAAGGATGAGAAGAAAAAGAAAGGAAAAGGATAACAAAATAAATCACCTTTTTGAAAACAAAAATAAAAATAGACTCCCACACTAATAAAACAATCTCTCTCTCTCTCTCTCTCTCTCTCTCTCTCTCTCTCTCTCTCTCTCTCTATCTATCTCTATCTCTCTCCTTTTATTTCTCTCTCTCTCCACATATACACATACACACACACACACACACACACACACCTGGGTGTATTTCAAATACATACATATGCAGAAACTACACATATAATTTGTATTCACTTCTTTAAATATGGTAGGGATATATAGAAGTATTCTTCCATGTTTCTTTTTTATTCCAGTTTGGTCCTGCAAGCAAATTACTTCTCCACATTAATAAGTAGAGAAGAGTACAAAAGAACTAATAGAATATGAATCTTCTGCAAAGACTTGCCAAATTTACTGTGAAGAAGGTGAATGAGGAAGAGGAACATTAGTGCTCATGTACCTTGACAAGTTTGATTTTGGAAAATAAAATTTTATATAACAACAATGTTGGTGTTACATAACTGCTACTCAAAGTGCTATATAACTGCAACTCAAAGAAGATCAGAATCTTTGAATAATTACATTTACAGTTAACTAAAGGAAAAATGTAGAGACCCATAGGTAATATCAGGCTTTAGTATATTATTACAGTGATAACTGGAATACTGAAGTAGGATAAAGGATATCCTCCATAACATAGAATAATAAGAAAAAATGACATTTAGAAAGTTCTTTAGTTTATAAAGGATTTTACTTTACATTTTCTAATTTGATAATCAGAAAATAGATAGGATGATCATGTGAGAGTAATAGAAAACAGATGTCTATCTTAAGGCCTGAATTGGTCCCCATAATATATTAAAAGAAATGGAGGAAGTCCTCCAATGCTTTTGAATGATTAGATCAATTATCTTTGGAGCAATTTTTAAAATCCATTAAAACAAATAGCATGTGATCAAGAGATTTGGATAAATTATGATCTACTCAGGTCAAGGCTATATCCACAGCAATGAAATCAATAATATATGAAAATAACAAATAAGTTTTGTAAGGTACCTTTAAAACTATTTTCCATCTCCTAAAGTCCTTCAGTTACTAGTGGTTGGAGATTACGATGTACTGATTGCTCACAATATTTTGAAACCTCTGAATTTATATCCATAATCTCAAAAATCATTAGCCAAACAGGATAAAAGAAAGAGTAAATGAAAAATTCTTATCATGTTAGATGTGACATACAGTTAAGTGGACATCCCATAAAACAAGTACATCTGAATGTCCATACATTTACATGTGTGTGCATGATTGTGGATGTGTGCATACATGTATGTTCATGCATGGAACACATGCATCTACACTGTAATGCATATACATAAACACATACTGATGGACATGTTATATACATTAAACACAAGTACACATCCATGAATATAATATGCATATTACTATTAGACAAATATATGTCTATCTTCCATATGAAGATGATAGTAATATTTATAGTGCCTACAATGTGCTAGGAAGTATAAGTGCTTTAAGAAGATCTCATTTGATTCATATATATATATATATAAACATAGATAGACATATGGATATGCTTATATATGTATACAAACATATACATATAACCATGTGCATGCACACATGCATGTACATGTATGTAAACATATGTATAAATACATCCATGTCTCATGTATGCAGATATCAAGTGAGATTAATCCATATATGGTTATAATACATAGGTGTTCATGTCATTTGATATCTGTGTACATGGCAGATAAGGATATATAAATATGTCTTTTGTATATAAGTATGAATATTTATGTATATAGTGTGTATGTGAGTACATATATATATATATATATATATATATATATATATAAAATACACACATTCATATATACCACATATGCTTATGTGATAAAACATACATGACAGATCCTGAAGTTTTCATCATTATTTGGGCTGAGTTAAAGAGGAAGAGAGTAGATGATCGATAGGTGAACCCTTAATATTTATAAGAATACACAGGCAAGAATTACTCAGGAATAAATGTGATCTTTACAATTTAAGAATTTACCCTTATTTATGAGACCATGCATCCTTTGAAGCACTGAAATACAGTTTGGGTTTAATTTGCATATTATCTTTAGTTTTTATGCAAACAAAAGGCTGAGGCAGAAACAGCCTTAAATGTTGTCTTCTGTTCACTTAAAAAAATGAAATCTTAACTTTGAGACCTTAAACATCACCCAGAACAAAGTACCTTGTGCTATAGTGCCTTCTAAAGAAAGGATATTCAGTCTGAATTTGTATTTTTATGAAAAACTCATTTTTATGTCCATTTTAAAACTCAAATTAGTAGATATATTTCCTTACATGGAATGGAAATCTCTGATAGCATTTTATAGTCAATAATTCATACATAGCAAAAGATACTATATCTGGGTGGTTTGGATATGCCATTTTGAACTTCTGCCTTAGGATTACAGAGAATTAGGCTATGGAGCGTTTTACAGTCTGGGATGGACCTTGTAGTCCCTCTTCAGAAAACATGATTTTTATCTCTTTTTATAACTTCAGTCTTGGCTACTGGACTTCTACTAAGTTTTATTTTTTTGCCACTTGTTAAGGCCTGTACTCCAGGCCCATAGTTTCCCTCACATTTCCTGGCTAAGTGTGTTTGCCCTTAGAAGCATCATCATTATTTGCAAAAGATTTTCTTTGTTCAAGTAATTCTCTTTTGTGAGCTCATTGATAAAGTATGCTTGAATCACAGGATCAGGAAGCCTTTTTGTCAATAGATATGATAGTCCCTTTGGGGAGGAGGTCTGATATTTATAAAATCTTTTATAAAATCTTTCTCAGTTAAAATGATTTCTATATGTCTACCACATTTTTCATTCATCTGACTAATTGAGTGACAAACAACATCACACAGTAACTATGAAAGGCAGAATTTGACCTGGGATCTTCATGACTTTTTCTAATATAACATCTGGTTGTGTCAGATTGGCTAAGATGACAGGAAAAGATAATGATGAATGTTGGAGAAGATGTGGGGAAACTGGGACATGATACATTGTTGGTGGAACAGTGAACGGATCCAACCGTTCTGGAGAGCAATTTGGAACTATGCTCAAAAAGTTATCAAACTGTCCATACCTTTATGAATGTTATGGAATATTATTGTTCTGTAAGAAATGACCAGCAGGATGAATATAGAGAGGCTTGGAGAGACTTACATGAATTGATGCTAAGTGAAATAAGCAGAACCAAGAGATCATTATATACATCAACAACGATACTGTATGAAGATGTATTCTTATCTGATGGATGGATTCCTTTGACAAAGAGACCTAATTCAGTTTCAATTGATCAATGATGGACAGAAGTAGCTACACCCAAAGAAAAAACACTGGGAAATGAATGTAAACTGTTTGCATTTTTGTTTTTCTTCCTGGGTTATTTTTACCTTCTGAATCCAATTCTCCCTGTGCAACAAGAAAACTGGTTCTGCACACATATATTGTATCTAGGATATACTATGACATATTCAACATATATAGGTCTGCTTTCCATCTAGGGGAGGGGGTAGAGGGTGGGAGGGAAAAATCGGAGCAGAAGTGAGTACAAGGGATAATGTTGTAAAAAAATTATCCTGGCATGGGTTATGTCAATAAAAAGTTATTATAATAAAAAAAAAACTGTCCATGCCCTTTGATTCAACAGTGTTTTATTGGGCTTGTATCCCAAAGAAATTTTAAAGAAGGGAAAGGGACCCACATGTGCAAAAATAGTTGTGGCAGTCCTTTTTGTAGTGGCAAGAAACTGGAAACTGAGTGGATGCACATCAGTTGGGTAATGGCTGAATAAGTTGTGGTATAGTAATGTATGGAATATTTTTGTTCTATAAGAAATGACCAACAGGATGATTTCAGAGAGACCTGGAGAGGCTTACATGAACTGATGCTAAGTGAAATGAGCAGGACCAGAAGATCATTGTACATGGCAACAACAAAGATGATTAATTGTGATGGACATGGCTCTCTTCAAGAATGAGATGATTCAAACCAGTTCCAATTGTTCAGTGACGAAGAAAGCCATCTATACCAGAGAAAGAACTATGGGAACTGAGTATGAACCACAACATAGCATTTTTCTTTTTTTTGTTAGCATTTTATTGTTGTTGTTTTGTTTATTTACTGACCATTTCAAATGATTAAAAAAAAGAAAATTATACATAGATATTCCTCATCATTAATTGACAGAATCAAGGAACTTTTAAGAGTTGAAAAGCAGCTTAATGGGTATCTAAAATAACTCAAAACTAAAATGAATTCCCACTACAAGATACTTGATAAATTCATACATTCTCTCCTTGAAGACCTGCAATAAAGGGAAAAACACTCAAGGCAATCAATTTCATTTTGGGCAGCATCATTATGAAGTTGTTCCCTACATTAAAGCTAAGTATTTATTTCTCAAACTTTGGCACTGTGGATCATGTGTCAGACATGGAGTTAGAAAGACTGTGTTAAAATCTGATCTCACATACGAGCATTGTAAGTCTGGGCAAGTCACTTATTCTCTTTGCCTAAATCCACTGGAGAAGGAAATGGCAAACCATTCCATTATTTTTCCCAAGAAAATCTCAAGTTCATTATTGGAGTGCTATGATCCATGAGGACAAGACTGAACAACAAAAATAGTAACATGCTAAGAGGATTATTATTATTATTGTTATTATCTTCTTTCTGACCATAAACCCAGGGCTCTACCATCCATCTGCCTCCAGCTATTAAATGGCTAGATACACTATGAGTTTCTTTTTTTAATTTTTTATTATAACTTTTTATTTACAAGATATATGCTTGGGCAATTTTTCAGCATTGACCCTTGCAAAACCTTCTGTTCCAACTTTTCCCCTCCTTTCCCCCACCCCCTCCCCTAGATGACAGGTAGACCAATACATGTTAAACATGTTAAAGTATATGTTAAACACATATAAAAACGGGTATACATACCCATTCAGTTATTTTGCTGCACAAGAAAAATCAGACTTAGAAATAAGGTAAAAATAACCTGAGAAGGAAATCAAAAATGCAAGCGGACAAAAACAGGAGTGGAAATGCTAGACCACAACCTAGCATTTTTTCACACTTTCTGTTGATGTTTCCTTGCATTTTATTTTCCTTCTCAGGTTTTTTTTTCTTTCTAGATCCAATTTTTCTTGTGAAGCAAGATAATTGTATAAATATGTATACATATATTGGATTTAACATGTATTTTAATATACTTAACATGTATTGGACTACCTGCCATCTAGGGGAGGGGTTGCAGGGAAGGAGGGAAAAATCTGGAACAGAAAGGTTTGGAAGAGTCAATGTTGAAAAATTGCCCATGCATATGTTTTGTAAATAAAAATCTTTAAGTTTAAAAAGGGGAAAAAACCTACCTGGCTGCAAAGAATGTGTGTAGCTCTGAATCAGTATTAAGTAGGAAGGGGTAACCATTGTCAATTGGTTCACTGCCAGAGAAAACAGAATAGTGATGAAGAACCAGTCTATTTATTTTGGGGGTTTACTTCAAGCTCTGATTAAATATCAATAGTCAGTAGAACATTTTCATTTGCTCTCCACTATTTATTCATAATGGAAATTGGATGATATATTACTGAGACTTCATAAATTTTATTCATAGCTTCAAGTGAATCTATTTGAAAAGAAAACAAATACCCCAACAAATTATTCCTAGAAAAAAGTTTGGACAAATTAAATTCTGGCTTATAAGATTACATAATTTTGTTATAATTATTAATATTATTCTAGTAATATTTAGACCTAGTATATTCAACTTCTCACCATCCCTTAGCAAAATACAAACCCATTTGTTACATTTTATTCCAAATCTGTTTCTGTGAAGCCAGAACTTCCACAAATGCCAGGAGGTATTAATTATCTTGCTACTATGCTGAAGCCCTCAAAAATGTTGTCATTTTTATAGGAGTTTTCAGTTCTTTGTCTTTTTATTTCTTCAATTAACATCAGAATACTATTACTATTCTTTATTATACTACACTCTGTTGTACAATTATTTGCCTAGTTTCTCTATTTTTAAATCTAGGAAACATTGATCTCATTGATAACTTTAGCAAATGTAACAAAATTTACAATTGTAAGTTTAAAATTACATTTTGTCAAAGATTAAGTATTCACATTTATAGTTTAAATTAAATTTATATCTTAAATTTCATTTCCTGGTTGTATTTAGAAAACAGCAATAATGCAAGATCTGGAAGTTAGATATTAAAAGACAATATGTAAGCTCCAGATCTTGCATTATTAGTTTTGAACACCTGTATATTATGGGCCACAGTAGGCTCTAAAGAACAGAAAAGTGAATATCACATAAAAAGTCTTAGAGATGCAAAATGGAAAAGGTAAGCAATGATAAACTTGGAAAGAGAATAAATATAAATGTTGGCATTAGGCAAATCAATGATAGAAAGAGAAGATGGGCTGGTTACAAACCAAGAATAAAAGGCAGGTAAAGCAGTTTGAGAGGTCCACTGGTATTCTCCCAAGAGAGAGATTTATACTAATTTATACTAAGAAAAGGCTCTAGCACATTTGATGGACTCCCTTTGATAAACATAGGGGAGAACATATACAAGATTCATAAGGAATGGATAGATCTAGATAGATGCCTTAAATCTTCATCATTGAAAGGAAATTGCAGATCAACAAGAGCATAGATTCATTTGATTAAATGAGAAATAAAATCAATATTATATTTAACAGCACATAATGTTACTTTAATGAGAAAAGTCAACTTGGGGATGGGATCACAATAAGTGGAAGTTATTGCAAGGGAGATTTTTGCTCCATATGAGCAAAACAAAAATTGATGCTATCCATCAGTTATACAGTGGAAAGGGCTGTCTCAGAGATAGTGGGTTTCATGTGTCTAGAGACTTTGTCCAGCAGAAGCTGGAGGATTGCTAATTGTAGATATCATAAATGGGATTTTGGTAGAAATAGGACATAGTAGATATTCTATGACAGTTTGAATCAAGAATTTCTGGTCTCCACTAATTCTGAAATTCAGTAATACTAAAATATATGATAGCATACTAAAATATTTTGGTAAATTATTTTCCTTTACAAAATATTCTCCTCTGAAGAGTTTTCTACACCAATATTTGTAATAGTGTTGCAGTAATTTTCCATGTCTAATAGACCATTCTTGTAGTCCTTTGTATCTTAAAAATTTTGAGCTATCATCAAAACAAAATTATTACAGACAGGTTTGTTAATATTCTCCTTCTTCATCTCTTCCTCGCTAAAAATGCTATACCTTTGATTAAAGTATCTTGTGATCCTGATAATCAAGTCAATTCAATGTATATGTATGTATAGATAATCATATTTTATAATATATGTATGTATATTAGGTATGTACATATGTGTGTACATGCATATATATCCATGCTTAACAAATTATCACATAATATATATGTTATTACCACTATAAGATGAATCATAGTGATGAAAGATCATAAATGTTCCTTTAATATATTGCTCATATCACCATCATAATACTTGGCAGTAATTTAAAGGCAAAAAAGTGAGGGAACTAATAAGCAGAACTTCTTTTCTAAATTTAATTTTGACAAAGAAATGATTAATTGTTAGGGTAGAAATATTGGGAACTTGGGGGGGAGCAGTGAATCCTAAATGATCATTCAAAAATAGATGATTTAAACTGTTCTCCTTTTTAAAAATTTAACTTTAGCTTAGAATTTCAACTGATGAGAAGAAACCTTGACATCATCTAATATGCACCTTAAATATATATATATATATATATATATATATATATATATATATATATATATATATATATATTTCTAAGAGTTCAAAGAGAAAATGAATAGGAATTCACAGGTTAAAATGCTAGAGGGGATATCAATCCAAGAATGAAAAGAAACTAGAGTTTACTAAATACATTTATTAAAAGTGAGACTGCAATAACAGCAAGAAAGTGTGATGATCACCTGTGAAAGTTTTTGTTCTTCTCAATGGTTCAGGGATCCAATGCAATCAAAATAGACTTTGGACAGAAAATGCCATTTGCATCCAGAAAAGAACTATGGAGATTGAATGTAAATCAACACATACTAAGTTTACATCTTTTTTCTGTCTTTTTTTTCCCTCTCCCATAGGTTTTTTCCTTTTGTTCTAATTTTTTTTTCTAACATGATTCATAAAGTAATTTGTATCAAAAATAATTAAATTTTAAAAATAAAATACAATAAAAGTGTGACAGGCACTTTATAGTTATAAAAAGTATTAAAATATCACATTTTATCTTCACAACAATCCTAGGAGGTTGGTGCTATTATAATCTCCATTTTACTTCTGTGGCAAACAGATGTTTTAACTTTACAAGAATCCCAGAACTAATAAGCATGGAGGCTGGATTTGCACCCAGATCTTCCTGACATGAGTTCCAGTGCTCTATCCACTGTACCACACAGCTAACTTTAAGCTCCCTCAGTCCAAGACAGAAAAGGAATTCTTAAGACTCTAATTCTGGGATTTTTCTAAGAAACGGCTATGGCTATATACAAAGAACTTCTTAACCAATTTAGATAGTAATAGACTGTGGAAATAGAGAAAATGATTTTTTTTTAAAAGAGCATTATATAATCTAAGAAAAATATTAATAAAAAGTAAGGGTTAAAATTGTTATTGGATATGTTGAAGAACAGAGGAGGACTTAGAAAAGCATAGTACTGCTAGTTGGGTAGATAGAATAATAACAGATGAGAGAGAGAAAACAGTTTTGCGTAATTACGCGAATTTATTTTTCTTTTTTTTTTAACCAAGGAAAATGGCCTTTGTACTGGAAAATACAGGACAACAATATCTCTGAGAGTATTAATGCTCATAGTAAGGAGGGAAAGAATAAGAAAGCACTGAGTTTTCTTTCACAAGTTCAAATCAGTAGGTCCAGATAGACTATAAGGAGAGCCAGGCATGAAGTCAGAAAGAACTGAAACTTACTAGCTTTATGATCCTGAACAAGTCATATAATCCTGGTTGCTTTAGCCTCCTCATCTATAAAATGGGGTGAAGACCTAAAGGACAAAATGCTTCAGTATATTTTTCAGTATCAAGAAAATTGTGAATGGGGTCATGAAGTGTTAGGTGTGTCTAAAAATGACTAAATAAAAACACGGATTATATCATAAGTGTATTTGATGAAGAATTGTTATTGACCTTTGAAAGATCATAGAGCATGAGGGAGTTATTGTAGGGTTTTAATCCTGTCATTTTTAAGGGAAGAGAATAGAATTTATAATCTGTATGTCAGTGAGTTTGACTTCATTTCTTACTAATTGTATAATGTACTATCAAAGGGATTGTTAACAAATTAGTGAATATACAAATGTGTGATTATGAAGAGTCAACATGATTTCATCAAAGCAAGGTCATCTAGACTAAATTTCCCCCCCTCCACCTCCTCAGGGCTACTAGTTTGGTAGGTTAGGGGAACTGTATAGCTACAAATCATGTAGAATTTTCTTTTAGTTGTTCAGTTGTCTTAATTGAATCTGACTCTTCATGATCTCATTTGGGGGCTTTCTTGGCAAAAATCATGAGTGATTTTCCATTTCTTTCTCCAGTTCATGAATAATATTAAAAGAATATAATGGTATATAGGATAATTTTTAAAATATTAGTACAGCTTACTACACAGGGAGCATATGGGATTTTCTAGAATGTCTTCAAAGGTATGGATCATAGAGATCATTATCAAAGTAATAATTCCTTAGATTTCTAATAGCAGTAGGACATAATCTAGAAATATTTGCCTATTAAGGTGAGTGTGTCATCTCATTGTGGGAACTCATGGCACAAATAATTTACAGAAAGAGGGGGACTACATAAATATCTATTCTTTAATTTAAAAATATTAAAAGTCCATGGTTGTGAGTCAACTTAATTCATGAAATAAGATAAGAAACAGAGTGAAGGGATGGAGATAGCAACTTCCCTAAAACCTACAGTTAGAATTATCAGAACAAATGAGACATTAAGTGACCTTTCCCAGGGTCACATAGGATCATGTCAGAGGCATGAGTTAAACCAGCCCTTTCTGGTTGGGAAAGCAAAATTCTACTGGGGGAAATAACAGTACAAATGTCTTTCTTATCTTTCTGTTCAATAAGAAAAAGATGAATCTTTTCACTATTTTATATACATTGGAGACCCTAATTCAATGAAGACCAGAGGCTCTGTGATAATTCATTTTTTATACTTCCACTCACTGACTTATTTGTAAGCCATGGGAATTGAATGTTTGCCTCTTGTTTCTTTTAATCATTGATGTTATCTAGGTATCCAGGAGAGAGAGAGAGAGAGAGAGAGAGAGAGAGAGAGAGGGAGAAGGAAACCAAGTGATCCTTTTTGGTGTATATCCAATCATTTAGTTAAAAACAAATAACTTATATAACTCTTTTGCAAACAAATCTGAAACAGAAATTCTTTTCTTTTTTCTACTTCTGTGGGGTAATTTTTCTTTGTTTTTCCTGAACTATCTTCTGTTTGTTCTGTGGTAGTCAATTTATTTACCTGGATAGTAGGTAAATGGATAGGTAGATCTAGATGGATGTAGATCTAGGTGGGACTTTAGAAGCCATCTAGCCCAGCCTCTTCATTTGTAAAATGAAGAAACTGATTTTCAGAAAGGTTAAATTACTCCCCTTTGATTATACACAATTAGTGAGTGTCTATATGTCTCTGTGTATATTTTATATGCACATACATTTGTATATAGTAAAAATATATATGTATATGTACATAAGTATCAGAGGTAGAATTTGTACCCAAGTATGACTCTAAGATACCACAGTAGCTCTCTTCTGCTTCCCACACAAATATTAGAACTAGTTCCAAGAACAAATATTCCTTTTCTATTCTATAAGCAAAATCTCGGCTCTCCAGCATTAAATTAGAGGAATTGACTTAACTTTTTCTATATTTCTTTTTGAATTAAAGTCTCATCATTCTTCTCACCATCCCTCTTTAAAGATTTTGAAAAGTTGGTTATCATTTGCACCAGGACTTTGGACTTCATCATAGCACCACATCAGGTACTTTACATTTTCTCTGACCTTTCCTCATTGGATGATAAGCTCCTTGAAGGCATGAATTTCTTTTCTGCTTTGTATTTATATCCTCAGCTCTTAACATAATGTCTGACATCCAGTGATCATTTAATTAGTCATCATTGACTGACTGAAAGTCAGGATATTATAGATCCATATTTTCAACCCAACTACCCTATGTTGTTATGTGTGGTAGGAGGAAATTTTATTTTTAACCTTATCTTGCACAAAGTTAAGATAAGAGCATGAGACTCTCAATTTAAATAATTATTTCTAAATATTTCAGGCCCTACTTACAAAATTTTATCAAAGGCTTGAAGGACAATTTAAAATCCTTCATCATGCAAAAAATAATCAATACTGATTGATTGATGGAATAATGACATACATATTCAGATTGATGAATGGAGGAAAAATATTTCATTTAAAGGCCCAGAAAAGTGTCATTTTTATTACCTATTTTCCTTTGTGCAGATTTTAGCTGACGAATAACAATTTCATAAATGTAAAGAATTCTGAGACAACTTCCCATGTACAAATGATCTTATCTAACTAAATGACATTCTCTCTTTATATCTGGCAAGGAAGACTCTCTAGATACACAATAATAAAGAAGTCTATTTCATTTACAAAGCTGATGAATTGGCAATTTTTGCCAATAAAATGACTCATCTTTTTATGAATGGCAAAACTAACACAATAAGTAACAAACATTTCTCTATAGGATGATAGGAAAATTGGCATGTTGCATTCTCAAAGATTCACTATTATAAATGCATTGAGCATTATAAACTCTGCTATAAATACCTTGCCCCTGATTATAACTTCTTGCCTAACCTATGAGGAATCAATCACTGAGATGCTATTAAGTTAATCTATTTTGCTATATGTTGTACTAGGTGCTAGAGAAACAAACACAAAAGGAATATGGGTTCTGCCCTCAAAAAGCTTATATTTTATTTTAGAGAAAAATAAAATCATATCTATTTATCTAGTTATAATATATTCAAGGTGATTAGAATGGAGGTGACTAGCAACTGGGTAACTAAGAAACAGCTTCATATTTGTGATGGAATCCATGAGCTTGATGACCTTAGAAAAATGTGGATAGACTTGCATGAAATAATGAAGAGGGAAACCAAGAGAACTTTGCAAAGAGTAACAGCAATATTGTTTTAAGCACAACTTTTGAGAATATAAATAATTTTGAATATTATAAATACCCAAATTAACTGCAATGTACATATGAAAGAAGAAATTATCTGTATCCAGAGAAAGAAGTAATAAATAGAAGTTTGCAAAGAATGATTTTATATACATATATGTGTGTGTGACTGTGTCTGTGTGTGCATACACACACACACACACACACACACACACATATTTGTGTCTAATGGTGGCCAACTCTAGGGCAGAGGAATGGAAAAAAGGGGAAAAAAGAAATTTACATGATAACTTTATCATAAATTTAAAAGTAATGCCAAATTGTACATAATACATTTGCTGTTTCAGGTGCAACTTTTATATTATAAAAATGCTTGTTTTATTATATGCATTAAAATAAAATAAATCAAAATTTAAGAAAAGAGAAAAGAAAAAATTTCACATAGAAGGTGCAACTTCAGCTGAATCTTAAAGAAACCAATGATTCTCAGAGACGAAAGAGAGAAGAAAGGGAATTTTTGATATGGGAAAAAGTCAGTAGAGAGGCAGAGAGAAAAGAGCAACAGTAAAAAGATTAGGGTGATGGGACCACAGAATGTGAAAGGTCAGTTGGGGCTATTCTGTGAAGGAGTAAAGGAATTTATATTTGATCTTAGAAATCTTTGGTAACCATGTGGTAGATAGGATGAAGTGGAGTGAAATCTGAAGCAAGGAGAATATCTGCAGTAACTCTGGTAATCATCCAGGTGAGAAGTGAAGAGTGCCTACAAAAGGGTGATAGCTGAGTAGGAAAAATAAAATGTTCAAAGCATTGTACACATTGAAGACTTTTATAATCTTACTAAAGACTATGTATAAATATGTATATATCATTTTGATGGCTATAGATATTCAGATTGATCTAGAAATTTCTCTGATAATTCATATGTTTGGTAGTATCCATTCTTCCTCCCTCCCATATATATATTTTTTCCTTCTCTCTCCTAATCTAGAGAATAATTGTTTATTTATGGGTTTCAGCTTATCAAATTTCTCCAAGGCAATTGCCAAAGAAGAAACTAAGAACACCAGCCTTCAACATATTGGGAAATTATTGTAAACAATCACCCACACTTCCCTATTTCATTTCAGAATGAAAACCCTAACCCTAACCCTAACCCTAAACTCTAACCCTAACCCTGTGTGGGACATTGCATACAATGTCATATTTTCTAACATATTGATAGTTTTTTACTAATTTTTCCTCTTCTTTTTCTTCTTTCTTTAAAAATGGTCTTCTAAATAATTCTCTCTACAAGGAGTGAACAGAGATATAGGAGGAAATAGACTAGGTAAAAACAAAGGCATCAATAAAAATGTATTTCGAAAAAAAAAACAGTTTTCTTCACTTTTGAAAAAGTTTCATGATATATTATGATAACGATTTCCAACTGACTGCTTTATTTATTCTCAGATAAATGCATTAATTTCCTACATGAGAGAAATGCATGAGCATAGAAAAGGGCAATTTTTCTTGTTTGGTCCCTTTTTACTTTGACAGTTTAATGGTTCTGTTATTTCAATAATATAGAATTCCCTCCACAAGTTCACAACCCCTCCATAGCTTCTCATGTCATCCACATCTTTCCAGAAATTCTCTCCAGAACATCCATCTGCAGAGTGAAGATTTTTTTTTCTAATTTCCTTAATATGTCACCCATAAACTATCTCTTAACCTAAACATTTGTTGTTTCTCATTTTAAGTACATGGACAGTAGATAACTAGTTTAAAGAGAATGTCTAAATTCCAAAGGTTCCTTTTCAGTTATAAAGTGAAATCTCTTTCCTCATTCTGGTCAAGGTGAAGTAGCCTTAATGTAATGAAAAATTAACAATTAAGAACTGTTTATTTAAGACAAAGCTTAGGAGGTGATATAGCATTAATTTGAGGTTTTTAAGCTTAGATTAGATGACCACTTGTCAAGGGTATCAATTATATCAACTAATTGTTAGTCAATGAAGTTTGGGCTAGATAACTCCTGAAGGCTTATGTTCTGAACTTCTGAAAATATTAAATGAAGGAAAGGAAACAAGCAATTATTAAGTGCCTACTCTATGTCAGACACTATACTAAGTACTTTACAAATATTATTTTATTTGAATATAATAACTAGACACAAAAATAACTATCTGGTCTTACATTTTTTCTTCAATTTTCTTATGAAGTACAGAGGATCTTCCAGCTTATTATTATCATTCCAAAAAGCTTCATTAAAATTGCAAATCTATCTTTGTTTTTCAAAATGTCCTCATTGTTACCTTAATAGTTTGCCTTCTTGATTTCCCAGAGACCAATTAAACTGATGAGACTTAAGTTCTTCATTCTTAATGATTGCTCACCATTAGAATAAAGGAGATGACTAATTTTTCCTTATTAGTTAAACCTTTTCTATCCTTGCCCACCACACTTGTTTCTTAGCCTAAAGAAATCTGAATTGATGGCACCACTCCAATGCTTTACTTCTTTCTTTGGAGCATAATTGTTACCCTTTAACTACAATTTGATTTTATGTCTTTATAAGGCATCATAGTGAAAAGCTGTAGCTATGGTTTTTAATCAAAGATGCCATCATAACTTAGATTTTAGAAAAATGGGGCTTGGTCTAGATGGCCTTGACAATCCTTTCTAGCCCTGGATTTGGGATGCTATGATCCCAAAGCTATCACTACCAGTGTGACTTTTGGCAAGTCATTTGTCTTTCCTAGACCTTGATTTCCTGTTCTACAAAATGAGTGTATTGGACTAAATAATTTTTAGAATTATATCCAGTTCTAAGTTTGTGATCCCATGCTCTACAGTTCACTGAACATGGAAAGAAAGGAATTAAAATCCCAATTACCTAGTATTGTAACATATGCGGGTTAGGTGACTGATGACTATTCATCAGGTGTATAATACTACTTGTGGAACACTTCATCCTTTTTATAAGGTTCCCTTGATTTAACTAGTTTCTTAGGATAAAGAAAACGCATGTGGAAAAATACATCACCTGTTTTTATACTTGTGCATTTCAGATTGTTTATGATTATTCTAAAAAGATTTACTTCCACCAAAACTAAAAATAATTGATTGAGTCAGTTATGGATCCTGGACAAGTATTATAAATATATATCTTAGTATTATAAATATATCTATATATAAGTATATAATATTTTATATATTATGTAAGTTATATTATATGTAATATAATATTGCATATATTACACTATAGGTAATATATTATACTATATAACATAAGTATATAATATATAATATATGTATAATATACTTATTTAATTTACATAAGTATATATAAATATATATCTTAGTATTATAAATACTATCAAGCCTAAAACAAGAATTATGGCATCTATAAAATAGATAGAATGGGAGGAGAATCTCACAGGCCATCAAATCAGAGGATTGGAAGATCTTAGAGCTTAAGTCAGAAAGGACTTCTCAGATGAATAAACTGAGGCTGAGAGGAATTAAGTGGCTTGCCCAAGAACACAAAAGTAATGGGTGGCAGAATTGGGACCTAAAACAGATTCATCAACTAAAAAATCCTTGCTGGCTTAGAATGAGTGTAAATAACATTTGCTTTCTGTTTTGGCCAAAATATTTGAGGTCCTTTCTCTCCCAGATTGATATTAAATTAGACCACCTTTTGTCCTAATTCCTACTTAGCCCTTAGCCATTGCTTGGGAAATGCCTTAGACAAACTAAGGTTTCGAAAAGACTTTAATGTAGATAGACCAAGGTCATCAACTGCATCTTAGGTTATTGTCAGTCATCTTGACTTTTGTTTTGCCACTGGATTTTGATAACTCTTGAGGAGAGATCAAGCCTGACAACTTTATATAGCTTTGCCTCATTTCAATATAACCAATGTGTAAGTCATGACATCACCCTCATGATGTCATTGGTATTCTGAAAATGAACAACTAGAAAATGCTAACTAGTTTTGATACTTTAAACTGACCTGCCAGTAAATAAATTCTTTGTATAAATCTTTACCAAAAATAATGTCCATAAAAATATGATTTCTTGTTCAATGAAAACGTATGTGCATAACTAAATTTACAGAAAAAGCAGTTCTCATCATCAAAAGAGCAACAGTCAGCTTCATTTGAAATTGTTTCTTTTCAAACATGGCAAGAGATATTTTTGTAGTTATACTCATAATAATATACTCTTCCATATGAAATGTTTATTTTATTTTTTCTTTGGCTTCCGATGACTTTTTAGTACAGGAAGACTAATATTAAAATATAATAATCCATTTTCCTTTGAGTAACTGTCAATTTGAAGATTAAGAAACAAAGATATTGTAAACCTAAGAAAGAAAGATATTGTAAACTTTTCAATTATTTTTGGCTAAAAATATGTGGTCTGCTATAGAAAGTAATTTTGTTAAGATTATCATAACATATTAATCAAATATATAAGCATAGGCTTTAAAGAATCAGAATTTATATACATGAGAAAATATTAACATATAACTTCTTAATCACCTTTTCCTTCTGTGACAAAATATTTTATGCATATTTCCTGGCAGGGTCTCTTCTATTTTCTCAGTTATGCTGAAAATCTAATCCTTAATTCTTTCAGAATTCCTTCACTTCCAGTACAAATTAATTTGTATGTCTATGCTTGGTCTGAAACACAAATGTTTCCAAATTTCATTTTGCTAAGTATCTTATTTTATAACAAGTTCCCCAGTGGCTATGAATAATGGAATTTTACAAGCTCCAAAGATTTGAAATTTCCCAAATGGATATAAGATGCATGGTAAAAATAAATACTCTGTAAAATAACTAGTGAAAACTAACATGCAAAAATGGCATACAAGAAACATGATTAGCCAAGGAGATGAGTTTATCACAGAACAAATGTAAAACTTGATAGGATAGACCTAGTGAAGCGTTAGTACTTAGCAAATGTTTGAAACTGAATATATTAAATTCTCTACCAGAAAGTGTAGACCTTCTAAAGAGGTCTTATGGGAAAACATGGAGAAGAATCAAACAAGATGGGAAGACATAGATGGATTGTAATTGCATAAGTCTCCACATAATAAAATCCTATATACACTGAAGTACTGAGACTAAAATAAACTAAAGATATTTATTAACTTACTAGCACAATGTAACATAACAGCATTAGCTACCAAGTGATTTTCCAGTGATATAAATTGCTTAAGGCTATCATATACATTTGAGGACTTGATGTATTGATAAAGTTGTGATCTTTTAGTAGAAGTATCCCCAAATGCATCTATAAATACAGGTCATTTAAAGATTTGTGAGTATTGCCATATAATCTTTTATTTTCACAATCTCAACATTCTAGTATTATGGTTTTTACTGAATTCTTTGTAGAGATATAATTCAGGAAGAATATGGTATTATGACATTTAGGTACAATTCCCAGTGGTTAATGAGAAACTAAGAGAGTTATGACACCAAGATAGAGCCAAGAGAGTAAAGATTTTCATCAATCATAAGATGACACAGGAGAACCATAGTAACTACTGATATATAGTTCTCTATTATTGCACAGGGAACTCATCAATCAAAGTAGTTTTTTTTTTTAAGACATGTAAAGAATATGGAAAGAGAGAGATAAAAGAGGATGAATATACAAGCATGGTATGGTCCTTAAAGAGTAATATCAGATTGTCTGAACCCCAGATTGAGTTGGGGTTGACAAGAAATTCTATGGAAAATTAAAAGGAATTTAGAGTTATATTGGAGATTAAAGGAAAATCAGAGATAGTACTATGAGTCAATTTTCTTCTCTTTTCTCTGGCATGAAGAATGCTTTTTTGGATTAGAAGAAACTAAATCGACAGATATGTAAAAAGAAAGATATATAGAAAGAAAGAAGCATGCAAGGAAGGAAGGAAGGAAGGAAGGGGGAAAGTAGGGAAGAAAGGGAGAAAAGAAGAGAGGAAGGAAAAAAGGAAGGAAGGAAGGAAGGAAGAAATAGAAAGAAAGAAAGAAAGAAAGAAAGAAAGAAAGAAAGAAAGAAAGAAAGAAAGAAAGAAAGGAAGGAAGGAAGGAAGGAAGGAAGGAAGGAAGGAAGGAAGGAAGGAAGAAAGAAAGAAAGAAAGAAAGAAAAGAAGGAAAGGAAGATATATAGATAGATATGCTTAAACTTAACTGCATTTGAATTTGGGCCACCAAGCTCACATGTGTTATATGAATGAACTGTTATACATAGGTTATTGATAACCAGTTTTCAGTGATGTTTGAAAGATTATGGAGAGCAGGAGAGAGGTCACGGTAAAGAAGGAAAAATTGCAAGAGTTTACAAACTGGCATAAAATATTTGGCAAACTATATAGGTCAATAAAATTGATTTCAATTACTGACAAAACTCTAGAATATATTTTGGCTAATGAATATTTAAAATAAATGGTAATCACAAAAATTAACCATGCTTTCAACTACAACAGGCTGTCTAATGAATTTCTTCTGGGATAGAGTTATGAGATTGGCACATCAGAGGAATGACATGAGAATAATATACCTAGCTGTTTTTAAAGCTATTTTTTTTAAAACAAAGAAACATATGTTATTTATACAAACAAATTGGAAAGATATAGCTTAGATGATAAATCTGTAAATATTTATTAAGCACTTACTATGTATCAGGTACTATGCTAAGTACTAAATAGTTGTATTTCAAACTAATTGAATTATTGGACCAAAGTAGTTCAATATTAACTTGAAAGACCACTCCTGGGAAGCACCTCAGAGATCTATGTTTAGTTTGTTTTTGATGGCTTAGACAAAGTTCTCTATTAAATACTTATCAAATTTACAGAGAACACAAAACTAGGAATGATATATGAACATAGATGACATTAAAAATATATTCTAGAAAGTTGGGCTAATTTAATAACATAACATTAAGGGATTTATACATAAAGTTACACTTTGATTTGAAGATAATTTTCACAAAGAATAGTATGAATAAGTTTGGTTACAGAGTTCTCAGGAAAAAAAAATCCCCCAGGATTTTATGGATTTTATGCTTAAATTATGTCAAATGTCTGAAAGATTGTTAATAAGCCCAATTAGTGGTTTTTAAATTTCATGAGGATTGTGACCATTCTAATTTTTTTAAATAATGGTTTACGATCCCAATTGTTCAGTCGTGAACAGAGCCTTCTATACCCAGAGAGAAGACGGTGGGAACTGAGTATGGTTCATAATAGAATTTTCGCTCTTTTTGTTGTTTGCTTGTATTTTATTTTCTTTCTGATTTTTCTGGTTGAATTTGATTTTTCTTGTGCAAGATAATTATATAAATATTTATGCATGTATTAGATTTAACACATATTTCTACCATGTTTAATATGTATTGGACTACTTGATATTTAGGGGATGATGTGGAGGAAGGTGGGGAATTTGGAACACTAGGTTTTGCAAAGGCTAATGATGAAGAATTGTTTATAATATGTTTTGAAAAATAAAAAGCTTTAATAAAAAATAAAATAAAATAAAGTGATGGTTTAAACAATTGTTAAAAAACTGTCCAGTTATGCTACAAACACATTTTTGAATTACAAGCACGTGCATATTTGAAGCATTATACTTTTTATTTCTGTAGCTATTCAAAATTGTCATGATCAAATACACAATGATTATGATGTTAGTGCCATAATTTCAACAGACAGTGACCATACCTGAATAAGTACAACATGTTTTTAGAATTTTTGATCTACCATCAAATTGTTTCCAAATAGCAGGCAAGTAATTGACAAGAAAGCAAAATCTGATTTCCAGGAAAGGTCAGATATTGGCCTTTAGTGCTATTGGCATTTTCTGTCCTATAGTTGAGTAGCCCTTTTAATTCAATCTTTTACCCAGTAACATATTATTACCTATCCAATCATGTGACCAAGATGTCATGAATGCATATGTTCTTAAAGCAAAAACATTCTGACACTAAAATATGATCGCAGGGCATAAACATTATAAACCATCCTAAAGCCAACGTGGACCGTCACAAACATTCAGCAGAAACAAATTTTATATTGACTCTCATTGGGGTAATAAACTGTTCAAATGTAAACTTATTCTTCACTTATGTTGCTATTTTTTTCTCCAGGAAATGAAATGTTAGTCAACATCAGCCGGTTGTTCATTAGTTTCTACAAAAATATAGTTGGTTTGTCAAGTCTAGTTGGCACAGTGGCAGAAAAGAAAGTCACATACTTTTCCTAGAAAGTTTGGATTATATAAGAAAATTGCTAAAAACGAAACATATTTATCATTTACTATAGTATTTGTCATTTTTCAGTAAAAAGTAAATGTTTTATATCTAAAATGGCTGTTCATTTTCATGAATTAATCAAATGATTGATTTTATTAAAAAGTGGCTATAATTTTTAAAATTATTCCATCACATATTTCTATGACTGAAAAGTATATCTTTGTATTTAAGATAAGAATACAGAAATAAATTTAATATCAAATCACATCAAAAACTTTTTCTTATACTGAGCCATATATTTCAAAACTTTGCTCAAATTAAAAAAAATACAATAAGAAATCTCATATCCTTATGTAAAATTAACTTTGTTATATTATGCTAAACATCTTCTAGTTTGTAATTTAATTAATTCATAATGCTAATGTTTAAGACATTTTAAATATTGACATTTAATATGAAATCTTATAGATGAATAAGTATATGAGATCTTATTAATTATAAAATCTTCCATAAAGTATATGCAACTTTTTTAAGTAGTTAACAAAGAAATTTCAAAGAATATTATGAATAGCCTATCATATTATCCTGTGGGTTTACAAATATTTTGTTGTTATTGTTGAAAAGGTTCACTGGAGAATGAGCCAAAGCATTTGGGAACCACTGAACTACATTTAAAAATGAAATACTATCCAAGACTAAAAACTTGCTTCCTTTGGCATTCTTACTTGTCTTAAGTGACTAATTTTTAAAAAATTAAATCCCAAATATTAGTCATTACAATTTACTATAAATATATAAAAAACATTACATGTATTGAGACTTAAAGCTACTAATTAAGGTGAACAACTATTTTATCAATGCAGACATATTTTTGTGAATTATTACATTCATTAAGACATTAAGTGAATTATATGATACACTGTCATGTTATTGTCTTCCTTTCTTTGAGATATAATGACCATGTGGACATTCATCATATAGAGAAAAAGGAAAAGGTCTTTGTATCTCTACATTTCCACAAATCTTAATGTCCTTCATTTACTTTGGAAATAAACAATTTGCTCTGACTTGAGTATTTGTTTTGCATGAATAAGTGGGCTTCTGGACAACAATCTGCTTTTTTCTAACCTAAATGACTGGCACTCTTAGGCAGGTGATATAAAACAAATAGGAAGAGCTCGGTCAGTCTTTTTGAAGTAGAACAGAATGTCATCATGGTTCTGCTATGGGAGTATTGTCTTTATCTACCTATTCGAACAAACATTATGTAAACATATACAGTTTCAGGGCTCAAGATGGAGGGTTGATGAAATGAGAAGACAAAGGATGGAACTCTTTGTTGAAGCCATTTCTCTCTTATTTTGTCAATCTTTCTTCCAATTCTTTAAACATAGATTGTATTTTTCCCCAATTACATGTTAAAACAAATTTTAAGGTTTATTTTCTTTAAAGTTTTGAGTTTCAAATTTTATCCTTCCCTCATTAATTCCCTTCTCCTTTCTCAGATGGTAAGCAAGCAGATATAGGTTATACATTTGCAATCACATAAAATTTTTTCCTTTTTGTCATTTTGTACAAAAAGACTCAAATAAAAGAAGAAAGAAACAAAGAAAGTGGAAAAATAGCATGCTTCAGTTTATATTCAAGCAATATCAGTTCTTTCTCTGGAGATAGATAATATGCTTTTTAATTAGTCCTTTGAGATTTTCTTAGATCATTGTATTGCTGAGAACAGTTAAGTCATTCACAATTCTTCATTGAAAAATATTCCTGTTACTGTGTATAATATTCTACTGGTTCTGCTCACTTCACTCCTCATGAGTTAATGTAAGCCTTTCCAGGTTTTTTTTTCTGAAAATATTCTTGTTTGTGATTTCTTATAGCATAATAATATTCTATTAAAATCATATACTATAACTTTTTTAGCTATTACCCAATTGATAGGCGTTCTTTCAATTTCTAATTCTTAGTTATCATGAAAAGAGCTAATATAAATATTTTTGTATAAATAGGTCATTTCACCACCACTACCCCCACATACTTTTTTATGTCTGGAATATAAATTACTAATGCTATCATTGGATCAAAGGAATTGTACAATTTTATTTCCTTTTGGATAGTTTCAAACTGCTTTCCACCAACAGTGCATTAGTGTCCCAATGTTCCTCTTTCTCCTCCAACATCCAACATTTTCCTTTTTGAAATCATATTAGCCAATCTGTGAGGTGGTACCTCAGAGTTGTTTTTTTTTTAAGCTTGAATTTTTTTAATCAATAGTGATTTATAACATTTTTTCACATGATTATATATTTGTAATTTCTTTCTCTAAAAACTACCATTAATATCCTTTGACAATTTATGAACTAGGGAATGACTTGCATTTTTATAAATTTGACTCGGTTCTCTATATATTTGAGAAATGAGGCTTTTATCAGAGATACTTGTTGCAAAATTTCCCCCATTTTTTTCTTTCTTTAAAATTATGGTTGCATTGTTTTGTTTATACAAAACCTTTTTTATGTTAACAAAAGTAATGTTTGCTACCTCCAATTTATTCATGAATTTCACTCATAATAAATCTGACAGATAAACTATTCTATGCTCTCTTAATTTGTTTGATATCAACCTTTATTTATAAATCATGTGCCCATTTTAACTTTATCTTAATATCTTTGGGTTTACTGGTAGATTGCTATGGTCATTTATTAAAATGTAATTTGTAACTAATCTATTCAATTGTTCCATCATTCTATTGTTAGTCCCAGATTATTTTGGTAATGATAATTTTATAATACAGTTTTAGATCTGGCGTGGATAGACCATCTTTCTTCACTTTTTATAAATTGATTCTCCTTATATTCTTGACCTTTTATTCCTCCAGATGAATTTTGGTTTTGTAAAATATTTTTGATAGTTTGATTAGTATGGCACTGAATACATTGCTTAATTTAGGTATCATTTTTATTATATTGACTCAGTATAGCCATGAGTAATTGAAATTTTATAATTTGTTTAGATCTGGCTATTTGTGGTAAAAGTATTTTATAGTTGTGTTCATATAGTTCCTGGATTTGTCTTGGCATATAGATTCCCAAACATTTTATATTTTCTATAAGCATTTTAAATAGAATGTCTCTTTGTACCTCTTGCTGCTGCATTTGTTAA
The DNA here is from genome assembly GCF_902635505.1 of Sarcophilus harrisii. NCBI lineage: Eukaryota > Metazoa > Chordata > Mammalia > Dasyuromorphia > Dasyuridae > Sarcophilus > Sarcophilus harrisii. The sequence continues at coordinate 235,013,480 of NC_045430.1, forward strand.
TAATATACAGAAATGCTGATAATATATGAGGGTTTATTACATATTCTGTTATTTTACTAAAGTTGGTAATTATTTCAAATAGTTTTTTAGTTGATTCTCTAAGTATACCATCATATCAAATGCAAAGAGGGGTAATTTTGTTTCTTTATTGTCTATTCTAATTCCTTCAAGGATTTTTCTTCTATATTGTAATAGCTGATATTTATAATATAATATTTAATAATAAAGTTTAATAATAGAGGTGATAATGAACATCTTTCTTTCACTCTGATTGCATTGAGAAGGCTTCTAATTTATCACCATTACAGATAATGCTTGCTAATGTCTATAGATAAATATTGCTTATTATTTTAAGGTAAGCTACATTTAATCATTTGCTCTAACATGTTGTTAATAGAGTATGAATTTTATTTTGTCAAAAGCTTTTTCTGCATCTATGAGCTAGTCAAATCTTTTCTTTTGGTTTTGTTACTGTTATGATCAATTATGACAAAAGTTTTTCTAATATTGAGTCAGCCATGGATTCCTGGTATAAATCCTACCTGGTCACAGTCTATGATCCTTATGATATATTGCAGCAATCTATTTGCTAGTATTTTATTTTAAAATTTAAGCAATATTTATTAGGAAAATTGGTGTATAATTTTCCTTCTCTGTTTTGGCTCTTCCTTTTTTAAGTATCAGCGCCAGATTTGTGTCATAAAAGGAATTTGGCAGAACTCCTTCTTTGGCAATTTTCCCCCTAAATAACTTACACAGTATTGAAATTTCTTGTTTTTTAAATGTTTGGTAAAATTTGCTTTTGTATTTATTTACTCCTGGATATTTTTTTCTTACAAGCTCACTGATAGCTTTTTCAATTTATTTTTGTAAGACTGAGTTAAGTATTTTATTTCTTCTTCTGTTGATCTGGAGACTTTATATTTTTATAGATATTCATCCATTTAATTTAAATTGTCAAATTTATAAAACACTAACATATTGATGGTGGAGTTGTGAACTGATACAACCATTCTGGAAAACAATTTTGAATTATGCCCAAGGGCTATAAAACTGAGCATACTCTGAGCTAGCAATACTACTATTTGGTCTATGTTCCAAAGATATTTTATACAAGAAAAAAAAAGTACTTACATGTATAAAAATGTTTATATCTGTTCTTTGCTCTCTTTTTTGATGGCAAAGAACTGGAAATTGAGGGGAATGAATGCCCATCAACTAAGGAATGACTGAATAAATTGTGATATGTACATATAAGGGAATAATATTATTCTATAAGAAATGATGTGCAGATGGATTTCAAAAAGACCTGGAAAAACCTACATAAACTAATGCTTAGTGAAGTCAGCAGAACAGGAGACCATATTAATTTTAATTATTGTGTTATTATTAATATTATTAATATTAATATTGTGTGATGATAAACTTTGGTAGACTTAGCTCTTCTTGGCAATACAATGATTTAAGACAATTCTAAACAACTCATGATAGAAAATGCTATCCATTTACAAAGAAAGAACATATAATTTTAATGCCAATTGAAGCACACTATTTTCACTTTTTATTGCTGTTTTATTTCTTATGGTTTTCCTCTTTTGTTCTGATTCTTATACACTAATGTAGAAATATATTTAATTTGATTCTACATATATGCAATCTATATAAAATTCTTGCCATCTTGCAGAATGGAGGAGAAGAAGGGACAGAGAAAAATGGAGATAAAAATATCATCAAAATAAATATTGAAAAGTAAAAATCAAATAAAAATTCAATTAGGAGATGTTTAAGAAAATTAAAATACAAAACAAAAAATAAATTATCAAACTTATTGGCATAAACTTGACCAAAATAGCTCCTTATAATTGTTTTAATATATTCTTTATTGGTGCTCAATTCGTCCCTTTAATTTTTCATACTAATAATTTCCTTTTTAAATCAAATTAGTCAATGGTTTATCAATTTTGTTGATTTTTTTCTATAACATCAGCTTCCAATTATTTTTAAACTTTCAATTTTATTAATCCCTTTTTAGATTTTCAGAATTTCCAATTTGGTATATAATCTGGGGGAGGTTAATTTGCTATTTTTCTAATTTTTCATTTGCTTTCCCAATTCATCTTCACTTCTTTTAAACTGAAGTTAGCTAGTGTTTTTTTTTTTCATCATACTGTGGTGATGAGGAATTCAAATTTAATTTCCAAAATCATTGATTGAGACCTTCTAATAAATGAAGTTAGATCATTTTTAATCAACTATCTAATACTTTCTTCTAATGCTGGCATTTTGCATTTTCATCAAACCAATAGATCAAAGCTAACAAGTTTTATTTCCAGAATCTTTTGTTACTCAGACTTTTCTCCTAGTCCCATGTCCTATGTCATAGAAAGCATAGAAAGCAAAAGATCAAGCATTAGATTTCAGGCCCTTTTATTCCAGAGGAATTCCTCTATTACAGGAGGTTGCCTGATTATGAAAATGTTTTGTCATTACAAGTAGACACTATAGGCAGCAATTTACTTAGTGTAATGTCACATTTTGAAGGGGTCCCTGTGTCCCAAAATAAATCTATCTCCTTTCCAAATTCCAAATTCCAAAAATTTCTATAAATTTTTCATTGAGAAATTAATTTATCTATTGAGTTAATTCAAAAGGAAACCTACTCTAAAAATGTAAATTTCAAGAAAAGAGTCTCATTAATCATTTCTATTCTGTTGTAATTAAATGAGAGAAGTGATACATGGTAAATGCAAATTCAAAAAGGCTTCTATACAGCTTGAGAACCTGAAAAACAGGTATGGTACAGGGCAAAACGTGATGAATTTTATATTAGAATATTTGAGTTCCAAACCTAACTTTTCTCCTTACTTTTTCTCAATATCTTTGTTTCCTCATCTATAAAATTAAGGCAATTTTCTTTTTCAGTTTGAAATATATCATCTTATGTCCCTTAAGAAGAGTAAAATGTGCCATCATATCAATGTATGACAAAAAGAACATTTGCTCATATGTTGGTAATTCATGTGCTACACAAATATACTTATAATGGCATAAAGAAGTAAAGAAAGTTAAGAGCAGATTGGGAGGACCCTTTAAAAAGTGAATTGGTGAGAGCAAAAGAGCAAGAGTTTCATAGTATGGCAGGTACTGATAGATTGTATTGTGCCTCTCCAAATCAAAGAAATCAAATCCAAAAGAGTATGTGATAAATCAGAGAATCAAATGCAAATGGGATTAGTTTTTGTTAGGATTAAAGTTGCATAGTAGACCTTCCCCTTTAAAACATTGATTCAATTGGAACAAGAGGTTTGGCAATTGTTAATCCTGTAAAGTTACCCATGTATATATCCTGTAAATAAAAGGCTATTAAATTAAAAAATATATATATATTTTTTTCCAGGAAAATCAATTTTAACAATTTGAATTTTTTTTAAATAACCTATTTTAAATATTGGTGAATTCTCTCACAATCAAAAGAAGCAGAGATTGGAATATCACTTTTTAGGTATGGGATAATGTATATTCATTCTTTGTACATATTTGGTGAAGTTAAGTTTGAGAACTTTTCAAAAACTATTATATGACTAAAATTAAAATATCCTATAATTATTTTTTTACTATCTGTTCCTTTTCTAAAATTGATTTTAATTTCTCCTGCACCAATTTAGATGTTATACCGATGGATTTAAATGCAATCACTAATGATACAATTTCATTATCTAGTTTACGTTTCAGTACAATATAGTTTCCTTGTTTAAGTATTAAAAAAAAAAAACATTGATTCAATTTAAAATGATCTCATAATTTTAGTGCATCTGCGTATGGAGAGGTAAATTAATTTAGTGAATAAAATTCTGATTTTGATACTATGAAGACCTGAGTTCAAATCCTGAATATTATAGTTTCTCATTGTGTAACCATAGTCAAGTCACAACCTCTATGAATCTTGATTTATTTTTGTATAAAACTGGATGATAATAACTATAATTAATACCTCATGGGATTATTTAAGGCTCAAAAGACATAAAAACGCTAATTAAATGTTATATAGTAAAATGTACAAAAGATGGGCATTGAAAAGTTAGATAACTGAAGAAAACAAACTTTTGCATACTATATGACATTCATTCTCACAAAATCCCAGAATAAAAGGATCTTAAGAGACTATTCTTGGTTTCAATCTGAAGTATGAACTATTTTACAGTACTCTTACAAGTCAACCATCATTTTACCATTTCTTCTATCTTCCTTCAGGGAAAAAAAGAAAAAGATCAGTTGCCAAATTTTTACCTAGATTTGGCAATGCTCAAGAAAAGAAAAACAAGAAAATGAAACAGGATCCATAAATTTGGGTTAATATAGTTTTCACATAATTAGGCTTTTATTAATTTAATTCTTTGACATTTGTTCTTATAGCAAATAAGTAATTTACTAACATGAAGAAACATAATATAGAATTTGGAGAAAAGAGAATAATTAACTAGTCCATTTCCAGATTGGTAAAAGCCATATAAGGGAAGCTGAAAGTGAGCTGATTGGAAGCTAGCTACATATGTTCATATGCTAATGTTAGCAATATCATAATTTTAATAATTGCAATTAAAAAGTTAATGCTGATTGATTATATTATGTCAATATGATTAAATAAATAATAAACATGATCAAATAATTTTGTTGATAATTTTAATGTATTAGATGACTAATATAACAATGACATTCATAATTAAATAATATCTAACAACTATTAATAGTTATTATTTCAGAATTGTATCTATTAATGATAATAATTAGCAGTAGTAGTAAAAGAAAAGTGAGTAGTAGTATTCAAGTTTCAAAGTGAAAATAACAGGATACAATCAAGGTCTTACAGATTCAGAATCATTACTCATAATTCTATATGGCTCCTTTGTGATTTAATTCACTCTTATTCAATAATCTTTTATAAGCGTTTATTAATCATATACTATATACCATACACTTGGGTAAATACCTGGGATAAAACAGCAAAAAGATCACAGTTCTTCCCTCAAGGATGTCACATTACAAGAGGGAGAAAGTATGCAAATAATTATGTACATATTAGCTAGATGCAATGTCTATGGCATATAAGACAATAGTGGGATGAGGAAAAATCTCCCGAAGAAAGTATGTATGGAATAAAATCTTACTGGGAGACGAAGATACTACAAGCTAATGGTGAAGGATGGGGCAGAAAGCATTTCAGGCATGCATTTCAGCAAGTGAAAAGACATAACATTTGCGAAAGGAGAAAAGACCTTTCAGTCACAAAGCATTTTTTTGTTTGATCCTTGAGGCCTTAGAAAGTCCCTGGATTAGGGTCTGGGGAAGAGTGTCATTGTCTTAACATACTTTAGGGAAATTATATTGATAGTTAAGTGAGGGATGAATTAGGAAGAAATTTGAGACAAAAATGAAATAGAAATATTTTGCAATAATCAAAATTTTGTTTTTAAGAAGTGATAAAATCTTTGTAGTTGGTAATGTCACAGAGAGTGAAAATAGAAACTCCAAGGTCTACAACATATGGGGCACAGGAGATAAATGTGAATGAGTATTTGTGGATGGATATTGAGATAAAAATAATAGGTTTGGGAGGATTATGGCTGAAACAGTAATAGGAAAGTTGGGAGGAAAGAACCTTTTGTTTGTTTTCTTGTTTGGTAGAAGGGAAAGTAATAGAGTTTGAAATATCTAAAATGTAATTGATAGGGTATAGCTTCTGCTCAGGAGAGATACTAGAATTGGATTTACAGACCTAAGAGCTAGATAGTGCAGTGGACAGAGTACTAGACTGAAGTCAGGAAGAGATCTTCCTGAGTTCAAATGTAACCTCAGATTCCTACTAGTTGAGTAAGTCACTTAACCCTATTCATCTCAGTTCCTCTTCTATAAAATGATCAGGAGCAGGAAATGACAATGCTTTCCAATATCTTTGCTAAGAAAGCACAAATGGTCATGAAAAATCAGGTGTGATTAAAATGACTGAACAACAATTACAATATAAATCTGGGAATAATCTATATTGACATGGTTCTTGAAATAGGATATTTACTTTAATATTAACCTTTACTTTTTCCCCATTCCAGTATTCTCTTCTCTAGGTTAAACAGTCCCATTTATTTCAATATATTTGCATATGGTCTGATTCCAAGGCCATTTCTTTGTTCACCAAATAATTCTATAGTCATAAGAAAGTAAATTTTCAGACATAAGTGCCTAACCCAGAACTTGAGACATATTAAATCCTTAATAAATACTTGACTGATTTACTGACCAGAAATGAAATACAGAAAGAGTAGATATGCTCAGAGACTTAGAGGATACTGGCAATATATAGTTATATAAATAAGAGAATCACATGCTGATAGTTGGAAGGAGTCTTAAAGGCCAGATGGCCCAATACCCTCATTTTACAGATGAGGAAACTGGGAATTAAGGAGAGGAAGTGAGTTGCACAGGGTTACATAACTAGTAAGAATCAGGGAAGGGAAGGGAAATTAAATACAATGATTAAGCACTGACTCGGTTCCATATTAACTTCTGCAGTAATATATGCACTCAAAGGCTGAAATTCCCCTAACAATCTGACTGCCTTTAATATCCCTTCCAAAAGACCACTTACTTACATATCTCTTAAGAACTTGGCAAAAAAAAAGTCTCAAGGAATTTTAGAATATTCCAATATTCCAAAGTAAGGAAATTCTATGGTAAGCTACAAGCACTTTACAAAATTAACCCAAGATAAATTGCCTGGAGCTCCCATACAGCACTATGCTTCCAATTATTTGGCAAGGGGTGAATGTTTTTCCTAAGCACTGAAAGATCTGTTTGCAATTATTCTTTCAATTCATCCAAATTATATTTTATATTGAGCAATTAAACTAGATGTAAATTTAAATAACATAAATGCTAAAACAAAACAATTCACAACCCTGATAGCAACCATTTCTAGGAAAACAAAGGATTTGACAATTTCCCAACTTACTTGTCTTAGTAAATGTAATGTTGAACCAGTTTTATTCATGCCTTTATGTTTTAGCAACTCAAATGTGAAAACCATTTCAAAGAGAAAAAAAGCCCTTTGATTGTCATAGTTCTTTTCCTCTTATTTGTTTCCTGCTTAAATTATATGTTATAAACAATTTTTTTAAAGAAATAAAATAATTCTGTAAAAACTAAGCTAATTTGGGGTCAACTAGAGATTTGTTTTTTCCTTCCCAATTTGATGATAGTTTTTTTTTTTTTTTCATTCAGCCATATATCCCCCTGATGATAAAGGAAAATTCAAATCCAACTTGTGTGTGTGTGTGTGTGTGTGTGTGTGCATGCACACACACACGGGCGTGCACATTGGAATATTACCGTATCAAAAATTTTAAAAGGAAAAATATTAAGCTTTAATTATGAATAATAAATGTTTCAAACAAGTTTTTGAAGGTGTTTGCACACAATTAGAGGGGATAAAGAGGGCCTGGATCTGCTTAGACTTCTGGGATTTAAAGACTTTTGTTGATATCCTGATTCAATACAAGACAGTTAATAGAATGTGAGCTTTTTGAAAGCAGGAACTGTCTTCCATATTTATATTCATAAGGCTTAGCAAATTGCTTATTATATAATAGGAGTTAAATAAATGCTTGACTGACTGACAAGGAAATATTACATGATTTGAGACTGAGACAGTAAGGAATTATCATAAAACTGCTGTCAGATGCTAAATTTCATGCACCATCTTTGTTGTTCATTTTATTAGAATTTATTTGCTATATCTAAAGAGAAATATAATGAAATAATGGCTGCAGACCTAGCAATAAAGCCAGAAAAACTTGCATTCAAGTCTCATACATGCTATGTTTCATGGGCAAATATGCTTATTTTCTTAATGCTCTTAGACAAATTTCTAAGCCTGTTGTTGAGAAGGTGTCAATCTACATCAGTAGAGTGAGTTTCTCCACCATGGAACAAAAGAAATTAAATAATTCACAGATTCTGGCTTTATTCCTTTGCCTGTAAGGAAAGATTTCAAAAGATTCTCCAACCTCCCACTCTCACCCCTGACACGTGTAGCAAAATTATGGCAGGACATGGACTCCATGATTGCCTAGAATATGTTGTGAGCTACCAAACTTCTAAGATTAAAGATCCTTTAGTTAATTGGACTATGACTATTAACAGGTTAATCCATTAAAAATGCAATAGCCAAAATTCTTCAGCTTTTTCAGAGCTCATAAATGAATGAATGAAAAATTATTTAATAAGTAATTAGCACATACTATGCTAAGTATTAAAAATACAAATAGAAAAGAAAGATAATCCCTGTTTTCAAGTAGCTAACAATCTTCTAAATAGTCCAATAGTAGGGAGGGTTCTGAGAAGATGGGAGTAGGTTGGTAAATTTCATGCTCTCCTGATTTCTCCCACAAACAGAACAAATTTGTGTCTTAGGGCAAACAGACTGGTGAAAAATCAAGAAGACTCGGGATAGAACAGGAGTTCTCCTGATACAACTTGAGAATATCTGAAGAAAGACAACAGGCTGGGGATTAATTAGTCTGAAGTGCAAACACCTCCAGGCAAACTGCAGAAACATTAAGTGGGGATCTCTCCAGTTAGCTAGATGTGGCTGGAGCCTCAGCAGTAACAGCAGAGAATTTCCGGACCTAGTTGAACTAGGATCTGTGTCCAGGAGAACTGATTGAACCTCAACTGATTGGGGAATGTCAGGCCCAACAGTGATGCTGAGAGGTAGCGTTGGGCAAGAAGGAACCAGCACCCGGTGAGTGCAGAGGCAGTTGGACAGGGGTGCTGCTGGTTGTGGGCACGTGCAGGAGGGGGAAGCTCTCAATTTGGCATTTCTAGTCAGAAGAGAGAGCTGAAAGAAAGCTTGAAATTCCATACCCCTGCCCTATAATTAGAGATTCTTACACTAATTCCTCTTATTTAAAAAAAGTGAATCAGCAAAAAATTCCACCATTGAAACAAATTATGGGAATGGGGAAGATCAGGATTCATCTTCAGAGAAGGACATCTTAGTGTAAAAAAAAAAAAAGTGAAATGGACAAAGGAATAAAAGTTATTTCAAGAAAAGAAAATTAATAAATGTGATATTGAATTACTAGAATTGTGCTTTGAAGTAGGCTCAGAATTCTTTGAGGCTGAGATGAAAAGACCAACTTGTACAAAGGCATGAAGGTAAACAAAGTATTTTCTCTGACTTGGACTTATGTTCTTCTCACTGAAAATGTCCTTTCCTATTTCTCTTCTGTCCATATCCCATACATCTTGTTAAAAAAACAAGTCAGTTTTCTCTTTACTCTTTACACAATTCTTTGGATGATAACATTTATTGCTAACACTATTCACATATATCCTTGTGACATTTATTTTATTATTTTATTGAATGACTATGTGTTACACCTCATTTTCATAGATTTTGGCATTTTTATTCAACTAGATCTTGAAGTAGTGGGGATTTTGAGGGACTACACATTCACAGATTTTCAGATGGAAGAGAGCCCAGAAATCATTTAATTTTGCTTTCCTCATTTTATAAGTTGAGAAAAAAAATTGAGAAGTAAAGTATTTTTCCATGATTTGCAATAAATAACAAATACTAGAAGAATATGAACCCAAATTTTTTCTGTAATTATCCACTATGGCATGCTGCCTCTCATGTATGGGGGAGGAGATACAAATAAAAGTTACAAAGGGTGGTTAGGTATGAATATATTGTGATCAGCTTCTGAGAAGCCAATGAGATCACAGATCCCTATGAGTCTTTTGGAGTACTTATTGGTTCCTGTGGTTTCTTCTCAGTAAAACAAAAGCTCCTTGAGGGTAAAAATAATAATAAAACATTTTCCCCTTTAGATCCTCTAAGTCTTATACCCTATTTAGCATACAGTAGGCATTAAATAAATGCTTATTGAATCAATATATGACTAAGTATTACCAACTCTCCATTCCTTAACATCAATATTTCTACCATAAGCAGTGCTCTTAAGGAAAAGATCTTTTATTTTTTTTTTTCCTGTTGCCAGTCTGGCAAAAGAGCCAAAAAATATACTTAATATATTTATAATATACTTAACAAGTATATTAAAGTATACTTACTGTTGAGTGCTAGTATTATTCTTCTGACCTTTATTTCAAAACAACATTCTTATACACTAGTGCCAATCTTGTAATTATTCTCAGATAAGTGCCTTAAAAAAAAGAATATAAGTTAAAGGCAAGTCCACCTGGAAAACTCCTACTTCTTATCCATGTATGACTCAAATTTAATGGTACAAATACCATCATTACTATTAACAAGGAATATGGAATGATGAAGATCACATCTTTATAAGGAATATTACCTGCCAAAATAACAAAGAACTGGTTTCATAACTTTACAGACTTTCAGATGAATTCCATTTTTAAAAGATAAAAAGACTGAAGGGAATGTATGTTTCTAATAAGAATGGTATTTTAAATAGAAAAAAAATGATATTTTTAAGAGAAATAAGTAGTTAACAAATTAACCAGCACTTAGTAAACTGATGGACTTTTACACAACAATATTGTATAAAAATTTCCTATATAATTAAAAGCCCATTTAAACATATTAATTGGTGAAATCTATAGACAGGCAAATCACAGTTTAACATATTTTTCCTCTCTGTCTTTGTCCCATACTTGTCTGGATGTCAATACTTATGCCCACACATGACATTTGCGAAAAAGCTCCCTAAATTCAGGTGACAAATCCTCCAAATACATTAATCTACTAACAGCCAGTTCGGCAATTTGCTGGTTCCAGATGGCCATGGGCCTACAGCTGAGTCTGTCTGGGATAGCTCAGCACTATGGCAGTATCCAAGACTGCTTCTGCTTAGGCTGCTCTGAACTTGGCTCTGATTGCAATAGCATTATGTTTCCAATCATTAGTGCCTAGAGGAATTCGTTCAATGTGGTTCACTTCAGACCTGAAATTCCTATAGAGATATTCACAATTCTTGATTTTTCTTACTATCTGGAAAAAATAATACACATGTCATTTGCTCTTATGAAACTGATGATTTGGCACTCTTCAGTTAAAAATAATAGATTTATCCCAAAACACTTGGGAACAAGAGAAATCCAGTTTATTATCTGTGAGATCTCTGTATTAATGATCTCGGCAAAAGTGTACTTGTGAAAATGTAGGCCTCTTGGGAACACAGGCCCAAAAATATCCTATTAGACTATATTGTTCCAATGTCAGGATCAGCTTTCCATTTTGAATGATCATCTTATCTAGTTCATTATTATATTAAATTTAACATTAATAATTTTATAAACATAAATATTTATTTGTTCTGGGACACCCTTCCCCATGAGCATTCAAAATCACATGCAATATATTGAGAAAAGAGTTTGTCTTTAGCAGTGTAAAGTTTCTTAAATAAATATAGCCTCTATACCATGGATATTCATAATGTAGTCCAGAATAACACAATGAAATTGTAAATGTAAGATTTGTCCAGCCAGAAGACCTGGATTAAAATTCCATATGTGCACCTTATAATATAAGTGAGACTCTGTATATATTATTTAGCCTTCTCAGTCTTCAGTTTCTAATTGACTAAGTGCATTGCCAAAAATTATGATCCTATAAATAAGGCTATAATGTAATATGGAAAACCAAGCAGTATGAGCTCTGCTCCATCAGTAAACCCAAATGGAAGCTATGGGAAGCAGGTAGACAGAACACAATTTGACAAAAGGTGCTATTTTTCCACTGAGTGAAGAGATAGCTTTTAACTGGAAGCATATTTTTAAAAATGGTGTTGCCTTTGTTCATGGATTATAAAACTGGCCACAAAACTATGTTATCTTGGAGAGAACTATCTTTTTAGAAAGATAAGAATTGACCTAGATAAGCCTTTGGAGCTCAAAAAATTTGAACAAGAACAAATAGGGGAAATAGATGATAGTGTGTCTATATCCTAATCCTAGTCACCCAGGTTATGTTGGCTGTCTACCTGAACATCAGAGGTCAATCTCTCAGACTACCTAGTTTAGAACCAGTTTTAGGAGCTTATCTGATGAAGCCATCATTTTGATACCCACACTATCATGCTTAGGAGTCATTGAAAAGATCTAGTAATAACATGTAAGACCTAGGATATGAACAGACAATTTTCAGACAAAGAAATTCAAGCCATTTCTAGTCATATGAAAAAAAATGCTCTAAATCACTGTTGATTAGAGAAATGCAAATTAAGACAACTCTGAGGTACTACCTCACACCTCTCAGATTGGCTACGATGACAGGAAAGGATGATAAATGTTGGAGTATTTGTGGGAAAACTGGGACACATACATTGTTGATAGAGTTGTGAACTAATCCAACCTTTCTGAAGAGCAACTATTTCCAAAGGGTTCTCAAATTATGCATACCCATTGATTCAGCAATGTCTCTACTGAGTCTGTATCCCAAAGAGATCATAAAAAGAGGAAAATTGCATATGTGCATAAGTGTTTGTAGTGTCCATGAACTGGAAACTGAGTGAATATCCATCAGTTGGGGAATGACTGAACAAGTTATAGTACATGAATGTTATGAAATATTATTGTAAGAAATAATCAGCAGGATGATTTCAGAGATACTTACAGGAACTGATGCTAAGTGAAGTGAACAGAATCAAGAGATCATTATAACAAGCAACAACAAGATTATATGGTGATCAACTGTGATGGACATGTCTCTTTTCAACAATGAGATGATCCAAGCCAATTTAAATAGACTTGTGATGGAGAAAGCCCTTTGCATCCAGAAAGAGGACTTATGGGAACTTAATGTGGATCACAACATAGTATTTTCACTTTGTTGTTGCTGTTAGTTTGCTTTTGTTTTTTTCATGTGCAGTATGCAACATAATAAATGTATACATTTAGAAGAATTGCACATGTTTAATCTATATTGAATCAAAAGCTATCTAGGGGAGGGAGTGGAGATAAGGGAAGGAGAAAAAATTGAAACACAAGATACTGCAAGGATGAATGTTGAAAACTATTTTTACATGTATTTTGAAAATAAAAAGCTATTATCAAAATAAAAAATGACACTCGGACCTATAATAGATAAAATAGGGTTAATTTAAGAATCATCAGACTAGCTGAAATCTACCACAAAACAAGACTAGATATCATATTTCAAGAAATTATGAAGGTGAATTATTCAGATCTTTTAGAATTAGAGGGCATTTCCCAACTGGTTTCCCTGCTCTACTACATGGCTATCTTCTTAAACTTACTGGAATCTCCTTATCTTGAAAGAGTGAATTGACTTTGAAAACTCATGCTGCCTCAATATTCATTGCCCCTGGGGCTTCTCTCTCTAAATGGAGAAAGTAGAGTAGATAGTGGCTAGATCCTTCCAGATTCTGAAAGTTGGTCTAGATTAATGACTTCATGATCTATATGAGGAAATTGAGATCCAAAGAGGTTGTGATTGATCCAGTTTATTAGTGGTAGCTTTAAGTAGTACTTCTCCCACTATCCCATCCTCATTTGTATAGATGCCTACTTTTGTCATTGAATTATGAGCCTCATAATCCCTCCTTTCTTTCCTTACTGTACCCTTTCCCTTCTCCATTTCCCTTTTTCTTTTACGATCATCAAAGCATAAATAGAATCAATTCCAAATCATCCAAATCATCAACTGACATGACAGTTCTTAGAGAAGGGCTTGTATCCACCCATTCTCTACCCCAAGAATGCATAGGACAAACATTACATCATTTCTCACCCAGCAGCACTCCTTATTTCATCATGTTAACCTGTGCCAGGTTAACTACCACCCTATGCCACTTTGTAGTTGTTTTTTTTTTTTTAATGTCTCTCTCATTCCATTAGATTGGAAACTTCTTGTCAGCAGGGATTGTTTTATGTCTATCTTTAAATCCTCAGTATCTAGGACAGTGTGTAGCACATAGTAGACACTTAATAAATGTTTACTGACTTAAATAGAAAAAATATCTAGTGGCCACATCTCGAAAGAAGCCTCAAGAAATGAAAATTCTTAGGAATATTATAACCCAAATTCAAAGCTTCTGGGTCAAAGAAAAAGTTATTCAAGGAATCAAAAAGAGAGAGTTCAAATACTGATATACTACAGTCAAAATTATAAAAGACTATCAACTGCCACTATTAAAGATTAGAGAATATATACTATGACATTTAAAAAACCAAAAGATATAGGCTTACAATCAAGGCTTGCCCAACACAATTCTGTAATCGAGCAGTGGCTAAATAAAGATAGATTATTTTTAATAAAACCTTCTAAGCATTTTTGATAAAAAGGCCTGAGCTTAATAGAAAAATTAAAATACAAATATTAGAGTATAGAAAAAATATAAAAATAATATATGTAGAAATTTTTCAAAGACCTTAAAGATGAAGCAATTTCATTCTTGGGGTAGAGAGTGGAGGGATACAAGCCCTTCCCTAAGCACTGTCATGTAAGTATAGATGATTTGGAACTAATTTTATTTATGCTTTGATGATCTTAAAAGAAAAAGGGAAATGGAAAAGGGACAGGGTACAGTAAGGAAAGAAAGAGGAGGAATGAGCCTCATAATTCAATGACAAAAGTAGACATCTATATAAATGAGGATGGGAGAGTGGGAGAAGAACTGCTTAAAGCTACCACTAACAAGCTGTGGATTAATCACTTAACCTCTCTGGACCTCAATTTCCCACATGGATCATGAAATCATTGATCTAGACCACCTTTCAGATCTTAGCTATGTCCAAAATTCCAAAATCTATATAAGACAAAATGAGACTAATTATTGTCTTTCAACAGAACTAGTGTTTTTAAATGAGTGCTATTTCTCCAAAAATATTTAGATTTCCTGTCCATTTTGGTCTATAATACATGGACTTTGTATCAGAATTGAAAAATAGATAGGTTTGATTTTTTTCCATAATCCAAAAGCATAAAGTCAGACTGACTATTTAAAATTAATTAGAGCATATTTTAGAGGGAAGTGTTTCTGAAATAGCATAAAATTCTTCAGGTAGCAGATGTTAGTGCTTGTCACTCATTCAAAAATTTGTCTTAAAAGATACAAATATCTTTTGTTTCAAGATGAGACGGGAAAGATATCTCATTTCAAAAACAATTTGTCCAGTACAATGAAAGGATTATGGTTCCTCCCCCAAATACCATTTGTTCATATAATTAAAAATTTTGCCAATATGGTGTAGATGGGATTCTTTTCAAATTCAAGTTGGATTAGATTACTCACTCATAAGTTCCCTTCAAATCCATAATTTCATTTGCAATTACCTTAATAGTTTTGTTTGGAGGATTCATCTGAACTTTTTGGCATCAATACTGTATTGGAACTGAGATAAACTACTCCCCCAGAGACTGAAGCCATGTGGGGGAGATTTTGTCCCAAAAGTATGTAGAGGGAAGTATTTGCGTGTTTGTTCTTGTTATAACTTCAAAATAAATACCCGTTTGTGAAACTCAAAATAAAAAATACACCACTGCAAAAATGCTATCTCCAGGATACAACAGTGATGGAGGGAAGGAAAGGCAAGTCGTTTATCCTTTGGCATGAAACATGAGATTTGCTCGTACAATAGGCACTACAGGAAGGGGGTAGCCAGAAGAGTCCCATAGAAATGAAGAATTATCAGAGTATTGATCAAGATAGCTAGAGAATGAAGTGGGACACTGATAGACAAAACAGAATAATTCTTGTGAGGGAACCACTCCAAATGGAGTTTCAACCAAGTATTTCAAGGAAATATGATGATGATGATGATGATGATGATGATGATAATGATGATAATGATGATGATATATCACAGATCTAAACTTGATTTTTGAGTGAAACTTGTAGATTGTCAATGATACAACTATCCTAAAATAAATTCTGGGAGAAAGACGCAGCTTGCTAAATATTAGCAGGATTTGTGTACATTATGAAATACTTATAAAACCCATGACTCTGTTACATTGCTTCTTCTATTTGATATGAATAGAATTGTCCAGAATAAACATTATATATATATCAAAATTTCATCTATACATTTTAAATTGATATTTACTGCTATTTTGCTATTTCTATTATTTGTAACTAAATTCCAAAGTAAAGTGATGATTATTCAAATTTTCAATTATTTTTAAGCATTCAACTGTCTCAGCAATTGCATTTATCTAAAAAGCAGTAATTATATTTGTTCCAACTGTCTTTTCAGAAGAACCACCTGTTTTATGATTAATAGAAATCCAATTATTAGGGACCAAAAATTATTCAATATGCAAAATCAAAACACCACCTCCATACACATTCAACAGATCTACCTACTTAGCTTTAGATTATTTAACTTCAATGATTTTTCCTAAATCCATTATTAAAACAAATTCCTAGGAATTTTATATTCCAATATTCAAACAAATGAAAGAGCTTATAATGTGAAGGTTAACTGAAATAATATTATCACAGTCTAAGCCTAGCTATACTATTAAATATTTTTCTGTTTTGTTTTGTTTTGTTGTGTTGTGTTTTGTTTTTACAGATACATTCACCATTTGGAGGCAACCCCATGTGCAATGAAGCCTTTGGTTTATTTTGATTTCAAGAAGATATTAGTCTCCACTAGTAACCCCTACTCTAGCTACATAATTATCCTATCTTTATTGTTTTATCCTATATATCTGATAACATCTTTTACAAGTTTCTTCAAAGTTTTCCTTGTCCTACTCATTTAATTTTACATCAATTTGTAAAAGTCTTTCCAGATTTTTTTGGAAATCTGCCTGTTCATCATTTCTTATTGAACAATAGCATTCTTCTACCTTCCTGTACCACAACTTGTTCAGTCAATCCCCGTTTTACAATATTTTGTCACCATGAAAAAGACTGCTACAAATATTTTTGTACATGTAGGTCCTTTCCTCATGTTTTATATCTTTGGGATTCAGACATAGTTGTAGTATTTATTGCTAGATCAAAAGATATGCAACATTTGGTTACTATTTGGGTATAGTATCAAATTGCTTTCTAGAATAACTGGATCAATTCACAACTTCAGCAACAATGCATTAGTATTCCAATTTCTCTAACATTTATCATTTTACTTTTTCATACTACCCAATTAGATAGTTGCAGAGTGTTATCTTAGAATTGTTTCAATTTGTATTTCTCTAATCAAAAGTGACTTAGAGTACTTCTTAATATGCCAATAGATAGCTTTGAGTTCTTCATCTAA
The DNA here is from genome assembly GCF_902635505.1 of Sarcophilus harrisii. Lineage (NCBI taxonomy): Eukaryota > Metazoa > Chordata > Mammalia > Dasyuromorphia > Dasyuridae > Sarcophilus > Sarcophilus harrisii. Next base: position 235,030,754 of record NC_045430.1, read on the forward strand.
AAACTGTCCGTATCCTTTGACCATTTATCAGTCAGAGAATGGCTTGTAGTCTTATAAATTTGATTCTCCATATATTTAGCTTTTGGATTCTAGTCCCACTTCATTCTCTATCTTGATTAATACTCTGACAATTCTTCATTTCTATGGGACTCTTCTGGCTACCCCCTTCCTGTAGTGCCTATTGTATAAGCAAATCTCATGTTTCATGGCAAAGGATAAACAACTTGCCTTTCCTTCCCTTCATCTTGTCCACCTTTATATCCTGGAGGTAGCATTTTTGCACTGGTGTATTTTTTTGAGTTTCACAAATGGATATTTATTTTGAAGTTATAACAAGAACAAACACACAAATACTTCCCTCTACATACTTTTGGGGCATAATCTCTCTCACATGGCTTCAATCTCTGAGGAAGCAGTTTATCTGTTCCAACACTGTATTGATGCCAATAAGTTCAGATGAATCCTCCACACAGAACTATTAAGATAAGTTCAAATGAAATTATGGATTTTAAGGGAATTTGAGTGAGTAATCTAGTCCAACCTGAATTGCATTCTCCATATATTTAATTTATTTGATTGATTTTTGAAGTCTTATTGAGTCATTCATTGCCATTTGTCCAATTCTAGTTTTTAGTGAAATATTTTCTTCAACTGGCTTTTTAACCTCCTTTGCATTTGGTCAGTTGTAGTTTTTTTTTTAATAACTTTTTATTGACAGTACATGGGCAATTTTTTATCACATTATCCCTTGCACTCACTTCTGTTCCAACATTTTCCTTCTCTCCCTTCACCCCCTACCCTAGATGGCAGGAAGTCTTATACATGTTAAATATGTTATAATATATCCTAGATAAAATATATGTGTGCAGAACCGAACAGTTCTCTTGTTGCACAGGAAGAATTGGATGCAGAAGGTAAAAATAACCTGGGAAGAAAAACAAAAAATGCAAACAGTTTACACTCATTTCCCAGTGTTCCTTTTCTGTGTGTAGCTGCTTCTGTTTATCACTGATCAATTGGAACTGAATTAGATATTCTCTTTGTTGAGAAGAGCTCAACTTCTGAAAAAAAAAACAGAAATAAAACTGACCATAGAAGCTATCATCCAACAGAGATGATCAGAGAACAAATCCAGAAGTGGATGGCAAGTGAAATCTCAAAGAGAGATATGAATTGATGGAAAAACTTAAAAGGATCTTAAAAGAAAGATGGAAGGAAAATGGGGAAAAGTAATAAGAACTATGCATGTGAATTATGAAAGCGTTCTGGGAAAAAAAGGCTAACAGCTTATAAAAGGAAGCACAGAAATTTGATTTAAAAAAAAACTGGGACACTGATGCATTGTTGGTGGAGTTGTGAACGAATCCAACCATTCTGGAGAGCAATCTGGAATTATGTCCAAAAAGTTATCAATCTGCGCATACCCTTTGATCCAACAGTGTTACTACTGGGCTTATATCCCAAAGAGATACTAAAGAAGAGAAAGGGACCCATATTTGCCAAAATGTTTGTGGCAGCGCTTTTTGTGGTGTCTAGAAACTGGAAAATGAATGGATGCCCATCAATTGGAGAATGGTTGAATAAATTGTGGTATATGAATGTTATGGAATATTATTGTTCTGTAAGAAATGACCAACAAGATGAATACAGAGAGACTTGAAAAGATTTACATGAATGATGCTGAGTGAAATGAGCAGAATCAGGAGATCATTATACACTTCAACAACAATACTGTATGAGGATGTATTTGGATGGAAGTGAACTTCAACATTTTTTAAATCAAATTTCTGTGCTTCCTTTTACAAGCTGTTAGCCTTTTTTCCCACAACACTTTCATAATTGACATGCATAGTTCTCATTACTTTCCCCCATTTTTCTTCCATCTTTCTTTTAAGATCTTTTTAAGTTTTTCCATCAATTCATATCTCTCTTTGAGATTTCACTTGCCATCCCCTTCTGGATTTGTTCTCTGATCTTCTCTGTCACATAATAGCTTTCTATGGTCAATTTTCTTTCTGTTTTTTTTTCAGAAGTTGAGCTCTTCTGTGTAACAAGATGTTTGTTCCAAGCTTTATTATTTTAAGGAGGACAACAACCTTTTACTTGCTTTCCCTTGTACTGAGGCCAGCTGGGCTGCAGGATTTTCCACTGTTCTTGGTTGACCCCTGGTCTAGTTACACCTGTTATTCTGGGGTTTGGAGGCTCGTAATTTGCCTTCTGTGATTGCACTGAAGATCTCACAACTGACTGTTGAACCATTGACTATCTGAACCAGAACAGAGTAGCAATACTTTGGGTAAGAACCTCTCACCAGATTCCCTGCACCACACCTGTTCCGAGTCATGTTCCTCCCTGCCCAAATCAGATTGACTATTCCTGAAGTTCTTCCAAGATATCTCAAGCTGGAAAATTATTATCCTTCAAATGTGTGTGAGTTCTGTCACTCCAAAATCTATTCAGAGGCTTGATCTAGTGTTGATTCTGAGGGAAGATGGGAAGACCTCAGATAAAGTCCAGGCTTCCCTATGCTATCATGGCTCCACCCTTTCCATATATTTGAGAACTGAGGCCTTTATCAGAAATACTTGCTGGAAAGATTCTTTCCCAGTATTCTGCTTTCTTTCTAATCTGAATTGCATTGTCTTTGTTAGCACAAACTTTTTTAATTTTATATAATGAAAATTATCTATTTTACATTTCATAATGATCACTAGCTCTTGTTTAGCCATGAATCTATAAATCTCTTCGATGCTATACCACTTGGCATATGTGCATGTATATTATATATAATATATTATATATATATATATATATATATATATATAAAATTTTTACTTCTTCATTGTCTATGGTACCTTTTAGCAAGATGTAGTGTCTTTCCTTATCTTTTTAATTAAAACTAGATAAGGATTGTTACATTTATGTTTTTTAACCTCAGATAAAGCATAATAGATTCTGCTCTGATCACTTATCTTTATCCCATATGCTTCTCTGTTTCAAGTATGTTTCTTGTAAACATGATATTGTTGAATTCTGCTTTTTGATCCACTTTGCTATCTGCTTCCATTTTATGGGAGAGATCATCTTCACATTCACTGTTACTGTGATGACTAACTGTACTATTTCCCACTATGCTATTTTTCCTCTTGATTATCTTTTCTGTCTTTTTACTCTTTCCTTCTTCACTAGAATTTTGTTTCTTTCTACTATCTCCCCCAGTTTTCCTCTCATCTTTTTATTTCTCTCCCCTCTGTTTGATCTTCTCTCCTTCTACTTCTTTCTTAAATGAAACAGATTTCTATTTCATCCACCCTCCCATCTTTTTCTCCATTGTAATATGTTCTCCACAGCTCTTCATGTGAAAAAAAATGTATCCCATTCTACAATTTCTTTCTTCTGCATCTATTGTACACCTCTTTCTTATCACTAACATTTTTGTCATTTATATATTCTTTCTGTCTATACTATGTACTCTATATGTGTCTTTAGTCTGCCTACTTTTCTACATTGTGTCTTCCCCATTAAAATGTGATGGTAAGGACTTTGTGGAGGAATTTTTCACGTTAAGAGTTCCCTTACAGTGATGAAATTTCAGATGGTATTTGGACGCATATAAAGAAGTAATCAAAAAAAAAATTCCCACGAGGATCTTATCTTTACATTGTTACTGTCCTACATCTTTCACCACAAGTTATATCCTTGTGGTAAAGTCGGTTACATTTATGATTGCATCACTCGGTCTTACTGTATGACATTACACATAGTTATGGAAAAGATATACTCAAATGAGTCTCTGAGTGTTTAGCTAAAATAAAAATTTGATCAACATTAGCTCTTCACAATTGTTAAAGTGTTTGTTATTCAGATCAGATATCTCGTAAAAGTTACAGCACTTACTGCCCAGCAGTGTTCCTGAGTAATATAGCAATAGTAGCCTATAAAGCATCTTTAAAAAGAATATATTCCTGGAATTTCAGCTAAAAACTTGCGACACACACACACATATACCCCCACACACATTCACCTTATGGTTTTGTTAAACACAGCTCTCTTCTTTAATTCCATTTTACCCTTCTAAAAATAAAGAAATATGAAGCCGGAGGCATTAGAATTGTGCTTTCCTTTTGTTATTTTTCTCAGAAGAATTGTTCCTAAGACTGAATTAGATTCCCTGAAGAAACAATTAAGTCCTCAGTAAAAATATATTCATATTTAGTGTTTTCCTAAATATTGAAATACGGAAATAATTCTTTGCTAGTTTTCCAAATGCCTTTCTACTATGAATGCTTATACTCTTAATGCCTATCATTAGTTCCCTTTATAAATAGCCAAAAGAGAAATCACATGTATGTATTTATTCTTTGGGAGACAAACCAAATACTGGAAAAGTAAAACAAACAAATGATTTTGATTATAACAATGGTGATGATGAAATAGCTAACATTAAAATAACACTTTCACATTTCAAAGCAACTTTTATATATACACACACACACACCAGTTGTTGATCCATTGTCACCTATGGACAAGAAGGCAAAGAGTTCATAATAACAGGGCTCTTCTGACCCTGCATCCAACCCAGCCCCTAAATCCATTATTCAATAGAGCAATTCCTGAAAAGATGGGCCATCTTTAGTAAAAGCAACTTAACCTAGGTAAAGCTGCAAGACTCTCAGAATGAAAGACAGGACGCAACATTTACTTAGCAAATTGAGCTACCAACTTAGCTACTTTCTCATTGCTCATCCTGGTAAGGCATACTCCTGGCCCCTAAACCCAAGAGCCATAGGAATAGCCAGCTGTAGCTACTGAATATTGAGTGAATCAAGTCTTGCCATCTAGCCACTGTTGTATGGTTTAATATTAGCAAGGGATAGTTTTACCAATTGAAATAATATAAGACAAGATGCATTACCATTGGCTTCACTCCTGAACTCTAGAGACCATAGGGCCTTCTCATCTGACTTGCAGCTCCTTTTTTATGTGCTTTTTTTATGTGTTGTCTCCTTTTTATGTGTTGTCTCCTATGATGAAGGCTCTTTGATAGCAGGATTTCTACTTGTATCCCCAAGATTTTGCTCATAGTATGTGCTTAATGTATGAATTCTCTTTCAGGCATTCATACAAATGGCTGAGAGAGAATAAATGATGTGTCTATAAGCACATTAATAAATGTCTGTGATGGGATTCTCCCTCAAAGCTACCTGATTACCAAGTTTGCCATTCTGTGCAAGATATTCCTTAGCTGTCTCTTGCATAGGTATAGAAAGTTGTGAACATTTAAAAGGAACAACCTGACTGTCAACAAACAAGGCTCTGTATGTATGCATACATGATAAGGTTCTAGGTGCCTACTGTGGCACTCAAAGACATAGAATTCACTCCCTTCTCTACTTTTCTCTAGCAGTTTCATCTCCATCTTACACTGACCACAAGCAGCAATTCTAGCATAGAACTTTCTTAAAAAAAAAAAAAAAAAAAAAAAAAAAAAAAAAAAAAAAAAACATTTTCCCCACTTTTGGTTTAAATCTCCTTGGATGGTGCTGTCTTTAAGATGGTTCAGGAGACACCTTAAAATACTAAAAGTTTTGAGCCATACTTGAATGAGATTCTGAATGGATCCTTTTGCTTTTGTGGATATGTACTAGCAGAAAATCCTGGTATAAGATGTACTGGATTCTTGCCACTGAGAGCTGTTCAAATGGGCTTTCTTACCTTTAGAACCTACTGAATGGCCTCCAGTTCTAAGAAGTACTCTGAGAGAACCAGGAGTAGTCGGTTGAAATGATGGTAAGACAAATATTTGGGGCTTCAATTTTTTGTTAGTACTTTTAATTAAATTTCATATATTCTGAACTGCCAAAGGCATTTCCATTTAAAACAGAAAGGAAGCCTAACAGCAGAGCCTCCAGCACATTTACCAAACAATTTCCAACAGACTATGCTTTAGAAATGTACTTTGCTGTACTTACTGTGAGCATTCATTGATCTGAGGGGGATATTTATGCCACTAATTCAGCCAGGCAACTATCAGACAATTTAATCAACTCACAACTTCTCTATGAGTCTCCTCCAATCCAGAGAGGACTCAAATAGGAATGTAGTTCAAGCCAGATCTACCCTATTTGTAAAATTATCCCATTGCAATGCATGGCTGCTCAGTAGATGCTCCAAGTTCATGAAAGAGAATGGACAGCCTTTGTGAAACAGATGTGGTATACTTCTTCACCATGATTAAATGCAATCAAATCACTATGTGAGATATAAACAATGAAACAGAGCCAGCTTTCACATATCATCATATGTTGACTGTGCAAATAAGAGAGCTGGCATTCTCATATCCATAATTGCAACATAAGCAACACATGGTCACCCAAAATGCGATAAGCGAATTGCTTTGGTTTTGTATTTGAATCCAAGATCTGAATCTGGGGCAGTGTAGCTCTTTATAACAGACTCTTTAAATATTCCTCTGGCTCAAGCTCGGGTTGAATCTGAATTTACCAGAAAGGATTAGCCTATTAGGCTCCCTTCATATTCCAATCCAATGAATGGATTAATTGCCTATTGTATATTTGAGATGATTAATAGATAGAAGTGAAATGAAGCTCTTACTCTGAAGGAGTTTAAATTCTAACTTTAATATAGGCTTGAGGACTTCTGGCATATGGATGCTAGATTTACTTAAAAGTCAATTCCCTGCTTCCTTTTTGACTGAAATTTCCCTCTTGAACCAATTTGTACAAGCATCATAGGATCAGACAGCGACAAACAGAAGCCATTTAGTCTAACTCCTTCATTGACAGAAAAGGGAACTGACAGCCATTAGTTAAGGGACCTGCCCAGAGTCACATAGGTAGTAAGTGACAAAGCTGGGATTGAAATTCACATCCTGATTCTAAAGTCAGCATTCTCTCCCCCTAGCTCAATTCAGTAAGAAATGATCTTCCACAAGTGTAACAAAGGGATCTCCCTGCACTTCAGTTATACTTCATACCCTGGATAAGCATAGAATCTCTCTGTTCAGCATTTCTAAGTTTCCAACACACATTCACAAACAAACCTCATTTGATCCTCACCATGGGGTCAGTAGATCTGACTTTTGGATGGAGAGACAAAGTTAGGTGAGAGAAGTTAATGCGTTTTCTATATATTATATTATTATGAGTGGCAGAATCACCTCCTTGCCACTGTTTCTCACAACCTATATCACCTCAAGCACTTAACAACTTCTGTGAGTGTCAGTTTCCTCATATGTTAAATGAGTTTGCACTAGATGAGTTCAACATTCATCCCAAGCTCTAAATCTATATTTCTATGAATCTATCTGTTAGAACTTAAATACATTTCTTCTCTTAATACTTCTTTTCATTCCACATCTCTAATAGTATTTCCAAATAAAAATTGTCTAATTCACATCTAAAATAAAGTCAATTTGTGGAACCTTCTATTTCTCTCATCTAAAGACATTATAGCAGTTGTAATTAATATTAGATTCTGATTACTTGCTAAATATTGCTTTTATGTGCAACAGCATTATAATTACTTCTCTAGACCTCTCCAGCTCCCTCTCAGGGAAGGCAATGTGATGAGCATGGTGAACGTGATTAGGTCCCCAATAATAAGCTAATAACTTACTGTTGCATTTGGTCTCTGGGAGGGCTCAGAAGCAGAGGCAAGCCAACTCTCAGAACCAGGTCATAATTGTCAACCAGGGAATTTTGCCAACCACAATTGCCATTTTCAAAGGTACAGGACGTTTCACATTCATTCTCATCAGTATTATCTCCACAGTCAATTATAGAATCGCAGCTCTGTTCTGGTTGAAAATATTTGCCATTCTAAAGTTTTCTAAAGCCATATGGGCAGGAATCTGAAAGGAAAAGAATGAGAGAGTCATTGATGATTCATATTCCTAAACTCAACAGGGTTTTAGAAAGTTAGAACTAATATAATCTTTATAAAAATGGGAGGCCCAAAGTACTTTAAGTAAATATTATCATTATATTATCATTTTGTTAATTTTTTATACAATATAAATAGTTTTACATTATAAACTTTATTTTTCCCTTGGAAACCATTTTAAAAAAATTCCAGCTTTGCATTCTTCCCATCATAACATTCCTTTTTGCTCTGACTTATTTAGTGGCATTTTCCTTTTGTGTACTATAGAATTCAAACATTTCAATTTACCTGTAGTGTTAAAATTAGTTGTAGCATTCTCAGTACAAGAATACCTTTAAAGTTTCAGTTACAGAGCCTGGCTTTCTCAAAGAGACATTGAACAAAAAATTAGTCAAAGTAGTATTACCGCCTTCTTTGTGAATTACTTCTGGTATAGCTGTTGGAAAACAAGAAAATACGTGGATTATTTTGTTTTATACACTTTTGAGTTTTAAATTGATTCCATCAATTCCTACTTGTTCTACTTGGTGGAGATGGAAGAACTAATACTAAGAGCTGGTTACTGCAAAGAGACAAATAATTGAGTAAAATGGAAAGAAATAGTTTCTAACAATCAGATACATGCCAGAATAGAATAGACTACCTGAGAGGTAGTAGATACCCCTTTAATAGTAAAATAAAGGTAGAAGTGAATAGAATAAATCAAATTACGCCACCTCCCCTATACTAAGTGATAACATAATATGACATGTGAACTTAAATAGCTGAAAACAAAAAACAGTTTTCAAGGAGCTTATAATCTGATGGTAATGACAATACAAACAAATATATTCAAACAATTAATAGAAAAAAAAGTAACAGAATTAAGAGGGGTTGGAAAAGGCTTCCTGTCAAAGATGATATCAATACCTTTTGTTTATATAGTGAGCTTAAAAGAATAATTTTAATTTACTACTTCAGAACCTTAGTGCTGTTATTTCTAAATTTTGCTTAAATAATTTTATTACAAAAAAGTTGCTTTTTTTCCCATTTAGAAGAGCATTTTCTGAGGATCTTTGTAAGAGGGAAATTATAAAAGCTGTAGATTGGTAGGGGTAATATCTGATAGGAAAAGGAGGACACTATATTTGTTATAATGTATTACCTTCTATAAGGAACATTCTGAAAAGGATGTCTGACCAGCATGTGAGTTGCTGAATTAGATGAGACCTAAAAGTCTCTTTAAACTCTTAAGTTTATGATTCTATTAAATGTTTCAAATAAAATTTGACAGGGTAGATTTTGGGAAGGAGAAGCATTCTCTTTCAAGGAAGAATGGGAAAATACTTCTATTTGATTAAAGGAAAAAATGTATAGTCAGGTTTCATGTTATCATATTGATGCCTGGTGATTTTATATGGCTGTAATTTTTCTGAGAAGTAGTATGGCATGGTAGATAAAGAGTTCAAGGTCAGAAAGGACTGTATTCAAATCCTGTTTTAGACACATTTTGCCTGTGGTATCCTGGGTAAGTTACTTAAAAGTTCAACAATATATGTGAGAGAAATTGCCTATTTACAACAATATAAGTGTCTTTAACAGAAACTTCCCATATCAGTGAAACTGCAGCTCTGTGCAGAAAACAAAACAAAATACAATAAAACATCTCTGCCTAGAGAAAGGGACCTGTATGTGCATGAATGTTTGTGGCAGCCCTTTTTGTAGTGGCTAGAAACTGGAAACTGAATGGATGCTCATCAGTTGGAGAATGGCTGAATAAATTGTGGTATATGAATATTATGGAATATTATTGTTCTGTAAGAAATGACCAACAGGATGATTTCAGAAAGGCCTGGAGAGACTTACACGAACTGATGCTGAGTGAAATGAGCAGGACCAGGAGATCATTATATACTTCAACAACAATACTATATGATGACTAGTTCTGATGGACCTGGCCATCCTCAGCAACGAGATCAACTAAATCATTTCCAATGGGGCAGTATTGAACTGAACCAGCTACGCCCAGAGAAAGAACTCTGGGTGATGACTAGAAACCATTACATTGAATTCCCAATCCCTATATTTATGCCCACCTGCATTTTTGACTTCCTTCACAAGCTAATTGTATAATATTTCAGAGTCTGATTCTTTTTGTACAGCAAAATAACGGTTTGGTCATGTATACTTATTGTGTATCTAATTTATATTTTAATATATTTAACATCTACTGGTCATCCTGCCATCTGGGGGAGGGGGTGGGGAATAAGAGGTAAAAAATTGGAACAAGAGTTTTGGCAATTGTTAATGCTGTAAAGTTACCCATACATATAACCTGTAAATAAAAGGCTACTAAAAAAAAACCATCTCTGCCTTAACTATGTGAAAAACATGCAGATGATTTAAAATGGTAGGGAGCATAGAAGGACAAACTACAACTTTTCTTTAGCTTAATTAATTCAGATAGTATAAAATGAATAAATCACTTGTGGGTATAGCCCCATAAAATCTGCTATCAACTTTTTAGAAGTTGTTGAAGCTTTTGATGCAAAAAAATATCCTGGAGTTAAAATTGTAGAAGTATTTATCAGTTTTGGAAGAATTTTCATGTCAATACAAGAACATAGAATGAGCAAGAAAGAAATACTTAAAAAAGAAAAAAAGAAAGAAACCTAGATCTAGCTACAGTTCTAGTGAAGAGCTATATGGAAACCATGGATTTGACTGTTGTGTCTTTAAATACAAAATTTTCAACGGTACAGGACTTAGCTGTTTTAATAAAGCTTTGTTTTAATTTAACAAAAAGGTATATCTTTATATCATCCCCAAATTGCTTGGATCACAGATAATGCAGCCACATTTGTAGCACTTCCATCTTCCTTGTGGAGTTCATCAAGATCAAAATTGGAGGCAGTTTTTATACGGAAAAGATCTCTTTAAACTTGAATAGATAAACACTGAAATGTCAAATTAGCTAAACCTATGGTACATTATATATGTGAGAACCTAATAATTTTTTTAAAAGACACCTTATTTTCTTTATATGTGACTATATCTTCTATCTTGCAGATACTTCCTAAGAGTGAACAGAGTAAAGGTATGCAGGATAACATATGCTCCATTTTCTTTTCACTACTTTCTCTCCATACTCCAAGAACATGGGAACACACACACATACACACACAAACATTTTTAATGGGAGTCTGGCACATGCAGACCCAAACACCCTAGGATAGTGTCTCCACATGAAGGTGAACTAAATGTAAGGTTGGCATTTGAAACCATAAATTCTTGAGTCTGAGTCTGACCCTCTATCCATCATGTCACCTGGCTCTTTCCCAATCACTATTGTTATTTGGGCATTTTTCAGTCATGCCTCATTCTTTGTGACTCTATTAGGGGATTTCTTGGCAAAAATACTGGAGTAGTTTGCCATTTCTTTTACAGCTTATTTGATATATCAGAACATTGAGGCAAACAGAAGTATATGACTTGAACAGGGTCACATAGTTATTAAGTGTCAGAGCCCAAAGCACCTCTTTTGACCCAGCAGTGTTTCTACTGGGCTTATATCCCAAAGGGATCTTAAAGAAGGGAAAGGAACCAATATATGCAAAAATGTTTGTGGCAGCCCTTTTCATAGTGGCAAGAACCTGGAAAATGAGTGGATGTCCATCAGTTGGGGATTGGCTGAATAAGTTATGGTTTATGAATCTTATGGGATATTATTGTTCTATAAGAAATGATCAGGGGTCATGCTAGATGATGCAGCGAGTAGAGCACCAGACCTGAAGTCAGGAGAACCTGAGTTCAAATGTGGGCTCAGACACTTAACATGGCCTAGTGACCCTGGAAAAGTGACAACCCCAATTGGAAAGAAAGAAAGAAAAAAGGAAGGAAGAAAGGAAGGGAGGGAGAAAGGGTTAGGGTTCGCTGGAAAAGTGACAACCCCAATTTCAAAGAAAGAAAGAAAAAAGGAAGGGAGGGAGGAAGGAAGGAAGGAGGAAAGGAAGGGAGAGAGGAAGGAAGGAAGGAAGGAAGGAAGGAAGGAAGGAAGGAAGGAAGGAAGGAAGGAAGGAAGGAAGGAAGAAAGAAAAAGAAAGAAAAAAAAGAAAGAAAGAAAGAAAGAAAGAAAGAAAGAAAGAAAGAAAGAAAGAAAGAAAGAAAGAAAGAAAGAAAGAAAGAAAAATGAGACTTACAGGAACTCATGCTAAGTGAAATGATCAGAATCAGGAGATCATTGTATGCAGCAATAAGAAGACTATAAGATCATCAATTCTGATGGCTATAGCTCTTCTCAACAATGAAATGATTCAGACCATTTCCAATGATCTTGTGATGGAGAGAGCTATCTACACCTAGAGAGAGGACAGTGTAAATTGAATGTGGACCACAGCTAATATTTTCACTCTCTTTTGTCATTGTTTGCTTGCATTTTATTTTCTTTCTCATTTTTTTTTCCTTTTTGATTTGATTTTTCTTGTGCATCAAGATAATTTTATAAATATGTATGTATATATTGGATTTAACATATATTTTTACTATGTTTAACATATATTGGATTGCTTGACATCTAAAGGAGGTTGGGGAAACGGGGGTAAATTGGAACACAAGGTTTTGCAAGGGTTAATATTGAAAAATTATTCATGTATATGTTTTGAAAATAAAAAGCTTTAATAAAAAGTGTCAGAGCCCAGATATGAACTCAGGAAAAAAAGTCTTCCTAATTCCAATCCCAGAGCTCTAATAAATTGTGCTGCTTCTTTCCAATAACATATAGATGCAAATGTAAATTTTAAATATAACAAAAGGTATTTGTACATGGTGGGGATTTAGTTGTGTTCTGTGTTTTCTTTTTTAGTAGAAAATAATATCCTAGAAGGTTTTTATAAAATCTTAGAGATGGAAATGTGCTTAGAGGATTCTGACAAACCTCTATCCCTTTTATGAATCTTTACTATTGTATATATTGGATCATCTAGCTTCTACTTAAATACTTCCACTGACTACAACAATCTTGCAGTCTTCCTCCCCATAGCTTCTGCCTAGTTTTATGCATTACTAATTCTTAAACTAACATCCCTACAGACTTTCCCCGACAACTGATCTTTATCTCCCATCCAAAATCTCTGTGAAAGACAAAAGTGCATTTTACTTATTTATCCACTGAATGTCTATCTGAATTTCTTGCCATCATCCCAGACTTAATATGCCAGACTCATTATCTTTCCCCAAAAACCTGCTTCTCCTTCTGAATTCCTTATTTCTTTTAAATAGCAATACTATTGTTCCAAGAACAGTTCAAAACCTTATTGCAATCTTTGACTATTCTCAATCCCCTGCATCTAAAATATATTAATTTCAGTGTCTGGAATATATTAATTGCAAAGTCTATTATATTTTAGTAATATATTTTGCATCTATTTCCTCTTTTCTGTTTTCACTACAATAACAGTAATTTATGCCCTTATTGCTACCCATCTAGAGGTAATGTAGAGGAAGATGTGCAGCTCAGGTTTCATCTCATCATTTAAATAGAGTTAAGATAAGGCTTAAATTGTGTTTTCTTTACTAAAAATAATTGTTCAGAAGATTCAAACCTACATAGCCTGAATATTATTTTCAAAACCAGTCAGAAGACATTAGATATGGTAGATGCAAACAATTCCTTAAGGGAAGTGAAGCCATTCTAAACATAAACAGCAAACAATTTCTTATACCTATGTCACTTTAGAATCAATGACCTCTGTGCCATCAGCAAGTAGGAACAAATGCCAAAGGCAATAGCAAATTTAAAAAGGCAAAAGTGAGAATATATTAATATAATAGTTGTTCTTAACAGACTTGCTGGAATAAGTTCTTAACTCTGAAAAATGGGAAATGGTGAAAAATTAAGATAATAGCTCTCTTGCCACTTTTAAGAAATATCTATAATAATAATATTACAGTCACCACAGTGAAGATGGTTAAGAAATAACATAACTGACATGATATTTGATCATTTTGATTCATAGGAAAATATGATAGCCAAAGCTAATATTAGTTTAGGATGTGAGCTTATTTGAAAGCATTTGATGGAGGTACCCTCAATGGTACCGATAGATAAACTGTTGATTCAGATGGAATTTATAATCAGTCCCCTTAGGATTCACATGTGAAAAAACAATGAATCAAATTTCTCTCAGCCAATTGTACTGTTGTTAGTGACAATAAACAACAAGCCAACTTACCGTCATCAAATATGTCAACCCAATGGTTCTGTTTTTTGTAATTTTTCAAAAATAGTAATTCTGCAATCCAATATTTTCCCATAAGATTTGGGAAGATTTGTTTCACCCATATGTTTGAGGGTGGGGATAGGTATATGGCTTTATTTCTTTATCAAGTCATTGCTGGTGGGGGTGGGGGATGTAAGATTGCACCAGACTTGATTAGTTAGAGAAACTTGTAACCTACAGATGTCTCCTAGGAGGTATAGATTTATCAATTAATACTTTTGGGGAAAGGGAAAGGAAGGAAAAAGAAAGCAAGAAAAAAGAACAGGGAAAGGTGGATCCTGATCTTGTCTTAGTTAGTATGGTATGTTAGTAGTTAGTATGTTGGACACAACTGGAAAAAACCAAAAACTATTGTGATACAATTGTTATATCTATAATCTCTGGATATTTTTTTTCCATGCTGGAGTCTTGAAAATTAAAAATGATGTCTACGAATATATTATTGGCTTAGGAAACATCCAGATGAGGAAATTTCCTCTTCCAAAGCAAGGGGGCATCTTCTTTACATATTCTTCGAAAGGTGTCTGGTCCCTAAGAGATTATGAGACACAGTCAATGTGTGTCTGATGTAGAAACTAAACTGAGATCTTCCGGGTTCCAAAGCTAGCTATCCACCAAACAGAATCTCTGTGGAGTACTTGTTGAGTATCTGTTAACTTATGCTCTAAAATAGTTTTTTGAAACCTGCAACTCAACATAATTGATTATCTCTAATTTTCTTCATTTTATTTTGTGAATTTGAGAGGCCTCTTAGATTCATCAGATTTCCAAAGGGCTCCATGACTCATCATATAAGATTAAAAATACCTGCTCTTGAGTAACCAACTTCTTTATAATAGAGTGTTAACTAAGTATTAATTGAATATTTTCCTGTCTTTTTTTTTTTTTTTTTGCTGAGGCAATTGGGGTTCAGTGACTTGCCCAGGGTCAAAAATCCTGAGGCCAGATTTGAACTCTGATCCTACTGACTAAAGGGCTGGTGCTCTATCCACTGAGCCACCTATTTTCCTGTTCTTAATCAGAGTGATAACTTCAAATGAATTATCTTGCCCGACCTAGAGTCATGTCCCTCTGATTCCTGCTATGGGGGGAGGCTGAGATTGGAGGATTGGTTGAGTTCAGTAGTTTTGAGATGCAGGAAGGCTATTGCTGATCTGGTGTCCATATTGAGTACTACATCAACATCAGTATGGAGAATACTTAAGAACAGGGTGCCACAGGTTTCTTAAGAAGGAGCAAAATGACTCAGTTTAGAAATTAACCAGGTCAAAGTTTACATAATCACAGCACAGACTGGCTCTGTTCCTGGTGCATACATGTTAAAGGGAGGAGAGGGGAAGGGGGAAGGGGAGGGAGGGAAGGAGAGAGAGAGAGAGAGAGAGAGAGAGAGAGAGAGAGAGAGAGAGAGAGAGAGAGAGAGAGAGAGAGAAGAGAGAATGAATGAGTATTAGATAAAGGTGGAAATAAATATGTGGAGGTTCTGGTTTTTGTGTTGTTTTCAACTGGGTGAACTATTCTTAGTGTAAGAAAACTCTTCTTTAATATAGATTATAAGAAAACTGTTTTGGGGGGATGAGGGTGAGGGGTAAATTATAGAGTATTTCATGGCACCCTTAGAGTTTAAATAATTTCTCCATAGTCAAACAGATGGTTATGTGTCAGAGGCAAGATTGGACTGCAAGATCAACTCTTTCCTTTTTCATTGTCTCAAACTTAAAGAATATTTAAATGTCAAAACATGATCAAGCCACTGTAGCTTATTTTCTCACATTTCTAGAGTAGCAAATTTATAATAGTTGAGATTTCAGAAATTCTTTTTTTTTTTCCTGACCTAACCCTAATTTCAATTCTGTACTGAAAACCCCTATGAATAAGGGAACTCAAGTGTGGAATTCTAGGTTTCTGCAAAAGAAAATAGCTTTTTAATAGTTCTGATTTCAAAAGAATTGTTGAAGCTAATTGTGTTTATGTGTCTTTTTTCAAGATGAAATGCAGCATACTCATTATATAGCTTAACTTTCAGAGATAAAAATCTAGCTATATATGGTATATAATGAAGGAATTCCAGTGAGTACATTTAGCTTTTATATATATATATATATATATATATATATATATATATATATACAATATATATATGTATATATATATATATAAATTTAGCAGTTTCTTGTGGTTTCAGTGGCTCCATGAATATTAATAGCATGTAAAGATAGTAAATTAATTATCAGCAGGCAAAATACTGTAGGCAGCTATCAGCCATTATGTTGCATATTACCTTTATTCAGGATTTGCAACTATTTTCTGCTGTTTGCTAGTATTGGTCTTTGGGTACTGATCTTATGCCCTATAATGGAAGCAAAGAAATTAAAAGTGGCTTTCATATTGACAATATGCAAAATAAAGAATTATATAAAAGGATAATGACTACTCTAAACTCCATTCAACTAGAAACAGTAAATCCATTCAGGTGAAATTGTAATGCTGGAGAAACTGAGGCAAGATAGAGATTAGAGAGTATTTAATAATTTATTTAAAAGGCAGAGATTTACTGGAACCAAATGAATTTGTCCCCAGGGCTGAATGACACTATTGTCTCCAAGAATCCAAGGAACAATGTGAGTTCTCAATGACATATATACATGTGGCTCAGACTTAGGGGGAGACTGAGGCAGGGGCAGAGTCCAGATGCTGAGAATTGGAACAGGACTCTGACAGGGTGGGGAGAGGGGGATGACATAATGGGGGAGGCACCCTGAAGATGGGGAGAGGCATCTTGATAAGACAGTATCTGATATTCTGATTGCTTGGGATGGGGAGAGGCATTCCAATATTCTAAAATATAAGATCTTTTATCCTTATCAAATATTCTGATTAAGAGGGAGGAGTGATTTTTGCAGGATTGAACAGAGCAATTATAAACTCAGGTAAAATAATTAGGGAAACTGAGTCAGGATAATTAGAGAAACTGAGTCAGGACAATAAAAGAGAACTGTGGCGTAACAAAATAATACACTAAATTAAGAAAAAATTATTTTCTTACCATCAAAAATTTCCAAGTAGATCTAGATTGACAATTGGAAATTTTGAGAGCTGTCTAAAAATATTTTGTATGCCAATTACTTACTGAACATTTATTCCTTATAAAGCACTGGTCTTGGCAATTTCAAGAGTATAAGAAGGAGTACACAATGGTCGAGCTGGGAAGGCAAGAGGCAAACAACATAAACCCAGAGGAAGCTAAAATATTAAGGCAGAATATGAACAAAAATTGAATGATAAGACCCCCTACTTTCATCTAGTCCTTAAACTATAGGCCCTTTATTCTGAATCTAAACATTTTAATCATATGTAGCTACATTCAACAATCCCTGAATCAGAAGGAAAGAAAGAAATAAAGGTCCTCTGCAGATTTAAATGAGCAATTATTGTACTTTTCTATGCTTAAGCTTCCTTTCCCACAAAAATATATTTCTCGTTTAATTATTTCGGTATTTTACTTTACTTTAGTCAATGAATAGAAGACAAGTAATGGGCTATTCTCAAAAAAGGTAATTATTTTCTCCCAATGGTAATCATAGCAATCCCACTCAAATATCAGCCCCCCCAGAAACTACTCATTAATAATAGTAGCTATTTTATGACCAAAATGTTAGCCACACTGGAGCATCTGCTCAATCCCATTATACATTTTATAAATACTGAATTGTCCTAATTTGAGTTCCTGTTAATTCTTCAACAAAGCAATGGAGGAATACCAAAAAAGTTCTTGGGAACGGCTACTTTGGCATAGTTGATAGACTTTGATTTAAGTCAGAGACATCTGAGATGAAACCCTACTTCTAACACTCACTAAAGAGTTAACCAGAATAATTTTTCTAATTTGTAAACATGAAAATAATAGCAGCATCTTCCTTAACAGGGCAGTTATGGGAGGTGCAATAAGTTAAAATCTACTAACACATCACTCATCTTAAGAAACTATATTAATGCTGACTATTCTTATTACCTTATTATGTTGTCTTCCCCTGACAAATGACAAGCTACTATGGTTAAAAGAAAGATCAAAACACAAACCCAAAAGGCAGCAAAGACAAAAAAGCTATATCTAAAGCCTCAAAGAAAAGTGTGAATTAATCTCAGCCCCCTCTACTGCCTCTCCTCCCACCCAAAAATCCCTGACAACCTCTTTGACAAATGTAGGTGACTTCCAATTAGTTTTGATGCCCAACCTCTTTCTCTCAAAATGCCAGTTCAGTACCAAAGACCTTACTGAAACTCTTGGATATGCTATCCTATCCCAACTCACTCAACAGATCCAATCTATTCAATATATGAATTTCCCTGGGGCAAGGACAGCCTAAGATTGGGGATGAATACCTTGAATTGAGTCTCACATCTCTAAAAACCAGACTGACCCAAAGAGTCCATTAACTCCCATTTCTATCACGAGGCATGATCATAAACTTGGCAACACCCCTTTTTCAAAGATTGACAATCGTATCACAAATCATGGCAATCCGCTTTTCAATGATTCTATCACATTTCTTTTTTTTAATTATAACTTATTATTTACAAGATAAATGGGGTGGAGGGAGAGAGGGGAAAAATTGGAACAGAAGTGAGTGCAAGGGATAATGTTGTAAAAAATTACCCTGGCATAGGTTCTGTCAATAAAAAGTTATTATAATTAAAAAAAAAATACTTCCCTGGTTTCCAATGTGAGCACCAGCTGAGGCAGTAGGGAAAAAAATCCAATATGTAAGAAGAGTAAAAATTTGGGGGCACTCTTATAGAGGGTACTGGACATCCTGAAAACGAATAAGAAAGGAATTCTGTATACTGAGAAGAGGATGTCAAGAGTTTCTGAAAAGGTTCCCATGTCCCTGGACATAAGAACAATAGTTTGAAAAAAGTAGACACTGAGCCAAGGAAGGCAGCAATTTATGAATTGTTAAATGATAATGGCCTCTGAACTTATTCTTAAAAAAAGGGATACTTACATGTTTTTGATTAGTGATTAGTACAGGAAAATGTGGTAATTCTATTAAGCAATCTGGCTAAATAATCTCCCTAATAGCTATCAGCACACTAAAACAGAAATAGAAAAAGAAAAGCCATAATAGCTAGTGACTTCAGGTCAAGCCATGAACTATGGTTCTAGTTGAGCAAAGCCATTACATAAACTCAGGGAGAACAGTAATAAAGGACCATTTGACTCTAGCTAGATCTATTCCGAGGATATTTTTATTGATAGAGTATAAATGTTAGCAGAAATCTGCAATGGTGTTGAGGGAAAATGATTTATGACTTGTATCTTTTGTAAATCACACTAAAATAAATGCCAATTGCAAGTGTCTTATCATTATGTGTGCTGAGAATGAGAACAAAAAGACAGGAAGCATATTCTGGCCCAGGCTTGATTAAACTTTGCCCTCAGGGACCATTAAGTGGATAAAACACACTGGGTCTCAAGTCAGAGGAATCTGAGTTCAAATGTGAACTCAGATACTTATTGATGAGGTAATGCTGGGTAAACCACTTATGCCCCCCTTTACCTCAGTTTCTTCAACCACAAAATGGCAATTAAAAAAAAAAAACAATCCATACCTCACAGTATTGTTTAAGGATGAAATGGGTTAACATTTGTCAAGTACTTGGCATAGGTCCTGGCACAACTAGGTTCTATATAGATATTTAATTCCATTCCTTTCCTTTCTTCAGTGTTTTACAATATCCTATATGTTTTATTATAAGTTAACATGTAAAGATCATCACTTACCCAGTTACTTGTAATATGTCCATGGTATTTTTAGCATCCCAATGGTTATATAAATGCTTTCCATTTTGCCCATGCTTGTGGGTGACATTCAATTCTACACAATGTCCCATATATTAATACTTAGGTGATTATTATTGAACCAAATATGTGTGTACATGTACTTACACATAAACACAGAGAGACACATATTATGATTGCCCATTTTTACTGGCTCCTTGGAAGCAGGAATTATTTTTTAGCTTTCTATTCCTAGTGTTTAGCACTTACTCCACCATCTAGAACAATTTTATGGTTAATAAATTTTAATTGGAGCAACTAGATGGTGCAGTGCATAAAGAGTCTGTCCTGGAATCAAAAAGAGTCTTCTTTCTAAATTCTAATCTGGATTCAGGCATTATTAACTGTGTGATCATAGGAAGGTGGCTCAACTTTCTTTGCCTCATGTTCCTTCTTTATCAATTGAGCTGAAGAAGGAAATGGCAAGTGCTCTGGTATCTTAGCCAAAACAACAACAACAACAACAATAAATGGGGTCATGAAGAGTCAGGCATGACTGTAATAGCTAAACAACAATAAATATTAAGACTAACTGAATATAATCTACTGAACATTTGAGAGAAACTGAAAAGGAGCATTTATTTTTTGATTCTTGATATTTTGATTTTCCCCAATTAAATGTAAAAATAATTTTAAGGTTCATTTTTAAAAGTATATTTCAAATTGTCTCTCTTCTCCGTTCACATCTCCTCATTGTGAAGGCAAGCAATTTGATATAGCTTATACATATATAGTCATGTAAAACATTTTCATTTTAGACATATTGTGGAAGAAAACAATGAAAAAACTCAATTAAAAATAATTGCAAAAAAATGTACATCTAAATCTGTATTCAGACACCATCAGTTCTTTCTCTAGGGATGTATAGCATTTTTCAATTTAAATCCTTCAGTGTAAAATCTTGAATCATTGTATTTCTGACAATAGCTGTCATTAACAACTGATCATCTTACAATCTTTATAAGCAGTAGATTTCACTTTGCATTATCTCATGTAAGTTTTTTTTTTCTGAGAGCATCCTGCTCATCCTCTCTTAGAATACAACAATATTCCATCACAATTAAACTGTATAATTTGTTCAGACATTCCCTAATTCATGGGCATCCCTCCAATTTCCAAATCCTGGGCACCAGAAAAAGAGTTTTTTCTTTACATATACTTTTTTTATTCTCCTTTGTTTTTATTTCTTTTCAGATACAGAACTAGTAGTGGGACTGCTAGGTCAAAGGGTAGTCCTTTGGGCATTGTTCCAAATTATACCAAATAGTTGAACCAGTTCACAATGATACCAACAATGCATTAATATCTTCTTTGTCCCACATCTCCTCCAATACTTTCATTTTTCCTATTCTATGATATTAGCCAGTCTAATAGGTATGAAGTATCCCCTCAAAATTGTTTCCATTAGCATTCCTCCAATCAAGAATGATTTAGAGCATGTTCTCATGTGGCTATAGATAGCTTTGATTACTTCATCTAAAACTGTTCATATCTTTTGATTATTCATTAATTGGGGAACAGGTTCTATTTTTATAAATTTGATTTGGTGCTCTATATAAACTTGCTTCAATTTTTTTTCACAATTATAATTTTTAAATGTATTTTCCTCCATCCTATCTCTTCTTCCCCATTTATTCTATTATCTCTTTTACCCTATGTCTACTTAAAAGGATTTTGCTTCTGAATACAAACTTCCCTAAATTGTTCTCCCTTCTATCATCCTCCCTCCCATTATCTCATCCACTTTGTCTCCTATTTTCTTGTACAATAAGATAGATTTAGTATCCAACTGAGTATAATGTTACTCCCTCTTTGAGCCAATTCTGATGAGTATAGGGTTTACTCACTACTTATCATATCTCCTCCACTTTTCCCTCCTATGTAAAACTTTTTCTTACCTCTCTTATGTGAAATCATTTATTTCATTGTACCCCTCTCCCTTTCTCCCAGTGCATTCCTTTTTCAACATTTCAGTTTCTTTTTTAGATATCCACCCCCTCATTTTAAATTCATATAAATGCCATATATATGAATATATATATATATATATATATATATATACACATACAGATTCCTAAGTGTTCTAATAATGAGAAAGTTTTTGAATTATAAATATTGTCTTCCCAGGTAGGAATATAAACAATTTAATCATATGAAGTCCCTCATGACTTCTCTTTCTTGTTTACCTTTTTGTGCTCTTCTAGAGTCTTGTGTTTGAAAGTCAGATTTTTTCTATTCAGATCTGAACTTTTCATCAAGAATGCTCAAAAGTCTTTTATTTTATTGAATATCTATTTTCCCCCTGCAGGATTAAATTCAGTTTTGCTAGGTAAATCATTCTTGGTTGAATTCCTAGTCCCTTTGCCTTCTGGAACATCATAATTTAAGACCTCCAATCTTTTAATACAGAAGCCACTATCAGGGGTCCTCAAACTTTTTAAATAGGGGGCCAGTTCACTGTCCCTCAGACTGTTGGAGGGCCTGACTATAGTAAAAACAAAAACTTTGTTTTGTGGGCCTTTAAATAAAGAAACTTCATAGCCCTAGGTGAGGGGGTTAAACGTCCTCAGTTGCTGTATCTGGCCCGCAGGCCTTAGTTTGAGGACCCCTGCTGATTAAGTCTTTTGTTATTTTGACTGTGGCTTCACTATTCTTGACTTTTTTCTTTATGGATGCTTGTAATATTTTCTCCTTGACCTGAGAACTCTGGATTTGGGCTACAATATTCCTGGCCTAAGCAATAGACACCTGCTCTCATTCCAGCAAAAAGATCCCTGTTATGTCCTTCTGATCAACAGTTTGAACATCATATGTGAGCTGAGAGCTATGAAAGCAGCTGTTGATACTTCTGACTTAGTGATTCCCAAGAACTGTTCCTGGCATTTGCTAAGGCCTTTTCTCTGCTGGCATGACCCATGCTACAAAATACTCTTCTCTCACCCTGGAGCAATGGAACTTTCTTGTCAACCTTTTAAGCTATCTTTGACTAGAAAATTATTTCCCCCTATCCTGTTGCTCCAGGAATTGTTTTATGACATTATTTAAAGTTGTTGTTCAGAGGAGGTTAGGAAAGAGCTTAGATGAGCTGCTGCCTTTTCACCACCATCTTGGCTCTACGTCAATAGGAGAACTTTTATAGAACATTTCAAAAACCTAGGGTCAACATGAATATCAAAATGTCAATCAGTTTTATACTATTTCCTTAGATGGACATTTTTTTAAATTATAGTTAGTGCCTGGATCACATGGTTCTATATAGTGGCATAAACCTAATATAAGCAAAATAATACTTGCAAAGTAGCTAGTAACTCCCCCCAAAAAATTCCTTCTAATGCATAGTAGATTTTATGTGGAATTATTCATTCATTGAACTAATATTGATTAAGCATATATGAGTAAGGCTTAATTGTATCCCAATGGGAAGGATTGTTAAAATTGATTATTTGAAATAAAAAGAAAACTGAGGACAAAATTACTGAGCCCTAATCTATTTTGTGAAGTTAGCATTTATATTTTAAACCAGGTTAACTCCTCAGAGGTCAGAGACAAGGAGTGATGTAGAAAGATTTTTATTGCAAAAAAAAAGAATTGGAAAAATGATAGAAAATTGTTTTGAACATAAATCAAATGGACAAGGTCAAGGTCTGACTAGTTTGCTTCTCCCAGTTTGTGAATCCTATACCAGACATCCTTTCTTCCAGGTGTATCTTTTGTAATCAGATAATATTCTTGGAAAGAGGAATTTGTGATCTCAGTTGATTGATTGTTGTCTTTCATTTTTGCAGAGGACCAAAATAATCAAATAATCAAAATATCAATTTACAGTGATCTGACTATGACTATCAGACCATTATGACCTTGGAATGCTCTGTCAGAGGTTGGATACAATCAGTCCCCCAAACATTTGCAGTGGCTTCTCTAACTATGTACATCTAATATTTCTTCTGAGATAATTCAGTTCTATGTTGCATATAGAACATAGTCCCTTCTCTGATGAGCACCAAGCTGCATGATCTTGTACCATCATCTTCCATATCATACAATCAATTCTAAAGTTCTTAAGAATTATCTTAAGAATGTCCTTGTATCACTTTTTCTGACCATCTTGTGAACACTTGCCATGCGTGAGTTTCTCTATTAAATAATCTTTTTGGCAAGACTACATGTGGCATTCAATCAATGTGGCCAGCCCAATGGAGTTGTGCTCTCTGCAGGAGAGTTGGAATGTTTGACAGTTTTGTTTAAAAAAAAAAAAAAAAAAAAAAAAAAAAAAAAAAAAAAGGACCTCAGTGTCAGCTATTTTATGCTGCCAGGTGATCGTCAGTACCTTACTAAGAAAATTTAAATGGAGGTGATTCAGTTTCCTGACACAGCACTGGTGTACTCTCCAGGATTCACAAGCATACAACAATGAAATCATCACAATGGCTCTCTTTCGTAGTTGTTTAATACCTTTTCTCTCCCATACTTTCCTTCAGAGCCTCCCAAACACTGAGCTGGCTCTGGCAATTTGTGTCAACCTCATTATCAATGTGGACATCCCTAGAAAATATACGGCCAAAGTAAGGGAACGTATCCATGGCATTCAAAACTTCACCATTTGCTGTAACTGATGATTCCATATATGGATGACATAGTACTGGCTAATGAAGTGGCGTTAATTGTTAGGCCAAAATTAGCACAAGCAGCAGAGAATTGATTTGTGCTTTTTTCATATCATCTTTAGAGGCTTCATTGAGTGTATAGTTATCTGCAAACAAAAAATCATGCACTAGCACTCCTTCCACTTTAGTTTTGGCTTGTAGCCTTTTCAAGTTGATGAATTTACCTTCAGTGCGGCAGCTTGTTTGTCTTCATTGAGAGTATTTGATAACATGACTGAAAACATATGGTAAAAAAGCATGGTAGAAAGTACACAGCCTTGTTTCACTCCACTGATGACTGACAAAGCTAGAGAGCATTATACATTGTCCAGAATCCAGGCAAGCGATTCATCATGAAAGTGATGTACTGTGCCAATAAATTTTTCTGGACAGCCAAATTCTGACATAATTTTTCACAAACCCTCATGACTGACAGTATCAAAGGCCTTAGTCAGATCTACAGATGTTGTATACAGACTTCTGTTCTGCTCCTGGAGTTTTTCCTGGAGTTGTGGGGCAATAAACACTATGTCAACCGGTCCTTGGTCCTTTCTGAAGCCACACTGGCTCTCAGGTAAATGATCTTTTTCCATGTGTAGGGTCAGCCATTTAAGGGAGACTCTGGCAAGCATCTTGCCAACAAAAACTAGGAGAGAGATATCCCCATACTTGTCACAGAACAATCTATTTCTTTTATCTTTTTAAAGATGGACAATGGAGGCATCCTTGGGTTCCTCGGGAATAATCCCCTCTTATCCTATAATCTGGAATTTTTTAGTTAGTTTTTATATGAGAAATGGATACTTCCCACCTTATAAATTTAGCTGCAATAGAATCATCATCTGGTACCACACTAAGGTAGATTATAGCTTTCAAAGTCTCTTCTTCAGTTAGAATTTCAGCTAGGGACTGACTGATTTCAACTTGAGGTAATGGTCGATAGCTTCAGCATCGATAATGGTCTGTTGAGAACATTATGAAAGTGTTCAGCACATCTTTCTATGATCATGTACTAATCAGTATGGCACTATCAGCATTGAGTAGTTGAGATGCACCATAGGTTTTGGCCCATAAACAGCCTTCAGTGCATCATGAAAACATGCTTTGGATTGTTACTATCAGCATTCAACTGAATTTTATCTGCCTTTTTACTGAGCCAAGAAATCTGCATCTCGTAAGTTTTGATTGTACATTACTTTTGATGGAATTGAATGCTACCTTCTTAGAGACAGATGAATTATCCTGCTGGTACACCCTGTGGAATTGCCATTTTTCATTTAGCAGTTTCTGGATTTGTCCATCATTTTCACCAAACCGGTCTTGATGTTTGCAATGGTTCTGATCAAGATGAGAAAATACAGTGTTATACACCACGTCTCTGAAAACTGCTCACTCTTCTTCGGCTCCATTGTTGCCAACTGTGTGTGGGCTCAGCTTACCCTGCACATTGACAACAAACTGTTCCCTCCAAGAGAAGCACTCTAATCTGCTGACAATTCTTCTGGTAGTCTTTTTGCCTTGGGGCAACCACTTTTGTTGAATGCAAACATTCATCTTAGAAAGGATGCCTTTGATCAGTCCTGTATGCTGCACTCATATTGCTTTGGTCACTCTCCCTCCTGTCTGTCTCTTGTCCTTGCAATCACATAGCCTACCAAATAGCAATGTTTGCTGTGAAGGTACATCCACGAAGTTTTGCTGCCTTCAAGGATCCTCAAACTTTTTAAAAGTCCCTCAGACTGTTGGAGGGCCGGACTATAGTAAAAACAAAACCTTTGTTTTATAGACCTTTAAATAAAGAAACTTTATAGCCCTGGGTGAGGGGGATAAACGTCCTCAGCTGCCGCGTCTGGCCCGCGGGCAGTAGTTTGAGGACCCCTGCAAGTAAATGGAATACAGTATTGGTGATGATGTGATGCACGTCTTTATTAGTATATGATCATTGCTGTTTCCAATTCCATTTCTCTCAAGGACTCCTTGCCCTGTCTGGTAGTCTGAGCCTACTCTAGAATCAAAGTTACCCAAAATTATAAGCTTGTTCTCTTTTGGAATATTGATGATAAGGGTCTCTAGGTCTTCATAAAGGTTTTCTTTGACCTCATCAGAGTTTGTCATGGCAGGAACATAGGTACTTATGATGGTAACATGGCATTTTCCTGACTGAGACAATTGTATGGTCATGAGCACTGTCATTCACTCCTTTTAGAAGACAAGCAAGCTAGCTTAATAGATTAGTTTCGATTGCAAAACCTACACCAGCTTCATGGTTCTCCCTTTCACTGCAGCCACTCCAGAAAAACATGTATCCAGCTCCTACTTCAGTAAGCTGGCCTTCATTTGCCAGCCTTGTTTCACTCAGGATTGCTATTTGGCTATGATACCTGTTGAGGTTTCTTACAATAACAGCTTTTTTTTCAAGCCTATGGGATATTTGTATTGTCTATAATTATATACACATTCCATATACCAATGGTGAACAGAATCAACTTTTCATAAGTTTTTGTGCCTTTTTTAGTGTCTTGATAATCAGAGTAGTATCCTCATCTGCCATGGTAATCAGACCAGGCTGGGTAAGCAGACAATTTTCAGGGCACTTTTAAGGCCCTTCCTCATAGAGGCAGGCAGTGAAATCCTTAAAAGCCTACTCAGACACCCAGGGAGCGGCCAAATCCTACTGCTGCTTTTGGTGAAAAGATGTTCCTATGGCCTGAGCTGCCTGTGTTCAGGGTTACTACAGCTCCCAGAAAATTTGATTCCTCCTTTTTCTTCACTCACCCATCATCTCAGGACTTTGAGGGTAGAAAGGGTAAAATGATGTGGTGATATCTTTAGATTTCCATGTAAGTTGGATTTAAGTGAGGCAGAGATGGGTGAAGTCATCAGCCTCACTCTCTCTTCTGGAGGAGAGTCAAGATGACTGGTGATGATTTAAGATGCAGTGGATGACTTTGATGGATTTGATGTCTAACCAAGTTCTAAGCACTTACAGCATCTGCTTCAGCTGAAGCAAACACACGTGGGGAGTCAAGTGTCTGAAACAGGAAAGATTGGGGAAACCTCTTTTGATAAGGAATGACAGGTCCAGTTGTGCTGCTGAGATGGGACCTTAAGTTCAAAAGAAACAGCACGTGACTTATGGATGCAAAAGCATGGAGCAGGGACACAGGGCTGTTGGGTGTGTGCACTTAGAGGTGGGGAAGTTCTTGGCTTTGGCTTTCAGACTTTGAGGAGAACTAAATGAGGACCTGAAGCCAGAGGTGCCATTCCCCTCCCCCTCCCAGTTCTAGAGGTGATTACACTAATAACATATTTTTTTATGAGCAGGTAAAAGAGAAAGAATTCAAGGACAGAAAGTTACTCTGGGAATAAGGTAGACCAGTGTTCCTCTTCAGAAGAGGATACTGAAGTAAATAAAGTCTCCTACCCCAAAGAGTAACATTAAATGGTCATCTTCCCAAAAAGAATTCATGAAATAACTCAAAAAAGACTTTAAAATAAAATGGCAGAGTTTTCCAAAAGACAAAAATAAATAAATAAGAACAATCCAAGAATAACAGGAATAATATGAAAAGAAAGTCATCCAACTAGACAAGGGGATCCAGAATTTATTAGTTTTTTTTTTTTATTTTCAAAACATATGCATAGATAATTTTCAAGATTTATCCTTGCAAAACTTTGTGTTCCAAAATGTTTCCCTCTCTTCCCCCCTGACTCTCCCCTAGATGACAAGTAATCCAATATATGTTAAATATGAGCTATTCTTTTATACACATTTTCATAATTACCATGGTGCATAAGAAAAATCAAATCAAAAAAGAAAAGCCAGAGAAAGAAAAAAATGCAAGGAAACAACAATAAAAAGTGAAAATGCTATGTTGTTATCCACACTCAGTTCCCACAATCCCCTCTCTGAGTGCAGATAGCTCTCTTCATCACAAAACCACTGGAACTGGCCTGAATCATCTCACAGTTCAAAAGACCCATGTCCATAAGAATTAATCATTGTATAATCTTGCTGTTGCTGTGTATAATGTTCTACTGGTTCTACTAACTTCACTCAGCATTAGTTCATGTAATTCCCCAAGCTTCTCTGAAATCACTCTGCCAATCATTTCTTATAGAACAATAATGTTCCATAACATTCATTTATCTTAGCTTATTCAGCCATTTTTCAACTGATGGCATTCACTCAACTTCCAGTTCCTTGTCACTATAAAAGGGCTGCTACAAACATTTTTGCACACATAGTTCCTTTTCCCTTTTTTTATGTTCTCTTTGGGATACAAGCCCCATAAAAACACTGCTGAGAACCTCAGAATCTTAAGGAAGAGAATGAATTTTTGAAAACTAGAATTAGGCAAAGGGAAGCCAGTGAAGAGACAAATAAATAATAAAACAGAATATAAAGAATAAAAAAGAGAATGTGAGATATTTCACTAGAAAAACAACAGATCTGCAGAGTAGATCAAGAAGAAAAAAAAAGGATGATTGAACTACAAGAAAGCTACACTCAAAAAGAATTGATATAATATTAGATATTATTAAAGAAAATTATCCTGCAGTATTAGAAAAAGAGGAGAATCTAGAAATAGAAAATATCCACTCATCTCATTTGAAAGAGATCAAAGGAGGAAACATCATTACTAAATTCCAAAAAACTCAGAATAAATGGAAAATTTTATAAGCAACAGGAAAAAAACACAAATATGATGGAAACACAATTAAAATCATACAAGATCTAGAAGCAGCTATAGTAAAAGCCTGCAGATCTTTTGGGTTGCCACTGAAAATATATACTCAGCAAGATCCGGCAGAATCCTGAATGGAAAAAAAAATAATATTCAATGAATTGTCATACTTTCAGGATTTTGTTGAAAAAAAAGCCTGAACTTAATAGAAAATTTGACATACAAGATCTAAGAGAATATACAGCAAACACTAATATCAAGGGACTCAATTAGGACAAACTTTTATACATAGAAATGTAAATTATATGTTTAAGATTGTCATCAGTAATTCGGTAGTTTGAAAGAAAGATTATGAAAGAGTATGATGTGATTCTGAACAGCAAAACCATGTAGAAAAAGGTAAAAACAGTAATTATGTTATACATAAGAGGAGCCAGAGAAAGAATTGACACAAAGGAATTGTATGAGGATTAAGGAATCCTACTGATAGTGGAAATGGGTTAAAGAAGAACAGTGCTATGCCATTTGATACATATCTGTTTAATATTAATATTACTCATTGGCTACGGTGTCCTTTAGTAAGATGTAGTTTCTCGTCTTAGTCCTTTTAGTCAGGTCTATTTTTCCTTTTATATTTTCTAAAGGAATGAATGTGACCATTGACTTTTTTTCATATCAGCTGAAATATAGAAGATTCTGCTCTAGCCTCTTATTTTAATTCTGGGCGTCTGTTTCAAGTTTATTTCTTGTTCTCAATATATTGTTCATTTTTAGTTTCTAATCTATTCTACTATCCACTTCTGTTTAATGAGTTAGGTGAGTTCATCTCATTCACACTCATAGTTATGATTATTAATTCTATTTTCCTTCATCCTATTTTCTTCTGTTTGTCCTTCTCTCTCACTTTTTATCCTGTCCCTCCTATTTTGTCATTCATTGCCTTCTTCTCTAACTGGTTAGATTGATTTAGTTTCCCAGTTAAATATGTTTATATATTTTCCCTTTTTGAAAAGTTTTAGATGTGAGGTTCAAGTACTGCCCATTCAATGATCATTTCCCCTTCACTATAAAACCTTTTTCCTATGCATGTCTTTTATGTGAGATAATTCTCCCATTTTTTTCTCCTTCTTTCTCACTTATCCATTCTTTAACATCGTTCCAACAAAATCAACTGTTTTCTTCTTCCTCCTTTTGATTTTTAATTTGATTTAATTATTTATTTTAATACTCATTGCTTTAGGAATCATGCTGAGAGAGAAAAATCAGAACAAAAGGGAAAAACCATAGGAAAGAAAAAAGTGAACATAACATGTGTTGATTTACATTCAATATCCATAGTTCTGTTTTGCATGCAGATGGCATTTTCTACCCAGAGTATATTTGGATTGCCTTGGATCACTGAATAAAGCCAAGTCTTTCATAGTCCATCATTGCACATTATTGCTGTTATTGTGTACAATGTATTCCTAATTCTGCTTATTTCACTCAGAATCAGTTCATGTAGATCTGTCTAGGTCTTTCTAAAATTCACTTGACATTTTCATAGAACAATAATATTCCATTACCTTCATATATCGCAGCTTATTCAACCATTCCCTAATTGATGGTTTTCACTCCTTTTTCAGTTCTTTGCAACACAAAGAATTGAAGAAAATCCCAAAAGAGCTGCCACAAACATTTTTGCACATGTGGGTCTTTTTTCCCTCCTTTATGAGCTCTTTGAGATATAGACCTAGTAGAAACAGAGCTATATCAAAGGATATGCACAATTTGATAGTCCTTTGGGCATAGTTCAAAATTGCTCTGCAAAATGGTTGAATCAATCCACAAATCCTCAACCAATATATTAGTGTTCCAGTTTCTCCACATCTGCCCCAACATTAGTCGTTATCCTTTCCTGTCATCAGAGAGTTATCAGACAGGTACCTCAGTGTTGTCTGAATTTGCATTTCTGTAATCACTAGTGATTTAGAGCATTTTTTTCATATGACTAGAAATAGTTTCAATTTCTTCATCTTAAAATGGTCTGTTCATATCCTTTGAGCATTTATCAATTGGGGAATGACAAAACAAGCAGAATCAGAAATAAATTAAACACAGTAACATCAGGATTGTGCAATGAGCAACTATGAAAGACTCATTTTCCCCCACAATAGTTCAATGATCCAAAGTAATATCAATAGAAGTCCCACTATTTTTGTTTCATGCACATGTGCTTTAAACTAACCTCTATCCTCATGCCATAGATTTCTCTTTTTGATCTCCTAGATTGTCTTGAGCTGGAAGAATGTATCACTTTGTCATTTTGTTAGCTGACCATTCCAGATTTTGATTTGAAGTGTTATGTTAAAAGGTTTTTAAAAGATAATTTTCAGAGCTCAATTGAGTGTTTTACTTTTCCATCTTGATTCTACCCTCAACCTTCAGTATATTACACACATTAACACAAACATTTTTCTGGTGATGATACATGATTATGAATCACTGGGACAGCACAATTAGTAATAATTCTAATTGCAGATGCAATGGAAGGCAAATGAATCATGTGTGAGGGATTAAGCACCATAAGAACAGTGATGATTTGTGGGGAAGGGATGGTTAAAAATGATATCCTTACATATATTGCTAGAAAAGAAGGAGAACTATTGAAATAGACAACATGCAAAAAAACCTGTGTTAAAGTAGTGCCCTGAGAGAGCAAAAGAAACAGAACAAGACCTAAATCATGTTGAATTAATCCTATATGGAAAATCAATAGAAAGATTCAGATGAGGAAATGAGGGACTGGAGTATGTGCCACTGGAAGAACGATGAACATCCAAGAGACTATAGAAGCATTGAAGAATTTTCAATATACAGGTGATAAATATTGAATATGTATATCATTGCTATGGTTCCCGATTCCCTGGTATCCTCTTCTAAGTTATAGATCTGTATCTCTGACTCCCTAAAGAGCATTCTGCATAGGCAGCACTACAAATTCTATAGTCTTAAAAAATAGTACTCCCCTGAATCCATTCCTTGTTTTAAATTCACTCTTTTACCTAGTCTGTCATACACATAACTTTAGAATAACTTAGGATTCTTTCCTCTCCATTGCTTCTGAAATCAAATGATTCATTAAATTTTGTCAATTCCCTCTTTGTTACATCTTCTGCATTTTTTCTACTGCCTGTAGCCTGAAGGTGTTTTTCATTAATACTCAGCATGAGCATTACAATATTTACTTCACAGATCTTCTTCCTTCAATTCTCTAACTTCTTATCTTTTCTAAAAATGCATTTTCCATATTACTAAAAGAACCATCTTTCTTACAGATGAGTATATCTTTTTTTTTTTTACAATTTAAGTGGTTTCCTAATACAAAATTCACACACTTTTGTCCCCCAGTACAATTCCCAGCCCAGAGGAATTATTAAATTTTATGTGATGATTGATTTTTTGACCCACAAGATCTTCCATAACGTTGAGCTACCATATCTTTCCAACAATATCTTGTTACTTTCCAGTGTAGAGTCCATGTTCTCCCAAATAAGATAGCCTCCAGAACCCACTGTGTACTGTATCCTTCCTTTTGTTTAACCAGTTCTCTTGACCTAGAATGTTCTTTCTCCCCCTAATTTATTTCCACCCACCTTTTAATATCAAACTCAAGTATTCCTTTGTCTTTTTATTCTTTTTTAATGTATTTATTTGTTTAAAGTAAATAGGGGGAAAATATTGCCCTGTGCATAGTAGAGCATAAGAGAAGATTTTTCAATATGTAACAATATATTGCCATTTCAAGAAAGCCTTCATAATAATAAAACATTGTATTCAGAGTGTCCATCTTCTTTTGCTTCCTTGCAGGTATTCTTTTGTTGTCTGCTGTGTACTTATTACTTTGTTTTTGGCCAATTTCTTTGCCCTTACCTTCTCCAAGCAGACAACAGTTAAGCCTGAATAGATTTAAGTGTATACATATGTATACAACATACACACATACATACATATATACGTGTCTATGCATAGATACATACATATATATGCACATATATATGTATGCACACATATATACATACATATTCAAAAAATCTATGTAAGGTTGTACTATGCTTGTTTGTTCTCTATTTCTCTGAAGATGTATAACATCATCCTTGTATAACATCAAGTCTTTCTTATTGTTATTTTATTTATATTAGCTTAACCTGTGCATAAGCAATTGATATTTTTCCAGTTATTTACATCTGACTTTATTTAAGTGAAAACTTTTATAATTGTTTATATACTTCCTGGGTTTGTCTTGTCAAGGAGACCCTGAAGTATTTTATCTCTTTTTCTGTCTCTTGCTTCTGGGCTTTCTTGGTAATATACAAAAATGCTAATACTTTATTTGGATTTTTTATATCCTGCAACTTTGCTGAAGATGTTAATTATTTCTTTGTTTTTAGTTGATTCTCTAGGATTCTCTATGTATACCATGTTATCATTTGTAAAGAGTGTTAGTTTTCCTTCCTCATTTCCTATTCTAATTCCTTTAATTGATTTTTCTTCTTTTATTATTTTAGTAATATTTCTAGTACAATATTGGATAATAGAGGTAATAATGGGCATTCTTGTTTCACTACTGGGAAGGTTTTTAGCTTCTCCTTATAAATAATGTTTGCTTATAGTTTTATGTAGATACTGCTCATCCTTTTAAGAAAATTCTATGTAGTCTTATATTCGCTAGTATTTTAATAGGAATGGGTGCTGCATTCTGTCAAAAGCTTTTTTTCTGAATCTATTGAGATAATTATATGATTTGTCTTAGGTTTTCTTATTGTTATGGCCAATTATGCTGATAGCTTTCCTACTATCAAACACCCCTAGCTTCCTAGTATAAAACCCACCTAGACATATCTTTATGATACATATACAAGTGATACCTTCATGATAAATTGCAGTAATTTCTTTGCTAATGTTTTATTAAATTTTTACATGAACATTCATTAACCAAATTGATCTATAATTTTCTTTGTTTTGGTTCTTGTTGATTTAGGTATCGGCACCATATTTGTGTCATAAATGGAATTTGGTATTGTTCCAAATACTTTATATGTTATTGGAATTAATTGTTCTTTAAATGTTTGATTGAATTCACTTGTAATTCATCTGATCCTAGGGCTTTTTTTATGGAGTTCATTGATGACTTCTTCAATTTCTTTTTATAAAATGGGTTTATTTAAGAATTGTATTTCTTTTTCTGTTAATATGAGCGATATAAATTGACAAATGATAAAAAATTTTGAACAGAGTTTTCAGATAAAAGCTATCTATACTCATAAAATGCTCTAAATCACTATTGATTAGAGAAATGTAAATTAAAACAACTTTTAGGTACCACCTCACACATAAAAGATTGGCTAATATGACAGAAAAGGAAAGTGATAAATGTTGGAAATGATGTGCAAAAATGGGTCACTACTGCATTGTTGGTGGAGTTGTGGCCTGATCCAATTATTGTGGAGAACAATTTGGAATGACCAAACTTTGCAAACCCTTTCATCTAACAACACCATTATTAGGTCTGTATCTCAAAGATATCATTCAAAAGATCCTACATGTATAAAACTATTTATTGCAGCTTTTTTGTAGCAAAGAATTGGACATTGAAGGGATGTTTATCAATTGGAGAATGGCTAAACAAGTTGTGGTATATGAATGTTATGGAATACCTGTGTGATATAAGAAGTGATGAGCAAATGTATTTCATAAAAATCTGGAAAGTCTTACATAAACTAATTCTATGTGAAGTATGCAGAACTAGGAAAATATTGTATATAGTAGCTAACAGCAGCATTATGCAACAATCAATATGATTGACTTAGTTCTTTTTGGCAAAGCAATGATGAAGACAGTTCCAAAAGACTCATGATAGAAAATGTTATCCACAACTAAAAAATAATTTTGGAGTTTAAATGCTGTTGAAACATACTATTTTTACCTTTTATTTATTTGGTTATTTTCATTTTTGTTTTGGGAACCCTTTCCCTTCTATTCTGTTTCTTCTTTTATAATATAACTAATGTGGAAATATGTTTACATGATTGCACATGTGTAACCTATAACAGATTGTTTGTTTTCTTAGAGAAGAGAAAGATTTGGAAGTCAAAATCTTATAAAAATGAATGTTGAAAAATATCTATGCATCTAATTGAAAAAATAAATATTAGTTACAAAAAGATGATTAGACTAATTGGTTTCTGAACTCTTATTCACCTCTAGACTCATGAATCTTTGTGACAGAAAGCATTGCAGAGCATTGCAACTGTGACTCTCCCAGATTTGAGCTGCTGCATGTTTTTTCCCTAAAGCACTATGGAAGAATTTTCAGAAAGGATTGGTTTTGGTTTAGAACTTGAGCAATGCCAACATACCATTTTTTTCTATAGAAAAACAAACCCCCATAAAGCCCACTGCTAATCTTTTTCAAGAAACATATATTGAGAGTAATAGGAATATCTGTCCATCTAGACAGAGAACAGGGATTTGGGACAGAGAATGCCACATAAAGAGGAAAAAAACAACAATTTCACAACAGCAAATCTTGGGGAATAAAAACCAGAGGTGAATAAGAGTCTGTCCCAATCCATTATTGGAAATAGTCATATAATCTATTTGCTTTTGTCGGTTGAAAGATGAGAACATTTAATGAGTGAATGGCACATGAAAATGAATAATCTGAAGGGGAAATATATGTTATTGCCATCAAACTGAAAAAATAATGAACTGACTAGCAAGACATGTGGATCTGAAGGTATTTTACTAAGGGTATCTTTACTAAGGGTATCTTAGTAAAGAGTAGCCTTTACTAAGGGTAACTGGGAGAAGCCTATTTTAAGCCTGTATGCTAATTAACAAAGATTTTCCTTCACTAGAAGTGCTAGTAGAACTATAAGTATGGTTTAGGGAAAATGTACCTGTTGGCACTACTTTTCTCAGGCTATAAAAGACTACTTTTGATGACTTTTGAGTCTATGAGTATTTTATACACACACACACACACACACACACACACGCACACACACAAGTTGTATTTACTTAACTGTGTGAACTACTATGAACAAATCTTGTTGTAGTACAATTTTAAGGAAAATCTAAGTAAGGTGATTCATCTTAGGGAAAGTGGGTAAATATTGGGAATACTAAATAAAATTGCCGAGATAGGCTCAATTCTTGCCATTCATTGTACAATAATGGAAGAGAATACAGAACACATGACCACCAAGGTAAAGGATTATATACTTTTCCCAAACTACAATGTTTCTCAAATCTTTTCAGAATCAGAGTTATGGTATGAAATAAAACCATTTCAATTATCTCCATGGTTTAAAATATATAGAGCATGAAGGAGATAAAACCTGATAAAGTAATACATATTATAGAAGGCTAATCTCTAATGTCAAATCTAATCACTTAATATATCTGCACATACAAACCCTAACCTTTGAGCAGAAATGCACAAGTTGATTCTTGCAAACCAAATTGCAATAGAACTTAATTGCTTCTCTTTCCTTCTAAAAAGTCAAAAGCCAGAAGATTTTTGTGGCTAGGAAAACAGCTTATAAATATTTTCTGTTTCAATAGTATCCAAAGAGAGAGCTGCTGAACAGAGGGAACTGGAGTAGTATTCTAGCTTTGCTTGGAGGTCCACTGGGCCTGCAACCAAGGGATATGTTATTCAACGGGTTCCTATTCATCCAAAATTCATGTGAAAAAACCAAAGCCAGTGATAATAATGGCATAGTGTAGGAGGATATTGAAACAACTTTAAAATTGTAGTATTGTGAGATCCTCCATCAAAGGAGGAGTAAGAAAGTGAACTAATGGGTAATATGAAGCATGGGAAAAGACTGAAATTGCCACAGATCTCAGGAAGGAAAAAAAAACTCGGTAAAAAACCTTCAATACAAACAAGTCAATAGGAAAGAAATTGACAATAGAAGGGGTTATTACCTCTAAATAATCTAAATGAGTCCAGATATGTAGGAATAATTATCACAAGACAAAGGAAAATGAACTCATGATTGGTAAAGGACTTTTACGTTCCTAAAAGAACATGGGACCACACTGAAACAAGAAATAAAGACTAATTTGAAAGAAGAATTTGTAGTCAGCAAAGCAGAAAGAGTTGGTAAAATCAAAAATATTTGACTCCATGGTGCAGAAATTTACCAAATAGATAAATGATTTGGAATCCAAATATACAAAAGTAAAGGAAAATCCAGAAGAAGAGGGCAAAAAAAAACTGATAGTATTAAGAGAAAAAATATTGTTAAGGCAAAATATATTTACCTTTTAGGGAAAATGTTTAGATATAAATTAATTATTATAGATCTTCCAAAAGAACACAATCAAAATGTATCAACATGGAAGGAAAAAATGCCCAGAACATCTGAACAGAGAAAACAAAGTTTTCTTGAAAAAATCCACATATGAGTTAAAAGAGATGTGTTATCTGAAAGTCAAAAATTCTGAATTTT
Source organism: Sarcophilus harrisii (assembly GCF_902635505.1). Classification (NCBI taxonomy): domain Eukaryota; kingdom Metazoa; phylum Chordata; class Mammalia; order Dasyuromorphia; family Dasyuridae; genus Sarcophilus; species Sarcophilus harrisii. Next base: position 235,068,590 of record NC_045430.1, read on the forward strand.
TTTCTGATTAATATTTCTATGTCCTATAATCTTGGGCAAGTTAGTTACCTCTCTAAATTTAACTTTCTTCTTCTGTAAATAGATGAAAGTAAAACAAATTATGTTTAAAACACATTAATTTTTTTTAAATTATGGGCATTAGTGAAAATAAAATCATCCAAAGAATGTCAATCTACTTCTGATAATTTTTAATTAAATGTTTTTCAAAGAAGTAATATAATAAATGTGTTACTATGCTTTTAAAAATTATTTAAGTTCTTATTTAAGTTTGTGAACAAATTCATTGCTATGTTCTCCACATGTTCAAAAATATCCGAAAACATAATGAATTCTTTAGATGTGATACACTATCCTTGCTCTGAACATTAAACAAACAAGATAGTCTTTGAAAAATCCCAATCTTAAAGGAAAATTGGGCATGTCTTTATATTAAATAATTTATAAATATGTGTTATATGTATGCAAATTTGATCAAAAGAAGAACTAGAAAATTAAACGGCACTGTTTGAGGTTTTAAAAATGGTAATTTAAATCATATACAAATGACCATTTAGAAACTTTTTTGTTTCAGGTCCTGAAGTTTTATGGAGAAATCATCTACCATGGCCCTAATTCTTTAACTGGCTTGGCTACAGATGAAAAATTTCGAAAAATTCTTAGGAATAAGCAAACCCACAGAGGTAAGATGATGAGATCTGCTCTAGATTTTGATACATTTATATTGATATGTTGTTATTGTTGTTGGTGTTGTAATCTTTTGTTTTCAAAGAGCACTAATTATATCATAATGTAATGGGTGATATTTAGACTTGTATATGAGTAGGATTCAAGTGAGGCAGGGTTACACAAATTCCTCCTCTTCATTCTTTCTTCCTGATATGTCAAGGTTCAGGGGTAGGAAAAAAATCATGATGTTTTTGTGCATGACCTTTGTGCAGATCTTTGATATCTGATCAAGTACCTTCATGTCACCTTCGTGGCCATTGGGAAGAAAAAAATCAGTGTTCCTATCCATTCATTCAGCCAAAAGTCTTCACACAATTGGAAAAACATTCCCCTACGTGATTGTTGAGTTTGAGACCTGTTGGTTACCCTACACTTGGTTTAGTCCATCAGCTGAAATGATTTACATACTGTGGCTGCTGTCCATGCCAAAGTTTCTTGGAGGTATAAATGGCAGTTGGACGAAGGTGGATACTGAAGGAAGGTAGATAAGCAGCTCTGAAAAGGCTCAACAAGCCCTCACATCAAAGCTGCTAGTCCTCCTGAACATCACATATATTTACATACTTACATGTGTATCCCCTGATAGAACGTAGACTCCTTAAGGGCAGGAAAATTTTGCTTTTTTATTTCTGTATATCCACTATCTAAAAAGTGATTGACACAAAGTAGGTGTTAATAAATATTAGTTGCAGAATTTATTGAGTGAGGGGAAAACATTCTGTTAGCACTTTTGTTTCCTCTCCTACCTGAAAAATTTTCTCAGCTTTCAGGACTAATGAAGGATAACTTTTTTCATTCTCTAAAGATAAAGGATGAACTAGCACTATCAATTAGCATATATAAAGTACTTTATAAAACATTAAAATACTTTTAAATTCTAGTCATTATTATTTTACTTTCCCTTTAAAAGCAGACACAAGGATTAATGGTAGCTTCTGTGTCTTAAAAGGTTTATTTGAAAACAACATACTGCCATATAATTTTGTCTGCTTCAACCCCACCCCCCCTACTTCCTATTTGTCAACCATTTGCCATTATTTAGACAGTTATCTTTACTTCACTAGTCTGAAATTCACTCCAAACGTTCACTGACCTTTCTTTCTGGCCTGGCTGACCTGATGCTGCCTCTGACATTCAGAACCTATCACTCTTATACTTTAATAAGATTTGTGTTGTGTATTTTTTTCCTCATTGGCTCCTAGACATATAATATTAACTGGAAGAGAAGGTCCCTTTTCTGTGCTATATAATCCAGAAATAGCTATCTTTGCAGTGATTGAAATACCAAGTCACATATGAAGACAAGCTAGTAGGTAGCTCTTCAAAGAAAATGGAACAGGTGGTCAACTATTTTACTTATGTTCAAAGCTTAATTATTTATCTTACAGAATTGTTAGGCTCAAGTGTTGACTGTGACTTAAATCACCATATATATATATATATTTTTTTTTTCTGGCTGTCCTCCTGAATTTAGAGTGAAGCCCAAGTGGTATATCAACAGTTTAAGTTTCTCCTAGTTGAAATGTATTCTTTCCATGTAAGAAGAGTTGGACACTGGACTGAAAAGAAAAGTAGTCACATATAAATAAACACAACTGTAATAGACCAGATGAGGTAAGGATCTTATCTGGCCCATTAGAAGTGAATATGATGGTTATGAGACAGAGAAGAAAGCCACTGATTCTAATGTCAGTGAAACAAGTTAATCTTTTACTGCACACAGGTATAAACTTTAACTCACCTAGGAGGTTCTTTTGGAACTAATCCTAAAAGCTTACTCTCTACGTTCTTATGAAGTGGTCTATTCTCTCTGTGTCTGTGTTTCTCTGTCTCTCTCTGTGTCTCCTTCCCTCCCTCCCATCCTTCCTTTCTCTCTTCCTCTTTCCCTCCCTCCTTTTTCATTTCCTCCCTCTTTCCTTCCCTCCCTCTCTTTCTCTTTCCAATTCCCTTCCTCCCTCCTCCTCCCTCTTCCCTCCTCTCTCTCTTCTCTGTGTCTGTGTCTGTGTCTCTCTGTCTCTATCTCTCTTTGTCTCTTTCTCTTTCTCTCTCATTATTAATCATCATGGCCTAAGAAATGTATCAACATTTCCTATATGCTGTCTTTTCTCCACTATATCACATCATTTTCGCTCAGTCCTGATATCACTAAGCTTTCTAATCGGATGATTACATACATGTTGTTAGGTTGTTTGTTTTTTTTTTCCCTTCATGCCATTCATCAGAAAATGTTGTTTTCAAATTCCCTCACTGATATCATCCAAGGACACAGCTTCCCAAGTAAAGGGTTTTCCTCATCATTTATAATGTGGAAAGGTAATGACATGTCAAGCAGAGGAATATGAATAATGTATCTCATTTTGGAAGCATCGCCTAAAAATTGCAATAACTTAAAGGATTCTAAAATTTCAAGTGTTTAAAATGAAGAGAATGATTTCAAAAGTTACTGTTTGCTCTGCCACAAAAGACACTTGTTTTTCTTACATATGCAAGGTAAAGAGATGAGAGTATTGAGTCCCAGGTATTACTCCCAAGTGATGGAAAAAGTATAAAACAGGGAAAGAGAATGTGTTTCTACATTTTTGGTATGAAAAAAGGACTTCTAGCTGAGAATAGCAATAATGCCATTCTATCAAACAATTTTACACTTCCATTTACATGGCTGAGCTTAGTTTCAGATTTTCACATGTTTTACCATAAGAAAGATAATGCTGAAAATTTATGAATTCAAAATAAGTAGCCCAGATATATAGAAGTGTGGCAGGATTTATAAAGGGGAAAAGAAAGGTGAAATCTTGGATTACAGAATAAAATGGAGATTTAAAAATTCAATCAAAGTGCTTAAGAAAATAAAGAATAGAGGTGAGAACTGATCATGTCTTTCAAGTTTTTCTGAGAAATAACAGAAGAAAATCTTATTTATAATATACAGATTAAAAACCAATATAAAGAAATATCTTGTCATTTAAAAAACCTGATTTTGAAGGAATTGAGTTAAAGAGACAAATATTTGGAATATATTTATAAAAGTACAGATAGATTTTATACCTAGCATAATATTTTAGAAGGATATGGCAAATTAAGGAAAAGAAAGATTTTCTAAAAATACAGGTCAACATAATTAAAACAAGGTTCAGTCATTCACTGACATGGATTATCAAATTCTATAACTTCCTATTTTGAGAATATTTATTTCTTCCCTCACCATGAAGAACTTAGCCTTTATCTACATCATTTACTGATTAACTCTTTAGTACCTAGGGCCAAACAGCACAAAGATATCTGTCCTCACCTAATACTCAACTTTAGTCTTCCTTTTTTATTTTCTTTAGTTTTTCTTCTTTTCTGATCTTTTTGATTAATCATTTTTTCTCACATCCCTAAGATTTTTTTAAATTCCCTTTTATTTTTCAAACCATTTAACTACTCCCTATGCTCCCTCATTCCTCCTGTAACTTCTTCCAAAATAACCCCTACCTAGTCACATTAAAGGTTTAAACTTTTTATTGATGACCTGTTCTGTAAGTAACATTTGTATAAGAGCCTCTAGAGAATTTTTAAATTGTAAATATAAAATTGATGACTTTAAAATGGTAATAACCATAGAGTGGACAGACACAAGATTTCATATTACATATATATATATATATATATATATATATATGTATGTATATACATACATATTTATACATATATATAGCTATGTACAAATATAATATACTTTTTTTCTAATTCTATCTTTTTCTATCTTGTTCTTGTACCTAAAGTACATAAAGCTATAAGAACTGAGCTAAATAGATTCATGAATAGATAAAAGGAAGGAAAAATAGAAGGGGAGATAGATAGATAGATAGATAGATGGATAGACAAATGGATCAAAAGATAGAAAGAAGGATAGATAGACAAAGACAGACATATTTAGATAGATGGAATATGTTATGTGAAGTAAAAATAAGCATTGAAACATGAGTCAAGAAATTGAGTTTCTCATTCCAGCTTTGCCAATGACCAATTTTTGACCTTGTTCAAGTTTTTACCTTCTTTCTAGGTCTGTGTTTAACCTATACAAGCAAAGGAATAGACTAGATTACCACTAGTGTGCTTCTAAAGCTACTGATCTATGTTGCTACTATTTTTTCGTTTATAAAAACAAGGCTATTGCCATTTACCTAATACATAGAAGTAAATGGATAATTTTAAAGTGAAATCAAATGTGTAAATGATAATAGTTTATAAGTGAAATAAGGCAACCATATACTTTATAAAATGAATAAATCAGCAAACATGTGTTTTTTGCCTTTTTTGTGCTCCTCCAAACCCTTTCATTTTTTTTTCAAACTTACTGTAGATAAGCCTTGCTGCCAGATTGTAAGAAAACTTTGCCCCATATTTAATAAAAAAGAAAATAAAGCTATTTGACATGAACTCCCTTTCCTCCTCTTCCTCAGCACATTATGGCTAAGATGCCTTCATCCCTATCTCTCACGAACAGGTTGGCCATACACTTTACTATAGCCCAACCCTCCACCAACAGAAGTGATTCCATTTGATTGGTTTTCTCCAACAAATTGCCCCTTCTTTCATTCTCACTCAATCACTTATCTTGAATTTCTCCCTGTTTACTGGCTTTTTATCAAAAAGCACATCTTCCCTATCATAAAAAAAATCAACATTTGATTTTATTATCCTATATCTCAACTGTCTTTGGTGGCTATGCTCCTTGAAAAAAGCTGTTTACAATAAGTGCCTCTACTTTATATAAGTCCTCAGACTCTCTAGGTAACCTTTTACTATCTAACTTATGATATCATTCCAGCAAAACTCCTTCTCCCAATTTACCAATGATATCTTAATTGTCACATCAAATGGCTTTTCTTAAGCCTCATTCTCCTTGATCTCTATGAATCCTTTGACATTGATTATCACACTCTTCCTTGATAATCCTTTTTCTCTAGGTTTTCGGAATATCATTCTCTTCTTGATTTTCTCCTACCTATCCAACCACACTTTCTCAGTCCCCTTTGCTGTATCCTCATTTAAGCCACAAGCTCTAACCAGTGATATTCCACAAGGTTTTATTCTGGGATCTTTTATTTTCTTCCTTTATATTACCTTATTTGATGATCTCATCAGCTCCCATTTAATCACCATTTCTACAATGATGATTCTCACATATAACAATCCTACCCTAATTTCTCTGCTGATTTCCAATCTAATTTCCCCATTGCCTTTCAAATATCAGTAAATATTTTACATTTAACATGTCCAAAATGATACTTATCTTTCCTTCTGAACTCTCTCCCTGTTCTAACATCTTTTTTTTTTCCTATAGAAGGCAATAGCAACTTTCCAGTCCCTCAATCTCACTACCTAGAAGTCATTCTTTACTTCTCACTGTCACCCTTAATCAATAATCTGTTGCTAAGGCCTATAGATTTAAACACCCACTTCTCTCTTCTGATACTGTCACCACTTGGGTGCAGGCCCTCATCATTTCATGCTTGGACTATTATAATACTGTACTGTTGGTTCCGCTAGTCTCAAATCTCTCCCCTTTCCAATCTATCTTCCATTCAGTCACCAAGTGATTTTTGAAAGCACAAGTATAATCCTCCTACAATAAATTTCAATAGTTCCCCATAACTTCAAGAATAAGATATAAAATACTCTCACATTCAAAGACCTTTACTGTCTAGCTTCTCTGTCTTATTTTTCCAGTCTTCTTATTGTCTTATATCTTGCTCCCAACATTATATATTTTGACTTAGTGATACTGGACTTCTTGCTGTTCCCAAAACAAGATGCACCATCCCTCAGCTCTAGGCAGTTTCTTTGGCTCTCTTCCACACGTGGAATGGTTTCTCTCCTCATATTTAACTACTGACTTCCATGGTTTTCTTCAAATTCCAAAGAAAATTCTATCTTCTATAAGAAGATTATGCTAATCCCTCTTTACTTAAGTGACTTCCCTCTTTTAATTATTTCTCATTTATTATATAGAGAGTATATTTGTAAATATCTTTTTTCTTGCTTATTGTTTCCTCCATTAGACTTTAAGCTTCTTGCAGACAGGAACTATTTAACCCCTTTTTGTATCTCCATCACTTAGCCTATAGTTCCTAATAAAAAGGAAGCATTTAATTCATATTTATTGACTGCCTACCTCTCTGAAATAGCATGGCATTATGGGGAAAACCCTTAGATTTGGAATCAAAGCATTACGTTTAAGTTACTTAGATGGGTAGGCCTAGCTAATATAATAAAAATGACAATATTACCTAAATTAATCTATTTATTCAGTGTTATACCAAACTTCCATATAGAATTTTACAAAGCTAAAAATAATAACAAAGTTCATCTGGAAGAACAAAAGGTCAAGAAATTTAAGGGAATGAATGAAAAAAATGCAAATGAAGGTAGCCTAGCTGTATATTCTAAATCTGTGGTCATCAAAACCATTTGGGACTGGCTAAGAAATAGAATAGTCATTAGTGAAATAGGTTAGGTACACAAAACACAGTAGTCAATAACTATAGTAATCAAGTGTTTGATAAACTTAAAGAACCTAGATTCTATGATAAGAACTCATGATTCGACAGAAATTTCTAGGAAATTGGAAAGAGTAAGTTGGAAACTAGGCATTGACCCATACGTAACACCCCATACCAAAATAAGATTGAAATGGGTTCATGAATTAGACATAAAGAGTGATATTATGAGCAAATTAGAAGAACAAACAAAGGAGAGTCTACCTCTCAGATCTGTGGAGATGGAAGAAATATGTGGTCAAAGAAGAACTGGAGGGCATTATGAAATGCAAAATGGATAATTTTGATTATATTAAGTTAAAAGCTTTTATATAAATAAAATCAATTCAAACAAGATTAGAAGGGAAGCAAAAAACTGAAAAAACGTTTTTACATACAAAGGGTCTGATAAAGGCCTCATTTCTAAACTATATAGACAAGTGACTCAAATTTATAAGAATCCAAGCCATTTGCCAATTGATAAATGGTCAAATGGTATGAACAGACAATTTTCAGATGAAAAAATTAAGTGATATGAAAAAATGCTCTAAATCATTATTGATGAGAGAAATGCCAATTAAGATAATTCTGAGGTACCACTACACACTTGTCAGATTGGTTAAGATAACAAGAAAAGATAATGTTGAATATTGGAGGGGATGTGGGAAAACTGAGACACTAATACATTGTTGGTGGACTTATGAACAGACTCAGCCATTCTGGAAAACAATTTGGAACTATGCACAAAGGGCTATCAAACTGCACATCCTTTGATCTATCTAGCAATATTTCTGCTGGGCTTATATCCCAAAGAGATCTCAAAGAAGGGAAAAGGACCGACACGTACAAAAATGTTTGTGGCAGCCCTTTTTGTAGTGGCAAGAAACTGGAAATTGAGTGAATGCCCATCAGTTGGAGAATGGCTGAATAAGTTATGGTATATGAATCTTATGGAATATTATTCTTCTATAAGAAACAATCAGCAGGATGGTTTCAGAGAGGTCTGGAGAGACTTACATGAACTGATGCTAAATGAAATGAGTAGAACCAGGAGAACAATGTACACAGCAACAGCAAGATTATATTATAATCAATTGTGATGGACTTGGCTCTTTTCAACCAAGAGGTGATTCAGGCCAGTTACAATGATCCTTTGATGAAGAGTCATATGCACCCAGAGAGAGGATTGTGGGACTGAATATGGATCACAACATAGTATTTTTACTTTTTATTGTTGTTTGCTTACATTATGTTTTCTTTCTCATTTTTTTTTCCTTTTTCATCTGATTTTTTTTTTGTGCACCATGATAAATCTAGAAATATATATAGAAAAATGGCACATGTTTCACATATTGGAATACTTGCCTTCTGGGGGAGGGAGTAAGAAGGAAGGGAAAAATTTGAAATGCCAGGTTTTGCCAAGGTGAATACTGAAAATTATCTACACATGTGTTTTGAAAATAAACAGCGTTAAACCAAAAAATAATAATAATAATAAAGTTAATGGAAGTAAGCTGTCAAAAAAAACCCTTTTATTGTTTTTCTAGGAACCAGCTGAGGGGAAGAGACTTTTTTGATTAATTATAAGTTGAGGGGGAAAAGAGGTTCATTCTACTTTTTTAAGCTTATTGTCCTCCAAGTTTGAGAGAAAGGAAACATCTCTAGTTTGAGAGAAGGAAAATCTATTAGGATTATCTAATTCATCTCCTTTCTGCTTTGAAGGATAGAAATAGAGTGGGAAAGACTGGATTTATAAATATATTTCTGTGAAGTTACCTTTGCTACAAAAGACAGTTTTACTATCCAGGAGCTGATTGTGCAAAGCAGGTTCTTGTTGAGTAAAAAGTTTGCTAAACTTATTTAAATTTCCCAGTGAGTCAAACTGAGAAGCTTTGCAGATTGCTGGTTAAAGGAACTCTGTGTCACTGAAAGCACAACATTTTCACAATATCTTGCTAAATGTTTAAAAGTCAATTAAAAAAAAAAAACTTGTGCTGCTTTATCAGCTTGAGAGAAGAAAAGAAAGAATTTGCCCAGGAAGGTAAGCGTTTAGTAAGCAAGGTGAATACCAGAAAGAACGGAGTTAGCAAAGAAATGTTACCAATTTTTCTTAGAGAATAAGAATAACAATACCTGCAATAGCAGAGAAATTGTATCTAAGGTTTATTGACACATTGTTTTGTTTTGATTATTTTTAAATTTGTTTAATGTGATTGTTCTTGCTAGTAAATGATATATTAGAGACTGACTTTGTCTAAATGGGGAAAAACAAACTAATGGGGAAATAGGAACTACAGTGGTTAGGAGAAGGAAGAGTGTATGTACCATGCACATACCAACACACACACAAATGCATTCACTTACTAACATACAATAAGATCAGTTCTTGGATTCTGAGAAAATGTGAGTTGTATATCATCTTGGGGACCCTTTTTTGAGAACCCCAGAACAAATTGTAATAAATAATTCAATACAAACAGAAAGAACAGAAATTTGTGTAATACCCTAGGTTATAAAAAATATATGTTATATTCAACTGGACTATTTTGGAAGGAGTAAATAGTTTGCATAAGAAAGCAAGAGAAGAAGAAACACTGGGAACATTTGGGCTGAATCCATAAAAAGTTAGGATTGGAAAGCTGGGCTGCATTCTATAGGTAATGGAAATCTATTACAAAATTTTGAGTAAGGAGATGACATGCTCAAAATATTCTTATAATAAGATGTGTGGGCAAGAGATCTATTATGAAAGCAGAATATTACACTATAGTATTATAGTATCATAGTAGCCTATGCAGGCAGTTGCTTAACTCAATACTCTCATTTTACATTGAGAAAAAAGCATAGTGGAGATAATTGACGCATTCATGGTTTTAAGATCAGAAAGGAAATGCAAAATCCAGTTCAAATCAAGTCTATCTCCTCAATAGTAATTGGTTTCTTTTACTAACAATTACTTTTATCTTGGCTTCTTTGTGATTTAAGGCATTAACCAAATATTATTTTGTACAGCAGAGGAGCACTAGCACCTATTGCTAAAGAAGCGCACAGGCTTTAGTCACAGTTCTATGGCCAAGAAGCATGCTTGTGGTCACTAAAAGACAACAGAATCCCTAGTACCAGTTCCAAGGGAGAAAAGAGCATTAGCATTTGTAGCTGCAGGAAAGCACAAAAACTGGTTAGTTACCAAACTGAGAGACGTAATTGTAGGTGAGCAAAAGCCTTTTCTGGGTAAAAACTAGAGGATAGGCCACAAAAATAGTGACATATCTACTTGGATTTCACCTTGGAAGCACTGAAAATTTACAGATTCAGAACTAGTTCTGAAAATAGAAACAGATAGTGCTTTGCCATTGCCAGCCTAGGAAGAGAGGCTGACTTTTTTTTAATATTATAGATTTAATTTTTCTTATTATCTATCTATTTATTTATTTATTACAGCTTTTTATTTTTAAAACGAAGGCATGGACAATTTTTCAACTTTGATCCTTTCAAAACCTTGTGCTCCAAATTTTTCTATCCCTTTCTCCCACACTCCCCAGATGGAAAATAATCCAATATGTTAAACATGTTAGAAAAATGTAATTAAATCCAATATATATTTACACACCCACACATATTTATAGACTTATCTTGCTGCACAAAAAAAAATCAAATAAAAAGGGAAAAAATAAGAAAGAAAACAAAATATTAGCAAACAACAATAAGAGTGAGAATACTATGTTGTGATCCACACTCAGTTCATACCTCTCTCTGGGTATAAATGTTTCTCTTCTTTGCAAGATCATTGGAACTTGCCTGAATCATCTCATTTTTGAAAAGAGCCACGTCCATCAGAATTGATCATCATAGAATCATATTGCCATGTATAATGATTTCTTTGTTCTGCTCATTTCACTTAGCATCAGTTCATGTAAGTCTCTCCAGGCCTCTCTGAAATCATCCCACCAATTAGTTCTTATGCAACAATAATATTCCATAACATTTGTATACCATAACTTATTCAGTCATTCTTCAACTGATGGGCATCCACTCAGTTTCCAGTTTCTTGCCACTACAAAAAGGACTGCCACAAACATTTTTTGCACATGCAGGATGCTTTCTCTCCTTTATGATATTTTTGAGATATAAGTCCAGTAGAAACAATGCTGGATCAAATGGTATACACAGTTTGATAGTCCTTTGGCCATAATTCCAAATTAAAGTAACCAAATTTTTCAAAAATTAAAAATATGAAAAAGGCTGTAAAATGAAGAAATGAAGGGGAAAAACATGAACAAAAAAGCTACAAAGATGAGAAGGTAGATTAAGACACTAATTGAGAAAAAGAAAACACTATCAAAATAACTACAAGCAATGCCTCAAAAGGGAGGAAGTTAATTGGATACAAGACTACAAAATTTCCCAGAAAATCTTAAGATGGATTTAAATATAAAATAAAGGTAGTACAGGGAAAAATGGGAAAAGAAATGAGAGTGATGCAAAAAAATTATGAAGTAGAAAAAAGCATAAAAATACTGAGGAAAAATATCACTTAAAAGATAGAATTAAGCAAATCATAAAAAGGGGCACAAAAATACACTAAAGAGAAGATCTTCCTTAAAAAATATTGGCCAAGTTGAAAAGCATGGGGAAATTTATTACAGAAAGAAAATCTGTAAAAAGTAGAATTGAGGGCAGCTAGATGGTACAATGACTAGAGCACCAGTCCTGAAGTCAGGAACACCTGAATTCAAATCTGGCTTCAGTCACTTAATACTTCCTAGATGTGTGACCTTGGGCAAGTCACTTAACCCCAATTACCTCAGCAAAAAAAAAAAAAAAAAAAAAAAGGCAGAATTGACTAAATGGAAAGAGATGTACAAAAGCTCACTGGAAAAAAAAATTATATATGAATTAGAATTGGGCAACTGGAAGCTAAAGACTCCATGAGACATTAAGAAGCAATCAAAGTCAAAAGAATATAGGGAATAACAAAAATGTGAACTATCTCATCAGAAAAAAACAAGTAACCTGGAAAATAAATCAAGAAGAGATAATATAAGAATTACTAGACTACCTGAAAGCTATGATCAAATAAAAAAAGTTTAGCATCATCTTTCAAGAAATTGTCAAGAAAAACTGCCCAGATATCCAAGAAGAGGGTATAATAGAAATTGAAAGAATATACTGAGAAGATATTAGAGAGGAGACATGTCTTTTTCTGAGCTCTCCCCATGTCCCTCAAATTAATAGCGAATCAAGCCTCTGAATTGGTTTTGGAGTGACAGAATCCACAAATATTTGGAGTGTAACAAATTTCCACCAGAAGAAAATTTGGAAGAACTTCAGAAAATGTCTGTTCAAATGGGCATAGAGGGTGGCAGACCAGGCATAGGCACCTGAATTCAGGCAGCACAGAGACCCAGGGCAGTGTGGGCTAAATGTAGCCAAGGAATCTACCAAGATGAATCTACAGCAGTGTTGGCTACTCTGCCTGCTTGCCAGCCAGTAGATGAGCAGATTAGCTGTAAGACATCCAGCACAGAAAGGGACCACATGTGCAAAAATGGTTGTGGCAGCCCTTTTTTGTAGTGGTAATAAACTGGAAACTGAGTGAATGCCCATTAGTTGGAGAATGGCTGAATAAATTATGGTATATGAATGTTATAGAATATTATTGTTGTATAAGAAATGATCAGCAGAATGATTTTAGAAAGGCTTGGACAGACTTTCATGAACTGATACTAACTGAAATGAACAGAACCAGATTATTGTACACAGCAACAATAATATTATACGATGATCATTTTTGATGGATGTGGCTCTGTCCAATAGATGCTTCGGAGGAGTTCCAATGGTCTTGTAATGAAGAAAGCCATCTACACCCAGAGAGAGGACTGTGGAAACTGAGTGTGGACTACAACATAGCATTTTCACTTTTTTATTGTTGTTTGCTTACATTTGTTTTCCTTCTAATATCTTTTCCTTCTTAATCTGATTTTTCTTGTGCAACAAGATGACTATATGAATATGTATACATATATTGGATTTAACATATATTTTGACATATTTAACATGTGTTGAATTACCTGCCATCTAGGGGAGGGGGTGAGAGCAAGGAGTGGAAAATTTGGAATGAAAGGTTTTGCAAGGGTCAATGTTGAAAAATTATACATGTATATGTTTTATATGTAAAAAGCTTTAATTAAAAAACAAAATATATTAAAATAAATAAATAAATAGATGGATAAGGGTATATGGCACAAATACAAATGGCAAATAGTGACCCCTAAAGCACAGATTATCATGAAACCTGGCCATGCCCACCCAGCACCAGAAGTTAGTCAGCACTGACACAGCTCAACTACTGTTGCCTGTAGAAGAAGCTTGGACCTCCGCTTTGCCCTAAAAGCAGACCTCAACCTTTTAAAAATATGAGCAAAAAAGCAAAAACAAATAGATACTTTTATGGAGAAGGAGAAGAACATATTTCAAACCCAGAGGACACTAAGAGTATTGTCTCCTGATGAAGCCCCAAAGGGTAACATGAATTGGCCCCTGTCTCACAAGGCTCTATTGGAAGAATTCAAAAAGGACCTTAAAAGAGGATTAGAAGAAAAATGAGAAAAGGAAATGAAAAGTTTGCAAGAAGGTTTGGAAAAGGGAAAAAAAGAAATAATCTGAAGAAAACTCTTTACAGAAAAGAGGAAAATAAAGGCAAAATGAGAGCAATTACATCTCATGAAGAGGCAAAGACCTATTATAATTGAGGGAAAGAAAGTAATGGGATGGACACTGTGTGAATTTTACTCTCATCAGAGTTGGCTTAAAGAGAGAATATCAGACATATCTGGTTTCACAGAAAAACTTCTTTCACCTTATAGTGAAGTGGGAGGGAAAGGGGAAAGGTTAGTAGAAGGGAAGACAGAAGTAGAAGTAGTAGGGGAAAAGTATAAGAAAGTGAAAGAGCTGTTTGAGGGACATGGTGGTCAGAAGCAAAATACTGGGGGATCTCATACTTACTTTCTCAGAACTAGATAAATTAGGGCAGCTAGATTGCACATGCATAGAGCACCAGACCCTGGGCAAATCACTTAACCCTAATTGCCTCAGCAATAAAAAAAAACAAAACTAAATAAATTGAACCAAAAAATAAATAATAAAAAAGTGAAGGAGTTATATAGAATTGTAGAAAAGTTAAGCATGCTAGATCTTGGAAGAAAATTGAAAGAAGACAGAAAGGAATACATTTTTTTCTTGGTGGTTCATGGAACCTTTACAAAAAACTGACCGTGCATTAGAGCATAAAAACCTCACAATCAAACACAGAAAGGCAGAAAATAGTCAAATTACATGCAATGAAAGGCCAAGGAAAATAGACCAAAAATTAATTGGAAACTAAATAATCTCATCTTAAAAATGAATGGGTGAAACAACAAATTATACACAGAATCAATAATTTCATCTAAGAGAATGATAATGAAACAACTTACCAAAATCTGTGGGATGCAGCCAAAGCAGGTATTTGGGGAAATTTTATATCACTAGATGCTTACTTGATTAAAATAGAGAAAGAGAAGTTCAGTCAATTGGGCTTGCAACTAAAAAAAGCTAGAAAAAGAACAAATTAAAAATCCCCAATTAAATGCCAAATTTGAAATTCTGAAAATATTATTAATCTCAATAATATTGAAAGTAAGAAAACTATTGAATTAATAATCAAAACTTAGATTTGGTTTTGTGGGGAAAAAAACAAAACAGATAAACCTTTAGTTAATTTGATTAGAAAAATGAAAGAAGAAAATCAAGTTGTTAGCCTCAAAAATGAAAATGGAGAAGTTTCTCCCAATGAAGAGGAAATTATTGCAATAATTAGGAGTCATTTTGCCCAACTTTATGTCAATACATTTGATTATCTAAGTGAAATGGAGGATAACCTACAAAAATATAGATTGCCCAGATTAACAGAAGAGGAAATAAATTAGTTAACTAGTCCCATTTTAGAAAAAGAAATTTAAAAACCTATTAATTAACTCCCTAAGAAAAAATCTCCAGTGCCAGATAGATTTGCATTGTGAATTCTACCAAACATTTGAAAGAATAATTAATTCCTATAACATGCAAACTATTTGAAGAAATAGGGAAAGAAAGATTCCTGCCAAATTCCTTTTATGACACTGATATGGTGCTGATACCATGTAGGATGAAAACAGAGAAAAAAAAATATAGACCAATCTCCCTAATGAATATTGATGCAAAAATTTTAAATAAAATATTAGCAAAAAGATTACAGAAAGTCATCTCCAGGATAATAAGCCATGACCAAGTAGGATTTATACCAAGAATGCAGGGATGATTCAATATTAGGAAAACCATTAGCATAATTTACTACATCAATAACTAAACTAACAAAAATCATATGATTATCTCAATAGATGCATAAAAACTATTTGATAAAATCCAACATCCATTTCTATTAAAAACACTAGAGAGTATCGCAATAAATGGAGTTTTCCTTAAAATGATCAATAGCATTTATTTAAAACCATCAGAAAGCATCATATGTAATGGGGACAAACTAAAACCATTCCCAATAACATCAGGGGTGAAAAAGGTTCACCACTATCACCATTTATATTCTATATTGTAATAGAAATGTATACTCCTCTTGTATTCCAAAAGAATTTTAAAGGAGGGAAAAGGATCCACATGTGCAAAAATGTTTGTGGCAGTCCTTTTTGAGTCGATTCCCATCAGTTTAAGAATGGCTGCATAAGTTATGATATATGAATGTCATGGAATATTGTTGTTCTATAAGAAATAATCAGCAGGATGATTTCAGAGAGGCCTGGAGAGACTTACAGAAACTGATGAGAAGTGAAATGCACAGAAACAGAGAATCATTGTATATGGCAACAACAAGATTATATAATGATCAATTCTGTTAGACATGGCTCTTTTCAACAATGAGATGATTCAGGCTGGTTCCAATGTTCTTGTGATAAAGAGAGCCATCTAGATAAGATAGAGGACTGTGGGAACTGAGTGTGGACCACAACACAGCATTTTCACTCTTTTTGTTTTGATTTGCTTTAATTTTATTTTCTTTCTCATTTTTTTTCCTTTTTGACCTGATTTTTATTATGCAACAAGATAATTGTATAAATATGTATGCCTATATTGGATTTAGCATATATTTTACCATGGTTAACATATATTGGATTACTTACTATCAGGAGGTGGGGAGAGGAAGAAAAATTGGAACACAAGGTTTTCAAGGATCAGTATTGAAAAATCATACTTGCATAAGTTTTGAAAATTAAAAAAAAAACTTCAATAAAAAAGAATACACTGATCACCTCCTAAAAGAAATCTCAAAATGAAAATTCTGAGGAATATTGTAGCCAAATTACAGAGCTCCCTGATGAGGGAGAAAATACTGCAAGCATTAACAAACAATTCAAATATCATTTAACCACAATCAGGATCATTCAAGAGTTAGCAGTTTCCATTTTAAAAAAGGGAAACACTTGGAATACAATATTTGGGGAGTCAAAAAATAGTATCACAACCAAGAATAACCTATCCAAAAAAAATAGAATAATCCCTTGTAAAGGCAAGAACCAAGGTAGAGAATATATAGACTAGGAAATAGAAGACTTTAAATCATTTCTGATGAAAAGACCAGAGCTGAATAGAAAAATCTGACATTTAAACAGAAGCTCGAGAAAAGTACAAAAAGGTAAATATGAAAAAGGAATCATAAGGGACTTAATATGGTTAAACTGTCAAGACAACAACTATAAATTCTAAGAATTTTGTAATTATTAGAGTACTTAGGACTATTTATAGACAGAGGATGTAGATTCAGTAGACTATGAGAGGATGATCTAAAAAATTTCTATTCCCAATTGATGATCGTTAGCCAATTTTGATGACAGTAAGATTCTCTATGCCTCATTTCCCCCCCTCCCTCCAATGTAAAAGTTTTTACTTACCTCTTTTATGTATGATAATTAAGCTCATTTTACCTCTCCCTTTCTCATTCTCCCAGTATATTCCTCTCTCACCCTTTGATTTTATTTTATTTTTTAGATATCATACCTTCACGGTCAACTAATACCTATTTCCTTTATTTATAGATTCCTTCTAACTGCACTAATAATGAGAAAGTTCCTAGGATTTACAAATATCATTTCCCATGTAAGAATATGAAAAGTTTATCTTTATTAAGTCTCTTATTTCTCTTTCTTATATGCATTTTTATGCTTCTCTAGTCTTGTATTTGAAAGTCAAATTTTCCATTCAAGTCTGGTCTTTTCTTCAAGAATCCTTAAAAGTTCTTTATTTCATAGAACATTCATTTTGCCCTAAAGAATTATACTCAGTTTTGCTGGGTAGGTGATTCTTGCTTATAATCAGTTATTTTGCCCTCAAGAATATCATATTTCATGCTCTTCAATACTTTAATATAGAAGCTGCTAAATTTTTTGTTATACTTACTGTGACTCCAATTTACTTGAATTGTTTATTTCTGGCTGCTTGCAACATTTTATTTTTGACCTGGGAGTTCTAGAATTTGTCTATAATATTTCTGAGAGTTTTCATTTTGGATTTCTTATTGAAGGTGGTCAGTGTATTATTTAAATTTTTATTTTACCTTCTGGTTGTAGATTAAAAGAGCAATTTACCCTGATAATTTCTTGAAAGATGATATCTAAGCTCTTTATGATCACAGCTTTCAGATAGTCTAACAATTTGAAAATTACCTCTCCTGGATCCATTTTCCAGGGTAGTTGTTTTTCTAATGAAATATTTAACATCTATTTGTTAATTCTTTTGGTATTTATTGTTTTCTGATTTTTCATAAAGTTATTAGCTCCCATTTGCTCAATTTTAACTTTTAAGCGACTATTTTCTTCAATGAGCTTTTGTACCTCCTTTTTCATTTGTTTAGTTCTACACTGTGCTGGTCACTAGTGATACAAAGAATAAACGAGATAAAACCTAGCCCTGAAGAATACTACAACTCAGCACAATAATATTAGGCTACAGGTTTCATAGAAATCACATTGTCATGTCATTTATCTTTTTATCATATTATTTGTATATTTTCTTTTGACACAGCACAATCTTCCTACACTTCCAAAAGAAAAATTCTTATGCAAAATATATTTTCTGAAAAGAGTAAATAAAAATTTCTTTATCGTTTGATTACAATAAATTATATGGAACTTTCCAATTTTGTGGAACAACAACTCTTAAATCAGAAGTGCATGTTAATATTTGCTTTGTTATTTAAAAATTGACATCCTTCACTTCAGCCAATTTTTATCGCCTTTATTTACATTGTTTTTGCCATTAAGGATTTGGTTTGTTTGTCTCTCACCCATGGCATATTACTTGATACAAATACAATGTTTTTTTTTTCATTCATTCACATAAATAGGCACCTTGGTGAATATAGTACTGCACCTGGAGTCCAGAAGATCTGACTTCAAATTCAGCCTCAGATACTTTTAATCCTGGACAAATCACTTAATTCTTGATTGTTTCGGTTTTGTCATCTGTCTACCGGGCATGATAATAGCATCTAACTCCTAAGTTTTTGTGAGGATCAAATGAGGTGACATTTATAAAAAAACTTTATCATTCTTAAAGTACTTTTAAAAACCTTCTCTATGAAATGAAGTGATTGCTAGGCCACTGTGTGAAAGCTCTGGATATATCAGTATAAAAGCAAAGACAGGTTTTGCCCACAAGTAGTTTACAATTTAGCTAGAAAACAACAAATGTAGGTGATATCTAGAGAGGGACATATAAGTAGTACCTTAGGAGAAAAAATTGACATTCTCAATCCAGAAAGTAGTGCAGTACTGATTTGAACATAGTTTCTTGTTAGAATCTAGAATTTATGGGTGAAAGAAGATACTTTCTCAGTTGACAAGAAGACTATTGAAGAAGCATTTAATAAATTTACACAGGTTAAATTTCACTTTGTTTTTATGAGACTTCCTATATCCATCTAAATTCTCCTTATTCTTCATTCTTCCAAGTACAATATAACATTATATTTATACAGCATAAATCACTTAGCCAGTTCCCAGTAGTTGGGCATATATTGTCTTTTCGAATGAGTCTTTACAGCTTTATATTTTTGTGGTTTAGTCAAGGAAGGGAATGTGTCCCCTCTAAATTCCATGGAAGGCAGTGATTATTTTCTATATCTGTTTATCTGCCTCTTTATTTAACAAAAATATTTTAAAGAGACAGAATAAATGTTTATTGAATTTGCTGAGTTAAGAATACATCCTCTCATCCCACAAGAGGAAATGAAAATGGGGTAAGATAAATGAAATCACTTATTGGGCTCCCTGTCTACTTCTAGGAAGCCCTTCATGCTCTCTTTTATATTCTGAGTTCTTACAATCTCCCTTTCTCTTCTTTCCCTTCCTTTCTTCCCTTTCTTCATTCTTTTCTTCTTCCCTCCCTCCTTCCCTTCCTTCTTTTATTCCTTCTTTTTATCACCAATTAATTGTCTCTTTGACTTTGGGCAATTCAGTTCTTTTTTATTATTTGTAAAATAAGAGGTTGAGTTTAAGTAATGTCTAAAATCAACCCATTAGAGTTTTAACTTTAAGCCAATTTCTGATGTCTCTCTTTTTAACTAGATAGTTATAATACCACTTGCTGAGGAAGTTATAAAATAGTAAGTCTCCTGGCCTCATGGATCCTACATATCTAATAAAGGAAATCATGTTATCTTAATATGTACACATATGTAGATATACATGCACCCAGTAACTACATCTACACACATACAGCTCTGTGTGATCTATATACATATGTATATGTCTATATTTATATATACACTGGTATTTACACATGCATAAGAGAGAGGCTATGTTATAATGGTTAGAGATTTTGCCTAGGAGAAAGGAGAACCTGAGATCAAGTTCTGTGACTCATACTAATGTGAGACTCTGAAAATGTCAGTTTCTCAGTGTTCCAAGCAAATTTTTCAAATTATAAATTTTAAAGCAAGTTTACTGATGGATGGAGTTTCATTACCTAAAGTTACCTACCCCAGTTAAGTCACAAGCCCATCCCCAAAAGTATATGCATAAATATATATGTATAATATATATATGTTTGTTTATACATACCCACATACTTGTGTATATATATATATATACAATATGTATATATATTAGCACATAAAGCATACAACAATACATAATACACAGACATATGATATCTAATGTTAAAGCTGGAAGAGCCTTTAACCATCATCTAAGAATCACAGCCCATAAGTATTTTTTCACCCCCAGAGGAGAAAACCAAGATCGAAAGAAATTAGGTGACTTCATCAGTTTCATGCAGCTAGTTCTTCCAACTCTTCATCCAGAACTGTTTGCATCATACAAATTTGCAAAGCAGTTTAGCCTCATAGTTTACTTTTCAACTTGATTATACTCAAAAGATTTTTGTACAAACTTAATGCCCCAAAGATTCTGGGTTCTTTGATACTAAAGACAGGTGCATATCATTCTGATTGAAAAAATATATTGCTGAGTATGTTGCTGACTCTTTTCTCTATCTCTTTGTCATTATAGGTAACCAGGAAGGGATCACACAGCCATATTGTAAGTTTACTGATGATCTGAAAAGGTTGAATGAAAGTTGCTTTTTTTAGCAAGCTCAAGACATTGGATATAAATATCACTTTCCCTTCCTCTGTTTTTAAATCCTGCTAACATTTAAAAGAAATGATAGCATCTCAAAATTCAAAGTTGTGGCTAAGAAATGTTATTTTCAAGGTTAAGGCATTTCAAGGCATATGTGCACACACACATACAGACAGACACACAAATCCCTGCTTGGACAAGTTGAAAAACATTTCTGGTATTTCAAACAAACTACTGTTTTTAACTGATAGTAGAAAACTCAGATAACAGCTCATCCAATTGGAAAACATCTTCCCTCTACATTCTTGTATTGTTTTCTGTTCCATAACATTAACAATAACTCCTTTAAAATGAAGTAATAAAGAAAATGCTGGAGAATGCAACATTCAACATATCTGTAAAGATAGCTATTAAAAGTAAGACATTTGGTTAATGTGTCTGCAACAGACCTAGCACTTTAATTCACTCTTATGGAATAAAATTGATTGCAAACATTTGCTCAGCATTCTCTCTGTCATTCTAGGTGCATTCTGTTCTTTGAAAAAGGATATAAATGGTATTTTCCATGCCTTCAAGCTTATTGTAATACCATGAAAGCAATAATGTCATGTCACTTTCTCTCTTGGCATTTCATGAATATCTTCATTAATATGAGAAAAGCTGCATTGCTGCAGGTACAGCTGTGATAAAAACAGCTGGAATGGTTTACTTGCATGATGTAGCTTCATTTTTTTCATTACTATCAATTTCATGTGCATTCATCCTTGGAGGTCTAGAGGGGAGGAGTAGGGATGAGAATCTAAAGCATTTGCTTAAAACAAAGATAGCTAGCAAGTGGAGTTTTGAAGGATTCATTTTTTTGGGAGGTTCTAATTCTTATTTTTGAAATTATTTGGTAAAGAACACATCATGGAGCAAATTCAATCTCATAATCCCACCTAACAAAAAAAGAGATGAAAAAAATTTTATAAATTACATCTTTATGTTCTTTCCATTTATCCCCTCCAAAATATAAAACTTTTTATAATCCCAGATATAATATCAAAACAATTTAAATGTGACTTATTTAAAATATTTGTGAATGTAAAAAATTAATAACTAAATTGAGGAAATGCTAGTCAAACCCAATAAAACAATTTCACATAGAAAGCTAACCAATATAAATCAATTACTATAACATGGAGATTACCAAAAGAACTTAAAAACCACATTTGGCAGTACAACTTATTTGCCAAGTGGAAAAATACATATTTCAAGGATTTAACCGGTTTACATTATAAATTTGTACATTTTTAAGAAGGTGGACATGGAAAATTATGAGCAGTAGTATCTCTCAAATTATGGAAAGGGTTAAAAGTAAATTTATAAAGTTTAAAAGTTTGAAGAAAACACCCCACTATGAGGAAGAAACATCATCACCTTGATCTTAAAGATTAAAATTAAAAGGAAGATGAAAGATGGAAAAGATCTGCAAAATAATTGAAATAAATGTTCCCCATCAAAAACAGTGAAGCCAGTACATCTGGACACTAACAGATATGATTATGAGAGAAAAAATGGCTCAAATTAAAACAATCATAAGAAAAGTAGCTAGATAAAGCAATTATTAGCATTTATTGTAAATGATGCAATTTTGAAGGGACTAGGTCTTTAAATATCTATAAGTAAAATAAAAGCATGAAATAAACTTGGAGCTTATTAATGGAAAATAGAAAAAATATAAGAAAACATCAATAATTAGTAACCTATTTGTGTGCCATTCTAACTATAGGAGAAACTTGGGCATAAAACATAGAAGAGTGGCTTTTGAGTCAGGAAGGACTGATTCCATGTCTCACCTCCGAGACATACAGACTATTGGTCCAAAGGAAGTCCCACTATCACTCGGTGCTCACACAACTTTCTGAAGCTGATTAGAGAGAGGTGTCAACTTCTACCAGCAAAGGAAATTTCCTCACTGCAGAGTTCTAAATTCCATTGAAATCACAAGTTTCATTTTTATTCCTACAAATTTTCATAGCAATAATCTATATATTTTGGATGTCATCATTGATAAGATAATTCAGAGGGAGGAATTAGCTACATATGCACAGATAGAATGCCAGGTCTAAAGTCAGGAAGAGTTTAGTTCAAATCTAGCCTCTGAAATTTACTAGTTACACAGCCCTAAGCAAGTCACTAAACCCCATTTGCCTCAGTTTCTTTATCTATGAAAGGAGCTGGAGAAGGAAATGGCAAATAACTCCAGGATGTTTGCCAAGAAAACCCTAAATGGCATCACAAAAAGACAAACTGATCAAAATGACTAAACAATGAAGATTTCAGAAAAACTATAAAAATGTTACAAGAGATCCCATATTGTATCACACATTTTCCTTTACACAAATGAATGAAAGATAGGGAGATCTCATAATCTCACTGGCATCATTTGGCAGATTCCTGCCTTAAAACTTACTCTGAGAGGGTCTGTTTCATGAACTATTGAAAATTACATAATATTCTTTAAACTATATCAGAGACAGTACCAATTGACAATATTCTTAGTAACATAAAGAAAAGTATTCAACTATGCATTGAAACTATGCATTGCTGTCATGAAAAATATCCCATGCAGAGTGCAAGCTGAATTTCTGATGGACAGTTAAGTCCTTCAGATACTATTATAAGCTTTTGATATTGAGATTATTCATTAAGTTCCAGAACATTACAATACCTCCAAAATGATATGAATAATCATTCACAGAGTTTGGATTAAGGAGCCATGCAGAAAAAAAATCAACAAAAGTGCCTCAGATTTCTGACATAAAGAACATATTCTTCCCTGTATGTATTTGCAAATGTATGAAGATGTTAATTAAAAAAAAACTTGGAATGACATTGCAAATGAAATGGATTAATAACTTAGTAATAGGAGGAGAATGGACTGGATTGACTATAGGGAATTTCAAAATTATTTAAATAATCCCATGCTTTCTCCTTAAACAAAGATTCATATTTATTATTATTATTATGTTCAAAATATATGCAGAGATAATTTTCAACATTCACCCTTGTAAAACCTTCCAAAATTTCCCCTTTCTTCCCTCTACTCACTCCCCTAGATAGCAAGTAATCCAATATATGTTAACCATGTGCAATTCTTCTATACATATTTCCACATTTATGCTGCACAAGAAAAATCAGATCAAAAAAGAAAAATTGAGAAAAAACACAATGCAAGTAAACAACAGCAGAAAGAGGGAAAATACGTTTCTGTGATCCACACTCAGTTCCACAATCCTGTCTCTGGGTACAAATCACTCTCTTTATCACAAGATCATTGGAACTGGTCTGAATCATCTCATTGTTGAAACAAGTTCATCAGAATTGTTATCTTGATGTTGCTGTGTATAATTATTTTCTGGTTCTATTCACTTCATTTTATATCAGTTCATGTAATTCCCTCCAGGCCTTTCTGAAATCATCCTGCTGATTGTTTCTCTTAGGACAATAATATTCCATAACATTCATATACCATAACTAAGCCATTCTCCAATTGATGGGCATCCACTCAGTTTCCTGTTCTTTGCCACTACAAAAAGGGCTGTCACAAACATTTTTGCACATGTGGGTCCCTTTCCCTCATTTAAGATTTCTGTGGAGACTTCCAGCCAAGATGGTGGAGAGGACACACACTTAAGCTCTGTCTTTTCTCTCAGAATAATTTATTTCATGACAAGCCTCAGAATTAGTGCTTGACTGAAAAAAAAAAAAAAACACAAATGATTACCAAGAAAAGATATCCTTGAAATTTGCCAGGAAAGAGCTGTTTTTGCTTGCCAGTGGGGACAGCTAGATGGGTCAAACTGAAAGCAGACAGTGGTAGCACAGCAGATAGAGTAAGGCAGGCAGCTCACAGCTGAGCAGACTGGAACAGGGTGGGATGTGATCTCAGCCATCTCTGCTGGGAGAGCAGTATTGGATACTTTGCCCTGGCAGCAAGCCAGTAGACAAGCAGAAAAGCTAAAAACAAAGGGGGTGAAAACCATAACCCCAAAAAGCTAGCATCTCTCGGGACCTGGCCATACCCACATAAGAGTGTCTCAGCACACTCTCAGAGTCTCAGAGCGCAGACTCAGCACAGCCATTGCTGTCCTGCTAGTGTCTCACTGCTGCCCTCTGCAGTCTGTAGAGGAAGCTCAGTAACACCATCCAACCCCCCCAACCCAATAAAAGCAGACTGCATTTGTTTTTCTTGTTAGTTTGTTTTCTTTAATTCTTCTTTGACAAAATGAGCAAAAAATTAAAACAAAGTCTAACTATTGATAGTTTCTATATGGATAAAGAGCAGACTTTAAACCCTGAGGAGAATAAAAACAGACTATCTCCAGATAAATCCCCAAAGGGGAATACAATCTGGTCCTCAACACACAAAACTCTCATAGAAGAAATTAAAAAGGCTCTCATAAGAGAGCTAGAAGAAAAATGGGAAAAGGAAAGGGAAGCTTGGCAAGAGAGTCTGGATAAGTCATCCCATCCACTTAAAGATAGAGTGGATAAAGAAATCAAATCCTTGAAAAACAGAATTAATGAGTTGGAAAAAGAAAGTAGCTCTTTAAAAAATAAAATTGGCAAAATGGAAAAAAAATTCCATAGAACAAAACAGTTCACTTAAAAACTCAATTGGACAATTATAAAAAGATATAAAAAGTGAGTGAAGAAAAAATCATAAATAATCTGAGAATTATTGGACTTCATGAAAAATATGATTAAAAAAAAGAGCCTAGACATTATTTTCCAGGAAATTATCAAAGAGAACTGCCCAGATGTTATAGAAACAGAGGGCAAAATAGACATTGAAAGAATTCATCAATCATCTACTGAAAGACCCTAAAATCAAAACTCCAAGAAATATAGTGGCCAAATTCCAGAACTAACAGATGAAGGAAAAAATACTGCAAACTGCTAGAAAAAATCAATTCAAATATAGAGGAGCCAAAATAAGGATTACTCAGGATCTAGCAGCATCCACATTAAAGGATCGAAGGGCCTGGAATATGATATTACAAAAAGCTAAGGAACTTGGCATACAGCCAAAAATAACTCACCCGGCCAAAATGAGCATCTTTTTCCAGGGAAGAAGATGGACATTCAATGAAATAAGTGAATTACATCTATTTTTGATGAAAAAACTGAAACTAAACAAAAAGTTTGATCTACAAATATGGAACTCAAGAAAAAAAAGTAAACAGAAATCTTGGGAACTATATTTCTGCTATAAAGATATATAAAGAATACATGTATACTTTGTTTTAGAAACTAGAGGTGGATACTGGAAAAAAGGTAAAGTGGGAGTCCTACATCTCACAAAGAGGAAAAGGAAACCTATTATATCTGAGAGAAGGAATGGAGGAAGATGAACATAGTGTGTAGCTTTACTGCCATCAGAATTGGCTTAAAGAGAAAAGTATTAGACATCTTCGATTTATGGTGAAACTTCTCCCACCTCATTGAAAAGCAAGAGTGGAAAAGTGAAAAGGGAAAAAGTAAGCTAAGCAGAAGAGAATACAGAAATTGTAAGGAAAAGGGCTAAGAGGGGAAGGAACTCTAAGATGGCGGGAGGGATACTAAAAAGGAGGGCTGTGAGAAGCAAGTGGTGCTCACAAGTTTAATACTGGGGAGGGAGGTAAGGGAAAGCAAAGGACAAAAGCATAAGCAAGGGTTGACAAGATGGCAAGTAATACAGAATTGTTAATTTTAACCATAAATGTGAATGCAGTAAACTCCCCCATAAAGAGGAAGTGAGTTAGCAGACTGGATTAAAAGTCAGAATCCTACAATATGTTGTTTACAGAAAACACATTTGAAGCAGAGTGACACATACAGAGTAAAGGTAAAAGGCTGGAGCAGAATTTGCTATGCTTCAGGTGAAGTCAAAAAAGCAGGGATAGCCATCCTGATCTCAGATCAAGCAAATGCAAAAATTGATCTAATTAAAAGAGACAAGGAAGGGCACTATATCTTGCTAAAGGGTAACATAGATAATGAATCAATATCAATATTAAACATATATGCACCAAGTGGTGTAGCATCTAAATTCTTAAAAAGAGAAATTAATAGAGCTGCAAGAAGAAATAGACAGTAAAACTATAATAGTGGGAGATCTAAACCTTTCACTCTCAGAATTAGATAAATCAAACCACAAAATAAATAAGAAAGAAGCAAAAGAGGTAAATAGAATACTAGAAAAGTTAGATATGCTAGAGCTTTGGAGAAAATTAAATGGAGACAGAAAGGAGTACAGTTTCTTTTCAGCAGTTCATGGAACCTATACAAAAAATGACCATATATTAGGACATAAAAACCCCAAATTCAAATGCAGTAAGGCAGAAATAGTAAATGCATCCTTTTCAGAACACGATGCAATGAAAATTACATTCAATAAAAAGTTAGGGGAAAATAGACCAAAAAATATTTGGAAATTAAATAATCTCATACTAAAGAATGATTGGGTGAAACAGTAAATCATAGATGTAATAACTTCACCCAGGAAAATGACAACAATGAGACATCATACCAAAATGTGTGGGATGCAGCCAAAGCAGTAATAAGGGGAAATTTTATATCTCTACAATCCTACTTGCATAAACTAGAGAAAGAGAAGGTCAATGAATTGGGCTTACAACTAAAAATGCTAGAAAAGCAACAAATTAAAAACCCCAGTCAAACACTAAACTTGAAATTCTAAAACTAAAAGGAGAGATTAATAAAATTGAAAGTTAAAAAAAACTATTGAATTAATTAATAAAATCAAGAGTTGGTTCTATGAAAAAAACCAACAAAATAGATAAACCCTTAGTAAATCTGATTTAAAAAAGGAAAGAGGAAAATCAAATTGTTAGTCTTAAAAATGAAAAGGGAGAACTCACCACTAATGAAGAGGAAATTAGAACAATAATTAGAAATTACTTTGCCCAGATTTATGCCAATAAATTCAATAACTTAAATGAAATGGAAAAATACCTTCAAAACTATACCTTACCCAGATTAACAGGGAAAGAAGTAAATTGGTTAAACAGTCCCATCTTAGAAAAAGAAATAGAACAAGCTATTAATCAACTCCCTAAGGAAAAATCCCCAGGACCAGATGGATTTACATGTGAATTCTACCAAACATATAAAAAACAATTAACTGCAATGCTATATAAACTATTTGAAAAAATATGGATTGAAGGAGTCCATCAATGATGGACAGAATCAGCTACATCCAGAGAAAAAACATTGGGAAATGAGTGTGAACTGTTTGCATTCTTGTTTTTCTTTCCAGGTTATTTTTACCTTCTAAATCCAATCCTTCCTGTGCAACAAGAGAACTGTTAGGTTCTACACACATATATTGTATCTAGGATATACCATGACATATTTAAGCTGTATAAGACTGCCTGCCATCTAGGGGAAAGGGTGAAGGAAGGGAAGGGAAAAGTTGAACAGAAGTGAATGCAAGGGATAATGTTGTAAAAAAAAAAATTACCCATGCATATGTACTGTCAATAAAAAGTTATTTTAAAAAAATCTCTTTGGGACACAAGTCCAGTAGAGACACTGCTGGATCAAAGAGTATGCACATTCTGATAGCCCTTTGGAAATAGTTCCAAATTCCTCTCCAGAATGGTTGAATCAGTTCACAACTGCACCAACAATGTATTTGTGTCCCACTTTTCCTTCATCCACTCCAACATTTGCCATTCCCCCCTGTCATTTTAAGCAATCTGAGAGACATGTAATGGTATCTCAGTTGTCTTAATTGGCTTTTTCTGATCAATAGTGATTTAGAGAAAAAGGTTTGTCTTTTTAAAACCATAATTCTTTCAGTGACACTGTATAAAGATAAGTCTTCAAACAACTTTCAAAAAATTGAAAATGAGTGCCTCCAAAAGAGAAGTATATTGTAATCAGACAAAGACTGAAATGCAGCACAAACAATAAATTATCCATGATCCATAAAGATGATAGAATAATCACATAGATGATGGGAATAATTTATGAACAATCTATATCTTCCACTGAGATCCTTGAAATGTAGATACCTTAAAAACAAAATCAAAAATAAAACTCTAACCCCAAAAAGCAGAATTCTGTTGTTAGCTTATAAAAAGTCAAGAACAATTCACACAGATTGAGCAGGCATAGGTGGATTATAATCTATCCTTTTTGGATGGGATCGTTAAATAATTTGGAATATTATAAAACTATACTGGGATATTCATCCATATTTTCATATGTAAAAGTATTTATAAGTCCATAAGCACGTATAAGTATTTGTTTTTTTTCCAGAAATGTTTAGTAAATATGTGTATTCCTTTATTTTGTTGGAAAATCACTAAAGACATGAATAAATTAATTTGTAATGCCCATTATTTAGTGTGATGACCACATTTAGCACCCAGAGTATATTAAAATCAGCCAGAGTCAGAATAAGGGAAAATCCTTGATCTTTATTCTTTGCAGAGGTGAAGAAGAATGGCGATAAGAAGTGAGAGCAGTCACTACACAAATCCAGCCAGCATTGCCTCTGCCTCTCTCACCCCATCCACCAAATTGTCTCTACATCATCTCCTATACAACACATCAAAACTTGCACAGAGGTGGGTGGGGCCATTCTTTCTCCAAGCATATATTAATATTGTCCAATTGCTATTTAGCCTCACGTGCTTGGAATCTCAGTGCAATGACTCAAGAGCTTCAGCCCATTACAATTCAGACCCTTACAGAGAGAGAGAGAGAGAGAGAGAGAGAGAGAGAGAGAAAGAGAGAGAGAGAGAGACAAAGACAGAGAAACAGATCACCTTACAGTAACTCTATAAATTGAAATTATTTTCTAAATCTAGTACTTTGATTCTTTTGAGAAAATCCTCATGAGAACAGAGATTGAGAGATATGAAAGTCTTTAGTGTAACAATTTCACTAGCACCCCAGATACCTTAGAATCAGCCGGAGTCAGGATAAGCAAAAGTCCTTAGTCTTTATTCTTGGTCTTAGACGCAGGATTGAATAGGAAGGAAGCAGAATCTCCGCAACTGCCTTCTCCCTCACCTACCACCAAAGAGTGACCCTGACTAGTCTTACTCCACCCTCTAGTCCCTCCTACAGTCCTCTGTATACACCAATCATTGAGCCAGCATGGATAGAGGAAAGGACCATTTTCCAAGTACATACCCATAGAGTATTGTCCAATCGGTAGTTAGCCTCAAGTGCTCAGCAGTCCTGACCTCAGTGCGTCAACTCAATAGTTTCAGCCCTCTACACCTTAGAGACTATCCATCCAGTCAATCACCCTAAATTTATGGATGAGGAAACCAAGAAAGAAATTATTGAAGTAATTTACCCCAAGATCATGCAAAGAATAGCTATCTTAGGTAGGAGTAGAAACTAATATTTTCATTACTCTGAAACCAAGCAATCTATACACTCTATAAAACCTCTCTTTAGCTAATAACAGAATGGTATAGAAAGAAGACTAATGATCTTAGTATCAGAAAACCTGAGATCTGAATTTTGTGGTAACACTTACCAATTGTATTACCATGAGCAAGTCCTTTTAGTTTTCTATGTCTCTATTTTCATCTGGAAAATGAATACACTAATTTTTTAAATTGTAATTTAAGATTTTCAAAGTTCTTTCGTCATGATTATGTGAGGAAGATAATGCAAATATTATTATAATAATTTTACTTTTTGAAGAAAAATAGTTTTGGGCTGTATTAAAAGTAAAATTTAGATTTCATTTGACTTTTCTTCAAATATCAAATGACAACTATGGAAAATATATTCAGAAAAATAGTCCATATTGCTCTACTTTAAAAGCATATCAATGTATTCTTTAACATTATATATATATATGTGTGTGTGTGTGTGTGTGTGTGTGTGTGTGTACATATATATACACACATATACATACATACCTTTCTGCATATATATGTAATTCTCTATACATATACATGTGTGTACTTATGCACATGCACATGTATACATTTATATGGGCATGACTGTGTATGGATATGCAATTATATTTATATACATGTGTATATATGTGTTTGTGTATATATACACACATGCACAATTTCCCAATTATATTTCTACAACTAGGCAAATATTCCACAGTGATTTCTAGATTTCAAGATTTTGGGAAAAAGACAAGTTTTAATCTTTGGCATTTCCTCCAATATATTTCTTCTCGATTGCTTCATCACTATGTAGAAATGACCCAAGATTTAGTAAGGCTATGCCAAGAGGGTCCAAGTTCTCTCAGGCCCTATAAATGGCAAGACCTCTCGTACAGGATAAAAATGATCTCTGTGTCTATTGTCAGAAGAGCGAGTAAGCTAAATCTGAAAATGTTCATCATCAGATAATCATTTCATTTTTCTAGACAGCAACTATTAAACACTTTTACTAAGACATTCATAGAGGGTTATTATTTGCAGTAATAGAGTAGTCACATAGTTAAGGGGATAGACACCGGGCAAAGTCTTAGTAGTAGTTTAGCCTCCTACTTTGTACTTCTAGTACAGGGTAGGCACTGAAATAATAACAATAAGTGAAATTTTATAACATTTTAAGGATTGCAAAGCACTCTACATAAAATTAATTCATTTGAAGCTCATAATAAGTCTGTGAAGTAAGTACAAAATGTGCCATTTTATAGATCAGGAAGCTGATGCTCAGGAAGTTTAAGTAACTCACCTATGAAGACACAATTTCTATGTGGTTGAATAAAGATTTAAATCTAGAACTTCTTGGCTTTTACTCAAGCCTTTTATCCATTATTCCATGCTGTCTCATCTCAAAGAGATGAAAGGAAGACATAAAAATAAAAGGTACAACAGCCCAAAGAAAAATTTGCACACACAATGCATGCACACGTGCACATACACTGGTCTGCTTAACAGAATATTCAATCTCACACCTCTAAGGGTCAAAGGTCCAAAACTGCTTAACCTACAGCTACTGGGTGGCAGAGCCCAGATACAAAGAGACTGTGGATCCAGGCCTTTGTACAATACATCATTCCACCTGTAAAAGATATTTTAAATGTCATCCTTTCTGCTCTCCACTTGAGTTATTAATAATGGCTCATGTTTATAAAGCACTTTTCTCTGTTCTTTCCAGTAATTTCAATAAGAGTATGACTACAGAAAAGGCCTAAATTTCTCATGATGAATTGGTCTTTAGGAAATTAGAATTGAAATGCTAAGCATATTTTTTCTTTCAAAATCTTCTCTTTTTCTCCCCTATGGCACAATATACCCTAGAGTAGAGCCCAAGAGGTAGTAAGAAATTGTACCATTCAACATTAATTGAAATTGATCCTCAAGAGCTTTAGAATATATGTGAGAATGTTTAGAATAGCCAATTTCCCTGCCAAGGTGCAGAAAATGATCTGGAGTGAAGACAATTGACCTGGATAGATCTTAATGTAAGTTTTGGAATAAAGCATTTACCACTGTTGTGCATTGATATTATTGTGGTTTTGGGGGGGGAGGGAATCTTTTTATGCCAAATGTTTGTTATTTGATCACACTGGTTACCTCCCATGAATAAAGAGAAAGCATTAAAAGAGTTCTTCAAAGAGACACTCTGATTTTTTCCATTGTCATCTATTATAGGATGAAATTAATCAAGGATATAATGTCCTTCTACTCTGAAAATACACGATTAAGTTCACAATTTGGAGATCATGAAAAATAAATTAGTTTGTCTTTTCCTTTATTCATCAATTGTTTACTGAGTGCCTACTCAACATATCTCAAATTTTCTTATATTCTATCAGTGATATAAAAAAGTATAAGAGATGGTAGTCATCCATCAAGGCTCATAGCTGTAGCTTGGGGTAAGCAAAATAAAAAAATAATGTATGGGAAACTAAATAAAATAGGAAGAAGTAGACTGTCATGTTTCACTTAAGATGACAGGATATGGATTGAAGATATAAATATTTGGAAAGAGTGAAAGGAAAAAATCTTTTACACCTATAAATCATATATCCAGCATGGCACAAAAGAAATAATTTGCTTCAGATTCAACAGGACCCAGATTCAAGTTCCCCCTCTGACATATACTAGCTACGTGACCCTACATGGGTCTCTGAACTTCTTTATCAGTTCTCAGTTCTCTGGAAAACTCTGTAATATTCTAATTGCAGAGAAGATGCTTATCTGCATTGATAGGGGAAGTTTGGAATTACTCATCAAGAGTTCTTTACACTGATGAAAATATGTGTGATTAAAAAAAAACATAAACAACGCTATAAAATAAAATCCTCTAGTACTGGCAAAAATAAGCTAATAAGTAATATGCTTTAAAATATCCTAGTAATAAAATATTTTGTTCACACATTTACTTTAAATGAATACCACCACATAATAACCAATAAATTTCTGTTAACCATATTTTGTTTTGCTTTTCTAACACATAAGAACTAGTATCCTTTCAATAGTGGCAGTTCTAAGCCTCAAAATATTAAGATAGGTATCACATCTTGAAGGAGGGAAGAGATGGGAGATGTGCAATGAACCATTCTGTTTGGCAATATTGTCCTGTATGCTGCAATTCTCCAAATGAACTGTGGCAATGTTGGGACTTCTTCTAAAAATGCTGATTGAAACTCAGCCATGCCTTCTCAGACTATACTAGTCTTGTCAATGTCTTCTGACAAGCTTATCACAAATGTTCCACCCAACATACTAATAACCTCTTGCCAGATTTTTTAATAAAACACAGCTTTGATTGCAAAGTAATCAAAGATCAAATAATTTTTGGGGAGAAAAATAATATTAACAAAATAATCATTCATTTAGTTTCAATTTGATATTATGACCATAAAACTTTTGCATGGCTTTTCTTGTTTTATTTGATCCCTTTCTTTATAAGCTTTATGAAAAATATCTATTTGAACTTATACAGTAGAGTTCAATCCTGAAGTATTTTGTTACTATTTTGTTATTATTTGTTACTATTTGTTATTATTAAGTTTTTTCCCAAAATCACTTCAATCTATCTCCAAGTTCAAGGTACTTATATAAGTTCATATCCTGTACTCACAGATCTTCCAGAATTAAGAGAAGCCAAATAGTCACTATATTTTTTTAAAAAATTGTGATTATTTGGAAGAAATGATAACCCTTCACTTCTCAGCTTCTTATTCATAACTTTCATTCCAAAAATTGGGAAATCAATATGGGAATGAACTACAAATCACTTGTAAGCCACAGCCATTCTATGAACTTTCTCAGACAATCTTTTCTTTTTGAATCAAAATAGATGTGACTTTAATAATTATACTCCTAAAGGAAAATGTACAACTTTCCCTGATAAGAAATAAACTATAATGCTGTATACTTTCAGAAGACTCCTATGCAACCTTGAAATATTTCCCTATTATTAAACAGCAAATATTAATATCCCTTTTGTCATTGTTTTAAGAAGTTAATAAAATACAAACATTGTTGCCTGACAAAAATTACCCTTCAGCTATTAATGCCTATTTATTCACACTTTCTTGATCCAGATACTAGCCCTCCATCCCTCTTAAAATTATTCTGTCTTGCTTTGTATCTACTTTGCATTTATTTGTGTACTTATTTTATCCTCCCAGTAGAATTTAAGGACATATAAGAGTGGGGCTGGGTTTTGCATCCATATTGCCTAGAATAGAGCAATGTATATTGTAGGTATTTTGTTGTTGTTGTTGTTATTCAATTGTTTCAGTCATATGTACTTTTTGTAACCCCACTTGGGACGTTTTTGACTAAGATACTGAACTGATTTGCTATTTCTTCCCTAGCTCATTTTATAGATGAAGAAGCCAAGGCAAATGGGATTAGGTGGCTTTCTCAGGGTCACCCAATCAGTAAGTATCTGAAGCCAGAATTGAACTCAAAAAGATAAGTCTTCTTGACACCAGCCTGGCCCTCTATCTGTTGTGCTACCTAGTTGCTTGGATATTTAATATAAATATGTATTTAATAAATGTTTATTGAACAGATTAGCAAGCATAAATGAGAAATAAAAGGGGATTGGCAGGTACGTTTTGATGGGTTAGAGGGGGGAAAGTCCTCTTTATTGGTATCTTTGAAGAGTGAGAGACCATAAAGAGATGTAAGAACTGCGCTTGTAAACATTTGATTCTCTAACATTAATACTAAAAGGAAGAAAAACAGTTTGGAAAGAATTAAGAATTTCAATCATTGCAAAGACCTATGATGGTTTCATAGGACCAGTGATAAATAATGGTACCTGCCTTCTAACTAAGAGGTTGTGATCTAATATACAGAACTAGAAGTGCATTTTAGGACTTATTGTGGGAATCTGTATTATTTGATGCTGCTTATTTTCTAGAAGGATTTTTTTTTATTTTTTATAGGGAAACATGAGAGGGGAACAAAAACTCTTGATAATTCAAAATTAAAGCAAATAAAACAAGAAGAGCTTCAATAATTCCAATTTTCAGTGGATACTAGTAACCTATATCTCCTAAACAGGAACACATTTCTTCCTCACTCAGAGAGTGGTATCATTGTCAGGTGACAAGGCCTTAAGGACTCTGGTTTTCTTCAAGAAGGATGAGTATAATGAAAAAAAAAATTCTGGCTAACTTTTTAAACTATTTTGAATAGAGCCTGGCTTAGGAAGTCTACAGAATGTATTGGATTTTGGAGTAAGGGACCTGGGTTTGATTCTTAACTCTAAAATTGCTACTTCTTTTACCTCAAAATGCAGTGCAAGTACCACCTTTTATTTGGAGTCTGGTCTCCTCAAATGCTAATACATTCCCTTTCAAACCTTGTATTTGATTATTACAGATTTATTCTTTTCGTATGCATTTTGGAAATGCTTATATAAATGATTGTCTTTTCCCCCAAAATGTTAGCATTGTCCAGTAGGAACTGTTTCATTTTACTGTATTTGTATCCCCAATATAATATAAAGCATGTAGTAGGTGCTTAATAAATATTTGATGGTTGATTGATATCTTGAGAAAGTTACCAAAATTGTCTGGATTATACTACTTCAGTTGGAAAATGAAGAGTTTTTATATAAACCTCTGAAGTAACTTCCAGTTCCAAATCTAGCACTCTATATCTTCTGGACATGTGCTTTTGCAATATCATACTTTATTATTATTTGCAAAAAGCTGTCAGCTTCAGGAATGCTAATCACCATTGCATGAATCTTCGGTTTCTTAATGTGATCATTTAAGATGAAGAGTATTCTATAGAATTAGTAATTCATGTGAAAGGACCAGTCATTGGCATTAATATATTTTATTTCTAAATCTAAATGCTCCATCTGCACTAATGCTGACCTACTTGTCATTTAAAGAAACTACCTGAGCTTCCATTCCAAGTAAAGAGCTCTGACATTCAAATTCCCAACATGCATTTGTAGAGAGTTTATTCATGCAGGAGTTCCACAAAAGCTGTCAATACAGTTCTAAGTCAGAAGTAAGGAAATTGTTGTTATTCAATTGTTTTTCAATAACATTTAACTCTTCATGACCCTACTTGCCATTTTCTTGCCAAAGATATGAGTAGTTCATTTTATAGATTAATAAACGAAGGCAAACAGTCTTAAGATGACTCCAAGATGACACAGCGAGGAAGTGTTTAAGGAAAGATTCGAACATAGAATAATGAGTCTTTATCTGCTATGACATATAGATGATGGAGTCACAAAGATCAGATTCAAATCCTGCCTTAAATAGTAGCTGTGTGACCTTGGACAAATAATCAAACTTGTTTCAGTTTCCTCAACAGTAAAATGAGGCTAAACCTTTCTCCTCTGGTGTGGTAAGGATTCAATCAGATGATATTCATAAATGTTCTTAGCACAGTGTCTGACTTTGAGTAGGTGCCTAATAAATGTTTGTTTCCTTCCTTCTCTCATCAATGAAACAAAAGCCACATACTTAGTCCTTTCATTGCAAATAACAATGTTGATAAACATATGGAGGTGATAGGACTCAAGACAACTCTCAGAAAACTGTTAGAATTAGAATAATGCATTTGAAACAACAGGAACTACATTCAAATCCCATGATGTTTGGGCTTTAGGCAAGGACAAATAGAAAACTCAGAATCTCTTGGTGGGTTGGAAATTTCAAAGTTATTTTTAAGTTCTGTAGGCCAAAGTTTAGGAATGAAGATGAAAAGAGTTAAGAGTCATGGGCCAAGGAAGACAAAATCTCTCACAAAAGTAGGAGGAGGATCCTCACTCACTTTGAAAGTAGCTTTCTCTTCTAAAATTCTAAAAATTTGAAAAGTGTTCATTGCTTCAAAGGGTCATCAATTAAAAACTATAAATGTTCAGTTTCAGTATTCCTATTTCTTGTGTTTTACTCCATAATTCCTTCTTTCTTTTTTATTTAATCTCTGCATAAATGGAAGAATCAAATCGTATTTTCTTTGTTTCTTATTGCTTAGGTTTCAAATGTGAACACAAAAGTATGTTTGGGCAATGAATGCATTTTTTTAAGTAGAAAAATCAATGTATTCTATGCACATCTAGTCTTTAAAGATTTAATTATGTATATACATATGACTAGGGTATTGTCACTTACATAGATAGCTGCTTCTCATTACCATGCAAGCATGCAAATCAATTGTTATGAGTTTTGTGATATTAGAGTGCAACTACAAAGACTGTCAGGTCATTTTCTGTGGGATTTGTACAGTCAAGCAGTTCTAATTATATCCTGATTGTCTATTCATTTTTAGAATTCCCATTGACCCTCTGTCCCAGACCATTTTCAAAGGCAGAGACAGAAAGAATTGGGCCAAAACTTGCATATGTATACACAAAGGTAGTAATTGCAAGTACATGGTGTATAATTGTAATTATAAGTGTATAATTTACATGTCCTCTAAATTCTAGGTCTATGGTAAATAGTACTGTTATAGATATAATAGGCTATATTCAATTCAGCAGGCTAATCTTGGCTTTTGGAATTTAAGCAATCTTGATAAGATCATTATCATGTCATCAAATTACAAAAAACAAAGTATTATATAAAAATTATCTCATCTTATCTTTACAACAATCTTGGCGGGGGGGGGGGGGGAATAAGTGCTATTATTATTAGCATTTTGTAAATAAGGAAATTGAGACAGACAGAGATTAAGTGACTTGTTCGGGATGCCACAATTAGTCTAAATCTGAGGCAGATTTGAAGAAAGGTATTCCTGACTAAGCACTTGCATGATTCTATCCACTTTCACCTCCTTGAATGGTTGTAGCTATCTTCTAAGTCTCTATCCTATTTGTATATCAGGAAAACTTCTATTATTACAATAGCTTTCCTATATTTAGCTTTATTTCTATTCACATAGCCATTATAGTTTTCATCACCTCACTAGTTGTATTATTGCAAAAGCCTTCTTCTTTTAAATTACAGATTTTTATTTTCAAAATATACACATGGATAATTTTTATATTTGTCCCAACCATGTGTTCTAATTTTTCCCTTCATTTCTCCTCCCCCAGTCAGCAAATGATATAATGTATGTTAAATACATGCAATTCCTCTTTACATACTTCCATAAATATCATGCTGTACAAGAAAAATCATATCCAAAAGGAATAATAAAGAAAATAAAATACAAGCAAACAATAACAAAAAAAATGAAAATACTATGTTGTGGTCCACATTCAGTTCCCACTGTCCTTTCATTGGATGCAGAAGGCTTTCTTCATCACAAGACCATTGGAAGTAGTCTGAATCACAGCGTTGTTGAAGAGAGCCATTTCCATCAGAATGGATCATCATATAATCTTACTGTTGTGGTATATATTGATCTTCTGGTTCTGTACATTTCACTTAGTATTAGTTTATGTAAGTCTCTCCAGGCCTTTCTGATATCATCCTGCTAATCATTTCTTATACAATTATAATATCTATAACATTCATATACCCATAATTTGTTCAGCCATTCTCCAATTAATGGGCATCAACTAAATTATCAGTTTCTTGCCACTACAAATTCTTGTCACAAACATTTTTACACATGTGGGTCCTTTTCCCTTCTTTATGATTTCTATAGGATACAAGGCCAGTAGAAACATAGCTGGATTAAAGAATATTCATAGTTTGATAGCCCCTTGGGCATAGTTTCAAATTGCTCTCTGAAATAAATGAAGGAGTTCACAATTCCATCTACATTGTATTCAGTTTTCCCACATCCCCTCCAACATTCATCATTATCTTTTCCTGTCATTTCAATCTGGAAGGTGTGTAGTGATATCACAGAATTATCTTAATCTGCATTTCTCTGATCAATATAATGATTTAGAACATCTTTTCATACAACTAGAAATGGCTTTCATTTCTTCATCTGAAAATTACCTGTTCATAGCCTTTGCCCATTTATCAATTGGACAATGGCTTGAATTCTTGTAAATTTGAGTGAGTTCTTTATATATTTTAGAAATGAGGTCTTTATCAGAAGCCTTGAAGGTAAAAAAAAAGTTTTTCCCAATTTATTGCTTTCCTTCTAATTTTGTCTTCATTGTTTTTGTTTGTACAAAAACTTTTTAATGCAATATAATCAAAATAATCTATTTTGTATTCAATAATGTGCTCAAGTTCTTTGACAACAAATCCTTTCTTCTCCAGAGATGTGAGAGGTAAATTACCCTTTGTTCTAATTTTCTTATAATATCACTCTTTATGTCTAAATCATGAACCCATTTTGATCTAATCTTGGCATACAGGGTTAGGTATGGGCCAATGCCCAATTTCTGTTTTCATTTTCCCCAGCAGTTTTTGTCAAATAGTGAGTTCTTATCTCAAAAGCTGGGGTCTCTAGGTTTCTCAAACACTAAATTACTATAGTCATTGACAATTTGGTCCTGTGAACCTAATGTATTCCACTGATCAACTATGCTACTTCTTATCCAGTATCAAATGGTTTTGATGACTGCTACTTTATAATATAGTTTTAGTTCTGCTACACCTAGGTCACCTTCATTTGCATTTTTTCATTAACTCCCTTGAATTCTTACCTCTTGTTCTTCCAAAAGAATTTTGTTATTATTTTTTCTAGCTCTGTAAAGTAATTTCTTGGGAGTTTGATTGGTATGGAACCAGATAACTAGATTAATTTAGGTAGTATTGTCATTTTTTTATATTAGCTTAGCCAACCCATGATCACATTATGATATTTTCCAAGAGATAAGATCTCATTTTATTTGTGCGGAAAATGCTTTGTAATTATGTTCATATACTTCTTGACTTTGCCTTAGTGGGTAGACTCCCAAGTATTTTATATTTTTGAAAGTTATTTTAAATGGAATTTTTTCTTTCTATCTCTTGCTTCTGAAATTTGTTGGTAATATGTAAAAATGCTGATGATTTATATGGATTTATTTTGTATCCTTTAATTTTGTTAAAGTTGTGAATTGTTTCTAGTAGTTTTTTACTTGATTTTCTAGGATTTCCTAAGTATACAATCATATCATCTGCAGAGTGATATTTTGGTTTCCTCATTACCTACTCTAATTCCTTTAGTCTCTCTCTTTTTTCTCTTCTTGTCAAAGCTAACATTTCTAATACAATATTGAATAGTAATAGTGATAGAGGGCAACCTTGTTTCACCCCTGATCTTATTGGGAATAGTTCTAGTTTATTCCCATTACCCCTGATGCTTGCTGATGGCTTTAAATAGATGCTACTTATCATTTTAAGAAAAACTCCATTTATTCCTATACTTTCTAGTGTTTTAATAGGTATGGCTGTTGCATTTTGTCAAATACTTTTTCTGCATTTATTGAGATAATCATTTGATTTGTGTTAGTCTGGTTATTGATACAGTTAACTATGCTAATAGTTTTTCTAATATTGAACCAGCCCTGCATTCCTAGTATGAATCCTACTTGGTTGTACTGTATTATCCTGGGGATGATTTTCTGTAATATTTTTGCTAATGTTTTATTTAAGATTTTTGCATCAATATTCATTATGGAGATTGGTCTTTAGATTTTTTTTTCTGTTTTCATTCTACTTGGTTTAAGTATCACTAACAAGTCTGTGTCATAAAAGGAATTGGTAGGAGTCCTTCATTTCCTATTTCTTCAAATAGTTTATATCGTATTGGAGTTCATTGTTCTTTAAATGTTTGTAGATCCATCTGGTCCTGGGTATTTTTTCTTAGGGAGTTGATTAATAGCATATTATATTTGGGACTATTTAAATAATTTATTTCCTGTTTTGTTAATTTGGACAATCTATATTTTTGTAGATATTACTCCATTTCACTTAGGTTGTCAAATTTATTGGCATAAAATTGGACAAAGTACCTCCTGATAGTTATTCTAGTTTCCTTTTCATTGCTGGAAAGTTCTCCCTTTTCATTTTTGAGACTAACAATTTGATTTTCTTCTTTCTTTTTTCTAATCAAATTAACTAAAGGTTTTTCTATTTTTTGTTTTTTTTTATAAGACCAACTCTTAATTTTAATTATTAATTCATTTTTTTTTACTGTAGACAAAATAAAAAACTTGAGGAAAAAATGGAAAAATATCAACTGTTCATGGCTAAGCTGAACTAATATAATAAAAGTGACAATTCTGCTTAAATTGGTCTACTTGTTCAGTGCCATATCAAACTTTCAAAACATAATTTCATAGAACTAGAAAAAAATAACAAAATTCATCTGGAAGAACAAAGAGAATATAAGGGAATTAATTTTAAAAAATACAAAAACTGGTGGCTTAGCAGTACCAAACCTGAAACTATATGGT
Organism: Sarcophilus harrisii; assembly: GCF_902635505.1. Taxonomy (NCBI): domain Eukaryota; kingdom Metazoa; phylum Chordata; class Mammalia; order Dasyuromorphia; family Dasyuridae; genus Sarcophilus; species Sarcophilus harrisii. The sequence goes on from NC_045430.1 coordinate 235,110,285, forward strand.
AAAATGCCAATAATCTAAAACATTTGATACTGGCTAAGAAACAGGTCAGTAAAATAGATTAGATGTACAAAACACAAAAATTAATGCCTATAGCAATGTAGTATTTGATAAAATCCCAAACAACAACTTATGGTGAACAAAAATTGCTGTGAAAGTTGGAAAATAATATGTCAGAATCTCAACACAGATCTATATGTCATACCACATACTAAAGTAAGTTCAAAAAGAAAACATAATTTGCATATAAAGGAGGATACCACAAACAAATTAGGAGAACAAGGAATAATTTATCTATCATATCTTTGGAGAAGGGAGGAATTTATGACCAAAGAAGAACTAAGGAACATTATTAAAAGCAAAATGGAAAACTTTGATTACATTAAATGAAAAAGTTTTTGCATAAATAAAACCAATTGAGACAATATTAAAAGGGAAGTACAAAGCTGAGAAAAAATCTTTACGGCCAGTATTTCTGATAAAGATCTCATTTCTAAAATATAAAAGCAGGGGAGGAACCAAGATGGTGGAGACAATACACATTTCTTACTGACCTTCTCTACAACCCTCACACTACTTATGAAATCCACGCTCTGAATTAACTCTGTACTGGAAGAACCCACAAATATTGGGAATGCAACAAATTATCAGCAGAAGATAATTTCAAAGATCACCAGAAAAGATCTGTGTCCCAAGCATATGTTAATAGAATATTGTCCAATAAGTAATTAGCCTTAAGTGTTTGGCTGTCTAAGTGCATCTGCTCAGTTTCAGCCCATTACAGGAAACTGGAGGGAGGTAGCCAGCACAAGCAGCTGAGTAGAAATTCCAGCACAGACAGTGGAGATTCTTGAGGCTGTGCAGATTCTGCAGGGTGGTGCAGACTCTGCAGGCAGTTTAGACTCAGCATGGCAGAGAATCTATGGGGAGGAATCTAGAGGAATCTAGACTAGGTTGGCCTCTCTGCCGTGGGTGCAAGCCAGTAGATCAGCAAAGAACTTATAAAACATCCAACACAAACCCAAAAGGTAAATAGTGAACCCCTAAACACTAAAATCCCATGGAATGTGGCCAAGCTCCCCCAACACAGGGTGGCCCAGCCCAGCTGTGGCCATTTAGAAAACTTCTTCCGCCTTAAAGGCAGACCTTAACCTTTTTTTTTAAGTGAGTAAAAATGTAAAGAGGACTCTGATGGATAGACAGCTTCTATGGTGAAAGAGAAGAACAGATTTTAAACCCTGAGGAGACTAAAAGCAGATTGTCTCCAGATGAAGGTCCAAAAGATGATAAAATCTGGAACCCATCTCATAAGGCCCTCCTAGGAGAAATTTAAAAGGATTTCAAAAAAGAACTAGAAGAAAAATGGGGAAAGGAAATGAAAAATTTGCAAGGAGGTTTGGAAAAGGCATATAACTCATTGAAAGATGGATTTGACAAAATGGAAAAAGAAAGCAAATCCCAGAAAAAAAGAATTTGTAAACAGAAAAAGAAAATAACTCCTTAAAAAACAGAACTTGTGAAATTGAAAAAAGTTCCATAGAACAAAACAACTAATTTAAAAATTCAATTGGACAAAAAAAAAAAGAAGTAAAAAAAGTAAATGAAAATAATTCACTAAAATTCAGAATTAAACAAATGGAAATGAATGACCCAATGAGACAATAAGAATCAGTCAAGCAATACCAAAAAAATGAAAAAACAGGAAAAAAATGTAAAATAATTGGGAAAACAAATGACCTGGAAAATAGATCTAGGAGAAACAATCTAAGGATTATTGGACTCCCTGAAATATATGATGAAAAAAAGAGCCTAGACATTATCTTTCAGGAAATCATCAAAGAAAACTGCTCGGATATCATAGAATCATAAGGTAAAATGACCATTGAAAGAATTCACTGAATGCCTCCTGAAAGAGACCCCAAAATTAAAACCCCAAGGAATATTGTGGCTAAACTATTGGACTATCAGACCAAGTAAAAAATATTACAAGAAGCCAAAAAGAAACAATTCAAATACTAAGGAGCCACAATAAGAACTACTCAGCATCTGGCAGATTCCAATTTAAAGGATCAAATAGCCTGAAATCTGATATTCCAAAAGGTGATGGAACTTGGAATGCAGCCAAAAATAAATTACCTTGCTAAACTGAGCATATTCTTTCAGGGAAGAAAATGGATATTCAATAAAAGTGGTGAATTCCATTTATTTTTAATGAAAAGACTAGAGCTAAACAAAAAAATTGACCTCCAAATACAGAACTCAAGAGAAGCATAAAAAGGGTAAAAGGAAAAAAAAAGACTCTTGAGAACTGTATACCTGTTATGGGTATACATTGAGAGTACATGTATAATCTGATTTTATTGTTATAATATAAAAAAGAAACTAGAAATGAAAAGATTATAACAGAAAAAAGGTAGAAAGTGGATGTAAAATGAGGGAAATTACACCTCAGGAAGAGGCAAAGAAAACATTATAATTAAGGGAAAGAAGGAAGGGTGACAAATATTGTGTGAATCTTCAGATTTGGCCCAAAGAAAGAATATTAGATATAATTAGTTTCACCAAGAAACATCTCTCATTTTATAGGAAAATTGGAGGGGAAAGGGGGCAAAAAGGAAAGGGAAGGGGTAGGCTAAATAGAATGGAAAAAAGAAATAGTAGGGGAAATTTATAAGAAAGAGTGAAGGTTTCTAAAGGGGAGAACTACTTGAGGCATGTAGTGCTAATAAGTAAAATACTGGGGAGGAGGGAAAGGGGAAAAGGAAAAAAATGTATAATTAGGGTTTAAGAATTAGTCATTTTAACTGTAAATGTGAATGGGGTGAACATTCTCATAAAATGTAAGCAGATAGCACACTGGATTAAAAGTCAGAATCCTACAATATGTTGTTTATAAGAAACACATTTAAAGCAGAGCAATACACACAGGGTAAATGTAAAAAACTGGAGCAGAATCTATTATGCTTCAGGTGAAATAAAAAAGGCAGGGGTAGTCATCCTGATCTCAGATTGAACAAAAGCAAAAATTGATCTAATTAAAAGAAATAAGGAAGGAAACTATATCTTTTCTAAAGGGTAGCATAGACAATGAAGCAATACCAATACTAAACATATATGCACCAAGCGGTATAGCATCTAACTTCCTAAAGGAGAAGTTAAGAGTTGGAAGAAGAAATAGACAGCAAAACTATAATAATGGGAGATCTCAACCTTGCACTCTCAGAATTAGATAAATCAAATCACAAAATAAATAAGAAAGAAGTCAAAGAGGTAAATAGAATATTAGAAAAGTTAGATATGATAGATCATTGGAGAAAATTAAATGGAGACAGAAAGGAGTACACTTTCTTCTCAGCAGTTCATGGAACCTATATAAAAATTGACCATATATTAGGACATAAAAACCTCAAACTCAAATGCACTAAGGCAGAAATAGTAAATGCATCCTTTTCAGACCATGATGCAATGAAAGTTACATTCAATAAAAAGTTAGGGGAAAAATAGACCAAAAAATAATTGGAAATTAAATGATCTCATGCTAAAGAATGATTGTGTGAAACAGCAAATCATAATTAATAACTTCACCCAAGAAAATGATAATAATGAGAAATCATACCAAAATTTGTGGGATGCCACCAAATAGGGAAAAAGGGGAAATTTTTATAACTCTAGTTGCTTACTTGAATAAAATAGAGAAAGAAAAGATCAATTAATTGGGCTTGCAACTAAAAAAGCTAGAAAAAGAACAAATTAAAAACACCCAATCAAATACCAAACTTGAAATTCTAAAACTAAAAGGGAAGATCAAAAAAAAATTGAAAGTAACAAAACTATTGAACTAGTAAATAAAACTAAGAGTTGTTTTTTATGAAAAAAACAACAAAATTAACAAGTAGTTAATTTGATTAGAAAAAGGAAAGAGGAAAATAAATTGTTAGTCTCAAAAATGAAAGGGAAAACTATCCACCAATGAAGAGGAAACTAGAGCAATTATCAGGAGTTACTTTGCCCAATTTTATGCTAATAAAATTAAACAACCTATGTGAAATGAAGGAATACCTACAAAAATATAGATTGCCAATATTAACAAAACAGGAAATAAATTACTTAAATAGTCCCATTTTAGAAAAATAAGTAGAACAAACAATTAATCAACTTTCTAAGAAAATATTCCCAGGACCAGATGGATTTACATGTGAATTCTACCAAACATTTAAAGAAGAATTAATTCCAATACTATATAAACTATTTGAAAAAATAGGGATTGAAGGAGTCCAACCAAATTCCTTTTATGACACAGACATGGTACTAAACCAGGTAGGATGAAAACATAGAAAGAAAATTATAAACCAATCTCCCTAATGGATCTTGATGCAAAAATCTTAAATAAATTGTTATCAAAGAGATTACAGATAATCATCCCCAGGATAATACAGTACAACCAAGTAGGATTTATACTAGGAATTCAGGGCTGGTTCAATATTAGGAAAACTATTAGCATAATTAACTATATTAATAACCAAATTAACAAAAAACCACATGATTATCTCAATAGATGCAGAAAAAGCATTTGATAGAATAAAACACTTTTTTCTATTAAAAACACTAGAGAGTATAGGAATGAGTGGACTTTTCCTTAAAATAGTCAGTAACATCTATTTAAAACCATCAGCAAGCATCATATGTAATGCAGATAAACTAGAACCATTCCCAATAAGATTAGGGCTATTCAATATTGTTTTAGAAATGCTAGCTGGGCAATAAAAGAAAAAAAAGAGATTAAAGGAATTAGAGTAGGTAATGAGGAAACCAAATTATCACTCTTTGCATATGATATGATGGTATACTTAAAGAACGCCATAGAATCACCTAAAAAGCTATTAGAAATAACCCATAACTTTAATAAAGTTGGAGGATACAAAATCAATCCACATATATCATCAGCATTCTTATACATCACTAACAAGATCCAACAATAAGAGATACAGAGAGAAATTCCATTTAAAATAACTGTTGATAATATAAACTATTTGGTAGTTTTTCTGCTAAGAAAAAGTTAGGAACTATATAAGTAAAATTACAAAACACTTTCCACACAAATAAAGTCAGATCTAAGCAATTGAAAAAAATATCAAGTGCTTGTGGATAGGTCAAGCAAATATAATAAAGATGACAATACTCCCTAAACTAATCTATTTATTTAATGCTATACCAATCAAACTCCCAACAAACTATTTTTCTGACCTAGAAAAAATAACAAGAATATTTATCTGGAAGAACAAAAGGTCAAGAATTTCAAAGGAATTAATGAAGGTGGCTTAACTGTACCAGATCTAAAACTATATTATAAAGCAGTGGTCATCAAAACCATTTGCTACTGGGTAAGGAATAGAAAAGTTGATCAGTGGAAGAAGTTAGATTTTTAGGACTCAACAGCCAATAACTATAACAATCAAATATTTGAAACCCAAAGGCCCCAGTTCTGGGGATAAGAATTCACTATTTGACAAAAACTGCTGTGAAAATTGGAAACTAGTGTGGCAGAAAGTAGACATAGACCCATACCTAATAATGTATACCAAGATAAGGTCAAAATGGGTTCATGATCTAGAGATAAAGAATTATGCTATAAACAAATTAGAAGAACACAGCATAGTTTACCTCTCAGATCTGTGAAGGAAGAAGGAATTTGTGACCAAAGAAGAAAGAGAGATTATTAATCATAATAAATAATTTTGATTATATTAAGTTAAAACCTTTTTGTACAAACAAAACCAATGCAGACAGGATTAGAAGGGAAGCAATAAACTGGGAAAACATTTTTACATCCAAAAGATTGGATTAAGGCCTCATTTCTAAAATATATAGAGAACTGACTCAAATTTATGAGTTCAAGCCATTATCCAATTGATAAATGGTCAAAGGATATGAACAGACAATTTTCAGATGAAGAAATTTAAGCTATTTGTAGCCCCATGAAAAGAAGCTCTAAATCACTACTGATAAGAGAAATGCAAATCAAGACCACTCTGAGATACCACTACATTTGCCAGATTGGTTAAGATGACAGGAAAAGATAAAGACAAATGTTGGAGGGGATATGGTGAAAATGGGATCATGATACATTGGTTGAGTTGTGAGAGTCCAACCATTCTGGAGAGCAGTTTGGAACTATGCTCAAAAAGTTATCAAATTGTGCATACCCTTTGATGTAGCAATGTTTCTACTGGGGTTATATCCCAAAGAGATCTTAAAGAAGGGAAAGGAACCCACTTGTGTAAAAATATTTGTGGCAGCCCTCTTTGTAGTGGTAAGAAACTGGAAACTGAGTGGATGCCCATCAATTGGAGAATGGCTAAATAAATTATGGTATATGAATCCTATGGAATACTATTGTTCTATAACAAACGACCAGCAGGATGATTTCAGAGAGGCTTGGAGAGACCTACATGAACTGATGCTAAGTGAAATTAGCAGAACCAGGAGATAATTGTACATGGCAACAAACAAAACTATATGATGATCAATTCTGATGAACATGGCTCTCTTAAACATTGAAATGATTCAAATCAGTTCCACTTGTGCAGTGATCAAGAGAGCCATCTATACTCACAGAGAGAGGACTGTGGTAACAGAGTGTGGAACACAACATAGTATTTTCACTCTCTCTCTCTGTTGTTATTTCCTTGCATTTTATTTTCTTTTTCAGTTTTTCTTTTTCTTCTTTCTTGATCTAATTTTTCTTGTGCAACGCGTAATAAATATGTATACATACATTGGATCAAACATGTATTTCAACATATTTAATATGTATTGGACTACCTGCCAGCTAGGAAAGGGGATGGGGGGAAAGAAGGAAAAATTTAGAATAAAAGGTTATGCAAGGTTCAATGTTGGAAAATTTGCTCATGCATATGATTTGTAAATAAAAAGCTTTAATAAAAAAATAAAAATAAAATCTATAAAGAACTTTGTCAAATTTGTAAGAATACAAGTCATTACCTAATTGATAAATGGTCTAAGAATGTGAACAAAAAATTTCAGATGAAAAAATTAAAGCTCCAAATAACTATCAATTAGAGAAATGCAAATTAAAACAATCCTGAGGTGCCACCTCACACCTCTCAGATTATCAAAAAAGACAGGAGAAGATAATGATGAATGTTGGAGTGGACATGGGGAAACTGGGACGCTAATGCAATATTAGTTGAGTTTTGAAATGATCCAATCATTCTGGGGAGCAATCTAGAACTATACCCAAAGGGCTATAAAAACTGTGCTTACTCTTTGACCTAGCAGTGCCATTATTGGGTCTATATCCCAAAGAAATAATAAAGGAGAGAGAAGGACTCATATGTAAAAAAAAAAAAAAGTTTGTTACAAATCTTTCTGTGGTAATAAAGAATTGCAAAATTAGTAGATTCCCATCAACTGGGGAATGGCTGAAGAAATTGTGGTACATGAAGGTAATGAAAGATTACAAAGGCCTGGAAAGATTTACATGAACTTGTGTTGAGCAAAACAAGCAGAACCTGAAATACATAGTGCATAATAACAACAGGAATATGTGATGATCATTTATGAAAGGCTTGCTTCTTCTCAGTAGTTCAGTGATCCAAAGCAATCCCAATAGACTTTAAACAGAAAAATGCCATCTGCATCCAGAAAAAGACCTAAGAAGACAATGTAAATCAATAAATGCTATACTCACTTTTTTTCTGTTTTTTTTCTCTTCTACTCTTTTTTTCTCTTTTACTCTGATTTTTCTCTCCCAGCATGATTCATAAAGCAATGTGTATTAAAAATAAATAAACTCACAAAAATGCAAAAACAAAATAACAGGACTTGGATATACTGATTCCAAGCGTTCTCCCCCACAGAATGAAAGACCCATTATATATTGAAATAATTCCCAATTATAGAAAGTATATTTCTGTAACAATGTTTTAAATTCAAAAGTACATTTGTAACTTAGCATCTCACCACATTTACATAATTATGTGAAAGCTAAATACAATTTTGAAGTGAACTCTAACTGCCACATATTTTCAGTCCATTGGAACATGAGTCATGTCACTAATAATCTTTCCCTTTCCCTTGTGATCCTGATTTTTGTGAAACATGTTTTCTGTTGTTTTAAATAATATTCAGTTATTCAAATTATCATATTTTTTATTGCCTAAGATGACTTTCAGCACAGTACATATTAGTTAAATTTAGTGAGTTCTAAGGAGCACTTTGTCTTTTATCCAGAAAGGTTTTTTGGACCAGAATATGTGTTGATATAACCTTTTAAGCAACCAAAGTGGTAATTAATAATTACATTTATATTTTTAACAGTGATGATGATTTGAATAAAACTATAAATATCAAGGATGCCTCATTGAGTATCAGAGCATAGTCATGCTGATTAAAAAAGATACAATTACAAAAACTGAAAATTCATCATCTTGTTCCCCAAACATGTTTCCATTGTCTTCCCAGATTGTTTCTGTTGCAGCAGAAGCCACAATCATGGCGTAAGAAGTTGTAAATATTCAGATAAGTAAAATTAAACTGATAAATCACTTTTGGGAAAAGTTAGGGCCAAATTGTTTTTTTTTTCTTTCGGGATGCAATAATTCCAGAGACTAAGAAGTTCACCGACAGCAACATAATCAAGAATTTGTAGTTTTAAGGATTAAAATATGGACAGTCTCATAAGATCTAAAGGATCAAATGTGGAAATGTGGAAATCATTATGTGACCTCTAAGATGCTGCACAAATATCAGCTATTATTAGATATAGACAAAAGTTTTTTCTATATATTAACATCAATTTAATTACATATGCATTTACTGACGTTAATAGCATATATTTTCTATAATGATTTTAATTTATAGTATATCTCTGATCAAATTCACTTGTCATTTGAGTTTTCAGAATCACTCCTGTCAACATAGACATTTGTTTACTATTTTTATCAGCATTCATATCCCTAATCATTACTCAATATGAAATAAGATCTTTTAACCCTTCTTGGGGTAATTCTTTATCATTTATTCATTAAGCTAAAACAATGTCATATATTTTCCACTTGTTCCCTGCAAATATGTTGTTGGTGGGTTTTCAAATTACATTATATAATCCAAATTTCTTAATCTGACATTCAAGATTCCTAAAATTATCTATGTCCTCTGCACATATTTCATCCCCATACAGCTTTCTGTATTTTTCTCTGTATTCTATTTCTGTATTTTTACTATTGTTTTTCTCCCCACCTGCCATGCCCTTTCTTGCTCTTCTCTGCTTATCCAAATCCTGTCAATTCTTTATGACCTAATTAAATTCTATTTCTTCCACAATACTTTTTTGTATATCCTAGCATAAAGTGATCTCTTCCTCGTCTAAATAACTCATTTACTAAGTCTTTGTAGCTATTATTTTTATCATACACTTATTAATTTCACTATTGTAGTTTTCATCATCTGGATCTCTATTCATCTCTCATATCCATGTTTTTGCACTGTGACTGTCCCCCTTGCTGTTAATATGCTAACCTCATCTTTTTTTTTTCTTAAAATTGCTCTTTCTTCAAGGTGCAGCTCATACAAACTTCTTATATGAATCTTTTCCTGATACTCTCAGCTGCTAGTACTGTCTCTCCTCAAATACTATGTATTGGACTACTTTGCATTTATTTAAATTTATTATGTTTATGTTTCTTCTGTAAATACTTTTATATATATTTCTTTCTCACATTAAACTATAAGCTTCTTGAGTAGGGATTGTTGCATAGTTTCTACCATATAAAATACATATAAGGATTATCAATTATTATTTCATTGTTATAATTATCTATATTTTGGATATTTTGTCAGTAAAGCAAACTCCTTCATAACTTACCTTTAAAAGATATATCTGAACAAAATAAATTTAAGTGACTTCTGAATAGTTACAAGATCAATCAACAAGAATCTGTTAATCATCTCCATGTCATTCACTATGCTGGTCACAAGAATAGTGCTGACTAGACAGAACTTATCCAAGGTCTCCCTAACTCCCATGCCTACCCTCCTTCCTACCTATGCACTATGTCACTGTGCCTCTCCAATTATATTTATTTTTTCAGATGGTTAGCTCTCTGAGGATAAAGACAAAGTCTCAGTCTTATTATCCTCTATAGATACATACAAAGTTCTTTGGATATTGGAGCTTAGAAATTATTTTTTGTTCATTTGTTTAAAGCCTCCAAATTATCCTTGCTCCATTTTTAATGTAATTAGTTCATTTTACATAAAATCCCATTTCATTATAAGAAATTATTGATTTTTACAAACACATTATCATTTACAAAAATTATGCATTATCTCATTTGAATCTTACAATAACCCTATGAATTAGTAAGTATGGTTATAATTATCATTCTTTATTTGACTGATGAAGAAACTGAGATTCTTTCAGTCTATATAACTTGCCCATGGACATGCAACTAAGAGGATATATAGGCAAAATTTGCACTCACTTTCCTATTGCCTACAGAACCAAGACAAGATTCATTCTTCTTGCTGCCTCTATTAAAAAAGAAAAAAATCTTAGTGTATATGAGGATTTTTTAAAAAACATAAATTGATACTGAGAAATATACAGTATAGCTATCACATAAATAGCCCTTATTATAATACTTAGGGATTATGAAAAGAACTGAGTTCTGAGGAACTGTGGCAGAGGACTTTCTGATGTAGAAAATTGTGATCAGATTTCAGGGGTTTTTTGGTTTGTTGGTCTTTTGAGCTGGGAATTTACATATCCTCTGATACATTTCAAAGTGTAACATCCCTTATAATATTCATTCAAAATAGAGCAGTAGGAGTTGCTAAAATTAAGGCAAGCTCATTGACTATCAAATGAGAAAATATTCTCTAGGAATCTTCCTGTGACATAATTTAAACAAACATTTTGAAACAAAAGGAGAAAAATAACCTGCCCCTCTGTTGACCGAGTTTAGTGTAAAGAAAACCCACTAGTTTATTCTTTATTCAAAGCTCTTTTGCTTCTACAATGATACATGAATATATGAGAGAATGGAAGGAAGGAAGGAAGGAAGGAAGGAAGGAAGGAAGGAAGGAAGGAAGGAAGGAAGGAAGGAAGGAAGGAAGAGAAAGAAAGAAAGAAAGAAAGAAAGAAAGAAAGAAAGAAAGAAAGAAAGAAAGAAAGAAAGAAAGAAAGAAAGAAAGAAAGAAAGAAAGAAAGAAAGAAAGAAAGAAAGAAAGAAAGAAAGAAATGGAGGGAAGAAGGGACTTATGTGCCAAGCATTGTGCTAAGTGCTAGGAATACAAAGAGAAAAGGTGACATAGCCCCTGTTACTCAAGGATCTCACATCCTACATTGGAAACACTACACATAAAAAAAAATTATCTTCTAGTTATATGAAAAGTTGTAGAAGTCCTAATGGTTCAGTATATAGCTTACTTACCATCAAAGCATATGTCTCCTAACCACCTCTTCATCAACACTGTTTTCCATTTACCTAATACAATATAACTTCATGGTTGAACCCTAACAGCAAATATTAACATTTAATAGGGTATATCATTAATAGAGTATATCAGGATGTGAGAGTGATGAAAGAGATGTGTGACACAAGAGTGCTGGACTGATCATAGACTTATCCTTTCCAAGATAGACTCAGTCAAAAGTGGCAGCCTCAAAGCAAGATGACTATCAGAAGACAATATCAACAGATTAAAATAATTTTAAAAGTATGAAAAGTATGTCACTAACTTGAAGAGAAAGCCAAACCAATACATAGTTGGCAACAAAGGAGCAGAAAAGGAATGGGCAAATTTCAGTGATCTGATATATAGCATTGCTTTTACCTATCTGAGACAGAAAATTTTCAATCAAACACTAAATGATAGGGGAATTTTTGACAAAAATGATGGGAAACTTCAGATGTTAATAAATTAAAAAGAATTACACAGCATTTACCAGCAGTATAATTCATCCTTCTTTTAGAAGCTAGTATTTAATTCCATCAAGAGTAAAGTGCAAGTGAAGCTTGGAAAGATCAAGGATTCTTGGTTCAGTAAGAAGACAGATGAAATTCAGTTTTACATAGATAGTAACAATCTAAAAGACTTTTATGATGCTCTGACAGCTATTTAATAGGCTATAGGACTATAGTGTATCTCAACTATTAAGTGCTCATAGAATCATATCATTTAGTAATAAATGATCCTGTAGAGATGTGTTGAACATTCCCATAGCATTCTCAACAGACCACCATCAATCAATGTTGAAGACTTTGAGTGTATACAAATTGAAGTTAATTCCTTCCTTGTCTAAAGTTCCAACTAAAGATGAGATTATTGAATGCTATTAGGCTCCTCTCGTGTAGCTAAGATCCTGGTACTGGTCCCATTCCACCTGAAACTTACACAGCAAGGGGTCTATTGCTTATACAAAAAATTAAATGAATTTTTCCTGGTTGTATGGCAAGAGGAAGTTATCGCTTTGGAGTTCAAGGATGCCTCCATTCTCCATATCTGTAAAGGAAGAGGAAATAGGTCATTCTGTGATGATCACAGGAGAATCTCTCCCTGAATTTTTGCTAGTAGATTCCTGTGAGAGCCCTTAATAAGCTTATTCTTTATCTAGAAGATAGTCATCTATCTGGGAGTCAGTGTGGCTTTAGAAAGGATCAAGAATTGATTGATATAGTGTTTGTTGCCCAACAAATCCAAGGGAAATTCCAGGAGCAAAACATAAGTCTATATATAACATCCATTGACCTGACCAATGCCTTTGATACTGTCAGTCATGAGGGCTTGTGGAAGATGATGGCCAAATTTGGCTGCCTGGAGAAGTTCATTAATATTGTACATCAATTTCGTGATGGCCTGTTTTTATGATTTTTGGATGATGGACAATGATCTTACATTTTTTCCAATCATCAGTGAGGTGAAACAGGGTTATGTGCTTGCTCCCATGCTTTTTTATCATGATGTTTTCAGTGATGTGGCCAGACACTTTCCCCTAGGATGAAAATGGCATAAAGATCAGCTACAATATTTTATGGTAAAGTATTCAATTTGAAAAGGTTAAAAACAAGAATAAAGTAAAGCAAGAATTGGTACATAACTTTTTGTTTGCAGATGGCTATGTACTCAATATAATCTCTAAGTCTGAGATGCAACAGAGCATGGATCGATTATCTGCCACTTCTGCAAATTTTAGCTTAACAATTAACAGTAAAAAAGAAAAAAAAACCCTCAAAATTCTCTACCAGCCAGAATGGCACCATCTATATATAGAAATATTAGTTACAATAAATGGATAAATTTTTAGTGCTATGGACATAAGTTCACTTATGTCCCTATGAATATGAGAATAATACACGTTGCCAGAGCTAGCTCAGTATTTAGGAGTTTCCAAAGACAAGTGTGGGAGAGAAGAGGTTTTAGGCTGACTACCAAAGTGACCATCTACAGACCCATTGTGCTAACCTTATTGTATGTTTATGAAACCTGGATGGCATACTAGTGCCATGATGGGAAACTGAATTGCTTCCATTTGAATTGCCTTAGCAAGATTCTGAAGATAACCTAGCAAGATAACATATTAGACACTGAGGTCATTTCCTGAGTTGAATGAGAAACAACTCTGATAGACTGGCCCCATTGTTCAAATGCCAAACATACCTTTGTCTAAACACTATTTCTTGGAGAACACACACAAGGCAAGAACTCACATGGAAGTAAGAAGTAATACAGATATGCTCTTAAAGTCTCTCTGAAGAACTTTGGGGGCATGGGATACAATGGTACTGTACTGCCCAGCAATATATCTTCTCTTTAAAGAAGGTACTACATTATATGAGCAAAGCAGACTTGCAGTAGCTCCAAAAAATGTAAGATGCACAAATTTTAAAGACGCTTCCACTCCAAATATATATTTCAAATGGACTATTTGTGCCCAGTCTGTAGCAGTGTCTTCCAAGCTCATATAATTTTGGTCAGCCAATCAGACATACTGTACCATGACCCCAGCATAGTGATGTTGTTTGAGTCATCTTCAAGCCTTAAAGACAACAACCAAATAGGGTATATCTCAAGTCCTACAGATTATATTAATAAATCAGATGACAGTGATGAGAGTCTAGAAGACATAAATTAGGGTCAAGTTATAGTCCCAGTAATCCTTCTTCCTGGAAGGAATAGATTCAGTGACTCCTATTAAATTCAAGATATATAAGTAGTCAAGCAACACACATGGATTCTTAGCAGCCTAGGGCCAAAATGGCAAAGCTCTCCCTAAGGTGAAAGATAATCTTATTTCCCATTTTCTGAATTGATTCTGGATGACAGTTTATAGTGACTGCTTGTTTCTGAAGTATGAATATTCACACTGAAATTTTTACAATTTATTCTTTTGGGAACTTGTTATAATCTGCTCTACCTACAATGCTATCTAGGCAGCAAAACCCAACAATAACAACAGAGAATGAGAAGAAAAGTGGGCATAATTGGATATTATTACACTGTAGGAATTGATGAATATGATGAATTCAGAGAAAAATTAACCCAATTTTGTTGAATAAAAACTTGATATCTGAGCACTCTAAATAATTTACAGATCTTTCTCTTCTCTTGCTCTCTTACTGTCTCTATCCCCTTCTCTCCCTTTCTCTCTACACCTCTTTCTCCAGATGCATTATAAGATATAGATTTATATATTAATTAATGTGATTGTTTTGTTAATGGTAATGCATTATTTTTGAGTGCAAAAACTTCAAATATATATTAAATATTTCCCCCAAAGATGAATGGTCAAAAGATAAAGACAAAACATTTCTCAAAATAAGAACTGAACACTATTAACAAACATGTGAAAAATACTTCAAATGCCTACTAACCATGGAAAGGCAAATCAAAATAATCTGAGCTTTTAACATCAAAGACAAGAAAATGAAAAAATGATGAAATATGGGAATAGTCAACAGAAGAGCCGTGGAAATATATTTCATTATTGGTAAGACTGAAAATTAGTACAATTATTTTGGAAAGCAATGTAAATTTATTCAAATAAAGTGGCTAAAAACTCATACCCCTTGACTCAGCAATTTCACTGCTAGATGTATAGCCAAAAAAGGTGAAAGCAAGAAGAAATACAATATGAACATCAAAATATTTAAAGCTGTACATTTTTGACAAAGTAAAAGTTCATTGATTGTATAAAGGTTGAACAATACGTATATTATAGGGATATATATTAAAAATGTGCTGAATACAAGGAAGCATGGAAAGATGCAAACTGATTCAAAGTAAAAAAGCAGAACCAAGAAAGCAATGTATACAATGACTATAGTGTAAATCAAAATCACACATATGCACACAAATGGAAAATGAATGTTACAAAATTAGAACAAATAACCTTAGCCTTAAAAGAAGTATTAGAAAATACTAATTTTACTCCTTTAAAAATAAAGGGAAAGGGGAGTGGAATATTAGATATGTTGGCTATTTTATTCAATATATTGACAAGTTTTCAATTTTTTCTTCTCTTTATCTTTTTTGTTTTCAAAAATAAATACTTATAAAAATGACATTGGGGAAGGAAACAGGGAGTAATAAAATGGGAATTGGGGAGATATATTTTAAAATTTACCTATCATTAGTGGTGTTAGAGATTCCTCCACAATGAGTGATAGGAGGAGAAATAGCCCTTTGACAACCCAATATTATCAAATAGAATATATCCCCTGTAACTCTTCTCAACTCAACCTTAAAAGCTGACTTGGAAATCCTTATTATTGAACAGAATCAGTTCTTCTCCTTTCAGTAATTGCCTTGTTCTTAAGTAGGACAGACTAAGACCTTTGTCTTATTTGTTATTGATCCCTAATAAACAATAATCAATGTCCTTTCCATACATGTGATGATAAAAATATCTTTTTAATGGCATTTAATGTGGTTTTATTCATTTTCCTCATCTTCAATGATTTCATGTCATACATATACACTTTTATCTATAATGCCTAGAAGCTAGTAGTGATATTTAAGCACTTTTGCCCTTTTCAAATTCAATTGTACACATAATAACCCACAGGAGAGTTGCAATAAAAAGAAATTATTAAATGGAACCATTCAAAATTCTAGTTCGTCTGGTAGCACCTATCAGGAGGTATACTTCCCTGACATAGTTTCTGAAAAATCAAGTAATTTCTATGTCCTGAGGAGTCATCAGAGAAATATTTATTCCTAGATACCACCCTAGTTCATTTCACCTGATCACATATCTACATTCACATATCATAAGTCTACAGTCTCTCAAAAGTATCAAATTCAAAAAAACAATCATCTAAGGTGCTCATTTTGCAGATGATGTAGCTGATGCCCAATGAGATGAAAAATGACTTATCCAAGGAGACAGGTAGTAAGTGACAGAAATAGAATTCAATTCCCTTGTACTCTGTTTTGAAATCGAAGACAGTGGTTCTCCAAAGTTCTAATTACCATTTGTTTAATAAAATAAAAATGTAGTTTCAAATAAATGCAATTTTCATCCAGGGCTAATAGATTTACTAGAAGCTATGTGCAAATTAGGGTAGCTAAGTGAAGTGGTAGATGAAGTGCCCAGAGTCAGTAAAACCTGAGTTCAAATCTGGCTTCAGACACTTACTAGCTTTGTGGGCAAGTCTCTTACCCCAATTTACCTCAATTTCTTCATCTGCAAAATGAGCTTGAGAAGGAAATGGCAAACCACTACACTGTCTTTGCAAAGAAAATCCCAAATGTGGTCATGAATAGTTAGATACAACTAAAACAGGAGAAAAACAATATACGCATTAGATGATGTCCATAATGAACTGTTTTAGAATTGATCATCTACTTAATGGAGAAAGAAACAACTATTTTGGTAACATGAGAATGAAATGTGGAAAACTGTTGAGATTATAATAACTGATCAATCCTGGGCTAAAATCAACTATAGAGCATTCCATGATGAAAATTTGTAATTGTTTTGCCTTTGGCTACATAAATGGTACAATGTGAAAAAAAAATTCTGATTTTAGTAGTCAACTTAGACATTAGGCTTATGACCAGTGTGTCATTATCCACTTTTCCATTCTCTTGTACCATTTCATCACACCCACATGCAAAAATGAAATTACTTTCCATTGATAATATTTCATATTTCCTTCTCTAGATAATGGGAACATTCCTGCTGAGGGCCATATAAGCTAATCACCAGGATAACATCAGCACATAAAAAAATATGCTTCAAATTTTACTCCCTCTAAGGAGTTGTTATGTTCAGTGGAAATTTCAAGATGACTTAGTTTAAACAATGTAAAAATGCTGCTTTAGGGTGTTTCATAAGGTCAAGTATAAAAGGTGTTTTTCTTTGGAATTGGCAGGTAACTCTGCTTACCTGATAAACATATTTTATACATGAAAGAACCAATCATTACCAGCATTGACCTTTCACTTACTCCTCTGTATTCAATACATATCATAAATATTCATACAAAAAACTAGTCATCATTAATTTTTCTACATTTCTTCCAGGCATGCTTTATTATTCTCACACAGATACTTATAACAGTGGGGACTATGGTTCTGGGGATAGGGAAAAAAAGAGGGAAAAGTTCTACTCAGCTGAAAAAAGGTCCTTTAAAAATCATAGAGTTATTGAAGTAAAAAGAATTTAAACAAACCTTTGAGGAAAAAAATAGCATTTTAATTGTTACCAAATTAGAAATTTGTCTATTTTATGACTATGTTAATGCCTCTTCTAACGATTAGATTGTTTTTCCTGGTATTCATTGAACAAATAATTTTAATTCTTTAGTGACTTTTTTAAAGTATTGAATATTATAGGAAGATAAAAAGAATAATATTTATTTAAACTTTGAAATTCCTAGACAATTGTTATAAATTATAATACTATAGAAAGGGAGAGGGAAAGGAACATAAGAGAAAGGGGAGAGGGAAGGAAGGAGGGATAAAAAGAGAAGAGAAATAGAATAGTATAAGAAAAATTCACAATCTTATTCTCATCTCAAAAAGTCTATGACTTAAGTATTATCATCCTAGTTTTACAGTTGAGAAAATTTAGTATCATAGAGGTTAAATGACTTGTCCAGAGCACACAGAAAGTAAATGTTAGAGTCAGGATTTGATTCTAAATTTCTCCTGTTTCAAAGTTTGCTACTCTTTTCATTATATGAAGATGATTTCCAGATCAAATAGAATTTAAATGACTAAATACTTTAAATATCAGACAGCAGGGATGGAAGGTTCTTTGCTCTTGAAGTAATTATGAAGAGACTAATTTCTTCTACAAAGTAGATCAATCAGAAGTCTTTGAAAACTCTACTCTAAAAGAATTAGATCCTATCCTCATATGTTAACAATGATTAAACTAACATTACTTTTCCATTTCCAGCTGTGTGACTTTTACAAAGATATTTATTATTAAATCTATATTGCTCAGAATACTGAAATTTTATTGAATTATTGTATAATTTGGCCTAAAGAATATCTACTGAATTCCTAGAAATTGCTAAGCATATTTTCATTAATAAGAGAAACCTCTTCTATGGTAGCCTCTAGCAACTGTTAAGTATCAAAATGACTTGATAAAATGAAATGAATACCAATTTTGCCAACATTTTGTAGCCATTGAATTATCCTTTTCTTAATTCTGACAATCTCTGAATCTCATTTTATTATAAAAATCCTCAACTACCATTGACTATCTTTCTCAATCTGATTCTTTCAAAATCTCATAATCTCTTCACACATTTCCTTTTCCGTCTAACTGACTTCATAATTATTCTCTTTTTATGAATTTGCCTCTTATATCTGTGAACTTTGTTACAAGTGGTGCCTAATGTGAGGAATATATCCCCTTCTTAACTTCACTTGCCACCTCTCTCTATCTCACAGTTGTTAGTATTATCTCTGGACTGAAATTATTTAGTTTAGTATTTCTGTATTGTAGTCTTTATACTACAAATATATATTTCACATATATGTGTGTGTGTACTTGTACACATAAACATATGTATCTATAGAGATGTATAAATATATAGATATAGATATTCCATATATGTATACACACATATCTCACTCCCCTTTCTCCCTCTTTCCCTCCCTTCATTCCTTCTATTTGATATATTCACATCATCTACATATCATTTTGCTTCAGTGGAATGTAAGATCACTGAAGGCAGAGATTGTCATTTTTGTCTTTATCTCCCCAGAGTATATCACTGTGCCTAATACATATTACATACCTAATGTTTGTTGAGTGGATTTGAATTCCCATATGTATGTATGTTTTTATGTGTATTGTGTATGTATGTATTGTATATATGCATATTTTCTTGGTCTTCTGGCATTTCAGAAAATACTCTTTACTGTACCAAACTAATTTTGAATGAAAAAACTTATGCAATGAGTATTGGCAATAGCTCTGAATTTATAGTCTTACGAGAGTTGCCTGAAGCAATAAAAGATTAAGTGATTTGTGCTGGGTTATATAGACAGCATATATCAGAGGTAGGACATGAAATCAGCTCTTTCTAACTCCAAAGTCAGTCTTCTATTTGCCAGAAAATATTCCATAGTCCTTGGCCTGTCTTAAGAAAAAAAAAATTTTTCCACCTTCATTTCTTCCACAATGCAAGACTTATATATGAAGTTTTATTGATTTTTGGCTTTTGAAACAGGTTAGAAAAAGTAACAAAGCATATTCTGAGTATGTATATACACATTTAAATATATACATATACATGCATATTTGAATAGTGTGTTAAACATTTGTAAATTACGGACAAAGAGATGATTTAGATAATTATAAATTATATAAATTATAAATAAACTCCCTAAACAGCCCTATTCTCCATCCTTCTTTACTTCAATGTGAAGTCTATTCTAGAAAGGCTAGTGTCCTCACTTGCTTGACAAACATTTCATGTTTATTATTACTACTATTCTTTATGCTATTTCCCCAATCCCCAGAAATGGTTTTCTTACTTTCTATATTCCTGTAACTAGTTGAAATCCTCTCCATTCTTCAGAGTACAATTCAAAACTCTCAATAATCTCTAGGGCTCCTTCTAGCTCTAATGAAACAACAAATCTCTTCCATAAAGTTATTTCTCATTAGTCCAACCCTATTCTGATCTCATTACAGGTTTTACCAATTAATCAGGTATTATTTTCCAATGTCATTTATTTTTGCAAAAGTATACATTTTGTCTAAGAGAGGAATATTATACTTAGTTTTTAATCTCCCACACATCTTTTAACTATAGGAAAGATCTTCTTTCCTGTACCCCTTTTTCTTTTACTCCCACCATACTTTACTCTTCACCATACTCAATAATGTTCCAAGGTGAATACAATCCAGACTATACTTTTATTCAATTTGCCAAAATTGACTGTATTGGTAAGCAAATTTCCACTAAGTTTTCTTTCCTTTTCTATACCTTGCAGTTTTTTCCCCTTCTTATCATTGGGCTAGAAGTGTGAACTTCTCTAATTGACTATGAGGAAAAAAAACTTTACAAAATTGTAACGACCAGCTGGGTCTTGAACTGTGTGATCAGAAACTGGCTCAATGCCGGTAGTTGGGATAATGCCAGCTTTTAGATTACAGTCCAACTCATCATTTTGATCATGTTCCCCAAAACAAAGATCAAATTCAGAATCAGAGCCCAATGGATGGTATGTACCCAAACAAAAAATTGCATGTAAAAGGAAAAAAAAAACAAGGAAAAGACCTTGACTTAAAGCTAATAATTCAAAAAAGGAGTAATCTTTATATATTAGAGACTGAAGGTTTTTTAACTATAACTTTTCATTAAAGAAAAACCGTAAAATAATTAGGGCTTTTGGTAGGGAAATGTACAGATCCAAATTCATTATTCTTACAAAGTTCACATCAAAATACATTTTCAAGACCATTAATATATACATATCAAATGTGTAGCTTTTATACATGAAAATGCTATGATTTAGTTACTATATGCAAATATTTACAAATTTTAATAACTTGCTAACCAAGACTTATATGTGAAATCAGATTGTAAAAAGACATAAACATTAAAGTTAAATTAGAAGAAATGTTAAAGGTAATCATATACAATTACAACAACTCCAACTCTGTCCATTCAAAAAGAAGATACTGACACCTAAAAATGGAAAAAAAGAGGAAAGGAAAAGGAAAGAACTACAACATAAAAAAAATACTGACACTATTACCCTTACCTAAGAAGGTTTCATGAAATTAAATCAATTGCCATGAGAAAAAACTAAATAAATCTAAAAACTATCTATGTCCAGAGATATTAGCCAATACAACAATAGTTTGGGATATGGGAAGTATCCTATATGCTCATATCACTTGGATGGGCTGGAACACTTTCTTATATATGTAAATTCTTTTATATGTGTATTAGCATGTAGCATACTGCAATATTTTAAAACAAATTCTAATAACTTTTTTCCAAATATTAACAAACAAAAGTTATTAAAATTCATTTTAAATTCTTGTGAAGTATGTTTTATGGAAACATAAAATGAAAACACTATTTGGGTATTAATATTACTCCAGTTTTCCATCTATTAGCTTTCTCTTTCACTGTATGAATTCACCTGTTCCCTTTGCCATCAACCCTCCCTCCCCCAGATATCTTTTATGCACATCCTCCAGCTATCACAGATTTCTCCACTGATCTTTGGCTCATCCATAATTTTGATTATTTGGAGACTGTGAAGTTCTCACATTAATAATTATGCAAGAGGAATATTGCTGTTAAAACAGAAGGTTATTGCTTCACAGTGAAGATTTATGTTGATAAAAGAAGTACATAATGTCCCAAAAGCAATCTAGCTCACTTCTTTTTTATTCTTTTAAATTATGGGGCCAGTTCATTGACGACATGCAGTGTCTACATTATATATAAATGCTGATAGATAGCTGTTATGGGCTATCCATTCAACTGTCTCAAAATACAAACTGTTGGCCTTTCTATCCAATTTTTTCACATGAATTTTTAATTCCAATATAGGTGGATTTATTTTAATGTTTCTGAATCTCAGTTAGAATCATTATAGTGAGCCAATACTTAATGCAATTAAGAAAATGTAATGAGCCAAAATGTAAAAGCCATATGAAAGAACTCATCATCTATAGAAAATTACCATTTCTCTTCTTGAACTAAACTAAATATCTTCCCCACAGTTATAAACATCATCCATGAAAGAAATTTCCTTATTTCAAGAATAATGGGTGTGTGTGTGTGTGTGTGTGTGTGTACACACATACATGCATATATAAATATATATCATATATATGTATACATATATATCTATCATCACTAAATTATATGACTACAAATATATGGTCTGCTAGAAATTTGGGGAAGTCTGTTACCCTTTCATATTTTTATTACACTTTTCTTTAAGACATGTATAGATTTCTTAGAAGTATTTATCTTTCATTAAAAAGGAAAACAATAGGGAGAAGATAAACATCATTTTAAAAGCCCAGATGTCCTATGTAATCTCCAAAAGTAGAAACAAATTTACCAACATAACATAAAAGCAAAATTCTCAAAAGAAAATGGCTATACAAAAGGCAAAAGAAAAAATTATAAAAATGTTATGAAAATAAAGTAATGCATCTACTAATGCCTGTTAGGGAACATGAAGTGAATAAGCAAAAGAAGATTAAAAAAAAAAAAACAATTGAAATGTCAATGAATCTATCACAAGATTAACCATGTTTTGTTTTGGTTTTTTTATAAAAAAAAAAACTGAGGGCAGCAAATTGGTGTAGTGGATAGAGTACCAGCCCTGAAACCAGGAAGACCTGCATTCAAATCTGGCCTCAGACACTTAACACTTCCGGGCTATGGGATCCTGGGCAAGTCACTTAATCCCAATTACCTCAGCAAATAAATAAATGGAAGACTGAAAAGCTTCCCTTAGCATATTGAGTGGGGCCTGAATGAAGTATTTTGGAAACAGAAATAAGAGTAGAATAGGATAATATAATAAGAATAAGTATATGAAGGGAATATCTATTATACTTACTTAGAATGTGGTTGAATGACATTATTTGCCTATTTTAACCCCTGTATGAAATGGATACTTGCTTGAGGATGGGAAAATATCATTTAAATGCATATATTACCATCTCTTATTCAGTTCATTGTATATGATAGAAAAAAGTATCATTAATCATTTGCTGAATGATTGAATAAATTAATTTTTTTATATTTTGTAAATGTTTATAATCAATTCATATACATGAAAATAAAAGGTGACATTAGAATACAACAAAAATAAATAGTGAAAATGCATAATTACACTTTTACAATCCCTAGTACTACTTTGATTATTAAAACAGAAAAATAAAAATGATATATGTTAATTTTGTACAAATGCAAAATAACTTCAAAAGAATATAAATTGAAGCACATAAATCATTATGCATAGACATTCTTCTCACATATACTCTGAGTAATTACTCAGCTATTTCCCAAAGTACTATTATTTCACTGAATATAAGAAGTCATGGAAATTTAAAATATGTAATATCCCTTTATTGATTACTATCAGAAGTTCTTATTGTCAGAATATGGGTTAGAATCCAGTTTACAGGAGCAGACCCCAATATACTATTTCAACATCCAAACTGCTCTCTAAAGCACCATTCATATGATTAGAGAAATGCATCCTGGGAAATTATCATAGCAATTCCCAATTGAATAACCTAAGTAGTAACTTGATACTCCATTTAGAAGTGAAAATTATAATATTACAAATTTTACCTAGATTGAAAAATCTTTATTGATATAGTCTTACTCTCATGGCATAGCATGTGTTCTGCTAGAATATAAAACTCCAAAAATGAGCATAACTTCCTTGGTTCAAAAGATGTAAAAAATATAAAAAGTATTTTAGTGTCTTTCTTGGTAATATGAAGGTACAGTCTTAAAGGCAGATGATTCCAATCACATATTTCAACAGGGAGATTGTTCTGACAGTACAAAGTAGAGATAAAACTATCTGGCAGCATTTAAGGCACTAAACTTGAAAGTTAAATGTTATGCTATGAAAAGAATATTTTTAATTTTATATTCATTTTAACCTTAATTTCTACTGTTTGCAGAAAAAGTCTTTCATTCTTATTTCTACCATCAAGTCATTAAGCTAGCTAATTTCCTTATGAATACCAATTCATTTTTTGCACTTGTTTCAAACTTTGTTTTCCCTTTGCTAATAGATTGCAGTGGCAATAGATTCCTTTGTAGATCACAATGAAAGACTAAATTTTTTTCCTTCTGGAAGACCTTTCACGTGGATAGAAGATAAATCTAATTAAAAGATAGAGTAATCCCAACTGTTCAACCAAGTTCAAAGAAAATTTAAACTTTTTCTATTACTTAGGAAATATATGATTACTTAATGTGAAAGTATGGATGGGTGTATGTGAGACAATAAAAGAAAGACAGAGAGAGAGATGGGGGAAAGAGACAGAGACAGAAACAGAGGAGAAAAGAGAGAGAGAGAGAGGAGAGAGAAAGAGAAAGGGAGAGAGATAAAAAGAGAGAGAGAAAGGGAGAGGGAGAAGGAGGGATATAAGGAAGAGGAAGAGAGAGACACTTGAAAATTTTGGAGTCACTTCTATACCTTGAGTTCAAAAGAGTCATTTTTTTTTTCTCTCTTCAGTTCATTTTGTCCACCTGGAGTCACTCAGAAAATCTTCTAATATATTTCTAATATTCCCCACATGGAGTTATAGAGTGTTCAGCATATAATAAGACAAATATAAATTGAATCCATGATAATATATTTTCCCCCTTCACAAAAAATGCATACTAGCCAATAAGTCCAATGAGTTCCTTTGCTAATAGTCCACCATGCTATAACTGATTTGCTTCTGTAAAAGGAAAAATACTTTGAGGATTACTGAACAAAATAATCTTCTAATTAGACCTGTGTAGGTAACTTTATGACTTTACTGACCAAGTAATATGTTATACAGGGAAAATATAGACAAAAATATTTTTTCTCCAAAAGCAAATGCCATTAATCTATCTTCTCCTTTGTAGAAGATTCAATACATGACTTTTCAAATTCTTGAAATTGTAGCGAAGAAAAATAGTTCTGAGAAAATATAAAAACAACTCATATGGTAGACTCTCTTGAGTAAGCACTGCCCTAAAATTTCTCTTCTCTAGTTAGAAAGTTAGATTCTGAGAGCATATTTTTCTATCAACCAGTTAAATAACCAATCTACTCAAAAGTTTGGAGCTTTTAAATGTTAACTATGAATTAACTTCCTAGGATACATGCAAGTATCTAACACTGTCATGTGTTAAATCTATCTAACACGTGCCAAGTGGCAAGACTCAAGCATGCCTCTTGAGATTTTATAAAGCACAGGGAAAAGTGACTCCCCTAAACAGACTTCCTACCCAGATCTCAGTTAAATAATTACTTTTGTTAATAGTGTCCCATCAGCACCATTCTCAAAGTATTCAAAAATTAATGGAGAGCAATCTCAGATAACATATATAAATGCTAATGATTTTTGTAGGTTTATTTCACATCTTGTAACTTTGCTAAAGTTGTGAATTGCTCTAGAAGCTTTTTAGTTGATTCTCTAGGATTGTCTAAGTAGACCATCATATCAGAGTGATAATTGGTTTCCTCATCACCTACTCTAATCCCTTTAATTTTTTCTTCTCTTATTGCTAAAGCTAACATTTCTAATACAATATTGAATAGTCATGGTCATAATGGACAACCATATTTCACCCCTGGTCTTACTGAGACTGTTTCTAATTTATCCTCAATACATATGATGCTTGCTGGTAGTTTTTAATAGATGCTACTGATCATTTTAAGGAAAATTCCATTTATTACTGTGCTCTCTCGTGTTTTTAATAGGAATAGGTGTTGGATTTTGTCAAATATTTTTTTCTGCATCTGTTGAGGTAATCATATGATATCTATTAGTTTGGTTATGGATATAGTCAATTATGCTAAGAGTTTTCTTAATATTGAACCAGCCCCACATTTCTGATATAACTCCTACTTGATCATGGTGTATTATCATGCTGATAATATGCTGTAATCTCTTTTCTAATATTTTATTTAAGACTTTTGCATCAATATTCATTAGGGAAAGTAGTCTATAATTATCTTTCTCTATATTGACCTACCTGGTTTAGGTATCATCATCATTCTGTGTCACAAAAGAAATTTGGTAGTACACCTTCTTGCCCTAAATTTCCAAATAATTTACATAGCATTGGAATTAATTGTTCTTAAATGTTGGTAGAATTCACTTATAAATCCATCTGGACTTAGAGATTTTTTCTTAGGAAGTTGGTTAATAGCTTATTTAATTTCTTTTTTCTTAAATGGAACTATTTAACTGTTTTTTTCTTTCTCTGTTATTCTGTGCACTCTGTATTTTTGTAAATATTCATCTAATTCATTTAGATTATCAGATTTATTGGTATATAGTTGGGCAAAATAGCTCCTACTTATTGCTTTAATTTCCATTTCATTGATGGAGAGTTAACACTTTTCATCTTTTGATACTGACAATTTGGTTTTCTTCTTTCCTTTGTCTAATTAAATTAACTTAAGATTTATCTATTTAGTTGATTTTTCATAAAAACCAACTCTTAGTTTTGTTTATTAATTCAATAGTTTCATTACTTTCAATTTTATTAATCTCCACTTTTATTTTCAGAATTTGAAGTTTGGTATTTAATTGGGATTTTAATTTGTTATTTCTCTAGCTTTTTGAGTTGCATGCTTAATTCATTGGCTTTCTCTTTCTCTATTTTATGCAAGTAGTAATCTACATACATAATTTCCCTTAAGAACTACTTTGGCTGCATCCCATAAATTTTGGTATGTTGTCTCATAATTGTCATTCAGTTGGATGAAATTAACAATTGTGTATATGATTTGTTGTTTTAGCCACTTATTCTTTAGAATTTCATTATTTAGTTTTCAATTAATTTTTGTTTATTTTTCTTTGTCCCTTTATGACATGTAATTTTCATTGCATAATGATCTTAAAATATGCATTTATTACTTCTGCCTTTCTGCATTTGATTTTGAGGGTTTTATGGTTTAATACATGTGAATTTTTGTGTCAGTTCCATGTACCACCAAGAAAAAAGTATATTTCTTTCTCTTCTCATTCAATTTTCTCCATAGGGATATCATACCTAATTTTTCTAAAATTCTATTTACCTCCTTAACTTCTTTCTTATTTGTTTTGTGGTTCAATTTATCTAGTTCTGATAGAGCAAGACTGAGATCCCCTGTTAGTATTGTCTTGCTGTCTTTTTCTTCTTGCAATTCTCTGAATTTCTCCTTTAGGTATCTGGATACAATACCACTTGGTGCATATAAGTTTAGTATTGATATTACTTCATTATGTATGGTACCTTTTGACAAGATGTAATTTCCTTCCTTCTCTCTTTTATTTAGATCTTTTTGCTTTTGCTTGATCTGAGATCAGAATTGCTACCTTTTTTTAAAAACTTCACCTGAAGCATAATAGATTCTGCTCCAGTCTTTTACCTTTACTCTGTACTCTGCTTTAAATGCATTTCTTGTAAACAACTTATTGTAGGATCTGGCTTTTAATCCAGTCTGCTAATTACTTTTGTTTTATGGAAGAATTTATTCCATTCATATTCACAATTAAAATTACTAAGTATTTCCTACTATCTTATTTTCCCCAAGTTATAATTTTCTCGTTCCTTTTCCCCTTTCCCTATCCCCAGTATTTTCTTTCTGATCATGACATACTTCAATTAGCCTTCCTCTTTTACAGTGCCTCCCTCCTTTCTAATACCATTCCCCTTCTCTTCTTCCTTTATTAGCCTTCCCCTTCTATTCTCCCTTTATTAGCCTTCCCCTTTCCTTTCCCTGTTCCTCTCCTACTTTCCTATAAGGTAAGTTCCTCTATCAAACTAAATTCTATCTGATGAAATTAAAGTTCACACAATGCTCACCCTCCTCCCTTCTTTCCTGCAATTGCAGTAGGTCTTTTTGCCTCTTCATATAATGTAATTTACCCCATTTTATTTGTGGGTTTTGTCAATCTATAACCAGTTCACCAGTTAAGAGGCTTAATGTGGCATTGATTTGGGAGAAGCTAGGAAGAGCTCAGGCAAAGACCTGTCTACTCTCTGCCATCTTGGCCCCACCCCCTACCTCCTTCCTCCCACAATGTAAATTTGTTTTAATAAAGAGAAAGTGATCCTAGAGTAAAGGATATGGACCTTCCAGATGAGGTTGTTAAGATTGGGTAAGCAAATCAAAGTGTTTGTAGCTTGATGAGTATAACCTCAATTTAAATAAGCATACACTGTTTACTTCACATAATAAAAAAAAAAAAACTTGAAAAACTGTTTATAAAACAAAATTTGGTCAAGTAAAACATTTCCTGTTGATTTTAAATTCACATATGAAAATATGCTTTCAGAGTTATTTTGACACTAAATAATCAGTGGGAAATGAAGAAATACAATCATTAATTATTTGATGCTACCTGACTACAATGAGATGTGAACCCATTGAAACTCATTTTCTTTGGTTTTAATCTTGTGGCATGATGGGGAGAAAGGAATAATTGGAGTAGTTGCCTGTTCTTAAAATTTTAATTTTCACTTAATTCAACAAATATATATGAAGCTTCCCAGGTTATTTATAAGATACTGTGGTAGGAATTGAAGATGTAATGATAAAATAGAAACAATCCTTATCTTCAAGATGCTTTTACTAGAGGAAATGATAAGTATGTAGAGGAGTAGTCAATAATGGCTTTGAATTAAGAGATCTTGGATTCATATCCCACCTCTTCTGTCATTCTGAACAAGTTTTTTAACTTCTTTGGGCTTGAGTTTCCATATATGTGAAATAAAGATATTGGAGTCAAGGACCTCTTAAGTTCTTTCCAGTTTTAAATTCATCAAGTACAAATTTTATGGCAGATCAGAAATAGGAAACCTTTCTAGGAACAGGGAAAAGAAAGTATGAACAGGAAGTCAAATATAGCTTTGGTGTTAATTGCTCTTTGTGATGAATGGTGATTACATCATCAAGAGAACTATCAGCTCTGACCATATCTGTCACTTTTATTCCCTATTCTTCTAAAACAGGTGCAGCCATTTTTCATTCACTTAATGATTTAAGGAAGTGAACTTGTTTCTGCTCGATTGTAAATCAGGCAAATGTGAAATAACATATATATATCTATATATAAACATGCATCTATATGCATCTTTATACATACATATATAGGATATCTTGGTTTATGAAAAGTAAGCGATTGCAATTCTGAAAATTTGATACATTTTTAAATATGTTAATTCTAATGTCTATTCCAAATGTTTGCCATATCTACCATCTACTTCTGTATACTCATTTGTATGGCACTTCTACAAGATACTAAAGAGAAACAAAAAGAACATTTATCAGAAAAATGGAGCAAGCACAGATTTTCAACTTTATGTTGTGCCCTTTTTCTATCCACATTTCTTCCTTTATTCATTGACTTTAAACAAAGTCATTATGTGATCTGTTTATATATAATTGAGCATGGAGGGTAGTAAAGATGGCCCTACCAGCAACAGAATAAGATATAAAAGTAATTGGTTGAAACCAGAGCATTTTGCCCAGAAAACCTTGGGGAAGCTAATCTAATCTAGCTGACAAGTCAAGAGGCTAAGGCTATTGACTCTTTCTTTGAATTCAGAAGTATGTCAGTCAGTATTATGTTTGCCATAATCTTAAAGATCAAATTTTGGAGTGAGAACAAAAAGGAATCACTGAGAGGAAAAGCCATCAGTCACTTAACAAGTATTTACCCATGGTCCAAAGAGTGTATAGCCCAGTTCTATTTGCTTTGAATATATTTTAAAAGTTTTAATTTTTAAGCGTCTCTCTTTTCTAAATTCTTGAATTTAGAGGGGGTAATGGCAGCATTACAAACTGAATGGAAACATTTTATTCTTATGTACACATGGCAGAATTGTTAGCAGAATAAATCAGCAATGTATTTTAGAGAGCTGTAAGTTCTATGCTGTGATGTGATTTTTGTTTAAACAAAATTTCAAGACAAAAAAACAGCCTCCTACAAAGCATACTTTATCTGCCTTAGCTATGTAAAAAAGGACCATGGCAACAAGCATTATTATAGAATAATAGAATAAAAGTTTCCCTTCTAAAGCTAAAATCCCCAACTTTTGATACAGGGAAAACTTCTTCCCAATTAATCTTCAGAGATCACTAGTTTATGGCGGACATTATGAAATGTGTGGGATCTGTCAAGTTAAATTTCATTACCAGACAAACAAGAAAATGGCTAGTCAAATACATTTTCCAAATAAAACAAACAAAAATTCTAAGGAGCTAAATTCATTAAGGAGTGATAAATGCATACTCTGGCATTTGGACTTTTTTTTTCAAAGATATTACATGAATGAAAGATTAGAGCACTTGGTTTAATGGATGTTGGTTTAAGATCTGGAGTTTTTCTTAGCTTTCAGATCAATATTCATCAACTTTGCTAGATAGCAGCTGGAAAAGATGCTGCAGTAATGGCTTTTAATTGTAAAAGTATAGAGAGTATAGATCAGAGAATTGGTTTAGTGAAGTTAACAGAAAACCATCCTCGGAGTCAAGAAGATATGGGTTCATAGCTGTCTGCCTCTAAGTAGGTACTCAGCACTCTCGCAATCCCAACTCTCTTACGGATATCAATTAGAGAAAAGGTACAGTGGGAAAGGGAATTTCTCTTTGGGATTTTCCTTCTCCAGTAGAATCACAGCCTCAGTCCAAAAAAGAAAAAAACATATTCTGATGGCATTCCAGATCAAATGCTTTGTGTGTGAGAGAGAGATAGAGACAAAGAGAGACAGGCAGAGAGAAATAGACAGAGTCAGAGACAGAGATGGAGGGAGGGAAAGAAGGGAAAATAACTGGAAAATAAGGGATGAGAAACGCCATCATGTCACATAACTAAGGATGCTACCAGCATTTGGACTTGAGGGGGAAAAAAGTTAGGGGGATGAAGAGGAGGAGAATAACGAAGGATCATAGATTTAGACTGATAATAGAACAATCTCTTCACTTCACATAAAAAGAAATAGAGGCTCATGTGAAATGAATTGTCCATTGATGCACGCATAATTATAAAATAGAGCTAAATTTCAAATTCAGTTCTTTTGTTTCCAAATTTAATACTTGTGCCTACAGATAAGATAATGAGTAGTCTACCAATATTTGATGGGCAAAAATTACAGGGAAATGAAATTTACTTTATTTTTTAAAAAATCCTCAATAATTAAAGCTGTTTGACAATAACAGAATTCTTGATAAAGTATTGAGTTTCCTCATATCACAAGTCTTCAATTTTTCAGTCAGGTAGATTGGAGAGGAAATTCAATCAGAGAATAAACAGCAATTTGTACTAGAAGACTTCTAAAGTTTTTCTAATTCTTAGAGTCCATTATTTTTACTATTCTAAGGGCTAAATCTCTATTTCCATGTATATATCCAGTGCTTAATTTCTTTGAAAAATAGTGTTTTTCAGGGGAAGCTAATTGGTATGGTGGATAAAGGACTAGATCTGAAGTCAGGAGAACCTGAGTTCAAATCTAGCCTCAGACACTTAACACTTCCTAGCTGTGTCATCCTGGGTGAGCCACTTAACCTCAATTTCCTTAGCAAAAAAAAAAAAAGAAGAAGAAGAAAGAAAGAAAGAAAGAAAAGAAAAGAAAAATAGTGTTTTCCCTTTCAACAATTTTTCTTATTTAAATAAAAAAGCTACTCAAGCAATAGATCATTCTCTATTTTAACCTGTACTTTTTCTTTCAAATAAATAGCATTCCTAAAATAGGGCAATGGTTGACACCACTATTACTCCATGAAAGAATAATTTCCTTCACTGTTCCATTATCAGAACAGAACTAACTATATATATTCTAAAAATCTCTATAGAAGACAACTAGAACAAATTCACTCAGCTGGACAGGAGACTACTGTTGATTGTTTTGGAGACCTAATAAAAAAGCTTTTGAGCTTCAATCACTTTGTTACAGTCTGAAATAATGAATCCCAGGGGTTCAAAACAGCTGATCCATCCTAGTGAAGTCCGGGCCTATTAACATTTAAGATGCCTGACCCACTTTCTAACTAAATCTTCCAAAGTAAAACAAAAGCCATTCAAATACATTCAATAAAGTCACAGAAAACACTGCCTACTTTTTAGTGACCCATTTCTTTGGAAGAGTAAGGCCCCATTTCTTAGATTATATTGAGGGTAATAACAGCTCACATTTCTATAATGCTTTAAGAATTTTTAAATGTTTTATACATAAAAATCTTTATAAAGTTTGAGAATACATGTATTATGATATCTATTATAAAGATGAGAAAATTTAGACTTATAAGTTCAGTGATTTATCTAGGATCATATATTAATTATCATACTTGTATTTGAACTCTAATATCTTCTTACTTCTATTATATCATGTGGTCACTTGTGTGCTGATAAAAATAATAGACCCGTAGTAAATAATATGTGTTAATGTTCAGTAATTTTCAATTATACCTTACTCTGTGACTACATTTGGGGTCAAAATTCTGTACTAGTTTGCCATTTACTTCTCTAGTTCATGTGGACACAGGAACAGTCTTCCTGATTCCAAGTCCGACACTCTACCAACATTGCCCCATATAGCTGCCCCCAAATAATACACGTGAGTACAAACACACACACACACACACACATATATATATATATATATATATATATATATATATATATATATATATATAGAGAGAGAGAGAGAGAGAGAGAGAGAGAGAGAGAGAAAGAGAGAGAGAGAGAGAATTTGATTTGTATGGCCTTGTGATTGGTAAATGAATGATAAAGCATTCATTAAGCTTACTGTAGTACAAGATACTAAGGTTACGGTACAGAGTAAGCACTTACTAATTGCTTCATTTATCTAGCTATTTAAAAACAAGAAATAATAATCATCTCTTTCCTCTAAGAGCTTATGGAAAAGGACAAAATAGAAAGAGAAGCAGGAGGGTTCCAGCATTCCTAAGAAGGATTGAAAAAAGCTTGGAATGGGGAGGAGTTATGATTCATTTGGAGGCTATTATAATAATCTAAATGAGATATGGATAGGACTGGAAGCTTAAGAAAAAATGTATATTTTTAAAGTAAATTGTACAAGCCTTTTCAAACTAACAGTATGAGAGATAAGGGACTTTGAGAAATGTAAAATTACTCTGAAATATCACATCTGAGTAATTCAGAGAATGATTTTTACCTATTTAAAATACATCAGCAAAAAGAGGATTTGGGGCTAAGATAATGAATTTAATTTTCATTATGATGGATTCGAAAGTTACAGTGAGATAGAAAGGTTGAAATATTATAAAGGTAGTTGAAAATGTAGATCATGTCTTCAAAAGAAACAAAGTTTGGAGATTGAGACTTAGGAGCATCCATAGGAATGTTTCTTGAAATTATGGATGTGGATAAGGATATAGCAAAAAAGAATTTGAGAATATGAAAAGAGAACTGAGGGCATTGCTTCCTTCCTTTTGGTTAGGGTAAAGGAATTGTCTAAATAAAGATTTTTTTTTTGTTTGTTTTTATTGAAGTTATTTGGAAGGGACAGGAAGAAGAGAAAGCCTGTGATTTTGCCGATGTGAGGAACTCACATCCACCAGTGTTAATAAATGATAATAATACTATAGTATTATTAGCAAATTATCAATAATCATTATTGGTCATTAACAATAATATTATTATTATCCAGATAGAGACTGGATTAAAATTATAGGAGAAAATGGAGAGACTCCTTTTGATTCAAGCTGTCACCTTAGCCAGAAAGAGACTTAGAAAGTTGCTTGAGTTAGTGGGATTCTCCCTACAACTTTAAGCCTGGATTCACAAACTGAGGAAATCTCAGAGGCAAGACTTCATTCCTGCTGTTCTTAACTATGAGCCTCTCTCCATCAATTTAAAACGCCTCCAAAAATTTTTGGCTGCTAATATTGCTCCTTGTGTAAATTAACTATAATTTCACATAATATTTTTATCTAATGTTCTTAATAGTAATGTTTTTATGATTATAAATAACCTATTCATTCTGTTCAATGTAATTAAATCATAAATATATGAATGAATTAACCTCACATATTCTATGACCCAGGTAAACCAAATTGATTGTCACTTTTTTAAAACCACATCATCTTTCTATTTTTTGTATATATGTTCGCATTGCTTCCTACATTTACAATGCCTCCCATCCCCATCATCATTTCCATCTGCTAAAATTATATATATATATATATATATATATATATATATATATATATATATATATATCTCATACTATGGTCCTTGCTGAAATAAGAAGCCACAAGTGAAAGAGTCCCTTCCTTCAAGGAGTTTATGTTTTAAAAATATGAAAATATTCCTCAAATGATAAATGATCAAAGGACATGAACAGGTAATTTTCAGATAACAAAATTAAATCTACCTAGAGTCATATGAAAAAATATTTTAAATATCTATTGATTAGAGACATGCAAGTTAAGACATCTCTTCACTTCATATAAAAGTTCAATTGGCCAAATGCAAAAGGAAATTAAAAATCAAAGAAAATCATTCACTAAAAATGAGAATTGAACAAATGGAAGGGAATGAATTAATGAGACTTCAATAATCAGTCAAATAAAAGCAAAAAAAAAAAAGAAAAGAAAAGAAAAAATAGAAGAAATTTAAAATACTTTATTGGAAAACAACTGACCTGGAAAATAGATGTAGGAGAGATAATCTAAGAATTATTGGACTTCCTAAAAACTATGATTAAAAAAGAGTCTTGATATTATCTTTCAGGAAATCATCAAGCAAAACTGCCTTGGAACCAGAAGGTAAAATAGTCATTGAAAGAATTCACCCATCACCTCCTGAAAGAGACCCCAAAATGAAAACTCCAAGGAACATCATAGCCAAATTTCAGAATTATCAAATCAAGGAGAAAATATTGCTTTTTTAAATAAAGCTTTTTATTTTCAAAACATATGCATACGATAATTTGACAATATTGGCACTTTCATAGCCTTGTGTTTCAAATTTTCTCCTCCTCCCCACTCCCTCCCCTAGATGGCAAGCAATCCAATATATGTTAAACATGTTAAAATATATGTTAAATTGTCTTGCTGCACAAGAAAATTCAGATCAAAAAAAGAAAGTAAACAAGTAAGAAAAAATGCAAGCGAACAACAACAAAAGGAGTGAGAATGTTGTTTTGTGATCCACATTCAGTTCCCACAGTCTTCTCTCTGGGTGTAGATGGCTCTCTTCATCACAAGATCATTAGAATTGGCATCAATCATCTAATTGTTGGAAAGAATTGTGTTCATCAGAATTGATCATCATATAATATTGATGTTGTTATGTACAATGATCTCCTGGTTTTGCTCATTTCACTTAGCATCAGTTCATGTAAGTCTCTCCAGGCCTCTCTAAAATCATCCTCCTGATCATTTTTTATAGAACAATAATATTCCATAACATTTATAAGGAGAAAATATTGCAAGCAGCCAGAAGGAAACAACTAAAATATCGAGGAGCCACAAACAGGATCGTCCAGGATTTAGCAGCTTCCACTTTAAAAGATCAAGGGGCATGGAATGTGATATTCTGAAAGGCAAAGGCACTTGGATTGCTGTCAACAATCAACAAAATGAGCATCATCTTTCCGGGAAAAAGATGGACATTCAATGAAACAGATGGATTTCATCTATTTCTGATGAAAAGACCATAGCTGAATAGAAAATTTGATCTTCAAATACAGAACTCAAAAGAAGCATAAAAAGGTAAAAAGGAAAGATAAAATAACTTTCTGGGCTTATATCCCAAAGAGATATTAAAGAAGGGAAAGGGACCTGTATGTGCCAAAATGTTTATGGCAGCCCTTTTTGTAGCGGCTAGAAACTGGAAATTGAATGGATGCCCATCAATTGGAGAATGGTTGGGTAAACTGTGGTATATGAATGTTATGGAATATTATTGCTCTGTAAGAAATGACCAGCAAGATGATTACAGAGAAGGCTGGAAAGACTTACATGAACTCATGCTGAATGAGCAGAACCAGGAGATCATTATCTGCTACAACAACAATACTGTATGAGGATGTATTCTTATGGAAGTGGATATCTTTGACAAAGAAAAGATCAAATTCAGTTCCAATTGATCAATGATGGACAGAATCAGCTACACCCAGAGAAGGAAAGTGGGAAATGACTGTGGACTACTTGCATTTTTGTTTTTCTTCCCAGGTTATTTTTATCTTCTGAATCCAATTTTTCTTGTACAACAAGAGAACTGTATGGATCTGCACACATATATTGTATCTATGATATACTTTAACATGTTTAACATGTATGAGATATGAGACTGCCTGCCATCTAGGTGAGGGGGTGGAAGGAGGGATGTGAAAAGTTGGAACAGAAGTGAGTGCAAGGAACAATGTTGTAAAAATTACCCATGCATATGTTATGTCAATAAAAAGCTATAATTAAAAAAAATATTAGCAAAGAGATTACAGGAAGTCACTCCAGGGATAATACATTATGACTAAGTAAGATTTACACTAGAGATGCAGGTTCAATATTAGGAAAACTATTACCATAATTGACTATATCAATAACCAAACTAACAAAAATCTTATGATTATCTCAATAGATGCAGCAAAAGCATTTGGTAAAATCCAGCACCCATATCTATTAAAAACCCTAGAGGATAAAGGAATAAATGGAGTTTTCCTTAAAATGATCAGTAACGTTTATCTAAAACCATCAGCAAGCACCCTATATATTGGGGACAAACTAGAATCATTCCCATTAAAATCAAGTGTGAAACAAGGTTGTCCACTATCATCATTACTATTCAATATTGTAGTAGAAATGATAGCATTGGCAATAAGAGAAGAAAAAGAAATTAAAGGAATTAGAGTAGATAATGAGGAAACCAAATTATCACTCTCTGCAGATGATATGATGGTATTCTTAGAGAATCCTAGAATCAACTAAAAAATTACTAGAAACAATTCACAATTTTAGCAAAGTTGCAGGATACAAAATAAATCCGCATAAATCATCAGCATTTTTATATATTAGTAACAAAATTCAAGAGCAAGATAGAGAAAGAGAAATTCCATTTAAAATAACTGATGATAATATAAAATATGTGTAAGTCTTTCTGTCAAGGCAAAGTTAGGAACTATATAAACACAACTACAAAGCACTTTCCCCACAAATAAAGTTAGACCTAATCAACTGAAAAACTATCAAGTGCTCATGGGTAGGCTGAGTTAATATAATAAAAATGACAATATACTTAAATTAATATACTTATTTAGTGCCATACCAATAAAACCCCCCAAGAAATTATTTTACAGATCTAGAAAAAGTAATATTAAAGTTTGTCTCAAATAAAAAAAGGTCAAGAATTTCAAGGGAATTAATGAAAAAATGCAAATGTAGGTGGCCTTTCTCAGTCAGACCTAATACAATTATAAAGCAGCAGTCATCAAAACCATTTGGTATTGACTGAAACTGAGTTGATGCACTGAGGTCCAAGCACTTAAGGCTAATTACCAATTGGACAATATTCTATTAACATTTACTTGGAAAATGGCCCACCCCACTATTCTGTGTTGTCTCCATCTGTTGGTGTATAGAGAGATTTGGAAAAGGGATTAGAGGGTGGAATAGGACAAGAGAGTGTGATTCTGGGCGGTAGAGAAAGAGGAGACTCCTGTGTCCATTCCTCTCCCTTCAACAAAGAATAAAGATTCAAGGACTTCTGCTTATCCTGACTCCAGCTGATTCTAAGGTATCCAGGGTGCTAACTCAGTCTTCACAATATGGACTAAGAAATACATCAATTAATCAGTGGAATAGGTTCACAGGACAAAATAGTCAATGGCTATTGAAATCTAGTGTTTGACAAACCCAAAGACCCTAACTCCCAGTTTTTGGGGAAGAACTTACCATTTGACAAAAATTGCTGGAAAATTGGAAACTAGTATGGCAGAAACTAGTCATTGACCCACACCTAACACCATATACCAACATAAGGTTGAAATGAGTTAATAATTTAGACATTGGGAATGATCAAATTAGAAGAACATAAAATAATTTACCTCTCAGATCTGTGGAGAATGCAGGGATTTGTGACCAAAGAAGAACTAGAGCTCATTATTGAACAAAAAAATAGATAATTTTGATTATATTAAGTTAAAAAGTTTTTGTACAAACAAAACTAATGCAGACAAATTTAGAAGAGAAGCAATAAATTAGGAAAACATTTTTACATTCCAGGATTTATTATAGGACTCATTTCTAAAATTTATAGAAAACTGACTCAAATTGTAAGAATTCAAGCCATTTTCCAATTGATAAATGTTCAAAGGATATGAACGGGCATTTTTCAGATGAAGAAATTGAAACCATCTCTAGTCATATGAAAAGTGCTCTAAATTACCCTTGATCAGAGAAATGTAAATTAAGACAACTCTGAGATACCACTACACATCTCTCAGATTGGCTAAAATAACAGGAAAAGATAATGACAAATGTTGGAGGGTATGTGGGAAATTGGGACACATACATTCTTGGTGGAATTGTGAATGGATCCAACCTTTCTGGAGAGCAAATTGAAACTATGCCTAAAGGGCTATCAAACTGTGCATATTCTTTGATACAGCAGTGTCTCTACTGGGCTTATATCCCAGAGAGATCTTACAAGAGGGAAAGGGATCCACATGGACAAAAATGTTTGTGGCAGCCCTTTGATAGGCCTGAAGAGACTTACAGGATTTGACACTAAGAGAAATAAGTAGAACCAAGAGACCATGTTATACAGTAACAGCAAGATTATATGATCTATGCACATAGACGTGGCTCTTCTCAGAAGTGACATGATTCAGTCCAGTACCTGTGAGAATTCTTATAATGTGCTAAGTCAGTGAATTGAGGAGACAATGGTTAAATCTAATTTAGCATTGATTTAATCCTACAACAAATAATAGTTTCCTAGTGATGTAATGATTGGAGTATACTCAGTGTGCAGCATATAAGCAAGAAGCTCTCAGGGCCAAAGAGCACTCTGGGAGATTGAGAAGCTAGGATTCAACTGGGCAGAATGAAGGAAGACAGAGAAGAGGTGGCAGGCTGTCCTGTGGAGAACACTGAAACCAAGATCCAGAAGGCCTCCAGAAAGCTAGCCGAGCTCCAAGTAAAGGAAAGAGAAAACAAAGGATCTGGACTTTAATAGCTGGCTGCATTTAAGGTGATTATTGAACTGAACTGAAACTAAGGCTGTCTCCAGAAGCCCTGCAAGAAATCTGCTCTCAGAGAATGATCATATTTTAGAGAAGAAAACACTACAAGTATCAATGATCTTGTGATGATGAGAGCCATCTATACCCCAAGAGAGGAATGAGAGAACTGAGTGTTGATCACAATAGAGCATTTTCATTTATTTTGTTGTTTGCTTATTTTTTTATTTCTCATTTTTTCCCTTTTTGATCAGATTTTTCTTGTGTAACAAGATAATTGTACAACTATGTATACCTACATTCTATTTACATATATTTTTTCCATGTTTAACATATATTTGATTGTTTGCCATCTAGGGAAAGGAGTAAGGGGAAGGGAGGAATAATTGGAACACAAGGTTTTTCAAGGGTAATGTTGAAAAATTGTACTTGCATATGTTTTGAAAATAAAAAGCTTCAATTAATTTTAAAAAAAGAATATGTAATGATCAATGAAGAAAGATTTGGTTCTTCTCAGTAATTAAGTGATCCAAAGCAATCTCAATAGAGCTTGGACAAAAAAAAATGCCATGTACAACCAAAAAAGAATTATGAAGATTGAATGTAAATCTGTGTAAATCCACAGATATTATGTTCACTTTTTTCTGTTTTTTTTCTCTCATGTTTTTTTTCTTTTTGTTCTGATTTTTCTCTCCAAATATGATTCATAAAGCAATGTGTTTTAAAGTAAATTAGTTTTTAAAATATGAGAATAGTAGTTGTTTAAAATTCTCCTACAATTTAGATTTTCCACTAAGTAAAATGGCACCAAGGGATCTAAGCCAAAGAACTTTGAGGTATGTTAGTTATAATGGCAA
Source organism: Sarcophilus harrisii (assembly GCF_902635505.1). NCBI lineage: Eukaryota > Metazoa > Chordata > Mammalia > Dasyuromorphia > Dasyuridae > Sarcophilus > Sarcophilus harrisii. The sequence continues at coordinate 235,150,558 of NC_045430.1, forward strand.
TCATTGAGATAAGTAAGCCTGTGATTAGATTTGCATTACCAGTTTCTGCAACATTTCTACCACAGTGTGGTCTGGTCCTTGATATCAAACATAAAAATCTCTGGGAACTGAACTATTTGAAAATGCCAAATGCTTCTCTAATACAAATCTAACACTGAAGTGTTGGAAATGGACTTCCAATGCTCTTGAGCCTTTTCCAGTATGTAATCAGATGGAAAATACAATGCTTATCTATGGCAAGTCTATGTTTAAATAAAAAGCCTAAATTTCTCATTTTCTCAAATTTATTTTCATTGTTTTTCTTCTTTGAAGAAAATCTACATATTACAGAGATCAAGTAAAGAACATTAAGCATCAGAAAGTTTGACTTCTAGTTCAGTTCTTCCATTGACCAAGTGTGCAATTTTAAGAGATTCACTGAACGTTTTGTATCTCAGTTTAATTTTTTTATGGAAAAAGTTTTTTGACTGTTCAGTTTGATCAGTTAACTATATATTAAGTACCTACTCTTTGCAATGCACTCTGCTATATGCTAAGGATATAAGACAAAAATTAGAATAGTCTTTATCATCAAGTGTTGGAATCTTTACAAACTGTTAAGTCATTAAGTCATACCTTATTTTTTAACTGTACAGGAAGTATTTAAGGTATAAAAAATCAAAAAAGGTTAATTTTACCATAATATGTTATGTTAGACTTTGATTCCATATCCAACATAACTTTCCAACATTTTTAGAAAGTTTTTAGAGGATTCAAATTAATATAATCATTTACTATTTTTACCTCTGTGATGTTGGACACTAAACTACTCTGAGGCCAAAATAGCTTGGATAGAAAATGAATAGGTGTTGGATTGGACAAAATGCTTTCCAAGGTCCTTTTCATAGCTAAATCTATGAAACTGTGATAATTTCTCATACAATGATAATAATAGCATAGGGTCACAAATTTTATACTTCCAAGGATTTGGAGAGATCTATCTGAAATAGTTGTTTTTTTTTAACATTAAATCCATTTCCAAATATACTCCTTTATATCTGTTCACCTATTTAGCCTGAAAATTGTGCCATGTTTTTATTGTTTCTAACAGCTAAGAAATATTTCATTATTTTCAGGTAACAAAATTTATTTATCTATCTTCTACTCAATTGATTTTCAATTTCCTTCTAGATCTTTATTGCTATATTCACAGGAATACTATGAATATTTTGGCATACAAGCAAATAATCACGTAAAAACTTATTTATTACTTACTTGATGTCAGAAACTATATTAGTTGCTAGGGGTACAAGAAAGAAATGAACTAATCCTTGAGCTTGAAGAACTTACCTTTTACCAGAAGAAATGAGAGAGAGAGAGAGAGAGAGAGAGAGAGAGAGAGAGAGAGATGAAATATTTCTGTTTGTCCTTGGACTTTTCTGTGTATATCCCTAACATATGTCTTGTGTTATGGATATTTTAGTTACTTTTTCCTCATAATTGCCTACTGGTTTCCAGAATATGTTGACCAAATCACAGGAAATGATCTCATATTTGTTTTCATGTACATTTCTCTTATTATTGGTGATTTGGAGCAATCTTTTAATGAATATGAGATTCTCCCTCTGAGAAACTTGTTTACAAACATTGACTACTTTTATCAGTGGGAATGGCTTGTTTGTACATAAATGTATTAATCCCCTAATGATTTAGATCAAAAGCAGAGATGTTTGATGGAAAGATCCTTCTTCTCATTTCATTGATGTTGTTGAAACAAAAAAACATAGCTGAAAATCTAGTTTATCTTTTGTAATCATCTCTATCCCTTGTGTTACTGAAAATTCTCCTAGATATAGTTGTAAGAAATACCTCATTCCCTTTTCTCCCTGTTCTTAAAAGAACTATGATACATAGAGGATCAGCATAGAATTTATTGTGGTATATGATGCTAGTATAAGATCCTGATCTAAAACAATTTTTTAAGCCAGAAAACTTTTTAGTTGATTTTTTTTCTAATTGTCCTTATCAACTAAGAAGTTGCTCCCCCAAGTTATTTATGATTGAGTTTATGGAATCCAACCAAGCTTCTAATTTTCAAATGAAGGAACTGAGATTAATGGGATCAAATATCTTATTCAAATATTCACAGTCAGGAAGTAATAGTGCCAGGATATGAATACAGGTCCTTGAACTCTTAACTCAAGAAGAAAAAGGACCCTATATCTTCCATTCCTCTCGGTTTTGAAACAGATTGTGCTATTATGTTTTACCTGTTCATCACCTGCCAGAGATTTTACAATATTACTGCCTTTTTTTATTTAGCTTTCTGACTAAAAATGAGTTTGTCATTTGGTCTAACAATCGGTTGAGTTTCAGCCAAACACCTGAATACAATTTCAGTGATACTGCTTTTCCTTCTTTTCTGTTCCCCTGAGATTTTAGAGCATTGCCAAAGGCAGCATATTATGGGATAACAACAACATTCATAGTTCAGCGGGTGGCCATGAGCCACACAAAGATTGTAATACATACTCAAAAACAAGCAGAGAAAATATATAATGAAAATAAGCAATATAGAGTCAAAAGCCACTATCTTTGATTATCATAAATATTTGTGAAATAAGAACCTAATTCAAACATGAATTCCTCTTAAACTTTATTCTAAAGTTTAGTGTGTTAGGGATTTTCAAGGGCTGAAAAGTTTTGTTTCTTTTCCCTATACAACATCAGGAATTCATTCAGCTCTTTCACCCCAATGTTAATTATGCAAGGGGCCACCCATGTACATTAAACCAAAGAACTTTAGTCATTTAAAGGGCCAGAATCTCTTCTTTGCTGTGGTCTCTGAGTGGTGTGCCTTACATCCTTTCAAGTATTGATTCCAAAAGAACTTCCAGGGGTAAGATGTACGGATGAAATGCATTTTTCCCTGTTTTCCAGGCATGAGTCTACCTCTGTAAGCTAGGACACGTTGGCATACTTTGCTGTTCCTCAAAATTGGTCAATTTTTCAGAGGGAGGGGAAAGACTTTTGATAGCTTTTTGATCCTCAGCTCAAGCTGCTCCAACAACATAAGTCCAGGGACTGCATTTAAACTTCAAAAACTGAGATACTTGCTTTAAGTTACATCTTTGGGTGTGGGGGAAGAAACCTTAGTGAAATTACCAGTAAAAATCAAAAGCATAGCACCTGCCCTACTTACCAGAAAGGGTTGTTGTTAAGATCAAAAGAAAAAAGCATAGAAAGAAAAGTGGGCAAGTTACAGATGCAGAAAATGACTGAAAAAATAAAGTTTAAAAAGGTTGAGGGGGGAAGCTTGTTAGGCACAGATGAAAAACCAATTCTATTGGGCAGGAATTTCAAAGCTGAAAAGGTCATCTGGTTCAACCCCATTATTTTATAGATGAGGAAACTGAGAAATGGAAAAGTTAGTGACCTACCTAATGTTGGGTTATTTCTGTCATTCAACCTTCTCTTTTCTTTCCCATGTGCTGTAAATTTATACTGAAGGAACTGCAAGCCCTTCTAAAAAGATCCTAAAGATTTATATTAGCCAATCTCAAAGTGGGACTGCCTACTATATGGTAAACTTCTTGGTCTTCTGTAATTAACTCTCTATCTTACTCCTCCACAAAGGCTATTCTAAGCCTTCTCCTTTCTGAAAGCATTCTATTGCATACATTCTGGCAGTTCTTTCACCCAAGGAATTTGACTTATTTTAATAAGAAAACACAAGCTATTCATCACTAACTATCTCTTTTCTTCCAATTTATACTTTTAAGCCCTTTGACATTTATCCTCCCTCCCTTCTCCTTTGCTCCTTATCCCTACTAAACCCATTCTTCTACTTGTTGCCTTAACCCTACCCTCTTCCATGTTCTAAAGCTCTTTACCCTTTATATCATCACTGCCCTCCCTCTACTATCTTCACCTTCTTTTGACATATTAGTTGCTGGTCTTGATTTCTTTCAAATACATTGAGGACCCTCTTCTATCCTGCAGGTACCTTGGTTTGACCCTAGTAAATACTATAGAAAAATTAAAGTATCCAACATTAGTCTTTCCGTTTACTGACAGAATTTTAGAAGCAGCCATATAGAATTTTCTTCTATTTTTCTCCTCTTAATTTCTCAATCTTTGATTTTTGACTCCATCACTTACCCAGAACTGCTAACTCCAAGAAGACCAATGACCTCTTGATCAATAAATACAGTTACAACAGCCTTTCATGTGTTCAGTCCTTATTGACCTCCAGTACTGGAGTCAGAGGACATAAAATGAAATTCTGGTTCCACTACTTTCTGTGTGTGTGGCTCTGAAAAGCTTGCTTCAACTCTCTGGATTTGATTCCTTATGTGTAAAATGACATAGTTAGCTCAATAACCTCAAAGGTCCCATTCAGATCTTATGACATGATCATTTCTTCTTCCTGAATTATTTTTCCTTCCTCAATTGTCAAAAGTACTACATTCTTCTTGTTGAACTTCTATAGGTCCTATACCTCATCTTAATCTCTTTCAATGGATTATCATATATGTTCAAAAACCTAATCATGGGTATCTTCCAATGATCACTCCTGGGTGATATTTTCTAGCTACACCCTCTCTTAGTGATCATACTTTCAAAAGATTTAATTAACATTTCTAGCCAGATAATACCCAAATATACATATAAAATTTGCAGGAATATAGGGTAATGCTGGAATTTCATTGATCACATCTATGTCACTCTCTTGCTCAAGAAGTTCCTTTAAGTCCCTCTTGTCTTTGGAATTAAAATACTTTACTCAACCTTTAAAACCCTTCACTATCTAGATCCCCAGACTACTTTTTCCGGCTATTTCACGTTAATTTCCTACTCTTTAGTCAAATTGGCCTGAAGGCTATTTCCTATACAAAATATTCCAACTCCCATTTATGTGGATTATCAAAGGCTGTCTACTTAGAAAGTACTTAGTCACTCAGCCCATTTGAAGTAAAACTCAGCTCAAGTGATAATTTTTTTATGTGGGTTCCCCAGTTGCTTTCCCAGAATTTTCCTCCAGAAATGTCTTTGCATTAATATTGTGTGTGTATTGTGTGTGTGTGTGTGTGTGTTTGTGTGTATAATTAAAGTTTAATATATGTAGATTGGACTGGCCTATGGGGGTTGGGGTGGGAAGAGATTGGTAGAGTCATTATTGGAAAATGTGCAGATATTCCCCATCTGGTTCAAGTAATAATGAGAAAACTTATGAAAGGTCAGTTTTCAGTCATATGTGATTGAGCAATGGAATGCTATTAGGGATGGACTGGCCTTTAGGAAACAAGTCCTTACATCAGGCACAGGCATTTCCTTTCTAGTCTCAGTACAAGAAAATTTTTGGAAGCCTTGAGTGCATTTGCATCTGGTCATGATGATTCAGGGGTATGTACCGTGTAAAGATGAATAGCTTTCTAATTGGCTACGAATTTGGAAGAACTGACTCTTCAGAGGATGCTAAATCAGAATTCAGCTGGACAGACAGTTCTGCTGCTGGACTGATACTGCTCACCTGGGCTTGGTATATCTTTCAGTTTTGGGGTTCTTCACAGGGTATGGCAATTCCACCAAATGAGGCAATATACTTGAATACTTAGCCTTCTTCTTTGATGGTAAGCCACAGTCTTCAGTATTTTAATCTCTTGCTTATCTGTGTATTACAGAGATCACACAGATATCTTTTCTGTGAGAATACTAAAGTCCTTTTCTCTCCTCCAAGAGCAATGACATTTATCCTAGGAATAACAGAATCCTTTACTCTTTGACTTCCATCAGAGCCTGGGCTAGAAGGTACATCAATCATCTCCCAGTACTTGAAAGAAAAGGTCTATTCTCTTATATTTGATGAATTTTTTTTTCGGGTTCAGAGTCAATGCAGAGAGTGAGAGTCTCTATCTTTACTTTCTGTGATTACCAAGTTACACTTTGGATATTCCTACAGAGCTTTACATAGATGAATAGTTGGGAGCAAAGGGATGGTAATAGTCAATGCCTAAGATTAATGTATGCACTTCCTATATTCATATGTCAGATTCTTTGTAAGATTTTTATTATTTTTTAAAATTATAGCTTTTTATTTTCAAAATATAAACATGGATAATTTTTGACATTTACTCCTACAAAACCCTGTGTTCTAATTTTCCTCTACCTTCCTCCCTACCCCTCCCTAAATTAGCAAATGATCCAATATGTTAAACAAGTGTATTTCTTCTATACATATTTCCACAAATATCATGTTGCACAAGAAAAATCAGATCAAAAAGAGAAAAAATGAGAAAGAAAGCAAAAAGCAAGCAAACAACAACAAAAATAGTGAAAATATTATGTTATGGTCCACATTCAGTTCCCACTGTCCTTTCTCTGGGATGTCTTTCTTCATCACAAGACCATTGGCACTGGTCTGAATTACCTCATATTGAGCCATGTCCATCAGGATAAGATGTGAAATGCTTTATTTGTTAAATGTTTTCTTCTTGATTTTGACAACATCCCTATTTCTGTGCCTTCTCACTTTCTGCTAAAGGGTTCAGGGCTATATACTATATATGTAGTTTTCCATCTATATATTATTTTCCCAATAAAATATATTTCCCAATGGTAGAAATTACTTCTATTCCTGACTTTGTATTGCCAGGCCCCATAATAGTACCCAGCATACAGCTGATATTTAGAGACAGTTTAGATACATTAGCTGGTACTGTTTGCTGAATGAATAGATTATTGGGCTGACTGGAAGAGAGTATATATGTTTAAAAGGGTACTTCTCTTTGATATGATTTGATATTTCAAAGAAGTTTTATACTGTTGATATAATTTTAAAGGGTCCCTTTATCCAGAATAGGAATTGGGCCTTGGACCAAATTCATCAACTGCCCATATTTGTAAATAGAATTTCATTGCATTTAAAAATAGAAGAACAATTTTTAGCTTGAGAACTATACCAAAAAAGAAAAATTAGATTCAGATTTCACTTATGCTTCACTAACCAAAGTAGCAACTCAGAGGTTTTTAATATGGGTATATAGGTATTATGAGATTAGATAGAAGTGAGAAAACATCTTTGTTTTCACTACCCCAAAACTGAAATGTAGCATCATTTCTATAATGGATATAAGCAAGAATCTCTCCTTATTCTGAGTAGGGGTTTACAAGACTTGCCAGCTTGCCAAAGTGATCTATGACACTCACACAAAGATAAAGAATCTCTAATCTATACTTTAGAAATTCTCAGAGAATCCATTTTTGTTTTATAATAATTGAACATTCATCAGATGATTTGTTTAAAGATGGGAAAATCCTCAAAGTATATCAAGCAGGAAGGCATTATAAAAATTTTGGTAGAGTTCTTGTTTATAGATTTTCATATTTTTCCTATGGAAAAGACTGATAATTGAATTCTCAGTCTTCAAAGATTTTCTCAATTGTCCTCCCTATTTATTTCATAACAGAAAATCTATCAACACTTTCAAAATGAATCATTATTTAGAATTAAGCATGGAGGGGATAAAATAACCTTGCATTTAAATGGTTGATTTCATTTGGATTACTTCAAATACTTGTTTACATTTTGTGTATTAGCTATTCAAAAGTAGAAGGAAAACCTAGAGAAGGTACTGGCTAAACACTAAGAGAATTACTTATCACAAATGAAAGGGTTCTCATCAGAATTGTCAACACAATCATCCATAAAATCATATAGATTATCCTTTAGGATGCAATACTTTTTAGCACACAGGATTTCCTGAGTAGTGCATTTTTCCCTGAGATGATTAGAGGGGAACAATCTTGAAAGGCTGTCTCATCCAGTGCTACATCTCCAAAGTAATTGACACCACATTTTGCCCTGAAGACAATTTGAAATTTGTCATAACATATTTAGGGACCAAATATTGGCCAACGTTGAGATAGTTACCATCTAGCAGGCTGACTCAATAAAGTCAGAAATCTTGTTAGCTAGTTTATTTCTAGATAGAGGGAAGTCTGGAAGCAAGTGGCTAGCAAGGGTGGAAGTCAATACACCATTACTAGGATTTCTTCCAGTGAAGAGAATCAGAGATATCTTTTTCCTATCTCATAACTTTATCATATCTGAAAGTGACAATCATGAAGAGTTGAGATGGCCAGTCAATCAATATACATTCAGCAAATCTCTCTTATAAACTAGACAATGTGCTAACTACTGGCTATATTCATAGTTCATTGAAAAAAGAGAATTCATAAAAAGACAGCTTTAGAACTAGATGGGATTGTCAAAGCAACATGGTTCACTCTCCCTCAATTTTGCACATAATGAAATTAAGGTTTAAACAAAGAAAGTCTTTTAGGGTCTACTTGCCTAAAGTCACACAGATAGCAAGTGATGTGTGTTCTTGATTGCACAGCCATCAGTGTTCCATTGCACAATACTGCATTCCAAACAACTGCTTTCCTCTTTCACCTTTGTTCTCATCTGCCTCCAAACATACTTCTTCAGATGAGCAAAAGGTACCAAAACTCAAAACCATTTTTATTTTTTATTTTGAGTATACATATTTTGTCATATTTACCAATCTATTCAATGCAAAATGATTTTGTTTCCCTTGATCCATTTGTGTGGCAAATAGCATCTCAATATTTCATTTTATTTGAAAGAAATGTACCTACTCTAGAAACTAAAAGCCTTAAAAAATGATAATGAGAAAGTCATAATAAGAATCAACACTGTATTTTCAGAGATCATAACCTGAGTTTGAAGCAAACAAACAAACCTAGGTGATTTGATAATTATGAAAACATTATTTTAACAATACAAAAATTCTCTTGTTTTTTATATCCCAACTTTTAAAGTAAGGTTACTAGATGGGTTCCTCTGACACTCCATTATACCCCCTAGGCATAAATATATTCACAACACAGGAATTTGTCATTTTTGTGATTTTAGAACAATTGTCTGTGAGCTCTAAAGAATAATGGACAGGCAAGGTTGCTTTGAGTCTTACAATTTATTTTGTGCATAAACTTTGTTCTTTTATTCACAAATAGAATGACATTCCAACTTTAACCCAGTTATCATTAGGCCTCCCAAATTCACTTTCAGCATATATTTTCTGGTGTTAAGAGAGAGATGTACCAAATTCTTTGTTCTATTTTGTGCTTGCAACTGACATATTGGTATTTCACGTGCATGACTAATGGAATAGTATTAGTGCCATTAGATCTCTCCTATATCAAGGAGATGAAGTAAACAGGTTTCCAATCATTTCAAATTTCAGAAATTTGTAAAGAAGAAACACAACACATTATTTTCTTTTAGAGCAGTTATCCACTAAAAACAACAATAGTGACAAAAATATGACACAAGAGCATAATCATAATCTATGGCAGGAAAAAATTAGGAAAGCTGTAAAGTATGTGTGCTCAGGACAAGTATCTGGAGAAAAAATAATAAGTTATATAATTTTCTTCTATAATGTTTCATCTGAGTCTTTGTTTTGAAAAAAAGCAATGAACATCTCTCTGTGCAATATTTTTAATATGCCTGCTTTATTAATCATAATTTCTGAAATTAATATTAAAATCCATTTAAGAAGGACATGATGGAGTCTGAATGAAAATCAAAGTATACTTGACTTTATTTTTCTTGGACAGGGATATGTCCATGTTTTCTTTCACAACGTGAACAATATGGAAATATGTTTTGTATGACTACATATGTATAACCTATATCAAATCACTTGCCTTCTCAGGTCCCCCGACTCCAGGACTGGTATTCTAACCATTAAGCCATCTAAATTCCCCAATTTTGCCTTTTAAATGAAGGTGGAGGGAAGGGAGGGAATTTGGAATTCAGTTTTTAATATGAATGTCAAAAAATTTAATGTAATTGGAAAAAAAAGAAAAATATAAATTTATAAGTCATGAGAATATACAAATTCTCCAGTAGGAGACGATAACCAAGAAACAGAAGGTAAGCTATCTCAGAGTTGTGACTGTTTTGTTTCTTACTTTCTACACCCATCATCTCATACTGTGCCTGGTCCTAAGTATTCATTTAATACAGGTTTGCAGGGTATCAGGAGAAAGAAAGATAATGAGATTGGAAGAGAAGAGGCAGAGGGAGAAGAAGAGCAAGAAGAAGGGAAAGAGAGGGAGAAGAAAGGAGAGGATTTACACACCAGATAGGGGAAGATAAGGTGAATGAAAACTATTAATGGACTTTAATTAATTCAGAAAAAAATACTAGGAAATAAGTTTAAGAAGAAAATCATTTCTTTAACAATAAACATTCACAGTGAAAACAAATTGGATTACAAGCCTGCACATTAGAATGATTGCCTGAAAACACCTCTACTCTTTTCCACAGGTCACCTTACTGGCCAGTCTGAACCCTTGAAGTTTGGATGTCATATCACCATTCTTAATGTATACCTAGAAAAAATATTGACTATCAATAATGTGCTCTAGTACTTAGCTTTAATATGCTTAAAGTATACTTTTAAAACCTCATTACCAAAGCTCCTTATAGAAAAAACCAGAGTTTATGCTCCCTTATACAAAGCTATACAAGCTAGCACTATTCAATAAGAATAGCAATAATAATAAGCAATCATAATAATTATTATTAGGAAATGCTTTCATATTAGGTAGGGCCATTATAAATATTATTTTATTTTATATTCCCACACAACAAACCTGAGAGACAGATTTTCTTATTGTCTTCTTTTGCAAGTAAGGAAAAGAGATATGAAGTCCAGGATCATATAATTAGGAAGTGGCTAAGGACAAATTTGAATTCTGGAATTCCTAAGTCCATGACCGATATTCTTTCTATTTTGTCACCTCACTTTCTCAATATGAATATTTAATAAATGTCATCTGAAAAGAATAAACACAGAGGAATATGTGAGTGCAGATTATAAAATAATCTACATAAAAGCTTATTTTATCAACACTCCATAAAACATGAAATCTTTTTTCAATGAAATTTTTTGATAATTTTAGAATAGAAGTCACTTCGTGGGACTGAAATGACCACAGAAATTAGATATCAATTAGGTTAACCCCTTTGTCTTAAAAGTGATGAAATTGAAGCTCAAAAGGTTAGATGCCTTCTTGATCTTGTTAACAATTCAATTATTAAATGAATGAAATGTGTTAAATTATGGGTTTGTTTGTTTCTTTCTTTTGTTTTTCCCAAAAGGAGAATTCAGATAAGTCTCAGCAGGTACAAGAATAATATTAGTGTATTGGCTCAAAGTGATAATAGACATTTCTCTTTACTATGGCAAGAAAAAAGAACTACTGACAATCATGGGAAAGAGTAAGAGAAGTTAATGGCTCAAAATAATTGACATAAGGGATCTTTAATTTATTCCTTTGGAACATTACATGTTTAATATCCAAAGAATCATTTTTAAATGGTTTATGGCATTTTGGATTTATGAGAATAAAGTTAATTTTTATGGTTGCCACTATTATCTTTACTTTTTAGAATAATTTTCAAGATGTTTTTCACAAAGCCAAACTTTCTGATCTTCATGCAAAATATCATCTCTTCAAACTTAACTGTCATAAAACACTTGGTCCATAAAATTCAAGTTAATTTGACATATTATCAAAGTCAGCAAAAGTACAATTTCTAACCAAAAAAATAAAAAGCTTTTGTAAAAAGTCATTATTAGGAATGGAACATTAAAGCATCTGTCTGCCTTCATCTGATTTCCTCATTTTAAAGAAAGCACTCAAGTGAAAAATATCAGAATTTACAAGAACTTAATATCCCATTATTCATACACAAAAATGATGCTATTGTTGCTTACAGAATTAGCATTTTCATTATTTTCCATACTTGTTTCCAAATTTCTGATGTAGGTTGACACATTGCCTTCTATTAATATGACATTTTTTTCTCAGAGGAAATAAGAGAACATGGAAAATGGTACTGATTAATCTCATAATATCTACTGTTTGTATAGTAAACAGTTCAAACCATCATCACTTTACAAAAATGGAACCTGCAGCTGAAATATTCAAGGTGGATTCAATGCCAGTTTAAAAAGGAAATAATAAAGCCCACCTTTCCACCCACAAGACTGCGTTTTCTCTATTTTAGTTTAAAATTCTTAGTTTACTTTTTTTCTTTTTATGAAATTAGGAAGGCCAGGACAGATAGGTGTCACAGTGGATAGAGCACTGGTTCTGGTGTCAGGAGAACCTGAGTTCAAATTTGCTTTGACACATTTGACATTTACTAGCTGTTGTCACCCTAAGTCAAAATCCCAAACAACTCACAAAATATTTTTTTAAATGAGGAACATCTTAGAAATTAAATTTTCAATCTCAATATGATTGAGTTAGAAAATTAAAGGGGAAACTTCCTTAGATTTGGAATCAGAGGACCTAGTTTTCTCTCCTGGCTCTGCTACTTACTACCTAATCGTTTTAGGCAAGCCATTTGACCTCTCTTGTCCCGAGTTTGCTCACAAGTAAAAGTAGATTGGAAGTATACCTTCTAAGTTCTTCTCTGACCTTAAATCTACAATTAGATCCTAGAAATGACATCCATTTTGCTTTCTGTAATTCATTTGTCAATGCTCCAAGTGAAGTCAAAGATAAGATGAAGGAAAACAAAAGAAGAAAAAGAGGATGTTGTGGTAAGAATAAAAGGAAGAGAAGGAAGGGAAGGAAAAGAAAGAACAAAAAGAGGAACTATCTGTGTGTGGCGGGGGGAGGTATTTTAAAAGAAAAGAATGTTTTAAAACTTTAACAATCTCTTGAATGGTATTCTTTCCTATTCTTGATGTTTATGATGTTTCTTATTGTTCATGACCATTGAGTTTACAGTAAAAAAGAAAATTAACTTTTATGAAGATCCAGTGTTATCTCTTTGCTAAAAACATCTTTTTAATTATAAAGATACAAATGAATATTAGCTATTATTTTTATATTAGCTCACATCAATTAGTCTTATTAGTCAGTCCATTGACACTCATTTTCAGATTCTATCTATACATTTATTTGTCTATATATGTTATATTGATATTTCATATAGAGATTTTGTTTTCATATGAACAGATACGTAGATATAAATAATAAATAGATATTGAATGTTGATGGGGCTATAAAGAACAAAGAAAGGAAAAGCATGAATAAAATTTTGTAGTACAAGGCCCTTAATCTCCACTGGGGTACCACACTGGAGATGAAGAAGGAAATGGATAGTGGAACCCTTAATAAAATAATTAGATTGACAACAATTATAGAATTTTAAGGGTTATACTGGTACCAGACTGGTCTTGACTCTCCATACTTTCTTGGCATTAAGACTTGACTCTTCTTTCAAATACAAAGGTGGCTTTAACAGAATTTCTGTTTCAGTGATTCACTTTTTTAAGAAAAATAAAAACTGGGAGATTTTCTTTTTGGAAGACTGCCTACACAGACAACTGGGGAAAAGAATAGATTTAGGTTAGATGGAAAATCTTTTACCATGATGAAATGTTACATTTGGCTTGTGAAAAGTTAGTAATATGTTAAACTACCAAGTGAAATCAGCATTCCCCAGGGCCTATAAGAAAAGTGTGATGAGCCTAAAGGATATTATGTAGTAGTCCTAAAGAAAGAATTATAATCTGCCATTAAAAAAAAAAAAACTTTTCATGAGAATGTGTTTGTCTGATGAGTCTAACAACCGGATAAAGTCCTGTGATAGAATCAATATTTACCAGGATTGCCCTGGTCTTCTGTAGGTTAAGCTAGTTGATTCCCTAAAAAGCAAGGAAGCTGTCTCCATGATATATCTTGCAACAGGCACTTTAGGCATAATTGGCAGCTTCCTAGTAATATCAGACAGTTTTTCAGCTTCCTAGTCAACTAAAAACATAAAAGGTTTGCCCATGGGAGGCTGGACCACTTGTATTTGAAATATATCCAAAGTTCCCCAGTGTCAATGTACTATGCCTTCCTGGTTGTTTTCTGGTATAATGTGGACTGCAGCTAAGTGTTAGATCCTTGCTTAATAACCTGTAAAATCTATGGCTGTCAAGCTTATTTAACTGATGAACTGGAATGTGTAATTTTGCATCTAAACTACCAGGGGCCTAATTTGAGAAAAGTATATGCATTCTGGTTATATAGGAAACAATTAAATCATGTGGTTTGACCTCAGAACTATATGGTACTATTGAAATAGCATTACATTTCTAAAAACAGAATCTGTTCAAATCCTGGATTTTTACTTTTCACCAGTGTGACCTTGAAAAAGTCAATCAATTTCTTGGGGTCTTGTTTCACTCCTGTATAAAGTGAGGGGGTTATACCAGATCAGTACAAGGCCCACAGTACTCTTGAGAGTGCCTAAATTAGAATAAAATATAATTGAGAGATATGTAACAAAATAAACAAAAATACTCTGCAATGTGTTGATATGTATGTTGATATGCAGTTTTACATATAGAGCCTGCAGAGGTCTTTATATTGGTCCCTGTTGAAATTTGAGTGTGACTTTACTGCAGGAGATGATAATAGTACATTTAAATTCTAAATCTATGATCTCAAGGTTGGGAAAACTATAGAATCTTAAAATACTAGAAATTATCTACTCTAATCTCATTTTCTGAAAAGAGGAAGAGGAAACTAAGAAAGCTTAATGAGCTATCCAGCCCTATGTTATTCTCAACAGCAGCCTTTGATAGTTCTACTCTTGTGTTGTAGATGTGCTTTAGATGGAGAAAGTTGTACAATCAGGCTAATTGAATTCATGACATATTTAGGTTATAAAGCAAATTAGCTGAAATCAAACAGCGTCAGCTACGGCAAGCACAGAATGAAGTCATGTCTTTCTTTTCTAAGCCTGTAGTATTTTATTCCAGCACCCTGATACCCAAGAGCAAGTGAAATTAATAAAGATTGGGGACATCAGCTTACATAATATATTGGAAATTTTGTGTGCATGTGCATGTTTCAAAGTAATTGAGGGCTGCTATTTGTCTAAACAGGACTAGAAAGAGCATTGGAGAGCAGCACATTGTTGTATAATTTAAACTAAGCTCATGTGTGGTTATGGTTTTGTATAGATTCATTTGACCACATTGAATTTAAAATATTGATTTTGAAAACTGACACATTCCTGAATTGACTTGCATGAGACCGTAACTTCTGAGAGGTAATAAAGGTCATAATTTGTGTAGATAAATTTACCTCTTCAGGTCTTACTCTTGCTAATACTTTTCTCAATCATACCATATTGGAAGCAGTGAAGTGTTGATAATTGTTCATTTTCATTTATTAGCAGGCTAGATTTTAATAACACTAAATTACAAGGTATGAATTTTCATAGAGCAATTTTGGAAAATTCAAATCCTGAAATAGTACCTAAGGAGAGCTGACTGGCTGCTTTCATGTGATTTTAAGATATTATTCTAGATTTTGACCCTGTGAGTGAAATAACTGGAGTGATGATGTCACCAGTGTTACCAAATTCCATTTGAATTGTCACATCCATATTTGGAATAAGGGATGTAGATGATGATCCAGGTAATAAGACTGAGGAGAGAACCAAGAAGTTCTTTCACTACACAGATGAATCCAAGATTTGTGTATGAAACTAAGTATATTAGTCCAAGCACTAGGCTAAACCTTGGGAATACAAGAATAAAGAACAAAACAATCACACATTGTGCATTTATAATCACCATAGCATATCCTTGTTGATTGATATCTTGATTCATTCACCTCTCTGAAGCAAAGATATGACCTTTGTCAGGTGGGACATCACCAGTAATTTTGGAGAGAGCATTTTCAGTTGACCAATGAGGCTAGAAGGAAGATTGAAAAGAATTTAGGAGTGAATGAGAAGAGAGGAAGGGGAGGCAGGAAATATAGAGAGTTTATGTGTATGTGTACATATTGGAGGGAGGGAAGGAGGGAAGGAGAAAGAAAGGAAGGGAGGGAGGAAGGAAGGGAGGGAAGGAGGGAGGGAAAAACACACAAAGAGAGAGACAGAGAAACAGAGAGAGATTAAAGCAGAGATAGACCAATAGAGACAGAGAGAAGCAGACAGAAAGACAGTCATTAAGACCAAGACAGAGAAATAGAGAAAGAGTCACAGAGACAGAGAGAGACAGAGACCAAGACAGAGACAGACCAACAAAGGCAGAGAGAAGCAGAGAAACAGAGACAGAGAGACAGAGAGCAAGACAGACAGACAGATGATAGAGAAATAGAGAGACAGAGACAGAGAGAGACAAAGAGAGAGAGAGGAGGGGGAGGGAAGGAGGGAGGGAAGGAAGAAGGGAAGGTGGGAGAGAGGGGGGGAGAAGAGAAGGGAGGGAGGAAACAGGAAGGATGAGGGTGAGGAGGACAAGGAGGAGGTGAAGGGAAGAAGGGAGAGGGAGAGAGCACATTTCACAGTGTAAGCAATGTTCCACCTTAGTAGTCTCAACCCTTTTCTCCCTCACCTATTTATTGTTGTTTTTTATTAATAAATAGAAATATTAATAAATAGAAATATATCTTCTTTCCCTTCTATTGAAGAAAAAAGAGTAAATAAAAGAAAATAAAAAACTAATTCCCTCACTGACTTTGTGTTTCTGTGTGTGTGTGTGCCCACACCCAGGGACACGCACATACACACACACACACACACACACACACACAAATCTCTCTTTAAAATCATGGATAGTCATTGTTCTGATAAAGTATCCAAAGTTTGTTATCCTTCTATATTGTAATAATATAAATTGTACTGACTTTACTCATTTCTTTCTTTATCAGTTTATAAAGTCTTTGAAATTGTTTTCTAATGTTGATATTATATATAACTTGTTTTTCTTATGCAGTTTATTAAACTCTGTCTTTATTCATAAAAGTCTTTCCATATTTCTGAAATAATCTATTTCCCTTATTTCTTATGGGTCAATAAAGTTCTATCACATTCAAATATCACGACGTATTTAGCCATTCATCATGCTTTTAGTTTCTGGGTTTCTTTTTTCTACAATAAAAAAGAGCTGCTTAAATAATTTTGTCTACAAGGAAACTTTTCATATTCTTTTGATTTGGTGGGGACAAATACCTAGAAATGGGATATGTGTTATTTACTAAAGTTCAGGATTATAACTCTAGATGGTTTTCCAGCATGGTTGAATTGTGCCCATTCACAAGTCTACCAAATGTACATCAATATGCCATAGGATCTCCAACATTCAAGTTTTTTTTTTCTTTTTTGTCACCTTTGTCAGGATGATGTGAATGAAATAGAATTTCAGAAGTGATTAAGTAGCTATGTTTCTATTTAGTAGTGGTTTGGACCATTTTTTAAAAATATAGCTATAGATAAGCAAAAGAATCTCAAGGAAATTGATAGAAAAGATATGTAGGGGGAAGAACAAAAAGGTCTGAGTAATGCCATATTTCAAGTCTACTATAAAGTAGTGATCCTCTAAAAAATTTGGTATTGGTTTTAAAATTGAAGGATTAATCAATGGAACAGATTAAGTGTATAACCTACAGAAATAAATTATCTAAGAGCTTTGTATTTGATAAACACAAAACTTCAGTTTCTAAGATATGGACTCCCATTTTTTAAGTGCTGGGAAAACTACTAGGTCTGTATTACAAAGAAATCATAAAAGAAGAGAAAGGATCCACATGTACAAAAATACTTGTAGCATCTTTTCTATGGTGGCAAAGAATTGGAAAATCAATTGGGAAATGACTGAAGAAGTTATGGTATGTGAAAGTAATGGAATGTTATTGTTCTATAAAAAATAATGAACAAGATAATTTTAGAAAGGCCTGGAAAGATTTATATGAACTGATGCTGTGTGAAACAAGCAGAACCAGAGAATGAAGAGGAAGATAATAATGAATAATCCTATTCAGCTCAGAAGAATGAAAGTCAAGACCAGGAAGAGTGGAGAGAGACATTATTTGAGGAAGCCTGAGTGGAGAAGAGAAGTTTTAAAGAATCGCTGAAGTGAGTGACAACTAATTAGTGAAGGGTCAGCTGAAATTACATAACATAAATATACACTCAGAAGATGACAAAAACCAAAAAATACACACTTAGAAGATGATACATACAAAGCTTCTGTGAAAAATAAGGATTGATTTGAGGTTATGGAAGAGGTCAAAAAGGATTTTGAAAACCAAGAGAGATAGAAGAAAACTTGCTAAGAGAAATTAGAGTGATGCAGAAGGAAATACCAAAAGTTAATGAGGAAAAGGATGCCTTAAAAAAGCAAAATTGGCCAAAAAGGAAAGGAAATTCAAAAGCTCACTGAAGAAAAGAATTCCTCAAAAATTAGAATTGAACAAATGGAAATTTTTTGAGACTTTTTGAGAAATCGTTATAATAAAACAGATCCAAAATAATGAAAAAAAAATCAAATTGGAAAATAACTGAGCTGGATAATATATCTAGGAGAAGTAATTTAAAATTTATTGGTCTACTTGAAAACCATGATAGAAAAGAGCTAGAGATAACAACAAGATGTCAAATTATCAAGAAAAACTGTCTTGACATAGTAAAACCAGAGGGTAAAATAGAAACTGAAAAAAATCACAGATTACTTGCTAAAAGAAATCTAAAAATGAAAACTTTTGGGAATATTATAGTCAAATTCCAGAATTCTCAGATTAAATAGAAAATATTGCCAGAATCCAGGGGAAAAAATCAAGTATTTTGGAGCCATAGTCGGCATATCATAAGATTTAGCAGCTTTTACACTAAAGAATCAAAGGACATGGAATTTGATATTCTATAGAGCAGTGGAGCAGGATTATAACCAAGAATCACCTACCTAACAAAACTAATATAATCCTTCAGGAGAAAATGTGGATATTCCATGAAATAGAAGATTTTCAAAGATGCATAATGAAAAGAAAAGAGATGAATAGAAAATTTGTTTTTCAAATACAGGATTCAGGAGAAACATAAGGAGATAATCAGGAAAGTGATATCATAAGGGACTTAACAAGGTTTATTGTTATATTCCTACAAGGAAAGGTGATATTTGTAATTCATAAGAACTTCCTCATTATTATGGCAGTTAGGGTATATATAGACAGAAGGAACTGATGTGAGTTGAATATAAAGGAATAATATGTAAGAAATAAAATAAAATAAAGGGTTGAAAGAGGAATGTACTTGAAGAAAAGGAAAAACAGTTGGAATAGTGTAAATCATCTGCCATATAAGAGGCAAAAAAAAAAAGCTTTTGAAAGAGGGAAGGAGGAAAGGGGAAAGAGAGGACTGAACTTACTCTAATCAGAATAATATATACACTCAATATAGGTCTCACCTTATCTTTATCTTATTCTGCAAAGAGAAAGAATTGGTTTTGCCTGGATAGTCACTAAAGTATACTTTTTTTAACTTTCTATTTTTGAAAGTTTTTTTGGGAGGGAGGGAGGAGATCTATGCTTTCTTTTACAACATAACTTTTATGGCAATCTTTTATGCAACTATACATGGGGCTTCTCAATAAGTGGCAGTTGTGGGGGAGAAAGGCAAGAATCTAGAACCAAAAATTTTTAAAAAATGTAAAAGAACGTGTTTTGCACATAACTGGGGAAAATTAAAAGAAGGAGGATGACAATGATGATAACAATGACTACTTTCTTCAGGGTCTAACAAAGTTAGAGGTCATTTAATACTTGCTTATTGAATAGCACATGAAACAGGAAAAAAATAGGTCCATTTCTGAAAAGTGTTGTAAATCAACCTTGGTCCGGTCAAATGATTTAACATCAAAAGGTGCTATCATCTTGCCAGTGGAAATGATATTTAAAAAGAGATATTATTCTGGGTAATGAGAATAACAGCCTAGTGGCCAAGACATATCTCTGATCCCCATATCCTCTTGAATTTTTCCAAAACAAATTATGCCCCAAAAAGAAAAGCAACGCTAAAACTGTTTCCATGGTCTAAGAATACCCAGTATCCAAAAGAAGTTAAGGGGAAAAAAAACAAGAACCACCTCTCACTGATCTTGAATTCAATAAGTAACCCTCCTTTACCTTCCATAATAACAGCAGTGGGGAAACTCACCAGCAGACCCCAAAACAAAACACATTTCTAAAGTCCAATATCTCCCTCTCTCTTCACAGTGTCATAGGGACCCTATCTTCAGAATATAGAAGTTTCATTGTTTCTCATTAGTCCCTCTTTGAGTAGCTGGCCACAAGTGTTATACATCACACATTTCCAAACTTTTTCAGTTGTGCTTTTTTTTTCTAAAACAATTTTTCTTTGGCATATGGTGTGTCTCTCTCAGAGGCTGAGGAAAAGATACTTATCAAATTGTGGTGTTTAAAAAAAAAACAGAAAATATCAATGAAAATTTATTTTTTAAAAATAACAAAAAAAAAAATCAGTCATCACCATTTGTTTTGTTACTATAGCCTAAGATCACAGGTCCTTTGCACCCAAATTCAGCTGAAATCTTCTATTGTATGCTCCTTGAGAGAAGAGATTATTTAGCTTTTCTATTGTTATCTATAGTAATTATAACAGCAATTGGCACACAAGTAAGTACATAAAAATTTGTTCCTGCTTCCTTCCCCCTTCCCCTCCTTTCTTCCTCCTTCCCTTGTTTCATTTCATTCCTTACTTCTTCCTTCCTATTCTTTTTAAGTTTAGCTTCTCTTTTCCCTAATTACTACAAATGATTCAAGTTTAATTCTGCATAGTTTTAATATAGTGGGTAAAACTGCATATTTTCCTCAGACCAAAACATAAAAACATCTAGAAACCAAACAATTCTGAATTTCCCGCTATCCCTACCCTGTATAAAGCTATCTTCCTGTCCTTGCTTTAAACATCACATCACTCAGGTTATAGCTTTTATAGCCATATCAAAGAGCTTCTTTTAAAAGGAAGCTTTTGTTTGAAGCAGTAAATAAAAGAGGAACCTGAACCACTTCTGGAGTGATGTTCCTTTTCTAATACCTTCTCTCCAAAATTAAAGTATCATGTAGATAACAATCTACCTATTCACACATGTAATTTATGCAGGTATGCATATGTATATGTATACATGTACATATGTGTACATATATATGTGAAATTTATATTTTTAAGTTAAAATTAATTAAGAGCAATTGTGTTTTGAGAATTTTTCTGCACCCTTTGGAATGACTAGGAACATGTTGGGGTGTTAAAAAACCAGACTGACAAACATAAACTAAGCTGTAAAATCAGAAGATTAAAGTAAAATGACCCCTACAAATCCCTTTTAGCTCTGAAATTCTATGATTCTATGATCTAAAACTCAGTGATTTTAGCTCACTTCCAATTTATGAGTTCTCCTCAGTACCTGGAGCATGGTCAAATAAAAGACATTATTATCTGCTAATCTAGGAGTGTTTTTAATTAGATTCAACTGAACATGCCTTTGTCAAATGTCTGTCATAAATGAGGAATCCTGGCTAGTGCTAAACTAGAGAACATTTCTCTAAGAAATTTTCCATCTTTGTAAATGCCTTGTATTGTATTAGAGGAATAATTGTTTACTTCTTAACAGTCATTTAAAGTTTACAAAGTACTTTCTTCACAAGGCTATGAAGAAAAAGCTCAAATAGTCCTCTATTCCTTTAGCATTAAAACATATTATCAGGAATACATTTTAAAAAGAGGATTTTGAAAACTACTCTTCTGAAGACAGGCAGTCTGGAACAGCAGAAATGGTGTTAGGTTTAGAATAAGAAACATAGAATTTGAATTCTGACACTTAACTCAGTTGTGTGACCTTGGACAATTTGCTTAATCTCTTCTGGCTTCATGTTCTTGATAATATAACCAGGGTTTGATACAAAGGGTCTAATATCCTTTTTGGTTCTAAATCTATAGTGACATGATTCTATGTTTTTTTCTGAATCCAAAATAAGTGGATTTCCCTTATTCTAATGTATAATCCCTATAAAGATTCTGTTTTCTGTAGAATTAACTGATTTCACACATAGAACCAGAAGACATTGAGCATGGAAGGAGGGTAATCTTATAGTTTAATTTAGTCTAACCCACTCATTTTTCAAATAAAGACAGGGGAGGGAAAAGGGGAGAGAGAAAGAAGAAGGGAGAGGGAAAGTAGCAGAGATAGAGGGAGAGGGGGGGAGGCACAAAAAAGGAAGCGAGAAGGGAAGAGGGGGAAGTGAGAGAGCAGAGTCAGAGACAGAGAGAGCATCTTAAGAGAGAATGAAATGCACTTGAAGTAATAATGGGGGGGAAAATTACAAATCTCATTTAAGTAAACTGTCAAAATTGCTAAATGTGATATTATGATCTATTAGAATTGAGTCAACATAACCCAAAGGACAAGGAGTGACCTTAGAGTAGGAGTTTTTACACTGAGATCAGTCAACTTATCATTAGAATTATTTTTCACTATACTTCAATATGATGGAATGCTTTTAGAATCCTATGTGTTTTATTTTACACATTTTAAAACATTATTCTTAGAAGGGGTCAAAGACTTTACTAGACTGCCATTGGTATCTATGCCATGGTGAAAAAAATGATTAAAACCTCCTTGCTTTTGAGTATTGAATACTATAGTTTAAATTATTTGGCATATATACTGGTTGTGATCCAAAATTATTTACTTATCTCTCAGTGTCCCAGGCAAATTGACATTGCTAGAGAGAATTTCCACAAATTAAGAATGTCATGGGCCCTCATTCATCCTCCCCCAAAGTTTGAAAAATACAAGGTAATGACTGAGTGGATGCCCATCAGTTGGGGAAATTGCTGAATAAATTATGGTATATGAATGTTATGGAATATTATTGTTCTTTAAAGAAACAATCAGCAGGATGATTTCAAAAAGGCCTGGAGAGACTTATATGAACTGATGCTAAGTGAAATGAGTAGAACCAAAAGAACATCACACACAGCATCAAGAAGATTATGTGATGATCAACTGTGATGGACATGACTCTTTTCAATAATGAGGTGATTTGGGCCAATTCCAATAGACCTGTGATGGAAAGAGCCATCTCCATCTAGAGACAGGACAGTGGGAACTGAGTATGGATCACAACATAGTATTTTTACCTTTTTTGAAGTTTGCTTTCTTTTATTTCTTTCTCATTTTTCCCTTTTTGATCCCTTTTCATTTGATTCTTCTTGTACAGAATGATAAATGTGGAAATATGTTTAGAAAAATTGCACATCTAACCTATATTGGATTACTTGCTGTCTAGGGA
This sequence comes from Sarcophilus harrisii, assembly GCF_902635505.1. Taxonomy (NCBI): domain Eukaryota; kingdom Metazoa; phylum Chordata; class Mammalia; order Dasyuromorphia; family Dasyuridae; genus Sarcophilus; species Sarcophilus harrisii. Next base: position 235,173,745 of record NC_045430.1, read on the forward strand.
AGAAGGTAGGAAGAAGGAAGGGAGAAAAATTTGGAACACAAGGTTTTTCAGAGGTAAATGTTGAAAATTATCCTTGAATGTATTTTGAAAATAAAAAATTCTTATTAAAAATTTTAAAGATATGAGTTTTTTATACATGTACATATATACATATTCATTTTAAACACAATTTTTCAGGAAAAATGTATGGTGCATAAAACTTATGATGGTGGTTGTTGTTGCTGTTTACAACAACCACTAAATAGATGAAGGAATAATGCACTGATACTCAGAAAAGGACTAGTAAAATTGATTGGAAAACATGGAGAACATGAGTAATAATACTAAATTATTACTATAGTTATTTCCCATAGCTTATTAATTTGTTTTTTTTAATAAATTTTTATTGACAGAACCCATGCCACGGTAATTTTTTACAACATTATCCCTTGTACTCACTTCTGTTCCGATTTTTCCCCTCCCTCCCTCCACCCCCTCCCCCAGATAGCAAGCAGTCCTATACATGTTAAATAGATCACAGTATATCCTAGATACAGTATATGTGTGCAGAACCGAACAGTTCTCTTGTTGCACAGGGAGAATTGGATTCAGAAGGTAGAGAAAACCCGGGAAGAAAAATAAAAATGCAAACAGTTTACATTCATTTCCCAGTATTCTTTCTTTGGGTGTAGCCGCTTCTGTCCATCATTGATCAATTGAAACTGAGTTAGATATTCTCTTTGTCTAAGAAATCCACTTCCATCAGAATACATCCTCATACAGTATCATTGTTGAAGTATATAATGATCTCCTGGTTCTGTTCATTTCACTTAGCATCAGTTCATGTAAGTCTCTCCAAGCCTCTCTGTATTCATCCTGCTGGTCATTGCTTACAGAACAATAATATTCCATAACATTCATATACCACAATTTACCCAACCATTCTCCAATTGATGGGCATCCATTCATTTTCAAGTTTCTCATAGCTTATTGATTTGATTGAAAAGACTTCACTTCAGTGTTCTTCTGTTTAAGAGTAATCTAAATCAATTTCTTCAGAAATTAAAGAAACATCACTCTTTAGATATGAGACCCACACTAAGAAAAATGAAATTTCTGCCAAAGTAGACACTGCCCTCATTGGCTCATGTAAGAAGAAATTGACCAAAATACTATATCTTTCACATATCAACCTCAGTACCTGTCCTTCCTGTTATATCTTCATTCCTTTGAGTTTGGGGAACTATTTAGTCTTTAAAAATCCATGGATGAAATGAATATTTCTGAGATGTTATGCTTCATTAACTAAATAATTAGTTATGAGTTAATATGAGAAATTGTCAATCACCTAAGAGCAAGGTCCCACAGAAAGGGAACAAGTATTGATACTTGGTTGATAAACAGTCTGTAAAGGAAGGCCTGCCAAAAAGGAGGAAAGGGCATTTAAATTATGCAGTGGATAAAACTCTGAGCTTGGAATCAGCAAGACTGGGGTTTCTCTCCTTCTTCAGATACTTCCTAGTTATGTGACCCTGAATAAATCACTTAATCCTTGTTTGACTCAATTTTACGATCTATAAAATAGGGCAAATAATAGTACCTATGTGACAGGGTTGCTGTGAGAATAAAGGAATATAACATATTAAATGCTTTCAGAAATTTAAAGTAGTTTGAAAATGCTATTATTCTGATTTTTATTATTAATATGAATATGTGAAGTAAGATGCCACTAAAAGCAAAGACAGTCTTGTTGCATGCAAACATGCTTTCAATGTGCTTTCAAAACTGTACAGAATAAAATAAAAAATGAAATATTTTCTCCAAAACAATACAATCCTAATAGTTAAAGTCACTATGTCAAACAACATAAATTGCTGAGTAAATTCCCAAGAAATACACATCCCTTAAATGTCTTTTAAGAAAACACTTTCAGGGAAGGGGGATGAAAGGCATGTAAGGCCAACAAATAAATTTTTCAAGCCAACAACAAGCAAGATACATTTGCATTTTAAACTTAGGCAATGAATGCTGGACCAGGCTAACAATATGATGTGGAGCTAGTAGTCACAGAGGCATTAATTGGGGTATATGACGGATATGTAATTCCTAATGGAAAAATGAAGAATTACATAAACACTCACCAGGGCAAGGGATGGGTTTATTCAAGCATGTAGTTCTGGAAGAAATCAGCAACAGTAACGATCACAGATAACATTTCTGTCACCCATAAAATAGGAGCAGCTCCTATTTTTCTTATACAGGAAGAGAAGCATAATATTTTATAGTAATATATTTTATAAAATACAATATCAATAACTCACAATTCTTTAGGACTTTAAGGTTTGCAAGTCCAGTTGTTATAAAAAAATGAAAATAAAACCTTCCCAAACAGGTAGTATAAGCATCATGGTGCCTATTCTAAACATGAAAAAAAAAAAAACCTGAGGCTTAATGAATTAAATTACTTGCTCAAAATCATACTGTTAGTACATTTCAAGAGTCTTTCCTAACTTTAAAACTAGCACTCTTTTCATTCTACCACAATATATTTCTCCCAAAGGATATTTGAAAAAACACATAATATCAGTAGCATTTAAATATCTGAGCTATAGCTTAAAATATAATGATGACAAGAAAATAAAAACTAGGATTTATACAGTGCTTTGAGGTTTATAAAAAGTTTTACTTGTGTTATCTTATTTGATCCTAGTAACAACCTTGTAATATAGGTGCTATTATTAACCCCATTTTACAGATGAGGAAATCAAGACTCACAGAAATTAAATGGATTTTCCATGTCATAGTAAATGTCTAGAGTAGGGTTTGAACTCAATTCTTCCCAACTACAAATTTACTGGCTATTGTGTCATCTCGCTACCTGCAGCCAGGAATGGAGTGCCTGTAAAATGAGCAAGTTAAATTTCATTTGATATGATTCTTGTAAATCGAATAATAGGACTTCAAACCAGAAAGGGAAAGGGAGAAAGTTATTTCTATTTTCTAATCTAGCTACCATATAGTTAGAGGGGGGAAGCAATTATGACACCTAGAAATGCAAAGGAAACAAAATAATCAACACAAAACACAATCTTAAATGTTTCCATTTAAATGTATCCTGTAAAGGGAACAAGCAAGATGAACTAGAGATTCTATGATAATGAAGCAAAATGGAATTTATCAGAATCATCCAGACTTAAGGGAATATAATCCAAGACTTGAATATAACTCTTGAAATATTGCCTTATTAAAAGGATCAGGAAAAGTAGAAGTGGATGGTGCATTTGTGAATAGGAGTATGTGCTTCATAGGGATTTCATTGAACAATTTCAATTTAAAATGAAAAGAACAAGACTAGCTAAGAAGATGATGAATTTTTAAAATGGCATGGTCCTCTGGTGTCAGGAGTACTAAAACTCAGAAGGAACTAAAGCTAGCAAAGGAAGTGAAGGACAATCTTTAAAGGACTGTTCAGCTTTATCAGAAAAAAAAAAAAGAATAGTCCAAGAAGGGATAGGCCTGTTGTGGATAATAGAAGGAATAATAATAACCAAAGAAAGAAAAAGATGAGGATGCTCTTATTTTGTATATTTTCTCTTCTGAAAATGATCCATAGGCTGAAAATGAGAGAACAAAAATGGTTGAGAGTTGGCAACTAAAACAAATGGGAAAATAAAAAGCATTTAACTTTCTTTGAGGATTCAAGTTACATGATCCAGAAAAACTAGAGTGATGGTTACACAAGATAACTAGCTAATATAATTTTTGAGGCACTGCCAGTAGACTGGTAGATAAGAAGAAAGCAGGAAAAGTAGTTAAACAAAATTTTAGTAAAGCATTTCTGAAGTATTTTACACAAAATTGGACAGATGTTCAGTGGAAGACAATGCAGTTTGACAAATTCACAACTACTTGGATGAGCAGAAAAAAAGGGTAGTTATTTATAGTTCATTATCATCATGGAAGAAGACATCCCCAAGGATCCTTTTCTTTGGACCTATAAGGTTAATCATTTTATTAAGGACTTGAATAAATGGATGGATTTCCTCGTTATTCAAATTCCAGGATCACTGGATCTCATAATCAGGACTCTTACAAATCTTGGCACCATTTTGAAATGTAACAGTTCAATGTAAAGTTTTACATTTGGTTTAAAAAAAAAATTGCCCATGTGTGAGATGATAAAGGTATAGTTTCATCTTATTTATCTGAAAAAGAATTCAGATTGTTAGGGGACCTCAAGCTCAATGTATATTGATGTGTATGATGTGGCAGCTGAGAAAACTAACATGACCCAACATGTATTAAGAACTGAATTGTGTGTGCCCCATGAAAATGATATTCTTTCTATATTCTATCATGAATGATTACACCATATTTGGAATATTATATTCATTTCTGGGTATCAAATTTTAGGAAAGGCATCAAAGAACTGGAAAGGTATGGAAGCTGGCAATGACAAAAAGTCTCAAATTCAAATCATATGAGGAACGTGAGGATGTGGGACAGGTATTAGACTATCTTTCCCAAATTAATTAATCAGAGACATCTTCAGGTACAAAGAGAAAGCATTTGTTTAATCCCGGCAGAGAGAGGCCCAGACACACACCTGGGAGCCATCCCACTCCTGTCATGTGCCTCTTGAACCTAACCAGCTCCAGCTTCTCAAGTTTAAATAACAAAAGACTCAAGCCTTTTCATCCGATAGACTAAAAGGAAGTAACCCTCCTTGACCAATGGTCACCAATGTTATCTGTTTCCTGTGGGTCACGTCACTTCCTGTCACTTTGATCTGACCTTTAGAGACCTTGTTCCAGAGATTATGTGACTATCTGAAATCTGAGGTCCAAGACCTCATCTTCTAGCTCTGGATATAGGGATTATGTGACTTAGGTCTAGTCTCAATATTGAGAAAGCTTCATCCAATCAGTCCCATTCATAAGGAATTGTGTGTGTTAGAAAGAGAAAATCTAATCAGAGTGAAAGGTACCTTCCAGTATTTGAAGAACTGCCAAGCGGAAGAAGAATTGAGTTTTTTGGTTCATATCCAGAAGATAATAGTAGGAATAAAAGTTGAGAGTTGCCAAGTGGCATATTGAAGCTTGAAGGAGGAGAAAATATCTTATTCATCATCTTCTAAAAATTAAGTGAATTGTTTCAGGAGCTGGTAGTTTTTGCCTCAATGGAAACTAGGTTCTTGCCTTCAAGTCTAACAACTCTTCCAATGGACTATTGAGTCTTGCTACCACAAAAAAAAAAAATTCACAAAATACAATTAGTAAAATTTTCAATAAGGTGCAAAGGTGAAAGCATGTAAGGAATTCTTAAAATAAGTAAACCAGCACACATTCTGTATTATCTGATGGGCAATCTACTTTACCTCAAGCAACATAATGAGATCACAAAAACCTTTAGAAACATTACTCAAGCTATATAAACTAAAAACCATTGTATATTAAAAAGAGATTTTTGTAAAGAATAAAAAAAAATTAAGGAAACCAATCAATATTTTTAAAAATATGACAGTCTTCAATGTTTCATACTTATGGACCTTCTCTGCAAGTCTTCTTCTGCAAAAGAATGGAAGTAGATCTCTTTTCATTATCACCTCTTTGGGGTGAAGCTTATTCTATGTAATTTTACAATGGAATTTAATTGTTTAATCCTTTGTTTTATTTGGTGACTTGAAGATAAGACAAGAACCCCTAGAAACCCTGGGTCTGACACCAAAAGAATAGTCTGTACTGAATTGTCAAGATTCTCAATTAGTCAAATTTTTAGAAGAAAGAAATGGACATCTTTTCTCTTTCTTAAGTCTTTCAAAATAATGAAATATCTTATTTCTAAAAAGACTCCTATGCATTTTTTTTTTTTTTTGCTGAAGCAATTGGGGTTAAGTGACTTGCCCAGGATCACACCACTAGGAAATGTTTAGTGTCTGAGATCAATTTGAACTCAGTTCCTTCTGACTTCAGGACTAATATACATTCAATCTATGCAGATTCGAACAAAGCAATATGGAGAATTTAATGACTTTTTTATTAAACCCTTATCTTTTATTTAAAGCTTTATTAATCCTTATTATTTAAACCATAATTACACCAAAAACACCATTAAGGAAAAGCAATTAAAATTACTTCATCTGAAAATTTATGTAACACTTTGCTTCAATATTTCTGTACTTTTCTCTAGTAAGAGGAAAAGAATGAATTTCACCTTTTCCCCTCTCCAATAACAAGATGTGTGGTTGCAATGAAACTTTTAGTGTAATTTTTTAAAAAAATTTCAATTACTATACTCATGCATTAAGTATCATTGGAAAGCATACCTTGTATGAAATCTCTGCATGAAAGGGAATGAATGTTTTAAGAACTTCAAATTATTCCAAATTTGTTTTCAGAAAAGTTGGATCAATTTGTGCCTTCACCAATGTTATTATTTCTATTTTCCCATAGTACCTCCAACAAACATCAGAGTTGGGTACATTTTTTAATTGATAATGATTTGGAGGACTTGTTAGTTTGCAATTGATTTGTAAAATATTCTTTGCTCCATTTTTGCCCATTTATCCATTAGAGAATGGCTCTTGGTTTTATATTTTTATCTAAATCCCCTATTTTTCTTGGCAATTGGATTCATATAAGATATCTGATATACCTCTTTTTCTTTTCTCTTGCAAATACTCCTAAATTTTATGCAAATTAGACTGAAAGTTTTCTCTGTTCTAGTTCTCTCTATTCTACTCCTACCCCCACTTATTACCTTCTCTGATGCTATAGCATTGTTTTAATGAAGTAGTCTTTTCTATTTAGATCAAGTAGATCCAGTTGTTTCACTAAGGAAATTAAATCCCATAGAGTTTGTAACTTCCTCAAGGTCATAATACGGTGTAATGGCAGAGACTGAAATAGATGCTCTCTAGATTTTCCATTCATGGTTTTGTGAACTGTTTTTCTACACTAAACTTCAACAACCACAAAAATACTTGACCTTGAAATAGCAACTATTTCCGATTTTCATGAAGTGGTTTTGGATGTAAATGGTATGTTGGACTTGGGAAATAGAAATGAACTAATGAATATCATTTGTGGATATTTTATAAAAACCTAGAGGGCTTTACTAACTTACCATCCAATAACAAAGCTAGAGATGCCAAGTGCTTCAATTAGGAACACACAGTTTCCATTTCAAAGTTTTATGACCCTCGTTGATGAACAACAATTTAAGGCTAGAAAAAAATTATTTTAAGAAAAATAAACATTGACAAATAGAAAAGTGTGCAAACAGTATCTAAATGAAATGTGTGGCTTTGCTAAAGAGCTTTTGTGCCAAAAAAGAACACTATCTTCAGTGATTTGTAAACCACTGAAGGTTGAGGCGCTTGGATGAACATTAAACTCTGGCAGTACTGAGTCCCTCAGGACTGCCCACACAACTCCTACTTGCCAAAGCAGTATGTCAAGCTCCCAGAAGTGGATGGGGATTTTCCACTTCTCCAACATGTACCCAAGTTCCAACTTGTGAAAATACAGTCTTGTGTGATAAAGGAACTTTTATTTCTGATCTGAACCAGAACCCAGTAAAGGAAGAATTATGCAGAGATGTTTAAGCCTAGTGCTAAACTATCCAATTTTAAAATCTTTTAATTCTAACAGGTTTGTATAGCTTTTCTTGTTTCACAAAATACTCCATAACCAACTGGCAATCTGTACCAAAGTTGTTCATCCTAAATACATCAAACACAATCAAGGTAATAATCTGCTATGACTAAAATAATGAAATGATGAAACATCTCACCTTTATGTCAGACAGAAACTTAAATATACCTAGAACTATATGTGTTTAAGTAGGCTTTGCAACCATATTGCAAATATGGGTTCTGAGTAAATATTCACTGAATGAATAAACAACAAACAAATAAATAAATGATTTGCCCAAGGTTTGATGATCAGGGATTTGGACTCCAATATTTAGATTTGTTTTCTGTGTTAAGAAATTTCATACTCCTGCATTGGTACCTGCAGGGTTTTGCTGACAGATTTGGTCTTTCCCATCTAATTTTTTCTTTTTTATTTTAGGAATGATTTTTCTTCTTGGAATGAGCATGAAAATCATTTAAATGACAGTAACATGCAATTCCCATCACAGAAATTTCAGAAGTTGCATTTAAGAGCATGTATATTTTAAATTTGTAGTTTTAAAATTCATTTAAGCACATTTGATCAGCTCATAAGTAACTATTTACTTCTTAAATACTTCCCAAACCTTTAGGAACTGTTAAAATGATTCTAAGGCTACCTTAAATTTAGCTCTGTATGTGCTAAAAAATATTCAAAAAATTCAAGAACAAGATGTAAATGATTCATACAATACTGAGTTTTTAAACAATCTTATACTATTGTGTTTTCATAGAATACTTTAAATTTTTATATACTCATACAAGATAGACCAGGATAGCGTCCTATTTTGAATTACCTGGTCAAACATTTATTAAATGTCTATCATGTGCCAGACACCACATGCAAAAAAGGGACAAACGATCATCTTGTCCTCAAAGAACTTATTATCTCATAGGAGAGACAACATGCAAACACATGTATACAAAGCAACCTGTATTCAAGAGAAATAGGAAATAATTTGCAAATGATTTAGAATTAAGGATTAAGTTGAAAGTAGGATTTCAATTGGGATTTAAAAGAAACCAGGGGGTCAGTAGTCAGAACAGAGGAAGAAGAATATTTCAGTTATAAAGGAAAACCACAGAAATTTCCAGGAGAATAGGCATGGAGGATCTTGTTCCAGAAATAGCTAGGAGGTTAGAATTGCAGGATTGAAGAATATATGTTAGAGAGTAAGGTGCAAAAAAGACTGGAAAAATAGGGGAGGCTGGGAATGTCAAACAACATTCTGTATTTGTTCCTGATGACAACAGAAAATCAGGAGTTCATTGAGTAAAGAGTGATGTAATTGGGCCTGTGCTTTAGGAAAATCACTTTTATGACCAAGTCAAGAATGGATTAGAGTGAGGAGAGACTTGATGAAGGCAGATCTGCCATCAGCTCTTGCAATGATCAAGGTTTGAGATAATGAGGACTTGTTCTAGAATGATGGCAGCATAAGAGAAGGGGGGCATATTTGAGAGAGGTTGTGAAGAAGAAATTGAAAAGCCTTTGCAACAGCTTGGCTTTAGGGGATGAAGGGAAAAATAATTAAGAGTTCAGCGAATTTCCTAGGTTGCAACCTGAGGTACAGGAAGGATGGTGATGACCTCTGCAGTAAGAGGGAATATAGTGGGGATAGAACTATGTGAATGGAGGAAAGGGGTTAGGGAAACAGATAATGAGCTCTGATTTGGACCTACTTACTATTTCTTTTGGATGATCAGTTTGAGATATCTGAAAAACAGCTGGAAATGTGAGACTGGAGGCCAGCAGAGAGACTGGGACAGGAAAGGTAGGATTTGAAAATCAGCAGCATAGAACTAGTAAAGTAAATCCATAGGAGTTGATGAGGTCACCATGTAAAATAGTATATAGGTAGCAGAGAAGAGGGCCCAAGACAGGAAACTAAGGAATATCTACAGTTAGAAGGGGTGATCTGCAGGAGAAAACAAGAGAGGTGGAGGAATGGTTAGATAAAAAGAAGGGGAACATGACCTAGAAAAAATAACAACAAAATTCATATGGAAGAACAAAAGGTCAAGAATTTCAAGGGAACTAATGAAAAAAAAATCAAATGAAGGTGGTCTACTTGTACCTGACCTAAAACTATATTATAAAGCAGCAGTCACTAAAATCATTTGATACTAAGAAATAGACTAATTGATCAATGGAATAGATTAAGTTCACAGGAAATAGTCAATAACTATAGCAATCTAGTGTTTGACAAACCCAAAGACCACAACTTTTGAGATAAGAATTCACTATTTGACAAAACCTGCTGTAAAACTGGAAATTAGTATGGCAGAAACTAGGCATTGACCCACACTTAATACCATATAACAAAATAAGGTCAAAATGAGTTCATGATTTAGGCATAAAGAACAAGATTATAAATAAATTAGAAAAATATAGGATAGTTTACTTCTCAGACTTATGGAGAAGGAAGGAATTTGGGACCAAAGAAGAACTAGAGATCATTATTGATCACAAAAGAGAAAATATTAATTATATTAAGTTAAAAAGCTTTTGTACAAATAAAACTAATGCACACAAGATTAGAAGGGAAGCAATAAACTAGGAAAACATTTTTACAGTTAAAGTCCTGATAAAGGCCTCATTTCCAAAATATCTAGAGAATTGACTCTAATTTATAAAAAATCAAGCCATTCTCTAATTGATAAATAGTCAAAGGATATGAACAGGAAATTTTCAGATGACGAAATTGAAACTATTTCTACTCATCTGAAAGGGTGTTCCAAATCACTATTAATCAGAAAAATGCAAATTAAGACAAGTCTGAGATAACACTATACACATGTCAGATTGGCTAAGATGACAGGAAAAGATAATGAAGAATGTTGGAGAGAATGTGGGAAAACTGGGACACTGATGCATTGTTGGTGGAGTTGTAAATGGATCCAACCATTCTGGAGAGCAATCCGGAGTTATGCTCAAAAAGTTATCAATCTGTGCATACCCTTTGATCCAGCAGTGTTTCTACTGGGCTTATACCCCAAAGAGATATCAAAAACAATAAGGATTGAGGAAAGGTGAGAACTTTATTTGGCAACTGAGAGACCAAGATAATATAGTTATAACTCTTTGTGTGATGGTAAAAAAATAAGAAAATAAGTACATACGCATTGATTGTGAACAACTGAATAAGTTTTTTTTCTAACAATTTTTAAGGTCCATTTTGAAGTCTTCCAAGAGTGCCTTGTGAAATGGGTACCAACTCATATCAACCTTTGGTGGGTCATCTGAAGACAATTGAGATCTGTTCTTCTCTATCTTCATAAAAGCTTTTTATGGTAAGAGTTCTTTGTGTTTTTTGCTCATTTTTTAAAGGTTGAGGACTGCTCTTAAGGCAAAAGGAAGATGGTCCTAAGCTTCCTAAATAGGTGTCAAGGGCTTTATGTTGCCATGGGATGGTGCTGCTGACTTTCTTCCTGTGCTGGGTAGACATGTTCAAGTCCCACATTATTCTGGGGTTCAGAGGCTCACTATTTGCATTTTATATTTGCATTGGATATCTCACAGCTAGTCTGCTGATCCACCTGCTTGTAACCAGGACAGAGTAGCCTATGAGGCTGTATTTTAGCTAAGAGCTTACTGGTAGATTTCTCTGGTGGGCAGATGCCACACTGCCCTGGGTCACTGTGTTACACCTGCATTCAGCTGCCTCCCACCTTCCCACTTAAGCCACCCCCCTCATTGAAACAAATGCTTTCTTAATTTCTTCAAAAATATCTTCTGAAAATTTGTTACACTCTAAATATTTGTGGATTCTGTTCAGAGGCTTGATCTGGTATTGATCTGAGAAATGTCAGAAAGAGCTCTGATAAAGATGTCTCCTCTCTATCATCTTGGCTCTGCTCTACCTCAACCTTTCTTTATCACCTTAATAGTACTTGGAATAATGATTCCGTAGAAAGTTGAACTTGTCATTCCTCCCCAGACACTCCACAAAAGAAGATTTGATTCTTCCTATTAAGATATGAGATCCTGAGTCTCTTCAATTTATGAACACATTTAGTAATTACTCTTAAGTAAATCATAAGAAACTAGTAATGGCATCAAAATTACTACTCAACAAAATGTATAAGCCATTTCAGAAATGGAATATAACTTTAACATATTTAACATGTATTGGTCTACCTGCCATGTAGGGGAGGAAGTGGAGGGAAGGAGGAAAAAAGTTGGAACAGAAAGTTTTCCAAGAGTCAATGCTGAAAATATAATAAAGATGACAATACTACCTACACTAATCTATTTATTTAGCGCTATACCAATCAGACTCCCAAAAAACTATTTTAGTGACATAGAAAAAAAATAACAAAGTTCATATGAAAAAAACAAAAGGTCAAGAATTTCAAGGGAATTAATGAAAAAAAAATCAAATGAAGGTGGCCTAGCTGTACCAGATCTAAAATTATATTATAAAGCAGTGGTTACCAAAACCATTTGCTATTGGCTAAGAAATAGACTAGTTGATCAATGGAATAGGTTAGGTTCAAAATACAAAACAGCCAATAACTTTAATAGTCTAGTGTTTGACCAAACCCAAAGACCCCAGCTTTGGGGATAAGAACTCACTGTTTGACAAAAATTGCTGGTAAAATTGGAAATTAGTATGGCAGAAACTAGGCATCGACGCACACTTAATACCATACACCAAGATAAGGTCAAAATGGGTTCATGACCTTTGCATAAAGAATGAGATTATAAATAAATTGGAAGAGCATATGACAGTTTACCTCTCAGACCTGTGGAAGAGGAAGGAATTTATGACCAAAGAAGAACTAGAGATCATTTATTGATCACAAAATAGAAAATTTTGATTATATCAAATTGAAAAGTTTTTGTACAAACAAAACCAATGCAAACAAGATTAGAAGGGAAGCAATAAACTGGGAAAACATTTTTACAGTCAAAGGTTCTGATAAAGGCCTCATCTCCAAAATATATAGATAATTGACTCTAATTTATAAGAAATCAAGCCATTTTCCAATTGATAAATGGTCAAAGGATATGAACGGACAATTCTCAGACAAAGATATTGAAACTGTTTCTAGCCATATGAAAAGATGCTCCAACTCACTATTAATCAGAGAAATGCAAATTAAGACAATTCTGAGATACCACTATATACCTGTCATATTGGTTAGAATGACAGGGAAAGATAATGTGGAATGCTGAAGGGGATGTGGGAAAACTGGGACACTGATACATTGTTGGTGGAATTGTGAATACGTCCAGCCATTCTGGAAAGCAATTTGGAACTATGCTCAAAAAGCTATCAAACTGTGCATACCCTTTGACCCAGCAGTGTTACTACTGGGCTTATATCCTAAAGAGTTTTTAAAGAAGGGAAAGGAGCCTGTATGTGCAAGAATGTTTATGGCAGCCCTCTTTATAGGGGCCAGAAACTGGAAACTGAGTGGATGCCCATCAATTGGAGAATGGCTGAATAAATTGTGGTTTATGAATATTATGGAATATTATTGTTCGGTAAGAAATGACCAGCAGGATGATTTCAGAGAGGCCTGGAGAGACTTACATAAACTGATGCTGAGTGAAATGAGCAGGACCAGTAGATCATTATATATTTCAACAACAATACTATATGATGATCAATTCTGATGGCCATGGCCATCTCCAGCAATGAGATGAACCAAATCAGTTCCAATGGAGCAGTAATGAAGTGAACCAGCTACACCCAGGGAAAGAACTCTGGGAGATGATTATGAACCATTACATAGAATTCCCAATCCCTCTATTTTTATCTGCCTACATTTTTGATTTCCTTCACATGTTAATTGTACCCTATTTCAAAGTCCGACTCTTTTTATACAGCAAATTAACTGTTTGGACATGTATACATTTATTGCATTTAACTTATACTTTAACATATTTAACATGTATTGATCAACCTGCCATCTGGGGGAAGGGGTGAGGGGAAGGAGGGAAAAAGTTGGAACAAAAGGATTTGCAACTGTCAATGCTGAAAAATTACGTATGCATATATCTTGCAAATAAAAAGTTATAATAAAAAAAGTCTTACTTTTAAAAGCCAGAGTCAATGCTGAAAAATTACCTATGCATATATCTTGTAAATAAAAAGCTATAATAAATTTTTAAAAAATCACAACAGAAATGGGATATAACTTAAAATCACATAATTAGCTACTGGCTTTCAAGTTTCAAAATAAGGTGACAACATCTTATAAATTGTAGAATTCAAGAAAAATCAGACATAATGGAACAACTCTTCCTTCATAAGCTGAAAACTGTAAGAGACCTTAGAGATACTTATTGCAATCATTTTCAATTTAGGGGTGAGAAAAACAAGGCTTGGAGAGAAGTAATTTTGTCAGGTCACCCAGGTAATGACCAGACAGTAAGATGAGAAATTTGAATCTAGATTCTGTGAAATTCTGACTATTTGCTTATATTGTTGTTAAGGGTCAGAACTCTGAACTTGAAACAAAGAATTCTTACAAGGTACTAAGTCAGTGGAATTGTTAGAGATAATAGTTATCTAATTTAGCATGGGTCATTATGATTTATTTAATCCTACAAGGAGATGTTATGAGACAGAACTTGAAACGATACTAAGTGGAATTGAGGAAAGAATGGTTAAAGCTAGTTTAGCATTGATTTAATCTTACAACAAATAATGGTTTCCTAGTGATATGATTGATGTATACCCAGTGTGGAACATATAAGTGAGAAGCTCTCAAGACCAGAGGAGGACAAGCGCACTAGAAGCTCTGGGAGAATCAGCCAGGATTCAGTTAGGGAGATTCAGAAGCCAGAGAAGGCAGGCGGGAGCTCAAGCTCTCAGAACCAAGGCTAGACTGAAAGGCTCTCCAGAAAGATGCCCAGCCCCAGGAAGGAGATAATAAAGGAACTGGACTATAAAAAAGCTAACTGGGCCACAGGAAAGGAGACAAGACTTCGAAAGAGACAATAAATGATTTGGACTTTAACCCCCAGCTGTACTCGTGTAGTGATTTCTGAAATGAAAAGAAGGCTGCCTCCAGAGACCCCAAGAAAACCCCAACAAGAGAATATTACATATTGTCATAAAGGTTATTATCTAGACTTACACAGAGCATTCTAAAATTATATAGAAAGTCTTATACTTGGTTTCAAAATAGCAAATTTAAAGTTATAAGATAAGGGAATCATGACTAAATTGATGTTTTAAAAATAAAAATTCAAACATTTTGGTATACTTCAATCTCAATACGAATCTACAGTAAGATATACCAGATGAAAATGGTAACAGTCTTAAATATAAGAAAAAGATGCATGATGTATAGGACTAGAGATTCAATAATCTGGGTGTTCTTTGTCATGGTTCTTTGTAGTGGTATCTCAGAGTTGTCTTAATTTGCATTTCTCTGATTAATAATGAGTTGGAGCAACTTTTCATATGGCTAGAAACAGTTTCAATATCTTTGTCTGAGAATTGTCCGTTCATATCCTTTGACCATTTGTCAATTGGAAAATGGCTTGATTTCTTATAAATTAGAGTCAATTATCTATATATTTTGGAGATGAGGCCTTTATCAGAACCTTTGACTGTAAAAATGTTTTCCCAGTTTATTGCTTCCCTTCTAATCTTGTTTGCATTGGTTTTGTTTGTACAAAAACTTTTCAATTTGATATAATCAAAATGACCCAATAATCTGGGTCAATATTCATGTGGAATATTGTATTAAATCTTACTGGGTACTATATTTTAAGGAGAATGATAATCTGAAGAAGGTCCAAACCATCACATTTATATAATACTTTAAGATTTACAAAGCACTTTACAGAGATTATTTCCTTTGATCATGCTATATGAGGATCATTTGAAGGAACTATGAAATTTATCCTGAGTAGACAACTTAGAGAAGAATAGTAAACATTTGTTTCTTCAATGATTTGAAATGTCATTTCCATAAGGTATTAAACTTTTTGTGTTTCGTCCTACAAATCAGCTCAATCTAAGAGCAATGGCTGAATGTTCCAAGACTGATGTAAGGAAAAACTTCCTAACAAATTCATCTATGACAATAGTCTGATTCAGGAGGGAAGAGATTACCATTCATTAAAAAGTATTCAACAAAGGAATCTTTGATCACTTGTCAGTCTCTTCATAGTTTTGTTTGTTTTTTGTTTTTTTTTTTTTGCCTCTTCTTGGATCCCCAACTCTGAGCACACTACCTAGCACCTGACATATCATAAGCTTTTAAGAAATGCTTGTTGAATTCAAACACAAAATGGACCAGATGGCTTCCAATTAAGCAATTTACTGATTCCAAACTTGGCTGTGATGCTACAATATCTTTCATTCTGACCTTCATAATTGATCAATGAAAACAATATACTATCATCCTATAACTCATGATGAAACATACTCTACTGCTCCAGATAGCTGATAAATACATTGCAAATGGAATCATATATTTTTCTTTATTATTTTGAGGGGCATGGCTAATGTGGGAATATGTTTTGATTGAATACAGATATTTGTATTATGCTAAAATATTTGGGTTAAATATTGGGTATGGGTTTAAATATTTGTATTAAAGGGGTTGGAAGATAAGAATTCAAAAACAGAAGTAAAATAAGACTAATTTTTTTTAAAAATTAAAAAGAAAAATAATTGGACAATAAAAGTAGCCAAAAGTAAAATTCATTCTTCTTAACTAATGGAAACTACATGAAAGTGTCCCATTACCAAATTTCTAACTTTCATAAGCAGAACAACTTCTTAATGGATTTTTACAGTATCAATGGCTAGAATTGCTTCTGTGTAAGCTAAATTCCAGTTCAAAAAATGTCAAACAAAAACTTAAGCATAAAGTATAAGACCAGGGATATGATGATCTTGGTGTTCTTTGTCCTGGTCAGATCATATGTTTTATATAAGCATTTTCCATGATTTAGTTACTAGTCCATCAAAAAGAATTCATTCAAGAGAATATTCTTGAAAACTAATATGTAAAGGGCTGCATAGGTGCCCTTGGTGCACTTGGACAACCAAGCACTTAAGGCTAATTAACTTATTGGACAATACTTTATTAGCATATGCTTGGAAAATGGCCCGCCCCACTATTGTGTGGTGGCCCAATGTATTGGTGTATAGAGAGAATTGTAGGAGGGATTAGAGGATGAAGTAAGACTAGCCAAAGTTACTTTGGGGCATGAGATGAAGAGGAGAGGTGTGGAGATTCCTGTGTCCATTCCCTTAACTTCTACCCCTAAAGACCAAGAATAACGACCAGGGACTTTTGCTTATCCTGACTCCAGCTGATTCTAAGGTATCCAGGGTGCTAACTCGGTTTTCACACTAATGGTAGTTCCATCCTGAATGATGTACTAGGAAATCACATCAAATAATTAAAAGTATCATTTGCCACTTCATACAAAAGAAATGGAAGCTACAATTCTTGATGCTGAGCAGATTCCAATTTACCTGGAATAGGGAGATAAATTGTAGATTCAGAACTGTTGAACTTAAGAATATGATATATTATGAACTTCTTTTTTTACAAATTAGGAAATTGAGTCCCAGCATGGGAAAATGAATAACTTGAAGTTAAAAAGAACAAAAATACAAAGACACATTAAGAAAAGACAATTGAACAAAATCCCATAAAACAAGGCATATAAAATATATGCCTATAAAATAAAAGATTTCTTTTTTTAATACCTTGACATATAGACTATCTCCACTGTCTCTAAAAAGGTTTAAAGACCATATCTGTAAACTTCTTTGTCTCCATTGTAACTAATTAATTTTTTTTTTGGTTTGTATCATAGAAAATTCAAAAATCCAAATGCTTCCTATCTGCATATAGTCCTTTGGAATATAACATGGAACCATAATCAGAGCAACTAAGCATTGTCCCAAGGGTAAAAGAATTAGAGAACATGCAAAACATTTGCCCAGTTTCAGTGGCATAGAAACAATTAATCTTAGTGTCTAATTAGCAAGAATAATTAGTCCTTCCTAATAGCAGCAGTCTCTCAGTACCTCAGGGTCTCCACTTATTTGGAGTCAGGTTTCTATAATCTCTAACTGCCTCAATACAGGTAATGCATAGGGTTTTTCTATTTCCTCAAATGGAATTTATCTTTAAAACTTGGTTTAGGGGCACATCATATGATATCAGAACCAGGTGCTAAAATACTTAATTACAATTCAACATGTACTCATCTACATTTATACTTTGACACTGTCACAGTCTCCACAAACAAGATTTCATTCTCTGCCTCTTCAGAGTCACAAAGCTGGGAAGATGTCTTTGGTTGCATCCCAAATTTTGGTATATTGTCTCATTATTGTCATTCTCTTGGATGAAATTATCAATTATTTCTATGATTTGTTGTTTTACCTACTCATTATTTAGAATTAAATTATTTAGTTTCCAAATAATTTTTGGTCTATTTTTCCCTCACCCTTTATTACATGTAATTTTTATTCTATCATGAGCTGAAAAATATGCATTTACTATTTCTTCCTTTATCCATTTGATTTTGAGATTCTTATGCCCTAATACATGTTTTGGGCATTTTTTGTGTATAGGTTCATTTGCCATCAAGAAAAAAGTATATTCTTTTCTGTCCCCATTCATTTTTTATTCAAAGGTCTATCATATTAAATTTTTCTAAAATTCTATTTACCTCTTTAACTTCTTTCTTGTTTATTTTCTGATTTGGTTTATCTAATTCTGGTAGAGTGATGTTGAAGTCCCCTATTAGTATAGTTTTGCTCACTATTTCTTCCTGTGGATCTCTTAACTTCTTCTCTAGGAATGTAGATGCTGTTCCACTCTCCATATATTTATGGAGTACTGATATTACTTCATTATCTATGGTACTCTTTAGCAGGATGTGGTTTCCTTCCTGGTCTTTTAAAAATAGATCTATTTTTGCTGTTGCTTCATTTGCTCAGGTTAGGATTGCTACCACTGCTGGTTTTTTTAACTTCAGCTGAAGCTTAATAGATTCTGCACCAGTCTTTTACATTTACTGTGTATATATCACTCTGCTTTAAATGTTTCTTATAAACAACATATTGTAGGATTCTGACTTTTAATCCAGTCTGCTACCTGCATTTTATGGAAAAGCTCATTCCATTCACATTCACAGATAAAATTACTAACTCTATATTTCATACCATCCTAGTTTTCTCCAAGTTATACTTTTCTCTCTTCTTTACCCCTTTCCCTCATCACCACTGTCTTACTTCTAACCAGATCTTCCTCAATCTTCCTCCCCTTTTAAGCCCCTCCTCCCATTCTGCTAGGAAAATGTCTTTTGCATAATCTGCATTTTTTTTTTTTGCTTGAGTCAATCCATTCAAAATGACTTTGTTTTGGAAAAGAGTTTTCTTAGGCGATATATAAAAAAGAGAATTGAAAGACTGAGGAAAATTTAGCAAAGCCCATGAGAATCTAAATTTGTCAATATAAATCTTGATGCTACAAGTATGATAATGTGTCAACTCAAGAAGTAACTTCACTGTCATAGTCTGATGTATTAAATGGTTTCATAAATTAAAGTATTGGGAGAGGCAAGAAATGCCAATGAGTCAAACTATGCCTATTTATCCTTGGTTTTTAGAAAAAACAAAATGTTCTAATAGCCATACAAGTATTTTTACTTTCAAATTTGAAACTTGTCCAATGAGAGTATAGAAAACTGGGTCAATTATTGTATTTGGAATGAAGAGACCATTTTCAGGCTTCTCAAAAGCACATTCAATTAACTGTGTGACTAAGAGAAAACCATTTAAATTCTTAGAGCCTTGAAGAGTCTCAGTTTCTTTATCCATAAAATAGGAATAAATATACTTGCCAAATCCAACTCACATAAGTGCTTGGAGGAAAACATTTTGTAGTAAACATCTTGGAATTGTCTAGAGGTTCAGATGAAAAATATCTGCCAAGGGCTTTCTTTTTTATTATGTTCAGTTATTTCAGTTATATCCTATTCTTCATGATCCCATCTGGGGTGTTCTTCACAAAAATACTGATGTGCTTTGTCATTTCCTTCTCCAATTTATTTTATAGATAAGGAAACTCAGGCAAACTGGATAAAGTGATTCATTTAGAGTCACACGGTTAGTAAGTGTCTGAGATCAGATTTGTACTCAGATAGTCTTCATAACTTTGGACCCAGTACTCTATCAAGTGCATACTGCTTTATAGTCAAGCACTGTGTAAGTGTCCAACACTGTCATGTTCGCTAGGAGTAATACTTATCTACACCAAATTTGAGTTGTAATTACAAATGTTTCTCTGGTCAACCATGTACCTTTAATCACTTAGAGTCCTGTCCTAAAGAGAGATCAAAACAAGGGATAACCTAAGACAACATCCACCTTTCATTCAGTCATTTTTCCATAATAACCTGTATTATATAGTTTCCAGTGATTTGCAAAGTGATATCACATGCATTATCTCTGACCATGACAATGGCTTCCAGTAGATCTAGTAGAATCTTCTCTACTTTAATACATAAAGTAGCCTCTCAGATTTACAAGCTCTTTGGTTGAGGAGATAAGTTAGCTTTTGTCCTTCTCTTTCTTACAACCATATTTACAAGACAACATTCATTCTGTGTCATTCTCTGCATTTTGTCACCATAGTGCAATCTCACTGTTTTCATGCATCATATATTTGGGAAAAGATGGCCATAACTTCTCATTACTTGACCTTTATGTTGTTCTACATACAACTTGACTTACCAATATTGCCATTATTCTGTTTGTTGAATCTGTATTCTCTACTAGAAAGGGTAGTAAGTATTCCAAATATGTAAAAATTTTATGTATAAACTAGAAATCTTGTAAATGGCTTATACCCTCAAAAGGTGAATTATTCTCATATACGCCTTACTGCAAAGCCCATCCCATGAATATCCAATAACACCACTGAAATCTATAATTAGACAATGTTTGCAATATGATGGAGAATGGCATGATATAAGTGTAATTTTCAGAGTACAAATTTATCACCTACTGTGATAACTGCATTAAAAAATGAATGGGTCTAAAATGTGAAAGAAAATAGTCTCATTTATGAGTACATTGTCCTAAACAAACAAAAAAAATACAGAATGACTTTCCTTTATTTTTATTCCTTACTTAGAAATCATCCTTTGTCCTTTTATGATACACTGACATGTGATCAACATTATATATTTTAGAATACTTATTGATTCTTAAACATGACAGTATTTTCTACTACAAAAAGCAAACTTTCCCCCCACCTTCATATTATAACCTCTAGAAATTATACTGTATGGGCATAATATAAAAGGGTTTTATTAGCTGGTGCTTTGATCCTTAATACACAAATGTATGTTTTATAAGAAAACTTTTCAATCAAAAAGAAAACTAAAAGCAAATACTGGAAGAGAAATTTTTATTTTGTATGGAATGTGATAGAAATTTAATTTTAAAACTAATTTCCCCATAGAGAAAATCTCAAGATACTTTCATGATGATTTTGTATTTTTTTTTCCTGCAGAAGTGTAATTTTCACCTGCAATAAAAAGAAACTTACTAAATCCAAGTATTTGAACATTGCAAAGAAATTGTTCCCCTCCACAAAAAGACTCCTCTTCATGGTGTTCCCATAGCAATAAAGCCATAGTCTAGCTTAATACTCAAATCCATGTGTGTGATTTTTAAATATGTAGTTTCAAAACCTACTGGAAGACAATAATCAAGCAGATATATATTACATTAATTTTAGCCTTAATTTTTTTTCTAATTGATATTCAAAAATATTCGTTTTCCCAGTTAGAAAACAAGCTCCTTGAGGTCAAAAACTGTTTGGTTTTTATTTATAAAAACTCAGTAGCTAACATAGTACTATATTCACTATAAGTGATAAATTAAAGATTTTTATTTTAATCGAGCAGAATTTTAAGCTAAATTCCTTTAGAAAAACCTTCTATCAAAATGATCTATTAGTGAACCTCTGAACACAGTGTTCTACTTGTGCCTCCATTATCCAGTAAGAAGTAACATAATTCTGACTTGTGTAGGACAAATTTTCCCATTAACAATAGAGTCACACAGATGCCAGTGCATCTCTTTTTTTTAGTTATTCCCATCTTAATTATTGTCTACTCATTTAAAGGACATAAACAGGAGCAGTATAGTCAGTGGACAGTAATAGAGAGATTGGCTCCCCAAAATAACCAATGAGATGACCCATCCTTACTAAAAATACAAAGGATAGTCTAGTCACATAAAAAAAAGATTTTCTATCATTCTAGCCTGCCAGAAACTAATTTAGTTTTAACAAAACTCTGAACTTCCATAATTATTCTTAAAAACACAAGTGTAAGAAAAGGAAAATGGTTTCATTGATACTTTGTACAATAATAAAGAGAAAGCCAGTAAATGACTAATTCAGACTTTGAGTTTCATTCAGACATATCAATCAATTGATTAATAGTAATTGGTGCAGGATCTTGTCTCTTCCTACTCCAATCCATCATCCATGCACTTGCCAAAATGATTTTCCTAAATCAGGTTTAATATCACCCATCCTAATCAATAAAATCCAGATGACACATATTGCCTTTGGGACAAAATATAAAAACTTCCATTTGGTTTTTAAGCTCTTCATAACTGGACCCTGATGGGTCTTCGTACACTTTGCTCCCCCCCCCATATCCTCCACAATACAGATATTTTATCTGGGTATTCTATCCAAATATTCTATCACTCCATCTCTCCAAGTCTTTGATTTTTCATTTTGTCCCACAAGATTGAAATGCTTCCCTCCCAGCTTCCCTGGTATCCTTAAAAAATTGATTTAAAGAGCAATTTGGTAATACACCCAAAGGGCTATCAAACTGTGCATACTATGTGACCAACAATGTCTCTACTAGGCCTGTATCTCAAAGAGATCTTAAAGGAAGGAAAGGGACCCACATATGCAAAAATGTTTGTAACATCCTTTTTTGTAATGGCAAGAAACTGGAAACTGAGTGGATGCCCATCAGTTGGAGAATGAATAAGTATGGAATATTATTGTTCTAAAAGAAATGATCAGGAAAATGATCTTAGAGAGGCTTGGAGAGACTAACATGAACTGATACTAAATGAAATGAGTAGAACCAGGAGATCATTGTTCACTGCAACAAGAAGATTAAATAATTCTGATGGATGTGGCTCTTTTCAAGAATAAGATGATTCAGGCCAATTTCAAAAGTCTTGTAATGAAGAGAGCCATTTCTTCCCAGAAAGAGGGAACTGAGTGTGGATCACAACTTAGTATTTTCACTTTTTGTTGTTTCCTTGTATTGCTTTCTTTCTCATTTTTTTTTTATTTCTTGAACTGATTTTTCTTGTGCAGCGTAATTGTGGAAATATGTATAGAAGAACTGCACATGTTTAAAAGATATTGGATTACCTGCTATTTAGAGGTGGGGGTGGGAGGAAAGGAGGGAAAACAATTTGTAATACAACATTTTACAAGGATGAATGTTGAAAATTATCTATGCATGTGTTTTGAAAATGAAAAGCTTTAATTAAAAATATCAGTTCAATTCCTACTTCCTTTGAGAGGCCTTTCACAGCCCATATCAATTGTTAAAGCCTTCTCTCCAAGATTATCACCCATTTTATATTGAATACATTTTATAGGTATATAATTGTTTGAGGTTGCTTCCCCATTAAAATGTGATCTCCTTGATGCAGGGACTCTGGTATGCTTAATGTATGCTCTTTGATTGACTGATAGATTGTCTTATCAAGTC
Source organism: Sarcophilus harrisii (assembly GCF_902635505.1). Taxonomy (NCBI): domain Eukaryota; kingdom Metazoa; phylum Chordata; class Mammalia; order Dasyuromorphia; family Dasyuridae; genus Sarcophilus; species Sarcophilus harrisii. The sequence continues at coordinate 235,197,168 of NC_045430.1, forward strand.
CCAGTGAGGCTCTCAGCACTGAATAACTTACAACTTGTAATATGGTTTAAGCAGCAGAACCTGGAAAGTTCATTCACACCTATCACACCTGATGTAAGAATACACATACAACCATTATATCATTAAGTTGACTTAATTGACTGCCTAAATTAAAGAAAAAAGTTAAATAAATTTATAACAACTGATTTTACTAGAATGATGCATAATATCTTTTGTCCATATCTCTTTTCTCAGTTGCAAAAATTTCATGAAAAAGAAAAACAATATCTCATTTCTAAAACATCTGATTTAATGACTTTTTAAAATTTCTCCTAAATTGGCCTTTTAGACAGTGAAATTGCACCTTGTTATTTGTAATGCTTTTGAATTTTTATTTGTCTTAGTTTGCAACGTAACTGACAATTCAGATGGCAGTAAATTGTTGTAAAATAAAATTATGTTATATACATACATACATATAATGTAAATTTATTATACAATACAGGATGTGGTCCTGAATGTTGTGTTCAGCAGAGAGAAACTGAAAATTTGATCCCTGAAGCAAGCAGAGAAAAGGCACTGATAGAGATCAGTTTAGTTTCAAGGTCCCATGCTCTGGGGAAGTCATCCAGTCAGAAATGAAAGTTATGTCAACCCCCCTGAGGCCCACCCTCTATGGTCTTGGACAACCTCACCTTTCCATGTTTGTGAAAAATCCCAGTCATGTCCCTGAGGTTAAATTTTCCCTATGAAACTTAATTATGGTCATGACATTCTCACTGCCTTCCTTTGGGTCAGTCTGCTATGGCTCTCTGCCTTGTGGCATTTCTCCTTCCCCCATCCGCATGTCATGTGGTCTCTACTAACCTTACCATACCAGGTGTCTCTCCTGATTGTACTTCTCCTTTCAGCTAAATAACTCTTTTTGGGAGGCTAAATCCGGTCTTGCCTCAACTTTATAGGATATTTCATTTCTTCTGGTAAATGACAAGTTTCACTAGGAAACTTGCCCTTTCCATAATTAATTATTAAAACCCCTTTCTATGCTCTCCCAACTCTATTTCAGAATTACCATTCCTGATATGTACTGTATCCTTCATTTTATCAGTAACCTATTCCCCTAAATAAATCTACCTTTTGCCAAAGAAGATGGCCATTGTGAATTCTTTGCATGACTGAACTCCAATTTTTGGGGTCTATCATCATCTGGTGTCTACATCAGTCACATAATATATGCATATGTGTGTATTTTATTCCATGGCATAGATAGAAAGCTGTCTAATCTTCAAAAAAATCTGAGTTTAAGTCCTGCTTCTTACACATACTAGGTGTATGATCCTGAATAAAGCACTTTCCCTTCAATAATTATGAAAATTCACTTTAGATTTTAAATTGCAGAGTAGATGCAAATCTGAAGTGTTAGATAGAATTTCCTCCCTAAGAGTTCCCCAAATGCATGTATGGGTGAATACATGCACATGCATGTATTGTATAAACACATATTTATCCATAAAATTCAGGAGGCAAGAATTTCTAACAGCAATGCCTTCAGATTCAAAAAAATGAAAGCAGGTCAAGACAGCATTAAAAGGATGAATGTGTGACACAATGTAGGGGATAGAGGACAGGAAAAAAACAGAGAATTAGAAGGTCAAACATCCCAAAAAAGAGCTATGAAAATAAATTTCTTCTCCATTTTATTGATGTTGTTCTCATTATCAAGTTGCATTTGAATACCCTTGTTATAGTTTAAGATAATATAGGTAAAATACAGTCCTAATATTTGAAAGTTTCAATATTCTCTGTCAAAGTATTTTATTATGATTCCTATAAAATTATGTCTCAGTGTCCTTTTCATGGCTGCATATGCCAAATGATTGTTAATTTTTTTCTCCCTTCTAGATGAAAAAGCTAGATGGTTTACTCATTACAATTGGTTCAGAATACTAAAACTGATGGATAATGTATCTCTTGGATGGACATCTGCTATCAGGATCATTGACCTTTAGTGGACAATTGTGCTCTTGCATAATGCCAACATATGCTGTGGACAGGAGAGGGAAGGAACTAATTTATCAGCCAATACTTTTAATGACAGGTTAATGGAATGAAAAAAGAAGAACCTTTTTTTTTCAGCTGAGAGGAATGTTAGCTGTTACTCCAGCTGGCAACAAGTACTGTTGCTCCAATTTTTGTATTTGCTATGGCTTTTATTGTTCAGTCATTTCAATCACATCCAGTTCTTTGTGACCTCATGTGGGATTCTGGCAAAAATGCTGAAGCGCTTTGCCATTCCTTTCCCCAGCTCGTTTTTACAGATGAAAAAAACCAAGGCATATAGGGTTAAATGACTTGCCCAGGGTCATATGCTAGTAAGTATCTGAGGTTGAATTTAAATCTCAGGTCTTGCTGACCCCAGACTTGAAACTTTACCCATTGTACTATCTAACTTCTTTTTGCTGTGGTTCCTTCTTGCAAAATTATTGTACAATAATACACATTTAAGAGATTGTATCAAAAACCTAAAGACGATGTCACACAGCTCTCTGACATTTTTCAAAGAAAGCATCTTGTTTATGATTTCAATATATACTGGCTTTTTTATTAATAAAGTAATAATTTATAATAATTATATAATATATATTTAAATATGCATAAATAATAATAATAATGTTAATCCCCAATATTACAGTAACTTGTGGTAACTATGTCTGTAGACAAACAATGGCTATTTTCTCCTTTTTTGTACTATTAGTTCCAACAGTTGTTCAGTGAAAGGAATATAAGATCTAAAGATAGAGGTATGGGGCAGACATCCTGGCTCTGCATCTAACTTACTGTGTAGAACTTTGAACAAGTCATTTAACTCTCTAACCTGGATGTCCTCAGCTGTAAAATAAAAGTTGAGTCAAGTGACCTTCAATGCCCTTTCCAAGTCCAAATCTATGACTGTGTGATGTTCCCCATAAATTCAAGGTGAAAAGTAAATAACAAATTTTGAGAACTGATGGAAGTATAAAGAAATGAAACATCTCAGAGACTAATAGAGAAAAACAACAAACAACAAGACCTGAAAATCCACAATGTAGAAAATCAAACATTATATAATGATACTGCAAAAAATCTAAAATAGTAAAGATCAATAGAATTCAAGTGAGAGTTCACAGAGCTCTTCAATGGATGTCAGAATTACAACAGAAAAATTCGAAAATTGTCCTATCCAGTTTACTTAGTTTGTCTTAGTTTAACAGTCTATTTGGAAGATAGACTTTTGATGTCATAAAAATGCTGAAAAATAATTGTTTGAAGTCTTCTAGAATTTAAAAAATATATCTCAAATAAAATACACACATGTTTACATATCTTCAAAGCTGTATATATCATCATGCATTTTGTGTAAACTCGTCATATGTGTATGACTATATTCTTCCCATGTACATTTATTTATGTGTGTATATTCATATACACATATGGATATGGATACCTATAGACATCTACAATCCACATATATTTTCGATATGTATGTATATACATATACATATTAAAGATATATAAACCAAGATATATATATAAAAAATGATAGTAACAAACTTGAAATAATAAAAGTAATAATTCTAAAAGGTAAAATGCTCCCAAACTTTATTATGCTAAACATTCCAATTCCTGGAAACATTAAATGACATATTAAAAGACTGAATTTTTGTTTGGTTGCTTAAATAAACTGAAATATTTTTACACACACATACATACATACATACACTGTAACCTTTCTACAGGGTTTTCAAACACATTATAATAATGATGACAATGTAATACACCAAAGTAAGAAAATACAAAAATGCAGCACTATTACCATAGAGCAATAGAAATAGGATGTATGAATTTATAGGTAAATAACCCAATGAGGAAACTGTCTACTAAAGCAAATCAGTAGTTCTTCAACTTACAGTCTTAGAGAGTTGCCTAAAGCAATGCTATAAACCCAAATAGAACAGGATCCTTGGAGGAAAGTATTATCAATATTACACTGTATTTTTTATTTATCTTGTTAAACATTTCCAAATTGCATTATAATTTGGTTTTGGAAGAAGCAAAGATCATGAGTTTGACATGTGTGTGAGCACAAAGAAGTTAGATTAGCAAAAACCCAAACAATCAGTGTTGGTTAGAAGGAGTACTTAAATCCAGGCCTTGACTTCAAGGCTACCTATCTCACAGGGGTCCTCAAACTTTTTAAATAGAGGGCCAGTTCACTGTCCCTCAGACTGTTGGAGGGCCGGACTATAGTAAAAACAAAACTTTGTTTTGTGGGCCTTTAAATAAAGAAACTTCATAGCACTGGGTAGGGGGGATAAATGTCCTCAGCTGCTGCAACTGATCCACAAGCCATAGTTTGAGGACCCCTATAAGACAATGATGAATCTTTCATATCACTCATACAAAGAATTAAATATCAAATTAAAAGAACATATATGCGACATAAATGAGCATATACATGAAATAAAATACCCTTTGAAAAAATGTAAGTGGACATTAATGAGAAAAATTAAACTATTATCGAGGCACAAAATGAAGGGTGATGGAAAAAACAGACTAAAAAATGGCCTTGAATACAATTTAGAAACAAAAAGAATTGGATATTGCCCACCCATGTTTACATTTAATAATTACATTTATGTAATCCCAGAATACTCACTCTACTTCACATTTCCTCTAGGCAACTTTCTAAAACCATAATATCTCCCCTAATGCTAGCACCCCAATCCCCCCAAAGTCATTGTATTTATTTTGATCTACATGTCCATGTTCTCCCCTCATTAGAACATAAACTCCTTGAGGTCAGAAATTATTTTGCTTTGACTTTGTACCCCTATACAACCAAGCTCAATGTCAGCATACCATGGGAACCCAATAAGTCCTCACTGATGGCTTTAAGTTAAATATGAGTTGCCATTCCAACAAGGAAGTTTTCACACAGATGAAATAACAGATTCTGGCCAAAGGGGAAAAAAATCAAAGCATGTCATTAAATTGAGAAATGAATTCAGCTATAAATACTTTTATCATTTGGATAGTATATAGAATAATATTTATTTTAATGTGGTTGAATAAATTTAGGATATAATTATATCACCTCTACCACCTATCTTCGAAATATTTTATAACTTGAGCTAAGATCTTACCATAGTATGAATAAATGAATAAAACACTTACTATATGCAAAGCAGTGAGGATATGCTCGTATGAGACATTATTCCTGGTTCTGAATCTTCTGATGACATATAATAGTGTCATTTCAGGTTGTTTGCAGGAAATATAGCTAACATTTCAGTGATAGGCTAACTTATTTTCAGAGTGAAAAGACAAGAAGCACCACAATCTAACATGAAAGCAAAGATTTTTAGATAAATCACTATCAATAATTAACTACTATTCTATTCTTGGGCATGATAAATGAGCTGTAATCATATAAACATGACTAGACCTGCCAAAAACTGACAGGTCATTCTTTTCAAAAAATTAAAATGATTTTGCTATTCTTTCCATATTTAAATACTGAGAAGATTTTTTTCGGATCTGAGCCTATAGACTAGATGTATACTCCTTGCTGATTAACAATGATCCTCCCAAGGGAGTCATAATGTCCATTCCTGTGGATTTGGAGCAAGATCTTTGTATCATATGTTCAAGGCATGTATTATAACAATAATATCTTGGTCAATTCAAAAAGCATTTACACACCACGAATTGTGTGACACTAGATTAAGCCTATTCCAATGGGGAAAAAAAGAAATATCAACTGCTGTTATTGAACTTGAAATCTCCTGAGAAAAGGTTGAATGAAACAAAGCATATACAGAAAAGCAAGTGTAAAGAAAATACAAATTAATTTGGAGAGAGTAGAGACTCCAACTCCAATTTATCTCTCCAACATTACTGATGTATATTCAATATCACTCTCCTAGGTGGTGAAATGTGACTTATTTGATATTCCCTCATTCATGATATCTTTATCGCACTTGTATCAATTAACCTTGTGGTAAATTAAAAAAATCATCTCTTGGCTTGGGCTTGTTTGATTCAGTGCCTTCTGTGAGTGATTCTTCTATTCTGGTAGCTGCCTGAAGAGCTGCCTAACATATAAGTGCAAGAAGAGGAATAAATTTATAGCCTCAATCGTAGGACTTCAGCTCTAGAGCTGGGAGGGACCCAAAAGATCATTAAGTTTAACCCCATCATTTAGAAATGAGGAAGCTTCTTTGTCAGGATTCATGAACTGCTTAGGCATCCTACCCTATTAAATCTATTGACTCATGAAGGCCCCAATTCATTTGTCATCCTGCTCACTACATTAATAGACAGATGTCCTCCTTGCAATGTGAAGACCATTGATAAGATTTCATTTTTGACCCAGACAGCTTTGTGGAAGGCTACACATTCAGTTCTATTTAAATACAATGTTGTTGACTCTGTGGATGCCAGGAAGAGGAGCATAATCTCCATGAGAACTCTATTTCCACACAGAAGGCCCAACTCATATCATTTGTCTATTCAGACCCTATTTTTGTCTAAAAGAAAAAGCACTAGATTGAGAGGTAAGAGGTCAGGATCCAGGTCCCAGCTGTGTATCAGGACAGTTAGAAGTGAGGCATTCTTTCTTGGATCTGCTGTGCCAATCAGACATAATCCTTTCAGCACCAGGACTAACTCTTATTGGCCCCAATTAGTGGCTACTCAATATATCTGGCTCCATGCTCATTCTCCATCTTTCTATCCAGTTTATACCATAACCTCTCTTTTCCCTTCCCATCTTCTCATTTTCAAAAATAAATAAATATTGCCACTAGAAAAGGTGTGAAATTCTACTTTGTTATAGCTCCACTCAAAATCGATATAGTTTTCCAAAGCAATACACAGTTTTCTTTGCCACTACTTCTCTCTCTGTGTGGTTTCCTTCCAAAATCTAAGTTCTCTAAAGTAGGAAGAACTTCCCCTTCTTGCATGGACAGTGCTTGGTTGATTGTTGTCCTTTGTTCTTGAAGAGGGCAAAAATGACAACATTATGTCAGAGTCAAGTTAGTGCATCCAACTGGGGCTGATCAGATTGATATGAGTTTGGAATATTGTATTCATGTCAGACACAAATAATCCCCATGAACAGTTGGAGTGGATTCTCTAACTTTGCGCATCTGCATTTCCTCTAATTAAATTCTGCTTTGCTCACAGAGCACAGCACCTTCTCTGATGAGGGCACGCCATGCTGATGGTCCTGTGCCAGCACCTCTCGTGTCATACAATCAATTCCAATGTTCTTAAAAGAGACCTTAAGAGTGTATTTTTCTGACCACTGTGCAAACACTGTCCCTGTGGAAGTTCTCCATAAAATAATTCTTTTGGCAAGCACACATTTGGCATTGATTTAATGTGGCCAGCCCGATGATGCTATGCTCTCTGCAGTAGAGTTGGAATGCTTGACAGTTTAGTTCAAGAAAGGATCTCAGGGTCTGGTATCTTATCCTGCCGGATGGATCTTCAGAAGCTTCCTAAGACAATTCAAATGGAAGCAATTCAGTTTCCTGGTATAATGCTGTTATACTGGCCAGGTTTTACAAGCATACAACAGTGAGGTCAACATAATGGTTCTGAAGATCTTCACTTTGGTAGTTAGTGTAATAGTTCTCATAGTGCTTGGTTGATTGTAAGCTCAACAAAGGGCTTTCAACTCATTTATTCACTGAGTAAAATGATAGAGGGAGGAAGCAAGGGAAGGAGGGAGAGAGAGGTGGGGGAGAGAAGAGAGAGACAGAAAGACAGAAACAGAGAAAAAAAGACCGAAATGAAGGGGAAGCAAGGAAGGAAGGGAAGGAGGGAGAGAAGGGAAGAAGGGAGGAATTTGAAAAAGGGAAGGATGGAGAGAAAGAGGGAAGAAGAGAGGGAGGGAGAGAGAAAAAGGGAGGAAGGAAGGGAGAGAAGGAGGGAGGGAGAAAGAGAAGAAGGAAAGGTGGGAGGGAAGGAGGGAAGGAGGGAGAGAGGGAAGAAAGAAGGGAGGGAGGGAAAAAGGAAAGGAGGAAGGGAGGAAGGTGATTGTCACATAATAAATGATTAAATAATGTTTACTGAACTGGATTGGATTAGTTTGAACTTGCCAGGCAATGGCAACTCGAGCGTTTTCACAGTATAAGCCTCTCTCATATTATTTTAGCAAATATTAAAATGAGATGAAGCAAAAGTCCAAATTTAAAAATTAATAAATAATACAAAAGGTATAATCTAATAGAAATTTATTAAAAATTAAAGCAAATGCTATAGAATTTGAGCACAAAGTGTTACAGTAAAATTAGTTATAAAGAAAGAGAAAGTAGAACCAAATGTTTCAAAGCATCCCTCATCAGGGATGCAGTTTACTTAGTAATCTCACCTGCAAGTCCAAGATCTGGTCCTTTGTTTTATAGTATCAGAATTAATTTTTTTATAGCATCAGAATTAAATTTTTATCAGTTATCCCATCTTAATCAGACTCTAAGGGACAGATTGACTCTAAACAAACTCAAAAATAACTTATTAAAACCCAGAATATACTGCATGTCTGAGCAGACAGTCCATTTAGGAAGAAAAAGTGAGTGTGATCCTTCAGTCTTTCTGGGTCCAGCAGGAACTCATTAATACTAGATGGAAATATTTATAAGGAAACCCATTGATAGCATAATATAAAGTTTCTAACTTAAGTCATTAATAACTAGGCAATCTGGATTAGGAAGTAATATCAGCTCCACTACTGATTAGACAGGTAACCTAGAGCACAAAAACCGACTGGGAAAATCTATCTAAAGTACTTGACAAAGGTTAAAATAACAAAAATAATTGAGATCTGTAACATTAGTCACCAATTGAAGGAGGTCACTGGACTCTGTACCCTCCACAAATACATCAAACTATGAAGCTCTGATTATCTAGGTATATATGAAAGTTTACTGAGACTAACAATTCTAATTGAATTTATCATATAATATCTGTGCCATGAAAAGAAACATTGTTTCCTGTTCAATCTTTATAAAAATAAAAAAAAGTTTTATCAATGTATCATTAAGTTATATTAATCAGGGCAATTATTAACAGCCAAGAAGAGGGACAAGTTTAATTATTTTATTTATTTAGAACTGAAAATAAAACATTTTAGTCACAAAGGATAATTGTTTGAAAAATTATGAGCAGTTGGAAGGGAATGGTTATAAAGTTGTCCTTTCAATTCAGTTTCAGAGAGAATATGAGAAATCTTAGAATTGGGAGAAGCACTAAGATTTCATGACTAAAAATTGCCCTTTTGTGAAAGCTCATAAAAGGACAATCCACAACTTGTTGGAGCACAGGAATCTGACAATACAGTCATTTTATTTTGGTACTTTTGAAAAGGCAATAAATAACACTTGAGTTTGAGGGGCCAAGCACTACACATTTGGCTGTCATTTCATATTACATAGAGAAACACTACTATTTTCAGGTGACCAGTTTAAAACAGACATATATTTCAAGAAGGAGAAAGTTGGAAGTCTGGGAGAAGGAAGCTACAAGAAGCAAATTTCATTTCTAAATCTGACCCTATGAGAGGTAAAATTGGAACTTTATATCTGTTTAATGTTAAGGCTTAGACATCAGCTTAGAAAATTTCATTCATTGGCAAAAACTTGCTAGCATAGCTATTTTAGTTATTTTAAAAATCTATTAATTTCTACTTCTGGGAGCCAGGATGGCAGAGTAAGAAGTAAATTGCCAGAACTTGCCCATATTCATCTCCAAACATGTATAAAATAGTGCCTCAAAACAAATCCTGGAATAGCAGAACAAACAAAAAGATAGGGGAAAACAATCTTTGAGCCTATCATTTGGCTCAAATTTGGAAGATTGGGAAGGAAAAAAGGGGAGAATGTGAAAAAGTCCTAGCCAGCAGCAAGACCCACCTTAGCAAATTAGCCCCAGTGCAATAAAGGAGGCAAATGGTAACACCAGAACCCATCACATGCCTCAAGCTCTGAGAATTGCCACATGCTTCAGCATATCCTTGGCCAAAGAGGAAACTTCCAATGACCAGACTCTACACTAAACAAACAGATAGACACCAACTCTGTGGGTAACTAAGCAAATAGGCATCTTCCAGGGAAGAACCAAGATGCTTCAGAATACCCCAGACAAACAGATAAATGCTAAGCCTATGGGTACCTACACAGATAGGCAGCTGCCAGATCTAGGCTTACACATGTACTGCATCATTACCCTGGGCAAAAAGGCAGACACCAGTAATCAGACCCCCAAGTTCTTCAGTGTAGTCCTGGGAAACAAAGAAATATCCCATTTGCCTCAGTGCCTGCAGATTCTACCACTAAATTCAGCACTCATCAGTGTTGTCTCAAAGGGAATAATAGACACAAACATGCAAACAAAAAAAAAATACACAAACATACACAAATACACAAAACAAAACAAATACAAACATACACACATACACATACATAATCATATGAATATAGAAATTTAGCTTATCTGATAGCAAAGTAGGAGGGGAGGAAATTAAGTAAAGGGTGAAATGGGGACTGACAGAAGAGATGGCAGACCAAGGGAACTTGGAGACATAAGCAGAACACACTGGTGAGAGGGAAAGGGAAAAAGGAGGACAAAAAAAGAGGAATAATAGAATGGAAGGAAATATATAAGTAATCATAATTGTGAAGGTGAATGGAATGAACTCACCCATAAAAGGGAAGCAAATAGCAAAGTGAATCATAAACCATAAATCTTACAATATGTAGTTTACAAGAAACACACAAAGTGGAGATACACATAGAATAAATGTAAGGAGTTAGAGCAGAATCTATTATGTTTTACTGAAGGAAAAAAAAGGAAGGAGTAGCAACCCTCATCTAAGATGAAGTAAAAGCAAAAATAGAACTAATTAAAAGAGATAAAGAAGGAACCTACATCTTGCTAAAAGGTACCATAGACAAACAATAGCAATACTAAACTTATATGCATCAAGTGGTATAGCATCCATATTCTTAAAGGAACAGCTAAGTGAGTTATGGGAAGAAATAGACAGCAAAACTATACTAGTGGAGAAACTCAACTGTCTTAGAATATGATGAATCAAAAATGAAAAATAAGGAAAAAACTAAGGAGGTAAACAAAATATTACATGGTCAATTTTGTGTAGGGTCCATGTACTGCTAAGATCTTTTACTTAGCAGCACATGGACCCTACACAAAACTGACCATGTAATAAGGCACTAAAATTCAAAATCAAATGCAGAAATATTAAATGTATTATTTTCAGATAATAATGTAATAAATATTGTATTCAAGAAAGGGAATAGAATGATAGATTAAAATTAGTTGGAAACTAAATAATCCAACCCCAAAGAATAAGTAGATCAAACAACAATACATAGAAACAATAATTTTATTAAAAAGAATAACAGTGAGAAAACAGGCCAGAATTTATGGGGTGCAGACAAAGTAGTATAAAGGTGAAATTTGATTTCTTTAAATTCTTATATCCACAGAATGGAAAAGGAACAGATCAATAGGTTGGACATGGAATTTAAGAAAAAAAACTAAAAAAAGAACAAATTAAAAATCCCTAATTGAATACCAAATTGGAAATCTGAAAATCAAAGGAGAGCTTAATAAGAGTGTAAGGAAAAATGAGCTAATAAATAAATCTAGCAACTTGTTTTATTAAAAAAAACAATAAAATGGATAAGCTATTAGTTAATTTGATTTTAAATAAGAAAATCAAAATGAAAAATCAAAATCTAGTATCAAAAATGAAGACTGAAATCATCATCAATGAAGAAGAAATTAAACCAATATGCCAGTAAATCTGACAATCAGACTAAAATTGATATTTACTACAAAAAATGTAAATTGTCTTGTTCAGTACTTAAGAGAATCAGCTATGCTCAGAGAGAGAAGTATGGGAAATGAGAGCAGACCACAACATAGCATTTCCACTCTTTCTGTTACTGTGTGCTTGAATTTTTGTTTTCCTTCTTGGGTTTTTTCTTTCTTTCTAGATCCTACTTTTCTTGTGTAGCAAGATTACTATATAAATATGTATACATATGTTGGATTTAACAAATATTTTATTTTAATATGTATTGGACTACCTGCCATCTAGGGGAGGGGATGGGGGAAAGGCAAGAAAAAATTGGAACAGAAGGTTTCACAAGGGCCAGTGTTGAAAAATTACCCATGCCTATGTTTTGTAGATAAAAAGCTGTAACAAAAAAAAAAAAAAAAACTGTAAATTGCTTAGATTAAGTCTAGTCAGGAAATAAGAATGCTGAAATAACCCCATGTTAGAAAAAGAAGTTAAATAAGCCATTAATGGATGCCTTAGATAAAAACCATTCAGAGCCAGATGGATTCAAAAGTGAATTCTACCAAACATTTAAAGGATTAATTCCATTATTGTATAAACTATTTGGGAAAATAGACAGAAAAAGAGTCTTTCCAAACTTCTTTTATGATGCAAAGATAGTGCTGATACTGAAACCAGGAAGAGCTAAACCTGAGAAAGAAAATCATAAACCAATTTCCCTAATGAATATCAATGCAAAAATTTTCGAATAAAATATTAGCAAGGTGATTGCAGCATTATATCATTAGGATTATACATTATGAGCAGGTGAGATTCACACCAGGAAGATGGTATTGGTTCAGTATTAGGACAACTATCAACATAACTGATAAAAATCAATAACAAAATTAATAGAAATCATATGATTATTTCAACAGATGCTGAACAAGCTTTTGATAAAAAATAATTTCCTATTAAAAACACTAGAGTGTTCCTTAAAATAAGAAGTATCTATTAAAACCATCAACCAGAATTATCTGTAACGGGGATGTTAGAAACTTTCCCAAAAAGATCAGGAGTGAAGCAAGGATGTTCATTATCATCTCTACCATTCAATGTAGTACTAGAAATGTCAGCTATAGTCATAAGAGGAGAAAACGAATTTAAAGGAATTAGAATAGGCAGTGAGGAAACAAAACCATCACTCTTTGCAAGATGATATGATGGTATACTTAACGGAATCCTAGAGCATCACCTAAATAGGTATACTTTTTCTTCTTGAAAAGCAGGTGATGGAAAGAAGAGAAAATAAATATTTGTTCATTGAATTAAATTTAATTTAAAAAGAAAACTCATCATGTAATACATGACTTACAACTCTGTACTTCTGCCATTGTCCTACTTCTCTGCATAACCAGTCCTTGAAACGTTTTCTCTAAAATGAATTAATGGATATGGGTTCATGAAAATTAAGTTCAAAAATAATCTACTCCACTAAATTAAAATATAGTTAATATAAAAGTGAAGGCCTACACTTTAGCTCTAATATGTACCAATATGGAATGGATCAAACATGAGTTTATATGAAAAAGATTTGAAGGTGTTAGTAATTGGAGAAGTTCTTATTTAATGGTAAAACACAAAAAAGTTAATGTGGTAGAGGACTACATTATCTGAAGCAGAAATACCAAAATTGCAATATTCTACTTTATCAAATTGCAAAAATATTGTATTGCTCAGTTTTAGATGTTACATGAAAATGAAAAGAATTAAACCCATCTAGAAAAAAGGATCCAAATTTATGACACCTCCAAATTATGTTGTAAGATTTTTGAAGGAACTAAAGATATTTTGCTTGGACCAAAATCCTAAGACAAATTCGTCTTTTTATCATTTGAAGGGACATCATGTGACATAAGAATTTGAAGTTTTTCCTCATTTAAATGGGTAGAACAGAACTAATTGGTAGATGTCAAAAAGGCTAATTCCATTCCTATAAAGGAAAAATTTCTGATCCACTAGAGTTGTCTAAAAATATAATAGGTATTAGATGAAAATCCATCTCTGGAGGTCTTTAACTAAACACTTGGTGATGATTTATCAGATGTTGTAGATGGGATTTTTGGTTAGGTGTTGGTAGGCCTAGGATATTTCTAAGAGATTTTCCATCTCCATGCCTCTAGGGAATGTGATCTAGTATCTCTGGACTTAAAATTCAAAATCCTGGTCTTTCCAAGAAAGTGAAGACAGCCATCCTTCTAAACAAACATACAAAGAAAAAGGACAATTTCAAACCTCTTTTTCACCTGGGATGAAAGATTTAACTGCTTACTCAAGTTTAATTACCCAATGTAGATTAAACTGGGACAGAAAGAGTTAATAGAGCTCTTGAATTGGAATCACTTATCTCTGTTTATCTCAGGTTCTTTATCTGAAAAAATTGGGTTGGAAAGAAATGGCAAATCCCATTCCAGGACTCAAATCTAATGACTTCTGCCATTTGGTTCTGAAGCCAAGGAAATATAACTTGCTCTTATATTTGGCATCATCATTGCTAATTTCTAAATTACTTCATTATTTAGTGCAAGAGTTCCATTGTTATGAAAACTCAAATAGTTTTCCTTCATGACTGATACTTTGAAATATACTGGGGGTGAGAGAGAAGAGCGGGAGATGGTAAGAGAATAACAGAGTTATAGAATTGTGTTAGCAATACAAATACAACATGAATAGATGCTAAAAATATTCACATATTTATAGGTTAATACACATTATATATCTATAGTTATTTCTTATTGGATCTAATCCTGTAAATTCACTGGGTTAGGGAACTCCAAATGAAGGAATTCCTACTAATGTAAATGTTTTGCCAATTGCTCTTAAGAGAATTGTCTAGGGACATCAAGAGATTAAGTGATAACTGGCACCCTCTTTTGAAATACTAGGTCATAGACCACAATGAAATATAAGAGAAAAGTTTTTGTGTAAGAGAAGGTCATTAATTTTAGTATGTTTTGGTATGTTTTCATATTAGATATTTTGAAAAGCCTCTATAATTTTTGTTTTGGAACAACTGTCATAATACTAGCATGACTATACAACTATGTCATGTGGATGGAAGAGGAGGAGAGTGAATATTGCTGATACTTTTTTTTCAGTTCTGGGAGACTGTTCTCACTATAATTTTCTTCCCTGGAAATATGTGTACACAGTCCTTTGTTCTGCTAAGTATATATCTCAAATGCACATTAAAAATTTCTGCAGTGGGAAGAAGATGGATTTATTTTTTGTTTTATTGATGAGATAAGCTAGAAATAAAAATGTAGTGAAAATGTAATTATCATGTAGAAAAAAGCAGTTGTGTAATTATAAAATATTCAATAAATAGCATATTTTTATAACATATAGGAAAATTGCATACAATGGTGTCCATTTAATATTGTTATATAATTTATATAAATGCATATATACATATATATATATATATCAGCTGTGCTATTTATATCTTAACTATCTAATAAACTAACTTATATGTACTGATGTATATGATATATACTGATGTATATGATATAACCTGTATACATATGTACCTATAACACAATCTACACATAAAAACACACATATATGTACACAAATGTATATATTTATAAAAATATATAGAATACATAAACCCATAGACAGAAAGATATAATTTGCAAATGTGGTCTTGAGTGTATTCCATTCAATAATAAGCATCTCTACCCACTATAGCTCCTGTGTGGCTAAAATGTTCTCATCAAGCTAAATGACATTATATTAAAACTGTCTAATTAAAATGCAAAACCTATTTCATTCACTTAATTAAAGCAAGTGTTGATTATTGATATGTTAAAAATATAAAGAATCAGAGCTTAACTGGCATATTACAACATGAATATTTACTATTATTGAAGATTGAGATACAATTATACTTATTTTCATTGTCATGATCATATTACAATGAATTCTGATTGCCTAAAAGTGTTCATAAATGTAAAATATAATTGTTAATTTATTTTGAATTTAACTTTAATTTCATTTATATTTCTGTAAAAGTATAGTGTAGCAATACTTTTAGATTAAAAAATCTTAAGAAATTAGAAATTATTTGGGGATAATGAAAAAAAGATATGTATATACATGAAATAGGAGCATATATTCCTCCCAGAAAAGATCTGTGCAAAATCTCTCGTATTTAATGTTATAGGTACTACAATTTACATAAGTGATCATTGTTTTAAAGCAAAAAACATTATTATGTTTTCAATTTTATGAAGGCTGTTGAGAATGTATATAAAGCATATATATATATATATATAAACCATATATATATAAAGCATATATATATATATATATAAGTATATATATATATGCTTATAAATGCTTTATGCTTTATAAAGCAAAAATGCTTTATGAAAATAGCCTGAACTACTTAGGCCCCAGACAGTCTATAAAGTATGTAACTCTAAACAAATGAACAGATATGAAGGAATGCATTTGTACTTGCAACAATGGGGCACATAATTCATTTGTACTTTCAAGAGAATGGTTAATGTTCTAGTATTAATAAGGTACTTTAGATATCAAGGCCTTACCAGTATGTATCCCTCTCAAAAAACTGATGCATTCTCTTTTGCCATAGCAATTCTAAAAGTTTTATGTCCAAATAACTCCATAAAAACTAAAAAGTAAAATGTGTAACCTAGAGTACTTTAAAAATAGCTGCCCCCTCTTATTCATAAATAGCCCTAAAGTTTAGGTTAGAAGATCCAAAACCAAATCCATTTGGTTTGGAATCTGAAGAAAGGCCCACTCTCATTTGGCTGGAATCAGGAAAGCAAAAGAAAATGAAGATGAAAGGAATTTTCTGAAATGATTAGTACTATATAATTAGTAGGAAAATTCAGAGCACACCTGTAAAATTCACTATGATTAATAGGATTAAACTAAAGATTTTCTTCATAGAGTATATAGCTGTTGTCATTGAGTTTCTTGGTGACATATAAAACTCATTTCAAAATGTCCCTTGAGAACAGACATAGAGTGATTTAAGCAGACATCCTGCCCTATGTATAGTACGGTCTGAGATGATCAGTCTTGTTGATTCAATGATTTTTATTCATATATTTTTTTGCACATTATTAAACAACTAATAATAAGATAATCTATTGAAATGAAATGGATGTTTGGACCCAAGAACCTAAATCAAGAGTTGACTTTCCTTGTCTAGAAACATAAAAAGTCAAAAAATTGGATCAAACAAAAGTATTTTGCTTATAATAGATAAAATAAGTATAAACTTGCTAGTATTTGGCTATAGACATTTGTTATGAGTAGTGACAAGCATTGTTGCTCTGCTAAGAGGATTTCTGTAACTAAGCTGATTTTAAAGGTCAGAAAAAGGAACTTGAGATCATAAAAAACTACAAAATAGCAAAGATTATATAATACTTCAAGTTCCAATTCCATCCTTAGACATATTTAAAAATGCAGTAGCCACACGGTCCAGAAGCTCCTGAATATTTCTGTTTCAATGAATGTTCAATGACAGACTTTAAAAGTCATTTCAGCTAAGTAAGATTAAGTTTTTATTCTCAGCTTACCAGCACTGCTTAGGTTATGGGACAGAAGGGAAATCATTATTTTTTTCTTTGGACCATATTATGATTCTATGATTCAATCAACTTATTAGGTTAAGAATTTGAATGCCATACTAAAAAATCTCTCTCTAGGGATATGTCATAAAAATTATTACACAGTGTAACATACAAATGATACTTGGTGTTCCAGTAGAAACATCAAGTTACATGTACTTATTGGCTCCAATGAAGTACAAACGTAAAATAATAAGTTCCATAAAACTGCCTACAATCCTAGTCCAAAATAAATTAAGTGCTTTAAGAAAAAAAATGATAACAACTGCAAAAAAACATGCTACCCACCTCCTGACTAAGAAGTGATAAGACTTAAGATGCAAATTCAAGCAGACACTTTTGGACATAGATGGCCAATGTGGAAGTTGATTTGTTTGACAACTTTAACATGGTCTTTGATCAGTGGATTTAGGGTACAGTATGCCATTTAAATTCTCTCAAAATTTTCTCATGTATACATATTTAGGTTCACTGAAATTTTTCTCTCCATTATTTTTCTCAAAACTCGCATCTTCTAAGAAGTCCCTTTCTGACCAACAACAGTTTCCATTCTAATAATAAAATAATTTGGCTAATCTGGGATTTTTTTTTAGTGTGAAATTAAACTTAAAACCTGATATCCTTTCCTAAAGCAATATACCTCCACATATGTTTGTAATGTTTTTTTTTTCAATTATAGTGTAATGTATGTAATGTTTTTTCCATTATAGTGTCTTTTGCTGGGTTCCAAGTCTCCTTGATATGTTGCAAATTTTGAGAGAGAAAGAAAAGACAAGAAGAGGCTCTTTGTCTATTTCTTAATTTTATAAATTAAAAAAATACCTATCACCAATATGGTTCAAAGTATGTGTATAAGAATATAATACCATTATAGTAAGGACAAACAAATCTTGTATATAAAAGCTGAATCTTTAAGTACCAACTTAGAAAATGGAGCTTTTTGCAGGCTAAAGAATCTATGATGAATGAGTGTATATTTATTACTATGCTCACCAAGGCTGGTTAATAGCAAGCTGGTTAATGGCATTTTGAAAATTGCTGAATGCATAGAATAAAAACTATCCTCATTCTGCCAACTAAGTGAGCATGGTAAATTGGATGCAGAGCCTAATCTAAAAAAATTAAAGAAAATAAGAAATTCTACCCACTGAAGTGTTTTCAAAATGAAAATATAGTTAAATGCTATACCATTGCACTGTGAAAGTGAAAGCAATAAATGAATCAAGCCTACTGTTCTCAGGTTCTATTCTGATATGTCTACTTTCATTTTTATCACACAGCTAGAAGGAAGAGTGGGGACAATCCAGGACATGGAGTCAGGAAGATCTACATTTGACTCTTTTCTTAGACAATTAATTAGAAGCTAGGACTTTTAAGTGAGCCACTTAATTTTTCTCAATCTTAGTTTTACTTTTGTAAAATGAGCATAATAACAGCATTTACCTTATGAGACTGCTATAAGGATCAAATATAATATATGCAAAGCTCTTTGCAAACTTTAAAGCTCTATATAAGCTCTGTATAAAACTCTGTTATTATTCTAGCTATTTATTACTTAAGAATGAACATGATTATAGATGATTCTTTTTTTCCCTTTCAAACTCACAGATTTAATGAGTTATGGCATGTTAAGATGGACCACAGAAGAATTGTCAATTAACTCAGCATTTTTTGTCAGTTCAAGACAGTATAAGCAAAACTCCAACAGTGAAATTTCAACCAACAATAGCCAAAATGTCAAGCCTTTATCAAAACACAATGTTATTAATCATTGCTGTTGTATATTATTTCAGCATGCTGATCATTGTGGCTGGGGCCTTAAATTAAGAGATATTTAAATCCAATTCATTTTAATGGGCAGAAAAATAACAGAGATAACAAACAAAGCCAAAGAGAAAAAAGGCGGGGTAGGAGAATTTTATGAAAAGCACTTTAACTGTAAGCTTTAGGTAAAATGTTTTTTCTTGAATATAACTCGATTTTGGCCAGAGGCAAATAGAAGCTGGACAGTATCTGAAGATCTGATTTCTTTGAAATATTATGGGTTCAGTCTGAGAGCATATAAAACTCAAGCAATGGAGGAAGATCTAACACACATAGTTCCTAACAAAGATACTTCCTGGATGTGACTTGGGATTCTAGTGTCATTTTCAATAAGGTTTTCATGATATCAACAAAGGAAAATGAGAATGATTTTATCTTCCAACACTATACATGTTGCTTGTTCAATAAAATCACTAACACCTAAAAGCTAAGAGATGTAGCTACCATGTTTTAGGAAGGGAAAAAAACAATCAGATGAGTAAAGAAAAGCAAAGGAAAATTAAATATCTTGATCCACATCAATAAAATGTGTGGAGTGCTTTTTGCATGTTGTTCCCTCAATTAGAATGTGAGCTTCTTTAAGACAGAAATATACTCCCATGCCTTTCTTTGCATCCCTAGCATTTAGCACAATTTCTGATGCATAATAAACATTTAGAACTGTAATGGATCACAGAAGTCATAAAGTCCAAGCCATTTTGTTTTACAGATAAGAAAAGTGAGATCTGATTTGGTTTAGTATGTCAGAAGCAACTTGGGCAAAATTTGAATAGACATCTAAATCAATGCATTTATCACTAATTCTTGCTACAGTTTAAAAAAAACTGATAGTAGACAGAGAAAAAAGTCTGTAAAGTGAAGAAATATGAAAAGTTAATTTAAACATTTTATAAATAAAAACAATGTTAAAATGGAATACTTAAAGAACATAGAACTCACAATTCTTTTGTGTTGTTGTTCAGTCCTTTTTTCAGTTATGTCTGACTCTTCATGATCCCATTTGGGATTGTGTTGCCTAGATTTGATCTTATAAATATGACTTCTTGATTCCAAGCCCAGTGCTCTATATACTTTACCACCTAATGCCCAAGTATTCTTCTTTAGAAATGACCAAGCAAATGTGTTAGGTAGAGTGGAAAGAGTTCTAAATTTTGAATCAGACGTGGGGTTCTGCTCTTGGTTCTCCCATTTATTATATGAAAGTATTTTTAAGCTTTGTAAGTTACATTCTTTGTGACATTCATTTTCCTCTTCTATAAAACTGAGTAATGAATTAGGTGACTTCAGAAGACTCTTACACAACCATGACCCTGAAAGTCTGGGGTTGACAGATTTAATCCCACTTCCCTTAAAATAAGTGAAAAGATGCTCAAAGATAGGTCAGACCAAGAATGAAAAGTCTTTGCAAAATATTTGTTCAAGTGTAATAATGCCAGTAAGGAAGTAGATTTCTGTCAACTGAGGGATTGTATCATGTTTTCTAAATTTTGTATAAATGTATTCAGTTCACTGGAATCAGAGTATTCCAGAAATTTGAGCAAATATATTTCCAGTAAAAAACCTCTAAGGGGAAGGTTTATAAGGGAAGGAGAGCTATTCACTTCAGTCTTGACAAATCACCTGCCCTACTCCGGGGGGGGAGTCTTGGGGGCTTTGAAGATCTAGGAGATTTTAGATTTTTGATCTACTCATTAATATCCTAGCATCATCTTCCAATGACAATAACAGCCACAAAAGAGGCATTATTTCTATTTTGAGCCAAGGGCATATTCACCTTATTTTGAACTCCCCACAAATAAAAGAAAAGGAATTCTGACAACTGGAAACTTGTAGTTAATTCTTTGCCACTTGTGATTTCTAAACTTTAGTCTACTTTCCCATGGATCCTCTATATCTTTATAGTAGAAAGTGTTTCAAACTTTTTAAAGTGGAGAGAGGATGCAGCATAAGAAAAGAGATTGTTTCATATCAATTTTACTTACAATTACCACTTTAGTAAATACTCTATTTTTATAAAAGCTACTTAGTATTGACTGACAAAAGATATTCTCAGTTGATAATCTTGAAAAGAAACAGTGGTAGACTCTGGAGCAAAATGGCTCTAGGCAATCACTCTTTACTCCTTATGAATATAAGCAGAATCCTGAGATATGTTGTCTTATTATCAAGACCTAACTCTTTACTGGGAATGGGATGATGTGGGGAGAGGAAGAAGGTTATAGAGATATGTCAAAGCTAAAATCAGAACATGGGTCTTCCAGTTTTAATACTAGTTCTCCTTCTACTGCATCATGCTACTCTTGATATTGTATCTCATCTGGTATTCACAACAATCCTGTGGAATGGATATTTTTTCTTTTACAGATGGAAAATCAGAGGCTCAGTTTACACACCAGGATTCAAACCCAAGTTTTTGAATTCAAGTCCCCAGTTGCTTACAAAAATAAATGTTTCAAGATTGATTTTTTTAATTAGACGTGATTTTCAATTTTTAGGAAGTTTCCAATGAACAATTTAATTTCCCAATACAGAAAAGCATTTGCACTGCAATTTATGCTATCAGATTGAGATGTCAGACTCACAACTTTAGTTCCCAAGTGTCTCACAACACTTCTGAATGTGGCTGAACCAGACTAAAATCTAATTAGGAAATATTTAACAAAATAAACAAAAATACAGTAAAACATAGATAATGATACAATATGATTTTCCGATATGTGATCTTTAGGGACCTTACATATAGTTTGGTGGCTATTTTTACTAAATGAGATTGATTCCATTGGTCTTAGAGAACTGCCTGGATCTTTGAAAAATTAAGTGGCTGTCCCAATATCACACAGCTAGTAGGTATCAGATCTGAACCTTGAAACCATGACATCCCAGCTCTAAGACTGGCTCTCTTTTTTTTTGTAGACCATATTAACTTTCTGGGATTGATATTATAATAATGGAACTTACCATATGCATATCATTTCCATTTTTCATTTTATAATCAGTCTTGGAAATTTAGTATATTGAGAGAAATGATTATTAGTAACCAATAATTTTGAAAGATCCAGAGTTCCCCCTTTTTCTAAAGTTCTCATTTCAAAGCTCAATCTCTGAAGGTTGAATTGACATTCACCTCAATCATCGTACAGACCCCATCCAATTTAAGGAAGGGAATCCCATTTTGCTCAGTTTTAGATGAGGATAAATTATTTGACAAAATTGACCATAGTGGGGACAATCAGAAGTAAAGGGCATAATCAGAGTTACATTTCTCAGCCCCTTCTAGATTGGGTCCACTTCTCATTGTAATTTTCATTCTCTTTCATTACTTGTTAATTAATCAGAGTTGATTGTTAGCTGCAGGAACACTTACTCCTCCAAGGCCATATAAACTGTGAACCCACTGTGAACTGTGAACTGTGAACTTGGGGGTCTTTGCCATGTAAGAGTGTCACTGACCCTTTTGTTAATAAAATGCTAACATTATTAAAAATAATTAATTACCAAGAGCTTGTGCTCTCACACTTTTAAAACATATGCATACATATAATGTGTGTATGTGCAAATGTGTATATGTTTATATAAATGTTTTAATATAACCACCACATTTTTATACAACTCCAGAAGTTATTTTAATCATGAATACTGGGGAGTGGGAGGCAGAGAAAGAGAGAGAGAGAAGCAGAGAGAGAGAGATGAATAAGATACTCTTTAAGAGTCCTTCAGGTAAATAACTATGAAAATACTCATTAAAATTCTAAACTTTTTTCTTCTGATACTTTTTATCCCACAAACTTTTTTATGACACCAAAAAATTGAATTAAGACTTCCTCAGGAAGCTATCCAAACAGTCACTTATTTTGTATGGTCCACAGAAGGTCTGTGGTTTTCCTCTGGATGCTATATATCAGTGCCATTTCCAATTCCTCACCTAAAGATATTGACAGCTTGAATTCTTTCCAACAAAGCTGGTTGAGACTATCTATATATATTTCCATTTTCAAAACTATAGACTTCCATAACTAAAGAAAATAACAAGATGTTGGTCATAAGAAACACATAAGTAGATAATAACTTGATCTTCAGATATCTCCTAGCTCAATATTTCAAGAGTACTTGATTTTTTCCAAGAGAATACTTCGCCCAACTAATTTTTACAAAGTATTGGGCTATCCTCCAGAGTAGTGGTTCTCAAAGTGTGGTGCATGATTCCTGGAGGGTCTCTGAAATCCTTTCAGGAATTCTACAAATTCAAAATTCTATTTATGATAAATATCTATTATGTAACCCATATAAACAAAAACTCTTTGGACATATTCTCAATAATTGTTAATACCGTAAAGATACTGAGAAAAAGAATTTGAGAACCACTGCTCCAGAGTTTCAAAGGCAACAAAATGCATCACCCTGTGTACAACATGATGATAAGCCTCTCAAGTTCAGTTAGACTGGTTTTTGATTACCAGGTAAACTGGTCCATCACAAGGATGGTACTCAATACCTTTCTAACTTGCTAAAACCTGTCAAACTGTGTGTCTTCTCATCACAGCCTTCAAAACTTAAGGGCATGGAGGAATGAAATACTACTTGAAAACATTAGTGATAAAGTGATTTTTTTCTTCTGAAGTTGGTTGAGAAACATACCTGCAATTGAAGACATAATTTAAACTAATTGTGTGGAAGATCATTTTGAATAGATTTTAAAAATATGTAGCTAAGTTTTCTTAGCAAAAGTCTGCTTTATTAAAAAAATTAATATTGAATTATATCATTTTAAAAATTAGTTAGCCTAAAGGAATTAGAGTAGATAATGAAGAAACCAAATTATCACTCTTTGCAGATGATATGAAGGTATACTTAGAGAACCCCAGAGATTCTACTAAAAAGCTATTAGAAATAATCCACACCTTTAGCAAACTTGCAGGATACAAAGTTATCACTTTTCTTATATATCACTAACAAAATCCAACAGTTAGAGATACAAAGAGAAATTCTATTTAAAGTAACTGCTGATAGCTTAAAGGTTTTACAAGGGTCAATGCTGAAAAATTACCCATGGATATATTTTGTAAATAAAAAGCTATAATAAAAAATAAAAATAAAAATTAGTAGCCTCTATTTAAATATATTGCCATCATTTTATTTATTTTTTAAAATATAATTTCTAACATTTTAAAAAAGGTATTCCTCTAAGTAAATAATCTTCTTACATTCTCATAGCTTTTTTTTTTAATTTTTTCATTTTTTTATGAAATCCCTTTCCCACTCATACTGATAATGCAAAAAGAAATCTATGAATTTTGATCTATGGGATTCTGTGAATTTCGATTTGAAAATCTATGAATTCTAACTCATTGAAGGCATGATTGAGCATTGTTCCATATGTTTTACCCTTCATTAAAGTCTCTATTTGTTGTGTAAAAGTGACCTTACCTTTAGAGGGGATATGGAACCTCTGACAGACCATATCATACTACAACAGGCCTGGGGCCAAACTGTGATCTGAAGGTCCAGTCTAGTTAAGTTTCCAAGACTAACAATTAGAATCTTGAATATCAATTAATGTCTTCTTAATGATAACAATCATTAAATATAAATATGGGAATTTGTGGGAAGGTCTGCAGTCTTCACTTAGAAGATTATGAAGTGATGGATCACAATGAAGTATGTTATTGTACACTATCAACCTCTTACTTTTCAATTGTTTCAATACCATTTCATTCATATATTATTTGTATGAAGTCTTTTTATGGCAATGGAAAATAGTTTAGAACACTGCTAGTATTCAATGTTATTTGACTCCATATGATAGAAATGGTGCTATTTGAACTTGTATTCAAATTGTGGAACTACCATTTATTCAATCTGTGACCTTAAGCATGCAAATAATCCTCTACTGGGCTAGATGGCCTCTGAGTTCCTTTTTAGTTCTTAGTCTTATGACTATCCAACTAGTGGGATCAATAAATTGCCACCATTTTTCAACTATATCCATATTCTAATAAAATGTATAAGGGAATGTCATCCAAAGCAAAGAGAATCCCACTAATTTTTATAACCTTATGAATGCATATTTACTTGACTTCTTTAAGAAAAGATTTGAACCATTACATTGAACTCCCAATCCCTATATTTATGCCACCTGCATTTTTGATTTCCTTCACAAGCTAATTGTACAATATTTCAGAGTCTGATTCTTTTTGTACAGCAAAATAACGGTTTGGTCATGTATACTTATTGTGTATCTAATTTATATTTTAATATATTTAACATCTACTGGTCATCCTGCCATCTGGGGAAGGGGGTAGGGGGTAAGAGGTGAAAAATTGGAACAAAAGGTTTGGCAGTTGTTAATGCTGTAAAGTTATCCATGCATATAACCTGTAAATAAAAGGCTATTAAATAAAAAAATAAAATAAAATAAAAAAAGAAAAGATTTGAGACAGTTAAGCACTTCCTCCCTACTGACAATCAAGGAAAAATTTGTGATTAATCTAGAAGTCATCACAAATTTCCAAGATACTAAGTAACTAACATGGACATGGTCATCATAGTTTTATCACACAAAGACATGGCAAACATGAAGGGTCTCAAAATCAATTTCTGTACAGAATGATATTCATTGATTTTCATTTTTTTATAAATAAACAGAATTGTTCCAAAATCATTATAGTGACATCAGCAAATGGAAATGCATTTGAATACTTTGAAGTTGTCAAAAGTCTGATTGCTAAAACCATAAATTCTATTTCTAAAATCACCAAGTTGGAAATTTAAAAATCAAGAAGATTTTGAAAGGCATACATAGATTTAAAAACTATTCTTATCATTTATTTCTGAAAGAGAACATCAATGATCTTAATGATTTCCCAGGAGAACACATGTTTTTGTGGATACAAAAACATTCAGTGTATTTTCCATCTGTGATGTATAATATAATTGTTTGCTAATTTAAACTCATTATTGTCCAAATATAATCACAGAGTGAGACATCATCAGTCTAGATTTTATGAATTATTTAGTCTAGGTTAGTTAGTAAATTTATGGTGTGTACATTCATTAAGAATTATTTTTGTATAGCTAAGAAAATATAGCACCAGGGTATCTATTTAAAAATGAATCCTGGAATTTGATGACAACATAGTCATAAACCACTAAATAAGAATTAGGCTTTATGCCCCTGTATTTTCAAGGCACTGTGAAATCTGTGCCATGATATAAACTCACTCAATACCTGACTGAAGGAAATACACTCAATTACTCCATTACTGTGACATGGAGCCTATTAAAATATATGATCTATATGGGCAAAAAATAATAAGATGTTTGAAGTTCATTATTTCTGATTTAGAATCCAATTCATCAAATAATACTAATTTTTTTAGTGATAATTGTAATGACTATTGAGTATTTCCATTTTATATTTCATGTTTTGGTTCTAGAAAAGTATGAATTGACCTGCATTCAGTGCATTCAAATTTGTTTCCATCAGGAATCATACATATTAGTAGCATTTTGCAAGTCTGATGAACAAATACAAATACTCCATTTCTTGAACAAAGATACTTTCATCTCATAATTTTAAATGAGAAATCTTGAACAAATCAGATTTGTATATAAATGGCAAAGTGTAGTAGAACTACCATGAAATGATGCTACTCTGACCATACTAGATATATGCTTATCTGTATTCAAAATTCAGGGAGAAAGGTGAGGAAGAAAATTGATGAAAATACCAATTAAAGAAATACTCTGAGGACAATGGGCCCCAAACACCAAATGTCCCAAAACAGGACAATGGGGCACCCAAACATTCAGTCTCAATATAAGCAATTGGGAAATTCTACAAATAAATACAATTAAAAATTGTTCAAAAATTCCATATATGAAATTATAAACCAGTTTTGATAGTGTTCTTTGTCTTCCATCTCTCTCTGTTTGGCAAAGATAACTACTATTTCCTGATTAAGATTATTTCTAAGTAGTTTTGATCTCAGTATGGGAATTTACTAATATATGAGTTAAATTTTCTTAGGAAACAAATCTCCTTAGGAGATATCAATCTATTTATATCTATCTCTATATCTCTATCTTGAGAATTGGCACATTAATACTCTCAGAATTATATTACTTTTATTTTCTTTCCTGTCTTTTCTATTTCTCCCTATAGCACATTAGAAAATATTGTATTAGAGAGCAAACACGCTGATTGTACTATCACTGATAGGGGATATAGTTTCTTATATTAATCTTGACAATCCTTTCCACTTCAGTCTTTTTGTTGCCTTCTCCCAAGATTCAACATTGATTTTTTTCTGCGATAATCTGGCTCAATTTGTTTTTTCAGGAATTCTGTATAGCTTATTTTCTTACCACCTTTCTACTGTTTTATGATTTAATATTATATAATTTTCCATGAGGTTCTTTTGGGAAAATTCTACAAATACGAAAAAAAAAAGAATATTTTACATATAAAAAATATAGTCCCCTTTATCTTTTATATTTCTCTACTTAGCAGAAGTATTTAATATTTTCAGAAGGAGATCATTTCTGGGTACTTTTGCTCTCAATATGACAACTAATTAATTTATGAGTTAAATTTGCTTAGGACACATTGACAGCTTGTATCGATGTTTATTCTTTTATTTATTTCCCATTTTCCAGAATCAATTTAAAAGATCAACTTAGAGAATGTTTTTATTTTAAAACTTTAAAGAAGTTTTCCTTCTTTGATTTGGTGTTGATTTTGAATTTTGCTCTAACCAGTCCAATTATACACAGATCTTTGGTTTAGAAATTATTCTTAAGGAGAATTCTGAAGTGTCAGAATAGATTAGAAAAATTTAAGCTCTTCAGATTAACCCAACAAACAAGACAAAATAGTACCAGTGGGAGAACATAGCATGATAAAAATAAGCAAATATTGGGGTAGAACAGCAGTTCTCATGGGACAACTTAAGAAGATCTAAAGAAAAATCTCAGGAAGCAGGTTTGGTCCCTGTGAGAGGCAAACATTCTCTACCTAGATCCCCTGAAACAGCAAGCAAGTAGCTCTGGGGCTAGCTGGGATAGGAAGCAGTCTTGATTGAGCCACAGGACTTTTTACCTCAAGGTATTGTGAGGAGTCAGGCATCTGAGCCTTGGAATATTGAGGGAGCTTCTGATGTTAAGGGACAGTTGGCAAAGCTGTGCTGCTAAGAAGTGGCCCTCAGTGAGAAGAAACCAACATATGCCCTGTTGGGGCAGTGGGGCAGGGACTCCTCTGACTATGGGCTTTTGTTGGAGGATTGAATTCTAGGCCAGATAGGAGAACTAAAAGAATACCCGAGGCAAAAGACGCCATCCCTCACACCCTAGGACTATTGATGATTACATTAACAAGTTGTTAAAAATAAACTATTAAAATAAGCAAGAAAAGAAGAAAGAACCCAAACATAGAAGGTTACTATGGGAATAAAGGAGACTGGGATTTATCTTCAGAGGAAAATATTGAAGCAAAAACAGCCTTACCAACTTCAAAGAGTAATGTCAAATGTTCACCTACCCAAAAAAATTCATAAAAGAAGTTCAAAAGGATTTTAAAAAGTAAATGAAAGAGATAAACCAAGTTTTCAAAAATAATAACCATCCAAGAAAAACAAAATTATGAAAAAAAAATTGTACATTTGAGTCCTTTTCTCTCTTTTATTATTTCTTTGGGATACAGACTCAATAGTGAGACTGGGTCAAAGGGAATATACTGTTTTATAGCTTTTGGGTATAATTAAACCCTATTTTCATTGGGAATGGGTTAAAGAGGGAACAGCATGTGTGTATGTGCATGTGTGTGTGTGTGTGTGTGTGTGTGTGTAAAATCTCAATTCAGAACAAAATAAGAGTATCTGGGGATAGGGTAGGAGAAGAGGATAAGGAAAGGATTTTTATTTTTTTATTATAGCTTTTTATTTACAAGATACATGCATAGGTAATTTTTCATCATTGACCCTTGCAAAATCTTTTGTTCCAACTTTTCCCCTCCTTTCCCACTCCTACCCCAGATGGCAGGTAGATTAATACATATTAAATATGTTAAAATATATGTTAAATACAATATATGTATACATATCCATACAGTTATTTTGCTGTATAAGAAGAATCAGACTTTGAAATAATGTACAATTAACCTGAGAAGGAAATCAAAAATGCAGGTGGACAAAAACAAAAGGATTGGAAATGCTATGTAGTGGTTCACAGTCATTTCCCCGAGTTCTTTCACTGGGTGTAGCTGGTTCTATTCATTATTGAACAAATGGAACTGATTTGGTTCATCTCGTTGCTGAAGATGGTCGTGTCCATCAGAATTGATCATCATATAGTATTGTTGTTGAAGTATATAATGATCTCCTGGTCCTGCTCATTTCACTCAGCATCAGTTCATGTCAGTCTCTTCAGGCCTTTCTGAAATCATCCTGCTGGTCATTTCTTACAGAACAATAATATTCCAGAACATTCATATTCCACAATTTATTCAGCAATTCTCCAATTGATGGGCATCCATTCAATGTCCAGTTTCTTGCCATGACAAAGAGGACTGCCACAAACTTTTGCACACAGAGGTCCTTTTCCCTTAAGGAAAGGATTTTTAGAGGGAACCATACAGAGTAGTGGGAATAGGATGAAGGAAGGCAATATTAAAAAATGTGTAGATTAATCAGAAAGGGATAAAGAGAACATCATATATATTTTGGGGGCTATAAAAGTTTTCAAATTCAGATAGAAACAAGAGGGCAAGAAGAAAGGAAGAGGATAAACAAGGGTTCGTTGAGTGTGAGAGAGTAGGTTAAGTACTTGAAAACAAGGTATCGGGTAGAAGTCAAGAAGAGAAGTCAGTAGGGATAGGAAATAAAAATATACACAAACAAAATAAAGATCTGGAGTAGAATTTATTAGGTTAAAAAAACAGGGATAGTAATAGTGATTTCAGACAATGTTAAAGCTAAAATATATTTCATCAAAAGAGAAAAATGGAAAAACCACACTATATGTCTGCCATATTTTTTATTAAAGCATTTTATTTTTCAAAACACATTCATGGATAATTCTTCAACATTAGCTCTTCCAAAGCCCTGTGTTCAAATTTCCCCTCACCCCCCCCTCACCTAGATGGTAAGTAATCCAATATATGTTAAATATAGGAGAAATATATGCTAAATCCAATATATGCATACATATTTATACAATTATTGTGCCACACAAGGAAAAAAAGAGAAGCAAAATAATATGCAAGCAAACAATAAAAAGAGTAAAAATTCTATGTTATGAACCATACTCAGTTCTCACAATTGTCTCTCTGGGTATAGATAGCTTTCTTCATCACTGAAAAATTGGAACTGGTCTGAATCATCTCATTGTTAAAAAGAGCCACGTCCACCAGAATTGATCGTCGTACAGTCTTCTTGTTGCTGTGTACCAGGATCTCGTGGTTCTGGTCATTTCACTCAGCATCAGTTCACGTAAGTCTCCCCAGGCCTTTCTGAAATCATTCTGCTGGTCATTCCTTATAGAACAATAATATTCTATAACATTTATATACCAAAATTTATTCAGCCATTCTCCAATTGATGGGCATCCATTCATTTTCCAGTTTCTAGCCACTACAAAGAGGGCTGCCACAAACATTCTTGCACATACAGTCCCTTTCCTTTCTTTAGTATCTCTTTGGGATATAAGCCCGGTAGTAAACTGTTGGATCAAAGGGTATGCACAATTTGATAACTTTTTTAGCATAGTTCCAAACTACTCTCCAGAATGTTTGGATCTGTTCACAATTCCACCAACAATGTTATCAGTGTCCCCGTTTTCCCACATCCCCTCCAACATTCGTCATTATCTTTTCCTGTCATCTTAGCCAATCTGATAGGTGTGTAGTGGTAATCTCAGAGTTGTCTTAATTTGCATTTCTCTGATCAACAGTGATTTAAAGCACCTTTTCACACAACTAGAAATAGTTTCGAAAATTATCTGTTATATCTTTTGTATGCCTGCCATATTAGTAAATGTTATACAACTTAAAATAACTAAGAAATACAAGACTGGAATATTGCTGTGGTGTAAGAAATGATGAGTTGGTAGAGTTAGAAAAATATAGAAAGACTTGGACTTAATAAGGTGTTATTGATCTTCAGAGAAACAGAGGATAAACAAGCATTGTACAGTCTTACATAGATGCATATGAATGTACATATGTATATGATTATGGATATCTATGTATCTGTACATGGGTGTATCATGTGTGTATGTATGTATATGTATCTATAAATTTGTACTTAATGGAAGCTTTTTTGGTGGAGGAGGAGAATAAAGAGGGTAGGGGAATAAAGTTAAAAGTGCACAGTAGGGAACAAATAAACTTTAAAAGAGCAAAAAAAAACCCAGCTATGAATACAATGTACAGTATTTATTATATAGATG
The DNA here is from genome assembly GCF_902635505.1 of Sarcophilus harrisii. NCBI lineage: Eukaryota > Metazoa > Chordata > Mammalia > Dasyuromorphia > Dasyuridae > Sarcophilus > Sarcophilus harrisii. The sequence goes on from NC_045430.1 coordinate 235,228,935, forward strand.
TTCCTGAAATATAAATTTATGACCATATGTTGAATCCTCTCATGTTACACTGTACTCATGGCAATGTGGTTTTTTTTTTCATTTTGTATTTAAATTTTAAATAAAGTAATTAATGTTTAAAAAGAAATTATAACTACATTTTTCATTTTTTATTGGTTATCATGGCTAAAAATCCATTACCTAATGACTAGAAGGAAAATAATAAGACATTAACTGCCTTTGATGAATTCAATTAATTAGACTCCAACAAATTGAAAACTGCTTTAAAAAAAACTGGAGGATTTGAATGTTGTACAATTGCACTGACATCTTAATGACCATGGAGAATAGAAGAAGTACTGCAGGATGTGAGGGGGATAAAACAAAAATTTTGATTTTGAGGGATAAATACAGTGTAAAACAATAATAAACCATTGAATTTGCCTCTAATTTTAGAAATTTGACATTTGAAAAATCTGGAAAATGAACTTTTGATCATAAAAATACATCCTCTATGATCAAGAATAATGGGTCATGATAGACTCATTCTATTTTCTTTTTTTGCCAGTCTATTAGATCTGAGGAATGATAGAGATGTAGTTTGTATATTAGTGATGAATTTCATAATTTCTCATACTTTTCTTCTAAGATGAACAAATGTTCTCTAAATCAGGGCTTCTTAAACTTTTTTCCCACTTCTCCCTTTTCACCTGAGAAATTTTTATACCACCCAAGGTTTATGGGAATAAATCATAATTTCACTACCCTTACATTCAGTACTACACATGGAATCATGACCCACAGTTTAAGAAGCTTTGATCTAAATTATTATATATTTAGGTTTATTCAAAATTGATTGAACAGTCAGCTCTAAAGTATACTTATTAATGATTTGATAACAACTTGGAAAAAGTTATCTAACAAATTTCTGAATAGTCAGATCTAAAGTGTACTTATTAATGATTTGATAACAACTTTGAAAGAGGTATTTAACAAGTTTCCTGAAGAGATATATGTTTGTCTCTTCAGAGTTTAACATTTTTAGCAATGATTTGGAGAGAGAAATGAATATCTAATTTTAACATTTTATACACATGTGATAGTTAACAAACTGCATGACTGAGTCAGGATCTAAAATATTTTTAACAGGTTAGAATGTTAGTCACATTCAATAAGATGATATTTAATAGGGATAAAAAAATAATACAGAAGAGGCCATGATTGAGAGCACTTTCTAAGCAAAAGATACAGGGATTTATGGGATGGTAATCTCAGTGTGTTATAAATATGATAGAGCTATCAAAAAGAAAAAAAATTAGACTGCATTAAGAAAGGTATAAATTCTTAGATTGACCAGTGATATATTCTTCCCTAGTCATCCCATATCTAGAGGATGGTATTCAGTTCTGCACAATAAATTTTTTTTAATTTTTTTTGCACAATAAATTTTAAAAAGAATATATTAATTAACTGGAACATCAATAGAAGGGTAATTAGGATAATGAGTGGCCTCAAATTCATATTATAATTAATAATAATAAAAAATTTCTACATAATGTTTTAAGGTTTGCAAAGCACCTTACAATTATCTTATTTGATCTAACATTCCTGGGAAAGAAATATTGTTATTGTGGCCTTTTGACAGATGATGAAACTGAAGAAAGGCTAAGTGACTTGCCTAGATTCACATAACTAGTAGGTGGTATGAAGTTCAATTTGACTATAAGTCCTATAAAGACCAGTTGAGAGAACTAGGGATGGCTATTTAACTTGGAGAAGAAAAGATATAGAGGTAAGAGGAATGGATACTTTCTTCTATTATTTGGAGGCTCCTTATGTGAAAGAAAGATAAAACTTTTTCTGCTTGGCCTCAGAGGACAGATTTAAGAACAACATATCACAGTTATGTAGTGAAATTTATTCTTGAAAAAAGGAAAAAAAGATATTCTAATAATTAGACAGCCCAAAGTATAATATGTTATTTTGGAAATTAGGCATTTTCACCCACTGGAGAACTTTGAGCAAAAGTTTGATGATACCTTTTTATGCGTAGTATAGTGGGAATTATTGTCTATGAGGCGAATAAAAAAATCTGAGAGCGAGATTATAATCAATTCATTAATTAAGCAGCAATAATCAATAAACTGATAATCAGTGGTTTCTCTTGGTAATTGAAGAATTATGGATATCATCAAATACTTAAATACCTTTAGAAAACTAGGCAGAAAAGACAGGTGAAAATCGACATTAATTGATGTACAATGAATGAAGAGGCTAAAGGAGTTAAGGTAAGTTAGAAGCTTTCATTCAGCTCCTCCTGCTGAGTATTTAGCTTGAGACTCATCATGTAGATAAAAGCAACCATCTCCATCCAGACTACCTAGATAAAACAATGGGGGTAAGTTTAGGGTTGGAGTTCATCTGGATGAGATTCTTTATAATTTAATCAGAAGTAAGCTCTCTAGGTTGAGTGAGGTCCCACCCAAGAATATTCCTGAAGGTTAGGTCAATCTCATCATCATCTCTGTCCTTCAGAAACTTCAAGGTCTCTGAATGAGAAAATAGAAAGTAGGGAAAAAAAACCCTACTAATAACAAACCTGCTAATATTATTAATAATAAAAAATAATAAATTCTCTCATCCAGATATCTGTTGGACTAAATGAGGTTCTTTCCAACTCTGCTGGTCTATGATGAGTGTGATCTTTGAAAAACTCAGTAGATCAGATCATATTTAATACCACAGCACTTGTTATTGCATTCCAGAGACATTTAGCCCCTTATATGATGCAGCAGGTTATTGGCATTATTGCAGTTTTGGAAGGCCCAAGGTCTGTTATTCTCCTACAGTAATTCTATATCTATTGCATATTAAGAAATTAAACCTACTGTTCTGAACCTGGAAAAACATTCCTGTTTGCTATCAGATTTTATGCTCTATACAAAATTAAATAGTGTTGCTTATTTGGAGATTGAACCTATAGGCATTCATTTAAGAGTTTACTTGACACAAAAAGCTTCATCTAACTTGGCAGGATACTTAGACCTAAATTTCTGAATCTCTTCAATACAGTGGACTTACACATGAATTCATCATCAGTGAAACTGTGGAATGGAAGAGTTATCGGAATCAAGGTTTCTGATGATATTAAATTCATTGGTAAATTTTCTGGAAAAGAGCTAATAAACTCATGTTAATTCAACAGATTTTTAGTTTATTTTACTCCATTAAAATTCAATTAATTATGTTGATAATCAAGAGTCCAATGATAATTTTAGTATTCACAGAAAAAGAAATAAATCTTTGGTTTGCATACTTGTTTCTATCTCTTAGCATATAAATTATTTGTAACCTTTTAGTGAATGAATAATTTGGTATAAATTTTGAACGGGTTACCCTTTGAATGAGTCAAGAAATTAAGGAATTTGATTAAATTCATAAAGATATATCTGTACTTTGATGGTTGTAGATCTGCAATTTTATCAATAAAGGCAACTCTCAGTGAGGAACTCCTATTAATATTTAGTGACATTCCCTTTGTAAGTTTTAGTCTTTAAAGAATTTGCTGGGATACAGAGTTTTAATGATTTGCCAAGGGTAACACAACCTCTATTCCAAGAGGCAGCACTTCAATCCAGGTCTTCCTGTCTCTAAAGATTAATCTCTTTAACCACTATGCCATACTATCTCTCTTCTGTAGTAATTTGAATAATTAGAGAATAAATGTCAAAATAAAATGCCAGCATAACTGAAAGGGATACCTCAAAGTCATTCTGCTTTTAAAATATGACTTAAAAGCTAAAATAACTGGATTTCTCTAACTACAGGTTAAAAAGAATAATGAGAAGCCATCAATTCCTCCCTATTCTATCCAATCCCCCCCACCTCTGAAATTAGTTGAGAATATATCTAAAGTGATCCCAAAAATTCAAAAAAGTTTTCTTCTGACAATTTCACAATCTCACATGGAAATACATTCTATCTTTTAATTTAGCGTATGGAATGAAACTTTTCAATGAGGGTCATGTAAAGGAAAATGAAATTTAGCTTTGTACCTTGATAATTGTGATATTTTGGAGGAAAAAATCTTCAAACAATTATGAAAAAATTACAAAAAAGCAATGCCAAATCAATTTGCTAGAATCTGTAAAATATTTAATAATAAATCTAATATAATACCACAATGTTTATATGTCTCAGGGGATTAAATGTTTTTGAAATGCCTCAACAACGGTAGTGAGTAAGCTACAATATACTTACAATATACAATATACAATACTCTCATCTAATCATACTGCCAAATCTAATCAAATCATTGCCATATTGTAGTTTTAGTTTGGCAAGTTTGGCATCTAATCTAATCAAAACTGCCAAAATTACAAAAACTGAAGCAGTGGCTGTGGTGCTGATGATGGAGGTAGCAATGGTAGTGGTGGAAGTTGGGGTGAAGGGTATGTTATGTTATACATTTTACTTATGTATGCGAAATTTAAGTAACATCACAAAGTTTCTGTGGAATCTTCCCTATTGTTCAATGTCATTGAAAAGATGACATTCTTTGGATAGGTTCAAAAGAACAGTTGCACTTAGAAAAATTACTATGATTATATGTACATTTAATCCAAGATAATACAGATTTATCTATCATGGTTAATTCAGAATGTTATAACCTATGATTCTAAGGGGACCAAAAGAACAATTTTTATCCCCATAAAAGTGAATTAGTGGGGTTAAAAACAACTCTATTCTTTGGCCATAAAATCCATTCCTAACTTAGTAGGCTTTCTCAAAAATGTGTTCATTTTAGGAGTCAAATTGAGTGTATGGCTTGGTACCAACTTTAAATAACTATATTAAAAAAAAAAACCAAAGCATATGACATATTTGACACTGGGTTCAAAGGATCACATAACCCAAATTGGATAACCATATTTCAACTATTTTTCCTGTAAAAATCTTGTAACAAATATTGTGACAATCCTCATTCCACTTTCATGTAGACATCCTGATGAATCCATTCTTTTTTAGTTCATAATTTATTTTACTCCAACCTGTCTTCCATACAGCCTATACTTTACTTATACTAAAATAAATAAAATCAACTTTCCTAACCTCTAATCCTCTATAGGCTGAATTGGCTTTAGGCATGTCACTTTCTCAATAAGTCAATTAACATGTGTATTTATATAACATTTTATTCCAGGAAACAGTATGGAACTATTTGCCATACAAAATCTGCATCTAAAAAATATTCAATTTTAATACCCAAATTTAAGTTTTAGTCAAAGATTTCTTCCATCAGAAACTTTAACATATTTAAACATCAAAAGGTTAGGTATCTTACTGAACATAGCTCCCATACAAATGTACATTTTTCTATTGCTTTGCTTCTGTCTTTTGGGGATCTCCCACCATAAATGCTATAATTTAAACTTTTAAAACTGTGTTTCAGTTGAATGACACTGACATCCTTGTTGTTCCTCAAATAAATCATTCTGTCTTTTGCTCCCTACATTCTCTCTGGCTGTCCCCCTACACTCTTCACATCCCCCAAACCACCTCCACCTAGAAAGCCCTCACTCATCTCCTCCTGCTAGCTTCTCTGAGTTCTTTCAGATCCCAGATGAAATCCCATCTTTTACCAGAAGCTTTTTCCTTCTTTTCTTAACTCTATTACCTTTCCTCTATGCAATTTCATCATAAAATATTTTTTTTTGGCAATCATACATTTGGCATTTGAACAATGTGGCCAGCCCAAGGGAGTTGTGCTCTCTGCAGTAGAGTTGGAATGAAGCTTCCTAAGACAATTCAAATGGAAGCAATTGGGTTTCCTGGCATAGCAGTGGTGTGCTGTTGATTTCACAAGCATGCAATGATGAGGTCAGCTCAATAACTCTGTAGACCTTCAGTTTGATGCTCAGTCTAATACTTCTCCTCTCCTACACTTTCCTTCAGAGCCTCCCAAACCCTGAGCCAGTTCTGGCAATGTATGTGTCAATCTTAAGCACTTAATGGATGTTTGCTGACAGATTGGTTGATTTTTAAAGGTCACGAATAGTTTCCCTAGCTTGCTTCAAGAGTGAACTTCAATCCTCTTGCTGCAGAAAGCCTTTCTCCCTCTCTATGGTTAGTAGATTCCCTATGCTATTAACTTTGCGTTTATCTGTCTGATCTTGTATACACATGGGTTTTTGAAGGTTGTGAAAGTTCCTCCTAAGCAGGAATGACTTGCACATACGAGTGTGCTAAATAAATGCCTATTGATGACTCCCTTATTACCTAATTCATGGATTTTTCTTTGTTTTCATCTTAAATTTGTTTTTTTTTAATATTTGGTATTGGAAACTATCTACTGCCTCTTAAAACTCAATTTTTGTCTTATGGATCATGGATAGTTTTGAATGTCACCTTTATTGGTATACTGCATATTGGGATGATTGTCATCCAACTTCTTTTCCCTTTTGAGTAATAGGAAAATAAGTAGACACCCCAAACTCTATGTACAGAGATAGAGGGCTAAGATTTGAGGAGAAAGGAAGAAGACGGGGGGATAGAGAAAATGGCTGTGAAATATGACAGCAGGGACAACCAAAAGAAAGAAAAAAAGCAGGTGGTTTTGTTTATAATTTGTTTTCTTCCCCTTCCTTCAATCTATTCCCTAGGCCCCAGATTCCTCTTCTTTAAAGGGAGAGGAATAGAACAATTGACCTTCCAGAACCCTTCAAAACATAAATCTATGATTTTAAAATTTTAATTATGAAAATAATTCCCAATTTCAGTTCTGGAGTTCAGAAACAGTCCTTTTTGTGGTCTCTAATCAAACAAAATATCCATGGGTTTAAATTCCCTTGGGTTTTGAAGTTATAAGATTAACTCCAAAGTGGTTGAATTAATTTAGAAAATATTAAACCTTTGAGGCCTTTTCTGATTCTCTTAGTTGTCAGTGCAGTTTTGCTCCTCAAAAATACTCTGTATATACTTATTTAATTACATATTGCTTCTACTATAGAATGGAAATTCCTTGAGGGCAGTAACAGTTTTACTTTGGGTTCTGCATCCTCTACTGCCTATCACATGAGTAGGCACTTAAAGAAATGCTCATTGGGTTTGATTAGATTATTGGACCTTTAATTTCTTTTCTACAAACAGAATGTGTGGTAGCAAACAGTTTCACAATGTTTCCTGGACACAAATGTTGTATAACTATGTATGCTAATTAAAACATTCAGAAAACCATTAACTATTCAAAATGAGTTTCAACGGCTAGTGCCCTCTGAATCTCCCATAGACTTTAGTATCTTTCAATTAATGTCTTCTAAATGTTGTCCTGTTCTAAACTAAAATACAAGCTTCCTGAGGATGCCGTTGTGGAAATCCAAACTTGACATGTAACAAAATGAGCTCATATACTCCCTCCTTTGTCTGCCCATAGTGTCTAGTTGATACCTTTATTATTCAACAGCTGCAATAAATTAAACACTAATATAGAAAAACTTTATATAGCTTTACTATGTTAGAAAAATATATGCCTTTCATTTTACTTATAGCATTTTCAGCTATACTATGACTTGAAACCATCCCCTAAGCTTCCCTTTATAATAAAGAAAAGGCAAAACCCAACTATGATTGAAAGTGTATATAACATTTCATATTCAGTCTCCTAGGGATGAAAGATGAATATTTCTTCATTTCTTCCCCAGGCATAATTTCATCATTACAATTACAAAGCACTTTGTTTATATTATATTTATCCTTATAATTATATTTTTGCACTAGTCTTCTCACTGTTCTCTGCCCTCCAGATCCTTCTTCTTCAAATCCAACCTGCATGTTGTTGCCTGTGTTATTTTTAGTACAAAGCTTCTATGCCTTTGTTCCTGCTGGTCCTTCCATCTGGAATCTGCTCATATTTATTTGTTAATAGCTTATCTATCCTAAAGGACCAGCTTAAATGTCACTAACTTGGTGATGCTTTCCCAGTCCCAGCAGATAGAAGAAATTCTCCTCTCTGCTTTCCTGCTACTGTGTTTGTGCCTATTTACCTCCCTACATACTTGTTCTATTACCTCATCTTGGATTATCGGCATGTGTCCTGTCCAGTCTATTAGAATATAAGCTTTCAGAGCCAAGATCATGGATCTCCTTCAGCAACTAGCATATTGTTTTGCATATAAAGAATGTCAACAGCACCTGTGATTTTATTGCTTTAGAGAATCACCAAATGAAGAAATGCTCTCTGCTAATATCCAAACTGGCATTTTCTCTGCAAGTGCTAGTCCTAGAGAGTTGCCCAGAGGATATAGACTACACAAGTTCAATTAAATGCAACCAACTGTGATTTGATTGTTTTCCAGGATATCACACAGTATAGCATTAGTCCTTTTTGATACACTGCTTGTCTTGACAAATGGGAGACATGGAACTTTTCAGACTGTATTATTTGGATGGTACAGTTTGTTATTCAATCGTCCAAATCTTTATAACCCCATTTTGGGTTTTCTTGGCAAAATTCTAGAGTGTTTTGCCATTTCCTTCTCTAGTGGATTAAGGCAAACCAGAAATAAAATGGCTTATCCAGGCTCACATAGCTATCGTGTCTGAGATAAGATTTAAATTCATCTTTCTGCCTCTAGGCCTAGGACTCTATCCCCTGAACTGTCTAGCTGCCTCTTACATGGTATGATGGAATATCTGACAAATGACCAGAACCTAACAGACACAAATTACCAAGCTCAAGCCTATTTCTTTTTAATATATATATTTATATACTACATTCCTCATCATCCCCTTAAAATGAAGGGATGATATAAGATGGCTCCTAAGGTCCTTTCTCATTCTAGATTTGTTATTTTCTCTGATCAATTATAAGATCTTTGAAAATAGGAATGGCTTCATTTAAGTCTCTAATATCTGAGGCATATTTAATGCTTGACAACTGTTTACTGAGTGATTAATAATAATAACAGTAAAGATATTCTCTCATACCCAACTATCTTACTGTGTGTTTTTATTACTTGAATAATTGTTAATATCAAGCAAAGCCTATTTTACTGAAAAACTGTTATTCTTTATTTGTATTCCATAATAAGATTTAGTTGTTTGTTAATACGTCGCACAGAGTAGCATTAGTTCTTTTTAACACATTGCTGTTTTAACAAATGACAAAAATGTTATTTATCAGACCGTACCCTGGATGGTACAATGGGTTCTGATATGCATTGTTTTCCCAGACATTCTGTCATGGATACTAACTATAAGCTGAGTATAATATCAACTGAACTACCTTTTAACTATAATGTGAGTACTGTATTTTAATGGGCCTTCAATGTTTCTGTCATAGTATTTGCATAAATAAAAGAGAAACATTTCCATTGTAATCTTTGAATGGAGTAACTGGGCTAGCTGACTTCATATTTCCAGGGTTTTTTTGAACCTTAAAAACACAATAAAAATTCTAACTTGTGGCAACCCCAAATAGAAGGTTTTTAATTTACATACCTAACCACTTTCAAAGTTTATAGTAGGATGCCCTGACAAGAAGCCAACAATAGTTTAGACAAATTAAAACCGAACTTTCTGATTTTTCCTCATTCTCTTTTATAGTACTATTAATATCCTAAACTTATTTGCATTTTCCTCATGTTCTTGCCATTATGTTGATATTTAGTATTTCTCAGGAGGCCCTTACACCCCTTAGCAAAACACAGAGGGAAAGGGAACCTTAATGTGCTATGTATTAATATAGTTCTTCATCATCCTGGGAAAAGCAGAGAATACTAAGCAGCTTAACAATGAAAGAGTACTTTACAGAGACCAAAGCTCTGATCCTCTACCTTGCCATTTTTCAGTTTATTTTGACTAACATGAACCTCTGCTAAGAAAACAGAAAAAGCAGGGGAGATATAAGAAAAAGCCAGAAAAACAGCACATGAATAAAGATGGTGATCAAAGATGAAACTAAAATTATGACTAAAGAACTAGTCAATTCAACAATCAGAAATAATTAGTAAGTCAATTCAGTTATTATAAATCAGGAAAACTGCAATTAAGTCAGAATACTCATGAATTCATAAACCAAAACTTTCATTTTGCAACAGCTATGACTTTAAAGTTGCACCCTGAGATTCTGTAAGTTAACTGAGTCAACTTTTGTCTTTTCTTTTAAGGAATGTATATCTTATAGTTGACTAAGGAATATAAAATGATCAGAAACAATGTCACATTTCTACAGAACGGAAAGACTTGCAAAGGCATTTGTCACCATATCCCTGTGAGGTACAAAGTGTATTATCCTTGTTTTAGAAACAAGGAAGTTGAGGTTGAGATGTTAAGTGAGCTTTCTTAAGGCCACAAGCCTGAAAATAAAGCCTGGATTCTAAACCAGGCCTCCTAACACTAAAATCCAGCACTCATTCCATGACAACATATGGATACTCCACATTGAAATAAAGTTTTATGAGTGGAAACATCCTAGAATATTAGATATTTATTTCCTACCAATTTTGTTTTGAACTTTTTAATGTTTATTTGCTACTCTGGAAAGTGAACCAAACCTTTGATTCATTCTTTGAACCTTTTTAGTTCTCCAACATGTCCAAGAGGAGAAAATCTTTTGGCTAGCTTTAATTTCCTCCCCATTCTCAGGGTGACATTTAATTTCAGAACTCCTGACGCAAAAGTAGACTCTACTTTTTTAGGGATCCTTCATTATCTTCTCTTCTTTCCATCTTCTGTCTATATTTTCTTGCAAAATTTAAGTGGATAAGCAAAGACCCTGAACATTAATATTAAATGTTTTAGATAACTCTCTATATTAATCATCAATGGAATTATTTTTCTTTTTGTCTTTGAATTTTAACTCCTGAAAGTTTCTCATCCTTTTTAAGGTGCCTTTTTCTCAAAAATTTTAGTCCTCAGAATCTTTTAAAATCTGCTCTAACCACACAGAGTACAATCAGTTTATACACACACACATATATGCATATATATATATATATATAATATATATATATATATATATATATATATATATATATATATATATATATCTTTCTGTGAAGACCGCATATTTTAAATTCAGGTTAGGGGAAAATCGTCAGTCTTTATTCTCAGTGAAGAAAGATCAGAGGTGGAAGAGAATCGGCGATAGCAATGTGTGCAGCTGAGTCAAGAAGCTAGCTAGACCAGCAGCCACACGACCAGCATCTACAAGCATGGAACCCAGGCCAATCTCTCCCAACTTCTCTTCCTGTCTCTCTCTCTGCCTCCACCCCCCAAAATCGTCATTTCCTATACAACACATCAGGACTTGCCCAGAGAGTGGGCGGGGGCCATTCTTTATCCAATCATGTATATTAATAGAGTATAGTCCAATTGCTATTTAGCCTCACGTGCTTGGGACCTCAGTGCATCAACTCAAACCTCAGCCCATTACATCTTTCATTTTTTATTATAATTTCTAAGGTAGAGCCATCACTTCGCCCCTTGCAAAATTCCCTATCATCAAATTTTCCAGTAATCAGTCCTTTCCTGGTAATAATTCAAATGTAGAATAGAATTGTTTACTCTTGAAATATAAAATTATCACTAATGCAAGATAAGAACTCATCAGCTACTCTTGACAGGCTTGAATGTTGATATTAATGCTCTGATAATAATAAATAATAAAATAATAAACTTTAAGGTTTCCAAAGTAATTAATAAATATTGTCCCATTTGATCTAACAATAACCCTAAGAGCTATTTTTATCTCTATTTCAAAGATGAAGAAACTGAAGTAGATGGAGATTAGATAATTTGTCCAGAATCATGCAAAGATAATAAGTAACTGTGGCTAGATTTGAATTTAGGCTTTTCTAATTCTATTTTTAGAGTCCTGCCCATTTTGCTACCATACTGCCTCTAACATCAAATTCCAGGAGACTCCTAAAACTCTCTTTGCCTGGAAATTATGGCTCTACGGAAGCTTGAAATCTTTCCTAATTCCTCATGTTTCCTCTAAGTACTCATGATCCATTGTATCCACAAATGAGAAAAAAAAAAAAAAACCATAACACCCAATGCTAAGGAGCTGCTCAATGAAGAGTATCTTATCCCTCAATACTTCATGTTTCACATTCTCTGAGAACAAATTTAATTGTTTACTTGAAAGACTTTTCTCTTTATTTTCTTTTCAGGTTAGATTTAAACCCAGAGCTACTTTTTGTCAAGGAAACAATTAAGTAAAGTAGATGAAAAGTTCAAAAAGAAGTTGAATCATAATTGAAGGGCAAGTAGAAATTTAATTGGAAACCAGAGCAGATTAGAGAAGAAATCTGGGCCAGCAGAGAAAGACATTTTAGGGCAAAGTCTATAATGTCAAACTTGAGGTGAATGAAAAAACAGCAGCAAAGTAAAAGACCCATAGGAAGCCAGTTGATGATCAAAAGAAGTGGGGGGAGAGGAGATATAAGAGCTTTATATAGTATGCAATAATATGCTTCAGTTTATAAATCAGGCAAAATTCAGTTCAAATCCCTAGCTAGGGAAGATAGGGGAGAATACACAGTAAAACAATGACAAATGTATTCACTGCTTAGATAAGGAAGAACATTTCTGTTCTTGAGTACATAGGAATAACATGTTTACACTTCCATACTTTTGTTTACACTAATGAGCCATGAACAAAATAGAATTGAAAAATAAATACTTTCCCCCAAAAAAAGATTTTGTTTTCATTTGAACCTCATGGGACATTTTCATCAATTCCTCCATAAAACCTATGGTTTCCACAGGCTTTGCAATTTCAAAACAAAGTTTCTTTTGTTATGAAGCCAACATAAAAACCACATGGAAGAAAGTTCCATGCTTTCTTCCAAAATTCTAACCAGAAGCCTGAGGCTAGAGCAAGTCTGCAACTGATTTTTCACATCTCTGCCCCTGCCTCTGGCTGTTCTCTTACCTCCATGTTTAAAATACCAGTGGGGGAAAGGAACCAATAAGAGAATTATCAACAACAATAACGGCAAAACATGGAAGAGAAGAAATCTCTATCTTCTCTTTTCCTTCTATAAATTTCCCATCACAACTCCTTTTTATTCTCAAGCCTAGAGATCAAGTCATGATCTCTTTGGATTACTGCTAACATTTTGTCAACTTAAAAGAAATCAGGAGTCTTTCTTTTGCTTCTGAAATTGGAACCATGATGATGGCTAGCATTAGTGCCAGGGTGGGAAGGTGAGAAGGGAATGGCAGTCAAAGCCATTTGCACTTGTACTTCTTTCTTTCCCCGGCTGTGACTAAGAGAAACATTAGATAGAAGCCACAAACAAAAATGCTATTCTCGTCTTTTCTCTTCAACTGCTTACCAAACATGCATTTGCTATAAACAATCAACAAAAAATATTTCTGTAATGTGTCTTGTTGCCTACATGGATGAGCAAGGACATAGATAGAACAAGCAACCTGTAGCTATCATTGTCAACAGTGAGTAAATCCAAGAATCCTATCAATGAACTATCATACTTCAGATGTGGAAGGAAAAACTGAGATTAATATTAGACAAAATTTACCTTAACAAGAATCCATTCTACAATATGTAAATAATTAACTCTCCCTACAGATTATTTATTATCTGGTCTTCTTTAAAGAGTTCAGATGAGGGGAAATAATCCCTTAGAACCAAATATTTTTGCTTTTAGATAGCTCAGTTACAAAATTATTTTTTCTTTGCATCAAGATGAAATGTATCCTTCATAACTTCCATTCCTTTATTTAGTTCTTTCAGTTTTACAAAGGGTTCCACACAGATTATCTCATTTGATCCTCAAAAGAACTTTGTGAGATGTGTTATTATTTCCCCCTTTTATATATAAAAATAATTGGAGCTTTAAATAAGTTATATAATTTGTCCATGCTCCCATTGATGCAAGGTTCAAAAGTCCATCTTAAGTTGACCCTGAGTCTAGGTATTATACTTTCTTCATGACCACCATGTGCCAGTCACCCCAAATTCTCAGAGTGCTAAGATCTAAGAAAATGATTTCAGAAGAAGCAGTCTTTCCACTTTTAAACTTTCTTTTCTTTTCAACAGAAACATTCATAGTCCTTTTCATTACAATGAGCACCCTGAGACTTTATTTTTTTAAGATGAATGTTTATTGAATATTCAATCATAAAACACATTATTCACATTCAACAAACTAAATACATCAAAATAAATAAATTTACTATTTTAATTCACAACTAAACTCTACTTGAAAATATAACATTTTAAAAATGGGTCGCAAAATGCCAATTTTTTGAGACATTAGAATAAGTCTGGCCATATCTGGTAGACCTTAAAGTTACCAAGACAATATTTAAAGAATACAAGTAACTACAATTGCTAATGCCTGATTGTCTTGGTGAGAAGACTGAAAAATCAGATGGTTTAATATGGATACTTAAATAAATGAAATCAGGAAGTTAAAAATCAAAAAGAATTCTATAACAACTTTTTAATATTTCACAATAATTTGGTCTGTCTTCAAACTAGGAAGCCCATGTTTTATCTGTTATTCCATTTTTAGATATCATTTAAGATGAGAGAAGTATTTTTTGGGGGGAGGAAAACATCCTAAATTTTTTCATACTGAAAATGAAAAAAAAATGCTATACTATAATGTTCTCCTCTAAAATATAATGTTCTCTGGGAGCAGGTTTCTTGGGGGGCTTTTGGAAGCAGCCAGTAATCACCACAAGTGCAGCCAGGGATTAAAGTCCAAATCCTTTATTGTCTCCTTCACTTGGGGCTCCGCTAGTTTTTCAGGAGGCTTTCTGTAGTCTTGGTTCTGAGAGCTTAAGCTGCCTTCTCTGGCTTGTGAATATAGCAGACTGAATCCTGGCTGAGGCTCTGAGAGCTTCTAGTGGACTTCTGTGTCTGGCCCTGAGAGCTCCTCCTTATTTGTCTCACACTGAGTATACACCAATCATTATATCATTAGGAAACCATTATTTGTTGTAGGATTAATTCAATGCTAAACTAGATTTAATTACTGTCCCCTCAATTCCACTTACTTAGCACCTTGTAAGAATACTAATACTATACAGATTTTCTTTATAAAAAAAAAAATCTAAAATATTCTAAGCATTTCTTTTGCCCGAGAAAATCTACCTATTTGTTGTTTGGTCATGTCTGACTCTTTGTGATCCCCATGGAACATACTGTCTATGGGATTTTCTTGGCAAAGTTACTTTATTGATTAGCCACTGATTGGCCATTTCCTTAATGTATGCACAAATACACATACATTGTTTATGCATATATATGTTTATATAATCTATATACACACATAAAAATGACTACATATAATTATGCATATATGAATTTGTATGTATTTGCATGGGTATACATATACATACACACAAACACATACAGACATATGATATGAAACAAAGGCTTCTAGTTTTATATTTCCTCCTCCTCCTCCTCCATGAAATGTCTTCTGCTTCTTCAAGTTAAAATTCTCTCCTATGAAATTACTTTCTATTATTTAATATAAACCTTATATTAACTTATTTGATTTTAATCTCCCAAAAGAAAGTAAGATACTTGAAGAGAGGTACTGTTTCATATTTGTCCTTATAGCTCCAAAGGCTAGTACACTTCTTTTATATCTGGTAGATTAATAACTGTTCACTGTTCTCATGGTCATACTCAACCATAACAGTTGTGAAAACATGAGCAAAGTAAAACCTGGTCCTCGGACAATAACAAAAATAATTATAATGCATATTTGTAGCATTTTTTGATCTTACAGAATGTATTTAAAAGAAACTATCTCGTTTAATCTTAACCAACAAGCTTGCAAAGTTCCAAGTCAGGATGCAAATATTAGTTTTTCTGCTTGATGAGCAAGAATGGTAAACTCAGAGAGGCTATGATTTGTCCATAGTAAAATTCTGAGCCTAGCTCTTTTGGATAATGTCAATCAACATTACTATAGGGTAGAAAACTTGGGAAAGAAATAGATTTTGCACGAAAAATGCAAAGGAATGAAAATATTCTGTTTTGGTATTTCTGTCACTGTTCCAACAGAATGCCTCTCTCTCCACTTCTCCCAAAAAGAAAACAAAAATAAAATACATAGGCTTTGTAATGCTAATAAAATGACATAGTAAATCTTTTCTCTTACTAGAGTAGAGGGCACAGTCCATAAATGACAAGTCATCAATTGCAATGTCATCCGTGATGACATCCTCAACTGCAGCCTCCACTAAGATCTGAGAAAGCAATCAGAACAAATGGTTGGAGTATGGAAGACATGAACGTTCTATTAAATGTTAAGCCTGAATTGCTACTAAAAGGTTTGCTAGGTTACACATTTCTAAATCAGCCTTAAGACTTTTTTCCTACATATACGGCATACAGTATAAAAATATAAAATGGCCAATCATTATTATATCTCTTTCTCATTCACATTAATCACAGTCAACTCCTATGACATTTGTGGGGCTTGGAAGAGCTACAATTCCACTGAAATTTCAGTAAGATATAAAACGTCTATCAGAAATGGCAGGTTGGGATTAGTTTTGAGATTTACTATAATAATGTTAATCAAGATGAATCATTTTAATACTTATGCAAATATGGTGCATATTTAAAAGGCATTCATTTGAAATCTGATCATATAGCACGTAAGGACCACTAAAGTCAATTTAAGAAATAAAACCCTTTTGCCCTATTACATCTCACCAGTTTTGTCTAACAAAACTAAAGACTTTTTTTCTTCTCAGCTTGATTCTATTTAGTCTATACATTTACTATGTGCCCATCACTAATTTAAGATCTGGGCATATAGGCAAAAATGTATCCTGTCCCTCAAGGAACTTACATTCTTTATTTAATATGAATTTTTCTTGACAATTTCTTTGTTTTGCATAATCTCTGTATGCCATCCCTACCCTTTGCAGAGACATCACAAAGCATTACAAAGCATTTTTAAGAGCTTTAAAAAAAGAAAGAAAGAAAAATATAATATCAGTATAATTGGTGAGCACTCAAAAATATGAAAATATATGTAATGTTTTACAGGCATTGGCCTCTCACCTCTATAAAGGAGTGAGATGGAGATGCTTTTTCATATTTCTTCTTTGGGGCCAAACTTATTCATTGTAATTCTTAAACATTCAATTTCAATTGTTTATAGTGGCTGCTATAATTGTGTAGTGACTGTTTTTTTCTTTTCCTTTTCTGGTACTATTTTACTTACTTTACTTTGTAGCCATTCAGATGAGTCTTTCCATATTTTTCTGTGTTCATCATAATTGATTATATCTTGTAACACAGTAATATATCACATTATTCTATTATCATCTTATCACACTATATTCATTATATTCATGTGCCATAATTGGTTTAACTATTCTTCAAGTGATAGGCACCTATTTCCCCTTCTCCACTTTTTTGCTGCCATGAAAAGAGCTGCTATAAATATTTGAGTGGATAAAGGGATTTTCCTTTTATGAATGACAAAAAATAAATAAATAGCAGAATCTGAGTGAAAGGGTAGAGATATTTTAGTTATCTTATTTTCATAATCCCAACTGGCTTTCCAAAATAGTTATACTTATTCACAGAGAACATACATTCTAATGGAGAAAATAACAGGCAAATAACTAGGCATATACAAGATACACACAGAATAGATAAAAGTAAATCTGAAAGGGGAAAACATTATACCTGGAGAGATCAAGAAAAACCTCAAGGAGATGAGATTTTTATCTAAAATCCAGAGGAACCCAGAAAATTAGGAAGGAGAGGTAAGTTAATAGCATACTAGAGATGGGAGACAATTGGTAAAGATACAGAAAGGGAAGACTGAGCAATGTTTGAAGAACTGCAAGCAATTCAGTATATCTCTAGAATGTATCAAGGGTAAAAGGGTGAAAACTAGGAAAGTAAGAAAGGAACAACACATTCTGAAGTAGATGCCCAACAGGATTTTACATTTGACCTTAAAGGTAACAGGGAGCTAACTACTGCAGCTAGGAGAGCAGAGGATGATATGTTGACATCTGTACTTTCAAAAGGGCAGTTAGGTAGCACAGTGGATGGAGCATAGAATCAGGACCTGAGTTAAAATTTGGCATCAGACACTTATGAACTATGTGATCCTGGGAAAATCAACTAATTCTGCTTCAGTTTCCTCACAAGTAAAATGATTTGGAGAAGAAAATCATTAATTACTCTAGAATCTTTGCCAAGAAAACCTTAAACAGGGTCATGAAAAGTTCTATACAGCATACTTCAAAAACTCATTTGGGCAGTTGAACAGTAGATAAGTAGACTAGAATAAAAAATGGGTAAAGATTTGAAGTAGGGAAATTAGAGAAGAAGTAATAAGGACCTGAATTCGGTTTGTAGTTCTGGATAGAGACAAGAGATATTAGGCTTTTGCTAAATTTGTTAACAATAGTCTTTCATTTCTTTAATATCATACTGGAAAAGAAAGAGACTCCAAGGAATTTGCTTTCTAGAAATCCCTTGAGTGCTACCATTCCCATCAAAATGCCATATTTTCACTTCTTCATCCCATCTTAATAAATAAATATCAACTCAACCTAACCAAGAAGTTAATTAACTAATTGGCCCTAAATCTTCAGCAATGAGGTTATGCCAATAAGTCAATTCAATATGACACATTTTCTAAGCATCTACGCTATGCAATGTACTTTACTGGCTTCTGAGATTTCATTGACAAGCATTTAACCAAATAACCTATAGGAAACTGCATCCTGTTGAGAGGAAAGACCTATAATTTCAATGATTATACGTGTCCATTTTGAAACTGAGGTGAATAACAACTGCACAGTACCTCAGCAGACAACTGCTGAAGTGAGATGAATTTATGGCCCAGTGACTAACCTTTTGGTGATAAATAAATAGACTAATTCTAAAAGAATCTATTTGTCTTCCCTTCCTTATTACTTAATACCCAAAAAAATAATATTTTGGTAACAAAAATATCAGCTGGAACCAATGAAAAATCATGATTTTCTGTGTTTTTAAAAATAA